>NC_092333.1:633512500-634840000 GCF_046630445.1 Rutidosis leptorrhynchoides
AAAGTATGATCAAAATATAATTACAACCATTTTTATTATGTTTTAAAGATTTGAGTGTATTAAGTCAGCTGTCCTCGTTAATAACCTACAACTAGTTGTCCACAGTTAGATGTACAGAAATAAATCGATATATATTATCTTGAATCAATCCACGACCCAGTGTATACACGTCTCAGGCTAGATCACAACTCAAAGTATATATATTTTTGGAATCAACCTCAACCCTGTATAGCTAACTCCAACATTACTGCATATAGAGTGTCTATGGTTGTTCCAAATAATATATATACATGGGTCGATATGATATGTCAAAACATTTGCATACGTGTCTATGGTATCCCAAGATTATATAATATATTAGAATACATGTATAATACAATATAAGTTAGCTAGGATATGATTTGTATAGATTTGTTAAACATTTCTCGTAGCTAAAAAGATCAAAAATATCCAATCTTGTTTTACCCATAACTTCTTCATTTTAAATCCGTTTTGAGTGAATCAAATTGCTATGGTTTAATATTGAACTCTAATTTAAGAATCCAAACAGAAAAAGTATAGGTTTATACTCGGAAATTTAAGTTACATGTCAATTACTAAAGAGGTAGTCATTTCTGTCGAAAGAACGACATCTTGATGACCATTTTGAAAAACATACTTTCACTTTGAGTTTAACCAAGATTTTTGGATATAGTTTCATGTTCATATGAAAAATCATTTTCCCAGAAGAACAAATTTTAAATCAAAGTTTATCATAGTTTTTAATTATCCAAACCAAAACAGCCCCCGGTTTCACTACGACGGCGTATATCCGATTTTATGGTGTTCATCGTGTTTCCAGGTTTTAAATCATTAAGTTAGCATATCATATAGATATAGAACATGTGTTTAGTTGATTTTAAAAGTCAAGTTAGAAGGATTAAATTTTTTTTGCGAACAAGTTTAGAATTAACTAAACTATGTTCTAGTGATTACAAGTTTAAACCTTCGAATAAGATAGCTTTATATGTATGAATCGAATGATGTTATGAACATCATTACTACCTCAAGTTTTCTAGATAAAACTACTGGAAATGAGAAAAATAGATCTAGCTTCAAAGGATCCTTGGATGGCTTGAAAGTTCTTGAAGCAGAATCATGACACGAAAACGGTTCAAGTAAGATTTTCACTCGAAATAAGATTGTTATAGTTGTAGAAATTGAATCAAAGTTTGAATATGAATATTACCTTGAATTAGAAAGATAACCTACTATAAATAACAAAGGTTCCTTGATCTTAGATGATTACTTGGAATGGATTAGAAAGCTTGGAAGTAGACTTGCAAACTTGGAAGTATTCTTGATTTTTATGAAACTATACTTATGGAATTTATGAAGAACACTTAGAACTTGAAGATGGAACTTGAGAGAGATCAATTAGATGAAGAAAATTGAAGAATTAAAGTATTTGTAGGTGTTTTTGGTCGTTGGTATATGGATTAGATATAAAGGATATGTAATTTTGTTTTCATGTAAATAAGTCATGAATGATTACTAATATTTTTGTAATTTTATGAGATATTTCATGCTAGTTGCCAAATGATGGTTCCACATGTGTTAGGTGACTCACATGGGCTGCTAAGAGCTGATCATTGGAGTGTATATACCAATAGTACATACATCTAAAAGCTGTGTATTGTACGAGTACGAATACGGGTGCATACGAGTAGAATTGTTGATGAAACTGAACGAGGATGAAATTGTAAGAATTCTTGTTAAGTAGAAGTACTTTGATATGTGTCTTGAAGTCTTTCAAAAGTGTAAGAATACATATCAAAACACAACATGTATATACATTCTAATGGAGTCGTTAAGTCTTCGTTAGTCGTTACATGTAAGTGTTGTTTTGAAACCTTTAAGTTAACGATCTCAATTAATGTTGTTAACCCAATGTTTATTATATCAAATGAGATGTTAAATTATTATATTATCATGATATTATGATGTATGAATATCTCTTAATATTATATATACATTAAAATATCGTTACAACGATAATCGTTACATATAAGTCTCGTTTCGTAATTCTTGAGTTTGTAGTCTTGTTTTTACATATGTAGTTCATTGTTAACATACTTAATGATATATTTAAATATCATTTTATCATGTTAAATATAGTGTATCAATATCTTAATATGATACATATGTATTTAGTAGACTTATCATAACGATAATCGTTATATATATCATTTCGAGTTTCTTAACCTAGTAATCTCATTTCTTATGTATATCGCACATTTTTAATATACTTAGTGAGATACTTAATCATCATAATCTCATGTCAACCATATATATATGTCTATATATACCACAACATGTAGTTTTTACAAATTTGTAAAGTTCGTGAATCGCCGGTCAACTTGGGTGATCAATTGTCTATATGAAACTTATTTCATTTAATTAAGTCTTAACAAGTTTGATTGCTTAACACGTTGGAAACATTTATTCATGTAAATATCAATCTCAATTAATATATATAAACATGGAAAAGTTCAGGTCACTACAGTACCTACCCGTTAAATAAATTTCGTCCCGAAATTTTAAGCTGTTGAAGGTGTTGACAAATCTTCTGGAAATAGATGTGGGTATTTCTTCTTCATCTGATCTTCACGCTCCCAGGTGAACTCGGGTCCTCTACGAGCATTCCATCGAACCTTAATAATCGGTATCTTGTTTTGCTTAAGTCTCTTAACCTCACGATCCATTATTTCGACGGGTTCTTCAATGAATTGAAGTTTTTCATTGATTTGGATTTCGTCTAACGGAATAGTGAGATCTCCTTTAGCAAAATATTTCTTCAAATTCGAGACGTGGAAAGTGTTATGTACAGCCGCGAGTTGTTGAGGTAGCTCCAGTTGGTAAGCTACTGGTCCGACACGATCTATAATCTTGAATGGTCCAATGTACCTTGGATTTAGTTTTCCCCGTTTACCAAATCAAACAACGCCTTTCCAAGGTGAAACCTTAAGCATGACCATTTCTCCAATTTAAAACTCTATATCTTTTCTTTTACTGTCCGCGTAGCTCTTTTGTCAATTCTGGGCGGTTTTCAATCGTTGTTGAATTTGGATGATTTTCTCGGTAGTTTCTTGTATTATCTTCGGACCCGTAATCTGTCTATCCCCCACTTCATTTCAATAAATCGGAGACCTGCACTTTCTACCATAAAGTGCCTCAAACGGCGCCATCTCAATACTAGAATGATAACTGTTGTTGTAGGAAAATTCTGCTAACGGTAGGTGTCGATCCCAACTATTTCCGAAATCAATAACACATGCTCGTAGCATGTCTTCAAGCATTTGTATCGTCCTTTCGCTCTGCCCATCAGTTTGTGGATGATAGGCAGTACTCATGTCAAGACGAGTCCCCAATGCTTGTTGCAACGTCTGCCAGAACCTTGAAACAAATCTACCATCCCTATCAGAGATAATAGAGATGGGTATTCCATGTCTGGAGATAACCTCCTTCAAATACAATCGCGCCAACTTCTCCATTTTGTCATCTTCTTTCATTGGCAGGAAGTGTGCTGACTTGGTGAGACGATCAACTATTACCCAAATAGTATCATAACCACTTGCAGTCCTTGGCAATTTAGTAATGAAATCCATGGTAATGTTTTCCCATTTCCATTCCGGGATTTCAGGTTGTTGTAGTAAACCTGATGGTTTCTGATGTTCAGCTTTGACCTTAGAATACGTCAAACATTCTCCTACATATTTAGCAATATCGACTTTCATACCCGGCCACCAAAAGTGTTTCTTGAGATCTTTATACATCTTCCCCGCTCCGGGATGTATTGAATATTTGGTTTTATGTGCTTCCTTAAGTACCATTTCTCTCACATCTTCAAACCTTGGTACCCAAATTCTATCAGCCCTATATCGGGTTCCGTCTTCCCGAATATTAAGATGTTTCTCTGATCCTTTGGGGATCTCATTCTTCAACTTTCCTTCTTTTACAACCCCCTGTTGCGCCTCCTTTATTTGAGTAGTAAGGTTAGTACGAATAATTATATTCATAGCTTTTACCCGTATAGGTTCTCTGTCCTTTCTACTCAAAGCGTCAGCTACCACATTCGCCTTCCCCGGGTAGTATCGAATCTCAAAATCATAATCATTCAACAGTTCAATCCACCTGCGTTGTCTCATATTCAGTTGCTTCTGATTAAATATATGTTGGAGACTTTTGTGGTCGGTATATATAATACTTTTGACCCCATATAAATAATGCCTCCAAGTCTTTAATGCAAAAACAACAGCACCCAATTCTAAATCGTGAGTCATATAATTTTGCTCGTGAATCTTCAATTGTCTAGACGTATAAGCAATCACCTTCGTTCGTTGCATTAATACACAACCGAGACCTTGCTTTGATGCGTCACATTAAATCACAAAATCATCATTCCCTTCAGGCAATGACAATATAGGTGCCGTAGTTAGCTTTTTCTTCAATAACTGAAATTCCTTCTCTTGTTCATCCTTCCATTCAAATTTCTTCCCTTTATGCGTTAATGCAGTCAAGGGTTTTGCTATTTTGGAGAAATCTTGGATGAATCTTCTGTAGTAACCAACCAATCCTAAAAATTGACGTATATGCTTCGGAGTTTTTGGGGTTTCCCACTTTTCAACGGTTTCGATCTTTGACGGGTCCACCTGGATACCTTCTTTGTTCACTATGTGACCGAGGAATTGAACTTCTTCCAACCAAAATGCACACTTTGAAAACTTAGCGTACAGTTTTTCTTTCCTCAATACTTCTAGCACTTTTCTCAAATGTTCTTCATGCTCTTGATCATTCTTTGAGTAAATAAGTATGTCATCGATGAAAACAATGACAAACTTGTCAAGATATAGCCCACACACTCGGTTCATAAGGTCCATGAACACAGCTAGTGCATTAGTCAATCCAAACAGCATAACCATAAACTAGTAATGACCATAACGTGTCCTAAAAGTAGTTTTTGGAATATCATCCTCCTTTACTCGCATTTGATGATATCCAGAACGTAAATCAATTTTCGAATAAACCGACGAGCCTTGTAGTTGATCAAATAAGTCGTCAATTCTCGGCAGTGGATAACGGTTTTTGATGGTAAGTTTATTCAACTCTCTGTAGTCAATACACAACCTAAATGTACCATCCTTCTTGTTTACAAACAAAACAGGAGCTCCCCATGGTGATGTGCTTGGTCGAATGAAACCACGTTCTAATAGTTCTTGCAGTTGGCTTTGCAGTTCTTTCATCTCGCTGGGTGCGAGTCTGTAAGGAGCACGAGCTATTGGTGCAGCTCCGGGTACAAGATCTATTTGAAATTCAACAGATCGATGTGGAGGTAGTCCCGGTAATTCTTTCGGAAATACATCGGGAAATTCTTTTGCGACGGGAACATCATTGATGCTCTTTTCTTCAGTTTGTACTTTCTCGACGTGTGCTAGAACAGCATAACAACCTTTTCTTATTAGTTTTTGTGCCTTCAAATTACTAATAAGATGTAGCTTCGTGTTGCCCTTTTCTCCGTACACCATTAAGGGTTCTCCTTCTTCTCGTACAATACGAATTGCATTTTTGTAACATACGATCTCTGCTTTCATCTCCTTCAGCCAGTCCATGCCAACTATTACATCAAAACTCCCTAACTCTACAGGTATCAAATCAATCTTAAATATTTCACTACCCAGTTTAATTTCTCGATTCCGGCATATATAATCTGTTGAAATTAATTTACCGTTTGCTAATTCGAGTAAAAATTTACTATCCAACGGCGTCAATGGACAACTTAATTTAGCATAAAAATCTCTACTCATATAGCTTCTATCCTCACCCGAATCAAATAAAACGTAAGCAGATTTATTGTCAATAAGAAACGTACCCGTAACAAGCTCCGGGTCTTCCTGTGCCTCTGCCGCATTAATATTGAAAACTCTTCCGCGGCCTTGTCCATTTGTGTTCTCCTGGTTCGGGCAATTTCTAATAATGTGGCCCGGTTTTCCACATTTATAACAAACTATATTGGCATAACTTGCTCCGACACTACTTTCTCCACCATTACTGGTTCCGACACCATTTGTTCCTTTCGTTCTGTTAACCCCTTATCCGTAGACCTCACACTTCGCAGCGCTATAACCATTTCTTTTACACTTGTTGCAAAATTTGGTGCAGAACCCCGAGTGATACTTTTCACACCTTTGGCATAGCTGCTTCTGATTGTTACTGTTGTTGCGGTTGTTATTGTTGTTGTTGTTGTTGTGCCGTTTGTTGTAGTTGCGATTGATGTTGCGATTGTTGGGATAGTTGTTGTTGTTTTGGTGACTCTTATCACCGTTTTCCTCCCACTTTCTTTTGACTAGCTTAACGTTGGCCTCTTTGGCCACCTGTTCTTTAATTCTTCCCTCAATCTGGTTCACTAGTTTGTGAGCCATTCTACATGCCTTTTGTATGGAGTGTGACGATCGCTCCAAATCCATATGGATGAATACGTCATTCATCGATTTCATTGCGAGGTATTTGACCTCTATATGATACGTTTTATAAACATTGCATTCTTTGGAAAAAGTATACCATAATGAATATTTAAATCCAAGGTTTTCGACATCTGATGATTTTTACATATAGACAATCACCGTAAATAATAGTTTACAATAATACTTACGTTGACAATGCAGTCAAAATAGATACATGATGATGGTTTTGTGAATGCAACGTTTTCTTGAATAAAGCATGTATGACTCCATGCACAAAGCTTGTCTAACATATAAGCAAACAGCGAAAGACTTCTAGGGAACCTGAGAATAAACATGCTAACAAGTGTCAACACAAAGGTTGGTGAGTTCATAGTTTTAATGTATCGTATAATCTGTATATAAAGGTGGATCACAAGATTTCAGTTGTTTCATCCAGAAACGTTTATCAAAATATTCTACAAGATTGAGCACCCTGGTAACTAAACTTTAACGTTTTAATAAGTACCCCTGTTTTAACATACATGCAACCAACATGTACAATACACGTAAACTAACGTGTACTAACCTCAAATAGCATACGTCTGTTTTATAGTTCAGGCTAGGGTTTCTATACCAGGAACAGACGGTGATGTCAAGCCCTATGGATCCATATACTACTACTCGCGCCCACCAGTTCTTATAACTGGCAGTTACTAGTTACCAAAGTTAAGGGATTTTCGGTTCAAACTCAGTATAGAATTTAGTATGTACTTGTATCCATTGCGTTTAAAATAAAGTGCATGTATTCTCAGCCCAAAAATATAGATTGCAAAAGCAATTAAAAAGGGAGCAAATGAAACTCACCTTAGCAGCATATAAAGTCGTTCACCAAAATGTGACTGAAACTCGGATTACCAAATAACCGTAGATCTCAACCTAGAGAACATATGTTGGTCAATAAATGTCTATTAAGCTAGGTCAGGTCATAGTGTATCACAATCCTAATGCTAGAGATCGACATACAAAAGTTATCCAAAGTTGTTTCAAAAAGTCAATTTTGACAATAGTTTAACAAAACGAGACGTGCCTTATATAAGATTTCATTTACTCGGCTGGTAATATTTAAAAATTCATTTTATCAATCTTGTAAACAAGTTGTTTAAATCTTAATTGCAGATTCAAAAGCAATTTCAATTAACGTCAATCATAATTCAGTTGATCATATCTTTTAATCCGTTCATCGAAATTATTCGATATCTAAATGAAAAGTTATTGATTTTTCGCCAGCTTTCCAAAAACATGCATATCATATACCTTTTATCAGTAATATATGTATTTAGTTCGTGATTCATCATAACTGTTTAACGACGAAATTTAGCATACAAGCATGTATAAATATATATACTCGAGCACTAGACATGGATACACAATTAATATATAAAAGATAAAATATGAGTGCTTACGTATCAATATTGAGATTCAATATTGTAGGAAAGTATGTAGACGTAACGGAGATGATAAACACTAGGTTTGACTTGCGAATATTACCCATAACCTCCATAATTATAACCCATAATTTCCTTAACTCTATCCCGCTCGAAACCCATTTTGAAAATGACACGCTCATGACCTCGTCGTAGTATTTTATGTATAATACTAATTAATAATACTAATAATAATAAGATTAATAATAATATTAATTTTATTATTAATAATAATAATAATAATAATAATATATAATACGAGAGAGATAGAAATATATTAATGCAAACTGAATCAGAAGTCGAGCTTTTATACTTGTGGCCTGAATTCTACTACCATGCGATCGCATGAGTTTTCAGTGCTTTTGCCATGCGATCGCATGGCCGCCTGATCCGCTTTTGTTTGCTAGTTCGTCGACATCAAATAGTGTTTACTGTAGCAAATTCGGTTTCACTGTAGCAATGTAGCAAAGTCGGTTCACTGTAGCAAATAGTGTTTTACTGTAGCAAAGTCGGTTTCACTGTAGCAAATAGTGATTTTCGAAAACACCGTAGCTTTTCGGGTACTGTAGCAATTCAAAAATACTGTAGCAAATTAGTGTTTTACTGGTTCATCTTAAACGTTTTAGTTAACTTATCTATATATTAATCGAATCAATAATCGAATGTTAATATCGTTTACTAAATAACTTGAAATCATATATATATATATATATATATATATATATATATATATATATATATATATATATATATATATATATATATATATATATATATATATATATATATATATATATATGCACATTAAGTTATATATATATATTGTTCGTGAATCTTCGAGAACAGTCAAAGAATAATTGATTACATGAATATAGTTCCAAAACTTTGAGACTCAACATTACAAACTTTGCTTATCGTGTCGAAAACATTAAATCATTTAAAGATAAAGTTTAAATTTGGTCAGAAATTTCTGGGTCATCACATGGAGGCAGGCTCGTGTGAACTTATATCTTCTTGGATTCTCTCTGGTAACCCTTTTACAAATGCGTTGATCTTCTCTTCCTCATCTTCGAACGCTCTCGGACACAATAGGCACAATTCTGTGAATCATCTTTCATACGAAATAATATCAAATCCCTGTGTTCGTAACCCTCTAAGTTCTGACTTGAGCTTATTGACCTCGGTTCTGGGACGGTACTTGAAATGTCCCGTTCTTATTGATTAAAAACGTTCCATATTAATTGATTTCGTTGCGAGGTTTTGACCTCTATATGAGACGTTTTTCAAAGACTGCATTCATTTTAAAACAAACCATAACCTTTATTTCATCAATAGAGGTTTAAAAAGCTTTACGTAGATTATCAAATAATGATAATCTAAAATATCCTGTTTACACACGACCATTACATAATGGTTTACAATACAAATATGTTACAACAAAATAAGTTTCTTGAATGCAGTTTTTACACAATATCATACAAGCATGGACTCCAAATCTCGTCCTTATTTAAGTATGCGACAGCGGAAGCTCTTAATAATCACCTGAGAATAAACATGCTTAAAACGTCAACAAAAATGTTGGTGAGTTATAGGTTTAACCTATATATATCAAATCATAATAATAGACCACAAGATTTCATATTTCAATACACATCCCATACATAGAGATAAAAATCATTCATATGGTGAACACCTGGTAACCGACATTAACAAGATGCATATATATAAGAATATCCCCATCATTCCGGGACACCCTTCGGATATGATATAAATTTCGAAGTACTAAAGCATCCGGTACTTTGGATGGGGTTTGTTAGGCCCAATAGATCTATCTTTAGGATTCGCGTCAATTAGGGTGTCTGTTCCCTAATTCTTAGATTACCAGACTTAATAAAAAGGGGCATATTCGATTTCGATAATTCAACCATAGAATGTAGTTTCACGTACTTGTGTCTATTTTGTAAATCATTTATAAAACCTGCATGTATTCTCATCCCAAAAATATTAGATTTTAAAAGTGGGACTATAACTCACTTTCACAGACTTTTTACTTCTTCGAGAAGTAAGACTTGGCCACTGGTTGATTCACGAACCTATAACAATATATACATATATATCAAAGTATGTTCAAAATATATTTACAACACTTTTAATATATTTTGATGTTTTAAGTTTATTAAGTCAGCTGTCCTCGTTAGTAACCTACAACTAGTTGTCCACAGTTAGATGTACAGAAATAAATCGATAAATATTATCTTGAATCAATCCACGACCCAGTGTATACGTATCTCAGTATTGATCACAACTCAAACTATATATATTTTGGAATCAACCTCAACCCTGTATAGCTAACTCCAACATTCACATATAGAGTGTCTATGGTTGTTCCGAAATATATATAGATGTGTCGACATGATAGGTCGAAACATTGTATACGTGTCTATGGTATCTCAAGATTACATAATATACAATACAAGTTAATTAAGTTATGGTTGGAATAGATTTGTTACCAATTTTCACGTAGCTAAAATGAGAAAAATTATCCAATCTTGTTTTACCCATAACTTCTTCATTTTAAATCCGTTTTGAGTGAATCAAATTGCTATGGTTTCATATTGAACTCTATTTTATGAATCTAAACAGAAAAAGTATAGGTTTATAGTCAGAAAAATAAGTTACAAGTCATTTTTGTAAAGGTATTCATTTCAGTCGAAAGAACGACGTCTAGATGACCATTTTAGAAAACATACTTCTACTTTGAGTTTAACCATAATTTTTGGATATAGTTTCATGTTCATAATAAAAATCAATTTCTCAGAATAACAACTTTTAAATCAAAGTTTATCATAGTTTTTAATTAACTAACCCAAAACAGCCCGCAGTGTTACTACGACGGCGTAAATCCGGTTTTACGGTGTTTTTCGTGTTTCCAGGTTTTAAATCATTAAGTTAGCATATCATATAGATATAGAACACGTGTTTAGTTGATTTTAAAAGTCAAGTTAGAAGGATTAACTTTTGTTTGCGAACAAGTTTAGAATTAACTAAACTATGTTCCAGTGATTACAAGTTTAAACCTTCGAATAAAATAGCTTTATATGTATGAATCGAATGATGTTATGAACATCATTACTACCTTAAGTTCCTTGGATAAACCTACTGGAAAAGAGAAAAATGGATCTAGCTTCAACGGATCCTTGGATGGCTCGAAGTTCTTGAAGCAGAATCATGACACGAAAACAAGTTCAAGTAAGATCATCACTTGAAATAAGATTGTTATAGTTATAGAAATTGAACCAAATTTTGAATATGATTATTACCTTGTATTAGAATGATAACCTACTGTAAGAAACAAAGATTTCTTGAGGTTGAATGATCACCTTACAAGATTGGAAGTGAGCTAGCAAACTTGAAAGTATTCTTGATTTTATGTAACTAGAACTTGTAGAATTTATGAAGAACACTTAGAACTTGAAGATAGAACTTGAGAGAGATTAATTAGATGAAGAAAATTGAAGGATGAAAGTGTTTGTAGGTATTTTTGGTTGTTGGTGTATGGATTAGATATAAAGGATATGTAATTTTGTTTTCATGTAAATAAGTCATGAATGATTACTCATATTTTTGTAATTTTATGAGATATTTCATGCTAGTTGCCAAATGATGGTTCCCACATGTGTTAGGTGAATCACATGGGCTGCTAAGAGCTGATCATTGGAGTGTATATACCAATAGTACATACATCTAAAAGCTGTGTATTGTACGAGTACGAATACGGGTGCATACGAGTAGAATTGTTGATGAAACTGAACGAGTATGTAATTGTAAGCATTTTTGTTAAGTAGAAGTATTTTGATAATTGTATTGAAGTCTTTCAAAAATGTATAAATACATATTAAAACACTACATGTATATACATTTTAACTGAGTCGTTAAGTCATCGTTAGTCGTTACATGTAAGTGTTGTTTTGAAACCTTTAGGTTAACGATCTTGTTAAATGTTGTTAACCCAATGTTTATAATATCAAATGAGATTTTAAATTATTATATTATCATGATATTTTCATGTATGAATATCTCTTAATATGATATATATACATTAAATGTCTTTACAACGATAATCGTTACATATATGTCTCGTTTAAAAATCATTAAGTTAGTAGTCTTGTTTTTACATATGTAGTTCATTGTTAATATACTTAATGATATGTTTACTTATCATAGTATCATGTTAACTATATATATATATATATATATATATATATATCCATATATATATCATCATATAGTTTTTACAAGTTTTAACGTTCGTGAATCACCGGTCAACTTGGGTGGTCAATTGTCTATATGAAACATATTTCAATTAATCAAGTCTTAACAAGTTTGATTGTTTAACATGTTGGAAATATTTAATCATGTAAATATCAATCTCAATTACTATATATAAACATGGAAAAGTTCGGGTCACTACAGTACTTCTCGTTCATCAAGTGCTTGAATGCTGACCACGGTAGCGCGTAAGCAACATCTTGTCCCACTTGCTCTAGATAGGTATTCCACCATGTTAACGCAATACCTGTGAAGGAATGCGTAGCGTACTTCACTTTGTCTCCTTCAGCACACTTATGGCAAACACCGATTCAACTTTCTCGGTCCACCGTTTCAATCCGATTGGTCCTTCGGTCCCATCAAATTCTGAAGGTTTGCAGGCAGTGAATTCCTTGTAGGAGCATCCTACACGATTTCTTGCGTCATTAGCTGTATTACTAGATTCAGAGTTATTGTTGGTATGTAGCGCGACCTGTACTGCGGCTATGTTTGAAGCAAGAAAGGCACGAAATTCCTCTTCGCTCATTTTCAAGGTGTGTCGAGTAGTCGGTGCCATTTCCTTCAAAATAGTCAAATGAAACAAGTTAATCATACAGAATATTAAGAGTAGTCAATAGTATCTCGTAGCATAATATGAACTCATTTATAAAAGCTTTTTCTTCATATTAGCGTTTTATAAGTTTAAATTCGGGTACTACCTACCCGTTAAGTTCATACTTAGTAGCTAATATACAATTCAACTACTACAATTCCATATGAAAAACTGATTATAATTATATATCACATACAAATATTCTTCAAACTTACAACTTCGCTATATTACATATAACATGAAATATAGTACACTATGATACAAGACAGTTTTGAAGATAAATCTAGTTAATACGCAAGTTGTTCAGCAAAGGAAATAAAGACAAGTAATTCATAAGTCCAGAAACAAGTCATGCATTCTGGTTTTACTAAGACGACTTCCCATCCTTGGTCTTGTGGAAAATAACCGTTATGACCATTGGCTAGGCAGCATGTTGTAATGTCGTCAAAAGGACGAGGGTTTTGTAATGTCCAACAGCCCCGTAATAATCTAAAAACCTTGTTTCTCACCCCAACTACTGAATCCGTCACTTGTGGGAAAGTTTTATTTAAAAGCTGCAATCCGATGTTCTTTTTCTCACTTTGGTAAGAAGCGAACATCACTAACCCGTAAGCATAATATGCTTCTTTATGTTGCATGTTAGAAGCTCTTTCTAATTCACGAAATCCTATGTTGGGATATGTTGAGTCAAAATAGGTTCTTAACCCGTAACGTAAAATTGCATTTGGGTTCCCCGCATTTAATGCTTTAAAGAAAACACGGGGTAACTTAAAGTCTCCCCAATGTGATATACCCTACCTATCAAAGGAAAGCCTTTTTTATAAACTAAGGCATTTCTGGAAAGTCTTTCAAATGTTTGACAAGTTAATTTCGCCATAACTAAATGTGCTGATGAATTCTGACCGACTCTAGACAAGATTTCCTCAATCATATCCTCTGGTAGGTCTTCTAAAATATTCGGTTGTCTACCCTTAACATCCATTTTGTTTTTATACTGTAAAATAGAAAAGGATTAGATTCGTAATAACAAACAATACAAGCAATTTTTACATAGAACATAAAAGTACAAGCACACTACAATACATTTATTACACAACATGCTCACACCCCTCTAATCTGAATCACTGGTTTCTTCTTCTTCGGACTTGGTTCTTTTTCCTAATTTTCTAGGGATATATGATGTTCCTCTAATACGAGCCGTCATTTTCCACATTGGTTTAGAAAAACCTGGTGGTTTAGAGGTTCCCGGGTTATTGTCATGATATTGAAAATACGGGTGTTGACGGTACATATAAAGTTCATCGGGGTCGGAATCAGATTTCTCTATTTTGATGCCTTTTCCCTTATTATTTTCTTTTACCTCATTAAATTAGGTCGGGGTAATTTCTATAACATCATCGGAATCCTCATCAGGATCCGATTCATCGGAAAATTGGTAATTTTCCAAATATTTTGCTTCCTTAGCGGAAACACCATTGACCATTATTAACTTTGGTCCATTGGTTGAGGATTTTCTTTTATTTGACCGGTTTTCTGTGGTTCCTACTATTCCCCCCTCCGGAACCTCTTCTTCTTCCGGTTCCTCTTCTTCTGGTTCCTCTTCTTCCGGTTCCTCTTCTTCCGGTTCCGTTTCCTCTTCTTTCGGTTCTTCGGGAACTTGTGAATCTTGCCAATATATATTCGACTCTTCATTATTATTAGGTGAGTCAATGGGATTTGTGCTAGAGGTAGACATCTATCACACAATATCAAACATGTTAAGAGATTAATATATCACATAATATTTACATGTTAATAATATATAGTTTCCAACAAAAATGTTAAGCAATCATTTTTAAAGAAAACACGGTCAACGTCCAGACTCACTAATGTATCATAACAAACTCGATAAGACACACTAATGTAAATTTTCTGGTACTCTAAGACCAACGCTCAGATACCATCTGAAATGTCCCGTTCATATTGATTATAAACGTTCCATATTAATTGATTTCGTTGCGAGGTTTTGACCTCTATATGAGACGTTTTTCAAAGACTGCATTCATTTTTAAAACAACCATAACCTTTATTTTATAAATAAAGGTTTTAAAAGCATTACGTAGATTATCAAATAATGATAATCTAAAATATACTGTTTACACATGACCATTACATAATGGTTTACAATAGAAATATATTACATCGACATATGTTTCTTGAATGCAGTTTTTACACAATATCATACAAACATGGACTCCAAATCTTGTCCTTATTTTAGTATGCAACAGCGGAAGTTCTTAGTATTCACATGAGAATAAACATGCTTTAAACGTCAACAAAAATGTTGGTGAGTTATAGGTTTAACCTATATATATCAAATCGTAACAATAGACCACAAGATTTCATATTTCAATACACATCCCATACATAGAGATAAAAATCATTCATATGGTGAACACCTGATAACCGACATTAACAAGATGCATATATAAGAGTATCCCCATCATTCCGGGACACCCTTCGGATATGATATAAATTTCAAAGTACTAAAGCATCCAGTACTTTGGATGGGGTTTGTTAGGCCCAATAGATCTATATTTAGGATTCGCGTCAATTAGGGTATCTGTTCCCTAATTCTTAGATTACCAGACTTAATAAAAAGGGGCATATTCGATTTCGATAATTCAACCATAGAATGTAGTTTCACGTACTTGTGTCTATTTTGTAAATAATTTATAAAACTTGCATGTATTCTCATCCCAAAAATATTAGATTTTAAAAGTGGGACTATAGCTCACTTTCACAGATATTTCCTTCCTCGGAAATAAGACTTGGCCACGGATCGATTCACGGACGTATACAAATATGTACATATATATCAAAGTATGATCAAAATATAATTACAACCATTTTTATTATGTTTTAAAGATTTGAGTGTATTAAGTCAGCTGTCCTCGTTAATAACCTACAACAAGTTGTCCACAGTTAGATGTACAGAAATAAATCGATATATATTATCTTGAATCAATCCACGACCCAGTGTATACACGTCTCAGGCTAGATCACAACTCAAAGTATATATATTTTTGGAATCAACCTCAACCCTGTATAGCTAACTCCAACATTACTGCATATAGAGTGTCTATGGTTGTTCCAAATAATATATATATGGGTCGATATGATATGTCAAAACATTTGCATACGTGTCTATGGTATCCCAAGATTACATAATATATTAGAATACATGTATAATACAATATAAGTTAGCTAGGATATGATTTGTATAGATTTGTTAAACATTTCCCGTAGCTAAAAAGATCAAAAATATCCAATCTTGTTTTACCCATAACTTCTTCATTTTAAATCCGTTTTGAGTGAATCAAATTGATTTGGTTTCATATTGAACTCTAATTTAAGAATCCAAAGAGAAAAAGTATAGGTTTATAGTCAGAAATTTAAGTTACATGTCAATTACTAAAGAGGTAGTCATTTCCATCGAAAGAACGACATCTTGATGACCATTTTGAAAAACATACTTTCACTTTGAGTTTAACCAAGATTTTTGGATATAGTTTCATGTTCATATGAAAAATCATTTTCCCAGAAGAACAACTTTTAAATCAAAGTTTATCATAGTTTTTAATTATCCAAACCAAAACAGCCCCCGGTTTCACTACGACGGCGTATATCCGATTTTATGGTGTTCATCGTGTTTCCAGGTTTTAAATCATTAAGTTAGCATATCATATAGATATAGAACATGTGTTTAGTTGATTTTAAAAGTCAAGTTAGAAGGATTAACTTTTGTTTGCGAACAAGTTTAGAATTAACTAAACTATGTTCTAGTGATTACAAGTTTAAACCTTCGAATAAGATAGCTTTATATGTATGAATCGAATGATGTTATGAATATCATTACTACCTCAAGTTTTCTAGATAAAACTATTGGAAATAAGAAAAATAGATCTAGCTTCAAAGGATCCTTGGATGGCTTGAAAGTTCTTGAAGCAGAATCATGACACGAAAACAGTTCAAGTAAGATTTTCACTCGAAATAAGATTGTTATAGTTGTAGAAATTGAATCAAAGTTTGAATATGAATATTACCTTGAATTAAAAAGATAACCTACTATAAATAACAAAGGTTCCTTGATCTTATATGATTACTTGAAATGGATTAGAAACCTGGGAAGTAGACTTGCAAACTTGGAAGTATTCTTGATTTTTATGAAACTATACTTATGGAATTTATGAAGAACACTTAGAACTTGAAGATGGAACTTGAGAGAGATCAATTAGATGAAGAAAATTGAAGAATGAAAGTGTTTGTAGGTGTTTTTGGTCGTTGATATATGGATTAGATATAAAGGATATGTAATTTTGTTTTCATGTAAATAAGTCATGAATGATTACTAATATTTTTGTAATTTTATGAGATATTTCATGCTAGTTGCCAAATGATGATTCCCACATGTGTTAGGCGACTCACATGGGCTGCTAAGAGCCGATCATTGGAGTGTATATACCAATAGTACATACATCTAAAAGATGTGTATTGTACAAGTACGAATACGGGTGCATACGAGTAGAATTGTTGATGAAACTGAACGAGGATGTAATTGTAAGCATTTTTGTTAAGTAGAAATACTTTGATATGTGTCTTGAAGTCTTTCAAAAGTGTAAGAATACATATCAATACACAACATGTATATACATTCTAATGGAGTCGTTAAGCCTTCGTTAGTCGTTACATGTAAGTGTTGTTTTGAACCCTTTAAGTTAACGATCTCAATTAATGTTGTTAACCCAATGTTTATTATATCAAATGAGATGTTAAATTATTATATTATCATGATATTATGATGTATGAATATCTCTTAATATGATATATACATTAAAATATCGTTACAACGAAAATCGTTACATATAAGTCTCGTTTCGTAATTCTTGAGTTAGTAGTCTTGTTTTTACATATGTAGTTCATTGTTAACACACTTAATGATATATTTAAATATCATTTTATCATGTTAAATATAGTGTATCAATATCTTAATATGATACATATGTATTTAGTAGACGTTATCATAACGATAATCGTTATATATATCATTTTGAGTTTCTTAACTTAGTAATCTCATTTCTTATGTATATCACACATTGTTAATATACTTAGTGAAATACTTACTCATCATAATCTCATATCAACCATATATACATGTCTATATATACCACAACATGTAGTTTTTACAAATTTGTAACGTTCGTGAATCGCCGGTCAACTTGGGTGATCAATTGTCTATATGAAACTTATTTCATTTAATCAAGTCTTAACAAGTTTGATTGCTTAACATGTTGGAAACATTTAGTCATGTAAATATCAATCTTAATTAATATATATAAACATGGAAAAGTTCGGGTCACTACACAATGTCCCGTGACATGCTTTTAATTATGGACTATATCGTGTCGGATGCAATTACTATCCTTTGTAGGAGCAATAGTAAAGATCACCCTATAGTTTTTCGGTCTGGCACAAGGTCCTGTCTTTGACCATACTATGCAACCACCGTTTGAAAGGACCTGTCCTAATCCATCCGGACGAAGTCCATATCGATTACAAACGTTTCACAATAGTTGGTTACATCGCGAGGTACTTGACCTCTATATGATACATTTTACAAACATTGCATTCAATTTTGAAAGACAAACTTTCTTTACAACAAAAATTGACGGCATGCATACCATTTCAGAATATATCCAACTATAATTGACTTAATAATAATCTTGATGAACTCGACGACTCGAATGCAACGTCTTTTGAAATATGTCATAAATGACTCCAAGTAATATCTCTAATATGAGCAAATGCACAGCGGAAGATTTTTTTCGTACCCGAGAATAAGCATGCTTTCAAGTGTCAACCAAAAGGTTGGTGAGTTCATTAGTTTAACATAAATAATCATTTCATAATTTTAAAAGACCACAAGATTTCATATTTCCATTTCTCATAAACATACGTCCCATGCATAGAGACAAAAATATCATTCATATGGATTGAACACCTGGTAACCGACATTCACAATATGCATATAAGAATATCCCCATCATTCCAGGATCCTCCTTCGGACATGATATAAATTTAGAAGTACTAAAGCATCCGGTACTTTGGATGGGGCTTGTTGGGCCCGATAGATCTATCTTTAGAGTTCGCGTCAATTAGGGTGTCTGTTCCCTAATTCTTAGATTACCAGACTTAATAAAAAGGGGCATATTCGACTTCGATAATTCAACCATAGAATGTAGTTTCGATTACTTGTGTCTATATCGTAAAACATTTATAAAAGCAACGCATGTATTCTCAGTCCCAAAAATATATATAAAAAGGGAGTAATGAAAACTCACGCATATAAATATTGTAAAACAGTTAATAAAACATTTGCATGTATTCTCAGCCCCAAAAATGTAAAGAGTAAAAGGGATTAAATGAAACTCACATAATGTATTTTGTAGTAAAAATACATATAACAACATTAAACAACTGAACAATGCAGGGTTGGCCTCGGATTCACGAACCTATATCATTTGTATATATATATTAAAACAAATACTCGTAATCAAACAGGTGTATACATATTATTTTATGTTCTAAGATTATTATTCTTATATATATAATTTTATTAATACTTACTTTACATTATGTTATTTAATTCGATTAATTAAGGTTATTGGTAAAAACGAAAATTTATGTAGTACTAGTATATATACATATATGTTTTGTTTTGTAAAATTTATCAATTGTGGAAATACTAGTTTAAGAATAATAATTCTGATAATAGTAATTTTAATAAAAATTGGTAATATTACTAAAATTGATAAAGTAAAAATAATAGTTTTAGCAAAAATAGTATTTTTAATAGTAATGGTAAGTTTAATAATAACTATTGTTTTAATAGAAGTTTTATTGTTTGTATAATTAATAATACTAAAATTAATGTTAAAAGGGTACTCCATGTATACTAATTTTAATGATAATGATACTTAATCTCCTTGGTAATAATAATAACTATACATATGATAAGAATGCTAATCTTGATGGTGATAGTAATAATAATATAATTGTAATTATTAGTTATTATAATGATAATAATAAGAATAATAATAATAATCTTAATAATAATAATAACAATTAAAATAACAAACAATAATAAATATCAAAGTAATAATAATGATAACAATAATGATAGTAATAATAATAATATTATCAATAATATTAATAATAATTATAATACTAAAATGGAAATGATAAGAGATGATATACCCTTAAATAAAAAGAATTGCATCAAGCGGGACTCGAACCCAAGACCCCTCGAACACCCGACACCCTCCCTAACCATTCTGCTGAACATGTTTTTCTGTTTTAATAACCCAGAAAATATATATATATAACCCGTTTACATTTTATGCTTCCTTCTTCCTCTTCCCACAACAATTTAGTCGACCCAAATGCAACAAATAGCCATAACAGCAAGTTTTATCATTTGAATTAAGACTTGAATTGGTTACATAACAAACTGAGAAATCAATTAATCAACAGAAGGAAAAAAAAATAAAAAAAAATAAAAAGGTCTGTTAACAGACCTCACGAAGAACCAACAGAACCAAAACGTGATTTTCAAATCCAGATTGATTTAGCTAATAATTATAACACGAGTTAGATTTTAAAATGTTCATAGGAACTCTCTGGATCCTCAATTGATCTTCAAACTCCAAAACAAGTTCAAATTTTGCAAAGAACTACCAGTTTGACTTTTTATAACAAAAGTTTGACTTGAAAATTCTCACTCAATTCGAAAAATTGAAGGTTGAGCCTTTACAGAAAGTTGGAATAAATGATTCCTAATAAGACTACACTTATGGATTTTGAAATATGATTTGTGATTGTGATTTGGCTAAAAAAATTACACGAACAGGGTGTTACCTGTTCTTCCCTTTTTTTTAAAAAAAAAAAATTTAAATCACAGGCTTTAATCGATTTTGGTGAGAGCTAAACTTAGTTGTAGGTTGAAGGATTTACGTTCTAACTGAATTGAGCAAGTATATAGGAAAAGTGGTTCACAAATCCTCAATCAGACAAGTTAAAGCAGAAAAAAAATATTAATAAAAATAACATAAAATCAAATATAGTTGGTGATTGATTAGTACTAATGATCTTAAAGTTTAACAGATTGTGAGAAAGAAAACAAAAATCTAACTGTAGGGTGATAGATATAGATAACAATTTGGTACGATATTCACATGCATATACTTTATATAATTGAAATTAATCTTAATAATAATAAATAAATAATTATATTAATTATAGTAATAATTATATAAATAATAAGAATATCAAATGATATTAATAGTAAACAATAAATCATAACACTGATTTTATTATATATAAATCGGTATCTACTTTTGTAAATATTTGTTTTTTTTTCTTTTATTAATTATGTCTATACATATATATATATATATATATATCTCTATGTATATGTATATTATATATATAAATATTTTTATTTGTATAGGCATTTCTATAGATATAAATATGGTATTTATATATGTATTTATATATATTCGATTCTTTTATATCTGTCTTTATTTATATATATAGCTGAAATTTGTATAGATGTATACATATGTATATATATCAGTGTTTGTATATATTAGTCTTAATAATATAAATTTCAAAATATAATAATTATAACTTTTATATATATATTCTAATATACATATAATAATAATTGTATGTGTAAACCATATATATATTTCCTTTTTTAATACTACCCTAATTACTTTGTATAAACTTTTACTTATTAAATTCTAGAGATTTAATTGTATTTTATTATTTCAAGTTATTATATATACTTATTTTTTTTATATTTATATTTATACATATATATATACACATTTATTTACAACAATGGTTCGTGAATCGTCGGGCACAGTCTAAAGGTGAAATGTATACACAGACATAGTTCAAAGTTTTTAAAACTTCAACATACAGACTTTGCTTATCGTGTCGGAAATATATAAAGATCAAGTTTAAATTTGGTCGGAAATCTCCGGGTCGTCATAGTACCTACCCGTTAAAGAAATTTCGTCTCGAAATTTGAGTGTGGTTGTCATGGTTAACAATAAATATGTTTTCATGACGAATATGAGTTGAATAAATAGAGTTTTATTATTATTGAGTAATATGGATAAAACAATTCGATTATTCGAAGAGTACGAATGAAACTATCGTAAGAGAGGTCCCAACGGCTCAATTTTTAGCCGTTAGTAAAATAAAACTTAAAAAAAAAAATCCCAACGGCTATCCCAACGGCCACTTTTATACTATATAAATACCAACCATATACTTTATTTTATATACTCAAACATATATTTCTTTTATATTTCCACCTTTCTAAAAATCAAAATCAAACACTCCCAAACTGCAAAAATGTTAACACTTCCCCCAATGATTGTTTCATTCTATGTTCATTACGGAGGTGATTTCCGTAATCAAATGAAGGAATATAAGTGGGGCGACAGTATTTCGTTTGAAGATATCGACATTCGTGATGTTGGTTTACAAGACTTGCTATCCTTTCTGAAGGAAAAAAGTTCCGTGTGAATTCACGTCTGTGTTCTTTTATAAAGACGATTATGATGCAGATTGTAGGGCAAGTTTTCTGTGTACCGATGATCAATGGTACTATATAAAAGATACCATTGAAGATCTCGGTAAACGCATTTCTTTGTATGCGGTTCTTGAAGATGAAGAGACGTTGGGTTATCGTTACCTCGATGAATCAGCTGAAGCAGCAGTTGAGGCATCAAGAGAAATACCGATGTCTCCAGAGTACCTCACGGATGGTGAAATGACTGGTGAACGCTACTTTGCAGATGACAATTGATGACGACGAGCAGTTTGATTATAATCTTTTAATTTTTAATTGTCGTGATGTTTTAATTTTTAATTATTGTAATTTCAGTGTTGTTGTCGAGTTTTATATCTTCCTTTATGTTTCGGAGCTCTTCCTCTTTTTAATCTCCTCTCGATCTCTAGTAAAACGAGTAATGTTCTAGAATTTGTAAGTATGGAGTTTCAAATGAATTTAATGTTATAATCAAGACAGAACGTAATAGCACGATTTGATTCGTCAAATTACCAGAATCATTGAGAATAGAGCTATCAAGAATATACTTTCTTGATATGTTCAGAAGTTAATTAGAATGAAAGAGTTATGTAACATGACACATGATGGTGGTATGATCTACTGTGAACCATCATGTCCCATTAGAACTCAGCATGACTTACTGTAATATAATCACGTTGATCAAGTGTCATTATATTAAACTAACTCATGCATCAGTTCCCAACATTACTTCAATAACATTCATATTTTAAGCTCGAAAGTTTACAGAATATAGAAACTAACAGTTTCTATATGATGTAATACTGATAGCACGAAGAGATAAATGATTTCAGATAGTATTAGTTATAAAAAATATATTCAAAAATATCGAGGATATTTATAATGAAAGATACGATAATATCTTTGAATATCTAAGATCAGAGGATGATGGAGACTATTGTCCGCAAGGGTTTAGAGTAATGAGCAAAATATTCGCTAAAGACTTCAGCAGACATTGAATCATTTAGATTCTTTGAAGTCAAACTTATTCTTTGTGATTTGTCCACGGTTTCTTTCATAGTTTCGCATAATCTGCTTTTCGGTACTAAATTTTCTATTGAATGTTTCCAATATAATGATACACAGGAAACACCAAGAGGTATTTAATTTTGGACGAGAATATTTATGAAAATATCCTCAGAAATATCGAAGATATTGATGATGATATTTTGGAATTTCTAAGTTCAATGGTGGATGGAGAAAGATTCTCCGCAATATTTTAACATGACTTCGGAGCAAGATATTCTCTAAGGATTTCAACGGATCCAGAATTACCCGGATTCTTTGAATATATGGTATGGTCCTTGTATTTGTCCTTGGTCTCCTTTGTGATTATCTCAATCCGTGTTTCCGTTCTAACTTTTCTGAGCTTTTCCAACATACTATTCTTTATTATCAAACTTTCGATGATTAAGGTCGTTTACAGTTGTCTATGGTTTCTGCTGCTTCATTCAGCTTTTTCAACATTCAGAGTATTGATTTGTGACTGAGTGTTTTTCAAAATTTCAGAATGAGAGATCATAATTATAAGAGATAAATGTCATATATATAACTGTTGATGTAGATATGCTGTGAGTTTTCAAAGTACTGATTGCTGATTCCCGATAATTGTTATGGCAGTTCTCGTTACAAGTTGCGGATGAGTACATGACGAGACTTCAATAGATAATTATAGTGATTTGTCGGAGGGATTTAAACTAAGGAGCGACAAGGTTGCTGGTACATTTGCTGGCAATGTGGTGGAACATAAAAGAATTCTCCGGTATCAAAAGGGTAATTGTACATATCAGGATTATAGTAAGGCTACTTCGAATGAAAAGTCGAAGTTGATTTGATGGAGCTGTGACAAAATTGAATACTTTGAAAAGGGATGGCAAAGTTATTTTTGCTAATAAATGCCAAAGGATCTGACGCGGCTACGTGTTAAACTTTTACTCAGTTGTCGAAAGTTTTTTTTTTTTTTTCAGGTGCATAACTATATGCATAAATCTTTTCTTCCGCAGGTGAAGTTCGGTTGGTTCATCCTCTCGATTGAGGTATTTTCAAGAATCATGAAAGGTTTGAACGCGAATTGTAATCGTCAAGATACAAATGAGGTTTAAGATGAAATCAAGTGGCAAACTTGAAGAATTGTTTAGTTTCATATGTTATAATCAATATTTTAATTCATTTTAATTGTCCAGTGTTGGTAGTCCACAGTTGATATTCCACAGTAACAGTCCAGTAATTCATATATAATTTAATATATAATATTCGAATTGATTAATAAATATCGTGACCCGTGTACATGTCTCAGACTCAATCACAACTCAAAGTATATATATTATTTGAAAATCAACCTCAACCCTATATAGAGAACTCGATCATTACTGCATATAGAGTGTCTATGGTGATTCCAAATAATATATATAGATGCGTCGATATGATATGTCAAAACCTTGTATACATGTCCCGATATTTAAAGTGCGTAAAATAAATAACAGAAATTAAATGACGATAAATAAAATTGCGAGAATGTAAATTGCGATAAATAAATTGCAATAATTAAATGGTAATACGGAATTAACAGTTAGCTAGGAACAGTTAGCTAGGATTTTGTCAGCGTGGATTCTTAATAGAATTTCATATTGTTAATTAATCTGTTTCTAATCAATTTTTATTGTGTCCATTATTTCTTCATTATGCCACTTGTTGGATTCTGATAGGTCAAAATCCAAATATGTATTTGGATGAATATGGTTATTCGGTGGTGAACGGATTTGTATATCGGTGGATGTAAGTAGGATAGTATATGACTGTTGAAACAGATTCGAAGAACGTACAATGTAACTTATTAATGTGAAATTTAAATAGTCCTCGGGTATTACCTACCCGTTAAAATATTTTCACCATTAACAGTTTGTACAAGAGAATTTTTAATTACAATCTTTATGAAAACATATATACATATATATATATATATATATATATATATATATATATATATATATATATATATATATATATATATATATATATATATATATATATATATATATATATATATATATTTTCTTCAAATGTATTCATGGATTTAATGAGTTAATATGATATTAAACTCATTTGCTTTTCGGTTGGAACTAGAATAACTAATCTCTAAAACTTTAGAGATTACATATTCATCATGTCGAACGAAGATAAATGAGGTAGAACGATACGTAGAACGAAGATCATACTCAAAGTACAGATGATGATATTGAAGCATGGATTGTTGATGGTACTGGTGCTGTTATTGATGGTACTGTTGGTGCCGGTGATGTTGCTGAAGCTGGTACATTTTGCACCATATTCTTCGAATTGATTATTCGAGCGCGAAGTTCGTTGACTTATTACTTCAGGATGATTGTCGGTCGGAACGAGCGGATGAATAAGGTTCAGAATTGTGGATAGAATATAATCTTGTCGAGTTACCCTGGAAATGAGACTGAAAATGGTGTCTCGAACAGGTTCGCCGGTAAACGCTTCAGGTTCATTGTCAAGAGGTGAATTCGGTTGATGGAAGGGATTGCCTTCTGCGCGTTTTCATTAATTAAGCCAACTACGAACCCATCAGATGATTTGATAATAGCTGATTGGTTGATTCATGCCGATGACACTGTTTTCAGAGCTTAGGTGAACATCTATTTCGGAATAGCTGTCGGAATAACTATCGGAATAGCTATCAGAATCTGAGGGACTCGAACTGGTTGCAGGATTCATCTCGTACGATCAGATGAAAGATTTTTCGATAAGAAATGGATTATAGGATGTAGATTAGTACCCTGCAATACATAATTTACATATGCATATATAATACTAAAATCCCATAAGTTACGGAGGAATCTACGGGAGTTGTCAGACAAAGTTACAGTAACAGATACGCTAAGATATGAAGTAGCAGATACGCTAAGATATGAATTTTGTCTATACACTATTCATGGAGTCAATGCAGTAAAACGTGTCTAGACTAAGAATGATAAGCAAGTGATTCTCTAAGAATGATAAGCAGGTAATTTTTGACACAAAATGATAAGCAAAACTTTTGACATGCAGACACGGTCGAAGTCCAGACTCACTAATGCATCCTAACAACTTATCAGTTAGACACACTAATGCAGACATGGTTCACTAAGACCACCGCTCTGATACCAACTGAAAGGACCCGTCCTAATCCATCCGGACGAAGTCCATATCGATTACAAACGTTTCACAATAGTTGGTTACATGGCGAGGTACTTGACCTCTATATGATACATTTTACAAACATTGCATTCAATTTTGAAAGACAAACTTTCTTTACAACGAAAAATGACGGCATGCATACCATTTCAGAATATATCCAACTATAATTGACTTAATAATAATCTTGATGAACTCGACGACTCGAATGCAACATCTTTTGAAATATGTCATAAATGACTCCAAGTAATATCTCTAATATGAGCAAATGCACATCGGAAGATTTCTTTCGTACCTGAGAATAAGCATGCTTTCAAGTGTCAACCAAAAGGTTGGTGAGTTCATTAGTTTAACATAAATAATCATTTCATAATTTTAATAGACCACAAGATTTCATATTTCTATTTCTCATAAACATACGTCCCATGCATAGAGACAAAAATATCATTCATATGGATTGAACACCTGGTAACCGACATTCACAATATGCATATAAGAATATCCCCATCATTCCGGGATCCTCCTTCGGACATGATATAAATTTTGAAGTACTAAAGCATCCGGTACTTTGGATGGGGCTTGTTGGGCCCGATAGATCTATCTTTAGAGTTCGCGTCAATTAGGGTGTCTGTTCCCTAATTTTTAGATTACCAGACTTAATAAAAAGGGGCATATTCGACTTCGATAATTCAACCATAGAATGTAGTTTCGATTACTTGTATCTATATCGTAAAACATTTATAAAATCAGCGCATGTATTCTCAATCCCAAAAATATATATAAAAAGGGAGTAATGAAAACTCACGCATATAAATATTGTAAAACAGTTAATAAAACATTTGCATGTATTCTCAGCCCCAAAAATGTAAAGAGTAAAAGGGATCAAATGAAACTCACATAATGTATTTTGTAGTAAAAATACATATAACAACATTAAAAAACTGAACAATGCAGGGTTGGCCTCGGATTCACGAACCTATATCATTTGTATATATATATATATTAAAACAAATACTCGTAATCAAACAGGTGTATACATATTATTTTATGTTCTAAGATTATTATTCTTATATATATAATTTTATTAATACTTACTTTACATTATGTTATTTAATTTGATTAATTAAGGTTATTGGTAAAAACGAAAATTTATGTAGTACTAGTATATATACATATATGTTTTGTTTTGTAAAATTTATCAATTGTGGAAATACTAGTTTAAGAATAATAATTCTGATAATAGTAATTTTAATAAAAATTGGTAATATTACTAAAAATTGATAAAGTAAAAATAATAGTTTTAGCAAAAATAGTATTTTTAATAGTAATGGTAAGTTTAATAATAACTATTGTTTTAATAGAAGTTTTATTGTTTGTATAATTAATAATACTAAAATTAATGTTAAAAGGGTACTCCATGTATACTAATTTTAATGATAATGATACTTAATCTCCTTGGTAATAATAATAACTATACATATGATAAGAATGCTAATCTTGATGGTGATAGTAATAATAATATAATTGTAATTATTAGTTATTATAATGATAATGATAAGAATAATAATAATAATCTTAATAATAATAATAACAATTAAAATAACAAACAATAATAAATATCAAAGTAATAATAATGATAACAATAATGATAGTAATAATAATAATATTATCAATAATATTAATAATAATTATAATACTAAAATGGAAATGATAAGAGATGATATACCCTTAAATAAAAAGAATTGCATCAAGCGGGACTCGAACCCAAGACCCCTCGAACACCCGACACCCTCCCTAACCATTCTGCTGCACATGTTTTTCTATTTTAATAACCCAGAAAATATATATATAACCCGTTTACATTTTATGCTTCCTTCTTCCTCTTCCCACAACAGTTTAGTCGACCTAAATGCAACAAGTAGCCATAACAGCAAGTTTTATCATTTGAATTACGACTTGAATTGGTTACATAACAAACTGAGAAATCAATTAATCAACAGAAGGAAAAAAAATAAAAAAAAAATAAAAAGGTCTGTTAACAGACCTCACGAAGAACCAACATAACCAAAACGTGATTTTCAAATCCAGATTGTTTTAGCTAATAATTATAACACGAGTTAGATTTTAAAATGTTCATAGGAACTCTCTGGATCCTCAATTGATCTTCAAAGTCCAAAACAAGTTCAAATTTTGCAAAGAACTACCAGTTTGACTTTTTATAACAAAAGTTTGACTTGAAAATTCTCACTCAATTCGAAAAATTGAAGGTTGAGCCTTTACAGAAAGTTGGAATAAATGATTCCTAATAAGACTACACTTATGGATTTTGAAATATGATTTGTGATTGTGATTTGGCTAAAAAAAATTACACGAACAGGGTGTTACCTGTTCTTCCCTTTTTTTAAAAAAAAAAAAAAATTTAAATCACAGGCTTTAATCGATTTTGGTGATAGCTAAACTTAGTTGTAGGTTGAAGGATTTACGTTCTAACTGAATTGAGCAAGTATATAGGAAAAGTGGTTCACAAATCCTCAATCAGACAAGTTAAAGCAGAAAAAAAATATTAATAAAAATAACATAAAATCGAATATAGTTGGTGATTGATTGGTACTAATGATCTTAAAGTTTAATAGATTGTGAGAAAGAAAACAAAAATCTAACTGTAGGGTGATAGATATAGATAACAATTTGGTACGATATTCACATGCATATACTTTATATAATTGAAATTAATCTTAATAATAATAAATAAATAATTATATTAATTATAGTAATAATTATAATTATATAAATAATAAGAATATCAAATGATATTAATAGTAAACAATAAATCATAATACTGATTTTATTATATATAAATCGGTATCTACTTTTGTAAATATTTGTTTTTTTTCTTTTATTAATTATGTCTATACATATATATATATATATATATATATATATATATATATATATATATATATATATATATATATATATATATATCTCTATGTATATGTATATTATATATATAAATATTTTTATTTGTATAGGCATTTCTATAGATATAAATCTGGTATTTATATATGTATTTATATATATTCGATTCTTTTATATCTGTCTTTATTTATATATATAGCTGAAATTTGTATAGATGTATACATATGTATATATATCAGTGTTTGTATATATTAGTCTTAATAATATAAATTTCAAAATATAATAATTATAACTTATATATATATATATTCTAATATACATATAATAATAATTGTATGTGTAAACCATATATATATTTCCATTTTTAATACTACCCTAATTACTTTGTATAAACTTTTACTTATTAAATTCTAGAGATTTAATTGTATTTTATTATTTCAAGTTATTATATATACTTTTTTTTATATTTATATTTATACATATATATATACACATTTATTTACAACAATGGTTCGTGAATCGTCGGGCACAGTCTAAAGGTGAAATGTATACATAGACATAGTTCAAAGTTTTTAAAACTTCAACATACAGACTTTGCTTATCGTGTCGGAAATATATAAAGATCAAGTTTAAATTTGGTCGGAAATCTCCGGGTCGTCACAGTACCTACCCGTTAAAGAAATTTCATCTCGAAATTTGAGTGTGGTTGTCATGGTTAACAATAAATATGTTTTCATGACGAATATGAGTTGAATAAATAGAGTTTTATCATTATTGAGTAATATGGATAAAACAATTCGATTATTCGAAGAGTACGAATGAAACTATCGTAAGAGAGGTCCCAACGGCTCAATTTTTAGCCGTTAGTAAAATAAAACTTAAAAAAAAAAATCCCAACGGCTATCCCAACGGCCACTTTTATACTATATAAATACCAACCATATACTTTATTTTATATACTCAAACATATATTTCTTTTATATTTCCACCTTTCTAAAAATCAAAATCAAACACTCCCAAACTGCAAAAATGTTAACACTTCCCCCAATTTTTCTGCTGATTTTAGTGATGACTTTTCTAGATTTTTCGTCAACCTACAGCTGGTCTGGACGACAACTTCTTGACCTAAATCAAGAAGCGCGTGTCTTTTTAGGAAGACTTTACTTCCTTTTAATGATGGAATTGATTCATCGTGTAGATCCATCTCTCTTTCAAATATATTACAGTAAACCGGGTAAAACAGTTAATTTAGTCCAAAACAAAAGGACCTGCAATAAACTTTACAGAAACATGTGATAGATAGTTTTTAATTGAATAACTTGGTACATTCTCCCCACACTTGGCTTTTTCTTTGCCTTTTTATTCTCCTTTATTCCATTTTAAATGAATTCAAGCGTTTTATGTTGTTTCTCAATTTATGTCCTTTCCGAGGTAACAATAATTTCGGTATTATCACCTAGTTTTATAGTTCATAAATATGTATAAACATGATTTTGAATTCATTTAGTTGAAAAATTTTAAAATTTTCATAATATTTAGAAAATAAGACAAGTATAAACCCGAGAGAATTTATAACCCTTCCCCACACTTGAGATCATGCAATGCCCTCATTTGCATGAAATCAGACTATATTTATAAATTCATGAGGGTGATTAGTGTAGAAAAGTGATTAAAAATACCCAGTTTGTAATTGCAAAGCTCGTCGAATGATAGATGGTGCACCTCATCGTTCATTCCTTCTTGTTTTATCACACATGTTTTTCTTCAAAAATAGCTGCTTTTCTGAACTGTTTACTAATATTTGAAAATGCGTCTTTTACCCTAATCGTGCATTTTTATTAACGAGTTATGCACTAACCCGAACCCCTAATTTAACGTTAAGTGGGGTTAGACTTCCCCACACTTAGCTGATGACATGTGAAGTCGGTAGAATAAGTTCCACGAATTAAAATAGTGAGCCAGTTATTTACATCTCGGGTGGTATAAAATATATCAATGGGTTTAAAGTTTAGACCCACCCGATCGTCACTACTTAATTCTTTTTAAGTGTAGCTTTTAGTAAATGAATATCTCTCTTTTCTGGTTCTTGGTCGAATGGATCGATATACACCGACATACATACTATAGGGTGGACAATTCCTAACATTTCCTTCCGTTTATTCTCGGGAGAAAAGTTTTCTCCTCTATTACCCAATTGGGTGAAATCCGAGGTGTCAATATCTATTACAGCGCGTGGTTCATCTTCGGTAGATGACTTGTCTATTGAGAATATTGGGTTGGAAGGTTGTGGAATGGTGAATTTCGAGATCGAAGTAAATTCTTCTTCATTAACGGTACTTATCGGTCCCACCACTTTGGTCTCGGGGGTAAAATTTTCAACGTTATCGTTTTCCCAAGAGTACCAATTTGTCACCCTTACTTCTTCTTCATTCATTAATTGATCGATGAATTCGTCGGTAGAGGCTAATGTGTCGATATGTTGTGAAATTGGTAAAGCTGAATAAAAAGTATCATCGGGATATTTGGTGATTTCGGAGCTCTCGAATTCATCAAAATTCGATGATATGATATTTTCTTGCACAATACTCCTCAGATCAACAGGTGTGTAGTCTGATAGAGTTTCAGCTTGCCTATTTACAAACTCTCTCATTTGTTCATTTTGAGCATCAAGTTCTTCGAGTTTGATTTTCATATAATCTAAAGAATTTTCAGACACGTAATTTTCCTCGTCTTCTGGTTGTTGAGTTTGGATATATTCTTGGGAATAATCCCAATTTGAATTATATTCCTCATAATCATTCCATTCAGATTCCATGGGTGCGTAATTTTCCATAGTAATATAATAATAACATTCCCATGTTAAATGATAATCTCCACAGATTTCACAACCAGTTATTGTTTCGTCATTCGTGATCCAAGATTGACCGAACGAATTTTTATCAACACTCGTTTGAGAGTATTGATTTCGTATGTCATAAAGAGTTTCCAAAATATTTTCGAGATTTTCCATACTACACTTATTACCAAATTTTAGCTACAATGTGGTGCATTTATTAATTATCCTATTAGTTATAAAATAAAATAAAAAAATTATATAAGTTATCAAATTAATAGACTTTTCTGATTTTGCCCACGTTTCGAATAGCCAATAGATGTAGCAGGTAGCCAGGACCCTTTAAATCGGAAGCCAACAACTCGCCACTAACAAATCCAACTATTACTACGAACCAGAAAATTTGGATGTCTATCAATTTAACTGCTTAAAATAATTTTTCGTTTTGAAATTTTAGAGAAGAAATAGAAAAAATTCTAAGTCCTAAAAACTAGAGCGTCGAGAAATAAGAAAGAAAAAGAGCGCGTCGAAAAACATCAAAAAATAAAAGGTCGAAAAAGAAAAATAAGAAAATAAAGCATCGAAACTTAAAAGTCTAAAAACTAAATCTAAAAAGTTGCGCCTAAAGGTATTAAAACTTAAATGCAATTCTAATCAGAAAACGACAATTACTTAAAAGGCACTAAAATATATAAACGGCGTCACAAAATTCTAAAGCGCTTAAATCTTAATTTAAAGAAAAGCACTTAAGGGATTTTACGGCAAAGCCTAAAAATTTAGAAGTATAAAACTAATTACGAACGATAAATATACAAATGTTTAAAATATACAATTTATAAAAAGAAAAAAAAATGATAAAATTACTTATTTTTATAAAAGTATTATTTTTATATTATTATTTTATAAAAGTATTAATTTTATAATTAATAATAATATTTAAACTTAATATTACAAAATAAATATTAAAACTAGAAATATATATGTTATTTAATTAAACCCTAAATAATAAATAATAAATAAAAATTTAACCCTAAATTCGTAATAAATGCAAAGGCTTGACCTGTCAGACCTGGTCCCGGGATCGCGTGGATTTATAGGTGTTCCTCTCCGCGATCGCGGAGTTATGTAGACTCAGATTTTAATTGCAGGTTCAAACGTGTTTTTTTTATAACTTTTATATTGTTTTTCTAAAAATTATATATAAATATATTTATAAAAATATAAATTAAAAATATAGCATTTCGCCGAGTCCCCGGCAGCGGCGCCAAAAACTTGATGTGTGCGAGGTGGGGTACGAAATACTATATATTTTTAATACGAAATACGTTACAAATTACACAAGTTTTAATTATTTATTTACAGATGGGATATATACTTAAACCTTGCTACAACACTATAGGCAGTGTACCTAATCGTAGAGTAGTATAGTTTTTAGTAAGTCCGGTTCGTTCCACAGGGAGACGACTTATTTTACACTATATTTTTAAACAATTATATTTGTACAAAATATATTATATATAGTAATAATATATAAAAGGGGGTTTACCGTTTAATGACCGGTTTGTCGATTTTATATTTTAAGTCACAATTAAAACCTAATGTAAAATATAAATGACGATAATTAAAGTAGCGAAAATTAAAATGCGATAAGAAATAAAATAAAGGAATTTTACTTAATTAAACTTCCGTAATCATGATATTTGACGTTTTAATTTATTACCCTGGGTTAATTGTCCTTTGTCCTGAATTATTCGATAAGTCCATCTGGTTTTGTCCATAATAGTCCATCGGTCATAATTATAAAGTGCGAGGGTCTTCGTCAAATTAACCTTATACCCGAAGTCAAATATTCCAACTAATTGGGGATTTAAACCGTAATAAGGTCTTAATACTTTGTTTAATGATTACACCAGGTTATCGACTACGTGTAATCTAAGGTTTTAATACTTTATTAACAATTACACCAATTACCCTTGTATGTAATCCACCCCTGTTTTAATGAGTCCATTGATTATTAATCCATTCCCCGTGTCACGTCAAATGAACAATTATTAGTATTTATAAATATCCCGCCTACCGTACCCGATCAAGCGTATGTGGTTATATATAACTACGTCAAATTGTAAATCTCTATATTAATCAAATATAAAGTCCATTAATAACCCATAGTCTCATTTCCACAAGTGTCGTTCTTTTGTCCAAACTCCAATTATGGTTCAAAGCCCAATAACCCCGTCTTAATATTTAGCCCAACATCATGATTACTTCGGCTCAAATAAGCATAATAATAACTTAAGTACGAGACATTAATTTAAAAAGGAGAACATAGCTTATATTGATTATTTATCGCGTAGTGTTACACGGACAGAACTTCGACTTCAAAACCCGTAAAATAACCTTTACATTACCCAAACTAACTAATATAAAACTAAACTAATATATATTATAAATATATATAATATATATATATATATATATATATATATATATATATATATATATATATATATATATATATATATATATATATATATATATATATATATTAAGATACAGAGAGATATTGATATATGGTGGTCTAAAACTTGGCAGACTTCGTGGCCTTTTATAGGCAGATTTTGAAATTGTGTGCTCCGCGAGTGTGGAGTTTTTACCCTTTACAGCTCCGCGAGTGCGGAGATTCAGATTCCAGCTCACCAAATTTTGGATCCTAGCTTTGTCGACATATTTATTATATATATATAATATATAAATAATTTATATAATTATTTATATATTATATTTTATTCTTGTGCATAGTTGACTTGTAATTTTAGGTCCGTTGCGTCACGCATTTACGCCCGGTTTATGTCCCGGTTTTGGATTTTCGAACGTCCTTCCGTACGCGTAGATATCTTGTACTCTGCGTTTCGCAGCATGTACTCTTGTAATTTTTAGACGTTTCTCATCAATAATTTGAACCACTTGAATTGTATCTTGTACATTTGAGCAAATATGAGCAAATGCGCAGCGGAAGATTTCTTTAATACCTGAGAAATAACATGCTTTAAAGTGTCAACCAAAAGATTGGTGAGTTCATTAGTTTATCATAAACAATCATTTCTATTAATTTAATAGACCACAAGATTTTCATTTCCATTTCTCATAAACATCATCTCATATCAGGCATTTCGCACGGCATAGAGATAAAAATCATTCATATGGTGAACTCTTGATAACCGAACTAACAGGATGCATATAGAATATCCCCATCATTCCGGGACTCTCATCGGACATGATAATCGAAGTACTAAAGCATTCGTAACCCGAATGGGACATGTCAAGGTCCATAGATCTATCTTTTGGATTCGCGTCAATTAGGGGCCATTTCCCTAATTCTTAGGCTACCAAGCTAAGAAGGGGCATATTCGATTCGTTAATCCAACCATAGAATGTAGTTTCGATTGCTTGTGTCTATTTCGTAAAACATTTATAAAAGCAGCGCATGTATTCTCAGTCCCAAAAATATATATTGCAAAAGCATTTAAAAGGGAGCAAATGAAACTCACAATACTGTATTTTGTAATAAAAATACATATGACGGCATTGAACAACTGAATAATGCAGGGTTTGGCCTCGGATTCACGAACCTATATCATTCATATATGTATTAAAGCATATACTTGTAAAAATATTAAATTTTACTGTTAATGATAGTTGTGGTATTGATTTAATTACATAATAATAATACTCGTGATAATACAAATAATAATACTTATGTTAATATTAACAATTCTATTATTTATAAAAAGATACTATTACTTATATTTATGAAAATAATAATAATTGTATTATTTTTATAATGATAATAATAATAAACCTTTTCATCATAATGATAATATTGATGATAGTTGTTGATTATGAATCTCATAATGATAGTATTAGTAGTTTTTGATAAAATGAATAATTTAGTAATAATGGTAGTGAAAATAATAATTTTTAATATTAGTACATAATACTTAATAATAATAATTATAACAAGTTTATTACTAATGGTAATCTTAATAATAATACTTTTACTAATAATAATAACTCCTAAATGTTTCTAATACTAATATTAATGATAATAATTATAAAACTAGTAATAATAACAGTAATAATAATACTAACAATAATAATAATATTAGTAATGATAATACTAATAAGTGTTGAATTGTAATTATAGCACTTATAATAATAATGATAATAATAATAATACAATAATGATAAGTGTAATAATGTCAATAACAACAACAATAATAATAATAATAATAATAATAATAATAATAATAATAATAATAATAATAATAATAATAATAATAATAATAAAGATTTTGAAAATGAAACTACCTCTTAAAAAAACTGATCCTAAAAAAATAGACCCCTGCAGGGCTCGAACCCGTGACCACTCGTAAACCCGCTAACACCCTTGACTACTGAACTAGTTCTGTTTTCCTGATAAATGCTTGACCCAATTACTATTTAACCCGTAAAATTTGTTTCTACCTATTTCTTCTTCTTCACAAACACTATTCGACCAGTTCAATCTCAAAAATCAAATTAACAAATTCGTTGTTTCATTTAAGATTTGTAAACAGCTAAAAAAATAGAAAGATTGTTATTAATAAAAAAAAAGACAGAACCAACAGCTACTGCTGTTAGCTGTTTTCTAAAAAAAAAATCTTGCTTTTCGATTTTTAAAACGTTTTAGCTTTCAATTCCTTCACAAACTATTTTCTAAATCACTCCTATAAACTATTGGAATCATCAATTGATCAAGAAACATCAAAACGAATTCAAATTTTGCGATGAACGATTCGTTTGACTTTTTGAAACAAAAGTTTGACTCCAAATTTAAAGCTCGGTATAACGAATTGAGACTTTAGATTTTGAAGAAAGTTTACATGTATGATTCCTAACAACTCTACATTACTAGATTTTGAAGTTTGATTCGAAAATTGAGTTATGGTTTAAGAGGTATTGCGAACAGAGAAGAGGTGGTTCTTTCTCTGTTTTTTTTTTACAATTTGCAGAACCTGATACATATATAACGAGTATTGAATGATTAATACAGCAAAAAAAATATTAGGTTTGTTTTGTAGTGTTGATCCGTCGACAGCAACCCACGAGCATAACAGAAAAAAATAATGGAAGATAGTACAGGATTAGTTACGCGTAATTTTGCCTATATATTTATATTTATATTATATATATAATAAATAATTAATAATTAATAATAATAATTATATTAATAATAATTTATTTAATAATAGATAATAATAATACTAAAAAAAATTTCTTTTCATAATAATAATAATTATCATAATAATAATTAATAATAATAGTAATATTAATATTAATAACAATGATATTACTAATTATTAATGATAACAATTATTAATAATGTTGTAAATAATGATATTACATATAATAATAATAATAATAATAATAATAATAATAATAATAATAATAATAATAATAATAATAATATAACAAATTAATATTAATATATATAATCATTTTACGTAAATAAATAAATATATTAATTATATATATTGTAAAGAATAATTTAAATTATAACAATATATAGCAAGTAATATTCATATATGTAATTATATTTATATATATATAATATAAGATAATAGTTTTCATTACAACGTATATTATTTTACATATTTATTTATAACAATAATTACATATAATAGTTGATTAATGTCTTAAGTTATAATACATATATACATATATTTATATATACACATATTACAATCAATGGTTCGTGAACCATTGGGATTAGTCAAAGGTTAAATGAATGCATGTAAATAGTTCACAAAAAAATTGTTTTTTTTAGACTCGGTATTACAGACTTTGCTTATCGTGTCGAAATCAAATAAAGGTTAAGTTTAAATTTGGTCGGAAATTTTCGAGTTGTCACAATACCTACCCGTTAAAGAAATTCCGTCCCCGAAATTTGATCGAGGTCGCCATGGATAACAATAAGAATATTTTCATGACGTATATGAGTTGATAAATAGCGTTTTATTATCATTGAGTAATATGGATAAAACAATTCGATTACTCGAAGAGTACGAATGAAGCTATCACAAAAGAGTGGAATGAATTAAATAGAGGCTCATCTTAACTTTTGACGTAGTCACGTTTGAATTTAGGAAATAAGGTGCGTCTAATCTTTTGACATTGTCTTGGTTGAATTTCCGGAATTCAAGGGATTAAGGAAATCTTCGAAATCTAAATAAGATCTGAGTCTTCAAAATTTAAGGAAATTAGGATATTTTTAATTAAATGTGGTAATCTGTCTTGATTGTTACGTCTTATATTTTCATTATAAATTAAACCCTTCTGTTCCATTATTTTCATCACTCCTATACTTTCTTTCTTACTTCTTACTTTTAAAAGATTGTAAAAATGCTTCGTCCAGTTCTAGTCCTTAATATTTTCCTAATTATCATTTCTGTCATCCTTTTTTTTAATCTTCTACCAGAAGAATCTGTTTACTTCTACTATTACCTTGGGGTGATACTATTCTTAATTCTACCGTGTCTTTATATTACTATTTGTATTAATATCCACGGTTTGTAACCTCCGTGTTGTTATTGAGCTCTATATTTTCTCTTATATTTTGGAGCTCTTTGTCTTTTTATTCTCTTCTAGACCTCTAGTAAAGCGAGTAATGGTCCAAAATTCATAAGTATAGAGTTTTGAATGAATCCTAATTAAGATTTTAAACAGAGAGGAATGGTAATAGCATGATTTGATTTGGTAAATTACCAGAATTCAAGAGAAAAGATAGAACTGTCAAGAAATTATGTTCTTGATATGTTTATATATTAGATAGGATGTAAGATTCGTGTAACATGGCACATGATGACGTTATAACATGTGAATCATCACGTTCCATTAAAACTCAGCATGACTTACTGTAATATAATCACGTTGATCAAGTGTCATTATATTATACTAACTCATGCATCAATTTCCAACACTACTTCAATAACATTCATATTTTAAATTCGAATCTTTCAGAATTTAGAAACTAAAACAGTTTCCTTTCTGATGTAACACTGATATCGCGAAGAGATAAATGATTTCAGATAAGAATAGTTATGAAAATATCTTTAGAAATATCGAGGATATTTATAATGAAAGATATGATGATATCTTAGAATTTCTAAGATCAGAGGATGATGAAGAATATTGTCCGTAAGGGTTTAGAGTAAGGAGCAAGATATTCGCTAAAGACTTCAGCAGGCATTGAATCATTTGGATTCTTTGAAGGCAGATTTAGCCTTTGTGTTTTGTCCATGGCCTCCATCATGATTTACTCAATTCGTTTTCCAGTTCCAACTTTTCTGAGTTTTTCCAACATACTATTCTTTATCATTAAACTTTTTAGGGTTAAAGTCGTTTACAGTTTTTGCTGCTTCATCAGCAATTTCTAAATTTGGAGTATTGATTCTTTGACTGGGTGCTTTTCAGAGTTTCAGAATGGAAGATCATAATTCTAAGAGATAAAGGTTATATGTATACATATAACTGTTGATGTAGACATGATGCGAGATTCAAAATATTGATTGCTAATTCCTGGTAATTGGTATGGCAATTCTTGTTACAAGATGCAGATGAGTAAATGATGGGGTTTTGATAAATATAATGATTTTTCGGAAAATCAAAGACCAGTGAAGTTGTTGGTATGTTTATTGCTAATGTGGTGGAACATAAATGGTTCCCCGGTAATGATGACGAAAGGAAACTTATATATCAAAGTTATAATAAAGCTAATCCGAATGAAAAATTGAAATTGATTTGCTGGAGCTGTGACAAAATTGACTAATTTGGAAAGGGATTACAAAGTGATTTTCAGTAATAACAACGCCAAAGGAGCTAGCACAGATACGTGTTAAACGTTTTACTCAGGTTCCGAGTGTTTTCAGGTGCATAACTATATGTATCAATCTTTTCTTTCGTAGATGAAGTGCGGTTGGTTCATCCTCTCGATTGAGGTGTTTTCAAGAATCATGAAAGGTTTGAACGTAGATTGTAATCGTCAAGATACAAATGAGGTTTAAGATGAAATCAAGTGGCAAACTTGAAGAAATGTTTAGTTTCATATGTTATAATCAATATTTTAATTCATTTTAATTGTCCAATGCTAGTAGTCCACAGTTGATAGTCCACAGTTAGCAATTCAATAATTCATATATGGTTTAATATATTATATTCGAATTAATTAATACGTATCGTGACCCATTGTATACATGTCTCAGACTCGATCACAACTCAAAGTATATATATTATTATAGAATCAACCTCAACCCTGTATAGCTAATTCAAGCATTACGGCATATAGAGTGTTTATGGTTATTCCAAATAATATATATAGATGCGTCGATATGATATGTCAAAACCTTGTATACGTGTCCCGATATTTAAAGTGCGTAAAATAAATAACAGAAATTAAATGACGATAAATAAAATTGAGAGAATTAAAATTGCGATAATTAAATGTAATAAGTTAGATAGGAACAGTTAGCTAGGAATAGTTAGCGTGGATCTTAACAAAATTCTTTTCATAGTTAAATTGTTTGTTTCTAACAAATTTTATTTTGTCTAATGTTTTCTTCATTATGCCACTTGTTGGATTCTGATAAGTCAAAATCCAAATATGAAATTGAATGAAAATGATTATTCTGTGGTGAACATATTCGTATATCTGTGGATGTAAGTAGGATAGTAAATGACTTTTGAATCAGATTCGAAGAATGTACAGTGTAACTTATTAATGTGAAATCTAAATATTCCTCGGGTATTACCTACCCGTCAAAATATTTTCACCATTAACAGTTTGTACAAAAGAATTTTTAATTACAACCTTTATGAAAACATATATACATATATATTTTCTTCAGATGTAATTATGGAGTTAATGAGTCAATATGATATTAGACTCATTTGATTTAAGGTTAAAACTAGAATGAATAATCTCTAAAACTTTAGAGATTACATGATCGCCGCGAAGAACGAAGGTAATTGATATAAAACGATTCGTAGATCGATGATTATGCTCGCGGTACAAAATGAGATGTTGAGGCATGGATTGTTGATGGTACTGGTGTTGTTATTGATGGTACTGTTGGTGCCGGTGATGTTGCTAAAGCTAGTAAATTTTGAACCATATACTCCAAATTGATTACCCGAGCGCGAAGTTCGTTGACTTCTTCGATTACTCCGGGATGATTGTCGGTAATAACGAGCGAATGAATAAGGTTTAGAATTGTGGATATCATATAATCGTTGTGAGGTATCCTAGCAATGAGGGTGAATATGGTGTTTCGTACATGTTCGCCGGTAAGTGATTCAGGTTCTTCACCAAAAGGTGAATCCGGTTGGTGGAAGGGATCTCCTTCTTCGCTTCTCCATTGATTAAGTTGACTACGAACCCATCAGATGAATTGGGGATGGATGATTTGTTGATTCATTCTAGTAACGCTGCTTCCGGAGCTTAGGTGAACATCCATGTTGGAATAGCTGTAGGGTTCCGAAGAACTTGAACTAGTGACGAGTTCCATTTCATAAAATTGAGTAAAGGATTTTTCGATATGAATGATTTTCGGCTATCGGATGGTATTCTAATTACATAAAATATCTATATATATATAGAGCAAAAGATTTCGTAGATTGCGGAGGAATTTACGGAATATACTAGGTAAAGTTTACAGTAACAGATACGCTAAGATATGAATTATCAGATACGCTAAGATATGAATTTTGTCTATACACTATTCATGCAATCAATGTAGTAAGATGTGTCTAGACTAAGAATGATAAGCAAGTGATTTTTGACACGAAATGAAAAGCCAAACTTTTGACATGCAGACACGGTCGAAGTCCAGACTCACTAATGCATCTTAACAACTACCAGTTAGACACACTAATGCAAGACCTGGTTCGCTAAGACCATCGCTCTGATGCCAACTATAACGACCTGTCCTAATCCATCTAGAAAAATACATTACATTTGGTTACATCGCGAGGTACTTGACCTCTATATGATACATTTTACAAACATTGCATTCGTTTTTAAAAGACAAACTTTCATTTCATCGACAGTTGACGGCATGCATATCATTTCATAATATATCCATCTATAATTGACTTAGTAATAATCTTGATGAACTCGACGACTCGAATGCAACGTCTTTTGAAATATGTCATGAATGACTCCAAGTAATATTTCTAATATGAGCAAATGCACAGCGGAAGATTTCTTTAATACATGAGAAATAACATGCTTTAAAGTGTCAACCAAAAGGTTGGTGAGTTCATTAGTTTATTATAAACAATCATTTCCATTAATTTAATAGACCACAAGATTTTCATTTCCATTTCTCATAAACATCATCTCATATCAGGCATTTCGCATGGCATAGAAATAAAAATCATTCATATGGTGAACGCTTGATAACCGAACTAACAGGATGCATATAGAATATTCCCATCATTCCGGGACTCTCATCGGACATGATAATCGAAGTACTAAAGCATTTGTAACTCGAATGGGACATGTCAAAGTCCATAGATCTATCTTTAGGATTCGCGTCAATTAGGGGTCATTTCCCCAATTCCTAGGCTACCAAGCTAAAAAGGGGCATATTCGATTCGTTAATCCAACCATAGAATGTAGTTTCGATTACTTGTGTCTATTTCGTAAAACATTTATAAAAGCAGCGCATGTATTCTCAGTTCCAAAAATATATATTGCAAAAGCATTTAAAAGGGAGCAAATGAAACTCACAATACTGTATTTTGTAGTAAAAATATATATGACAGCATTGAACAACTGAATAATGCAGGGTTTGGCCTCGGATTCACGAACCCATATCATTCATATATGTATTAAAGCATATACTTGTAAAAATATTAAATTTTACCGTTAATGATAGTTATGGTATTGATTTAATTACATAATAATAATACTCGTGATAATACAAATAATAATACTTATGTTAATATTAACAATTCTATTATTTATAAAAAGATACTACTACTAATATTTACGAAAATAATAATAATTGTATTATTTTTATAATGATAATAATAATAATCCTTTTCATTATAATGATAATATTGATGATAGTTGTTGATTATGAATCTCATAATGATAGTATTAGTAGTTTTTGATAAAATGAATAATTTAGTAATAATGGTAGTGAAAATAATAATTTTTGATATTAGTACATAATACTTAATAATAATAATTATAACAAGTTTATTACTAATGGTAATCTTAATAATAATACTTTTACTAATAATAATAACTCCTAAATGTTTCTAATACTAATATTAATGATAATAATTATAAAAATAGTAATAATAACAGTAATAATAATACTAACAATAATAATAATATTAGTAATGATAATACTAATAAGTGTTGAATTGTAATTATAGCACTTATAATAATAATGATAATAATAATAATAATAATACAATAATGATAAGTGTAATAATGTCAATAACAACAACAACAATAATAATAATAATAATAATAATAATAATAATAATAATAATAATAATAGTAATAATAATAATAGTAATAAAGATTTTGAAAATGAAACTACCTCTTAAAAAAACGGATCCTAAAAAAAGACCCCTGCAGGGCTCGAACCCGTGACCACTCGTAAACCCGCTAACACCCTTGACCAATGAACTGTTTCTGTTTTCCTGATAAATGCTTGACCCAATTACTATTTAACCCGTAAAATATATTTCTTCCTATTTCTTTTTCTTTACAAACACTAGTCTACCAGTTCAATCTCAAAAATCAAATTAACAAATTCGTTGTTTCATTTAAGATTTGTAAACAACCAAAAAATAGAAAGATTGTTATTAATAATAATAAAAAAAAAAAGACAGAACCAACAGCTACTGCTGTTCGCTGTTTTCTAAAAAAAAAATCTTTCTTTTCGATTTTTAAAACGTTTTAGCTTTCGATTCCTTCACAAACTATTTTCTAAATCACTCCTATAAACTATTGGAATCATCAATTGATCAAGAAACATCAAAACGAATTCAAATTTTGTGATGAACGATTCGTTTGACTTTTTGAAAGAAAAGTTTGACTCGAAAATTAAAGCTCGATATAACGAATTGAGACTTGAGATTTTGAAGAAAGTTTACATGTATGATTCCTAACAACTCTACATTATTAGATTTTGAAGTTTGATTCGAAAATTGAGTTATGGTTTAAGAGGTATTGCGAACAGAGAAGAGGTGGTTCTTTCTCTTTTTTTTTTTTACAATTCGCAGGACCTGATACATATATAACGAGTATTGAATGATTAATACAGCAAAAAAAATATTAGGATTGTTTTGTAGTGTTGATCCGTCGACAGCAACCCACGAGCATAACAGAAAAAATAATAATGGAAGATAGTACATGATTAGTTACGCGTAATTTTGCCTATATATTTATTTTTGTATTATATATATATATATAATAAATAATTAATAATAATAATAATAATTATATTAATAATAATTTATTTAATAATAGATAATAATAATACTAAAAAAAATTCTTTTCATAATAATAATAATTATCATAATAATAATTAATAATAATAGTAATATTGATAACAATGATATTACTAATTATTAATGATAACAATTATTAATAATGTTGTAAATAATGATATTACATATAATGATGATGATGATGATGATAATAATAATAATAATAATAATAATAATAATAATAATAATAATAATAATAATAATATAACAAATTAATATTAATATATATAATCATTTTACTTAAATAAATAAATATATTAATTATATATATTGTAAAGAATAATTTAAATTACAACAATATATAGCAAGTAATATTCCTATATGTAATTATATTTTTATATATATATATAATATATAATATAAGATAATAGTTTTCATTACAACGTATATTATTTTACATATTTATTTATAACAACAATTACATATAATAGTTGATTAACATCTCAAGTTATAATATATATATACTGATATCGCGTATTTTATACATGTTTTCCTTAGCGATATCTATCATAATTTAGTCCGTTCGGATACGATTTGGTGTTTATTTTGATAATAATGAGAATGTTCGAGTTTGAAGAGCTATTTGTAGAAGAGATGCGGTTTTTGAAGCTTTTGAGGCATTTTGTCGATTGGTTGTTATTATTAGTGCATCGAGGATTAAAATGTAAATGTTTTATTGATTAATGATATTGTGAGATTATTAAAGCAAGTAAAAAGAGAAAAAATAAAGAAGAAATCCATTTCAGTGTTATGTCGCGGCGCGACATATGTGTCCGCGGCGCGACGAATAAAGTGTTTCCAGATCAGAAGTTGGCTTACAGAGGGTAAATTTTCAAGGCTTATGTCGCGGCGCGACAGTTATGGCCGTGGCGTGACCGGGTGTCGGTTCAGGCAATTTTTGGCAAGTATAAAAGGCACGAAAAATACCCTAATTATTCATTCTTCCATCCAGACGAATTGGGGCAGCTTTTGGACGATTTTTGGTGATCTTTGAAGAACTTCAAGGTCATTCTAACACATCAATCATTCCGGAAACAAGTCTCGATCCGTTTATCGTTCAAGATTCAATCATTAATTAGGTTAATCTCTTTGTTTAAAACAATGAATTCTTCTATTATTTTGATTGTGATTTTTGTTCTAGCCTTGATTTTTGGCTAAACTTTTAATGTTTGTCTAGATTGAATATTTGCATGTGTTTGGATGATACTTTGTAGCTTTATTAATTAATACATGATAATTATGAGTTTTGATTAAGAACCATTCTTGTGGGTGTTGGTTATTGTTACTAGGTTGATTAGTGAATCTTGTTTGAACAAAGGGAACCCTGTTTCAATTTAGTGATCTAATTTCCAATTGATTTGTCTTAACCGATTGGGTGCTTACTGGACCAAGGGGGTAAACCGGATAACATTGATTGAACAAAATAGGGGTGAATTGTGTGGAGCGAACGCGTAACCAATTGAATCTTAATCTTATAATTAGTTAATTACTAAGTCACAAATGAAAGAGGTCTTTGGTGAGAGGGAACCCTAAGCCAATAAATCTAAGTTTGACGTGTTTGCTAAAAGAGAACTCTGGGTAAACCGACTCTGTAATTGAATGTATTGATAAATAGAACTAGTGCTTAATAACAAATCATCCAACACTGCGAATAGGAGATCTAGGCGAACATTCTTCTATCTATTGAATTCAAATATCTTTACTTTTTTGTTGAGTCATCATTTATTTTTATAAACTTAAAAATAAAAAAAATATCGTCTTTTACTTTTAATCAATTTTTGATTTGGCTAATCGTTAAATAGCCACCAAAACAAACTATCTCGTACTTTCGATTTTCGTAGATTAACTTAGTTTATTTTATTAGTACAATCTTAATTCTCACGTTTAAACTGTCCTTGGAACGATTTCGGATTACCAATTTATACTATTACACGATCGGGTACACTGCCCGTTAGTGTGTAGTAATCTTTAAACCGGCATTTTCCATTGATAAATAATATACATGATTTTACACATCAAGTTTTTGGCGCCGCTGCCGGGGACAGTTGTGTCGAAAATTAAGATTGTTATCTAATTGTTCTTAGTTTAGTTATAGTTTATTATTTCTTTTCGTATATTCTCAGTTGAATCGGTGCGTTTAATCAGTTGTTAGTTGTGATTTCACAGGTAACAGGTAGTGCATGTCACATACGCGTTCTTCTAATTCTCCGATTCTTCAGCCATTTGCAGAACCCGAAAGAGAGTTATTCAGAGCGTTAAGTCACGAACAACAGTCTACAGTGGATTTATCTTTTTCTTCAAGTGCTAATATAATTAATTTGGGAAGTAGTTCTGAGACTGTGGTGCCCGATACACCACCTGAAATCAGAGAAGAAGAAGAATCTTACATTTCCTTAGATCTTTTAGAGACTGAAGATATGGCTGACCAAGAACAACCACCTCGTCCTCAGACTATGGCACAAAAGTTGAAGGCCACACGAGGGGGCCAAGGCAACTCGATTACTCAACCGAACATCACTCAGCCTTTTCAAATTACAGGGCCAATCCTAAATTTGATTTCTTCTGATTGCAGATTTTATGGCAAGGATACTGAGGATGCTAACGAGCATCTTCGTAATTTTAATGATGTTTGCAATTTGTTTAAGTTGCATGAGGTTGCCGATACTTCAGTCAAGACAAGGCTTTTTCCTTGGACTCTTAAGGGAGAAGCCAAGAGATGGTTAGATAAGCAACCAGAGGGCACGATTACCTCTTGGGAGACTTTGGAGGATAAGTTTTTATCGAAGTTTTTCCCTGCGTCTCGAGCTGCTAGACTTTAAGCAGAAATTTCACAATTCAGACAAAAGAGCAGTGAGACATTATTTGATGCTTGGGACCGTTTTGCTACTTTGTTACGCTCATGTCCGCAACACGGGTTGAATGATTTACAGAAGGTTCAGATTTTCTACAAGGGGTGGGATATCCCAACTCATCAGACTATTGATCAAGCAGCAGGTGGTACGTTAATGGATAAGACCGAAGAAGAGGCGCTAGAGATAATTAAAAAGCAAGCTGCTTACTCTCACGAATGGCATCAAGATCATGAGTCATTCAAGAAACAAATTGGTCAGCTTGCTAGTCAGAATAATGTGAGGAAACCAGGGGAGTTACCGAGTAAGACCGATAACAACCTGAAGAATGGGCACGTTAATGCTATCCCTACCCGCAGTGGTTTAGCATATGATTCACCGAGTAAGCCAGATGAGGATGATTTACGAGTGCCGTTGGTTAAGGATAGTGAGCCGGTTGTTGTTAGTGAACCGGAGGGGGATTTGTCAAGACCCGTCCTAATCCATCCGGACGATGTCCATATCGATTATAAACGATTCACAACAGTTGATTACATTGCGAGGTACTTGACCTCTATATGATACATTTTACAAATATTGCATTCGTTTTTGAAAAGACAATCTTTCATTTCATCGAAAGTTGACGGCATGCATACCATTTCATAATATATCTATCTATAACTGACTTAATAATAATCTTGATGAACTCAACGACTTGAATGCAACGTCTTTTGAAATATTTCATGAATGACTCCAAGTAATATCTCTAAAATGAGCAAATGCACAGCGGAAGATTTCTTTCGTACCTGAGAATAAACATGCTTTCAAGTGTCAACCAAAAGGTTGGTGAGTTCATTAGTTTATCATAAATAATCATTTCATAACTTTTAATAGACCACAAGATTTCATATTTCCATTTCTCATAAACATACGTCCCATACATAGAGACAAAATAATCATTCATATGGATTGAACACCTGGTAACCGACATTCACAATATGTATAAAAGAATATCCCCATCATTCCGGGATCCTCCTTCGGACATGATATAAATTTCGAAGTACTAAAGCATCCGGTACTTTGGATGGGGCTTGTTGGGCCCGATAGATCTATCTTTAGAGTTCGCGTCAATTAGGGTGTCTGTTCCCTAATTCTTAGATTACCAGACTTAATAAAAAGGGGCATATTCGATTTCGATCATTCAACCATATAATGTAGTTTCGATTACTTGTGTCTATTTCGTAAAACATTTATAAAAATTGCGCATGTATTCTCAGCCCAAAAATATAAAAGGGTAAAAAGGCAAATGAAAATCACTAATACAAATTATCAAACACAGTATAAATCTTGATCTCAATCTTTTAACATACCGTGATTGAGTAATGTTATTAAAATTTAAATCCATTGCCTCTATGATTGTAAGAAAGGTGTTTGTAACAATCTCATACTCTTTTCATTATATTTATAATTATTATTAATAATTAATTAAACACACTAGTAATATTAACATTGATTAATTATAATTAAAAATACTGATTTGTAATAATAGGAATACAAATTTTATTAATGATATTAATAATAAATTGTATTATTTTCTAATAATAATAGCCATAATGATATTAATAATACTAATATTGATTAAGATAATAATAATCATGAAAGTAATAATAATATTACTATATCAACTATATTTTACATATTTAATTCAAATGATTAAATTGTATTTTATCAATTCAATTTATTATATACTTATATTTATAATTATAATTATAATTATATATATATATATATATATATATATATATATATATATATATATATATATACACCATATTTATTTACAGTTAATTGTTCGTGAATCGTCGAGAACAGTTGAAGGTCAAATGAATATATTAAATACAGTTCAAAGTTTTTAAGATTTTAACATTACAGACTCTGCTTATCGTGTCGAAATCAAATAAGATTCAAGTTTAAATTTGGTCGAAAATTCCCGGGTCATCACAGTACCTACCCGTTAAAGAAATTTCGTCCCAAAATTTGAGTGAGGTCGTCATGGCTAACAATAAATATGTTTTCCTGATGAATATGAGCTGATAAATAGTGTTTTATCATTATTGAGTAATATGGATAAAAATAATTCGATTATTCGAAGAGTACGAATGAAGCTATAACCAAAGAGTGAAATAGGAAAGTAAAGATTCATCTTAACTTTTGACAGAGTCAGGGTTGAATTCCGGAATTCAAGGAATTTAAAGAAAATCTTCGAAATCTAAAAGATTTGATTCTTCGGCGAGTAAGGAAATTAAGATCTCTATAATTAAATACGGTGATCTGCCTCGATTACTCTGTCTGATATTTCCATTATAAATTAAGCTCTTCCGTCCCATTATTCTCACCATTCCTATACTTTTTTTCTTAATGCATACATCCATAAGATTGTGAAAATGCTTAATCCAGTTCTAATCCTTGATATTTCCTAATTATCATTTCTGTCATCCTTCTTTTCAATCTTTCACCAGAAAATATGTTTACTTCTACTATAGCCTTGGGGTGATACTATTCTTACTTATACTGTGTCTTTATATTGCTATTCGTATTAATATCCATGGTTTGTAACCTCCGTGTTGTTATTGGGCTTTATATTTTCTCTTATATTTTGGAGCTCTTTGCCTTTTTGTTATCCTCCCGATCTCTAGTAAAGTGAATAACGGTCCAGAATTCATAGGTATGGAGTTCCGAATGAACTTAATGTTCTAAGCAAGAAAGAATGTAATAGCACGATTTGATTTGTCAAATTACCAGAATCACTGAGAATAGAACTATCAAGAATATATTTTATTGATATGTTCAGAAGTTAATTTGAATGGAAGAGTTATGTACATGGCACGTGATGACGATATGATCTGTGAATCATCACGTTCCATTAGAAACTCAGCATGACTTAATGTAATATAATCACGTTGATCAAGTGTCATTATATTAACTAACTCATGCATCAATTCCCAACATTACTTCAATAACATTCATATTTTAAGCTCGAAAGTCTACAGAATATAGAAACTAACAGTTTCTATATGATGTAACACTGATAGCATGAAGAGGTTAATGATTTCAGATAAGAATAGTTATAAAAATATCTTCAGAAATATGGAGGATATTTATAATGAAAGATACGATAATATCTCAGAATATCTAAGATCAGAGGATGATAGAAACTATTGTCTGCAAGGGTTTAGAGTAATGAGCAAGATATTCACTAAAGACCTTAGCAGACATTGAATCATTTGGATTCTTTGAAGTCAAACTTATTCTTTGTGATTTGTCCACGGCTTTCTTCATAGTTTCGCATAATCTGCTTTTCGGTACTAAATTTTCTATTGAATGTTTCCATTATAATGATACACAGGAAGCACGAAGAGGTATATAATTTCGGACGAGAATATTTATGAAAATATCCTCAGAAATATCGAAGATATTGATGATGATATTTTGGAATTTCTAAGTTCGATGGTTGATAAGGAAAAATTTTCCGCAAGATTTTAACATGACTTCGGAGTAAGATATTCTCTAAAGATTTCAATAGATCCATAATTACCTGGATTCTTTGAATATAGTGTATGGTCCTTGTATTTGTCCTTGGTCTCCTTCATGGTTAACTTTATCCATTTTTCAGTTCCAACGTCTCTGAGCTTTTCTAACATATTATTCTTTATCATAAAACTTCCGATGACTAAGGTCGTTTACGGTTGCCTACAGTTTCTGCTGCTTCATTCAGCTTTTTCAACATTCAGAGAATCGATTCGTAAACTGGGTGCCTTTTCAAAATTTCAGAATTGAAGATCGCAATTCTAGGAGATAATTGTTATATGTATACATATAACTATTGATGTAGAAATGCTACGAGATTTGAAATACTGATTGCTGATTCTTGGTAATTGGTATGGCAATTCTCGTTATAAGATACAGATGAGTATATGATAGGGTTTCAATGAATGTAATAACTTTTAAGAAAGTCAAAGATCAATGAAGTTGCTGGTAAGTTTACTGCTAATGTGGTGGAATATAAACAGATCTTCAGTAATAATAACGAAAGGGCAACGTATATATCGAGGTGATAATAAGGCTAGTCCGACTGAAAAGTTGAAGTTGACTTGTTGAAGCTGTGACAAAATTGGCTATTTTGAAAGGGATTTCTAAGTTATTTTGGGTAATAATAACACTAAGAAATTAGCATAGCTACGTTTTAAACGTTTACTCAGTTGCCGAGAGTTTCTCAGGTGCATGACTATATGCATCAACCTTTTCTTCCGTACATGGAGTGCGGTTGGTTTATCCTCTCGATTGAGGTGTTTTCAAGAATTATGAAAGGTTTGAATGCAGATTGTAATCGACGAGATACAAATGAGGTTTAAGATGGAATCAAGTGGCAAACTTGAAGAGTTGTTTAGTTTCATATGTTATAATCAATATTTTAATTCATTTTAAATTGTCCAATCTTGATAGTCCACAGTCGATAGTCCACAGTAACAGTCCAATAATTCATATATAGTTTAATATACAATATTCGAATTAATTAATACGTATCGTGACCCGTATACATCTCAGACTCGATCACAACTCAAAGTATATATATTATTTGAGAATCAACCTCAACCCTGTATAGAGAACTCGATCATTACTGCATATAGAGTGTCTATGGTGATTCCAAATAATATATATAGATGTGTCAATATGATATGTCAAAACCATGTATACGTGTCCCGATATTTAAAGTGCGTAAAAATAAATAACAGAAATTTAAATGACGATAAATAAAGTGCGTAAAGTAAATAACAGAAATTAAATGACGATAAATAAAATTGCGAGAATGTAAATTGCGATAATTAAATTGCGATAAATAAAATGTAATCAATTAGCTAGGAACAATTAGCTAGGAACAGTTAGCATGGATTCTTAACAAAATTTCTCATAGTTAATTTGTTTGTTTCTAACAAATTTTATTTTGTCAAATGTTTTCTTCATTATGCCACTTGTTGGATTCTGATAAATCAAAATCCAAATATAAAATTGGATGAATATGGTTATTCTGTGGTGAACGGATTTGTATATCGGTGGATGTAAGTAGGATAGTATATGACTATTGAAACAGATTCGAAGAACGTACAATGTAACTTATTAATGTGAAATTTAAATATTCCTCGGGTATTACCTACCCGTTAAAATATTTTCACCATTAACAGTTTGTACAAGAGAATTTTTAATTACAATCTTTATGAAAACATATATACATATATATTCTTTTTCCAGATGTATTCATGAATTTAATGAGTTAATATGATATTAAACTCATTTGCTTTTCGGTTGGAACTAGAATAAATAATCTCTAAAACTTTAGAGATTACATATTCGCCATGTCGAACGAAGATAAATGAGGTAGAACGATACGTAGAATGAAGATCATACTCAAAGTACAGATGATGATATTGAAGCATGGGTTGTTGATGGTACTGGTGCTGTTATTGATGGTACTGTTGGTGCCGGTGATGTTGCTGAAGCTGGTACATTTTGCACCATATTCTCCGAATTGATTATTCGAGCGTGAAGTTTGTTGACTTATTACTCCAGGATGATTGTCGGTCAGAACGAGCGGATGAATAAGGTTCAGAATTGTGGATAGAATATAATCTTGTCGAGTTACCCTGGAAATGAGACTGAAAATAGTGTTTCGAACAGTTCACCGGTAAACGCTTCAGGTTCATTGTCAAGAGGTGAATTCGGTTGGTGGAAGGGATTACCTTCTGCGCATTTCCATTAATTAAGTCGACTACGAACCCATCAGATGAATTGATAATGGCTGATTGGTTGATTCATGCCGATGACGCTGTTTTCGGAGCTTATGTAGTGACCTGAACTTTTCCATGTTTATATATATTAATTGAGATTGATATTTACATGATTAAATGTTTCCAACATGTTAAGCAATCAAACTTGTTAAGACTTGATTAATTGAAATATGTTTCATATAGACAATTGACCACCCAAGTTGACCGGTGATTCACGAACGTTAAAACTTGTAAAAACTATATGATGACATATATATGGATATATATATAGTTAACATGATACTATGATAAGTAAACATATCCTTAAGTATATTAACAATGAACTACATATGTAAAAACAAGACTACTAACTTAATGATTTTTAAACGAGACATATATGTAACGATTATCGTTGTAAAGACATTTAATGTATATATATCATATTAAGAGATATTCATACATGATAATATCATGATAATATAATAATTTAAAATCTCATTTGATATTATAAACATTGGGTTAACAACATTTAACAAGATCGTTAACCTAAAGGTTTCAAAACAACACTTACATGTAACGACTAACGATGACTTAACGACTCAGTTAAAATGTATATACATGTAGTGTTTTAATATGTATTTATACACTTTTTAAAGACTTCAATACACTTATCAAAATACTTCTACTTAACAAAAATGCTTACAATTACATCCTCGTTCAGTTTCATCAACAATTCTACTCGTATGCACCCGTATTCGTACTCGTACAATACACAGCTTTTAGATGTATGTACTATTGGTATATACACTCCAATGATCAGCTCTTAGCAGCCCATGTGAGTCACCTAACATATGTGGGAACCATCATTTGGCAACTAGCATGAAATATCTCATAAAATTACAAAAATATGAGTAATCATTCATGACTTATTTACATGAAAACAAAATTACATATCCTTTATATCTAATCCATACACCAACGACCAAAAACACCTACAAACACTTTAATTCTTCAATTTTCTTCATCTAATTGATCTCTCTCAAGTTCTATCTTCAAGTTCTAAGTGTTCTTCATAAATTCTACAAGTTCTAGTTACATAAAATCAAGAATACTTTCAAGTTTGCTAGCTCACTTCCAATCTTGTAAGGTGATCATCCAACCTCAAGAAATCTTTGTTTCTTACAGTAGGTTATCATTCTAATACAAGGTAATAATCATATTCAAACTTTGGTTCAATTTCTATAACTATAACAATCTTATTTCAAGTGATGATCTTACTTGAACTTGTTTTCGTGTCATGATTCTGCTTCAAGAACTTCGAGCCATCCAAGGATCCGTTGAAGCTAGATCCATTTTTCTATTTTCCAGTAGGTTTATCCAAGGAACTTAAGGTAGTAATGATGTTCATAACATCATTCGATTCATACATATAAAGCTATCTTATTCGAAGGTTTAAACTTGTAATCATTAGAACATAGTTTAGTTAATTCTAAACTTGTTCGCAAACAAAAGTTAATCCTTCTAACTTGACTTTTAAAATCAACTAAACACATGTTCTATATCTATATGATATGCTAACTTAATGATTTAAAACCTGGAAACACAAAAAACACCGTAAAACCGGATTTACGCCGTCGTAGTAACACCGCGGGCTGTTTTGGGTTAGTTAATTAAAAACTATGATAAACTTTGATTTAAAAGTTGTTATTCTGAGAAAATGATTTTTATTATGAACATGAAACTATATCCAAAAATTATGGTTAAACTCAAAGTGGAAGTACGTTTTCTAAAATGGTCATCTAGACGTCGTTCTTTCGACTGAAATGACTACCTTTACAAAAACAACTTGTAACTTATTTTTCCGACTATAAACCTATACTTTTTCTGTTTAGATTCATAAAATAGAGTTCAATATGAAACCATAGCAATTTGATTCACTCAAAACGGATTTAAAATGAAGAAGTTATGGGTAAAACAAGATTGGATAATTTTTCTCATTTTAGCTACGTGAAAATTGGTAACAAATCTATTCCAACCATAACTTAATCAACTTGTATTGTATATTATGTAATCTTGAGATACCATAGACACGTATACAATGTTTCGACCTATCATGTCGACACATCTATATATATATTTCGGAACAACCATAGACACTCTATATGTGAATGTTGGAGTTAGCTATACAGGGTTGAGGTTGATTCCAAAATATATATAGTTTGAGTTGTGATCAATACTGAGATACGTATACACTGGGTCGTGGATTGATTCAAGATAATATTTATCGATTTATTTCTGTACATCTAACTGTGGACAACTAGTTGTAGGTTACTAACGAGGACAGCTGACTTAATAAACTTAAAACATCAAAATATATTAAAAGTGTTGTAAATATATTTTGAACATACTTTGATATATATGTATATATTGTTATAGGTTCGTGAATCAACCAGTGGCCAAGTCTTACTTCCCGACGAAGTAAAAATCTGTGAAAGTGAGTTATAGTCCCACTTTTAAAATCTAATATTTTTGGGATGAGAATACATGCAGGTTTTATAAATGATTTACAAAATAGACACAAGTACGTGAAACTACATTCTATGGTTGAATTATCGAAATTGAATATGCCCCTTTTTATTAAGTCTGATAATCTAAGAATTAGGGAACAGATACCCTAATTGACGCGAATCCTAAAGATAGATCTATTGGGCCTAACAAACCCCATCGAAAGTACCGGATGCTTTAGTACTTCGAAATTTATATCATATCCGAAGGGTGTCCCGGAATGATGGGGATATTCTTATATATGCATCTTGTTAATGTCGGTTACCAGGTGTTCACCATATGAATGATTTTTATCTCTATGTATGGGATGTGCATTGAAATATGAAATCTTGTGGTCTATTATTATGATTTGATATATATAGGTTAAACCTATAGCTCACCAACATTTTTGTTGACGTTTTAAGCATGTTTATTCTCAGGTGATTATTAAGAGCTTCCGCTGTCGCATACTTAAATAAGGACGAGATTTGGAGTCCATGCTTGTATGATATTGTGTAAAAACTGCATTCAAGAAACTTATTTTGTTGTAACATATTAGTATTGTAAACCATTATGTAATGATCGTGTGTAAACAGGATATTTTAGATTATCATTATTTGATAATCTACGTAAAGCTTTTTAAACCTTTATTGATGAAATAAAGGTTATGGTTTGTTTTAAAATGAATGCAGTCTTTGAAAAACGTCTCATATAGAGGTCAAAACCTCGCAACGAAATCAATTAATATGGAACGTTTTTAATCAATAAGAACGGGACATTTCAGCTTAGGTGAACATCTACGTCAGAATAGCTATCGGAATAACTACCGGAATAGCTATTGTAATCTGAGGGACTCGAACTGGTTGCAGTATTCATCTCGTACGATCAGATGAAGGATTTTTGATAAGAAATAGATTATAGGATGTAGATTAGTACCCTGCAATACATAATTTACATATGCATATATAATACTAAAATCCCATAAGTTAAGGAGGAATCTACGGAAGTTGTCAGGCAAAGTTACAGTAACAGATACGCTAAGATATGAAGTAGCAGATACGCTAAGATATGAATTTTGTCTATACACTATTTATGCAATCAATGCAGTAAGATGTGTTTAGACTAAGAATGATAAGCAGGTAATTTCCTAAGGAGGATAAGCAAAGGATTTCCGACTAGAAATGATAAGCAAAACTTTTGACATGCAGACACGGTCGAAGTCCAGACTCACTAATGCATCCTAACAACTATCAGTTAGACTCACTAATGCAAGACCTGGTTCGCTAAGACCTCTGCTCTGATACCAACTGTCAAGACCCGTCCTAATCCATCCGGACGAAGTCCATATCGATTATAAACGATTCACAACAGTTGATTACATTGCGAGGTACTTGACCTCTATATGATACATTTTACAAATATTGCATTCGTTTTTGAAAAGACAATCTTTCATTTCATCGAAAGTTGACGGCATGCATACCATTTCATAATATATCTATCTATAAATGACTTAATAATAATCTTGATGAACTCATCGACTTGAATGCAACGTCTTTTGAAATATTTCATGAATAACTCCAAGTAATATCTCTAAAATGAGCAAATGCACAGCGGAAGATTTCTTTCGTACCTGAGAATAAACATGCTTTCAAGTGTCAACCAAAAGGTTGGTGAGTTCATTAGTTTATCATAAATAATCATTTCATAACTTTTAATAGACCACAAGATTTCATATTTCCATTTCTCATAAACATACGTCCCATACATAGAGACAAAATAATCATTCATATGGATTGAACACCTGGTAACCAACATTCACAATATGTATAAAAGAATATCCCCATCATTCCGAGATCCTCCTTCGAACATGATATAAATTTCGAAGTACTAAAGCATCTGGTACTTTGGATGGGGCCTGTTGGGCCCGATAGATCTATCTTTAGAGTTCGCGTCAATTATGGTGTCTGTTCCCTAATTCTTAGATTACCAGACTTAATAAAAAGGGGCATATTCGATTTCGATCATTCAACCATATAATGTAGTTTCGATTACTTGTGTCTATTTCGTAAAACATTTATAAAAATTGCGCATGTATTCTCAGCCCAAAAATATAAAAGGGTAAAAAGGCAAATGAAACTCACTAATACAAATTATCAAACACAGTATAAATCTTGATCTCAATCTTTTAACATACAGTGATTGAGTAATGTTATTTAAATTTAAATCCATTGCCTCTATGATTGTAAGAAAGGTGTTTGTAACAATCTCGTACTCTTTTCATTATATTTATAATTATTATTAATAATTAATTAAACACACTAGTAATATTAACATTGATTAATTATAATTAAAAATACTGATTTGTAATAATAGGAATACAAATTTTATTAATGATATTAATAATAAATTGTATTATTTTCTAATAATAATAACCATAATGATATTAATAATACTAATATTGATTAAGATAATAATAATCATGAAAGTAATAATAATATTACTATATCAACTATATTTTACATATTTAATTCAAATGATTAAATTGTATTTTATCAATTCAATTTATTATATACTTATATTTATAATTATAATTATATATATATATATATATATATATATATATATATATATATATATATATATATATATATATATATATATATATATATATATATATATATATATATATATACACCATATTTATTTACAGTTAATTGTTCGTGAATCGTCGAGAACAGTTGAAGGTCAAATGAATATATTAAATACAGTTCAAAGTTTCTAAGATTTCAACATTACAGACTCTGCTTATCGTGTCAAAATCAAATAAGATTCAAGTTTAAATTTGGTCGGAAATTCCCGGATCATCACAGGATAAGGAGCCGGAACAGGTGATTGAGAAGGTTGTGAGGGTACCGGAAACTGTTGCTGCTAAACCGGTAGTTAAAGAGTATCAACCACCGCTCCCATTCCCGAGGAAGCAGAGACTGGAGAAGCTGGAGGCAGAAAAGTCCAAGTTCATGGACTTGATTAAAAAAGTTGACATTAATTTGCCTTTTATTGATGTGATTGCAGGTATGCCCAAGTATGCAAGGTTTCTTAAGGACTTGCTAACTAACAGGAAGAAGCTGGAGAACGTGTCTTCAGTTAGGTTGAATGCCGCATGCTCAGCGGTAGTTGCAAACAAGCTTCCCGAGAAGCTTGAGGATCCTGGGAGTTTTACCATTCCTTGTTTATTGGGTAACTTGGATTGTATGCGGGCGTTGGCAGATTTGGGGGCTAGCATAAATTTAATGCCCTACTCTATTTATTTGAAGCTAGACCCCGGGGAGTTGAAACCCACGTGAATGGCTATTCAGCTAGCAGACCGCTCTATTAAATTCCCCCGTGGAATTATCGAGAATATGCTAGTAAAGACCGGGTCGTTGGTTTTCCCGGCCGATTTCGTGGTGTTAGATATGGAAGTGGATGATAGGATCCCACTGATTTTGGGTCGGCCATTTTTAAATACTGTGAGGTGTATCATTGATGTATATGGCCAACAGTTGACCCTTCGGATAGATAATTTGCATGCAACTTTTTCAATCGACTATACTTTAAAATACCCTGCGTACACCGATGATGTATGCTATTTTTTTAACACTGTGAATGTCCACTCTGAGTTGTTGCAGGAATTCCCAGAGTTACAGGGTTCAGGAGAGTGTTCATTGATTGAAATTGATGAATAGTTGCAGGTTGAGGAGGTGGATATTTTGACCACCTTGATGGAAAACGGCTATGAGCCGACTGAGGAGGAGTTCAAAGAACTCGAGCGCGATGCAGATTACCGGAGCAAGTCTTCAATTGAAGAACCTCTCGAGTTAGAATTGAAGCCACTTCCAGATCATTTGGAATACGCTTATTTGCAGGAGGAATCTAAGCTTCCGGTAATTATTTCTTCTTCTCTTACTACAGTTCAGAAAACTGAGCTTGTAACCATGCTGCAGCCCATAAACCGGCCATTGCGTGGAAAATTCACGACATTAAGGGTATTAGTCCCTCCTATTACACCCACAAAATCCTAATGGAGGATAACTCCAAACCTGTGGTGCAACGTCAAAGGAGGTTGAACCCGTACATGCAAGATGTCGTGAAGAAAGAGATCATTAAGCTCCTCAATGCAGGTCTGATTTACCCGATCTCTGACAGTCCTTGGATTAGCCCGGTACACTGTGTACCTAAGAAAGGTGGTATGACTCTTACCACCAATGATAAAAACGAGTTAATTTCCACTAGGACTGTCACGAGGTGGCGTGTTTGTATTGACTATCAAAAGTTGAACGACGCCACACGCAAAGACCACTTCCCGTTATCTTTCATGGATCAAATGCTAGAGAGGTTAGCGGGAAACAGCTTTTATTGTTTTCTTGATGGTTTTTCGGGCTACTTCCAAATTCCTATCTCGCCCGAGGACCAGGAGAAAACTACTTTCACGTGCCCGTATGGCACATTTTCATACCGACGCATGCCCTTTGGCCTTTGCAATGCTCTGGCCACTTTTCAAAGGTGCATGATGGCCATATTCCATGATATGATAGAGGATTGCATGGAGGTGTTCATGGATGACTTTTTGGTCTTCGGTGACACTTTTGATTCATGCCTTCTGAATTTAGAACGGATGTTGGAACGGTGTGAAAAGTCTAATCTTGTGCTCAATTGGGAGAAGTGCCATTTCATGGTACAAGGGGGCATAGTTCTCGGGCACAAGATTTCCAAGGACGGTATTGAGGTGGATCCTGCGAAGGTAACAGCTATTAAGAACCTTCCACCTCCCACCAATGTTAAGGGTGTTCGGAGTTTTCTCGGGCACGCGGGTTTTTACCGGCGGTTTATTAAGGATTTTTCTAAAATCGCTAACCCGATGAACAAACTCCTTGAAAAGGACACGCCGTGGAATTTCTCCGACGAGTGCCAAAAGGCATTCGATCTTCTTAAGAAGAAACTGATCAATGCACCAATCATAATTGCTCCGAATTGGTCCCTTCCATTCGAGCTTATGTGTGATGCTTTCGATTTTGCTGTTGGCTCTGTTTTGGGTCAAAGGGTCGAGAAACACTTCCGACCCATCTACTATGCAAGCAAGACCTTGTAGGGAGCACAATTGAATTATACTACCACTGAAAAGGAGCTCCTTGCGGTGGTCTTTTCCTTTGATAAGTTCAGGTCCTACTTAGTCTTATCTAAAACGATAGTTTTTACAGACCATTCTGCTCTGAAGTACCTATTTTCGAAACCGGATGCGAAACATCGACTGCTTAGATGGATCTTGCTTTTGCAAGAATTCGACATCGAGAACCCAAATCTCGAAGTCCTTCACGAATCGAGTATCCATGATGATTTTCCCGATGAATATCTCATGGCGATGGACAAGGTGGATGAGCCGTGGTACGTGAACATTGCTAATTATCTTGTTGGGGGATTCTTGGAAAAAGGGTGGTCGCATCAAAAGAGGAAGAAATTCTTCAGTGACCTTAAGTACTATTTCTGGGAGGCTCCCTATCTTTTTCGTTGTTGTCCCGATGGGGTTATCCGCCGGTGCGTTTCCGGTGAGGAGTGTATGCGTATATTGACCGAGTGCCATAGTGGGCCTACCGGTAGGCATTTTGGACCCCAAATCACGGGGCGTAAAGTCTATGATGCCGTCTTCTTTTGGCCGACAATTTTCAAGGATGCCCACCGGATTTGCAAGTCGTGCGATTCTTGTCAAAGGGCCGGTAAAGTCACCAAATGGGATGAGATGCCTCAGCAAAGCATCCAACTTTGCGAAATATTTGACGTTTGGGGAATTGACTTTATGGGGCCATTTTCGAAATCTCAGAATTATAGTTACATACTCGTTGCCATTGACTACGTGTCTAAATGGGCCGGAGCGCAAGATTTACCCACAAACAATGCACGGGTTGTAATTACCTTCCTTAAGCGTTTATTCTCTCGATTTGGCACCCCTAAAGCTTTGATTAGCGATAGGGGTACTCATTTTTGTAACAGTCAAATGGAGAAGGTATTGAAGCTATATGGAGTTCCCCATAAAGTTTCTACTTCATACCATCCCCAAACGAGTGGACAAGTTGAGAATACCAATCGAGCTCTCAAGGAGATTCTAGAGAAGACGGTGGGGTCGAATCCGAAGGAGTGGGCGAATAAGCTCGATGAAGCTTTGTGGGCGTTTCGAACCGCCTACAAAACGCCAATTGGTACCACTCCTTATCGGTTGGTTTATGGGAAAGCGTGCCATCTTCCATTGGAGATTGAGCATAAGGCTATGCGGGCACTTAAAAAGTGCAATTTGGATTTGAACCCGATCCTAAGGTTACTTAAAGTTGGAAACGAGTTTTGTGAACGACTCGTTAAACATGGTTCACATTGTTGTATAGTTTGTATTAATAGGGTTAATCACGGGTTTGCTGAGTCGTAAATGCTAAATGATTATTTACGATAGATTACTTGCTTGTTTTGTTGGTCGTTTTGGTGTTTAAGGTATTGAAGTTTGCGGCATAGTTTAAAAAAAGTCGAGGTACCAGTTCCAGAGCATTGCCGCGGCGCGACAATTGGGGTCGCGGCACGGTATAAAACAGGTTTTGGTTACAGAAATCCATTTAAAAGGGGGTTTCAAACACGAGCATTGCCGCGGCGCGACATTTGAGGTCGCGGCGCGAGATTTCAGGGGTTTTGTGGGTTACGTATTTTTAAAGAATTAGAATCAGGTGTAGTTGTCTGCCGCGGCGCGGCGACTTATGTCGCGTCGCGACAGATCGGTCGCACAGGTTCCACTCCCCCGGTTTAGGTTTTAAATTAAATGAGTCAACCCGACCCACTAAATACCCGACGGGATTTTAAGTCTTTTTAGGGGTTTTGGATCAGTTTTTCACCCACCACTCTCACACTTATCTCTCAAGCAACATTAAATCTCTCAAACCCTAGTTCAATTAACACTAATTGCTACCTAATTTCTTCAATTCATTGTGCAAACATGCCGGTTAAGGTCCGATTTTGACTAATCTCTTGCTTTTTCTCTCATGTTTCTTGATTAATTGTATTAATTCTAGGGTTCATGTTTGGAATCTTAAGGGGTTTGTTTAATTGAAACTTTTATGCTTTAGTATGTAATGAATTGTTGATGACTATGATATTATTGTGTTTTCTTCATGAATACTTGTGTAGTTTATACATAATATTGATTCTTAAGATTAGGGTAGTGATAAATCCGAATTTGATGTTGAATGTTTGGGGATTTTGCTTGTTAGGGAGATGTTTGCTAATAGATACATGCTTTAGGATAGTGTGGGGTGATTTGGGCGGGTCATTCGTGATTTTGGAAATTGGTAGAACATGATGATTTATGTGATTTATGAGATGTTTATTAGGTTATTGGAATGGTTTATTTTTCATGGAGTAAGTTAATTAGTTAGATGATTTTGTGCAATTGAGTTACATGGAGATTGATACATGGGACGTTTACATGTTATGTTGTTTTGATAATTGGTTTGAATTTGATACCATGGAACACAAACATATGTTGTCAATACTTGCTTTTGTCTAAATGCCTAATTTAAGTTGAGACGAGTATTAATGGTGCTTGGTGCAAGTATGTGGAACATGTTGATTTTTCTAACGCTAACTTTTCGATGTTTTGTGTTTGGTTTGGTTTTTTTTGTTTCATGTGTGTAGAGAAGCAGATTTGATGCTCCATCTTCCTCCTCGGCTCAATCCCGAAGGGAGGAAGATCGAAGAACTAATCCGGAGGTTTGGTTGCAACAAGTTGAGGAGCAATTCTCGGAATATTTTGGATACATTTCACCTCAGAATATTCAAGCGACTTGGTATTTTAGTTGGGAAGAATTGAATAGTGCATCTAGTGAAGTAAGGGAGGATATTGCATATATGTTGGTGATGTCGAGACAGGGGGTTGATCTTGGCACTTGGGAACGTGCTTTTTCATTAAGAGACGATCTTTACCGTGAGTTAATTGTTGAGTTTTTCTCCTCTTTGAGTTTCCGTTCTCGAAGGGATGGGACGGATCAAGGCTTTTTGACATTTCATTTAGGAGGGGAAAGTCGAGCCATGAGCCGAATTGATTTGTCTCGAGCACTAAATTTATATGAAGAATTAGATGAGAAGTCTTTGATACGTTATTTGAAGAAAGAAACTGAGTTCATCGGGAATCAGGAAGATTATAATGAGCGCGATTTTTGGTTTGAAATTTCAGGTTTAACTCCATTTGTGTCTAATGAGTCGAAGGGCTCCGATATTCGAAGCAGAGATCTACGGTTACTCCATAAACTATTGTCGTGTACTTTTTGTGGACGAAGGAATGGGAATGATAAGGTTAATTCTACCGAGTTGTGGATAATGCATCGATTTCGGCATAATGCGCATGTGGATTTGTGTATGTTGATCGCTACCTATTTATCTAATCAGTCGAGGGAGACACGCTCTTCGAGGCCACTGCTAGGTGGTCATTTTGTTACAAAGATTGCACGATTTTTCGACATCAATTTTAGCAGGTGTACAAGATTGACCGACCCCTTGCAAGTGATGAAACCTTTCAATTTAAGGTTTTATCTTAATGTGCGTTTTGTGATGTGGGATGCGAATCGGGTTGGTTTAGTCGCATATGTTGAGCCACAAGAGCACGAGACCGGTGGGAATGTTCAAGGAGGTGAAGAGGCGGAGCCGGTTGCTCCGAATGTACCAGCGGGGGGTCAGCCTTGGGGTATCTCCCAAGAAATTTGGGATAACTTAGTTTCACGGGTCGATAACGTACAAATCGGTGTGTCAGACAACTTTGCTGCATTTCGGGGAGAACAACGGTCGCATAATGACCGTATGTGGGAGAGTCAGCAGAGGATTGATGAGAGGACGGTTGAGTCTTTGCATGACCAGCAATGGATGGCATATGGAGGTGATTGGCAAAGGCACAACGCTCGTCTTTTCTACTATAACCCGGAGAATTATTATGGTACACAAGCTCAGACACCAGTTTATTATCGCAGCCCAGTTAGGCCCCGCGTTCAGGCCCCGATTTACAGTGAAGAGGAGAGGTTGGATGATGCACGACAGAGGTTCGAGCAGCAGTATCCATACGGCAACTGGCCATATGATAGGTTTCAGTGAGGAGGGCCTGCGAGCCCGTGATTATGTTGTAATTTGTTTTAAACGATTTCCGTTTCGTTGGCTTGTACTTGGATAATTTTATATTTTGCTTATGTACTGTGGATTTATTTGGGGACAAGGCGTTTCGGTACCGGGTGGTACCACCTTGTTCCATTTATGTAGTTTTCTTGTGTTTTTCTTTTCTTAGGTATGTTGGTGAAACAATTTTTCAAGTCTGGCAGTAAGTTCAGCAAAACTACTTGAGTGATGATATTGGTGTGAGGATCGGGAATGGACGATGTTCTTATGCTGGCAGTAAGTTCAGCGCCATCTGTCACTGTCATTCCACGATCAGTGGTTACCTCGATAAGTTTTTATTTTCCTTACCCTTTCGATTTTAATCTATTTTTGATCTCAAGTAATAGGGACATTTCTTGATCTCAAGTGTGGGGTGGGGATGTAAAATCTCTCGGGTTGGTTGTTAATGGAATCATCATCAAACTAGTTTTGATATTAAAAGACTTGACGTTTCACGGGGTTTTGGTCATAAAAAAAATTGAAAAATTTAGGGAAATAAAAAAAAACAGGAAAACTAGTTCAAAAATAAAATAAAAAGTAGAAAAACAATTGAAAATTCGGCCAAAACCTTAATTTTGAAAATTGGCTTGGTATTTTATGGTATAATTCGTGTTTTCAAAGAAGCCAAAAGTGTTCCACATGTTCATTACAATTGGACATGAAATCCTACGAGTTCGGGGAACTCAATAGTAGGTCACCTGTACCAAAACGGGTGTAAATCGTGAGAGAGCGGTGATTGTATAGCGTGATTGTTACCGAATCACGTGCCAGATCAAAAACTTTTGGTTACTTGGTATAGCAGACTTCCGAAACTATATCATTTTATTATTACATCATCTAATGGTGTGATACTGTGGGAAGAGGAGCCTCGAGCTTCACCAGTGCTGTCCCTTTTAGGAGCAATAGCTACGTGCTTGTGTTTGCTTAGACAACACAACCCATAGCCAAAAGCTATGGCACCCAAAGGTTTTTGGGATTTATTGGAAAGGTAGTATCTACTTCTTACCTTTCTTAAAACAAGCAGAAAAGCTTGTCATGTGGGAAGTAGGCAAACCGGTGTCAATTGAAATAGATTGGCACTTCCGAGTGACTCAGATCCACTCATTAAGGAAGTAAAGTCTTCTGACCGTTTCACTTGGTACGTATACCTCTTAAGCGTACCATTTCATTACCCATCATTTCACAATGAGGTACTGTTAGAGGAGAAAGTCTTGAACTTTCAAAACATGTTCATTATTTTGATTGTGAAATCCTACATGAACATGAAAGTTCATACGTAGGTCATCTGCACCAAGGCGGGTGTCAACCGTATGAACGGTGATAGTGGCGTATAGTCAAAACCGGACCATTCGCTAGATCGAAAACTTAAACAGGGCGATCCACATTGTTTCTCCTAACAAGGACAATGTTGCACCCGACCACCTTATTTAACCACACAAGATGTATCTTTTCCATCCTTAAGGGTGTCAAGTCTCCCGAACGACACACTTGCTGATTTGTTTCAGAAGATGTAGTCCAGACCAGTTGTAGGGTGACGAAAAATCTTGAAAAGTCATTGCTAAAATCGACTGGAAATCTACCAGGCCTCAACGTCAAACAGGGAAGCTGGTAGTCAAAGCTTATCTCAATGAGGGAGATTTGCTAGCCAAATGGGAAGCGCACCATGATACACAAAATATCAGTGATTGATCATATTCCCAGTGGATAACCTCCGGAAAGGTAAGATATCAGCTTTTAAGCCTGATGAACCTCAATCTTTATGGTTGACTTAACGGATTAGATGATCACCTCATGATTATCGATGATATCTGGACGTAATGTGTATCCTCCTAAGCACATTATTTTCTTACCGACATCTCGCGATGTTAGGTACTGTGGGTGGCTTGGCTTGACCAATTGCGGGGTAGCCCGTGCGTTCTTTGGCACATTTGTTCGATTGATATACTTTTTGGTGCTCGGTTCCCACTTGATTCCCGTTTACTTTGAAGACTTATTTTTCGAGATTTTCTACTTCATCATTATGGTACGTAATTCGAGGTTAACTTTGGTTGCTATACTAGTTATATATTGTTTGCGGTTTGGGAAGTAATTTCGGGGGAATGCAAGTGGGAATCATAATGGTTATTTACTCCAAATTGTGCCCACGCTAGTCGTCAGTTTGGTTTCTTGTTCGTTTGGTTCTACATACATTTTTGAAGACGTTATTATATGGTAGAAGATTATTATCGAGTTTAATTGCTTGAGGACAAGCAAAACTCTAGTGTGGGGTGGTTTGATATCGCGTATTTTATACATGTTTTCCTTAGCGATATCGATCATAATTTAGTCCGTTCGGATACGATTTGGTGTTTATTTTGATAATAATGAGAATGTTCGACTTTGAAGAGCTATTTGTAGAAGAGATGCGGTTTTTGAAGCTTTTGAGGCATTTTGTCGATTGGTTGTTATTATTAGTGCATCGAGGATTAAAACGTAAATGTTTTATTGATTAATGATATTGTGAGATTATTAAAGCAAGTAAAAAGAGAAAAAATAAAGAAGAAATCCGTTTCAGTGTTATGTCGCGGCGCGACATATGTGTCCGCGGCGCGACGAATAACGTGTTTCCAGATCAGAAGTTGGCTTACAGAGGGTAAATTTTCAAGACTTATGTCGCGGCGCGACAGTTATGGCCGCGGCGCGACCGGGTGTCGGTTCAGGCAATTTTTGGCAAGTATAAAAGGCACGAAAAATACCCTAATTATTCATTCTTCCATCCAGACGAATTGGGGCATCTTTTGGACGCTTTTTGGTGATCTTTGAAGAACTTCAAGGTCATTCTAACACATTAATCATTCCGGAAACAAGTCTCGATCCGTTTATCGTTCAAGATTCAATCATTAATTAGGTTAATCTCTTTGTTTAAAACAATGAATTCTTCTATTATTTTGATTGTGATTTTTGTTCTAGCCATGATTTTTGGCTAAACTTTTAATGTTTGTCTAGATTGAATATTTGCATGTGTTTGAATGATACTTTGTAGCTTTATTAATTAATACATGATAATTATGAGTTTTGATTAAGAACCATTCTTGTGGGTGTTTGTTATTGTTACTAGGTTGATTAGTGAATCTTGTTTGAACAAAGGGAACCCTGTTTCAATTTAGTGATCTAATTTCCAATTGATTTGTCTTAACCGATTGGGTGCTTACTGGACCAAGGGGGTAAACCGGGTAACATTGATTGAACAAAATAGGGGTGAATTGTGTGGAGCGAACGCGTAACCAATTGAATCTTAATCTTATAATTAGTTAATTACTAAGTCACAAACGAAAGAGGTCTTTGGTGAGAGGGAACCCTAAGCCAATAAATCTAAGTTTGACGTGTTTGCTAAAAGAGAACTCTGGGTAAACCAACTCTGTAATTGAATGTATTGATAAATAGAACTAGTGCTTAATAACAAATCATCCAACACTGCGAATAGGAGATCTAGGCGAACATTCTTCTATCTATTGAATTCAAATATCTTTACTTTTTTATTGAGTCAGCATTTATTTTTATAAACTTAATGATACAAAAATATCGTCTTTTACTTTTAATCAATTTTTGATTTGGCTAATCGTTAAATAGCCAACAAATATAAACTATCTCGTACTTTCGATTTTCGTAGATTAACTTAGTTTATTTTATTAGTACAATCTTAATTCTCACGTTTAAACTGTCCTTGGAACGATTTCGGATTACCGATTTATATTATTACACGATCGGGTACACTGCCCGTTGGTGTGTAGTAATCTTTAAACCGGCATTTTCCATTGATAAATAATATACACGATTTTACACATCATATACAAATATTTATATATACACATATTACAATCAATTTTTCATGAATCATTGGGATTAGTCAAAGGTTAAATGAATGCATGTAAATAGTTCACAAAAAAAAATTTGTTTTTTTTAGACTCAGTATTACAGACTTTGCTTATCGTGTCGAAATCAAATAAAGGTTAAGTTTAAATTTGGTCGAAAATTTTCGGGTTGTCACATATTAGCTACTAAGTATGAACTTAACGGGTAGGTAGTACCCGAATTAAAACTTATAAAACGCTAATATGAAGAAAAAGTTTTTATAAATGAGTTCATATTATGCTAAGAAATACTATTGACTACTCTTAATATTCTGTATGATTAACTCGATTCAGTTGGCTATTTTGAAGGAAATGGCACCGACTACTCGACACACCATGAATATGAGCGAAGAGAAATTTCGTACCTTTCTTGCTGCAAACATAACCGCGGTACAGGCTGTGCTACATACCAACAATAACTCTGAATCTAGCAATGCAGCTAACGGCGCAAGAAATCGGGTAGGATGCTCCTACAAAGAATACACTGCCTGCAAACCTTTGGAATTTTATGAAACCGAAGGACCAATTGGATTGAAACGGTGGACCGAGAAGGTCAAATCAGTGTTTTCCATAAGTAAGTGTACTGAAGAGGGCAAAGTTAAGTACGCTACGCATACCTTCACAGGTACTGCGTTAACGTGGTGGAACACCTATCTTGAACAGGTAGGACAAAATGCTGTTTACGCACTACCGTGGTCGGCATTCAAGCAATTGATGAACGAGCAGTATCGTCCTAGAAACGAAGTCAATAAGCTCAAGGTAGAGCTTAGAGAGTTACGAACACAAGGGTTCAACATTACCACATATGAACAACGATTCACAGAGTTGCGCCTATTATGTCCGGGAGCGTTCGAAGATGAAGAAGAGAAGATCGGCGCATTTGTAAAAGGGTTACCAGTAAGGATTCAAGAAGATGTGAGTTCACACGAGCCCGCTTCCACACAAAAGGCAAGTCGAATGGCTCATAAACTCATAAATCAGTTGAGGGAAGAATTAAAGAGCAGGCGATCGAAGAAGCCAACACAAAACAACTCAAGAGGAAGTGGGAGGAAAACGGTGACAAGAGTCACCAGTACAACAACAATAACAATTACAACCACAATCGCAACAACTATCCCAACAACCGCAACAACAATTGCAATAATAACCGCAATCCTAACAATAACTACAACAAACATCTCAACAACAACAACAACTACAACAACCATTTCAACAACAATAACAATCCCAACAACAACCTCATTAACAACAACGGCAACAAAAACCAAAAACAGCCATGTCATAGGTGTGAAGAAAATCACCCAGGGTTTTGCACGACATTTTGTAACAGGTGTAAAAGAAATGGTCATAGTGTGACAAAGTGTGAGGTCTACGGACCAAGGTTTAACAGAACTAAAGGAAGACCCGGAGCTTGTTACGGGTACGTTTCTTATTGACGATAAATCTGCTTATGTTTTATTTGATTCGGGTGCGGATAGAAGCTATATGAGTAGAGATTTTTGTGCTAAATTAAATTGCCCATTGACGCCTTTGGATAATAAATTTTTACTCGAATTAGCAAACGGTAAATTAATTTCAGCAGATAATATATGTCGGGATAGAGAAATTAAACTGGGGGATGAAACGTTTAAGATTGATTTAATACCAATCGAGTTAGGGAGTTTTAATGTAATAATTGGCATTGACTGGTTGAAAAAGGTGAGAGCAGAGGTCGTTTGTTACAAAAATGCGATTCGCATTATGCGTGAAAAAGGAAAACCTTTAATGGTGTACGGAGAAAAGAACAACGCGAAGTTAAATCTTATTAGTAGTTTGAAGGCGCAAAAACTAATAAGAAAAGGTTGTTACGTCATTCTAGCACACATCGAGGAAGTTAAACCTGAAGAAAAGAACATCAATGATGTTCCCGTCACAAAAGAATTTCCCGATGTATTTCCGAAAGAATTACCGGGATTACCCCCACATCGATCCGTTGAATTTCAAATAGAACTTATACCAGGAGCTGCACCAATATCTCGTGCTCCATACAGACTCGCACCCAGCGAAATGAAAGAATTACAAAGTCAGTTACATGAACTTTTAAAGCGTGGTTTCATTCGACCAAGTACATCACCATGGGGAGCTCCTGTTCTGTTTGTCAAGAAGAAAGATGGTACATTCAGGTTGTGTATCGACTACCGAGAGTTGAACAAACTTACCATCAAGAACCGTTACCCATTACCGAGAATCGACGACTTATTTGATCAACTACAAGGCTCGTCGGTTTATTCGAAAATCGATTTACGTTCTGGATATCATCAAATGCGGGTGAAGGAGGATGATATTCCAAAGACTGCTTTTAGGACGCATTACGGTCATTACGAGTTTATGGTTATGCCGTTTGGATTAACTAACACACCAGTTGTGTTCATGGACCTCATGAACCGTGTGTGTGGGCCATATCTCGATAAGTTTGTCATAGTTTTCATCGATGACATACTTATCTACTCAAAGAATGATTAAGAGCACGAAGAACATTTAAGAAAAGTGCTAGAATTGGTGAGGAAAGAAAAACTGTACGCTAAGTTTTCAAAGTGTGCATTTTTGTTGGAAGAAGTTCAATACCTCGGTCACATAGTGAGCAAAGTAGGTATTCAGGTGGATCCGGCAAAGATTGAAACCGTTGAAAAGTGGGAAACCCCGAAAACTCCGAAACACATACGCCAATTTTTAGGGCTGGCTAGTTATTACAGGAGATTCATCCAAGATTTTTCCAAAATAGCAAAACCCTTGACTGCATTAACGCATAAAGGGAAGAAATTTGAATGGAAGGATGAACAAGAGAAAGCATTTCACTTGTTGAAGAAAAAGTTAACTACGGCACCTATATTGTCATTACCTGAAGGGAATGGTGATTTTGTGATATATTGTGATGCCTCAAAGCAAGGTATCGGTTGTGTATTAATGCAACGAACGAAGGTAATTGCTTATGCGTCTAGACAATTGAAGATTCACGAGCAGAATTATACGACACATGATTTGGAATTAGGCGCGGTTGTTTTTGCATTAAAGACTTGGAGGCACTACTTATATGGGGTCAAAAGTATTATATATACCGACCATAAAAGTCTTCAACACATATTTAATCAGAAACAACTGAACATGAGGCAGCGCAGGTGGATTGAATTGTTGAATGATTACGACTTTGAGATTCGTTACCACCCGGGGAAGGCAAATGTGGTAGCCGATGCCTTGAGCAGAAAGGACAGAGAACCCATTCGAGTAAAAACTATGAATATAATGATTCACACTAACCTTACTACTCAAATAAAGGAGGCTCAACAAGGAGTTTTAAAAGAGGGAAATTTAAAGGATGAAATACCCAAAGGATCGGAGAAGCATCTTAATATTCGGGAAGACGGAACTCGGTATAGGGCTGAAAGAATTTGGGTACCAAAATTTGGAGATATGAGAGAAATTGTACTTAGAGAAGCTCATAAAACCAGATACTCAATACATCCCGGAGTGGGAAAGATGTACAAGGATCTCAAGAAACATTTTTGGTGGCCGGGTATGAAAGCTGATGTTGCTAAATATGTAGGAGAATGTTTGACGTGTTCTAAGGTCAAAGCTGAACATCAGAAACCATCAGGTCTACTTCAACAACCCAAAATCCCAGAATGGAAATGGGAAAACATTACCATGGATTTCATCACTAAATTGCCAAGGACTGCAAGTGATTTTGATACTATTTGGGTAATAATTGATCGTCTCACCAACTCAGCACACTTCCTGCCAATAAGAGAAGATGACAAGATGGAGAAGTTAGCACGACTGTATTTGAAGGAAGTCGTCTCCAGACATGGAATACCAATCTCTATTATCTCTGATAGGGATGGCAGATTTATTTCAAGATTCTGGCAGACATTACAGCAAGCATTAGGAACTCGTCTAGACATGAGTACTGCCTATCATCCACAAACTGATGGGCAGAGCAAAAGGACGATACAAACGCTTGAAGACATGCTACTAGCATGTGTTATTGATTTCGGAAACAGTTGGGATCGACACCTATCGTTAGCAGAATTTTCCTACAACAACAGCTACCATTCAAGTATTGAGATGGCGCCGTTTGAAGCACTTTATGGTAGAAAGTGCAGGTCTCTGATTTGTTGGAGTGAAGTGGGGGATAGACAGATTACGGGTCCGGAAATAATACAAGAAACTACCGAGAAGATCATCCAAATTCAACAACGGTTGAAAATCGCCCAAAGTCGACAAAAGAGCTACGCTGACATTAAAAGAAAAGATATAGAATTTGAAATTGGAGAGATGGTCATGCTTAAAGTTGCACCTTGGAAAGGCGTTGTTCGATTTGGTAAATGAGGGAAATTAAATCCAAGGTATATTGGACCATTCAAGATTATTGATCGTGTCGGACCAGTAGCTTACCGACTTGAGTTACCTCAACAACTCGCGGCTGTACATAACACTTTCCACGTCTCGAATTTGAAGAAATGTTTTACTAAAGAAGACCTCACTATTCCGTTAGATGAAATTCAAATCAACGAAAAACTTCAATTCATCGAAGAACCCGTCGAAATAATGGATCGTGAGGTTAAAAGACTTAAGCAAAACAAGATACCAATTGATAAGGTTCGATGAAATGCTCGTAGAGGACCTGAATTCACCTGGGATTGTGAAGATCAGATGATGAAGAAATATCCGCACCTATTTCCAGAAGATTCGTCAACACCTTTAACAGCTTAAAATTTCGGGACGAAATTTATTTAACGGGTAGGTACTGTAGTGACCCAAACTTTTCCATGTTTATATATATTAAATGAAATTGATATTTACATGATTAAGTGTTTCCAACATGTTAAGCAATCAAACTTGTTAAGACTTGATTAATTGAAAATAGGTTTCATATAGACATTTGACCACCCAAACTGACCGGCGATTCACGAACGTTACAAATTCGTAAAAACTGCATGATGTTATATATATAGACATATATATGGTTAACATGAGATTATAATAAGTAAGTATCTCACTAAGTATATTAACAATGAGTGATATACATAAAAATGAGTTTATTGAATTAAGAAACTCGAAACGATATATATAACGATTATCGTTATAATAACGTCTTACTAAATACATATGAATTATATTAAGATATTGATACACTATGTTTAAACATGATAAATGATAAGTAAACATATCATTAAGTGTATTAACAATGAACTACATATGTAAAAACAAGACTACTAACTTAAGGATTTCGAAACGAGACATATATGTAACGATTATCGTTGTAACGACATTTAAATGTATATATATATATATCATATTAAGATATATTAATACATCATAATATCATGATAATGTAATAATTTAACATCTCATCAGATATAATAAACAATGGGTTAACAATATTTAATAAGATCGTTAGCTTGAGGTTTCAAAACAACACTTACATGTAACGACTAACGATGACTTAACGACTCAGTTAAAATGTATATACATATAGTGTTTTAATATGTATTCATACACTTTTGAAAGACTTTAAGACACTTATCAAAGTACTTCTACTTAACAAAAATGCTTACATTTACATCCTCATTCATTTTCATCAACAATTTTACTCGTATGCACTCGTATTTGTACTCGTACAATACACAGCTTCTAAATGTATTTACTATTGGTATATATACTCTAATGATCAGCTCTTAGTAGCCCATGTGAGTCATGTAACACATGTGGGAACCATCATTTGGCAACTAGCATGAAATATCTAACAAAACAACAAACTAATGGAGCCTATATTGACTCATTACATTCACGTGAAAGAGGAACCAAAAACACACTTTCATTTTCAATTTTCATGCATCAAACTCATCTCTCTCAAGTGTTCTTCCTTTATTCTAAGTGTTCTTCATCATCTTCAACAAAATCTAGCTCAATATAACTCAATCTAGCTAACCAAGATCGACTTACAAAATAACTACTCAAGAACACACCAACAACACTTCCAAGTTTGCTAGTTTACTTCCAATCTTGCGAATCCACTTTAAGTGATCATCCAACCTCAAGAAATCTTTCTTATTTACAGTAAGATATCTTTTTAATACAAGGTAATACTCATATTCAAACTTTGGTTCAATTTCTATAACTATAACAATCTTATTTCGAGTGGAAATTTTACTTGAACTTGTTTTCGTGTCATGATTCCGCTTCAAGAACTTTCAAGCCATCCAAGGATCCTTTGAAGCTAGATCTATTTTTCTCATTTCCAGTAAGTTTATCCACAAAACTTGAGGTAGTAATGATGTTCATAACTTTCATGCCCCGTCACAATCCATCTGGACGAATACATTACATTTGGTTACATCGCGAGGTATTTGACCTCTATATGATACATTTTACAAACATTGCATTCATTTTTGAAAAGATAATCTTTCATTACATCGCCATAACATAAATTAAGTGGGGAACACATGGTGGAGTTCATTTGAAAACAACAGCCACTTAATTTCTTTCTTTATTACTACAAAAGGAACGTATATATATAAATACAACTTGCAGCAAAAAAGTCACTTACAGTGTTTTAATTGATGGTGTTCTGGGTGTCAACCGAAAGAAGAAAAAAAAAACTTTACACTGAAACAGTGGCAGTGTTGTGGTGGTTGTATGCGTGTTTTGGTGATGACTGAAGCGACCCATCCTAATCCATCCAGATGAAGTCCATATCGATTATAAATGATTCACAATAGTTGATTACATCGCGAGGTACTTGACCTCTATATGATACATTTTACAAACATTGCATTCGTTTTTAAAAGACAAACTTTCATTACTTCTAAAGTTGACAGGCATGCATCTCATTTCATAATATATCAAACTATAATTTACTTGATATTAATCTTGATGAACCCAACGACTCGAATGCAACGTCTTTTGAAATATGTCATGAATGACTCCAAGTAATATCTCTAAGATGAGCAAATACATAGCGGAAGATTTCTTTTGTACCTGAGAATAGACATGCTTTCAAGTGTCAACCAAAAGGTTGGTGAGTTCATTAGTTTAACATAAATAATCATTTCCATCATTTTAATAAACCACAAGATTTTCATTTTCAATTCTCATAAATATACGTCCCATGCATAGAGACAAAAATATCATTCATATGGATTGAACACCTGGTAACCGACATTCACAGTATGCATATAAGAATATCCCCATCATTCCGGGATCCTCCTTCGGACATGATATAAATTTCGAAGTACTAAAGCATCCGGTACTTTGGATGGGGCTTGTTGGGCCCGATAGATCTATCTTTAGGATTCGCGTCAATTAGGGTGTCTGTTCCCTAATTCTTAGATTACCAGACTAAAAAGGGGCATATTTGGTTTAATAATCCAGCCATAGAATGTAGTTTCATTTACTCGTGTCTATTTCGTAAAACAGTTATAAAAGCAGCGCATGTATTCTCAGCCCAAAAATATAAAGAGTAAAAGGGAGCAAATGAAACACACACATATAAATATTATAAAACAGTTAATAAAGCATTTGCATGTATTCTCAGCCCAAAAATGTAAAAAATAAAAGGGAATCAAATGAAACTCACTCTACAATATTTTGTAGTAAAAATATTCATACGGCGACACTGAACAATGCAGGGTTGGCCTCGGATTCACGAACATATATCAATTGTATATCTATTAAAACATATAATGGAAATCACATAATTTCCTTTATTAATTATATATTATTTATGTGTTTGTAGTTTAAATAATTTACATTAAATTCCATTTAAAAATATATACTTCAATTATATCTTAAATTATATGTTATATATATTTATTTTATATATATGTAAAATGATTAAAATCTATACATTTAGTTATATATATATATATATATATAGTATTATATTAAAAATATCTAATTTGTGGTATATAGGTATTTATATAGGAAATGTTAATATGTCTTATATATAGTTATATGGGATATTAATATAATTGTAGTATATGTAATAAGTAGGTTTTATGTACCAAATATTTATTTGTTAAAAAATGATAGTTTTGATATTAATGATTTACTAATAATAGACCTACTAATAATAACTATAAAAATAATGATTTTAATAATAATAATAATAATACTAATATTTATATTACTAACTATCATGATAATAATGCTAATAATAAGGCTAATGGTAATACTTAACTTATCAATAATAATATTAATAATAATAATAATAATAATAATAACAAGGATCACAACCTTTTGAAGACATGCTTAAAAATAATACGCCACGCCGGGACTTGAACCCGCGACCTCTCGAATATCTGCACTCGTCCTAACCATTACTCCATATCAGTTTTTCTGATTTAATCTCGGCCCTATATTACATTAGCCCGTCGTCGCCCATTCCCATTGATATGGCCCAACAGGAAATGAACACTTCGGCCCATCAAACAAATCATTAGAATCCCAATACATGTTTAATTGACCCAAGATAAATTAAAAGGGTTTTCTGTTCTTTCCTCTTCTTCTTTTTAACCGACAGGAAACAAAAAAAATATATATATGCCACAGCTCACTCGTTTGCAGGAAGTAGTGAAGAAAAGAATATGGTGATGATGGTTCCGGCTGTTGGGATAAAACAAAAACAGAAATGCCGGTGGTGATTATGGTTGCGAGTTTGAAACAAGAACGAAGCAGGTTCAATGTAGCAGCGGTTTTGTGGGTTGTGGAATAGAAGTATATGGCAGCAACAGGGGGCGGTTCACGATGGTGTTGAAGTGGTTCGAAGGTGGTTGATGATCAAGGTGGTTGTGGTGATGGTTATGGGGAATAGTGGTGATTGGTGGTACGGTGATTCTCGAGTAAGTAACATAGCAGCAACAATTTGATTATGGTTTAGGGGTTCTATGACTGCAAAACAGAAAAGAAAACACGCGTAGCAGTAGTGATGGATTGTTCGGTGGTGGTGGTGGTCGATAAAAATAAAGAAAAAAAGGAAATTGATAGCTATAGTTTCGATCTTGATGGGTATGGATAGTGTGGTGATTAGCATTCGAAATAGTAAGGAAGCGAGCAGCAGTCTTTCATCATCGTTTTCCTCATCATAATATCCTGACATCTCGTCATCAAATAATCAGGAACTCATCTAAGTATCATCATCTCACATCATCGTTTACAATTATCATAATATCACGATCATTATCATAGTTATTAACATGATCCTCATCATTATTATCACAGAAACAAGAACAGGAATTTATAGCGGTAATAATTCAATGAATTTTCGATGGTTGCAGAGATTTTGAGGTGAGGAACTGGGTTACACGATTTCAACAAAGAAAGAAGAAAAGTAGATAGAAAGAGGAGAGAGAGTGGTGGTGTGTGTGTTCACGGTGGTGGAGGTTTGTGGTTTGAGATGGTGCTCCAAGTTTTAAGTGGAGGAAGGTAGCAAGCTAAAAGGTTGCCGATGGTTGATGTAGGGTGGTGAAGCTCGATGATGATGGTTCAGCGAAGTGGTGAACAAATGGTGGTGGTTTTGCGAGTTTACAAAGAAGAAGAAAGAAGTCGATTGAAGGTCATGGTGATATACGATGGTGATGTGAGGTTAATGGTGATTGAAGTTGTGTATGGTGGTTCACCGGAGATGGTAGTGAGGGAGGAGGTGAAGTGAGGGAAGTGATTATATCCATCTATCCTCTGTTATGTATATGTAGTTATATATCTATATGTAATTTACATATTAATAATAATTAATAATAATAATTAAATAATAATTAAAACACACATGTGCAAACTCATAGCAGCCATGAATAATTGTACCGACACTCTTTCTCGGATTGGTATATCGAGTCCACTGCTAAACAGTTAACGTATAGTTTATTTCAGAAAAATCTCATATTTTTAGATCAAACATATTTTATTATTTCACTCATTACCTGCTTGAAACCTGATCAAAAAGGCTCGAAAATTATTTATTTTCTTTTCCGATTTATATGTACGGAGTACGAATATTTAAACTTAAAAAGGTAAAAATATTTTTATGAAGCCTAAAATCTTCGTAATCAATTTACAGTTCAACTTTCATTTTAAAACTTCATACATATGTACTATATTATTATGAACACTAAAGAAATGTCAACCGAGTGTTACAGACATTTACAGAATAGGTCCAAAATCATATTTATTCAATATGCCCTTTATATATATAAGAACAGTTTTAAATAATAAATTTTTACTAAATAAATACATTTATTAATTACATATTTTAAATAATTAAATTTAATATAACAACATATATATACACAAGTAATATTTATATATACCTACACATTTTTATATATATACATATTTACAAACACTGGTTCGTGAATCATCGGGGTTTGTCAAAGGGTAATTGAATACATGAACATAGTTCAAAATTTTTGAGACTTTAATATTACATACTTTGCTTATCGTGTCAGAAACATATAAAGATTCAGTTTAAATTTGGTCGGAAATTCTCGGGTCGTCACAGTACCTACCCGTTAAAGAAATTTCGTCCCGAAATTTGAGTGGGGTCGTCATGGCTAACAATAAAAATGTTTTCATGACGAATATGAATTGATAAATAGAGTTTTATCATCATTGAGTAATATGGATAAAACAATTCGGTTATTCGAAGAGTACGAGTGAAGCTATTCACAAAAGAACGAAATAAAGAAGTAAAGATTTGTCATAGCTTTTGACGTAGTCAGGGTTGAATTTAGAAAATAAGGTGCGTCTTAACTTTTGACGTTGTATTGGTTGAATTCCGGAATTCAAGGGATTTAAAGAAAATCTTCGAAATCTAAGAGATTTGATTCTTCGGCGAATAAGGAGATTAAGATCTCTATAATTAAATATGGTGATCTGCCTCGATTACTCTGTCTGGCATTTCCATTATAATTAAACTCTTCCGTTCCATTATTCTCTCTATTCCTATACTTTTTTTTTCTTAATTCATACATCCAAAAGATTGTGAAAATGCTTAGTCCAGTTCTAATCCTTGATATTTTCCTAATTATCATTTCTGTCATCCTTCTTTTCAATCTTCCACCAGAATAATCTGTTTACTTTTACTATTACCTTGGGGTGATACTATTCTTAATTCTACCGTGTCTCTATATTGCTATTCGTATTAATATCCACGGTTTGTAATCTCTGTGATGTTATTGGGTTTTATATCTTCCCTTATTTTTCGATGTCCCTGCTTCTGTTTCCTATAATCATTGTCATCCCCAGTTAATACTTCCCCCTATTTGCTGCGATTTATACTCCAATTTCTATTTTGGAGCTTTGTCCCTTCGCTTCTTCTTCTTCTTGCGATTGTGCATCTCTTGTAATGGTCCAGAATTCGCAGATATCAGTTTCAGAATGAACATTATTAATGTCCTAAGAAAGAAACGGTAATAGCACAATTTGACTTGTCAAATTACCAGAATTCAAGGAAAGATAGGACTATAAAGAAAAATATGTTCTTGATATGTTTATAGATTAGACAGAATGTAAGAGTCGTGTAACATGGCACATGATGACGTTATAATCTGTGAATCATCACGTTTCATTTAGAAACTCAGCATGACTTACTGTAATATAATCACGTTGATCAAGTGTCATTATATTATACTAACTCATGCATCAGTTCCCAACATTACTTCAATAACATTCATATTTTAAGCTCGAAAGTTTACAGAATATAGAAACTAACAGTTTCTATATGATGTAACACTGATAGCACGAAGAGATTAATGATTTCAGATAAGATTAGTTATGAAAATATATCCAGAAAATATCGAAGATATTTATAATGAAAGATACGATAATATCTTTGAATATCTAAGATTAAAGGATGATGGAGACTTTTGTCCGCAAGGGTTTAGAGTAAGGAGCAAGATATTCGCTAAAGACTTCAGCAGGCATTGAATCTTTTGGATTCTTTGAAGTTAAACTTATTCTTTGTGATTTTTCCACGGTTTCCTTCATAGTTTCGCATAATACGCCTTTCGGTACTAAATTTTTCTATTGATTGTTTCCAATACTCCATTCTTTATCATCAAACTTTCGATGGTTAAGGTCGTGTACAGTTTTTGCTGCTGTATTTAGCTTTTTCAAAATTTGTGGTATTGATTTGTAGACTGGGTACTTTTCAGAATTTCAGAATGAAAGATCATAACTCTAAGAGATAAATGTTATATGTTTACATATAACTGTTAATGTAGACATGCTGCGAGGTTTCAAAATACTGATTGCTGATTCTCGGTATTTGGTACAGAAATTCTCGTTATCAGATGCAGATGAGTAGATGATAGGATTTCAATGAATATAATAACTTTTCATAAGGTCAAAGATCAATGAAGTTGCTGGTAAGTTTATTGCTAATGTAGTGAGATATAAACGGTTTTCCGGTATTGATGACGAAAGGTAAACTTATATATCAGGGTTATAATAAGCTAATCCGAGTGAAAAGTCGAAGTTGATTTGTTGGAGCTGTGACAAAATTGGCTAATTTGGAAAGGAATTGCAAAGTTATTTTGGGTAATAATAACACTAAAGGAATTATCACAGTTATGTGTTAAACGTTTACTCAGTTTTCAAGAGTTTTCAGGTGCATAACTAAATGCATAAATCTTTCCCACCGTAGATGAAGTGCGGTTGGTTCATTCTCTTAATTGAGGTGTTTTCAGAATTATGAAAGGTTTGAACGCAGATTGTAATCATCAAAATACCAATGAGGTTTAAGATGAAATCAAGTGGCAAACTTGAAGAATGTTTAGTTTCATATGTTATAATCAATATTTTAATTCATTTTAATTGTCCAATGTTATTAGTCCACAATCAATAGTCCACAGTTGACAGTCCAATAATTCATATATAATTTAATATATAATATTCGAATTAATTAATACGTATCGTGACACTTGTACATGTCTCAGACCCGATCACAACCTAAACTATATATATTATTGTAGAATCAACCTCAACCCTGTATAGAGAACTCGATCATTACTACATATAGAGTGTTTATGGTGATTCCAAATAATATATATAGATGCGTCGATATGATATGTCAAAACCTTGTATACGTGTCCCGATATTTAAAGTGCGTAAAATAAATAACAGAAATTAAATGACGATAAATAAAGTGCGTAAAGTAAATAACAGAATTTAAATGACGATAAATAAAATTGCGAGAATTAAAATTGCGATAAATAAAATGCGGTAAATAAATTGCGATAAATAAAAGGTAATACAGAATTAACAGTTAGCTAGGAACAGTTAGCGTGGATTCTTAACAAAATTTCTCATAATTAATTTGTTTGTTTCTAACAAATTTTATTTTATTCAATGTTTTCTTCATTATGCCACTTGTTGGATTCTGATAAATCAAAATCCAAATATGAAATTGAATGATAAGGGTTATTCTGCGATGAACGGATACGTATATCGGTGGTTGTAAATAGGATAGTAAATGACTGTTGAGTTAGATTTGAAAGAATGTACAGTGTACTTATTAAAGTGAAATCTAAATATTCCTCAGGTATTACCTACCAGTTAAAATACTTTCACATTAATAGTTTGCACGAAATAATTTTTAATTAGCCTTTATGAAAAAATATATATACATATATATTTTCTTCAAATGTAATCATGGATTTAATGAGTCAATATGATAATAAACTCATTTGATTTACCTTAGAACAAGAATATATAATCTCTAAAATATTAGAGATTACATAATCGCCATGTAGAACGAAGATAATTGGTGTAGAACGATACGTAAAACGGTGATTATACTTGAGGTACAGAATGAGATGTCGAAGCTGGTGACGCGGATGTTGTTGTTGGTGGTACTAGCTGTTGGTGCTGAGGCTGGTGATGTTACTGGTGTTGGTGATACTGCTGGTGCTTGCAAATTGTGTACCGTGCTCTCTAAAGTTAACACTCGAGCTCGGAGTTCTTTAACTTCTCCTACTAATCCTGGTTGGTTATCAGTGTGAGGTAGAGGTCGGATATCTTCTCTAGTTCAGTTAATGGTAGTCTCAAGACGAAAAATTCTGGCAAAAAGGGTATAAATGGTGTTGCGAACAGGTTCACCGGTGAGCGGGTCGAGTACTCCAAGGTTAGGTGGAAGATTCGGTTCATGATATGGAGTACCTTCTTCCCTTCTCCATAGGGTGAGTATGTCGCGAACCCACTTCCATTTTATCCTGTAATCACGGTAGTTGATTGGTTGGTGTGCTCCTGTCATGCTGTCTTCGGAGTCAGCGGAACGTGGTCGATTCGTAGAAGCCATCTTACGCGATCACAGAAAAGATTTTTGATATGAAGAGTTTAGTGACAGCAATTGATAGTTGGATGTATTCTCAATGCATAATATGCATAGATATATATATAGTACCAGGATCCCTTAAATTACTAAGAAACTTATGAGAGATATCAGGCAAGGTCTACAGTAACAGATACGCTAAGATATGAATTGTCAGATACGCTAAGATATGAATTTTTTGTCTATACACTATTCATGCAGTCAATGCAGTAAAACGTGTCTAGACTACGGATAATGAGCAGCTAATTTCCTAAGGATGATAAGCAGATGATTTTCGACAAAAATGATAAGCAAAACTTTTGACATGCAGACACGGTCAAACTCCAGAATCACTAATGCATCCTAACGACTATCAATAAGACACACTAATGCAAGACCTGGTTCGCTTAGACCATCGCTCTGATACCAACTGAAGCGACCCGTCCTAATCCATCCGGACGGAGTCCATATCGATTATAAACGATTCACAATAGTTGATTACATCGCGAGGTACTTGACCTCTATATGATACATTTTACAAACATTGCATTCGTTTTTAAAAGACAAACTTTCATTACATCTAAAGTTGACAGGCATGCATCTCATTTCATAATATATCAAACTATAATTGACTTGATATTAATCTTGATGAACCCAAAGACTCGAATGCAACGTCTTTTGAAATATGTCATGAATGACTCCAAGTAATATCTCTAAGATGAGCAAATACACAGCGGAAGATTTCTTTCGTACCTGAGAATAGACATGCTTTCAAGTGTCAACCAAAAGGTTGGTGAGTTCATTAGTTTAACATAAATAATCATTTCCATCATTTTAATAGACCACGAGATTTTCATTTTCAATTCTCATAAATATACGTCCCATGTATAGAGACAAAAATATCATTCATATGGATTGAACACCTGGTAACCGACATTCACAGTATGCATATAAGAATATCCCCATCATTCCGGGATCCTCCTTCGGACATGATATAAATTTCGAAGTACTAAAGCATCCGGTACTTTGGATGGGGCTTGTTGGGCCCGATAGATCTATCTTTAGGATTCGCGTCAATTAGGGTATCTGTTCTCTAATTCTTAGATTACCAGACTAAAAAGGGGCATATCCGGTTTAATAATCCAGCCATAGAATGTAGTTTCATTTACTCGTGTCTATTTTGTAAAACAGTTATAAAAACAGCGCATGTATTCTCAGCCCAAAAATATAAAGAGTAAAAGGGAGCAAATGAAACTCACGCATATAAATATTGTAAAACAGTTAATAAAGCATTTGCATGTATTCTCAGCCCAAAAATGTAAAAAATAAAAGGGAATCAAATGAAACTCACTCTACAATATTTTGTAGTAAAAATATTCATACGACGACACTGAACAATGCAGGGTTGGCCTCGGATTCACGAACCTATATCAATTGTATATCTATTAAAACATATAATGGAAATCACATAATTTCCTTTATTAATTATATATTATTTATGTGTTTGTAGTTTAAATAATTTACATTAAATTCCATTTAAAAATATATACTTAAATAATATCTTAAAGTATATGTTATATATATTTATTTTATATATATGTAAAATGATTAAAGTATATGTTATATATATATATATATATATATATATATATATATATATATATATATATATATATATATATATATATATATATATATATTCAATACACTTTATTTATATATATAGATAGTTATATAGATAGTTATATATATATATATATATATATATATATATATATATATATATATATAAATATATATAACTATCTATATATATAAATAAAGTGTATTGAATATATATATATATATATATATATATATATATATATATATATATATATATATATATATAGTATTATATTAAAAATATCTAATTTGTGGTATATAGGTATTTATATAGGAAATGTTAATATGTCTTATATATAGTTATATGGAATATTAATATAATTGTAGTATATGTAATAAGTAGGTTTTATGTACCAAATATTTATTTGTTAAAAAATGATAGTTTTGATATTAATGATTTACTAATAATAGACCTACTAATAATAACTATAAAAATAATGATTTTAATTATAATACTAATATTTATATTACTAACTATCATGATAATAATGCTAATAATAAGGCTAATGATAATACTTAACTTATCAATAATAATAATAATAATAATAATAATAATAATAATAATAATAATAATAATAATAATAATAATAATAATAATAATAATAATAATAACAAGGATCACAACCTTTTGAAGACATGCTTAAAAATAATACGCCACGCCGGGACTTGAACCCGTGACCTCTCGAATATCCGCACTCGTCCTAACCATTACTCCATATCAGTTTTTCTGATTTAATCTCGGCCCTATATTACATTAGCCCGTTGTCGCCCATTCCCATTGATATGGCCCAACAGGAAATGAACACTTCAGCCCATCAAACAAATCATTAGAAGCCCAATACATGTTTAATTGACCCAAGATAAATTAAAAGGGTTTTCTGTTCTTTTCCTCTTCTTCTTTTTAACCGACAGGAAACAAAAAATATATATATACGCCACAGCTCACTCGTTTGCAGGAAGTAGCGAAGAAAAGAATATGGTGATGATGGTTCCGGCTTTTGGGATAAAACAGAAATAGAAACGCTGGTGGTGATTATGGTTGCGAGTTTGAAACAAGAACGAAGCAGGTTCAATGTAGCAGCGGTGTTGTGGGTTGTGGAATAGAAGTATATGGCAGCAACAGGGGGCGGTTCACGATGGTGTTGAAGTGGTTCGAAGGTGGTTGATGATCAAGGTGGTTGTGGTGATGGTTATGGGGAATAGTGGTGATCGGTGGTACGGTGATTCTCGAGTAAGTAACATAGCAGCAACAATTTGATTGTGGTTTAGGGGTTCTATGATTGTAAAACAGAAAAGAAAACACCCGTAGCAGTAGTGATGGATTGTTCGGTGGTGGTGGTGGTCGATAAAAATAAAGAAAAAAGGAAACTGATAGCTATAGTTTCGATCTTGATGGGTATGGATAGTGTGGTGATTAGCATTCGAAATAGTAAGGAAGCGAGCAACAGTCTTTCATCATCGTTTTCCTCATCATAATATCCTGACATCTCATCATCAAATCATCAGGAACTCATCTAAGTATCATCATCTCACATCATCGTTTACAATTATCATAATATCACGATCATTATCATAGTTATTAACATGATCCTCATCGTTATTATCACAGAAACAAGAACAGGAGTTTACAGCGGTAATAATTCAATGAATTTTCGATGGTTGTGGAGATTTTGAGGTGAGGAACTGGGTTACACGATTTCAACAAAGAAAGAAGAAAAGTAGATAGAAAGAGGAGAGAGAGTGGTGGTGTGTGTACTCACGGTGGTGGAGGTTTGTGGTTTGAGATGGTGCTCCAAGTTTTAAGTGGAGGAAGGTAGCAAGCTAAAAGGTTGTCGATGGTTGATGTAGGGTGGTGAAGCTCGATGATGATGGTTCAGCGAAGTGGTGAACAAATGGTGGTGGTTTTGCGAGTTTACAAAGAAGAAAAAAGAAGTCGATTGAAGGTCATGGTGATATACGATGGTGATGTGGGGTTAATGGTGATTGAAGTTGTGTATGGTGGTTCACCGGAGATGGTAGTGAGGGAGGAGGTGAAGTGAGGGAAGTGATTATATCCATCTATCCTCTGTTATGTATATGTAGTTATATATCTATATGTAATTTACATATTAATAATAATTAATAATAATAATTAAATAATAATTAAAACACACATGTGCAAACTCATAGCAGCCATGAATAATTGTACCGACACTCTTTCTCGGATTGGTATATCGAGTCCACTGCTAAACAGTTAACGTATAGTTTATTTCAGAAAAATCTCATATTTTTAGATCAAACATATTTTATTATTTCACTCATTACCTGCTTGAAACCTGATCAAAAAGGCTCGAAAATTATTTATTTTCTTTTCCGATTTATATGTACAGAGTACGAATATTTAAACTTAAAAAGGTAAAAATATTTTTATGAAGCCTAAAATCTTCGTAATCAATTTACAGTTCAACTTTCATTTTAAAACTTCATACATATGTACTATATTATTATGAACACTAAAGAAATGTCAACCGAGTGTTACAGACATTTACAGAATAGGTCCAAAATCATATTTATTCAATATGCCCTTTATATATATAAGAACAGTTTTAAATAATAAATTTTTACTAAATAAATACATTTATTAATTACATATTTTAAACAATTAAATTTAATATAACAACATATATATACACAAGTAATATTTATATATACCTACACATTTTTATATATATACATATTTACAAACACTGGTTCGTGAATCATCGGGGTTTGTCAAAGGGTAATTGAATACATGAACATAGTTCAAAATTTTTGAGACTTTAATATTACATACTTTGCTTATCGTGTCGGAAAAATATAAAGATTCAGTTTAAATTTGGTCGGAAATTCTCGGGTCATCACAATGATGGTTGTAATGAAAAAGTGGTGGTGATTATAGTCGATGGCGGGTCTTGAATAAACAAAACAATCGATGGTAGTGGTTATGGGTTATGGTGGTGAAAGGTTGTGATGGTTTAAATAGATACATAAAATAATATATTAAGATGGTGATTATGGTGGGTTGTGAGGGTAAGCCAATGGTGTAGCTAGGGTGAGGATTCATGGTGACGGTGGTGGGTTTGAGAGGTAACCTTGGTGGTTCTTCATGGGTCTCGGTTCCACATAAGTTGCAACAAGTGGTGATAGTTTTTTGATCATAAACAAACCAAGGAATGAAAACATAAAGTAGTGAGATTGTAAGTGGTTTGATGTGGGTTTCGTTGGGTGGTTTTTGGCTGCACAAGATGGTGGTTCGAATGGTGGAGGAGGAAACATGGTGGTGGTTACCGGTAGCCAGTGGCGTGATTCAATTATGGTTGGTCTGTTTATGTTTAGACCGGAAGGAGAACAAAGAAGGATAGAGGAAATAGATTGGTCGATCTTGTAGTAGAAGAAGTTGAGCTCACTTTTCCCATTTTTAACTTTAGTTTGAGACACTAGATCATGGGAACACACTAAATTAAAGCTAACTTATTGTGATTTATAACTTTATGTACTCATTTATTATAAATAATTATATATAATTTAATCATATAATATTAATAATAATAATAATTAATAATAAAAATGTAGTAATAATTAATATCACATGTTGTTTGTTTAAAGGAATAACAGAAAAGCCATCGGGAAATGTTTGGATTATATTACCGACAGTTTCCACGGACTGTGTATCGTGCGAAATCAGTGACGGATAAAAGTGTTCAGAAAAATCTCATATTTTTAAATTAACTATATTTATTTATTTTGGTCATTATGGTATAAAATTCAGTCATTAATTTAGTAAATAAAAATTACATCAACTGTCCCTCTCATTTATGGGTAAAATATAAAAAGTGTTAAAATTAAATAATTAGATCCTAAATATACTTTTAATAAGCCTATAACTTATATAACTCATTTTCGGATCACCTTTTATTTTAAAATCATATAAGTTCTCTTTTAACTTAATTAATAACCATTAAGATGATAAACGAGTGCTACGAGCCTTTATTAAATAAATTCTAAATTATATATATTTAATGTACTTTTCATATATAGATAGATTTATAGTAATGTCATGTATTATTTTATTTACACAAATAAACTAACTCATATAAGTTTCTATTTAAAATTAATATATATATATATATATATATATATATATATATATATATATATATATATATATATATATATATATATATATATATATATATATATATATATATTACAGATAGTGGTTAGTGAATCGTCGAAAATAGTCGAAGGTCAAATAGATATCTGAAATAGTTCAAAATTTTTGAGATTTAGTTGAACAAACTTTGCTTATTGTGTCGAAATCATATAAAGATCAAGTGTAAATTTGGTCGAAAATTTTCGGGTCGTCACAGTACCTACCCGTTAAAGAAATTTCGTCCTGAAATTTGAGTGGGATCATCATGGCTGACAATAAGTATGTTTTCATGACTCATATGAGCTGATAAATAGAGTTTTATTACTATTGAGTAATAAAGATAAAATAATTCGATTATTCGAAGAGTACGAATGAAGCTATTACAAAAGAGTGAAATGAGAAAATAAAGATTAGTCTTTACTTTTGAAGTAGTCATGGTTGAATTTCAGAATTCAAGGGATTTAAAAGAAAATCTTGAAAATCTGTAAGATCTGATTCTTCGGGTTTATGGAAATTAAGATCTCTATAATTAAATGCGATCATCTGTCTCGATTGCTTTGCCTGGTATTATAAATTACTTCTTCCGTTCCATTATTTTCCACCACTCCCATTTCCTATACTTTAATTCATACTTCCAAATCCTCAATCAATATGCTTCATCCAGTTTTAATTCTGGATATATTCCTGACTTTCATATCAATCATTCTCCTTTTTCATCTACCACCAGAGAAATCTGTTTACGTCTATTGTGCTCTTGGGTTTATAGTGTTTTTAGTTCTCCCGAGTCTTTATATTGCCATTCGCATTGATATAAACTCTTTGTAATTTATGTGTTGTTATTGTTCATTATATTCTCCCTTATATTTCGGAGTCCCTGCTTTGGTTTTCTTTTCGCAAGTAATGGTCCAGAATTTGTAGGTATGAAGTTTCGAATGAACAGGACTAATGTTCTAAGAGAGATATTGTAATAACACGATATTGATTGGTTAAATTATCAGAATTCAAGAGAAAAGATAGGACTATCAAGATAATATGTTCTTGATATGTTTATAGATTAGATAGAATGTAAGAGTCGTGTAACATGGCACATGATGATATTATAGTCTGTGAATCATCATGTTTTATTAGAAACTCAGCATGACTTACTGTAATATAATCACGTTGATCAAGTGTCATTATATTATACTAATTCATGCATCAATTTCTTTACATTTCTCCAGAATTCATTCATAAATTAAACTTAGATTTTACAGAAGTTTCTAATATAATGAAATACAGGAAGCACGAAGAGGTATATAATTTCGGATGAGAATATTTATGAAAATATCCTCAGAAATATCGAAGATATTTATGATGATATTTTGGAATTTCCAAGTTCGGAGGTTGATGAAGAAAAATTTTTCCGCAAGATTTTAACATGACTTCGGAGCAAGATATTCTCTAAAGATTTCAACGGATCCAGAATTACCTGGATTCTTTGAATACATGGTATGGTCCTTGTATTTAGCCTTGGTCTCCTTCATGGTTTGCTCAATCTGTTTTTCAGTACCAAATTTTCTATCGAGCGTTCCTAACACTCCCTTCTTTATCATCAAACTTTTGGCCGTTTAGACCATCTACAATTTTTCTGTTTCCTTTGCATTTAATGCTACCATATCTGAATCATCGGTTATCCATCCGAGGTGGTTTCAAGAGAATTGTATTTTTAGATGGTTAAACGCTGATGGTAATATGGTGGAATATAAAAGGTTTCCCGGTAACAATAAAAGAGCATACATATAAATCAAGGTGATAATAAGGTTGTTTCAAACGAAAGTCGAAGTTGACTTGCCGGAGTTGTGACAAAATTTGCTACTTTGAAAGGAATTACCAAGTTATTTTGGGTAATAATAACATTAAAGGAATTAGCACATATACGTGTTAAACGTTTACTCAGGTTCCGAGAGTTTTTCGGGTGCATAACTATATGCATAAATCTTTTCTTCCGTAGATGAAGTGCGGCTGGTTCATCCTCTCGATTGAGGTGTTTTCAATAATCATGAAAGGTTTGAATGCAGATTGTAATCGTCAAGATACAAACGAGGTTTAAGATGAAATCAAGTGGCAATGTTGAAGAATTGTTTAGTTTCATATGTTATAATCAATATTTTAATTCATTTTAATTATCCAGTGTTGGTATTCCACAGTTAGCAGTCCACAGTTACTAATTCAATAATTCATATATAGTTTATAATATTTGAATTAATTAATACGTATCGTGACCCATGTACGTGTCTCAGACTCGATCACAACTCAAAGTATATATATTATTATAGAATAAACCTCAACCTTGTATAGCTAACTCGATCATTACTGCATATAGAGTGTTTATGGTCATTCCAAATAATATATATAGATGCGTCGATATGATATGTCAAAACCTTGTATACGTGTCCCGATATTTAAAGTGCGTAAAATAAATAACAGAATTTAAATGACGATAAATAAAATTGCGAGAATTAAATTGCGATAAAATAAATTGCGATAAATAAAATGTAATACGGAATTAACAGTTAGCTAGGAACAGTTAGCTAGGATTTTGTTAGCGTGGATTCTTAGCAAAATTTCTCATAGTTAATTAGTCTATTTCTAACAAATTTTATTTTGTCAAATATTTTCTTCATTATGCCACTTGTTGGATTCTGATAGGTCAAAATCCAAATTTAAAATTGAATGAAAATGGTTATTCTGCGGTGAACGGATATGGATATCGGTGGATGTAAGTAGGATAGTAAATGACTGTTGAATTAGATTTGAAAGAATGTACAGTGTAACTTATTAATGTAAAATCTAAATATTCCTCGGGTATTACCTACCCGTTAAAATATTTTTACCATTAATAGTTTATACAAAAGAATTTTTAATTACAGTCTTTATGAAAATATACATACATATATATTTTATTCAGATGTAATCATGGATTTAATGAGTTAATATGATATTAAACTCATTTGATTTACCGTTAGAACAAGAATATATAATCTCTAAAACATTAGAGATTACATAATCACCATGTCGAATGAAGATAAATGATGTAGAACGTCGTGTAGAACGATGATTATACTCGAGGTACAGAATGAGATGTTGAGGCATGTGATGTTGAAACTTGGGTTGTTGGTGGTACTGTTGGTGCCGGTGATGTTGCTGAAGCTGGTAAGTTTTGCACCATATTCTCCAAATTGATTACTCGAGCGCGAAGTTCGTTGACTTCTTGTATTACTCCGGGATGATTGTCGATCAGAACGAGCGGATGAATAAGGTTTAGAATTGTGGATAAAAATATAATCGTTTCGAGCTATTCTGGAACTGAGGCTGAAAATGGTGTTTCAGATAGGTTCGCCGGTAAGTGCTTCGGGTTCTTCACCAAAAGGTGAATTAGGTTGGTGGAAAGGATCGCCTTCTTCTCGCCTCCATTGATTAAGTCAACTACGAACTCAGCCCCAATTCATCCAGAATTGATGATGGCTGATTGGTTGATTCATTCCGGTGACACTGTTTTCGGAGCTTAGGCGAAACTCCATATCGGAATAGCTGTCAGAATCCGAGGAATTCGAACTGGTTGAGGGATTCATCTCGTACGATCAGATGAAGGATTTTCGATAAGAAATAGATTATAGGATGTAGATTAGTACCCTGCAATACATAATTTACATATGCATATATAATACTAAAATCCCATAAGCTACGGAGGAATCTACGGAAGCTGTCAGACAAAGTCTATAGTAACAGATACGCTAAGATATGAATTTTGTCTATACACTATCGATGCACTAACTGTAATAAGACGTGTCTAGACTAAGAATGATAAGCAGGTAATTTTCGACAAGAAATGATAAGCAAAACTTTTGACATGCAGACACGGTCGAAGTCCAGACCTACTAATGCATCTAAACAACTATCAGTTAGACACACTAATGTAAGACCTGGTTCGCTAAGACCACCGCTCTGATACCAAATTTCGTGCCCCGTCCCAATCCATCTGGACGAATACATTACATTTGGTTATATCGCGAGGTATTTGACCTCTATATGATACATTTTACAAACATTGCATTCGTTTTTGAAAAGACAATCTTTCATTACATCGAAAGTTGACGTCATGCATACCATTTCATAATATATCCAACTATAATTGACTTAATAATAATCTTGATAAACTCAACGACTCGAATGCAACGTCTTTTGAAATATGCCATGAATGACTCCAAGTAATATCTCTAATATGAGCAAATGCACAGCGGAAGATTTCTTTCATACCTGAGAATAAACATGCTTTCAAGTATCAACCAAAAGGTTGGTGAGTTCATTAGTTTATCATAATCAATCATTTTCATCATTTTAATAGACCACAAGATTTTCATTTTCAGTTCTCATAAATTTACGTCCCATGCATAGAGACAAAAATCATTCATATGGTGAACATCTGGTAACCGACCTTAACAAGATGCATATAGAATATCCCCATCATTTCGGGACTCCCTTCGGACATGATAAATTCGAAGTACTAAAGCATCCGGTACTTTGGATGGGGCTTGTTGGGCCCAATAGATCTATCTTTAGGATTCGCGTCAATTAGGGTATCTGTTCCCTAATTCTTAGATTACCAGACTAAAAAGGGGCATATTCGGTTTAATAATCCAGCCATAGAATGTAGTTTTAAGTACTTGTGTCTATTTCATAAAATAGTTATAAAAGCAGCACATGTATTCTCAGTCCCAGAAATATATATTGCAAAAGCATTTAAAAAGGGAGTAATGAAACTCACAATACTGTATTTTGTAGTAAAAATACATATGACGGCATTGAACAACTGAACAATGCAGGGTTGGCCTCGGATTCACGAACCTATATCATTTATGTATGTTAACACATATAATAATATTCAAATAAATATATATATTTTGATATTAGTAATTTACTTGTGATATTAAATTTAATATTAATGATTACTTAAATAATTTTATTTTATATATATTTTATTAAATTATCATAATAATATTTTATATACCTTATTAATATATTTTGAATAAATACTTAGTATTAACATTTTTAAATACTTATAATTTTTAATATGATAGTATTTTTAATAAATTCAAGTTATATTAAAACTTAAATGAACAAAAAGTATTTTATTAGTAAAAGTAGTATACTTATTATATATACCTTTATATATATAATGTTTGAATCTATCTTATGATATCTATCTTTTTAGTTTAAGATCATAAAAATATAGTTATATTTTATATATAAATTACATTTAAAACTAAAGTTATAGTTAGTAATGTTAATAATAATAATAATAATAATAATAATAATAATAATAATAATAATAATAATAATAATAATAATAATAATAATAATAATGATATTAGTAGTAAAAATAATAATGATAATGATAATAATATTAATATTAGTAATAATAATAATTCTTATTTTAATAATAATAATAATAATAATAATAATAATAATAATAATAATAATAATAATAATAATAATAATAATAATAATAATAATAATAATAATGAGTAATAAGTAAACTACCTCAAAGAAGTAGCCCTTTAAAAAAATGCCCAAGTCCGGGTTTGAACCCGCGACGTCCCGCTAACCCGATAATACTCCTAAAAATAAAACGACATTGCCAAGGCTCGAACCCGAGACCTCTTGTATAACACCGACACATACTCGACCATTGAACCATTCATACTTTCTTGTATAACCTCGCACGCCTAATTATTCAATATGTACGAATCGTTTACTATCTTCCTCATTCTATAGCATCATTTTCATCTTCACTCATCATCAACTTCGTTATCCATTATCATCATAAATTCGCTACAACAACATCACAGAATCATCTCTGCATCGTTTACCATCATCACCTTTTATTATTATTATAACATCATTAATTTTTACATAACTTTCATCATCATTATAAAATCACGACTTCATAATATCATCATCATCATTTAATCCTAGTTATCATCCTCACAGGTACATCACCTTCATAATTCATCATAATCTTAATCATCTACACGTCTTTCATATCAATTATCAACTTCTTCATTATCATTTTACACGGCATCATCAATATCATCATATCACTATTATCACAATCATCCTAATTATCTATTTAACATTATCATCACTGTTAAACCTTATTATCATAATCTATTTTATTCATCATCATGATCCATCATTAATCTTCCATCACTTTATCATTATCATCACATCATCAACACTCATCATCATCAAACATAATAACCTCATCATTATTTTACAGTATCACATCCTCATATCACTTTTTAAACGATGGTTTTAATTTTCGTGGCCCAACCTGAATAATATATGATCCATTATCATCACAAGCCCAAGTAGAAAACCCCACAAAATGTTACGGACCAAATTAAATTGATCATGGCTTAAATTAAATTCGTTTGTAATTGGCCCCAATCGATGGTTTACTAGTGTTTGAGCATGCGACAAATTAAAAACATTAATATTATGCCATAACATAAATTAAGTGGGGAACACATGGTGGAGTTCATTTGAAAACAACAGCCACTTAATTTCTTTCTTTATTACTACAAAAGGAACATATATATATAAATACAACTTGCAGCAAAAAAGTCGCTTACAGTGTTTTAATTGATGGTGTTCCGGGTGTCGACTGAAAGAAAAAAAATAAATATAACAGCTGAAACATTGGCGGTGTTGTGGTGGTTGTATGCGTGTTTTGGTGGTGACGGTTGTAATGAAAAAGTGGTGGTGATTATAGTCGATGGCGGGTCTTAAATAAATAAAACAATCGATGGTGGTGGTTATGGGTTATGGTGGTGAAAGGTTGTGATGGTTTAAATAGATACAGAAAATAATATATTAAGATGGTGATTATGGTGGGTTGTGAGGGTAAGCCAATGGTGTAGCTAGGGTGACGAGTCATGGTGACGGTGGTGGGTTTGAGTGGTAACCTTGGTGGTTCTTCATGGGTCTCGGTTCCACATAAGTTGCAACAAGTGGTGATGGTTTTATGATCATAAACAAACCAAGGATAGAAAACATAAAGTAGTGAGATTGTAAGTGGTTTGATGTAGGTTTCGTTGGGTGGTTTTTGGCTACACAAGATGGTGGTTCGAATGGTGGAGGAGGAAACATGGTGGTGGTTACCTGTAGCCAGTGGCGTGATTCAATTATGGTTGGTCTGTTTATGTTTAGAACGGAAGGAGAACAAAGAAGGATAGAGGAAGTAGATTGGTCGATCATGTAGTAGAAGAAGTTGAGCTCACTTTTCCAATTTTTAACTTTAGTTTGAGACACTAGATCATGGGAATTTATAACTTTATGTACTCATTTATTATAAATAATTATATATAATTTAATCATATAATATTAATAATAATTAATAATAATATAATAATAATAATAATAATGTAGTAATAATTAATATCACATGCTGTTTGTTTAAAGGAATAACAGAAAAGCCATCGGGAAATGTTTGGATTATATTACCGACAGTTTTCACGGACTGTGTATCGTGCGAAATCAGTGACGGATAAAAGTGTTCAGAAAAATCCCATATTTTTAAATTAAATATATTTATTTATTTTGATCATTATGGTATAAAATTCAGTCATTAATTTAGTAAATAAAAATTACATCAACTGTCCCTCTCATTTATGGGTAAAATATAAAAAGTGTTAAAATTAAATAATTAGATCCTAAATATACTTTTAATAAGCCTATAACTTATATAACTCATTTTCGGATCACCTTTTATTTTAAAATCATATAAGTTCTCTTTTAACTTAATTAATAACCATTAAGATGATAAACGAGTGCTACGAGCGTTTATTAAATAAATTCTAAATTATATATATTTAATGTACTTTTCATATATAGATAGATTTATAGTAATGTCATGTATTATTTTATTTACACAAATAAACTAACTCATATAAGTTTCTATTCAAAATTAATATATATATATATATATATATATATATATATATATATATATATATATATATATATATATATATATATATAGTGGTTCGTGAATCGTCGGAAATAGTCGAAGGTCAAATAGATATCTGAAATAGTTCAAAATTTTTGAGATTTAGCTGAACAGACTTTGATTATCGTGTCGAAATCATATAAAGATCAAGTTTAAATTTGGTCAAAAATTTTCGGGTCGTCACAATAACATCATTCGAATCATATATATAAAACTATCTTATTCGAAGGTTTGAACTTGTAATCACCAGAACATAGTTTAGTTAATTCTAAACTTGTTCGCAAACAAAAGTTAGTCTTTCTAACTTGACTTTTAAAATCAACTAGATACATGTTCTATATCTATATGATATGCTAACTTAATGATTTAAAACCCGAAAACACGAAAAACACCGTAAAACCGGACATACGCCGTCGTAGTAACACCGCGGGCTGTTTTGGGTTAGTTAATTAAAAACTTTAATAAAATTTGATTTAAAAGTTGTTCTTTTGGGAAAATGATTTTTCTTATGAACATGAAACTATATCCAAAAATCATGGTTAAACTCAAAGTGAAAATATATTTTTCAAAATGGTCATCAAGACGTCGTTCTTTCGACTGAAATGACTACCTCTTATAATATTGACTTGTAACCTGTATTTCTGACTATAAACTTATACTTTTTCTGTTTAGATTCATAAACTTAAGTTCAATATGAAACCATAGCAACTTGAATCACTCAAAACGGATTTAAAACGAAGAAGTTATGGGTAAAACAAGATTGGATAATTTTGCTTGTTGTAGCTACGTGAAAATTGGTAACAAATCTATATTAATCATATCGTAGCTAACCTATATTGTATTATACATGTATTCTAATATATTATGTAATCTTGAGATACCATAGACACGTATACAAATGTTTTGACATATCATATCGACCCATCTATATATATTATTTGGAACAACCATAGACACTCTATATGCAGTAATGTTTGAGTTAGCTATACAGGGTTGAGGTTGATTCCAAAAATATATATACTTTGAGTTGTGATCTAGCCTGAGACGTGTATACACTGGGTCGTGGATTGATTCAAGATAATATATATCGATTTATTTCTATACATCTAACTGTGGACAACTAGTTGTAGGTTACTAACGAGGACAACTAACTTAATAAACTTAAAACAGTAAAACGTATTAAAAATGTTGTAAATATATTTTGAACATACTTTGATATATATGTACATATTTGTTATAGGTACGTGAATCGACCAGTGGCCAAGTCTTACTTCCCGACGAAATAAAAATCTGTGAGAGTGAGTTATAGTCCCACTTTTAAAATCTAATATTTTTGGGATGAGAATACATGTAGTTTTATAAATGTTTTACGAAATAGACACAAGTAAATGAAACTACATTAAATGGGTGAATGATCGAAGCTGAATATGCCCCTTTTTGCTTGGTAACCTAAGAATTAGTAAACCGATCTACTAATTGATGCGAATCCTAAAGATAGATCTATTGGGTCTAACAAAACCCATCCAAAGTACCGGATGCTTTAGTACTTCGAATTCATTTTTATCATGTCCTATGGATGTCCCGGAATGATAGGGGATATTCTTATATGCATCTTGTTAATGTCGGTTACCAGGTGTTTACCATATGAATGATTTTATCTCTATGTATGTGATGTATACTGAAATATGAAATCTTGTGGTCTATTATTACGATTTGATAAATATATAGGTTAAACCTATAACTCACCAACATTTTTGTTGACGTTTAAAGCATGTTTATTCTCAGGTGATTATTAAGAGCTTCCGCTGTTGCATGCTAAAATATGGATAAGATTTAGTGTCAGCATGCTTGTATAATATTGTTTAAAACTGCATTCGAGATTTACTTTGTTGTAACATATTAATGTTGTAAACCAATATGTATTGGTAGCGTGTAAGTGTGATATTTTTAGATTATCATTTCTTGATAATCTAGGTGGTGTCCTTTTAACCTTGTCAATAAAATAAAGGTTATGGTTTGTTTTAAAAACGAATGCAGTCTTTAAAAAAACGTCACATATAGAGGTCAAAACCTCGTAAAGAGATCAATTAATATGAAACGTTTATAATCGATATGAACGGGACATTTCAGCAATTAACAGGAATAAGAAAAAGGCACACTGCCTTGATTTTATTTATCTCGTAATATGGAAAAAAAAACTGAATGCTAGAAACAATCTGCTGCAAAATTTAAATAATAGAAACAATATAAGTTTATTAGGAAACTAAATAACTAGAATTATTATTGAAAATCTTTTGCTTCCTCTCCAAGGCTAGGGCCAGAAGGATCCAAAATCATCCCAGGCCCATTTGAGCAGCAGCATTTAAGTCATAATACTCCAGAAAATCGTGCAGGCCCACCTGTGTTTTCTTGGGCTTTCATTGATAAACCTTACCCGACTTGTGATCCACTTTAACTGTCGAGGATCCTGCATCATCCTCCCCCCCTTCGGAAGAACTCGACCTCGAGTCAAGATCCTGCTCATCATCACCAACATAAGGAGAGAGATCCGCGACATTAAACGTAGCAGACACATTATAATGACCAGGTAGCGCTATCTTATAAGCATTATCGTTAATCTTTTTCAAGACACGGAAGGGACCATCTGCCCGAAGCTGAAGTTTACCAAAGCGACCACCCTGAAAACGCTCTTTCCTCAAATGGATCCAAACAAGATCACCTTCTTTAAACACAACCTTCTCCCGATGTTGATCTGCACGTGCTTTATATAAATAATTCTGTTTGATAATGTGTTCACGAACCTGTTTATGCAAAGCTTTCATGTGATCCGCATGCTCTAAACCTTCTTGTGAGGCATCTGGTAAAACACGTTGTGGTAACATATCCAATGGGGTAACCGGGTTATGACCATAAACCAATTCGAATGGACTTTTTCTGGTCGTACAATTAATCAAACTATTAAAAGCAAACTCGGCTTGAGGTAAAGTGAGATCCCATTGTTTAGGGTGATCACCAACAAGACTACGTAGTAGATTTCCCAAGCTACGATTGACCACCTCGGTTTGCCCATCGGTTTGCGGGTGGTGTGAGCTACTGAACTTAAGTTTAGAACCAACTCGAGCCCATAAAGTTCGCCAAAAGTGACTAACGAACTTGACATCTCTATTCGACGTTAAGGTTTTTGGCACACCATGCAACTTAACAATTTCAGCAAAATATAAGCGAGCGACTTGACTTGCATCAAACGTTATGTTGCATGGAACAAAATGAGCCATTTTTGAAAAGCGATCAACCACGACCATTAATGAATCTTTGTTGCGTTGTGTACGTGGCAACCCAAGAACAAAGTCAAGACTAATATCTTCCCACGGACCATTGGGAACTGGTAAGGGTGTGTATAAGCCTGTATTACTACCATGCGTTTTTGCAATGTGACATACCCGACAACGTGCCACAATTCGATTCACATCCTGCTCCATGTGTGGCCAATAAAAACGATCCTTTATCCCCGCGAGAGTTTTGTTCATGCCAAAGTGCCCTGCCAAACCACCCGAATGACTTTGGGTGATGATGGCGTCACGTAGAGAACCTACTGGTACACATAAGCTGTAGTGACCCGAACTTTTCCATGTTTATATATATTAATTGAGATTGATATTTACATGATTAAATGTTTCCAACATGTTAAGCAATTAAACTTGTTAAGACTTGATTAATTGAAATATGTTTCATATAGACAATTGACCACCCAAGTTGACCGGCGATTCACGAACGTTAAAACTTGTAAAAATGACATGACGATATATATATGGATATACATATGGTTAACATGAGATTATGATAAGTAAGTATCTCCATAAGTATATTAACAATGAGTTATATACATATAAACAAGACTACTAACTTAAGGATTTCGAAACGAGACATATATGTAACGATTATCGTTGTAACGACATTTAAATGTATATATATCATATTAAGATATATTAATATATCATAATATCATGATAATATAATAATTTAACATCTCATTAGATATAATAAACAATGGGTTAACAACATTAATTGAGATCGTTAACTTAAAGGTTTCAAAACAACACTTACATGTAACGACTAACGATGACTTAACGACTCAGTTAAAATGTATATACATGTAGTGTATTTAGATGTATTAAAATACTTTTGGAAGACTTCAAGACATATATCAAAACACTCATACTTAACGAAAATGGTTACAGTTACTTTCCCATTCTTTTCTTTCATCAAGAATTCTAGTCGTATTCTTACCCGTATTATACACAGCTTCAAAACGTACTTACTATGGGTATATACCAATAGGAACTAGCATGGGATTCCAATCTTGATTATGTCATGTATGACTAATCAATTTTAACTTCTACCATGAGCTAGTCAACTAACTAGAACTCCTTTTAACCCCACTCACCACTCACTAATTACCACTCATCATTCACTCCATTTCACTTCCAATTCTCTTTCTAATTCTCTCTCAACACACCCACACTATTATGAACGTATTTTTCCAGTAGTTAATCATCATCTTCATCAAAAATCACTTCAAGAATCAAGCTATAATCATCATAGGAAGAACACTTCAAGAACACTTCAAAAATCCCTTCAAGTTTACTAATTTACTTCCAAGCTTTCTAATCCATTCCAAGTAATCATCTAAGATCAAGAAACCTTTGTTATATACAGTAGGTTATCTTTCTTATTCAAGGTAATATTCATATTCAAACTTTGATTCAATTTCTATAACTATAAACTATCTTAATTCGAGTAAAAATCTTACTTGAACTTGTTTTTGTGTCATGATCCTACTTCAAGAACTTTCAAGCCATCCAAGATCCTTTGAAGCTAGATCATTTCTTGTCACTTCCAGTAGGTTTACCTACTAAACTTGAGGTAGTAATGATGTTCATAACATCATTCGATTCATATATATAAAACTATCTTATTCGAAGGTTTAAACTCATAATCACTAGAACATAGTTTAGTTAATTCTAAACTTGTTAGCAAACAAAAGTTAATCCTTCTAACTTGACTTTTAAAATTAACTACACACATGTTCTCTATCTATATGATATGCTAACTTAATGATTTAAAACCTGGAAACACGAAAAACACCGTAAAACCGGATTTACGCCGTCGTAGTAACACCGCGGACTGTTTTGGGTTAGTTAATTAAAAACTATGATAAACTTTGATTTAAAAGTTGTTATTCTGAGAAAATGATTTTTATTATGAACATGAAACTATATCCAAAAATTATGGTTAAACTCAAAGTGGAAGTATGTTTTCTAAAATGGTCATCTAGACGTCGTTCTTTCGACTGAAATGACTACCTTTACAAAAACGAATTGTAACTTATTTTTCTGACTATAAACCTATACATTTTATGTTTAGATTCATAAAATAGAGTTCAATATGAAACCATAGCAATTTGATTCACTCAAAACGGATTTAAAATGAAGAAGTTATGGGTAAAACAAGATTGGATAATTTTTCTCATTTTAGCTACGTGAAAATTGGTAACAAATCTATTCCAACCATAACTTAATCAACTTGTATTGTATATTATGTAATCTTGAGATACCATAGACACGTATACAATGTTTTGACCTATCATGTCGACACATCTATATATATTTCGGAACAACCATAGACACTCTATATGTGAATGTTGGAGTTAGCTATACAGGGTTGAGGTTGATTCCAAAATATATATAGTTTGAGTTGTGATCAATACTGAGATACTGATAATGCTAAAAACGAACATATATTTCATAGCATTATTCCTCAAGAAAGACAAGCTTTTAGTTGCAATTGTTCTATTTACAAGTGATATTCGTTTAAATAATAAAAGGTGAAGACAAAAGACAGATTCGACGAATTGAAGACGCAAACGACCAAAAAGCTCAAAAGTACAAAAGACAATCAAAAAGGTTCCAATTATTGATAAGAAACGTCTCGAAATCACAAGAGTACAAGATTCAAAACGCAAAGTACAAGATATTAAATTGTACGCGAGGACGTTCGAAAATCCGGAACCGGGACCAGAGTCAATTCTTAACGCTCGACGCAACGGACTAAAAATTACAAGTTAACTATATATATAAATATAATATAATATATAATTAATTATATTAATTATATATATATTATATATATATATTTAAAACTGTCGGCAGCCAGAAACTCCAAGGGAGTAAATTGAAAATACCTCTCCGCGACTCGCGGAGTTTGAAGGGCTTTTTGCCGCGAGTCGCGGAGCCTCAAATTTCATTTCTGGCTATAAAGCCAACCGAATTCTGATCGAATTTATATCATATTTTTCATCTCTCTCTCAATATATACGAGTAATATATATTTATATTTATAATTTATATTTTAATTTTAATTATAATTCTAATAATAAGGGTATGTTAGCGAATGTTGTAAGGGTGTAAGTCGAAATTCTGTCCGTGTAACGCTACGCTATTTTTAATCATTGTAAGTTATGTTCAACCTTTTTATATTAATGTCTCGTAGCTAAGTTATTATTATGCTTATTTAAAACGAAGTAATCATGATGTTGGGCTAATTACTAAAATTGGGTAATTGGGCTTTGTACCATAATTGGGGTTTGGACAAAAGAACGACACTTGTGGAAACTAGGCTATGGGCTATTAATGGGCTTTATATTTGTTTAACTAAATGAAAGTTTGTTAATGTTAATATAAAGATTTACAATTGGGCGTCCCTATAAATTACCATATACACTCGATCGGACACGATGGGCGGGGTATTTATATGTACGAATAATCGTTCATTTAACCGGACACGGGAATGGATTAATAGCCACTAGAATAATTAAAACAGGGGTGAAATTACATTCAAGGGTAATTGGTGTAATTGTTAACAAAGTAGTAAAACCTTGGTTTACACGCAGTCGATAACCTGGTGTATTCATTAAACAAAGTATTAAAACCTTGTTACAATTCGAATCCCCAATTAGTTGGAATATTTATCTTCGGGTATAATAATAATTTGACAAGGACACTTGCAATTTATATTTATGACTGATGGACTGTTATGGACAAAAACCAGACGGACATATTGAATAATCCAGGACAAAGGACAATTAACCCATGGGCATAAAACTAAAATCAACACGTCAAACATCATGATTACGGAAGTTTAAATAAGCATAATTCTTTTATTTCATATTTAATTTCCTTTATTTTATATTTAATTGCACTTCTAATTATCGCACTTTTATTTATTGTTATTTTATTTTATTGCACTTTTAATTATCGTACTTTAAATTATCGCAATTTTATTTTATCGCATTTTTATTATTCGCAATTTCATTATCGTTATTTACTTTACGCTTTAATTTAAAGTCTTGTATTTATTTTATATTTTACATTAGGTTTTAACTGCGACTAAAGTTTTAAAATCGACAAACCGGTCATTAAACGGTAAAAACCCCCCCTTTATAATAATAATATTACTTATATATATATTTGTAATTTTAATAAAAGTAAACTAATATAGCGTTGAGCTTTGCTTAAAGATCTCCCTGTGGAACGAACCGGACTTACTAAAAACTACACTACTGTACGATTAGGTACACTGCCTATAAGTGTTGTAGCAAGGTTTAAGTATATCCATTCTATAAATAAATAAATATCTTGTGTAAAATTGTATCGTATTTAATAGTATTTCCTAGAAAAATAATAGCTATTTTATATACCCCTCTGCTTTGACATCAAGTATTTTTGGCGCCGCTGCCGGGGACAACATCTTAAAAGCCGGAAGCGCAACGCTAATAAAAAAAAAAAAAAAAAAAAAAGATTTTTATCTACTTTTATTAAAAGTCGTTTTTGTAAAAATTACGTTTTAATCATTCAAAAATATAAAAAGAAAAACAAAAATATAAGTATTTTTAGGATTTTGTTAAATATTTAAGTTTTATAAGTTTCTTTATCTTTATTTTAATTTATAAAAATATAAATTTTATTAAAAATCGTTTATTTAAATTAAAAACAGAAAACTAAAAACAGAAAAAAAAAAAAAAATAAAAAAAATAAAGAAAACGCGTGAAAAGTACTACCTGTCAACAGAATTCCTGAACCCCGCGACTTGCGGGGTTTTACTCTTTATTTGCCGCGACTCGCGGAGGGTTTCTGACACACGGACAAAACCCTAATCACGGGTTTTAATTTATTATTATTATTATTAATTACTTAATTAATATTATTATTATTAATTTTAGTTTTATTTTTACTTTTTACTTTATATTTATGTATTTTGTTTAATTAGTTTTATTAAAATTGAAAAATTAGTAGTTTTATTAAATAAATAATATAAAAATAATATTTTTTATAAAAATTGTACTTTTTACAACTTTTTGTATATTTTTATATTTTGTACCTTTTTAATCGTTGTAGCGTAATATTTGTATTTTTTAGCTCATATTTAATTTTAAACTTAGTTTTTGCTATAGTTATTTTTACTCCTATATTTTTAGGCTTTGCCGTAGAATTCCTTAAGTACTTTTTCTTTAGACTAAGATTTAGGTGCTTTAGAATTTTGCGACGCCTTTTTAAGTTTTAGTTTCTTTTTAAGTTATTTCCATTTGGGATTTAGTTTTTCTTGTAAGCTTTAATATTTTTAGACCTTTTACTATGTATCAATTATCATTCCAATTAATAATTTCAATTTGCGATTATAATTTTAAGTTAGTTGTAGTAATAAGGTTAAATTAGTTAAGTATTTTTAAGTTTTGATAAGTTTCTTTTATTTCCGTCACCTTTTATTTTTCAACCATTTTTCTTTTTCGACATTTTTCGACGAACTCTTTGTCTTTCTTATTTCTCGCTATTCTAGTTTTTAGGACTTAGAATTTTTTCTACTTCTTATCTAAATTTCTAAAAATTACGAAAATTTATTTTAAGTAGTTAAATTGATAGACATCAAAATTTTCTGGTTCGTAGTAATAGTTGGATTTGTACGTGGACCGGGTTATTGGAGCCAAACAGTCCTCAATTATATTGAGACCAAACGAATCCTGCCCCTCTGCTGCATCTTTTGGCTATTCGAAACGTGGGCAAAATCAGAAAAGTCTATTGATTGGATAACTTATTATAATTTTTCTTTCCTTTTAAAAACTAATAGGATATTCTGTGAATGCACCGAGCAAGACGTTCACCACCTTTTGTACGTTCACCACCTGTAACTCGATCAAGACATCGTTTAACAAATATAACCGCCGTTGATTTTTCTTTAGAATCGTCATCCAGTCGACCAAGTACTTCAGTTCAAAATACCGATAATCCATTTTTTGAACCCGACCTCACAATTGAGAATCCAGAAAATATTCAGGAACGGTTCATAGATCCTGAACCATTAAACTTTCCTCCGGAACCACCAATCATTCAAACAGAGATTGTTGAGGAACGAACTATTAAATCAGAATCATCTAGTGATACCGAGTCAACAAATTCAATTATGGAGAATCTGGAACCTTTAAGTATGGAAGACCGAATGAGAGCTAAACGCACTGGCCAAGGTCACGCAATTACCCATCCAGACATTAATGCGCCAGATTATGAAATCAAAGGACAAATTCTACACATGGTGACTAATCAATGCCAATTTAGTGGTGCGCCGAAGGAAGATCCAAATGAACATCTACGTACCTTTAATAGGATCTGCACACTATTTAAAATACGAGAAGTGGAGGATGAACAGATATATCTCATGTTATTTCCCTGGACTTTAAAGGGAGAAGCCAAAGATTGGTTGGAATCGTTACCTGAAGGGGCGATCGATACATGGGACGTTTTAATTGATAAATTTCTTAAACAATTTTTTCCTGCATCAAAAGCCGTAAGACTTCAAGCAGAAATTGTTACGTTCACACAGAAGCCAAATGAAACTCTATATGAGGCGTGGACAAGATATGGAAAGTTATTAAGAGGATGTCCGCAACATGGTTTAGACACCTGTCAAATAGTACAAATATTCTACCGGGGATGCGACATCACTACAAGAAAAGACATAGATATAGCAGCTGGTGGTTCGATTATGAAGAAAACCGAAACTGATGCTTACAAAATTATTGATAATACTGCTTCCCACTCACATGAGTGGCACCAAGAAAAAGACATCATTAGATCATCTAAAGCAGCTAGAGCCGATTCTAGCCATGACTTAGATTCCATTTCCGCAAAGATAGATGCTTTCGAGAGACGAATGGAAAAGATGACTAAAGATATTCATGCTATACGAATTAGTTGTGAGCAGTGTGGAGGACCACATTTGACAAAAGATTGTCTCAGTATTGAATTAACAATGGAACAAAGAGAGAATATTTCATACATAAACCAAAGGCCTGGAAATAATTATCAGAATAATTATCAACCGCCAAGACCGATTTACAATCAAAACCAGAATTATAACCGAAATATTCCATACAACAACCAACAAGGTCCTAGCAATCCACAATTATCCAATAATACTTACAATCAGCAAAGACCTAATTTTCAAAACAAACCACCACAACAAACCGATGATAAAAAGCCGAATTTAGAAGAAATGATGACGAAGCTAGTTGAAACTCAAACGCAGTTTTTCACATCTCAAAAACAAACCAATGAACAAAATGCTCAAGCATTTAGAAATCAACAAGCTTCTATTCAAAATCTGGAACAAGAAGTAAGTAACCTAGCAAGGTTAATAGGTGAAAGAAAACCGGGAAGTTTACCTAGTGATACAAATGCTAACCCCCGGAATGAAACAGCTAAAGCTATTACCACAAGAAGTGGTACAACACTTAAACCACCTGAAATACCTGTAACTTCTGATGAAACTATTCTTACTTCACAAGAACCACAACCTGATCAAGATAAGGAAAAAGAACCGGTAGTTGAAAAGGTTAATGAAGATAACACAGTTAAGGATAAACCTTATGTTAAACCATACCAACCACCACTTCCTTACCCGAGTAAAATGAAGAAAGAAAAACTTGAAGCCGAGCAATCCAAATTCTTGGATATGTTTAAACAGATAAATGTAAATCTTCCTTTCATTGATGTGATTTCAGGAATGCCAAGATATGCTAAATTCTTGAAAGATCTAATCACGAATAGAAGGAAAATGGAAGAACTCTCGGCTGTTACTATGAATGCTAATTGTTCAGCAGTGCTGTTGAATAAGATACCAGAAAAACTATCTGATCCAGGAAGTTTCACAATTCCATGTTTTCTGGGTAGTCTTAGTTCAATAGAAGCATTGGCAGATTTAGGTGCTAGTATAAATCTAATGCCGTATTCACTATACGCTAAACTAGACCTTGGAGAATTGAAACCAACAAGAATAAGCATACAACTAGCCGATAGATCAATAAAATATCCTAGAGGGATAATGGAGAACATGCTAGTTAAAGTTGGTACTTTAGTATTTCCAGTAGATTTTGTTGTTTTAGACATGGAAGAAGATTCTCAAGTTCCTCTCATATTAGGAAGACCATTCTTAAACACGGCTAAAGCAATGATAGACGTGTTCGGTAAGAAACTGACCCTAAGTATAGAGGATGAGAGTGTCACCTTTTCAGTTGATAGAGCAATGCAACAACCACAATCTGCAGATGATACATGTTATTATATTAAAACTATAGATGCACATGCAGAATTATTAGAAGAATTTCCAGAATTACAAGGAACAGGAGAATGTTCTTTAGGAGAAGGAAACGAACCAATTGATGAAGCTGAAATGTTAGCTACACTTATAGCTAATGGATATGAACCAACAACAGAAGAAATTCAAATGCTAAAAGAAGAAGACAGATATCGATATAAATCATCGATAGAAGAACCTCCGAAATTAGAGTTAAAGCCACTTCCAAACCATTTGGAATACGCTTATTTACATGGTGAATCTGAATTACCTGTAATAATATCGTCTTCTCTTACTGAAAATGAGAAATCACAACTCATTTCTGTGTTAAAAGCTCATAAACCAGCCATTGCATGGAAGATTCATGATATTAAAGGAATAAGTCCTTCGTGTTGCACACATAAAATCCTTATGGAAGAAGGTCATAAAACGTATGTGCAACGCCAACGAAGACTAAATCCTAATATGCAAGATGTAGTTAAGAAAGAGATTATTAAACTGCTAGATGCAGGTTTGATATATCCAATTTCTGATAGTCCATGGGTAAGCCCAGTTCAATGCGTGCCTAAGAAGGGTGGCATGACTGTTATCACAAATGAGAAAAATGAGCTTATTCCTACTAGGACTGTAACAGGATGGCGTGTATGTATTGATTATAGAAAATTAAATGACGCCACCAGAAAAGATCACTTTCCCTTACCTTTCATAGATCAAATGTTGGAAAGATTAGCCGGAAATAGTTACTATTGTTTTCTAGATGGATTTTCCGGATATTTTCAAATTCCAATAGCACCCGAAGATCAAGAGAAAACCACATTCACGTGCCCTTATGGTACTTTTGCTTACAAACGCATGCCATTTGGACTTTGCAACGCCCCTGCAACCTTTCAAAGGTGTATGATGGCGATTTTTCATGACATGATAGAAGAATGCATGGAAGTATTCATGGATGACTTTTCAGTCTTCGGTGATACATTTAAATCATGTCTAGTAAATCTGGAACGAATGCTAATTAGATGCGAAAAATCAAATCTAGTACTTAATTGGGAGAAATGCCATTTCATGGTTAAAGAAGGCATCGTTCTTGGACATAAAATTTCAAAAGAAGGAATTGAAGTGGATAGAGCTAAAGTAGATGTAATTGCTAAACTTCCACATCCCACCAATGTTAGAGGAGTTAGGAGTTTTCTAGGGCATGCCGGTTTTTACCGACGTTTCATAAAAGATTTTTCTAAAATTGCCACTCCTATGAATAAACTCCTAGAAAAGGATGCGCCATTCATCTTTTCAGATGAATGTATCAAATCTTTTAATATTCTTAAAGAAAAACTCACTAATGCACCGATCATGATAACACCAAATTGGAATCTACCATTTGAACTAATGTGCGATGCAAGTGATTTTGCAATGGGAGCCGTTTTAGGACAAAGGATTGAAAAACGATTTCAACCTATATATTATGCTAGTAAGACATTACAAGGAGCACAAACAAACTATACAACTACTGAAAAAGAACTCCTTGCTATTGTCTTTGCTTTTGACAAATTTCGATCATATCTCGTTCTAGCAAAAACGGTGGTCTATACCGACCATTCTGCTCTTAGATACCTATTTTCAAAACAAGATGCTAAACCAAGATTAATCCGTTGGATCTTACTCTTACAAGAGTTTGATATTGAAATCCGAGATAAAAAAGGAGCAGAAAATCTCGCCGCTGATCATCTTTCTCGTCTTGAAAATCCCGAATTAGAAGTTCTGAATGAATCGGCCATACAAGACAACTTTCCTGATGAATATCTATTGAAGATAGATTATAAAGAAATCCCATGGTTTGCAGACTATGCAAACTACTTAGTTTGTGGATTCCTTGAAAAAGGATTATCGTACCAAAGACGAAAGAAATTCTTCAGTGATATAAAACACTATTTCTGGGAAGATCCACATCTGTTTAAAAGTTGTCCCGATGGAATAATACGCCGATGTGTATTTGGAGATGAAGCTAGTAAAATTTTAAACCATTGTCACACAGGACCAACAGGAGGGCATTATGGGCCTCAACTAACAGCAAGAAAAGTTTATGAAGCTGGATTCTATTGGCCTACAATTTACAAAGACGCACACCTTCTTTGCAAATCCTGTGATGCATGTCAAAGGGCCGGAAGAATAAGTCAACGTGATGAAATGCCACAAAATGTCATCCAAGTATGTGAAGTATTTGACATTTGGGGTATTGACTTTATGGGTCCATTTCCAAAATCTCATAATAATCTATATATACTCGTAGCCATTGATTATGTATCTAAATGGGCGGAAGCACAAGCTCTCCCAACTAACGATGCACGAGTTGTAGTCAACTTTTTGAAACGTCTTTTTGCAAGGTTTGGAACACCGAAAGCTTTAATAAGTGATCGGGGTACTCATTTCTGTAATAATCAACTTGAGAAAGTTCTTAAAAGATATGGAGTAACTCATAAAATCTCCACCGCATATCATCCACAAACAAGTGGACAAGTTGAAAATACCAACCGAGCTTTAAAACGTATTCTAGAGAAAACCGTAGGATCAAATCCGAAGGAATGGTCCATTAAATTAGAGGATGCACTCTGGGCTTTTAGAACAGCCTACAAAACTCCAATTGGAACCACACCTTTTAGACTTGTTTATGGAAAAGCGTGTCATCTTCCAGTAGAAATTGAACACAAAGCATTTTGGGCTTTGAAGACATGTAATCTTGATTTACATGAAGCTGGACGTCTACGATTAAGTCAACTAAACGAATTAGAAGAATTAAGACATGAAGCATACGATAATTCGTTAATCTATAAAGAAAGAACAAAGAAATGGCATGATAAAAGAATCAGAAGTTCAAAAGAATTTAAAGAAGGAGACAGAGTTCTTCTTTTCAATTCACGATTCAAGCTATTTCCTGGAAAATTGAAATCAAGATGGTCTGGACCATTCATAGTAAAAAGAGTTTTCCCATACGGAACGATAGAATTGATAAATTCAAATGGGATTGAATTTAAAGTTAATGGTCACAGAGTTAAACATTACATACATGGTCCGATGGAAGTCGACAACGAAGTTAATCACAATTTCGACACCACAGCTAACTAAGTGTGGGGAGAATCAAGTCTTTAAAGAATAATATGAATTTCTGTTAGAGTTAGATTGTCTGTTTTCGTGTAGTTCTCGAAAATGGAACACGTATGGTCTTTCCCTAGCAGACCCTAAAGAACTAGTCTTCTCCCCCCATTCTGAATTTTTATTTTTTTTAGGTTTTTACAAAATGAAGACTGCCTGTGAACTAAACCATGGTCTAATGCTACACGCTTTGATCACTAAACGTAATAATGACATACTACCGAGTGAATTAGTATCAGTAATCAGAGAAAGAATGGACGGAGTTAGAAAAGGATCCAGATGCGAAGATAATAAGTTACAATTTGGTAAAGGAAAATCAAAATCCGCAGCGAAAAGAAGAGCACGACACCTAGAAAAATGTCACAAATGCGGAAAATGGTCACATGGAGGTAAATGTTCAAATAATCAAACCTATTCAAATACCGAATTTGTTACTTTATGCAGAGACGGACCGTTCATATGTTTAGAAGAAAAGACAATGAATGCTCGAGGTTACGCCTATGCAGCCATGGAAGACCAATTAAACCGACTATCTTATGAATACAATAGATCATATAACTAAGAAATCTATTTCACAGGTATGTCTGTACAGTTTTTATTTTTATTTTTATTTTTAACCTTTTGATAATAAACGCTAATTTGTTCGCTAAAAAGTATTAAATTGGTATTAAATAAAATTAGGTTTGGCGACCGAAATTATTGATATTGTTCAAAAATTTATTACATCACTGCGAAATTTAACGTTTATTCTTAAGGTATAAATATCTTTAATCAATCAACGCAAAATATTTCAAAAATTCGTCATGAGTTAAATTAGGTCTTGGAACCGAAATTACTTTACCGAAAAGAGGGGCGCATATTTTTGATAATATTTGATTGATAAAAGTGGGATAAAAAGACAAAAAGATTTTTAATTTTATTTTTACCATGTTTTTAATCTTAATATTTTAAATTAATATTGTAAACTTTGTAAAAACAATATTTTTAAAAAATTGTAAATATTTGAAAAATTAATATAAGTTTGGTATGAATTTATGAATTTTTAAATTAAGTTTGGTGTGAATTTTGAATTTTTAATATTAATTTTGAATTTTATATTTAAGTTGTGTGAATTTAAAAACAAAAATTTACTTTATCTCATTAAGTTAAGAATATGATTTTTAAAATTCGTCGTAAGTTGAAGACTAGGTCTCTGAACCGAAATTGCTTTACCCGAGGGAGGGACGAGAACTTTTATTATCATTATTTTTAATCTTATTGATTTAAAGTATGCCAAAAACATTAAAAAACCCAAAAATCTTAGCTTTTAAAACAATCGCTACAAAAAGACAAATTTTAAAATTTTGTCGAGGGACGGACTAGGACATCGATCCGAAACGACCTCGTCCTAAATAACAAGGGAAACAAAATTTTAAAATTAATTTCTTAATTGTTTTATAAGTTAAAGATTATAAAAAAAAAAAAAAAAAAAAAAAAAAAAAAAAAAGTAACTCCGCGACTCGCGGAGTTTTCAGTGAAAACCTCCGCGACTCGCGGAGGGACCAAATTACAGAAAAAAAATAAAACAGCTGCACTCGATCAGTTTATCTTCCCCACACAAAAACAACCCAAATAACAGCGAAACTGCACCCGAAAACCCACGAAAAATCATCCCAAAAATCCCAATTTTTAACCGTTAATCACCAAATTTTTTGCTAAAATCATGTTAAGAAGGATGATATCTAGGAACTACTCAAGAAAACAGGTACAATTACACCCCAAATCACCTTTAAATCCGAATTTTAGTGTGTTCTTGAGCATATTTTCATAATTTGAATTTTGTTAATTTTTAGTGTAATTAGTGTTAAATTGTTAGTATATTATGCATGTATAACCTAGATTGATGCTTGTTAACATGATTTGAAGCCAAAAACTTCAAAATCTTTAGAATCTAGGGTTTGTGTTCTTGAGCAAATTTGGGGCTTTTTGATATAAACAGGTTATGGCCGATTTTTGTCATGAATTGTTGCTAAATTGAGTAGTGTAACATGTCTAGGTAGTTAAATGATCCAAACTTTGAGCCTAAACATGATTTTGAGAATTAAAGTGGACTTTTTCAAGTCCAAAATTCATGAACTTGATTTTTGAAAGATAATGCCATTTGAGACTTGTTTATTTGCTAGTAATGATTATTTTGACATGTTATTTGAGTTGAATGCTTATGAACTTGGCGAAAATTTTCGTATATGCTTATTTGAAAAAGTGTAGATTTGATAAAAATGTGAAAATAAGCTTAAGTTTGATATAAATTGATAATGTCATTGTAATTATTTTGATTGATGATTTTGCTGACACTAATGCATATTTGGATGCACAAAATTTGTGTTTGATGTGTTTTGCAGACTGAAAGGGGTGAATCTTCATCCCAAGCCCGCCATGCTCCTGCTGAGAACTTGGAACAACAGGAGGTAGATAACTACTACAAGCAGGATGTACCTCATCCAGTCATGACCTTTTCAGATATGCACTTGGAACAGTTGCACCCGAACCTGCGATTTGACAGACTTTGGATAGATTATCCAAAATATCAACGGGGTTTGCATACTCTTCATTCCAAGGTTGTTGAGGTACCAAGGGTCATAGAATGGGGACCCTTGGAAGCTGTAGAATTGGCCGGGCCAATTAGGGAATTACTGGTACAGAGGTATGGTAATTCTTCTTTTAATGACTGGATATGTTTATTCACCATACGCAGACCTGTATATAAAGTATGGTGTGAAGAGTTGTTATGTAGTATAGAGTTGAATGATCGGGTAGCCAGTTTAACCGATCGTTCTTTTATTAGATTTTTGTTAGGCGGTTCGATGCGCCACATGTCTTTACTAGACATGGCTCAGGCTTTACGTATATATACGCCTGAGGAATTAGCGACTGCCGATTGTAGAGGATTGATACTAAACGGTAGGAAAATAGATGAGAATTTTGATACACACGGTGTGTGGAGTCAAATGACAAGCCATCACCGTTTTAAAGGGGGAAACTACTCTTATTTGGATATAGATAGAGCCGAATTAAGAGTAATACATAGATTTTTAGCTAACTCGATTACACAAAGGGGTAAAAACAAAGAAAAGGTAAATGAACAAGATTTGTTTTACCATATGTGTATTCGAGACCCACACAGCGCTGTAAGTATACCATATTGTGTGGGTTATTATTTATCAGCTATGGTTCGAGGGATGCGTCCACATAGCATAATAGGAGGTGGTATTTTTATTACTTTGATTGGTGAATATCTCGGTGTGGATATAAGTCGGGGGGGATTATTAGTAGAAGAGCCGGAACCCCGCGACACTATAGGTTTAAATGTGTACCATGGTGCGAAAGTTTTGAAGCGGCGAAATAACGCCGCAGTACGATACAATGGTAGACATCCACAGGTAGAGAGAAACCAAGAACAAGGTAATGTAGGAGGGGGGAACCAGATGCAAGAAATGCAAAGGTTTATAGCTTCTCAGGAATACGAAAATGCTAGACAGAGAGCATTTGAAGATTGGCAAGTTCATCAGAACCAGATCATAGCGCATTGCCAACATATAGGTAGAAACTATATTCCTACACCGAAACCCGTCTTCCCTCCTTGGTCGATAGAGATGCAGCCACCATATCCTACGTATGACCCTGCCGAGGCATTCTATAGCACTTATGGTTATGCGTGGAACCCCTATTGGTACCAATATCATCCTTAGTTTATTTATTTTTATTTTTATTTTGTAATTTGTAAGTATTGATATGTTTAATATTTTTTGTTAATATTGTAATCATTTTTATAATTATCTAACTTTTATTCTTAGATTTTAATAATTTTTGAATGTGGGGTAATAAACCAAACTTCAAAAATATGTATATATGTTTGCAGTTTATCTTATGTAAACAACAGGGTAAAACAACGCATTTTCAAAGACTGGCATTAAGTTCAGCAAAAGCAAGTAATTTTGACGACAATGATGCAAAATGTATGTGAAATAACAACAAGACGGAATGAACAAATGATGTGCACCATTTATCATTCAGCAAACAAACGCCAATATATTTGAAAACTTTGGTAAAAATTTAATCATTTTCACACTAATCACCCTCAATAATTTAAATTGTTACTTATTTCTTGCAAATGAGGGCATTGCAAGATCTTAAGTGTGGGAAGGGGTTAAATTCTTTCGTTAAATTCTTTCGGATTTTAAAAAATTTTTATATTAAACACTTGGTTACCATTAAAAATACTAGTAAAGCAGTAGTTGTATTAGAATCTAGTGCTCTCTGATAAAAAGAACAGCCCTAGTCTTATATACTGACTACCCAATTCTAGTAAAATTTTTCGAAATTTTCAATTAAATGAATTAAAATCATGTTTATACATATTTATGAACGATAAAACTAGGTTTTAACACCGAAATTATTGTTACCTCGGAAAGGACATAAATTGAGAAACAAACTAAAATGTTAAAATTCATTTAAAATGGAATAGAGGACGATAAAAAGAAAAATAAAAAGCCAAGTGTGGGAAAATTTACCAAGTTATTTTAAACATATGCCACATATATTTGTAACAAATAACTGAAAATACTTTTGCTTTGAACTAAACTAAACTGTTTTACCCAATGAAAGAAAAGAAGAGATGGATCTACACGATGAATCAATTCCATCATTAAAAGGAAGTAAAGTCTTCCGAAAAAGACACGCGCTTCTTGATTTAGGTCATGAAGTTGTCGTTCAGACCAGCTGTAGGTTGACGAAAAATCTAGAAAAATCATCACTAAAATCAGCAGGAAATCCACGGACCTCAGCATTAAACAGGGTCGCCAAGTGGTCAGATTTATCCTAACCATGAGAAGGATTTATCTCGTACAATGGGGAGGCACCATGCAAAATTAGCTGGATAAGACTAATGAATCAGATCCCCAGAAAGGATAATCTCCTTAAAGATTAAAAATCAGCTTTTAAGCCTGATATTACTCAATCCTTGAGATTGACCTTAAAGATTGAGAATTACAAACTCATGGAATTCGATGATATCTAAACTCGAGCTTGAACGAGAAAATATTTTGATCAAAAATACAAACCGATTTGTTTTCTGAAAACCCTATTTTCAATGCGTTCATTACCATTGAACGTAAAATCCTAGGAATTCACCTAGAATTCATTAGGTCACCTGAATTAAATCGGGTGTCAACCGTAAGAACGGTGGTTGCATAGCATGGTCAAAGACAGGACTTTGTGCCAGACCGACAAATTATAAGGGTGAGCTTTACTATTGCTCCTACCAAGGATAGTAATTGCGTCCGACACGTTATAGACCATAATCAAAAGCATGTCACGGGACATTGCCTTAAACAGTTGCTTGTTCAACGCTTTCCTTTACAACCGGACGGTAGTTTGCCGAAAGGTAATATACGGAACAAGTAAACTGGACGTGTTGCTTTCCAAATACAAGGTTAGCAAGTGGGTGACACAAAACCGCAAGTTTTGAGCTAAAATTTTCAAATCTGAAACCCACCAAACCCACAAAAATATTTTGCAAACACCGGTAAAGGGTTATTCCGGAAAACTTATCTAGGGTAAAAACTAGATTTAATTTTCAAAAGATCAAATGTTTTCATAAAGATCCAATTTCCTTAATGGATCTAAATTTTTATAGTCATGTGGGACTGTAAACCATATCGTTACTACCATTGTTTATACCGCCATATAGAAATCACTGATGTACAAAGTGTGAAGAATAAAGAAGTGATTCTAGTAGTTCAAGACGATATTGCTTGAGGACAAGCAACGCTCAAGTGTGGGAATATTTGATAATGCTAAAAACGAACATATATTTCATAGCATTATTCCTCAAGAAAGACAAGCTTTTAGTTGCAATTGTTCTATTTACAAGTGATATTCGTTTAAATAATAAAAGGTGAAGACAAAAGACAGATTCGACGAATTGAAGACGCAAACGACCAAAAAGCTCAAAAGTACAAAAGACAATCAAAAAGGTTCCAATTATTGATAAGAAACGTCTCGAAATCACAAGAGTACAAGATTCAAAACGCAAAGTACAAGATATTAAATTGTACGCGAGGACGTTCGAAAATCCGGAACCGGGACCAGAGTCAATTCTTAACGCTCGACGCAACGGACTAAAAATTACAAGTTAACTATATATATAAATATAATATAATATATAATTAATTATATTAATTATATATATATTATATATATATATTTAAAACTGTCGGCAGCCAGAAACTCCAAGGGAGTAAATTGAAAATACCTCTCCGCGACTCGCGGAGTTTGAAGGGCTTTTTGCCGCGAGTCGCGGAGCCTCAAATTTCATTTCTGGCTATAAAGCCAACCGAATTCTGATCGAATTTATATCATATTTTTCATCTCTCTCTCAATATATACGAGTAATATATATTTATATTTATAATTTATATTTTAATTTTAATTATAATTCTAATAATAAGGGTATGTTAGCGAATGTTGTAAGGGTGTAAGTCGAAATTCTGTCCGTGTAACGCTACGCTATTTTTAATCATTGTAAGTTATGTTCAACCTTTTTATATTAATGTCTCGTAGCTAAGTTATTATTATGCTTATTTAAAACGAAGTAATCATGATGTTGGGCTAATTACTAAAATTGGGTAATTGGGCTTTGTACCATAATTGGGGTTTGGACAAAAGAACGACACTTGTGGAAACTAGGCTATGGGCTATTAATGGGCTTTATATTTGTTTAACTAAATGAAAGTTTGTTAATGTTAATATAAAGATTTACAATTGGGCGTCCCTATAAATTACCATATACACTCGATCGGACACGATGGGCGGGGTATTTATATGTACGAATAATCGTTCATTTAACCGGACACGGGAATGGATTAATAGCCACTAGAATAATTAAAACAGGGGTGAAATTACATTCAAGGGTAATTGGTGTAATTGTTAACAAAGTAGTAAAACCTTGGTTTACACGCAGTCGATAACCTGGTGTATTCATTAAACAAAGTATTAAAACCTTGTTACAATTCGAATCCCCAATTAGTTGGAATATTTATCTTCGGGTATAATAATAATTTGACAAGGACACTTGCAATTTATATTTATGACTGATGGACTGTTATGGACAAAAACCAGACGGACATATTGAATAATCCAGGACAAAGGACAATTAACCCATGGGCATAAAACTAAAATCAACACGTCAAACATCATGATTACGGAAGTTTAAATAAGCATAATTCTTTTATTTCATATTTAATTTCCTTTATTTTATATTTAATTGCACTTCTAATTATCGCACTTTTATTTATTGTTATTTTATTTTATCGCACTTTTAATTATCGTACTTTAAATTATCGCAATTTTATTTTATCGCATTTTTATTATTCGCAATTTCATTATCGTTATTTACTTTACGCTTTAATTTAAAGTCTTGTATTTATTTTATATTTTACATTAGGTTTTAACTGCGACTAAAGTTTTAAAATCGACAAACCGGTCATTAAACGGTAAAAACCCCCCCTTTATAATAATAATATTACTTATATATATATTTGTAATTTTAATAAAAGTAAACTAATATAGCGTTGAGCTTTGCTTAAAGATCTCCCTGTGGAACGAACCGGACTTACTAAAAACTACACTACTGTACGATTAGGTACACTGCCTATAAGTGTTGTAGCAAGGTTTAAGTATATCCATTCTATAAATAAATAAATATCTTGTGTAAAATTGTATCGTATTTAATAGTATTTCCTAGAAAAATAATAGCTATTTTATATACCCCTCTGCTTTGACATCAGATACGTATACACTGGGTCTTGGATTGATTCAAGATAATATTTATCGATTTATTTCTGTACATCTAACTGTGGACAACTAGTTGTAGGTTACTAACGAGGACAGCTGACTTAATAAACTTAAAACATCAAAATATATTAAAAGTGTTGTAAATATATTTTGAACATACTTTAATATATATGTATATATTGTTATAGGTTCGTGAATCAACAGTGGCCAAGTCTTACTTCTCGACGAAGTAAAAATCTGTGAAAGTGAGTTATAGTCCCACTTTTAAAATCTAATATTTTTGGGATGAGAATACATGCAGGTTTTATAAATGATTTACAAAATAGACACAAGTACGTGAAACTACATTCTATGGTTGAATTATCGAAATCGAATATGCCCCTTTTTATTAAGTCTGGTAATCTAAGAATTAGGGAACAGACACCCTAATTGACGCGAATCCTAAAGATAGATCTATCGGGCCCAACAAGCCCCATCCAAAGTACCGGATGCTTTAGTACTTCGAAATTTATATCATATCCGAAGGGTGTCCCGGAATGATGGGGATATTCTTATATATGCATCTTGTTAATGTCGGTTACCAGGTGTTCACCATATGAATGATTTTTATCTCTATGTATGGGATGTGTATTGAAATATGAAATCTTGTGGTCTATTGTTACGATTTGATATATATAGGTTAAACCTATAACTCACCAACATTTTTGTTGACGTTTTAAGCATGTTTATTCTCAGGTGATCATTAAGAGCTTCCGCTAACGCATACTTAAATAAGGACGAGATTTGGAGTCCATGCTTGTATGATATTGTGTAAAAACTGCATTCAAGAAACTTATTTTGTTGTAACATATTTGTATTGTAAACCATTATATAATGGTCGTGTGTAAACAGGATATTTTAGATTATCATTATTTGATAATCTACGTAAAGCTTTTTAAACCTTTATTGATGAAATAAAGGTTATGGTTTGTTTTAAAATGAATGCAGTCTTTGAAAAACATCTCATATAGAGGTCAAAACCTCGCAACGAAATCAATTAATATGGAACATTTTTAATCAATAAGAACGGGACATTTAAGTTGGTATCCGAGCGTTGGTCTTAGAGAACCAGAATTTTGCATTAGTGTGTCTTATCGAGTTTGTTAGGATGCATTAGTGAGTCTGGACTTCGACCGTGTTTACTTGAAAAATGATTGCTTAACAAATTTTGTTGGAAACTATATATTTTTAACATGTGAATATTATGTGATATATTAATCTCTTAACGCGTTTGATATTATGTGATAGATGTCTACCTCTAGAACAAGTCCCATTGACTCACCTAATAATAATGAAGAGTCAAATGTAAATTGGAATGATTCGTGGACTGATTCACAAGTTCCCGAAGAGGAACCGGAAGAAGAGTCGGAATCGGAAGAAGAATCAAAACCGGAAGAAGAATCGGAACCGGAAGAAGAAATAGAACCGGTGGGGGAAATAATAAAACGGTTAAGTAAAAGAGAATCCTCAACCAACCGACCAAGGTTAATTATGGTCAATGGTGTTTCCGCCAAGGAAGCAAAATATTGGGAGGATTACCAATTCTCCGATGAATCGGATTCTGACGAGAATTCCGATGATGTTATAGAAATTACCCCAACTGAATTTAAAAAGGCAAAAGAAAATAATAAGGGAAAGGGCATAAAAATAGAGAAATCTAATTCCAACCCCGATGAACTTTATATGTATCGTCAACCCCCGAAGTCCTTAAGTTGTAACAATGACCCGGGAACCTCTAAACCACCAGGTTTTTCTAAACCAATGTGGACAACGACGGCTCGTATTAGGGGAACATCATATATCCCTAGAAACTTGGCAAAGTGAACCAAAACCGAACAAGAAGAAACGAGCGAGTCGGAATAAGATAGTTGTATTCGTGTGGTGTAATATATGTAATATAGTGTGCTTATGCTTTATGATATATGTAAAAATTGCTTGTATTAATAAGTATTTTTTTATGAATCTAACTCTTGTCTATTTTACAGTATAAAAACACAAAATGGATAGACAACCCAATATTTTAAGAGACCTACCCGGAGACATGATTGATGAAATCTTGTCTAGAGTCGGTCAGAATTCCTCGGCACAACTATTTAAGGCGAGATCAATTTGTAAGACATTCGAAGAACGTTCCAAGAATGCCTTGGTTTATAAAAGGCTTTCATTCGAAAGATGGGGGATATCACATTGAGAAATCCATAAGTTACGATGTGTTTACTTTGACGCATATATTGCGGGGAACCCAAATGCTATTTTACGCAACGGGTTAAGAAATTATTTTGACTCAGTATATCCGAATATAGGACTTCGTGATTTAGAAAAAGCGGCTAACATGCAACATAAAGAAGCATGTTATGCTTACGGGTTAGTAATGTTCGCTTCTCACCAAAGTGAGAACAAGAACATCGGGCTACAACTATTAAACAAAACATTCCCACAAGTGACGGAGTCGGTAATTGGGGTAAGAAATGAGGTTTTTAGGTTATTACGAGACTGTTGGTCATTACGTAACCCTTGTCCCTTTGACGACGTTACAACACGCTGTCTTATCAACGGCCATAACGGTTCTGTTTCACAAGACCAAGGATGGGAAGTAGTCCTAGTAAAACCATAATGCATGACTTGTTTCTGGACGTATGAATTACGTGTCTTTATTGCCTTTGCTGAACGACTTGTGTACTAGCTAGAATTATCTTCACAACTATCTTGTATCAAAGTTATTGTGTGCTATATTTCATGTTTTATGTAAAATAAGCGGTATTGTAAGTTTGTAAAATATTGTATAAAAGTTTGAACGCTAAATATTATTACAATCAGTTTTTCATATAGAATTGTAGTAGTTGAATTGTATATTAGCTACTAAGTATGAACTTAACGGGTAGGTACTACCCGAATTTAAACTTATAAAACGCTAATATGAAGAAAAAGCTTTTATAAATGAGTTCATATTATGCTACGAAATACTATTAACTACTCTTAATATTCTGCATGATTAACTTGTTCCATTTGACTATTTTGAAGGAAATGGCACCGACTACTCGACACACCGTGAATATGAATGAAGTGGAATTCCGTACTTTTCTAGATTCAAACATAGCCACAGTACAGGCTGCGCTACATACCAACAATAACCTTGGATCTGGCAGTACAGGAAATTGTGTAGGATGCACCTACAAAGAATTCACTGCCTGCAAACCTTTAGAATTTGATGGAACCGAAGGACCGATCGGATTGAAACGGTGGACCGAGAAGGTCGAATCGGTGTTTGCCATAAGTAAGTGTACTGAAGAGGACAAAGTGAAGTACGCTACGCATACCTTCACAGGTTCTGCGTTAACATGGTGGAATACCTATCTAGAGCAAGTGGGACAAGATGATGCGTACGCACTACCGTGGTCAGCATTCAAGCACTTGATGAACGAGAAGTACCGTCCCAGAACCGAGGTCAATAAGCTCAAGACAGAACTTAGAGGGTTACGAACCCAAGGATTTGATATTACCACGTACGAAAGACGATTCACAGAATTGTGCCTATTGTGTCCGGGAGCATTCGAAGATGAGGAAGAGAAGATCGACGCGTTTGTGAAAGGATTACCGGAAAGAATCCAAGAAGATATAAGTTCACACGAGCCCGCCTCCATACAACAGGCATGTAGAATGGCTCACAAACTAGTGAACCAGATTGAAGAAAGAATTAAAGAACAGACTGCTGAAGAGGCCAATGTGAAGCAAGTCAAAAGAAAGTGGGAGGAAAATGGTGATAAGAATCACCAATACAACAACAGCAATTACAACAATAATCGCAACAATTATCCCAACAATCGCAACATCAATCGCAACTACAACAAACGGCCCAACAACAACAACAACAACAACAACAACAACAACAACAACAACAACAGCAACTACAACAATCTTCCCAACAATAATAATAACTGCAACAACAACAACAACAACAATCAGAAGCAGCTATGCCAAAGGTGTGAAAAGTATCACTCGGGGTTCTGCACCAAATTTTGCAACAAGTGTAAAAGAAATGGTCATAGCGCGGCGAAGTGTGAGGTCTACGGACCAGGGGTTAATAGAACGAAAGGAACAAATGGTGTCGGAACGAGTAATGGCAGAGCAAGTAGTGTCGGAGCAAGTTATGCCAATGTAGTTTGTTATAAATGTGGAAAACCGGGCCACATTATTAGAAATTGCCCGAACCAGGAGAACACGAATGGACAAGGCCGCGGAAGAGTTTTCAATATTAATGCGGCAGAGGCACAGGAAGACCCGGAGCTTGTTACGGGTACGTTTCTTATTGACAATAAATCTGCTTTCGTTTTATTTGATTCGGGTGCGGATAGAAGCTATATGAGTAGAGATTTTTGTGCTAAATTAAGTTGTCCATTGACGCCTTTGGATAGTAAATTTTTACTTGAATTAACAAATGGTAAATTAATTTCAGCAGATAATATATGTCGGAATCGAGAAATTAAACTGGTTAGCGAAACATTTAAGATTGATTTGATACCAGTAGAGTTAGGGAGTTTTGATGTGATAATCGGTATGGACTGGTTGAAAGAAGTGAAAGCAAAGATCGTTTGTTACAAAAATGCAATTCGCATTATACGAGAAAAAGGAAAACCCTTAATGGTGTACGGAGAAAAGGGCAACACGAAGCTACATCTTATTAGTAATTTGAAGGCACAAAAACTAATAAGAAAAGGTTGCTATGCTGTTCTAACACACGTCGAGAAAGTACAAACTGAAGAAAAGAGCATCAATGATGTTCCCATTGCAAAAGAATTTCCCGATGTATTTCTGAAAGAATTACCGGGATTACCCCCACATCGATCCGTTGAATTTCAAATAGATCTTGTACCAGGAGCTGCACCAATAGCTCGTGCTCCTTACAGACTCGCACCCAGCGAGATGAAAGAACTGCAAAGCCAATTACAAGAACTTTTAGAGCGTGGTTTCATTCGACCAAGCACATCACCGTGGGGAGCTCCTGTTTTGTTTGTCAAGAAGAAAGATGGTACATTCAGGTTGTGTATCGACTACCGAGAGTTGAACAAACTTACCATCAAGAACCGCTACCTACTACCGAGAATCGACGACTTATTTGATCAACTACAAGGCTCGTCTGTTTATTCAAAGATTGACTTACGTTCCGGGTATCATCAAATGCGGGTGAAAGAAGATGATATTCCAAAGACTGCTTTCAGAACACGTTACGGTCATTACGAGTTTATGGTCATGCCGTTTGGTTTAACTAATGCACCAGCTGTGTTCATGGACCTTATGAACCGAGTGTGTGGGCCATATCTTGACAAGTTTGTCATTGTTTTCATCGATGACATACTTATTTACTCAAAGAATGATCAAGAGCACGAAGAACATTTGAGAAAAGTGCTAGAAGTATTGAGGAAAGAAAAACTGTACGCTAAGTTTTCAAAGTGTGCATTTTGGTTGGAAGAAGTTCAATTCCTCGGTCACATAGTGAACAAAGAAGGTATCCAGGTGGACCCGGCAAAGGTCGAAACCGTTGAAAAGTGGGAAACCCCGAAAACTCCGAAACACATACGCCAGTTTTTAGGACTAGCTGGTTACTACAGAAGGTTCATCCAAGACTTTTCCAGAATAGCAAAACCCTTGACTGCATTAACGCATAAAGGGAAGAAATTTGAATGGAAGGATGAACAAGAGAAAGCATTTCAGTTATTGAAGAAAAAGCTAACTACGGCACCTATATTGTCATTGCCTGAAGGGAATGATGATTTTGTGATTTATTGTGACGCATCAAAGCAAGGTCTCGGTTGTGTATTAATGCAACGAACGAAGGTGATTGCTTATGCGTATAGACAATTGAAGATTCACGAGCAAAATTATACGACGCATGATTTGGAATTAGGCGCGGTTGTTTTTGCATTAAAGACTTGGAGGCACTACTTATATGGGGTCAAAAGTATTATATATACCGACCATAAAAGTCTTCAACACATATTTAATCAGAAACAACTGAATATGAGGCAGCGTAGGTGGATTGAATTGTTGAATGATTACGACTTTGAAATTCGTTACCACCCGGAGAAGGCAAATGTGGTAGCCGATGCCTTGAGCAGGAAAGACAGAGAACCCATTCGAGTAAAATCTATGAATATAATGATTCATAATAACCTTACTACTCAAATAAAGGAGGCGCAACAAGGAGTTTTAAAAGAGGGAAATTTAAAGGATGAAATACCCAAAGGATCGGAGAAGCATCTTAATATTCGGGAAGACGGAACCCGGTATAGGGCTGAAAGGATTTGGGTACCAAAATTTGGAGATATGAGGGAAATGGTACTTAGAGAAGCTCATAAAACCAGATACTCAATACATCCTGGAACGGGGAAGATGTACAAGGATCTCAAGAAACATTTTTGGTGGCCGGGTATGAAAGCCGATGTTGCTAAATACGTAGGAGAATGTTTGACGTGTTCTAAGGTCAAAGCTGAGCATCAAAAACCATCAGGTCTACTTCAACAACCCGAAATCCCGGAATGGAAATGGGAAAACATTACCATGGATTTCATCACTAAATTGCCAAGGACTGCAAGTGGTTTTGATACTATTTGGGTAATAGTTGATCGTCTCACCAAATCAGCACACTTCCTGCCAATAAGAGAAGATGACAAGATGGAGAAGTTAGCACGACTGTATTTGAAGGAAGTCGTCTCCAGACATGGAATACCAATCTCTATTATCTCTGATAGGGATGGCAGATTTATTTCAAGATTCTGGCAGACATTACAACAAGCATTAGGAACTCGTCTAGACATGAGTACTGCCTATCATCCACAAACTGATGGGCAGAGCGAAAGGACGATACAAACGCTTGAAGACATGCTACGAGCATGTGTTATTGATTTCGGAAACAGTTGGGATCGACATCTACCGTTAGCAGAATTTTCCTACAACAACAGCTACCATTCAAGCATTGAGATGGCGCCGTTTGAAGCACTTTATGGTAGAAAGTGCAGGTCTCCGATTTGTTGGAGTGAAGTGGGGGATAGACAGATTACGGGTCCGGAGATTATACAAGAAACTACCGAGAAGATCATCCAAATTCAACAACGGTTGAAAACCGCCCAAAGTCGACAAAAGAGCTACGCTGACATTAAAAGAAAAGATATAGAATTTGAATTTGGAGAGATGGTCATGCTTAAAGTTGCACCTTGGAAAGGCGTTGTTCGATTTGGTAAACGAGGGAAATTAAATCCAAGGTATATTGGACCATTCAAGATTATTGATCGTGTCGGACCAGTAGCTTACCGACTTGAGTTACCTCAACAACTCACGGCTGTACATAACACTTTCCACGTCTCGAATTTAAAGAAATGTTTTGCTAAAGAAGATCTCACTATTCCGTTAGATGAAATCCAAATCAACGAAAAACTCCAATTCATCGAAGAACCCGTCGAAATAATGGATCGTGAGGTTAAAAGACTTAAGCAAAACAAGATACCAATTGTTAAGGTTTGATGGAATGCTCGTAGAGGACCCGAGTTCACCTGGGAGCGTGAAGATCAGATGAAGAAGAAATACCTACATCTATTTCTAGAAGATTCGTCAACACCTTCAACAGCTTAAAATTTCGGGACGAAATTTATTTAACGGGTAGGTACTGTAGTGACCCGAACTTTTCCATGTTTATATATATTAATTGAGATTGATATTTACATGATTAAATGTTTCCAACATGTTAAGCAATTAAACTTGTTAAGACTTGATTAATTGAAATATGTTTCATATAGACAATTGACCACCCAAGTTGACATGCGATTCACGAACGTTAAAACTTGTAAAAATGACATGACGATATATATATGGATATACATATGGTTAACATGAGATTATGATAAGTAAGTATCTCCATAAGTATATTAACAATGAGTTATATACATATAAACAAGACTACTAACTTAAGGATTTCGAAACGAGACATATATGTAACGATTATCGTTGTAACGACATTTAAATGTATATATATCATATTAAGATATATTAATATATCATAATATCATGATAATATAATAATTTAACATCTCATTAGATATAATAAACAATGGGTTAACAACATTAATTGAGATCGTTAACTTAAAGGTTTCAAAACAACACTTACATGTAACGACTAACGATGACTTAACGACTCAGTTAAAATGTATATACATGTAGTGTATTTAGATGTATTAAAATACTTTTGGAAGACTTCAAGACATATATCAAAACACTCATACTTAACGAAAATGGTTACAGTTACTTTCCCATTCTTTTCTTTCATCAAGAATTCTAGTCGTATTCTTACCCGTATTATACACAGCTTCAAAACGTACTTACTATGGGTATATACCAATAGGAACTAGCATGGGATTCCAATCTTGATTATGTCATGTATGACTAATCAATTTTAACTTCTACCATGAGCTAGTCAACTAACTAGAACTCCTTTTAACCCCACTCACCACTCACCAATTATCACTCATCATTCACTCCATTTCACTTCCAATTCTCTTTCTAATTCTCTCTCAACACACCCACACTATTATGAACGTATTTTTCCAGTAGTTAATCATCATCTTCATCAAAAATCACTTCAAGAATCAAGCTATAATCATCATAGGAAGAACACTTCAAGAACACTTCAAAAATCCCTTCAAGTTTACTAATTTACTTCCAAGCTTTCTAATCCATTCCAAGTAATCATCTAAGATCAAGAAACCTTTGTTATATACAGTAGGTTATCTTTCTTATTCAAGGTAATATTCATATTCAAACTTTGATTCAATTTCTATAACTATAAACTATCTTAATTCGAGTAAAAATCTTACTTGAACTTGTTTTTGTGTCATGATCCTACTTCAAGAACTTTCAAGCCATCCAAGATCCTTTGAAGCTAGATCATTTCTTGTCACTTTCAGTAGTTTTACCTACTAAACTTGAGGTAGTAATGATGTTCATAACATCATTCGATTCATACCTATAAAGCTATCTTATTCGAAGGTTTAAACTTGTAATCACTAGAACATAGTTTAGTTAATTCTAAACTTGTTCGCAAACAAAAGTTAATCCTTCTAAATTGACTTTTAAAATCAATTAAACACATGTTCTATATCTATATGATATGCTAACTTAATGATTTAAAACCTGGAAACACGAAAAACACCGTAAAACCGGATTTACGCCGTCGTAGTAACACCGCGGGCTGTTTTGGGTTAGTTAATTAAAAACTATGATAAACTTTGATTTAAAAGTTGTTATTCTGAGAAAATGATTTTTATTATGAACATGAAACTATATCCAAAAATTATGGTTAAACTCAAAGTGGAAGTATGTTTTCTAAAATGGTCATCTAGACGTCGTTCTTTCGACTGAAATGACTACCTTTACAAAAACGACTTGTAACTTATTTTTCCGACTATAAACCTATACTCTTTCTGTTTAGATTAATAAAATAGAGTTCAATATGAAACCATAGCAATTTGATTCACTCAAAACGGATTTAAAATGAAGAAGTTATGGGTAAAACAAGATTGGATAATTTTTCTCATTTTAGCTACGTGAAAATTGGTAACAAATCTATTCCAACCATAACTTAATCAACTTGTATTGTATATTATGTAATCTTGAGATACCATAGACACGTATACAATGTTTCGACCTATCATGTCGACACCTCTATATATATTTCGGAACAACCATAGACACTCTATATGTGAATGTTGGAGTTAGCTATACAGGGTTGAGGTTGATTCTAAAATATATATAGTTTGAGTTGTGATCAATACCGAGATACGTATACACTGGGTCGTGGATTGATTCAAGATAATATTTATCGATTTATTTCTGTACATCTAACTGTGGACAACTAGTTGTAGGTTACTAATGAGGACAGCTGACTTAATAAACTTAAAACATCAAAATATATTAAAAGTGTTGTAAATATATTTTGAACATACTTTAATATATATGTATATATTGTTATAGGTTCGTGAATCAACAGTGGCCAAGTCTTACTTCTCGACGAAGTAAAAATCTGTGAAAGTGAGTTATAGTCCCACTTTTAAAATCTAATATTTTTGGGATGAGAATACATGCAGGTTTTATAAATGATTTACAAAATAGACACAAGTACGTGAAACTACATTCTATGGTTGAATTATCGAAATCGAATATGCCCCTTTTTATTAAGTCTGGTAATCTAAGAATTAGGGAACAGACACCCTAATTGACGCGAATCCTAAAGATAGATCTATCGGGCCCAACAAGCCCCATCCAAAGTACCGGATGCTTTAGTACTTCGAAATTTATATCATATCCGAAGGGTGTCCCGGAATGATGGGGATATTCTTATATATGCATCTTGTTAATGTCGGTTACCAGGTGTTCACCATATGAATGATTTTTATCTCTATGTATGGGATGTGTATTGAAATATGAAATCTTGTGGTCTATTGTTACGATTTGATATATATAGGTTAAACCTATAACTCACCAACATTTTTGTTGACGTTTTAAGCATGTTTATTCTCAGGTGATTATTAAGAGCTTCCGCTGTCGCATACTTAAATAAGGACGAGATTTGGAGTCCATGCTTGTATGATATTGTGTAAAAACTGCATTCAAGAAACTTATTTTGTTGTAACATATTTGTATTGTAAACCATTATGTAATGGTCGTGTGTAAACAGGATATTTTAGATTATCATTATTTGATAATCTACGTGAAGCTTTTTAAACCTTTATTGATGAAATAAAGGTTATGGTTTGTTTTAAAATGAATGCAGTCTTTGAAAAACGTCTCATATAGAGGTCAAAACCTCGCAACGAAATCAATTAATATGGAATCTTTTTAATCAATAAGAACGGGACATTTCATAAGCGAGTACCATTAAATAGGTACCCATCACAAATGACAAAAGAACGGAAGCTTCCTTGCATACATTGACTCCACACATGCTTAAAGTCTCTATCATCTTTGTACAGATCTCACCAAACAGCAAATCCTTGAACCTTTATGTGCATAGTCCCAAGTAACGAATGTCGTCTACTCAATGCGTCAGCCACTTGATTTAAAACCCCTGCTTTATGTTTGATAACAAAAGTGAATGATTGCAATGACTCAACCCACTTAGCATGTCGAGGATTAAGTTTATGTTGACCGTGAATATATTTAAGCGACTCATGATCCGAACAATAACCGAACAATGCCTTTGCAATTAACGGGAATAAGAAAAAGGCACACTGCCTTGATTTTATTTATCTCGTAATATTGAAGAAAAAAAAACTGAATGCTAGAAACAATCTGCTGCAGAATATAAATAATAGAAACAATATAAGTTTATTAGGAAACTAAATAACTAGAATTATTATTGAAAATCTTTTGCTTCCTCTCCAAGGCTAGGGTCAGAAGGGAAATTGCCTAAAATACACTTTTTAAAAAAATTTTGTCAATATACACCATCAGGGCGACCAAGACTTTGGTCGACCACCATTATAACATGGTTGACTGCGTAGTCGACCAACCCTAATAAGGTAGTCGACCGGCCATTACAAGGTGGTCGACCACTCTTATTCGAACAAAAATTGGGTCGACTACCATTATATCATGGTTGACTACGTAGTCGACCAACACTAACAAGGTGGTCGACCAACCATTACAAGGTGGTCGACCAAAAAAAAAAAAAAATGTTGAACACGAACATGAACTCAAAAGTTGAATTTGAGATTCGATGTGTTTTAGGCTATGATTCCTTCACCAAAGTTGCATCTAAGCATACTAGGAACACTCGTGAATCATCAATCAAACCAAAAACATTAAACTGACTTCGAATTTGAAAAATGAAAATTCAGTTGACTTTTTCATCTAAACTTTGACTTCGAAATTCTAGCTCGATTCTTCAAGTTAGATCTTCAAAACTTGCAGATAGCTTCACGAAGTGATTTAGAACACAACTACATTAATGGATTTGAACAACTCATTACCTGCAAATATGCAACTGTGATGATTTGGTTAAGTATCTGCATATTTATTTATTTACAAAATTGTTTAATGGATTTGTATACATGGCCAGCTGTTTTGGTACAACTTTCCACCCTCACCAGTTCACCACAAATTTTTTTTCCAGCAAAGTAATATCATGGTCGACCACCTTGTAATGGTTGGTCGACTACCTTGTTAGTGTTGGTCGACTACGTAGTCAACCATGATATAATGATAGTCGACCCAATTTTTGTTCGAATAAAAGTGGTCGACCACCTTGTAATGGTCGGTCGACTACCTTGTTAGGGTTGGTCGACTACGCAGTCAACCATGTTATAATGGTAGTCGACCAAAGTCTTGGTCGCCTTAATGGTGTATATTGATAATTTTTTTTTAAAAAGTGTATTTTGTGATAAAAGTTTAAAAAAAAAGTGTATTTTAGGCAATATCCCGGGTCAGAAGGATCCAGAATCATCCCAGGCCCATTTGAGCAGCAGCATTTAAGTCATAATACTCCAGAAAATCGTGCAGGCCCACCTGTGTTTTCTTGGGCTTTCGTTGATAAACCTTACCCGACTTGTGATCCACTTTAACTGTCGAGGATCCTGCATCACTTTGATAACATGATTATCGAACACAACGGGTAAAAACTTACATGCAGTACTCCTGAATTGAGAGGTGTGACACTTATAGAGAAAAGACCAAAAAGTTACGTATTAAGGACATGTTACATGTACGAGCCACTTGGATTTGACCTTGTGAAACATATTGACATAAATCGTGATTAGAAATTTAATCATTTATGATTTTTTTATTTTTATTTCAGGTTATTAAATGATACTCGTAGATTAAGAGTGATACTTAATAAAATAATTTAAGTATAAATAATACTGTAGTACATAAAAGCTAGTTAAGTGATCATTTAATGTGATTACTGATAAATTTTAGGTAAATAATGAATCTTTAAACATCTTAGGTACTCTCATGTTATTTGAAATGTGAGAGATAAAAAAAAAATAAATAAATAAAATTAATAATAATTATCCTTCTAAATTTTATTTCTCGTAAATTACACTACTTAACCTATCAAGTTTATCAAGTTTACAAATTATTTGAGAGGATTGTAACCCTTAAAAATCTCATTTTTATTTTCAAGACTTAAATTTTTAGTTTTTTAAATGAAAGTAACAAGTTTTGAGGACAGCCTCACGTTGCGAAGGCGAACCTCTTATATATATATATATATATATATATATATATATATATATATATATATATATATATATATATATATAAATCAGTTTTCCGTTATACAAAACTTATCTTTTAAATTAAATACTTAAACGTTAATAACCCTAACAAAATAAAAATAAAAAATATGTTTCAAATCAATAATTAAAATCAATAGTAAGTTTGGGAGTAGGAAAAAAAATTGTAAAGAAAAAGGGAGAGAAAAAGAAGTAAAATAAAGATTTCAAATAAACTATATATAAAAAAAATGTTCTAGGAAAAAAAATCATATCTATAGTAAGAAAGGCTAGACTTAAAAAAGAATTTAAAAATAAAAATACTGGAAGCGAAAAAACTGAATTAAAAATAAAAAAACATTAAGGGGTGTATTATGAAAAATTAAACAAAAACAAGGGTTAAAGGGTAAAAATGAAAAAACAAAAAAAAGGGAGATAGGTCACCAGGGACTAGAACCCCAGAGCCCTCAGATCACGATACAAAATTAAAATAGAAAATATTTTCAAATTAATAATTAAAATCATTAGTAAGTTTGGGAGTAGAAAAAAAAATTGTAAAGAAAAAGGTTGAAAAAAGAAGTAAAATAAAAGATTTTAAATAAAATATATATAAAAAAATGGTCAAAAAAAAAATCATATCAATAGTAAGAAAGACTAGACTTAAAAAAGAATTTAAAAATAAAATAATAGAAGTGAAAAAAACTGAATTAAAAATAAAAAATATTAAGGGGTGTATTATGAAAAATTAAACAAAAAGTGGGGGATTAAAGGGTAAAAATGAGAAGAAAAAAAAGGAGGTAAGTCACCAGGGACTCGAACCCTAGAGCCCTCAAATCACGATACAGGGACATAACCACTCGACTATTATTATTCTTTATTTATAACATTTAATCTTTAAGTCTTTAAAAAAGTCGATTTTCAAATTGAATTGCAATTGAATTTTACTATTCATTAAATTTCTAAATGAATATATATATATATGGGTGTGTTTGGGTGACGAGCTTGTTAGAGCTTATGGGAGTTTATAGGAGCTTGAGCTTATGATTTTGATAAGCTCTAAGTCATAAGCTTCGTTTAGTAGAGAAAAAAAATAGAGCTTATAAAAATCATAAGCTCTGATAGTAGCTTATGAAAAAAAGTAGAGCTTATGAACTGAAAAATAAGCTCCAGCTAGTTTACCAAACACTTATAAAAAATAATAAGCTTCAGCTAACAGCTTAAAAAATAAGCTCCAGCTCCAGCTCTATCTCATAAGCTCCAGCTACAGCTACAAGCTCCAGCTCCAGCTACTTTCATCCAAACACACCCATAGAAAGAATTTATTGATTATTTTTTAAAATTATTTTAACTCCAAAAGTCTAAAATAATATTCCATATCATTTTAATCCTTCAAAATATGATTTTAAATACTTTTTTTATTCCTCACTTTTTTTTCGGATCACCATTCACTAAAGATGCATTGATAAAACTGAATAATTAAGTCATAAATGATTCATAATCGGAATGATTTAAAGGTCATGAATAAAATTGATTATAACAAAAGTTTGTTCAATAATTATTTTTGAATGAATTTATTTCTTTACTTAGCCAAAAAAACAATTTATAATATGTTACTTAAGTAATTTATACAGGATCTCAATTAACAAATAAAAAATGTTGTCGTTACTAATTTTCATCTTAAAAAAAAAAAAAAAAAAAAAAAAAAAAAAAAAACTAATTTTTTTTAACCAATCATATTCTTCCCCATTTCATTTCTTTTCTTCTAAACTGGGTCCTCGATATCCTGAAACATGTAGAGAAAAAGATCCAATCTCTCGTTAACTTTCCCAATTCTTTTACATCTTCATCTCTCATTTCATCAACAAAAAATTTAAACTTTTTCTTCAAATTTCTTCCATTTTCACCTTCACACACTCACAAATGGCTATTATCACCCAAGAACCATACTCACCAACCCCCCCTCCAATCAACCCCAAACCCAAACACAAACCATCAAACCCAACCCCAAACCCTTTCACTTTCTGGTTTTACTTCACCATCTCAATTTCTATCGTAACCCTAATATTCATCACCATTTCTTCTTTTTCCACCCAACAAGACCCCAAAACATGGTTCCTTACACTACCCACAAATCTCAGACACCACTACTCTAATGGCAGAACAATTAAAGTTCAAACAACCCCTAACAGTGATTCAATTGAAGTGTTCACAATCCAAGATGGCCCATTCGATTCATCACAGAATGTTCTTCTTGTACATGGGTATGCTTGTAGTTCATTTATTTTCAGTAAAGTTGTTAACTTTTTAGGAAACAAAGGTGTCCGTACCGTTGCTTTAGACCTTCCTGGTTCTGGGTTCTCAGATAAGTTCGAAACCGTGACTGAAGAGAAGGAGGTAACGGGTTTTGGTAGGGTTTTAGAGATGTATAATGAAATTAAGGAAAAGGGTATTTTTTGGGGGTTTGATCAGTTAGTTGAGCAAGGGTATGTGAATTATGATTATCCAGAAAATGAGATTCGTATGTCGAAAGTAACGAGTTTGAAACCGATTGAATTAGGTCCTGAAGAGATGGGTAGGGTTTTGAGACAAGTGATTGATACAATGGGTTTAGCTCCTGTTGATTTGATTTTTCATGATTCAGCATTTAATTTAGGTGCTAATTGGGTGTCTAAAAATTTAGGAGTTATAAGAAGTGTAACACTTTTAGATAGTACATCGAATCGACCCTCTTTTCCTGTATCGTCCTTGAAATTTCCGGTGATTAGAGAGATTGTTACGGGTTCTGGATTTGTTTTTAGAAAGGTTTTCGAAAATTGTTGTTCAAAAAAAGGTGGTGTGTTAGATGCAGAGAGTCATAGACTTCTTTTGAAGGGTAAAGATGGAACGAAATCGGTTGTTGGACTGGGAAATAAAATGAATGCTAGTTTCGATATTGCGGAATGGGCTAAACTTGATGGTGTTAAAAATTTACCGATGCAAGTGATTTGGTCTGAAGAGCGGATTGAACAGGGGCGAGAAATTGCCAACGAGCTTCTGCAAGCGACATTTGTCACACATTCTGGTGGTCGCTGGCCGCAGGTGAGGACTGAAATCTTTCGTTATCGTGATGCTGTTAAATGTCTATATATCGACATATCGTTGCTTGAGATTAGGATAACTTGCTAATGGAAGTGCATAGTTGATGAATTCTTTTACTAGTTTAAACTCTAAATCTGGTAGTATAAACTAGTATGCAGGGGATGGATCAGTATCTTTTTATAAGGCATTATATTAGTCTATGTATTACATTTACATATAGGTAGAGGTGGCAAAATGGGTGGACTGGTAAAGGGTAGTTCTTTGTGACAGGTTGGAATGGGTCTGGTTAGGTTGACCTATGACCCATCCCAGTTTTTGTTTAATCTACTAAATTATCTAAACAGTTTGTCAAATGTTTACAAAATTTTGTATTATATTAAGTAAAATTTTGAATAATATCAGCTAGGAAGTTTGATTCATTATCTCACACTTTAGGCCGTTTTTGACCTGTTCCTTTTATTAGCTCGTTCTGTTGCCCTCAGAAAGACGATATAGCTGAAATTGACCTTTTCACAAGTAAGTGGATCAAACTTGCCACCTCTACATATGGCCGTGTGGGTGAAAGGTGATTTGGTTTGTTTGAAAAAGATGCAACATAAGGATGCTTTTAGTGTTAAATAGGAACGTTGATTTGATGGATCTTTCATAAGTTTTCAACCTAAGTGGCACCATCCTAATAATTATATATAAGCATGCGAAGGTTCCATTATTAGGATGCCGATTCCCATTCTTCAGAGGGAGCAGTAGTTGACTTATTTTGACTCTAGTTTGTTGTTCTATGCACGTCTTGATTGTTGAAAATAATGTGATTTAGTTATAAATGATTGTCAAACTCTGGTAAATTTCTGAACTTTCTCGCAGAAAATTACTCCGTAGTTAACAATACGATGACATTTGTTGTGAGACTTCATCTAACAGCAACATCTTTAATGGATGCAGGAAGATACAGCTGATGAGCTGGCTGAACGCATTTATGAGTTTGTCTCCAGATTACCAAAACCAGTCAAAGTCACCAAGAAAAAAGAGCCTGTACCGGACCACATTCGTGAAATGCTGGATGAAGCGACAGCCAATGTTCACCACCCTGGTTTTGGTGGTCATGACCATGGTCATGGTCATGATCATGGTCAGGAAGTTGGATACCCAAGTGGTTATGGACTTGGCCATGAATTCAGTTGAGAGTCTGCTGTTTTTGCAGGGCCTTTTTTGCTTTTCGCGAGTTTTGTATAATAGGAATTGATAGCCCTTTTAGTTTGCTTTTTAATTTTTATGATTGTTTATTCTATTATGGTTTTCTTAGTTTTACAATTGGCTGCCTTAGATGGTTAATGATTATCCAAGATGTTATTGAATGCGAGTGTTGTGTTAAATGAAGGGAACAAATATTTCTGGGAGGGGTTATTCGTCTTCCTAGTCTTCGACACAAGAAAAGGTTTTTTTGCACACTTTTCTTGTGTTGAAATATCGCATTTTATGTGTCGGATTGATTTACTTTTGAAAGCCATTTAAACGTTTGTGTATTTTCTCAATGGGTACTTATTTCATATATGAAGCTAGTTTGAGTTTGATTGCAACCATTGACATAAGTGCTCTTTGTGGATGTGTTTGCGTGTATGGTCAATAAAAAGTTAACAGGTGATGTTTTCTCTATTGACGAAGCAAAGTCAATTTTGGCCGGCTGTTAACTGACTGATTGTAGGTTCAAATCTTACTTGGGGAGAATTTAGAATTGCGACAGAAAATCGTTTGTAGCAATACATGATTTCATTATATACATTAAAAATTCTTTCTGTAGTTTATAACTAGTTTTCGAACCCTTGCTTCGCGCTGGGGGTTCAGTTTTCAATGTATTTTATTGCGTTTAGTTTGTAAAATTATTTCGTGGCTAACGATGATATCGTTGAAGCGCAACTCGAGTCGAACTAAAAGGTATAACCCGTGAAAGATTTAAATGTTTTTTTAAATTAACAATATATGTGCGTCTCCGCGTTTCGCTATGAAATTGTCGACTTTTAAAAATTTAACTCAAAATCAACGTGTATGAAAAGTACCCCAAATATTTAGCGCTTTTTAAAAAAACGTCCGTTTTGCGTATAATTGGTGACATTGTGTTCCTAAAATTATATCGAGTTTAACGATGGTGTCGGAAAAATTTAACTCGTTGCGAGCGAGAAGATATGACCCGTTGAATATTTGGGTGGAGTTTATTTAAGATTTTTTATGAAAATTATTATTTGACATTTTACCCCCCGTTTGGGGGGTCGATTTGAATTTGTGAAAAAAATGTGGGGCTTTGTTGATGTAATGAAATTTAGTTAAAATTAAAAAAAAATGGTAAAATGACGAAAATACCCCTAGTTACTAATCATACATTTGTCTATTAGATAATATGGTAATTATAGTACGCATATAGAGAATAATTGGTACAAACTTTTTATAAAATAAATAGACTAATAGGCTTAAGAAGCAAGATGTCTTGCGCGTTGCTGCGAAAAATGATTTGGTTCTACACCGTAAACATTATTCCATTGGTAGGGATACTCGTGCATTGTGGCGAAAAATTGTTTGTAGAAATATATGATTCCATTATATATTTACATTAAACAGTGTTTCGATATTTTATAATTACAATATACATATTGAAGGCTATTACAAACTTTTTTCAGATGAAAAATGAGATAAATTAAAAAATAAATAAAGTAAAAAAAATAAAAATACATGGCATTTGTATTTATAGCGCAAAAAAAAAAAAAATGCAAACCACTATGTTGTGCTTATGTGCCAAAACGACAACTAAGCAAACTTAAAACGACCAATAACTGCCCTTCCTTTAATATAAAAAATATAAGAAATATGATAAATAATAATAATAATAATAATAATAATAATAATAATAATAATAATAATAATAATAATAATAATAATAATAATAATAATAATAATTGTAATAATAATAGTAATAATAATAATAGTAATAATAATAATAATAGTAATAATAATAATAATATTAGTAGTAATAATAATAGTAATAATAATAAAATAATAATAATAATAATAATAATAATAATAATAATAATAATAATAATAATAATAATAATAATAGTAATAATAATAATAATAATAATAATAATAATAATAATAATAATAATAATAATAATAATAATAATAATAGTAGTAGTAATAATGATAATAGTAATAATAATGATAATAGTAATAATAATGGTAATAATAATAATAATAATAATAATAATAATAATAATAATAATAATAATAATAATAATAATAATAATAATATAAATAATATAATAACAATAGTAATAATAATAATAATAATAATAATAATAATAATAATAATAATAATAATAATAATAATAATAATAATAATAATAATAATAATAATAATAATAATAATAATAATAATAATAATAATCAATACATAACTAAAAAGTGACTCAAAATGTCAATAAATGAGCATCATTAAGCCTTTTAGTAATTAAAGGAAAATAAAAAATAAAAAATAATTTGAAGAATAATTATTTGTTAGCCGTAAGAGGAAAAAAGAAATAATTAATATAATAAATAAAAATGTCATAAATAAATTTCAAATAATTAATGATCAATAAATGCATAAATTTTTCATATCCTAAGTAACGTAAGTTATTTTTTTAGTCTATCAATAAATATATAAACCTTTCATATTCTAAGTAACGTAAGTTGTTTTTTTAGCCTATAAATAGTCATCTCCATTTCATGTTTCCATATTAATCATACAAAAGAGTACACCGTATTACTAATGTTGTATACTCGATTTTTTTTAAGATGAAAAGAAGAAGAAATGATATATAGATTATTATTATAGTATATATATATATATATATATATATATATATATATATATATATATATATATATATATATATATTATTAAATATAATATATGTTTATTTGTTTTCGTAGGTATCGAAGAAACATCAATTTCAAAATATTGTAAACCGTGGACAATGCAGGAAGAAACGTGGTTGACTCTGCGTTGGATAGATTCGTCTGAAGCTCTCTTTTTAATGTTAATATTATGATATTATGATTAGTATATTGTATATTTGTATAACTTATATGATTAATAATTAATATTATGATTACTATTATGTTTATAATTCATAATTATAATTATGAATATGAATATGATTCTGATTATTATTATTACATTTTAGTTATAATTCATATAACTATAACTATATGATTATTATAGGTGTAACGTTTTTTTATGCATGTAAATACATAGATTATGATTATTAAGTTAATTTATGGTTATAATTCATAATTATAATTATGAATATGATTTCGATTATTATTTTTATTATTATTACATTTTAGTTTTAATTCATATAAATATAACTATATGACTATTATAGGTGTAACGTTTTTTTATACATGTAAATATATAGATTATGTTTATTTAAATAATTTATATAATTATATATATATATATATATATATATATATATATATATATATATATATATATATATATAATTGTTATTAATCATATAGAAACCAAAAATGTTTGGTTTTGTATAATTATTATTTTTATTATTATCACATTTTAGTTATAATTTATATAAATATGATTTTTATAGGGGTAATGTTTTTTATCCATGTAAATATATAGATCATGTTTATTTAATTAATTTCCATAAATAATTATATATATATATATATATATATATATATATATATATATATATATATATATCACTATAAATATGTGTATATATATATATATATATATATATATATATATATATATATATATATATATATATATATATATATATCACTGTAAATATGAAAAATAAAATTTTGAAACTATTGTTATTATTAAAGTCATAGCTTAATTTTAATTTTATGACAAAATTATGATAAGGAAAATGAAAAGATTGACACTAATCATATAATTTATGACATATAAATTTTACTTATTATGATAGTTAATACATAATTGTTAATTTCATATTAATTGTTATTCAATATTATGAACCTCCAATTTTATTCTATTCACAAGTTTTATATTGTGTAGTGTAGTAATACGTAACGATTCATGTTTATATTTAGATTTTTTTTTAATGTACTCCAATTATTATGTATCGACATCTCACCCCTATTACAAAACATGCAGGTCCAATTAGTGCTGGAGTGCAAGACGTCCGTGTTTATTATGTCCATTATTTACATTGTAATTATGTTTCGTTTCAACAGGAACAATCGTTGTCACCTCACTTTGTGAGACTCACAATCACAACAATCACCCCTTTTGTCCAACTTGCTACTCACTCAGTTCTTGTCCCATTTATAGAAGTTTTTTTTTTATTGAAAGTTGTTATTTATCTCTTATCATTTGTACGCGTATGTGCCCCTATATTTTTGTGTAACCAATACTACTATATCCGCATAATACTAAAAGCAATTTGTATCATATATCATATCAGTTAGTGTATGTTTTCTATTCACGGTACAAAGATGTTGTTCACTTTACAAAGGCACATCTTGCTACCTGCACCCAAGACTATGAACCTCATGCCTTCGTGTAACACCGTACTTTTTTTTAATTACACAGCGGAATATCAGTTTATCAAATCATGATTATAAGCATATGTTAAACATATATGTTACTATTCATTACAGTTTAACTGGTGTTACTTTTCAAAACAGTTAAGCATAGTTATATCAAACATCAGAGTTCTTCAGTGTGTCAAACATAACCAAAGTACAACTATCTTCTCCCGTCTCTAGCATGCAAAATAATATAACCTGCAGGGGAGAAAATGTGGGGGATTAGCACAACTCTAAGTGAGTGAGATATCCCAATAGATACTAATACAAAGTACCAAGCCTAGATTTTAGGAAGCATGCATCTGGTCACGGGCATGTGGACATAGCGTTACATAACTATTACATAATGTAACATTACACATCCATATCATACAGAGCTAGGCAGTGATTCAATTAACAGAGTAGCAATAGCATCAGCAAGCTATTCAGTAAAGGCACCAAAGGCATTACACCAACATAACCTTACATAGCTATACATAGCTACTCACTAATGATATCAATAGCTCTACACAGCTATTCACTCTCATAGCACTAACGGCTATACATAGCTCTAAAGGCTATAAACCCCAAGAGGATCGTTGACCCTGCCAGGTCTACAACTACTAGCTGATCAAGCTAGAGCCGTACCTATAGCTCTAGTTATTATCCCACAGTATACCTCTTCTGACGTTTACATACTGTGACGACCCGAAAATTTTCGACCAAATTTAAACTCGATCTTTATATGATTTCGACACGATAAGCAAAGTCTGTTAGGTTGAGTCTCAAAAAAAAAATTTGAACTGTTTCATATATTCAATTGACCTTCGACTGTTCTCGACGATTCACGAACAACTATTTGTAAATAGATACATATATATATATATATATATATATATATATATATATATATATATATATATATATATTGAAAGGACCCGTCCATATTACTATAAACGCAGTACGTTCTCATTGGTCCCATAGCGAGGTATTTGACCTCTATATGATACGTTTTAGAAAATATTGCATTCGTTTCATAAAAAGCACATCATTATTATACATAATGCATGTTTTAAACAAGTGGGCGATTATTTAAGAAATAATCCCCAAAATACATCGGTTTTCAAATACTACACACGTGACGTAACAGTCGAATATAATACATGACAAAGGTTTTATTGAATGCAACACTTTATTTAAATAAAAGTATGAGACTCCATGCACAGCTTGCTCAGATAATGCAACAGCGGAAGACTTTCTTAAGGACCTGAGAATAAACATGCGTAAACAGTCAACACAAAGGTTGGTGAGATATATAGGTTTATCATTGATATAAACATAGACCACAAGATTTTATAGTTATAAATATATGTACACTCGCAAGTGTATAAAAGTATTCTATAAGTTGTTGAGCGCTTCGGTAACCATACTTAACCATTAATGTGGCATATTCCCTTTATTATGAAATCTCCCTACATTGTACCAAGTGTAGTAAAAACGAAGTACTATGCAACCGTTTACGATACTAGAGCGACTAGCCAGGTTGGGGTTGTCAAACCCGATAGATCTATCAATAAGATTCGTGTATACATGTTCTTACAACATGTAAATATTAGTGACCAAGCTATTAGGGAAGATATGCAAAGTGGTACAACTCAACGTAGAATATATTTTAAGTACTTGTGTCTATGGCGTAAAACATAAAATGCATGTATTCTCATCCCAAAATATTTGTAGAGTTTAAAAATGGGACTATATACTCACAGTAGTAAAAGTATATTAATAATAAGTTTTCAACTTATTAAAAATATGACCGTCGTCCTTGGATTCATGAACCTATAACAATAATAACGATTCAGATAATAATACGACATATGAATAAAATAAGGCAAGTTCATAGAATACTTATATAATAATTTTTAACATTTTATGTTAGTAGTCCATTGTTAGTAGTCCAAAATAGTCCGAAAAGTCCAACAGTCCAATAATCGGTATATATATATATATATATATATATATATATATATATATATATATATATATATATATAATCTTAGAATTACCCCACGACGTATTGTATACGTATTGTCTTTGCATCAACCCAGAGATGTATTGTATACGTATTGTCTTAGAATTAACTAAGACGTATTGTGTACGTATTTTCTTAGGATTTATCAAAACGTATTGTATACTTATTGTGTTAGGACGTACCAAGAATATTATTATACATATATACAATCACAGAATTAACCAAGATTATAATATTTTGTTATACTACTGATAACATGTCCAAATATATATAGGATATAGGAAAAGTTAACAAAGATATGGTTAATATAGTTTTTATAATATAAATTTCGTCCATACAACGTTAATTTTAGCAGATTTTGTTTTGCTCGCTAAATATTCATTACAACTCCGTTTAAAGTGAATCAAATTGCTATGAATTCATTAAGAAGTAAATTTTACAAAACCAATTCGAAAAGTTCATCCCAAGTAGTAATTTTCAGAGCTTTACCCTCTTTTTATGTCGGTGGACAGATTTGGAAAAATCCCGGCATCCACCCAATATATGATTTTTGATAAAACACTTCCACTTTGTATAAAATCATGAAAAAAATACTAGAAGTCTTATTTACATATATTAACATATTTACAAAGTCTTAGCCTCGAACTCAAAGTCTAAGATAAGTTTTTAATTCCTAACCCAAAACAACCCGCTTTTTACCGAATGAAGATTAAAGGATATATGTTAAGTTTCAAGATGTTCTTCATATGTACAAGTTATAAGTTCTTGTATTAACTTAATATAACATCATAATACATATAAATAAGTGTTATTAGAGTTATGTTAGAAAGATTAGAGTAGTTTTTCAAACAAGCTTGGTGTTCACCAAAACAAGTTCTAGTTTTTACAAGTTTTATAAGTATAATAAGATAGCAACAATATAAGGAATTGAACAAAGATTTTGAGAAGTATTTTACCTTGATTATGAAGAGGAAAGTTGCTGAGATTAAAGTGTGATATGAGAGCATTCAAGTGTGTGTTTTTAGTTTAAGAAAATGTGGAGTAAAAATGAGTTAAAATGGTCCTTATTTATAAGCTTATAATTTTAGCTTTTAGTAAAAATATCTAAGATAAGTTAAATTGTATTAAGTCATGCATGACATATTAAATTGATTAGGTCATGGATGACATATTACACAAATAATTGCAGATTTCTATTGGTATATACCAATAGTAAATACTTCTAGAAGCTGTGTATAATACGGGTAAAAATACCGTATGAATGCGAGTAGAATTCTTTGAGGAAATTGAACGGAAATATGAGTATAACTATCCTTTATATGTATTGGTATATTATAAAGTGTATTCAATACTTGTAAGGATTTATTTACACTCGTAATACATTATATGTAAATACATTTTAACATAAGTTAATTACGTCGTTTAAATAGTAATATATATATTGTTTGAAAACTCTTTAAATTAGTAGTATGAAATATATATATATATATATATATATATATATATATATATATATATATATATATATATATATATATATATATATATATATATATATATAATACTTTGTTAATATACTTAATGAGATATTTAATTATCATATTTTCAAGTTAAATATATATAAATCCATATATATACACAATAATTAAACAATCAAACAATTAAATCAAGTTATGACATTCATGAATCGTCGGAATAAAAGGGTGACCAAAAGCTTGTGTAAAACTCTTTTCGGAGGTTCAAGATTTATTAAAATTCATTGCTTATCAAGTCGAAATTATATAAAGATTAAGTGTGATGACCCGAAAAATTTCGACTAATTTAAACCAATTCTCTATACGATTTATTATTTTGGCACGTTAAACAAAGTCTGTTAGATTGAGTCTCAAAATTTTAGAACTGTTTCATATATACAATTACCTTTGACTACTCTCAACGATTCATGAACAATTATATGTATGTATATATATATATATGTACAAGTAAAAACGACTTTCCTACAGTAAAACCCTAGTTGCTACAGTAAAAATTACTTTGCTACAGTAAAACACTATTTACTACAGTAAAACACTATTAGCTACAGTGAAACCGTATTTTGCTACAGTGCTACAGTGATTTACTACAGTGAACACTATTTATTACAGTACACACTATTTGCTACAGTAACACACTATTTGCTACAGTAACACTATTTGATGTCGACGAACTAGCAAACAAAAATGAAAAAGGCGGCCATGCGATCGCATGGCAAAAACACTGAAAACTCATGCGATCGCATGAGCTACAGTAAATCGAAAAGTAATATAAATATGCAGTTTGTTCGACGAAGTTTTTTCACATTTATCTCTCAATATTTATATTTATATTATAATTATAATTTTAAATTTAAGTTTAATAATAATAAGGTATATACGAGGGTGTTTTTAATTCGGGTTTCAAACCGCTTTAAGCTAAGGAAATATTGGGTATTATTCGGGGTATTGTTCTTGAATCCAAGGCCAACCATACAGTCGTCTACCATCATTACGTCTACGCAATTTGCCTACAATATTGAATCGCAATATTGAATTGTGAGTTTATAGTCTCCCTTTTTAAATACTTTAAATATTTTTGGGCTGAGAATACATGCAATTTATTTTAAACGCGATAAGACACAAGTACATACTAAATTCTACACTGAGTTAAACCGAAAATCCCTTAGCTTTGGTAACTAGTAGCTGCCAGTACATAGGATATGGACTGGTGGGCGCAAATAATTGTATATGGATCCATAGGGCTTGACATCCCCGTCCGAGCTAGAGCGCTAGCCTTTTAACGGACGTATGTTATTTGAGTTTAAGACACGTTGGTTTGCGTGTATTTAAACGAATGGGGCAATTATCACTATAGCGTTAAGTTTAGTTACCAGGGTGCTCTGTTACGTAGAATCTATTGATAAACTTTTGATGAAATCTTGTGGTCTATCTTTATATATGTTTATGACTCGAGCAATTAAACCTATAACTCACCAACATTTGTGTTGACTTTTTAGCATGTTTTATTCTCAGGTCCTTAGAATGCTTCCGCTGTGATGTGCTTGTTGCCTGCATGGAGTCTCTCATGCTTTGTATAAAGTTTATTGCATTCAAAATAAAACTGCGTTGTGTAATAAATAATTGGACTGTGATGTCAACCTGTAAATTAAAGACTTATGTATTTCGGGGTTTTGCTTATACCTAAGCACTTGCCCACATGTTTATAACTTTCTATGTTTAGAAAGTCACTTATTTTAATGAATGCAATATTTTATCAAAACGTATCATATAGAGGTCAAAACCTCACTGTGGAATCAATGATTAACGTGCCGCGTCAATAGCGATTTTGACGGATCGTTACAGTTGGTATCCGAGCTTGAGGTCATAGGGAACCAGAAATTACATTAGTGTGTTTAACTGGTAATTGTTAGGATGCATTAGTGAGTCTGGACTATGACCATATCTGTTTTTACTGATTTTTGCTTATTATTTGGTCAAAAACATTATATGTGATATATTTATATGCTAACGTAATTGTTGTTTCAATTATGTGATAGATGACTTCTTCTAATCCTATCATTTTGTATGACTCGGAATCGGACACTGAATCTATTCTATTCACAACTGAAAAAGGCGTTCCAATACCTATTAAAGAAGAAATTGTGTTAGCCGGGGAATCTCAACTCCCGGTAAAACCAGAGGAGGTTCCAGCTCCACCCAACTCTAGTTTTCCGGAGCCACAGTATCGTTGGCATGGACCCATGATCCCTGGAGTAAACGAGGATCGTCCATTTCTAAACAAATATGGACATTGGTCCAGATATACCGCCGACGGGCGGGTTGTGCCGATTACGCCTGGCAGATTTCGGTTCATGACCACCGGTACATATTCTCGTAGTTCGTCATCATATTCTCCTACACATGACTCAGATAGTTCGTCATCAGACGAAATCAGTAAGGAGGAGGATTTCGCTAATGAAATAAAAGAGATCACTAAGGAGAAATTCCAACTTGCTATAGATAATAAAAACAACCATAATAATAAAAAGTCCTTAATTATTAAAAAGGAACATGACCATTCGATCCGTAACCACCCTTATTGTATTAAATCCACTGAGGCAACGGGTACCTCAAAACCCCAACCAAAAATAAAATACACTGCCAGAATGTCTGTCGGACCATGTGCACACAAACAATTGGCAGAGAGAACCAAATGGGAAGAAGTTTCTGATAGTTCTGAATAAACGACCTCGCAACCATAAATCTTCCATGCGCTATTCTATTGCTTATGTGTGCTACTCTATCTTGTTATGTAAAATAAGCATATGTAAAATATCAGTATTGTATGGTATTGTATTATTTTGGTTTATTAATAATAAATGCATGGAATGATTATTTGTATTATTACTACTTCTTATTATTATTATTACATAATAATGTAGTAACTCGCTATAATTTTTCATAGTGGAATATTATTAGGATTTTAGTAGTTAATTCCTTGTACTAGCTATTATGTATGAACTTAACGGGTAGGTAATACCCTAGAAATAATTATAAAATGCTAATAAAAAGAAAAGGCTTTTATAATAATCGGTTCATATTATTAATATGCTACTATTAACTATTGACAACTCAATTTACCTATAATATTCTATATGATTAAATTATATCTGCTGTGTTTATTGAAGAAACATGTCTCAAATGTCGGATGCTGAGTTTGAGCAACTAGTCGAGAAACGTGTGAATGAAAGAATTGCTGTAGCCGAGGCAGCAAAAGCAACAGCCGAAGCAGCAGCCAAAGCAGTAGCCGTAAACATAAACTCACGAAACGGATGCTCATACAAAACTTTTCAAGGATGCAAACCACAGACGTTTAGTGGAACCGAGGGACCAGTCGGTCTAACCCGATGGTTTGAAAAGATGGAGTCCGTTTTCAAAATCAGTAATTGTGCGAATGGAGACAAGTCAAAGTATGCTTCGTGCACGTTGCAAGATGGTGCACTTACTTGGTGGAACAATTATGCTAAAGCAGAAGGAATAGATACGGCATATGATATCTCTTGGGAAGAACTGAAAAAGATGCTAATCGAGGAGTACTGTCCTCGAAACGAGATCAGAAAAATGGAATCTGAGTTACGTAATCTGAAGGTTATCGGCGCGAATCTCAATAACTATGAAAAGCGTTTCATGGAACTAGCCTTGTTGTGTCCCGAATTGGTGCCAAACGAGAAACGAAAGATATAAATGTATATTGACGGTTTATCGATCAATATCAAAGGAAATGTTACATCGTCCAAACCAAATACGATGCAGGAAGCCATGACAATGGCACACCAACTCATGGACCAGATCACAGAGAGTTCGATTAAGGCACCAATTATCGAAGTCAAGACAACTGAAGGAAAGAGGAAATGGGAAGACTATAAGGGCAAAAGTACTCACCTGAAGAAACAAGAAACTTTTAAAGGTAAACAAGATGGGGCAACTACAAGTCCAAACTATAAGGGACCCCATCCGTTCTGTAAAATATGTTACACACATCATGCAGGTTATTGTCAAGTGGTCTGTGATAAGTGCAACAAGAAAGGACATGTGGCAAAAGATTGTTATGCCACCGTTTCTGAAGTAAAGACAAAACCGACCGATGTCAAGAAATGTTTTGGATGCGGGAAGTCTGGTCACTTTATAAATCAATGCCCTGATAAGGAGAAGAACAAAGAACCCGCACGTGGGAGGGCATTTAATGTTAGTACCAGTGAAGCACGTGAGGATCCTAATCTTGTCACGGGTACGTTTACCGTTAATAATTAACTAGCTTCTATTATGTTTGATACGGGTGCTGATAGAAGTTAATGTGTAAAGACTTTAGTTCTAAACTAAAATGTGCATCATTACCTCTAGACGATAAATATACTATTGAATTAGCTAATGGTAAACTGATAAAAGCCGATAAAATTTGTCATGGTTGCGAAATAAATCTCGCTGGTGAAACCTTCAAAATCGATTTGATACCCGTAGAATTAGGAAGTTTTGACGTAATCGTTGGCATGGACTGGATGTCCAAAACAAGAGCGGAAGTTGTTTGCGCTGAGAAAGCAATCCGCATCCTTCGTAAGGATGAAATGTCATTAATGATTTATGGGGAGAAGAGCAACTCAAAGCTGAACTTTATCAGCTGTATGAAGGCCCAGAAACTTATAAGAAAAGGTTGTTATGCTATTCTGGCACACGTAAAGAAGATTGATACTAAAGAAAGAAGCATTAATGACATGTCGGTTGTAAGAGAATATCCCGGAGTATTTCCAGAATAATTACCGGGGCTACCTCCACACAAATGTGTAGAATTCCAGATTGATCTCATACCAGGAGCTGCACCTGTAGCCCGATCTCCATATAGACTTGCACCTTCAGAAATGCAAGAATTACAAGACCAGTTGCAAGAATTATCGGACCGTGAATTTATTCGTCCTAGTTTTTCACCTTGGGGTGCTCCTATTCTGTTCGTCAAGAAGAAGGATGGATCTATGAGAATGTGCATAGATTACCGAGAATTAAACAAATTAACGATCAAGAATCGGTACCCATTACCGAGGATTGATAATTTGTTTGATCAATTGCAAGGATCAAGTGTTTATTCTAAGATTGATCTACGCTCCGGATATCATCAGCTGAGAGTGAAGGAAGAAGATGTTCCTAAAACCGCGTTCAGAACCCGTTACGGTCACTATGAGTTTCTAGTCATGCCTTTTGGATTAACTAATGCTCCAGCAGTATTCATGGATCTAATGAATCGCATCTGTAGACCGTATTTAGACAAATTTGTCATTGTTTTTATCGATGACATATTGATTTACTCGAAGAATAAGGAAGAACATGAGCAACACTTAAGACTGGTACTAGAGATACTCAAGAAAGAAGAATTGTACGCAAAATTTTCGAAGTGTGATTTCTGGTTACAAGAAGTACAATTTTTGGGTCATGTTGTCAGTAAACATGGAATTAAAGTTGACCCTGCAAAGATCGAAGCCATTAGTAAATGGGAAACACCGAAGACTCCAACACAAATCCGCCAATTCTTAGGTCTTGCTGGTTACTACCGAAGATTCATTCAAGATTTCTCTAGAATCGCCAAACCCTTAACTGCATTGAATCAAAAGGGAAAGAAGTATGATTGGTCCACGGAACAGGAATCTTCATTCCAGTTATTAAAGAAGAAGTTAACATCTGCACCCATTTTGTCATTACCGGAAGGAAATGATGATTTCGTGATCTATTGTGATGCTTCGCGCCAAGGTTTAGGATGTGTATTAATGCAATGCACAAAAGTTATCGCATATGCCTCACGACAACTAAAAATTCATGAAAATAACTATACGATGCACGATTTGGAACTTGGAGCAGTAGTTTTTGCACTCAAAATATGGTGACACTATCTATATGGCACCAAGTGTACAGTGTACACCGACCATAAGAGTCTTCAGCATATTTTTGATAAAAAACAACTCAATATGAGGCAACATCGTTGGGTAGAGTTGTTAAACGATTACGATTGTGAAATCCGTTACCACCCCGGAAAGGCTAATGTTGTAGCTGATGCCCTAAGTCGAAAAGAAAGAGTAAAACCTTTTAGCGTCCGAGCCTTGAATATTACAATTCGTACTGATCTCACAAAGCAAATTCAAGCAGCACAGTTGGAGGCTTTAAAAGAAGAAAATGAAAAAGGCGAAATAAGCAGAGGGTTAGAAAAACAGCTTGAAGTAAAAGCCGATGGAACCCTGTATTTTGCTGATAGGATATGGGTACCAAAACATGGTAATCTAAGGCAACTAGTACTGGATGAAGCACACAAAACGAGGTACTCAATTCACCCAGGAAATGGGAAAATGTACCACGATCTCAAGAAGTTTTATTGGTGGCCTAATATGAAGACAGAAATTGCTACTTATGTAAGCAAATGTTTGACGTGTGCAAAGGACAAAGTTGAGCACCAAAAGCCGTCAGGATTACTACAACAACCAGAAATTCCGCAGTGGAAATGGGAAAGAATAACCATGGATTTCATTACGAAATTGCCAAGGACTGCAAGTAGTCATGATACTATTTGGGTGATAGTTGATCGTCTAACTAAATCAGCTCACTTCCTACCAATAAAGGAGACAGACAGTATGGAGAAATTAGCACGCCTATATTTGAAGGAAGTAGTTTCCAGGAATGGTGTACCCATCTCCATCATATCTGATCGCGACACCTGATTCACATCACGTTTTTGGTAATCATTACAAAAAGCATTGGGAACTCGATTAGATATGAGCACCGCTTATCACCCACAGACAGATGGTCAAAGTGAAAGAACAATACAAACATTGGAAGACATGTTACGAGCATGCGTGATTGACTTTGGAACCAGTTGGGATCGGCACTTACCGTTGGCAGAATTTTCATACAATAACAGCTATCATACGAGCATCAACGCAGCACCATTTAAAGTACTTTACGGTAGAAAGTGCAGATCTCCTATATGTTGGAGTGAAGTAGGAGAAAGACAACTTACTGGACCAGAAATTATTCACGAAACCACCGAAAAGATCATTCAAATACAACAGCGATTGAAAACGGCCATGAGTCGCCAAAAGAGTTATGCTGATGTAAGAAGAAAACCGCTAGAATTTCAAGTGGGTGACAAAGTCATGTTGAAAGTGTCACCCTGGAAAGGCGTTGTACGATTCGGTAAACGAGGAAAGCTAAGTCCTAGGTACGTAGGACCCTTTGAAATAACCGAAAGAATTGGAGCAGTTGCTTATCGATTAAAGCTACCGCAAGAACTTAGTAGTGTTCACGACACATTTCACGTGTCAAATTTGAAGAAATGTTTAGCTGAAGAGGATGTCGTAATTCCTCTTGACGAAATACGAATTAATGATAAACTCCATTTTGTCGAAGAACCTGTTGAAATCATGGACCGTGAGGTCAAACAATTAAAACAAAGCAAAATACCGATAGTTAGAGTTCGTTGGAACGCAAGACGAGGACCCGAGTTTACTTGGGAACGTGAAGATCAAATGAAGCAAAGGTATCCACATTTGTTCACTGATATCGCTCATGAAACAGGTACTACTCAAAATTTCGGGACGAAATTTTCTTTAACGGGGAGGTACTGTGATGACCCGAAAAATTTCGACTAATTTAAACCAATTCTCTATATAATTTATTATTTTGGCACGTTAAACAAAGTCTGTTAGATTGAGTCTCAAAATTTTAGAACTGTTTCATATATACAATTACCTTTGACTACTCTCAACGATTCATGAACAATTATATGTATGTATATATATATATGTACAAGTAAAAATGACTTTCCTACAGTAAAACCCTAGTTGCTACAGTAAAACACTATTTGCTACAGTAAAACACTATTTGCTACAGTGAAACCGTATTTTGCTACAGTGCAACGTATGAGTGAAATGAGTGAAGCTATCGTAAAAGAGTGAAATGAGAAAATAGGGATTCGTCTTATCTTTTGACGTCATCACGGTTGATCTCCGGATTAAAGAAAATCTTTGTAATCTATATAAGATTTAATTCTTCGACGATTTAGGAAATTATGATCCTCTTCGATTTAATGCAATAATCTGTCTCGATTTCTCTGTCGGATATTTTACTATAAATCAACCTCCTATGTTTCCTTATTTCCACATCTCTCATCTTTTATACTTTCTTCCTTTCTTCATACTTCTAAAACATTCGTCAATATGCTTCATCCAGTTTTAATTCGTGATATATTCTTGACTATCACATCTGTCATTCTTCTTTTTCATCTTCTACCGGAGGAATCCGTTAATTTATACTATGCTCTTGGGTTTATAGTGTTCTTAGTTTTCCCGTGTCTTTATATTGCTATACGCATCGATATACACGATTTGTAATTTCTGCGTTGTCTTCGTGCTTATATTTTTCCTTATATTTTGGAGTTTCATGCTTCCATCTTCTTTTCCCGACTTCAAGTCAAGCGAATAATGGTTTAGAATTCATAGATATGAAATTCGGAATGAACATAGCTAATGTTCTAAGAGAGAAATTGTAATAGCACAATTTGACTTGTGAAATTACCAGAATCCAAAGGAAAAGATAGAACTATCAATAGAATATGTTCTTAATATGTTTAGAGATTAGATTGAATGTAAGAGTCATGTAACATGGCACATGATGACGTTATGGTATGTGAATCATTATGTTCCATTTAGAAACTCAACATGACTTACTGTAATATAATCACGTTGATCAAGTGTCATTATATTATACTAACTCATGCTTCAGTTCCCAACATTACTTCAAAAACATTCATACTTTACACTCAGAGGTTTCAGATATTTAGAAACTAAAGCAGTTTTCTTTATGATGTGATACAGATAACGCGAAGGAATAAATTATTTCAGATAAGAATGGTTATGAAAATATCTTGAGAAATATGAAGGATATTTATAATGGAAGATACGATGATATCTTACAATATTTAAGATAAGAGGATGATGAAGAATATTGTCCGCAATGGTTTTAGAGTAAGGAGCAAGGTATTCACTAAAGACTTCAGCAGACACTGAATCATTTGGATTCTTTGAAGGTAGATTTTGTCCTTGTGATTTGTCCACAGCCTCCTTCAGGGTTTGCTCAATCCGTTTTCCAGTTCCAAACCTTCTCTTTTTCTGTGCTTTGCTAACACAATATTCTTTATCATCAACTTTTGACTGTTACAGTTGTCTACAGTTTCTGCTGCTTCATTCAGCTTTTTCAAAACTTCGTAGTACTGATTCGTAGGCTGAAGTGCTATTCCGAATTTCAGAATTATAATTCCTGGAAATAACGTTATATGTATATGCAAAAATGATGTGAGATTCAAGAATAATTATTGATGCTTCCTGGGGTTTAGTATGACAATTATTGTTACAAGATGTAGATGGGTACATGACAAGGTTTTATAGTGATCTTTCAGAGAGATTTAAGTCAAAGAGCAATAAAGTTGCTGGTAAGCTTACTACTAATGTGGTGGAATATAAAAGGTTCCCCAGTAACGATGACGAAAAGACAACGTATATATCAAGGTTATAATAGGGCTACTCCGGATGAAAAGTCGAAGTTGTCTTTTTGGAGCTGTGATAAAATTTGCTATTTTGAAAAGGGATTGTAAAGTTATTTTGGGTAATAATAATGCTAAAGGATTTGACACGGATACGTGTTGAACCTTTGCTTAGGTTCAAGTGTCCTCCGAATGCATATCTATATGCATATATTCTTCGTATGTATCGTGTGATTGGTTCATTCTCTCGATTGTTCCTTAGTTGAGATGTTTTCAAGAATTTTGAAGGGTTTACACGCAGGTTGTCATCGTCAATATCCGTATAATGAATTCGTCGTGAATCTTGAATGATACGAATATCTTTATGAGTTCTGTGAATGAAAGTGATGTTCTAGTATAGTTTGAATTTAAAGTATGATTTTGAAGGATGTAGGAATTTAAGATTGATGGCACTTCTTAAATCTTGACTTGGATTTTGATCTGTCAAAATCAGAATATGTAATTGAATTGGTATGGAAAATGGTTGTCTTGAATTTTGTGAAATGATGTATATTGCTATCAAAGGAGAGAGTATAATTAACGATTGTCGAAACATCATTGAAAATGTATAGTGTAACATATTAATGTGAACTTAAGTATTTCTAGGGTATTACCTACCCGTTAAAATAAAATTTCACAAGTAATATTTTGTACAAAAGAATTTTTATTACAGTCTTTATGAAAATATATATATGTATATTTTCTTCAGATGTAATATGGATTTAATGAGTTAATACTATATTAATCTCATTTGGTTTACGGTTGGAACTAGAAATGAATAATCCCTAAAACTTTAGAGATTACATAATCGCCGCGGAATATTTCTTCAACGTAAATGAAATAATGAATTAATACTTCATCACTTATTATTGTTGGTATCCCTCAGTGCCTGCGGTGCGTATGATGTTGATGCTCGTAATGCGGCTTGCGATGTTGAGGCTTGTGATGTTGTTGGTAATGCTGCTGCTGGTGCTGGTAGTGGTTTGATGTGAGTATAGATGATGAGAATTTGTTTTGCTTTATATTGTGAAAGAAGATGTTTAAAGTTTCTTGAATAAAAAGAGAGGTCAAGAGCTTTATAAAGGGACTGAAATGATGTAGGATGTACTTGCTAATGAAGTTTTGCTTTTCATGACAGTAATTTTTTATTTTTATTTTTATTTTTATTTTTACTAAATAATTCACCATGCAAGATACGGAGTAAAGGTCAGATAGGCTCAATAATATTAGTAATGTTATACTCGTTGCGGCATACCCTGGAAAGAAGAGAGAAAATGGTGTTACGAATGTTCTTCACCAAGAGGGCAATGTGATGGATGGAAGGGATCACCTTCTTCTTGTCTCCAATGATTAAGTAGACTACGAACCCATCCCCAATTCATCCAAAATAGATGATGGCTAATTGGTTGATCCTTTCCGATCACACTGCTTTCAGAGCTCGAGTGAAATTCCATATCAGAATTCGAGGGGCTTGAACTAGTGGAGAGTTTCATTTCGTACGATTGAATAAAGGATTTTTCGATATGAAATGATTTTCGGCTATCGGATGGTATTCTAATTACATAGAATATCTATATATATAGAGCAAAAGATTTCATAGATTACGGAGGAATTTACGGAATATGGTAGGCAAAGTTTACAGTAACAGATACGCTAAGATATGAATTAACATATACGCTAAAATATGAACTTTGTCTATACACTATTTATGCAATCAATACAGTAAGATGTGTCTAGACTAAGAATGATAAGCATGTAATTTTCTAAGCAGATGATTTCCAACTAGAAATGATAAGCAAAACTTTTGACATGCAGTTAAGGTCGAAGTCCAGACTCACTAATGCATCTTAATAATTATCCGTTAGACACACTAATGAAAGACATGGTTCGCTAAGACCACCGCTCTGATACCAACTGAAAGGACCCGTCCATATTACTATAAATGCAGTACGTTCTCATTGGTCCCATAGCGAGGTATTTGACCTATATATGATACGTTTTAGAAAATATTGCATTCGTTTCATAAAAAGCACATCATTATTATACATAATGCATGTTTTAAACAAGTGGGCGATTATTTAAGAAATAATCCCCAAAATACATCGGTTTCCAAATACTACACACGTGACGTAACAGTCGAATATAATACATGACAAAGGTTTTATTGAATGCAACACTTTATTTAAATAAAAGTATGAGACTCCATGCACAGCTTGCTCAGATAATGCAACAGCGGAAGACTTTCTTAAGGACCTGAGAATAAACATGCGTAAACAGTCAACACAAAGGTTGGTGAGATATATAGGTTTATCATCGATATAAATATAGACCATAAGATTTCATAATTATAAATATATGTACACTCGCAAGTGTATACAAGTATTCTATAAGTTGTTGAGCACTTCGGTAACCATACTTAACCATTAATGTGGCATATTCCCTTTATTATGAAATCTCCCTACACTGTACCAAGTGTAGTAAAAACGAAGTACTATGCAACCGTTTACGATACTAGAGCGACTAGCCCGGTTGGGGTTGTCAAACCCGATAGATCTATCAATAAGATTCGCGTATACATGTTCTTACAACATGTAAATATTAGTGACCAAGCTATTAGGGAAGATATGCAAAGTGGTACAACTCAACGTAGAATATTTTTTAAGTACTTGTGTCTATGGCGTAAAACATAAAATGCATGTATTCTCATCCCAAAATATTTGTAGAGTTTAAAAATGGGACTATATACTCACAGTAGTAAAAGTATATTAATAATAAGTTTTCAACTTATTAAAAATATGACCATCGTCCTTGGATTCACGAACCTATAACAATAATAACGATTCAGATAATAATACGACATATGAATAAAATAAAGCAAGTTCATAGAATACTTATATTATAATTTTTAACATTTTATGTTAGTAGTCCATTGTTAGTAGTCCAAAATATTCCGAAAAGTCCAACAGTCCAATAATCGGTATATATATATATATATATATATATATATATATATATATATATATATATATATATATATATATATATATATATATATATATATATATATATATATATATATATATATATAATCTTAGAATTACCCCACGACGTATTGTATACGTATTGTATTTGTATCAACCCAGAGACGTATTGTATACGTATTGTCTTAGAATTAACTAAGACGTATTGTGTACGTATTGTCTTAGGATTTATCAAAACGTATTGTATACTTATTGTGTTAGGACGTACCAAGAATATTATTATACATATATACAATCACAGAATTAACCAAGATTATAATATTTTGTTATACTACTGATAACATGTCCAAATATATATAGGATATAGGAAAAGTTAACAAGGATATGGTTAATATAGTTTTTATAATATAAATTTCGTCCATACAACGTTAATTTTAGCAGATTTTGTTTTGCTCGCCAAATATTCATTACAACTCCGTTTAAAGTGAATCAAATTGCTATGAATTCATTAAGAAGTAAATTTTACAAAACCAATTCGAAAAGTTCATCCCAAGTAGTAATTTTCAGAGCTTTACCCTCTTTTTGTGTCGGTGGGCAGATTTGGAAAAATCCCGGCATCCACCCAATATATGATTTTTGATAAAACACTTCCACTTTGTATAAAATCATGAAAAAAATACTGGCAGTCTTATTTACATATATTAACATATTTCCAAAGTCTTAACCTCGAACTCAAAGTCTAAGATAGGTTTTTAAATCCCAACCCAAAACAACCCGCTTTTTACCGAATGGAGATTAAAGGATATATGTTAATTTTCAAGGTGTTCTTCATATGTACAAGTTATAAGTTCTTATATTAAATTAATATAACATCATAATACATATAAATAATGTTATTAGAGTTAAGTTAGAAAGATTAGATTAGTTTTTTAAACAAGCTTGGTGTTCACCAAAACAAGTTCTAGTTTTTACAAGTTTTATAAGTATAATAAGATAGCAACAATACAAGGAATTGAACAAAGATTTTGAGAAGTATTTTACCTTGATTATGAAGAGGAAAGTTTCTGAGATTAAAGTGTGATATGAGAGCATTCAAGTGTGTGTTTTTAGTTTAAAAAAATGTGGAGTAAAAATGAGTTAAAATGGTCCTTATTTATAAGCTTATAATTTTGGCTTTTAGTGAAAATATCTAAGATAAGTTAAATTGTATTAAGTCATGCATGATATATTAAATTGATTAGGTCATGGATGAAATATTACACAAATAATTGCAGATTTCTATTGGTATATACCAATAGTAAATACTTCTAGAAGCTGTGTATAATACGGGTAAAAATACCGTATGAATGCGAGTAGAATTCTTTGAGGAAATTGAACGGAAATACGAGTATAGCTATCCTTTATATGTATTGGTATATTATAAAGTGTATTCAATAATTGTAAAGATGTATTTACACTCGTAATACATTATATGTAAATACATTTTAACATAAGTTAATTACGTCGTTTAAATAGTAATATATATATTGTTTGAAAACTCTTTAAATTAGTAGTATTAAAATATATATATATAATACTTTGTTAATATATTAATGAGATATTTAATTATCATATTTTCAAGTTAAATATATATAAATCCATATATATACACAATAATTTAACAATCAAACAATTAAATCAAGTTATGACGTTCGTGAATCGTCGGAATAAAAGGGTGACCAAAAGCTTGTGTAAAACTCTTTTTGGAGGTTCAAGATTTATTAAAATTCATTGCTTATCAAGTCATAATTATATAAAGATTAAGTTTAAATTTGGTCAGAAATGTTCGGGTCGTCACAGTACCAACCCGTTAAAGAAATTTCATCCTGAAATTTGATTAACATCACCAACCGTTGACCTCCACCACCTACTACCATACAACCGTTATCCGTCGTCATCCTATATATCTCTCTCTTTCTTCCTATCCCTCTCTCTAATGAATCTGTTTAGAAACCAATCAAACCGCCATCAATTACCACATATGCAATTACTTCTATTTCTTTTACTAATAAATGATGATGATGCCTACTGAAGAAGGTTATCATTATATGTATGAGATGATACACGATGAATGAAGACAATGGTGAATAAAAAGATGATGGTGATTATATATAATATTAAACATATGATGATGAAGGTGAAACGGTGCTCCTGGCCATTTGTGTCTGCCACTATGGTATCCTTTTATTCGCACATATTAAATTGAACCCTACACTGATTGGATTAGGACTTTAACCTCTTGGACTTGTTTATTTAATGGATTGGGCCTATAACCTTACTTGGGCGTATCTTTTCTTGGACTTGCTAAATGAAACGGCTGTTGGGGCCTAACATGTGGCTGTGATTCCATTTACTATTTTTCTGTTGGTCTATGACCCAGGTTCCGTTTTTCTATTGAATCAAACAATATCAATGAATGATAATGACGGTAATTCATAAAAATGACGATGACGGTATTTTATGATAAAGAGTGATGATGATGATAAGTAATACCATGATGATGAAACGAAAATAAGGATAGATGTTGATGATGATCATACGTGATAATCATATATGATTAGGATTATGTTATGATTATGATTATGATATGATTATGATCATGTTATGATTATGATTGTAATATGATTAGGATTATGATTATGATTTGATTATTAGATGATGATGCTGATGATCATGATACAATAACGATAATGATGATGGTGTGATACATAAAATAACTTTGGTGATGATTTAATGATGACGAGGAATATGATGTTAATGATAAACGGATGGTGTTAATATTTATACAAAAATCATAATTTTGATATAATTATGATAAAGATGGTGATGATATAGATAAATGATGATGATAGGATGATCATGTTGATGTTATGATTATGGTGAACTAGATTAATTGGTGAACTAGATTAATTTTAGGAAGAAGGAGAAGTTGACAGAAAAGGGTTAAGAGAAATTAAAATGGTGATTATTTCAGAAAAGCAATGACAGAGTAAGAGTTAGTGGTGTTTGTGAAACGAGAGGTCGTGGGTTCGAGCCTGGGCTCGGACATTTTTTTTTAGAAAAAGAAGAAGAAGGATGCAGAAGTAAAGGTTAAAAACAATTTAAGTTGGTTGTTATTTCAGAATTGAAACACATAGCGTAATGGTTAAGGATGTTATCAGGTTAGCGGAAAGTCGCGGGTTCAAACTTGGACTTGGGCATTTTTTTTAAGGGCTACTCCTTTGAGGTAGTTATTACTAATACTCTTAGTATTATTATTTTTATTATTAATATTATTATTATCATTACTTTTATTACTTTTATTATTGTTATTATTTTTACTACCATTAGTATTATTAATTATCATTATTATTATTATTATGATTACAAATATAAAGATTATAGATACAAATATTATTATGAAAATGATTAAGTTATAATTTAAAATGAATTATTAATATTATTATTATTATCATTATTTTAGTATCATTATAATAATTATTTTAACAAACAAATGATATATATATATATATATATATATATATATATATATATATATATATATATATATCATAGTATATACTATTATAAAATGTTATTATTATTTAAGTTACATAATATATATATATATATATATATATATATAGGGGCAGGATCAATGGGGAAGTAACCAATCGGGGAGAAGCGGGGGGAAGCAAAATTTTTATTTTTTTCATTTTTTTTGGAATTTTTTTTCCGGCATCAAGATCACACGAAAATATGAACATTTAGAAGAGACACTTCGTGATGAATGTTATTATTTAGGCGGGAAAACGATCGACAAAAATAACATTCAAGATAATATTGTTCGTGAAGAATATGAACGTTTTTTTTTCATGTTTTGTGAAGTAAAATTTAGCACGATTTAGAGTTTAGGGTTTAGGGTTTAGGGTTTGGTGTTTTGGGTTTATTCCATAAACCCAAAACACCAAACCCTAAACCCTAAACCCTAAACCCTAAACCCTAAACTCTAAACCGTTCGTGTTAAAAACTCAATCTAAATCCTAAATCTAAACCTTAAATCTAAACCCTAAACCCTAAATTTCTAAATCCTAATATCTAAACCCTAATATCTAAACCCTAATATCTAAACCCTAATATATAAACCCCAATAGCTAAAACCTCAACATACGCTCGAAAAACACGATAATTGTTATATATTACTTCTTTGAGCGTTTTTCCGCCAAAATAAAAATATTTATCACAAAGTGTCTCTACTAAATGTTCATATTTTCATCCCATCTATAATGTTCGTGAACAAAGTTTTTTCAAAAAAAAAAAAAAAAAAAGTTTTTGCTTCCCCCCGTTTCCCCCCGATTGGTTACTTCCCTCTAGATCCTACCACTATTTATATATATATATATATATATATATATATATATATATATATATATATATATATATATATATATATATATATATATATATATATATATATATATATATAAATACATTATATAAATTTTAATTAAAATACTTTAATAAGAATCCGATATATAAATTTGTTTAATTATTATTATATGTGTTAATATATATAATTGATATAGGTTCGTGAATTCGAGGCCAACCCTGCATTGTTCAGTTCTGTCGTATGCATATTTTTAATACAAAATATCGTATAGTGAGTTTCATTTGCTCTCTTTTTAAGTGCTTTTGCAATATATATTTTTGGGACTGAGAATACATGCGCTGTTTTATAAATGTTTGACGAAATAGACACAAGTAATCGAAACTACATTCCGTGGTTGGATTATCAAATCGAATATCACCTTTTAGCTTGGTAACCTAAGAATTAGGGAACATACACCCTAATTGACGCGAATCCTAAAGGTAGATCTACGGGCACTAACTCCCCCCATACTGGAAAATGGTATGCTTTAGTACTTTGAGTTATTAATACAGAAGAATTTCTTTTTTGGGGATATTCTATATGCATTTTGTTAATGTCGGTTACCAGGTGTTCACCATATGAATGATTTTTATGCACTTGCGAGTGTGATGTTAATTATGAAAAATGAGAATCTTGTGGTCTATTAAAATGATGGAAATAATTGATTGTGATAAACTAATGAACTCACCAACCTTTTGGTTGGCACTTTTAAGCATGTTTATTCTCAGGTATTAAAGAAATCTTCCGATGTGCATTTGCTCTAGAGATCTTACTTGGAGTCATTCATGACATATTTCAAAAGATGTTGCATTCGAGTCATTGAGTTCATCAAGAATATTATTAAGTCATTTATAGTTGGATATATTATGAAATGGTATGCATGCTGTCAACTTTCGATATGATGAAAGTTTGTCTTTTAAAAACAAATGCAATGTTTCTAAAATGTATCATTTAGAGGTCATATACCTCGTAATGGAACCATATGTAGTTGTATTTGTCCAGATGGATTAGGACGGGTCATGACATGTGGTATCAGAGCGGTGGTCTTAACGAACCAGGTCTTGCATTAGTGTGTCTAACTGATAGTTGTTAGGATGCATTAATGAGTCTGGACTTCGACCTAGTAGTTGTTAGGATAATTAATGAGTCTAGACTTGGACCTTGTCTGCATGTTAAAAGTTTTGCATATCATTCCTTGTCGAAAAATATCTACTTATTATTTTCAGTCTCGACACGTCTTATTGCAATTATTGCATAGATGGTGTATATACAAATTTATATCCCATCATATTAAACTTTGTCTGACACTTTCCTTAATTCCCTTCATAATCCACGGGATCCTTTGAATTATGTATAGATGTTTTATATAATTAGAAGATCATCCGATATTCGAAAATCATTTCATATCAAAAATCTTCTAACTGATTGTGTAAGATGGATCCTACATCTAGCTTGGATTCCATTAGTTCCGGAAGCTATTTCGAGGTGTATATTGAAGTAGACACCAAAGTCAATGAACCAAAAGTGCCTCAACCATTTAGCTATTTTTCTTTCTGGAGAAGATGGGGGTGGGTCCGAGACTTACTCACTCGATGGAGAAATGAAGAAGGCGAACCCTACCGTGAACCAAACTTACCTCCTAACATCGGGGAACATGATGTACTCACCGGTAAACCTATGCGCAACACTGTTTTCACCCTTCTTGCCAAAAATTTTCCACCTCGAAATCGCATTACTGCAATCTCAGAAAATATTCAACCTCTACTTCCGAATACCAATGGAAGGGGAATATTAGAAGAAGTTAGGAAACTTCGAATTGATAATCAAGATCTCTCGAATCAGATGAGTGGGTGGATAGAAATGATAGAGGGTAGGATAGAAACCCTGACAAGAATGGTGCGTGATTTACAAGCTATACTTATTACACCAACATCATCACCAACCTCAGCACCAACATCACTTATACCACCGACAGCAACATCCATATCACCAGCCTCGAGATCACCATCTGTACCGCAAGCATAATCTTTGTTCTACCTATCGTTCTATTTACTTTATCTTTGTTCTACATATCAATCTACATTGATTATCTTCGTTCTACATGGCGATTATGTAATCTCTAAAGTCTTAAAGATTATATATTCTCGTTCTAACGGTTAATCAAATAAGATTAATATCTTATTGGGTCATTAAATTCATGATTACATCTGAAGAAAATATATATGTAAGTATATTTTCATAAAGATCGTAATTAAAAATTCTTCTGTACAAATTATTAATGATGAGAATATTTTAACGGGTAGGTAATATACTAGAAATATTTATATTTCACATTAATATATTACACTATACATTCTTCAAATACGATTCAACAAGTCATTTACTATCCTATATACAACCATAGATATACGTAATCGTTCACCAAAGAATAACCATTTTCATTCCAATTCAATTTCATATACAAGTTTCTGCCGATCAAAATCCAAGTCAAGATTTGACAAGTGGTATAATGAAGAAAATAATGAATAAACTAAAATTGATTAGTAACCAATTAATTAACTACGTAAAATTTACTTCATCATCTTCAGATCTTAAATATTTTAAATTCTAAGATTATATATTAGACTATTGGACTACTAACATTGGACTACTTACCTTGGACAATTAAAAAGTATTAAAAGAGTAGGAAATATTAATTACAACATTTTGACTTAAAATATCGTTAATAAATTTCACCTTCTATAGTTAAACATTCCTTCAAGTTTGCCACTTGATTTCATCTTAAACATCCTTTGTATCTTGACGATTACAATCAGCGTTTAATCATCTAAAAACATAATTCTCTTAAAACCTCTCGAATTGATAACCGATGATTCAGATATCGTAGCATCAAATGCAGAGGAAACAGCAAAAATTGTAGATGGTCTAAACGGCCAAAAGTTTGATGACAAAGAAGGGAGTGTTGGGAACACTCGATAGAAAATTTGGTACTGAAAAACGGATTGAGCAAATCATGAAGGAGATCAAGGACAAATACAAGGACCAAACCCTATATTCCAAGAACCCATATAAATCTGGATCCGATGAAATCTTTAGAGAATATCTTGCTCCGTACCCACATTAAAATCTTGCGGAAAATTTTCTCCATCAAATCTTCGAACTTAGAAAATTCCAAAATATCATCATAAATATCTTCGATATTTCTGAGGATATTTTCATAACTCCTCTTGTCCGAAATTACTTATCTCCTCGTGCTATCTATGTTACATTATAAAAGAAACTATTTTAGTTTCTATCCTTCTATAAAAGTTGAGTTTAAATTATGAATGATTTTTGGAGAAGTGTTGGGAATTGAAGCATGAATTAGTATAATATAATGACACTTGGCCAACGTGATTATATTACAGTAAGTCATGCTGAGTTCTAATGGAACGTGATGATGGTTCACAGATCATACCATCATCATGTGCCATGCTACATAACTCTTTCATTCTACTTAACCTCCGAACATATCAAGAAAATATATTCTTGATAGTTCTATCTTCTGTAATTCTGGTAATTTACCAAATCAAATTGTGCTATTATGTTCTTTCTTGCTTAGAACATTATGATCAATCGAAATTTCATACCTACGAATTCTGGACCATTATTCGCTTGACTTGAAGTCAGGAAGAGAAAACAAAAGCATAGAACTTCTAAATATAAGGAAAAATATAAAGCCCAACAACAACAAAAGAATTACAAACCATGTATATCAATGCGTATAGCAATATAAAGACACGGGAGAATGAAAAATACTATAACCCCAAGGTAATAGTAGAAGTGAATAGATTCCTCTGGCGGTAAATGGAAAAGAAGAATGACAGATGCGATAGTTAAGAAAATATCAAGAATCAGAACTGGATGGAGCATATCCACAATATTTTGGAAGTATGAATGGAGAAAGAAAGTATAGGAATGGTAAAAATAATGGAACGGAAGAGTTTAATTTATAATGGAAATATCAGATATAGCAATCGAAACAGATTGACCACATTTAATTAAAGAGGATCATAATTTCCTTAATTACCGAAGAATCAAATCTTGTATAGATTAAGAAGATTTTCTTTAAATCCCTTGAATTCCGGAATTCAACCCTGACTACGTCAAAAGCTAAGACGAATCTTTACTTCTTTATTTCACTCTTTTATGATAGCTTCACTCGTACGCTTCACATAATCGAATTATTTTATCCATATTACTCAATAGTAATAAAACTTTATTTATCAACTCATATTCGTCATGAAAACATTTTTATTGTTAGCCATGATGACCACACTCAAATTTCGGGACGAAATTTCTTTAACGGGTAGGTACTGTGACGACCCGAAAATTTCTGACCAATTTTAAACTCGATCTTTATATGATTTCGACACGATAAGCAAAGTCTGTTAGGTTGAGTGTCAAAAAAAATTTTGAACTGTTTCATATATTCAATTGACCTTCGACTGTTCTCGATGATTCACGATAACTATTTGTAATATATATATATATATATATATATATATATATATATATATATATATATATATATATATATATATATATATATATATATATATATATATAGGTATATATACATGTTGAGTCCCCAAAATAATTAAGGATTTAATTATGACAAAACAATATTTATTTGCGCTAAAGTGTTATGTGCAGCCAGCACACGTTTGTTTATGTATAGTCAGCTAATATAGCTGTGTCGAGTGTTTAGTATGCTGCCTAGTCTATCAGCACAAGGTAGAAATGTATTCTTCGAATCAGCACAGGATGTGCACCCAGCAAATCAAGAATATCAAGTGACTCAGCATATGAAGGACCAGTAAGTCTGGATATTAGCATACAACACAAGACAGCCATGCTCTATTACAAGCATGGTAGTTTCCCAGAGTGGTCTACATCAACGCACTATTCAACAGAAGTCGAAGACAAAGTTGAACAGAAAAGGACAGGAGTCGGCGGCTGACAAGTGACCTTACAAGACCACGTGGGAATGCAGAAGTGGAACGCATGTGCAGACATGTGTTATACTTTATTCATACCTAAGGAACACAACATTCCATTTGTTTAAATCAAATGGTAGTGCCAAACCGAATTGGTGTGTTCCAGCAAATAGCTACCTAAGAGGAAAGAAGGAGAGCACGCCTTCTGACACAATTGTCCCCACAAGTACAAGGCATCCAATGTACTAGTGGACAATAGATTAATTACACGGTTAATAGAACTACTATATATATTGTTGTATCCACTATTGTAAAAACTAGTGGTGTGGGTTTATCTGTTAGAGTCAAAACCGTGTAATAGCTTTAGTTTATCTCTTAGCTATAATCTAGGTAATCTGTATCAACCAACTATCATTTCCGCCAAGGATAGTTGTGATTCTTTCTGATTTAATCAATAAAGAATAATAGTTGAAAATTACCTGTGACTCTATCTTATTTACTACAGAATACTAAACTTGTTTAACTGACTAGTTAATTAAGAAAAGAATTGTATTCACCCCCCCCCCCTCTACAATACTCCTGTTGTTATTAAGGGACCAACAACTGGTATCAGAGCTTCAGTCTTGATAATTAATATCTTGGATCTGAATTCTCTTATGGCTTCGTATTCAAACTCAGCTTACCTTGAGAATGGCTCGTCTAACAGACCACCTAAGTTTGATGAAGATGAGTATGAAACCTGGAAGGCAAGGTTCATGCTACATCTTGAGTCTGTGGATTCACTCATGCCTGGAATTGCCAAAGATGGCCCTTTTGTTCCCACTGAGACAGTTGGTAGTGCACCAGCAACAGCTGACACTCCTGCCATCCCTGGCAGAGAGGTTATTCTCACTCCCTCTAGATGGGATGATGAGGATAAACGTCGAGTTGGTCTTGACCCTAAAATCAGAACCCTGTTAGCCATAACTTTGCCTAACCCACTGTTCAAACTGATCAAGGGAAAAGAAAATGCTAAGCTTATGCTTGACTACCTAGATGTCACCTATGAGGGTATGGGAGAAGTTAGGCAGAACAGGATGATTGCTCTTAAAAGAGAATATGAAATGTTCTTTGCCTATAAGAATGAAACCCTTAAGCAAACCTTCATTAGGTTTAACTCTTTGATAGCAGACCTGACCACTTTAAATGTAACCTACACTGAATTTGAACAAGTGAACAAATTCATTGATGCACTGCCATGTAAATGGAAACCTGTTACTGACCCATTAAGAACCACACAGACCCTAAAGAACTTTAACCTGTCTTCTCTCTACAGTTCCCTTTGGAATCATGAGAAGGCAGAAGCCAAGTTTGAACTTAACATGAAAGAAAACTTTAGGTCTGCCCCCACCACTTCAAAATCATCTAAAAATGATGATGCTGCTCTTATTGCTGCTGCTAAATGGAAGAAAGCTCAAAAAGCTTTACTGGTTCAAAAGTTACTGGCAGAACAAGAGTCAGCTGATAGTGTTGAGGAAAGTGGTACTGGGTCTGAAGAAAGCAGTACAGATGAAAGTGATGTAGAAGGGTTTGCTGATGGTATGGCTCTGCTGGCTAGGCAGTTCAAAAGGTTCAATCGTAGTAGAACCAGCAAGTCATACAAATGGAGCAAAAAGCCAAATGCTAGGTACAACAGCAAGTCAGTCAAGGGTCCTAAATCTGAGTGCTTTAATTGTGGGAAGGTTGGACATTTTGCTGCTGAATGCATGTCCAAGAAACCTTCCACGTCACATGCTAACTCTTTCTCAAAAGCTGATAAGTACAAAAACAAGTACAAAGCTATGAAAGCTCAGATGAAGGAAAGTGCAAAGACTGACAAGAAGGGTAAACAGCCAGAAAAGGTTCTAGTTGCTGAACATCATGACTGGGATGAAGCCAGCACGTCCTCATCTTCTGATAGTGATACTGATGATGATGGTGCTGGTTATGCTACTGGTAAAAGGCTGTGTTTGATGGCCAAAGAGGTAGAGGAGTCTGATGAGGATGATGGTGGTAGTACGTTTTTGGCTGATATGAGGGAAGCTGATCAAAGCAGAGATTCTCCTCAATGGAAAACTGAAATGATGTATAAGGTTGATAATTTTCGAACTTATACTGATGATGAAAAAGCTGAAATGTTTGACTACCTAAGAATTGATTTATGCAGAAGCTGCAAACGAGAAGAGAGTTTGAAATCTAATAACAAATCTTTAAATGAAAAACTCAAAGGCAAAAATGATGAAATTAAGATCTTAAAAGATACAATTTCCAAACTTGAAAAACAAAACTTTGCTTTAGAAACTCTTCACGTTGAGGCAGCAGAAGTCAAGACCCAGCTGGACAATCTCAAAAGAGTTGTTGCTTCATGGTGCACATCTGCTCAACGCACAGCTAAATGTGTTAACGAGCAGGTGCCTGCCCAAGTTCAAGCCTTCTTTGCTGGTGACTATGCTGCTGCTGCTGCTATTGCAGAAGTTACTTTCATGGACCCGATTCTTGAAACTGATCCTGAAGCTGTCTTGCCAAATACTTTTGCCAAGATAGTTGAAGGTAAAAAGGTTGTGACAAACAAATTTGTTAGACCTACTGTGTCCCCACCACCTGCCATGAAAGAAATTTTGGAGGATGAAGTTAGAGCAAGAGAAGCCAGTAACTCAATTGATGAGACTACTGACCCCTCAAGCATCCACTACATGACTCTGAAAGAAAGACGTATTAAAAGGGAAATCACTGAAAACAATTTGAGAAAAGTTAAACCAACTGATTCCCCTTCGTGTTCGAGTTCTACCAGTGCTAAGCCAGCTGATGACCAATCTACTGGTTACCCAGTAGCTGCAGACAAGCCAGTGAAACGAAATACTGGCAAATCTAAAGCAGCAGTTAAGATACCTACTGGTTCATCAGCATCAGAAGATAAGCCAGCAACTTCCCACGCTAACTTGTCAAATGATAAAGGAAAGACAGTTCGCCATGGTCATGGTACTGGTTCCAAAAGGAAAGCTGCCCATAAGGGAAAAGCAAAAATTGACTCGACTGATGAGCTGTCTATCACTGAGATAATGACAGCCAAGCTTGACCAGCTAATTGAGGCAGTAACTAAAAGTCGACCCGATCCTACTGCCCTTATTAGATCTGTGCATGACCAGCCACAAAAGCCAAAAGTGAGAAAATGCTACAAATGTGGCAGCAAAGCTCACCTGGCTAACCAGTGTACTCAAACCCTAACCCCATCTGCTGCTTCTTCTAGCAAGCCAGTAGAAAAGAAGAAGTCATCAAAGGTGACTCCTTCAGAACCCATCCTTGGATGGGTTCCCAAAAAGAACTAATCTCTAAGTTATTGTGCAGGGCATTCAAAACAAGCAAATCTGGTATCTCGACAGTGGTTGTTCGAGACATATGACCGGAAGTAAGTCCCTGCTGATGGACTATCAGGAAAAGGATGGTCCAGTTGTTTCGTATGGAGATAATTCGTTGGGTTACACAAAGGGTTTTGGTACTTTGACAAATGGGAATGTCACGTTCTCAAATGTTGCATATGTAGTTGGGCTTAAACATAACTTACTCAGCATAAGCCAACTGACAAGCAAGAATAAGATAGTCCAATTCAGAAAGAAAATTGGTACTATTTTTGATAAGACAGGGAAGCCACTGCTGACTGCAAAACGTCATGAAAACATGTATCAAATTGACATGAACACAGCAGTCACAACAACTGATACTTGTTTCTATTCGAAGGCAGCAGACAACCTGAAGTGGTTATGGCACAAGAGACTCTCACATCTCAACTTCAAAGATATTCAAAAATTATCCAGTAGAAGTTTGGTGTCTGGGCTACCCACAATGTCTTATGTGAAGGACAGATTGTGTCCTGGTTGTGAAAAGGGGAAACATCACCATGCCTCGTTCAAATCAAAGAAAATCTCATCTGTTGAGAAACCATTTCACTTACTTCATATGGATCTATTTGGTCCAGTGAATGTGGCCAGCTGTAGTGGGAAGAAGTATACACTGGTTATTGTTGATGAATACTCGAGATACACTTGGGTGTTCTTTCTGAGGCAAAAGAGTGAAGCTGCTGATGAAATCATCAATTTTATCAAAAGAATGGAGCTTTTGAATGGGCAACTGGTGAAGCAACTAAGAAGTGATCATGGTACAGAATTCAGAAATGCTACATTAGAAGAATTTTGTGCTGACAAAGGTATTTCCCAAAATTTCTCTGCTGTGAGAACACCTCAGCAAAATGGTGTTGCAGAAAGAAGAAACAGAACTCTCATTGAAGCAGCAAGATCTATGTTGGCTGAGTCTGGGTTGAAGAATTCCTACTGGGCAGAAGCTGTGAATACTGCCTGTTTTACCCAGAATAGATCTCTTATTGTGAAAAGACATCAGAAAACTGCTTATGAAGTTCTCAAAGGAAGAAGACCCTCAATTTCATTTCTTCATGTATTTGGCACTCCCTGTTACATTCTAAATAATAGGGATCAGCTGGGCAAATTCGATGCTAAAGCTGATGAAGGTATATTCCTTGGATATTCCAACATGTCAAAGGCATATAGGGTCTACAACAAAAGAAGAGGTTGTTTTGAAGAATCCATTAATGTTACATTCGATGAAACTGCCTCTGCTTCATCTACTGATCGTGAAGATGAAGTGTTACTGTTTGAAGAGCCTACTCAGCAAGCTCTTGATGATGAAGAGCCAGCAGCACAACCCTCACCAATCCATGCTGCTGGGTTCTCTGATGATGAAATGGAACATTCTGTTCCATCTGTGTCTAAACCAAGTGGACCTACTGGCTCTACTGAAGTGCTGCAACTTGAGCCTAGGTCTGCTGGTTCTGAGAGATCACAAGCTGGTACTGATTCTACTGAGATTGATCAGCAACCTTCTGTTGCTGCTCACTCATCTGAACCAGCTGATGATCAAGATGCTGTGTGTTCTACAACCAGCTCACCTGTTCATAACACCAAATGGACAAGGGAGCATCCGATTGAGCAGATTATTGGTAATCTTGCGAGTGGTGTTAAAACACGGAGGCATGCTACCAGTAACTTTTGTATGCATGTTAATTTTGTGTCTACCATTGAGCCCACGTGTCCTGAGGAAGCACTTCAAGATCCTAGCTGGGTTGGTTCAATGCAAGAAGAAATTACTCAGTTTGATAGGAACAAAGTGTGGACATTGGTACCTGAACCTGAGGATAAGACAAAGAAGATCATTGGTACTAAGTGGGTGTTTAAAAACAAGATGGATGAAGATGGTGTCGTTATCAGAAACAAAGCAAGATTGGTTGCTCAAGGGTTTAGACAGGAAGAAGGATTGGATTATGGGGAAACTTATGCACCAGTGGCTAGGATGGAAGCTATCAGATTGTTCTTAGCATATGCTGCTAGGATGAACTTTAGAGTATTTCAGATGGATGTTAAATCTGCATTTCTGAATGGGAAGCTGCAAGAAGAAGTTTATGTCAAACAGCCCCCTGGTTTTGTAAGCAGTAAATATCCAGACCATGTCTACAAGTTAGACAAAGCTCTTTATGGCCTTAAACAGGCTCCAAGAGCATGGTATGAGACACTTCATGTGTATCTCACTGGTATAGGTTTTAAAGTTGGAACAATTGATACCACTCTATTCTCAAAAGAGATAGATGGTGATCTCTTGTTGGTACAGATATATGTGGATGATATTATTTATGGTTCTAAAAATGAAAAACATTGTCAAGATTTTTCAAAACGTATGTCAAAGGCATATGAAATGAGTTTACAAAGAGATCTGCAATACTTTTTAGGATTGCAGATCAAACAACTTGATGATGGAATATTCATAAGTCAAGATAAATATATCAAAGATATGTTAAAGAAATTTGGTCTGACCTGTTTAAAAGACATAGGGACTCTAATGGCAGCATCCATTAAAATAGATGCTGATCCAAATGGTGAACCAGTCAATATCACTGAATATAGAGGTATGATTGGATCCCTACTTTATCTCACAGCCAGCAGACCAGATATTATGTTCGCCACATGTCTCTGTGCCAGATATCAAGCTGATCCTAAAGAGTCACACTTGCTGGCAGTAAAAAGAATATTCAGATACCTAAAAGGTACTGCTAAACGTGGTCTTTGGTATCCCAAAGACCAGGATTTTGAACTAATTGGGTATTCAGATGCTGACTTTGCAGGGTGTAAAATAGACAGGAAAAGTACTACTGGTGGGTGCCAGTTACTGGGTAGTAGGCTAGTCAGCTGGACAAGCAAAAAGCAAAATACTGTGTCCACATCCACTGCTGAAGCAGAATATGTCTCTGCTGGTAGTTGTACTGCTCAAGTACTGTGGATGCAAAGCCAGCTAAAGGACTATGGTGTTCATGTTACAAAAACTCCAATCTACTGTGACAACACCAGTGCAATTGCTATCACCAACAATCCTGTGATGCACTCAAGGACTAAGCACATCGATGTTCGGTATCATTTCATAAGGGATCATGTTCAAAAGGGTGATGTTGAGTTACATTTTATTTCTACAGACCAGCAATTAGCAGACCTATTTACAAAGCCATTAGATGAGAAACGTTTTAACTATCTCATCTCTGAGCTGGGTATGCTTGAGCTTTAAATAAAGGACAACTTTTGTTGGTGTGCTGGCTCTACAACGTGTAGGGCAAACCAGTAAGTCACATTTATTTACTTACTGCCTACATGTCAAACAACCAGCACAGCAAGGTCTTTCATATTTTGGTTACTTAAATGTTTTAAATGAAATAATAAATAGCTCTCCAAATTTAATGATTCCTTAAAACTGGAAACTCATTTACTTCCAATGATTTAAATTAAATTCATGACATATTAAATGTAACAAAAGTATTTTGTATTTAATACAAAAAATTATTTTTGAGTTTTTAAATCAATTTGTTTGAAATAAAATCTGATGCATTTAATGCTGTATGGGAGTAATGAGTGTTTAAGCCGTATAAATGTCATGTCAACCGTCTGTCTCCCTTTGAAAACGTGCCAGTCTGTCACATCTGCCCACGCGCCTGCAGATGACAGTAATTTTCTCTCTCCTGCACTTTTTCACCCACTCACAACGGATAAAAGTGTGTTTCATCTTACAAAATAACCTTCGGTTATTCATTTTTCAAAATACACACACACTTATACTCTCAAAATCTTTTCAATCTTCAAATCTTCATCCTACACTCATCAATGGCAGAACAACAACAGCAATCACCACGTGCTGCAAGCCAGCAAGAGGAACAACAGCAACAACAACCTCAAACAGTCGAACCACAACAGCAACCACAACCTGCCCCACAACCGGCACCGGCACCGGAGGAACCGGTAGTTCAAGAACACGTCGTTCAAGGACCACTGTTCAATCTCCACCCCAACCTGATTAGGGCTCCCAATGCACCTGATCACTCACTGATTCGCCTATCTAGAGGCAATGCTGCACATGCCCTCTCTATTCCCAAATCGAAGGTTAACAAAGGGTATGAGGCCCTCATCGAATACATCCGTCAATCACCTCTGGCAAGAGCCATCACCGGTGTACCTTCCCGATTCTATGCTGCCTGTTTGGCACGATTTTGGTATACTGCCACTGTTGCCACCACTCCCGGCAACGTTTCATGTATTCGTGGCATGGTGACTGAAACCCTAAATTGCTCTGTCACCGTCGAAGCTATTAGACGTGCTCTTCAATTGCCCGGTGGACCATTTGTTGCTTCACCTACTAGTGACGAATTAAGAAGGGAGGTGTTGGAGACCATTGGGTTTGCTGGACCAGTGGCACATACACCGTTGAGAAAGCATATGCCACCTCTGTGGTACTACTTCTTTGGGTTGATGACTCAGTGCATGAGTCAAAAGTCAGGAAGCTTTGACCAATGCTCAGATTTTGAGCTCAAGCTTGGTCATGGGTTGTTGTTCAACAGGAACATCGATTACGCCCTTGAAATTTATTTGAGGCTAAGGGAAATGGTGACTGCTAGAGTAAGAACCAACTTGATTCCATTTCCACGATTCTTAAGCCTGGTATTTGAAAGTGAACTGGGTGAAGCTTATAAGCAAATTGCTGATCAATCATTTGAGGTCCCAGTAAAACAAGGGGGTATGCCAAAGGATGTACCTGCTGCTCCATATGCTGAGTTGACACCAGCAATGAACGAGTATCTTGCTGCTCGTCGTGGAGCCACCCAATCGACTGCCTCTGGTTCTGCACCAGCTAAGGGGGAGGGTCCTCAGCGAAAGCCAGCAACGCGAAGGAAGCAGCCAGCTACCTCAACTAGTACAGCCACCGTCTCATATACTGGTAAAGCAGTAGTTGTATTAGAATCTAGTGCTCTCTAATCATAAAGAACAGCCCTAGTCTTATATACTGACTACCCATTTCTAGTGTTGGAATCCGTTGCTCATCTATTTCTTGGTAACAGGCAAACCTAAGCGTGCTAAAGCTGGCTCCAAGCAAACCACAGGGGAGATTGCACCAGTCTCAGCTGCTGCTCCTGCAAAGGATGTAGCTATGGAACCTGGTGCGTTTCTAGACCAAACAGCAGAACAATCTAACTTAATTGAAAATTTTTTAACTGCTGACTTGAAAAATGTTGAGGGAGTTAACGGTATAACCCTGGCTCCCAAGCTGACTGGTTTTAAAACTGGTGTCAAGAAGAGTAGCAACCCATACTCGTCTAACCAGGCACTTCCACATTTTTCTGAAATGAACTTATTGCAATACTCTCTGCTGACAGTACAACCAGCAGAGAACATAACTGACCCCCAAAGCAGGCTTGAGCTGGGTCTTCATCGTGTTGAACCAGCTCAGGTGACTGCACAGCCAGTATGTTACTCGGATACTGTTAAGAGTCGCACTCCTACATCATTACCAGCCAGATCTCTTACACTATCTGGGTCAACATGTGTTGCCAATGAGTCAGCAGAGTCACCGCTGTACTTACAGACACCTTCTTCTGTCTCATTCGAAGGGCTGACCAAATCAAAAGTCTGTCCCCAGAGACCAAAAACAGAGGCAATTGTTGAGTCAAATTTATTTGGTTCTACAGTTGCTAACATAACTTGTTCTATTGTTTCAGTTCTTAGCAGGGTAGATGAACAGGCAGAGGGGGAGCAAAATAAAGATGTTGTTATTCCTACTGGTGATATTGCTGCCTCTGCTACTGGTGTTGGTGCCACTGATTCTGTTACTGGTGGTGCTGATGCTAGTACTGTTGATTCTGCTGCTGCTGGTGTGGAAGATGTTATCATGGAAGAACCTCCTGTTCTTGAGAAGGTTATTGACAATATTGTCAAGGATGTTCTTCTTGATGAACCTGTCACCCAGCCAAGAGTGGACCCTGCATTAATGTCTGATGAGCCTGCTGATTCTTCTGATTCTTCTTCTATGGAACGTCAAGTTCTTACAGAATCGGCAGTTCGTCATCCTATTGGTCCGATTTTGGTTGCTACTGAACCAACCGCAGAGGTTGCTGATGTTAAGGATGCTGGTACCTCTGCTGACACAACTACTGATTCGACTAAGGCTTCTGTGACTGAGGAAACAAAGCCATATGTTGTGCAGGTACCAGATCCAGATGAAGTTGTTCCTAACTTCATTTTCAAGGGAGCTTCAATCTCTCCCAAGATTGCTATGCTGGTCGATCAGCTGACCATTGATCCCGAATCTGCGATAGTCTCAGCCAGCAGATTACCTCGTGAAGAGATGGTTGAGCTATTATCTCAGCTTGATAGACCAGCTAGAGAAGAAATTTATGAGAGGATAGCCCTGCTGGAGCAAATCAATGAACAGCCTTACTATCATGTTTTTGGTATGGCTCCAGCTGCTTCGCCATTTCCTGGTACATGGAGGCCTCTCAAGTTTGTCATCGATCCTACTACTGGTAAGTGTGTTATGCAAAATGTCCCTGATTCGCCAGTACCTTCTTCTTCCTCAGCTTCTTCCTCCTCATCTTCTTCTGATGAGGATGCTGATGAAGGTACTGGTAAGGGCGAACCAGTCACTCATGATAACGTGACTGGTTCCAAAGACAAACCAGTGGATCTTACTGATGACAATGCTGATAGTAATGCTGACAAGGATATCAGTGGTTCTAAGCCTTCGGGCGAAGGTAAAAACGATGGTGATCATGATGATGAGTCAGCTCCTGACCTTCCATCTCCACCACCCCACGGTGATACTCCTCTGTTAGCTTGTGCTGACCAACCTTCAACCTCTGCATACTTAAAGTTCAATGCAGATGAGGTTGCTGATATTTCCACCTTTGCTGTCTATAAGACACTGCAAGGGATCACACCAAATTTGGAGGAAACTATTCGCAGAGCTATTGTTGATAGTGTCTCTGCTGCTGTCAGATCTGCTGGAGAGGCTGTTACAACTCCTATTGATCTTAAACTCCAGCAGGTGTGTGCTTTTGCTGATGTGGCAGTCGAAGCAATCACAAAGCACCACGAAGATGAAGAGGAGCTTCAAAGGCGAATTATCTCTCACAATGAGTACTGTGAAAATATCACCCGACTCCAAGCTGATTTGGATGCTGCTAACCGCAGAAATACTTTCTTAAATGAGGAGAACAGGGTGTTACACGAGAGATTGGAATCGCAGGAAGCTCAAATGGCTAACATGATTTCTGCTGCTGCCTATGTTCAGATGGTTGAAAACATGCAACGAATGGCTGCTTTGCAAGGTGATGTTCGGGCCATCGTTGAACAAATGGCTATGGGTGTAGCCAGGAATGAAGTTAGATCCTCCAATCTTCTGCTACGACAATTTGGTGTGGATCCTGGTGCCCATCTTACTCCAGAGGTTGCTGAGTGGAACAATTTTGCCTTCTCTGCTCCTCAGTCAGACAGTGATCTTGATGCTACTGTCTCCCCTTCTATTACTGCCCGTGCTGATGACAAAAAGGGGGAGAAAAAGTCTCAAAAGAAATCTAAAAAGAGAAAACAGTCTGAGGGGGAGCATGAACATGAAAAGGCTCCTAAACAACCCAGGAGATATGGAGATGGTGATGGTGATGGTCAAGACACTGGCCCTAAGCCCAGCAACGCTCATACTGAAGCTGGTGGTGCACAGGCAACTGGTGGTACTCAACCCAGTGTGTCTGCCACACCAGTGGATGATATTGGTTCTGGCAGTAAGCCCAGTGATGTTTCTGATATGGCTGTAGCTGAAGCTTTTGTGTTGTCTCAATCTATTGAACGTAAAATGAAGAGGAAGTTAGAGAGACATCAAAAGCGACAGCATGAACTAGATGATGCCTTCAATGCCAAGTTTGAAGCCTTTGCTGAACTTAAACGTCGTAAGATTATGCACAGAAGATGGCTGAGTCCAAAAGCAATGGAAGTCGATGATGACCTGACTGCCTTTGATAAACACAGAAAAGAGGCAAGAAAAAGAAATGCCAAGTTCATGGTCAAATTCGACAAACAGAGGGCAAAGCTGTATGCACAGAGAGCAGAAAGAATCAGGAACATGACTCCTGCTGAGATGAAGGATTACCTTGATTCTACTGAGTCAACTGGTGGAGTTAGAGCTGATATTTTCATGAAATGGGTTGATGCTATGTTAGAACCCAGCTCTACTCCTCAACCAGCATCTGCTGCTCAGCCAGCTACACAACAAACACAGCCAGCAGAAACAATCATCCTTAATGATGATGATGTTATTAGACAGGGGGAGCATCTTGCTATTGTTCCTTACCTGCCTCCTATTCAACCAGTATCGACACAAGAACCATCAGCTGAACCCAGGCCTATTGACAAATACAGGGTGAAATCTGCTCCTAGGGACAATCAGCCCCTGAGGAAAGGACCCCTATTCGAGGCAGCTGATGAAGGTACTGATGTGGTTGAGCCAGCTGATACTAATCAGTCAGCTGGCATTGAAGACACAACAAGGAGTGCTGTGATAGAAGACCAAGCCAGAAGTGTGCTGCTGGGTAGTACAAGTGTTGAAGACCCAGCAAAGTCGGTTGAGCTGGGTGCTAAACAAGTAGGTGATGAAACGGTTGATCCTGCTCACTTCACAGTCTGGGGAAGAGACGGCCAAACATTTGTTCTATCTCCTCTTCCTCCCCAGATTCAAGTTTACTTTGACAGAACACAGGATAACCGGGTCAATCAGCATCCAGTTAGTTCATCTGGCAGCTATGAATCATCTATGTATCCTCCATCTTCCCCAAGGGTTCATGACAAACATATCACTTGGGAAGATGACTCAGTAACCCATGGTGAGCCGAACATCAGAAAAATGAACCCAGATGAAAGAGATGCCTACAGACTTCAGATCACTGTTCCAGAGTTGCTTGAACAAAGACAAATTGAACTTAATGAAAGAATTCGTCAAGTCAGGCTGCTGCATCACCCTCTTGATCAGCCACACTATATTGCTGCACTAACCTTTGGCGTTGACATTAGGGTGTACTTGAATAACAGTGGTCTCAGGCTCTCCACTACTGATGAGAGAATTCATTTTGAAGATGCTCTCCAGCTGGGTATGGATATAAGGGAGTATTGTGCTGCCCTTAGTACTGAAGAGGGTAGAAAGATGGTTGAAGCAGTAAGATCCCTGAACATTTCTTATGATGATTATCTGATGGGTTTAGCTGCTGAAAGAGAAGCCAGAGAAGCTGCTGATGCTGAACTTGCTGAACGTTCAAGGCTTCAGGATATTGAAGACAGATTGGCTGCTGACAGAAAGCAACAGGCTGAGTCCCTCAAACTAGCCAGAGCCATTGTCAAAGAACAGGATAAGGTTTTTGATAAGATAGAAACTGCTGAGAAAGTACCTACCACTGCTCCTGTAGTACCTGATCACAATATTGAGTTTCCTGATACTTACTATAAGAGCAGGTATGGTAATGTGATGAATAGAAGATCTAATCCCTGCAGAATTATCAAGGTAAACAGGGGGACAAAAAGGGCTTTCAATGTTGTCAGGGAGAACAATGTTCAAGAAAGGATTAGTTTTGATGACTTAAGAACTCTTGGATTCAGTGAATGGATAGAAATCTTGGAGTATTTCATTGGTAAAGGTGAGAGTGCTATCAAGAGTGCTCTTAAGACTGAACTCCAACAGCTGTTCAAGAAGGCAACTAAGTTTGGGAATGCACCAGTAGTTGATGTTGATGAATTTCTTGCTCAAAAGCCTAAAGGGAAGCAACCTACTGGTGAAGGACCAACTGGGAGAAGCCGAATTGTTCTACCTCCTTCCATCCCTGTTTTTGACCCTGCTGAATTACCTCTCCTGTTCCCTGAAGCCTGGAAGATTAAACAAGAGGAGCTATCTGATGAAGAAAGAGAAAGAGAAAGGGATAAAGATAGATAGTCTCCTATGTGCTTAACTTGCATCTTTGTAATTTACTTTTTATTTTTGAATTATCTTGTAATTATTGTATATATCTGATGTAATGTAAGTAAAGTGAGTTTATCTTCAAAATCATATCAAATTATAAGATATAGATAACTCATCAAAAGATCCCAAAACAAACTTAAAGGGACGAATTTACTGTCTACTCTCTCTAGGTCCCTAAGTGCTGGCTTTAGTGTTTTCTCTTCAAGTCATAGGTTTTGTCATCATCAAATAGGGGGAGATTGTTGAGTCCCCAAAATAATTAAGGATTTAATTATGACAAAACAATATTTATTTGCGCTAAAGTGTTATGTGCAGCCAGCACACGTTTGTTTATGTATAGTCAGCTAATATAGCTGTGTCGAGTGTTTAGTATGCTGCCTAGTCTATCAGCACAAGGTAGAAATGTATTCTTCGAATCAGCACAGGATGTGCACCCAGCAAATCAAGAATATCAAGTGACTCAGCATATGAAGGACCAGTAAGTCTGGATATTAGCATACAACACAAGACAGCCATGCTCTATTACAAGCATGGTAGTTTCCCAGAGTGGTCTACATCAACGCACTATTCAACAGAAGTCGAAGACAAAGTTGAACAGAAAAGGACAGGAGTCGGCGGCTGACAAGTGACCTTACAAGACCACGTGGGAATGCAGAAGTGGAACGCATGTGCAGACATGTGTTATACTTTATTCATACCTAGGGAACACAACATTCCATTTGTTTAAATCAAATGGTAGTGCCAAACCGAATTGGTGTGTTCCAGCAAATAGCTACCTAAGAGGAAAGAAGGAGAGCACGCCTTCTGACACAATTGTCCCCACAAGTACAAGGCATCCAATGTACTAGTGGACAATAGATTAATTACACGGTTAATAGAACTACTATATATATTGTTGTATCCACTATTGTAAAAACTAGTGGTGTGGGTTTATCTGTTAGAGTCAAAACCATGTAATAGCTTTAGTTTATCTCTTAGCTATAATCTAGGTAATCTGTATCAACCAACTATCATTTCCGCCAAGGATAGTTGTGATTCTTTCTGATTTAATCAATAAAGAATAACAGTTGAAAATTACCTGTGACTCTATCTTATTTACTACAGAATACTAAACTTGTTTAACTGACTAGTTAATTAAGAAAAGAATTGTATTCACCCCCCCCCCCCCTCTACAATACTCCTGTTGTTATTAAGGGACCAACAATACATGAATGTTAATTGTAAATATATTTATTTGAAAAAATATATATATTTAGTTATATAATAAAACTTGATATTAAAATGTATTTATATACACATATAATATATGGAAAATAAATGATTTCGAGCTTAATTAGTAAACGTCAGTAACACTCGGTTGGCATCTCGTTAATGTTCATATAGATCTAATACGAGTTTAAGAAGATTTAAAATAAAAGTTGAAGTGTAAATCGATTACGAAGATTTTAAGTTTGATGAAAATATTTTTACCTTTTTGGATTAAATTTTAGTACTCCGTACATATTATTTGGAACATAAAATAAATAATTAACGAACCTTTTTAATCAGGTTTCAAACAGTTAATGATTGAAATAATTAAATATATATAATCTAAAAATCTGGGATTTTTAGAAACACTTTTATATGTTAACTGTTTAGCAAGGACACGATATAAAAACTTCGTGGGAAAAGTGTCGGTATAAAGAAATAAACTATTGGCTGCTAATATATTCTAATTATCATGTTTTCATTTATGTATTAATTATTATATTATTTTATTACTATTAGTATTATATATTTATCTCTTATATGCAAGAACCACACCCACTTGTTACTTTATGTTTCCACTTCACATGATTTTATATTTCAGTTATTATGATTTGATATGTTGTAGCCACACTTATTTTGGCTTATGTGGAAAAAAAAACTACTACCCAAGTCTTGTGTGACCACAGTCGATGAAACTGTCAAACACAATCATATCTCTTTTAGCTTTATAATATATACATACATGCATTTAAGAGTAAACCACACCGACTAATTCTATTCTCTGCTTTCTATTAATTTCTATCTCATCTATGTATCATATTACTACCTTTAGTAACAAATCAAGAACCATCGTAGACCATCATCTTCTATTTTCTGTTATGATTTGATACACTACAACAACCGGACCATCATCATCAAACATACAAATTCATTTACCATCTTCACCAAATCAATCAACAATTTCATATATACATGCATATGAATATCACCATCGACCACCATAATAAACCACCACCTCTTTTGTTATATACATAAACCATCACCACTTCGGTTCCCATATTTTCCCTAACCAACTTTAACTCTTCTTCTTGAGAGTTTACAGTGTATTTGCATTACACAAAAGTCTCCACACATATTCATTCTCCCTAAAACTTCGATTAACCAAACACCCTATAGTTGATTCTGTTCGAAACCACTATTGTTATGAAATTTGTTTCTGTTCGACTTCATCACCAAAACAAACATCATGAACCTCCATCAACCACCATAGACCCATCGACAACCCCTTCGATTACTTACTGCAACTGCTGCTGTTCGGTTTAAAACTCCATCGTGACCCACTACTGTTCTTATGATTCTTCCTTGTTGAACAACACTACAGCACACACCTGCAACTCACCTTCATGAATATTGTTTGCTAACCAAGACCCAACACTACCACACCCACCATCCGAGAACAACCATCACCATAAACCACCTGTTGCTACGTGTTCCTACAGCCTAAACCAAGACCACGCAGCTCAAACACCATCAATTATTATTATTGTTGTCGTGGTTACTGCAGACAGACCCAAACCACCATGTTCCATCACCATTTAAAACATCAAACCTGTAAATCCTATTCACTACTGCAGCTCATATTCCTGATTCAACTTTCGATTAACATCACCAACCGTCGATCTCTACCACCTACTACCATACAACCGTTATCCGTCATCATCCTATCTCTCTCTCTTTCTTCCTATCCCTCTCTCTAATGAATCTGTTTAGAAACCAATCAAACCGCCATCAATTACCACAGCTGCAATTACTTCTGTTTCTTTTACCAATAAACGATGATGATGATGCCTACTGAAGAAGGTTATCATTATATGTATGAGATGATACACGATGAATGAAGACAATGGTGAATAAAAAGATGATGGCAATTATATATAATATTAAACATATGATGATGAAGGTGAAACGGTGCTCCTGGCCATTTGTGTCTGACACTATGGTATCCTTTTATTCGCACATATTAAATTGAACCCTACACTGATTGGATTAGGACTTTAACCTCTTGGACTTGTTTATTTAATGGATTGGGCCTATCACCTTACTTGGGCGTATCTTTTCTTGGACTTGCTAAATGAAACGGCTGTTGGGGCCTAACATGTGGCTGTGATTCCATTTACTATTTTTCTGTTGGTCTATGACCCAGGTTCCGTTTTTCTATTGAATCAAACAATATCAATGAATGATAATGATGGTAATTCATAAAAATGATGATGACGGTATTTTATGATAAAGAGTGATGATGATGATAAGTAATACCATGATGATGAAACGAAAATAAGGATAGATGTTGATGATGATCATACGTGATAATCGTATATGATTAGGATTATGTTATGATTATGATTATGATATGATTATGATTATGATTGTAATATGATTAGGATTATGATTATGATTTGATTATTAGATGATGATGATGATCGTGATACAATAACGATAATGATGATGGTGTGATACATAAAATAACTTTGGTAATGATTTAATGATGACGAGGAATATGATGTTAATGATAAACGGATGGTGTTAATATTTATACAAAAATCATAATTTTGATATAATTATGATAAAGATGGTGATGATATAGATAAATGATGATGATAGGATGATCATGTTGATGTTATGATTATGGTGAACTAGATTAATTGGTGAACTAGATTAATTTTAGGAAGAAGGAGAAGTTGACAGAAAAGGGTTAAAAGAAATTAAAATGGTGATTATTTTAGAAAAGCAATGACAGAGTAAGAGTTAGTGGTGTTTGTGAAACGAGAGGTCGTGGGTTCGAGCCTGGGCTCGGACATTTTTTTTTTAGAAAAAGAAGAAGAAGGATGCAGAAGTAAAGGTTAAAAACAATTTAAGTTGGGTGTTATTTCAGAATTGAAACACATAGCGTAATGGTTAAGGATGTTATCGGGTTAGCGGGACGTCGCGGGTTCAAACCCGGACTTGGGCATTTTTTTTAAGGGCTACTCCTTTGAGGTAGTTATTACTAATACTCTTAGTATTATTATTTTTATTATTAATATTATTATTATCATTACTTTTATTACTTTTATTATTGTTAGTATTTTTACTACCATTAGTATTATTAATTATCATTATTATTATTATTATTATTATGATTACAAATATAAAGATTATAGATAAAAATATTATTATGAAAATGATTAAGTTATAATTTAAAATGAATTATTAATATTATTATTATCATCATTATTTTAGTATCATTATAATAATTATTTTAACAAACAAATGATATTTATATATAAATATATTTATTATATATATATATATATATATATATATATATATATATATATATATATCATAGTATATACTATTATAAAATGTTATTATTATTTAAGTTACATAATATAATATATATATATATATATATATATATATATATATATATATATATATATATATATATATATATATATATATATATATATATATTTAATACATTATATAAATTTTAATTAAAATACTTTAATAAGAATCTGATATATAAACTTGTTTAATTATTATTATATATGTTAATATATATAATTGATATAGGTTCGTGAATCCGAGGCCAACCCTGCATTGTTCAGTTCCGTCGTATGCATATTTTTACTACAAAATATCGTATAGTGAGCTTCATTTGCTCTCTTTTTAAATGCTTTTGCAATATATATTTTTGGGACTAAGAATATATGCGCTGTTTTATAAATGTTTGACGAAATAGACACAAGTAATCGAAACTACATTCCATGGTTGGATTATCAAATCGAATATCACCTTTTAGCTTGGTAACCTAAGAATTAGGGAACATACACCCTAATTGACGCGAATCCTAAAGGTAGATCTACGGGCACTAACTCCCCCCATACTGGAAAATGGTATGCTTTAGTACTTCGAGTTATTAATACAGAAGAATTTCTGTTTTGGGGATATTCTATATGCATTTTGTTAATGTCGGTTACCAGGTGTTCACCATATGAATGATTTTTATGCACTTGCGAGTGTGATGTTAATTATGAAAAATGAGAATCTCGTGGTCTATTAAAATGATGGAAATGATTGATTGTGATAAACTAATGAACTCACCAACCTTTTGGTTGACACTTTTAAGCATGTTTATTCTCAGGTATTAAAGAAATCTTCCGATGTACATTTGCTCTAGAGATCTTACTTGGAGACATTTGTAATGACCCGGAATTTTCCAACCAAATTATACTTATGAGATTAATATTTACATAAATTAAACCATACCAACATGATAAGTAATCCAAATTGTTGAGACTTGTGTTTTTGAAAAGAGTTTTACACAACGTTTGACCGTCCAATATGACCGATGATATCACGAACTATATAACATACGATAATTTTACGTTTGTGTATATATATGTATTTATATATAATTAACATGATCTAAGGATGGTTTAACATCTCATTGTGTACTAATGACAATGAGTTATAAGTATATTTTGAAACTACTAACTTAAGTATTCAAAACGATAACTATACGTAACATTCTTTGATATATATACTTATAATCTATAATGCTTATACATGTATCATATATATAATGTATTTAATCACTTTTTAAGGACTTAAATACATAAAACAATATAAGTATATTCATAAAAGATAGCTATATTTGAATTCTCATTCCGTTTCCTCAAGATTTCTATACGTATATCTAGGGTATATGTACCCGTATCATACCCAGCTTCTATACGTATTTACTATTGGTATATACACATCAAATCAACATCCTAATCAACATTATTACTGCCCTAGATATGAGGTAACTAGGATTTGTCAAGTAGTATGAATTATTAGTAAGAAAACAAAATTAGGAATCCTTTTCTTTCTTTATAAACTAAAAACGTTTTTATAAATGAACACCATTTCTTCACTCCATTTTCTCATACCTACTCCCTCATTTCTCTCTCAAAATACTCCTAACTTCATACTTGATCATATCCAAGCATTTTTCCCATCATTTAGCTTCAATTACAAGCCTTAAACACCATAAGAAAACTCTTTCAAGAACATATCAAAATAACCACCCATTTGAAGAAGTTTACTTCCAACCTTTTGATCTAACTCCACCACTCTTTGATTCGAAGATTTTTTATTATCTTTTGCAGTAACTTTGTCCAAGTAACTTGAGGTAGTAACCTTGTTCATAATCTTATTCAATTCATATTCATATAGCTATCTTATTTTGTGGTATAAAATTTTAACAACAAGAACATAGTTTGAATGATTTCAAACTTGTTCGCAAACTAAATAGATCCTTCTAACTTGACTTTTAAAACACTTCAAGACCTGTAATATATTATAATGATATGCTAACCTAACAAGATATAACTTGGTTTTACAAAGAACATCTTAAAAACTGAATCTACGTCGTCGGAGTGCAACCGGGAGCTGTTTTGGGTTGGATAATTAAAAACCATCTTGAACTTTGAATTGGAAGTTAATGTTCTGGAAAAATGATATTTCTTATGAATATGTTAACACATAAAAATTTCATGGTTTAACTCAAAGTGTAAGTATTTTTAGAAAAAAAATCATTAAATGTTGTTTTTATGATGGAAAATGATCACTTTCATAAGTTTCACCAAAGTTTGACCTATAACCTATGATTTAGAATACAAACTAAGGTATTTTCATATTCTTAAAATTTGATTCGATCCAAGGAAGTGGCAAGTTGAACCAACAAAAACGGAGTTGTAATGAAGAAACTACGACTAAAACAAGATTGGGTATCCGAAGCTAGTTTAGCTACGAAAATATTTGGAGAAAAAGTAAATTAATCATATCTTTTCTAATTAATATGATATTTTATATATAATTACTTATGATTTGATTTAATATATTTCAGGACCACCCGTAAACAACACGAGAAGATTAATCATAAGACCTCATGATTGTACGCAACACGGTACTTTATGTACGCAACACGTCATTTGACAACATGGTACCATGGGTCGAGATTAATTCTAATCAATACGAATATGATGGGGTCTTTATTTATTTTATTTAAGCAACTAATTGTGGACCACTAACATCGGACTGCTAACTACGGACTAAGAAAATATTAAAAGTATTAAAAGTATATATATATGTAACAATTACTTAAAAAGAAAATATGTTGATATATTATATATATGGTTAGGTTCGTGATATCTATCGGAGACCAAGTCGAATTAAATACCTTCAAGGCAAAAGTGAGTTTCATTTGCTCCCTTTTTAATTGCTTTTGCAATATATATTTTTGGGCTGAGAATACATGCGCTGCTTTTATAAATGTTTACAAAATAGACACAAGTACTTAAAAATATATTCTACGTTGAGTTGTACCACTGACATATTTCCATGTAGCTTGGTAACTACTATTTACATGGGTATTGTAAACGCGAATCCTGTTGATAGATCTATCGGGCCTGACAACCCTAATCGGACTGGAAGACCAGTATTCAACGGTTGCACTGTACTTCATTTTGGTGACTACACTTGGTACGGTGTAGTGAGATTTCATAATAAAGGGAATATGCGACGTTGATTAAATGTTAAGTATGGTTACCAAGTGCTCAACCACTTAGAATGCTTTACATACACTTGCGACTGTATTATGTTTATGATTATGAAATCTTGTGGTCTATTAACATATTGAAATGATTGTCATGATAAACCTATGAACTCACCAACCTTTTGGTTGACACTTTAAATCATGTTTATTCTCAGGTACGAATTAAGTCTTCCGCTGTGCATTTGCTCAATATAAGGGCATTACTTCGAGCCGATCATCGCAATGGGACCAAATGTTGATGACTTCGTCCAGGTGGATTAGGACGGGTCCTTTCATCATTCATGACATATTTCAAAAGATGTTGCATTCTAGTCGTTGAGTTCATCAAGAATATTATTAAGTCATTTATAGTTGGATATATTATGAAATGGTATGCATGCTGTCAACTTTTGATATGATGAAAGTTTGTCTTTTAAAAACAAATGCAATGTTTGTAAAATGTATCATTTAGAGGTCATATACCTCGCAATGGAACCATATGTAATTGTATTCGTCCAGATGGATTAGGACAGGTCATGACACATACGTCATTTGCAATATACTGTCCGTAAAATAACCCCCAGCCCAACCCTTCTATACACGGTTGACCTCTTCCGTCCCTTTTATACACGGACGGTACTGACCCTTCTATACACGGCCAGTTCCCAAATGTGCACATAACCCACCTACGATCTCACCGTAGGTAACATCACTAATAACCACAAGGCAATCTAATCAGGCATTTTACTATTTCAATCTAAGAGGAAACCTGATAACAGTAGTAGAACCTACTACTTATCATTACAACAATAATTAACATGCATACATAGAGTGACCAACAACATGAGTGACCATTGAGACGATCTGTCCTAATTCATAAGGACGAATACAATAACATATGGTTACATCGCGAGGTACTTGACCTCTATATGTTACATTTTACAAACATTGCATTCGTTTTTAAAAGACAAACTTTCATTTCATTGAAAGTTGACAGGCATGCATAACCTTTCATAATATATCTAATCTATAAATGACTTAATCTTTTATCTTCTTAATAATAATCTTTATTGAACTCAATGACTTGAATGCAACGTCTTTTGAAATATGCCATGAATGACTCCAAGTAATATCTCTAAATGAGCAAATGCACAGTGTAAGATTTCTTCCAAACCTGATGATGTTAAAGCGAGGTGTATACGAAATAGTTATAATTTTACTGCGAAATACGATTAAATACGATACAATTTTACACAAGTTATTTATTTATTTATAGAGTGGATATACCTAAACCTTACTACAACACTTATAGGCAGTGTACCTAATCGTACAGTAGTGTAGTTTTTAGTAAGTCCGGTTCGTCCACAGGGAACTAGCCAAGTTTAACGCTACAATTATTTTAAACTATATTTGTATAAATAAATAAATATATATATATATATATATATATATATATATATATATATATATATATATATATATATATATATATAAGTAGAATTTTTATTATTATAAAAGGGGGTATTTACCGTTTAATGACCGGTTTGTCGATTTTATATCTTAAGTCGTAAATAAAACCTAATGTAAAATATTAAATATACAAATACAACTTAATTTAAAGCGTAAAGTAAATGACGATAATAAAATTGCGATAATTAAAAGTGTGATAAATAAAATGACGATAAATAAAATTGCGATAATTAAAAGTACGATGAGATATAAAATAAAGGAATTATGCTTATTTAAACTTCCGTAATCATGATGTTCGACGTGTTGATTTTAGTTTATTATCATGGGTTAATTGTCCTTTGTCCTGGATTATTCGATATGTCCATCTGGTTTTTGTCCATAACAGTCCATCAGTCATAAATATAAAGTGCGAGTGTCCTCGTCAAATTATCCTTATACCCAAAGTCAAATATTCCAACTAATTGGGGACTTAAACTGTAATAAGGTTTTAATACATTGTTAATGATTACACCAGGTTATCGACTGCATGCAATCCAAGGTTTTAATACTTTATTAACAATTACACCAAGTGTCCTTGTATGTAATTCACCCCTGTTTTAATGAGTCCACTGAATATTAATCCATCCCCGTGTCCGGTTAAATGAACGATTATTAGTATTTATAAATATCCCTCCCATCGTGTCCGATCGAGTGTATATGGTTATTTATAATTACCTCAAATTCTAAATCTCTATATTAAATTAACGAACTATCATTCAGTTAAACAAATATAAAGCCCATTAATAGCCCATAGTCCAATTTCCACAAGTGTCGGTCTTTTGTCCAAACCCCAATTATGGTTCAAAACCCAATAACCCCGTCTTTAATATTTAGTCCCACATCACGATTACTTCGGGTTAAATAAGCATAATAATAACTTAGCTACGAGACATTAATTTAAAAAGGTTAAACATAACTTATAATGAGTATTAATCGCGTAGTGTTACACGGACAGAATTTCGACTTACAAACTTAAAACATTCGCCATTATAACCTTATTATTATTAACTTAATATTAAAATTATAATTAAAATATAAATATAAATATATAAGAGAGACAGAGAGTTGATGATTGATGAAGGTGTGTTTTCTCCCATGCTCCGTAGTCTCCTTTTATAGGCAAGAAATTGCACTGTTTAATTGTTGATTATTGGTTGAGAAAATTAGGTGCACACTTTGTTGAAATATTTGGCAATCATACGTATCACCAGGTTCATCATTCATGATTAAATTATTATTATTATATTATTATTATTATTATTATTATTATGAATTATATATATATTATATTATATTCTTGTGCATAGTTGACTTGTAATTTTAGCTCTGTTGAGTTGTACGTTGATATTTGGTTCATGTCTCGGTTCCGGATTTTCGAACGCCTTTTCGTATGCTTAGATATCTTGTACTTTGCGTTCCGCGACTTGTACTCTTGTAATTTTTAGACGTTTCTTATCAATAAATGGAACCACTTGGATTGTATCCTGTACATTTGAGTTTTTTGGTCATTTGCGTCTTCAAATCGTTGTTTTCTTCTTTTGTCTTCACACTTATCTATTTAAACGATTATTACATAAAAATAAAACAATAGTAACTAAAAGCTTTACATATTGGAAGGATATTGATACTAAATATATGTTCATTTAGAGCACTATCAAATATCCCCACACTTGAACGTTGCTTGTCCTCAAGCAATACAGAACTTGAAATTAAATCACACTTCACTCGAATCACTTTTTTATTCTCACACTTTATACATCAGTGATTTTGATACGGCGGTATAAACAATGATAGTAACGATGTGGTTTACAGTCCCACATGACTATGAAAATTTAGATCCTTTAAGAAAATTGGATCTTTATGAAAACATTTGATCTTTTGAAAATTCAAGCTAGATTTTATCCTAGACAAGTTTTCCGATTTGACCCACCATCGGTGTTGCAAAATATTTTTATGGATCAATATTTTGGCTAAAACTTTTAGGTTCGTGTAATCCACTACTATCCCTGTATCGGAAAGCACACATCCAGTTTACTTGTCCCGTATATTACCTTTCGGTAAACTACCGTCCGGTTGTAAAGAAAAGCGATGAACAAGAAACTGTTAAGGCAATATCTAATGACATGCAAATGTTTCATGGTCTATAATGTGTCGGATGCAATTACTATCCTTTGTAGGAGCAATAGTAAAGATCACCCTATAGTTTTTCGGTCTGGCACAAGGTCCTGTCTTCGACCATGCTATGCAACCACCGTTCTTACGGTTGACACCCGATTTGGTTCAGGTGACCTAATGAATTCCGGTGAATTCCTAGGATTTTACATTCAATGGTAATGAACGCATTGAAAATAGGGTTTCAGAAAACAAATCGGTTTGTAATTTGATCAAAATATTTTCTCGTTCAAGCTCGATTTTAGATATCATTGAATTCCATGAGTTTGAATTCTCAATCTTTAAGGACAATCTCAAGGATTGAGTAATATCAGGCTTAAAAGCTGATTTTTGATCTTTAAGGAGATTATCCTTTCTGAGGATCTGATTCATTAGTCTTATAAGCTAATTTGCACGGTACCCTCCCCATTTTACTAGACAGATCCTCTCATGGTTAGGATAAGTCTGACCACTTGGCGACCCTGTTTGATGCTGAGGTCCGTGGATTTCCTGCTGATTTTAGAGATGACTTTTCTAGATTTTTCGTCAACCTACAGCTGGTTTGGACGACAACTTCCTGAAATATCCCGTTCTTATTGATTAAAAACGTTCCATATTAATTGATTTCGTTGCGAGGTTTTGACCTCTATATGAGACGTTTTTCAAAGACTGCATTCATTTTTAAAACAAACCATAACCTTTATTTCATAAATAAAGGTTTAAAAAGCTTTACGTAGATTATCAAATAATGATAATCTAAAATATCCTGTTTACACACGACCATTACATAATGGTTTACAATACAAATATGTTACATCGAAATCAGTTTCTTGAATGCAGTTTTTACACAATATCATACAAACATGGACTCCAAATCTTGTCCTTATTTTAGTATGTAACAGCGAAAGCTCTTAGTATCCACCTGAGAATAAACATGCTTTAAACGTCAACAAAAATGTTGGTGAGTTATAGGTTTAACCTATATATATCAAATCGTAACAATAGACCACAAGATTTCATATTTCAATACACATCCCATACATAGAGATAAAAATCATTCATATGGTGAACACCTGGTAACCGACATTAACAAGATGCATATATAAGAATATCCCCATCATTCCGGGACACCCTTCGGATATGATATAAATTTCGAAGTACTAAAGCATCTGGTACTTTGGATGGGGTTTGTTAGGCCCAATAGATCTATCTTTAGGATTCACGTCAATTAGGGTGTCTGTTCCCTAATTCTTAGATTACCAGACTTAATAAAAAGGGGCATATTCGATTTCAATAATTCAACCATAGAATGTAGTTTCACGTACTTGTGTCTATTTTGTAAATCATTTATAAAACCTGCATGTATTCTCATCCCAAAAATATTAGATTTTAAAAGTGGGACTATAACTCACTTTCACAGATTTTTACTTCATCGGAAAGTAAGACTTGGCCACTGGTTGATTCACGAACCTATAACAATATATACATATATATCAAAGTATGTTCAAAATATATTTACAACACTTTTAATATATTTTGATGTTTTAAGTTTATTAAGTCAGCTGTCCTTGTTAGTAACCTACAACTAGTTGTCCACAGTTAGATGTACAGAAATAAATCGATAAATATTATCTTGAATCAATCCATGACCCAGTGTATACGTATCTCAGTATTGATCACAACTCAAACTATATATATTTTGGAATCAACCTCAACCCTGTATAGCTAACTCCAACATTCACATATAGAGTGTCTATGGTTGTTTCGAAATATATATAGATGTGTCGACATGATAGGTTGAAACATTGTATACGTGTCTATGGTATCTCAAGATTACATAATATATAATACAAGTTGATTAAGTTATGGTTGGAATAGATTTGTTACCAATTTTCACGTAGCTAAAATGAGAAAAATTATCCAATCTTGTTTTACCCATATATTCTTCATTTTAAATCCGTTTTGAGTGAATCAAATTGCTATGGTTTCATATTGAACTCTATTTTATAAATATAAACATAAAAAGTATAGGTTTATAGTCGGAAAAAATAAGTTACAAGTCGTTTTTGTAAAGGTAGTCATTTCAGTCGAAAGAACGACGTCAAGATGACCATTTTAGAAAACATACTTCCACTTTGAGTTTAACCATAATTTTTGGATATAGTTTCATGTTCATAATAAAAATCATTTTCCCAGAATAACAACTTGTAAATCAAAGTTTATCATAGTTTTTAATTAACTAACCCAAAACAGCCCGCGGTGTTACTACGACGGCGTAAATCCAGTTTTACGGTGTTTTTCGTGTTTCCAGGTTTTAAATCATTAAGTTAGCATATCATATAGATATAGAACATGTGTTTAGTTGATTTTAAAAGTCAATTTAGAAGGATTAACTTTTATTTGCGAACAAGTTTAGAATTAACTAAACTATGTTCTAGTGATTACAAGTTTAAACCTTCGAATAAGATAGCTTTATATGTATGAATAGAATGATGTTATGAACATCATTACTACCTCAAGTTCCTTGGATAAACCTACTGGAAATGAAAAAAATAGATCTAGCTTCAAAGGATCCTTGGATGGCTTGAAAGTTCTTGAAGCAGAATCATGACACGAAAACAATTTCAAGTAAGATTTCCACTCGAAATAAGATTGCTATAGTTATAGAAATTGAATTAAAGTTTGAATATGATTATTACCTTGTATTAGAAAGATAACCTACTGTAAGTAACAAAGGTTTCTTGATCTTGGATGATTACTTGGAATGGATTTAGAAAACTTGGAAGTAAACTTGCAATCTTGGAAGTATTCTTGATTTTATGAAACTAGAACTTTTGGAATTTATGAAGAACACTTAGAACTTGAAGATAGAACTTGAGAGAGATCAATTAGATGAAGGAAATTGAAGAATGAAAGTGTTTGTAGGTGTTTTTGGTCGTTGGTGTATGGATTAGATATAAAGGATATGTAATTTTGTTTTCATGTAAATAAGTCATGAATGATTACTCATATTTTTGTAATTTTATGAGATATTTCATGCTAGTTGCCAAATGATGGTTCCCACATGTGTTAGGTGACTCACATGGGCTGCTAAGATCTGATCATTGGAGTGTATATACCAATAGTACATACATCTAAAAGCTGTGTATTGTACGAGTACGAATACGGGTGCATACGAGTAGAATTGTTGATGAAACTGAATGAGGATGTAATTGTAAGCATTTTTGTTAAGTAGAAGTATTTTGATAAGCGTCTTGAAGTCTTTCAAAAGTGTATGAATACATATTAAAACACTACATGTATATAAATTTTAACTGAGTCGTTAAGTCATCGTTAGTCATTACATGTAAATGTTGTTTTGAAACCTTTAGGTTAACGATCTTGTTGAATGTTGTTAACCCATTGTTTATTATAACAAATGAGATGTTAAATTGTTATATTATCATGATATTATGATATATAATATATCTTAGTATGATATATATACAGTTAAATGTCGTTACAACGATAATCGTTACATATATGTCTCGTTTCGAAATCATTAAGTTAGTAGTCTTATTTTTACATATGTATTTCATTGTTAATACACTTAATAATATATTTACTTATCATTTAACATAATTAACCAAGTGTATCAATATCTTAATATGATTCATATGTACCTAGTAAGACGTTGTTATAACGATAATCGTTATATATATCGTTTTCGAGTTTCTTAAATTAATAGTCTCATTTTTATGTATATAACTCATTGTTAAAATACCTAATGAGATACATACTTATAATAAAATCATATTAACTATATATATAACCATATATATGTCATCGTATAGTTTTTACAAGTTTTAACGTTAGTGAATCACCGGTCAACTTGGGTGGTCAATTGTCTATATGAAACCTATTTCAATTAATCAAGTTTTAACAAGTTTGATTGCTTAACATGTTGGAAACACTTAATCATGTAAATAACAATTTCATTTAATATATATATAAACATGAAAAAGTTCGGGTCACTACACTTCCTGACCTAAATCAAGAAGCGCGTGCCTTTTTTCGGAAGACTTTACTTCCTTTTAATGATGGAATTGATCCATCGGGTAGATCCATCTTTCTTTCAAATATATTACAGTAAATCGGGTAAAAACTAATTTGTATAGTTCAAAACAAAAGTACCTACAATAATCTTGTACAAAATATGTGATATATGTTTTAAAGAACTTGATGAATTCTTCCCACACTTGGCCTTTGTTTATCTTTCTTTGCCTTTTTGTTTTCTTCTATTCCATTTTAAATGAATTCTAGCGTTTTTGAGTTGTTTCTCAATTTATGTCCTTTCCGAGGCAACAATAATTTCGGTATTAACACCTAGTTTTATCATTCATAAATATGTATAAACATGATTTTAATTTCATTTAGTTGAAAATTTTTCAAATTTTCACAAAATTTGGCAATTAAACTAAGTGTAAACCCAAGAGAATTTATAACCCTTCCCCACACTTGAGATCTTGCAATGCCCTCATTTGCAAGAAATCAGTAAAAATTTAAATTCATGAGGGTGATTAGTTTAGAAAAATGATTAAAAGTACCGAGTTTGCAAACCTATTGTTTTATATCACATTTGATATTTTACGTCTTGTCGTTAAAATTAGTAGCTTTTGCTGAACTTAATGCCAGTTTTTGAAAGTGTGCTATTTTACCTTGTTTTGTACATAATATAAACTATAAACAAATATATACATAATATTTTTTTTATAAAACCTTTATTTATTAAAACAATTTAAATGAATAATTTTTAAAATTTTGTTTCCTTTTACTTTAGGTAGAGGTAGTTTCGATACTTTTACCTAGTCCGTCCCTCAACAAAATTTAAAATTTGTTGTTTTTAAAGCGATTGTTTTAAAAGCAAAGATTTTTTTTTTTGGGTTTTTTTTTTTTGGCATACTTTAGATCAATAATATTAAAAATAATGATAACAAAATTTTTCGCCCCGTCCTTGGGTAAAGCAATTTCGGTTCCATAACCTAGTTTTCAACTCACGACGAATTTTAGAAATCAATTTTTTTATTTGATGAAATAAAGTACATTTTTGTTTTTAAATTCACCTCAAACTTAAATTTAAAATGCATAATAATAAAATTTCATATAAATATCATTAATATTTATATACATTAGTTTTTCAAAATAATATAATTATATATTAATTTTATAAATTTACAATAATAATAAATTAATATTAATTTTTTAAAAACATGGTAAAAATATAATTAAAATCTTTTTGGTCTTTTATCCCACTTTAATCAATCTAATATTATCAAAAATATACGTCTCTCTTTTGGGTAAAGTAATTTCGGCTATATTACCTAGTTTTACTCCTGACGAATTTTTGAAATATTTTGGATTGATTGATTAAAGATATTTATACCTTATGAATAAACGGTAAATTTCGCAGTGATGTAATAAATTTTTGTATGATATTAATAATTTCAGTTTCGCATACCTAATTTTATTGAATATCAATTTAATACTTTATAGCGAATGATTCAGCGTTTATTATCAAAAGGTTAAAAGTAATAAAATAAAAAATAAAACTGTATATACATACCTGTGAGATAGAATTCTCAGTGACCTGCTTTAGCCGACTCATAAGAGAGTCGTGTGATTTGGTTTTCCATAGCTACATAAGCGTAACCTCGATTCTTCAATAACTTTTCTTCTAAACATATGAACGGTCCTTCTCTGCATAGAGTAACAAATTTGGTATTTGAATATGTTTGATTATTCGAACATTTACCTTCGTGTGACCATTTTCCGCATTTATGACATCTTTCAAGATGTCGTGCTCTTCTTTTTGTTGCGGATTTTGATTTTCCTTTACCAAAATGTATCTTATTATGATTATTCCTGAGTTCTCTCCTTACTTTGTCCATTTTGCCTCTTATGAAGGATACCACTTCACTCGAGAAGATGTTATTATTACGTTTAGTAATCAAAGCGTGTAGTAGTAGACCATGGTTCAGATCAAAAGAATTCTTCATCTCGTAAAACCTATAAAAAAAAAAATTCAGAATGGAGGGAGAAGACTAGTTCTTTAGAGTCTGCTAGGGAAAGACCATTCGGATTCCATTTTCGAGAACTACACAAAAACAGCAAATCTAACTCTAACAGAAATACATATTATCCTTAAAAGATTCGAATCTTCCCACACTTAGTTAGATGTGGTATCGAAATTGTGATTAACTTCATCTTCAACTTCCATTAGATTATCTATGTAATGTTTAACTCTGTGACCATTAACTTTAAATTCAACCCCATTTGAATTTATTAATTCTACTGTTCCGTACGGGAAAACTCTTTTAATTATGAATGGTCCAGACCATCTTGATTTCAATTTTCCAGGAAATAGCTTGAATCGTGAATTGAAAAGAAGAACTCTGTCTCCTTCTTTAAATTCTTTTGAACTTCTGATTCTTTTTTCATGCCATTTCTTCGTTCTTTCCTTATAGATTAACGAATTTTCGTATGCTTCATGTATCAATTCTTCTAATTCATTTAGTTGACTTAACGGCTTCATGCAAATCAAGATTACATGTCTTCAAAGCCCAAAATGCTTTGTGCTCAATTTCTACTGGAAGGTGACATGCTTTTCCGTAAACGAGTTTAAAAGGTGTGGTGCCAATGGGAGTTTTGTAGGCTGTTCTAAAAGCTCAGAGTGCATCCTCTAATTTCATGGACCATTCCTTCAGATTTGATCCTACGGTTTTCTCTAGAATACGTTTTAAAGCTCGGTTGGTATTTTTAACTTGTCCACTCGTTTGTGGATGATAAGCGGTTGAGATTTTATGAGTTACTCCATATCTTTTGATAACTTTCTCAAGTTGATTATTACAAAAATGAGTACCCCGATCACTTATTAAAGCTTTCGGTGTTCCAAACCTAGCAAAAAGACGTTTTAAGAAGTTGACTACAACTCGTGCATCGTTAGTTGGGAGAGCTTGTGCTTCCACCCATTTAGATACATAATCAATAGCAACGAGAATGTAGAGATTATTATGAGATTTTGGAAATGGACCCATAAAGTCAATACCCCAAACGTCAAATACTTCACATACTTGAATGACATTTTGTGGCATTTCATCACACTGACTTATTTTTCCGGCCCTTTGACAAGCATCACAGGATTTACAAAGAAGGTGTGCGTCTTTGAAAATTGTAGGCCAATAGAATCCAGCATCGTAGACTTTTCTTGCTGTTAGTTGAGGCCCATAATGCCCTCCTGTTGGTCATGTTTGACAATGATTTAAGATTTGACTAGCTTCATCTCCGAATACACATCGGCGTATTATTCCATCGGGACAACTTTTAAATAAATGTGGATCTTCCCAAAAATAGTATTTTATTTCACTAAAAAATTTCTTTCGTTTTTGGTACGACAACCCTTTTTCAAGGAATCCAAATATTAAGTAGTTTGCATAGTCTGCAAACCATGGAATTTCATTATAATTGATCTTCAAAAGATATTCATCAGGAAAGTTATCTTGTATGGCCGATTCATTTAGAACTTCTAATTCGAGATTTTCAAGACGAGAAAGATGATCAGCGGCGAGATTTTCTGCTCCCTTTTTGTCTCGGTTTTCAATATCGAACTCTTGTAAGAGTAAGATCCATCGGATTAATCATGTTTTGGCATCTTGTTTCGAAAATAGGTATCTAAGAGCAGAATGGTCGGTATAGACCACCGTTTTAGCTAAAACGAGATATGAACGAAATTTGTCAAAAGCAAAGACAATAGCAAGGAGTTCTTTTTTAGTAGTTGTGTAATTCGTTTGTGCTCCTTGTAACATCTTACTAGCATAATAAATAGGTTGAAATCGTTTTTCAATCCTTTGTCCTAAAACGGCTCCCATTGCAAAATCACTTGCATCGCACATGAGTTCAAATGGTATATTCCAATTTGGAGTTATCATGATCGGCGCATTAGTGAGTTTTTCTTTAAGAATATTAAAAGATTTGATGCATTCATCCAAAAAGATGAATGGAGCATCCTTTTCTAGGAGTTTATTCATAGGAGTGGCAATTTTAGAAAAATCTTTTATGAAACGTCGGTAAAAACCGGCATGCCCTAGAAAACTCCTAACTCCTCTAATATTGGTTGGATGTGGAAGTTTAGAAATTACATCTACTTTAGCTCTATCCACTTCAATTCCTTCCTTTGAAATTTTATGACCAAGAACGATGCCTTCTTTAACCATGAAATGACATTTCTCCCAATTAAGTACTAGATTTGATTGTTCGCATCTAATAAGCATTCGTTCAAGATTAACTAGACATGTTTCAAAAGTATCACCGAAGACTGAAAAGTCATCCATGAAAACTTCCATGCATTCTTCTATCATGTCTTGAAAAATCGCCATCATGCACCTTTGAAAGGTTGCAGGGGCGTTGCAAAGTCCAAATGGCATGCGTTTATAAGCAAAAGTACCATAAGGGCACGTGAACGGGGTTTTCTCTTGGTCCTCGGGTGCGATTGGAATTGGAAAGTAACCGGAAAAACCGTCAAGAAAACAATAGTAACTGTTTCCGGCTAATCTTTCCAGCATTTGATCAATGAAAGATAAGGGAAAGTGATCTTTTCTGGTGGCATCATTTAATTTTCTATAATCAATACAAACACTCCATCCTGTTACAGTCCTAGTAGGAATAAGCTTATTTTTTTCATTTGTGATGACAGTCATGCCACCCTTCTTAGGTACGCATTGAACTGGGCTTACCCATGGACTATCAGAGATTGGATAAATTAAACCTGCATCAAGTAGTTTAATAATTTCTTTCTTAACAACATCTTGCATATTAGGATTTAGTCTTCGTTGGCGTTGCACATACGTTTTATGACCTTCTTCCATAAGGAACTTATGTGTGCAATACGAAGGACTTATACCTTTATCTTCCATGCAATAGCTGGTTTATGAGCTTTTAGCATAGAAATGAGTTGAGAGTTTTCATTTTCCGTAAGAGAAGATGATATTATTACAGGTAATTTAGATTCACCATGTAAATAAGCATATTCCAAATAGTTTGGAAGTGGCTTTAACTCTAATATCGGTGGTTCTTCTATCAATGATTTTTATCGATATTTGTCTTCCTCTTTTAACATTTGAATTTCTTCTATTGTTGGTTCGTATTCATTTGCCATAATTGTAGCTAACATTTCAACTTCATCCATTGGTTCAGTTCCTTCTCCTAAAGAACATTCTCCTGTTCCTTGTAATTCTGAAAATTCTTCTAACAATTCTGCATGTGAATCTATAGTTTGAACAAAATAACATGTATCATCTGCAGATTGCGGTTGTTGCATGGCTCTATCAACAGAAAAGATAACACTCTCGTCCTTTATACTTAGGGTCAGTTTCTTACCAAACACGTCTATTATTGCTTTAGCCGTGTTTAAGAATGGTCTTTCTAATATAAGAGGAACTCGAGAATCTTCTTCCATGTCCAAAATAACAAAATCTACTGAAAATACTAAAGTACCAACTTTAACTAGCATGTTTTCCATTATCCCTATAGGATATTTTACTGATCGATCTGCTAATTGTATGCTTATTCGTGTTGGTTTCAATTCTCCGAGACCTAGTTTAGCGTATAGTGAATACGGCATTAAATTTATACTAGCACCTAAGTCTGCCAATGCTTCTATTGAACTAAGACTACCCAGAAAACATGGAATTGTGAAACTTCCTGGATCAGAGAGTTTTTCTAGTAGTTTATTCAACAGCACTGCAGAACAATTAGCATTCATTGTAACAGCTGAGAGTTCTTCCATTTTCTTTCTATTTGTGATTATATCTTTCAGGAATTTAGCATATCTTGGCATTCCTGAAATCACATCAATAAAAGGAAGATTGACATTTATTTGTTTAAACATATTCAAGAATTTGGATTGCTCAGCTTCAAGTCTTTCTTTTCTCATTTTACTTGGGTAAGGAAGTGGTGGTTGGTATGGTTTAACATAAGGTTTAGCCTTAACTATGTTATCTTCATTAACCTTTTCAACTACCGATTCTGATTCCTTTTCTTGCTCAGGTTGTGGTGCCTGTGTAGTAGGAATAGCGTCATCAGAAATTACAGGTATTTTAGGTGGTTTAAGTGTAATACCACTTCTCGTGGTAATGGCTTTAGCTATTTCATTCCGGGGATTAGCATTTGTATCACTAGGTAGACTCCCCGGTTTTCTTTCACCTATCAACCTTGCTAGGTTACTTACTTCTTGTTCAAGATTTTGAATTGAAGCTTGTTGATTTCTAAATGCTTGAGCATTTTGTTCATTGGTTTGTTTCTGAGATGTGAAAAATTGCGTTTGAGATTCAACTAGCTTCGACATCATATCTTCTAAATTTAGCTTTTTATCATCGGTTTGTGGTGGTTTATTTGGAAAAATAGGTCTTTGCTGGTTGTAAGTATTATTAGATACTTGTTGATTGCTAGGACCTTGTTGGTTGTTGTATGGAACATTTCGGTTATAATTCTGATTGTAGTTTAGTCTTGGCGGTTGATAATTATTTTGATAATTATTTCCAGGACTTTGGTTCATGTATGAAACATTCTCTCTTTGTTCCATTATTTGTTTAATACTGAGACAATCTTTTGTCAAATGTGGTCCTCCACACTGCTCACAACTAATTCGTATTGCGTGAATATCTTTAGTCATTTTTTCCATTCATCTTTCGAAAGCATCTATCTTTGCGGAAATGGAATCAAAGTCATGGCTAGAATCGGCTCTAGCCGCTTTAGATGATCTAACAATGTCTTTTTCTTGATGCCACTCATGTGAGTGGAAAGCAGTGTTATCAATAATTTTGTAAGCTTCAGTTGCGGTTTTCTTCATAATGGAACCACCAGCTGCTATGTCGATTTCTTTTCGTGTAGTAATGTCGCATCCTTGGTAGAATATTTGTATTATTTGATAAGTGTCTAAACCATGTTGAGGACATCCTCTCAACAACTTTCCAAATCTTGTCCACGCCTCATATAGAGTTTCATTTGGCTTCTGCGTGAACGTAACTATTTTTCCTTGAAGTCTCACAGCTTTAGATGCCGGAAAGAATTGTTTAAGAAAATTTTCAACTAAAACACCCCATGTATCAATCGCCCCTTCAGGTAATGATTCTAACCAATCTTTGGCTTCCCCTTTTAATGTCCAGGGAAATAACATGAGATAGATTTGTTCATCCTCAACTTCTCTGATTTTGAATAGAGTACAGATCCTATTAAAGGTACGAAGATGTTCGTTTGGATCTTCCTTCGGCGCACCACTAAATTGGCATTGATTTGTTACCATGAGTAGGATTTGTCCTTTGATTTCATAATCTGGTGCATTAATATCTGGTTGAGTAATTGCACGACCTTGGCCAGTGCGTTTAGCCCTCATTCGGTCTTCCATACTTAGAGGTTCCAGATTTTCCATGATTGAATTTGTTGAATCTGAATCACTAGAGGATTCTGATTTAATGGTTTCTTCCTCGACAATCTCTAGATGAGTGATTTGTGGTTCAGGAGGAATGATTAGTGGTTCAGGATCTCTGAATTGTCCCTGAATATCCTCCGGATTCTCAATTGTGAGGTCGGGTTCAAAAAATGGATTATCGGAAATTTGAATTGGAGTACTTGGTCGACTAGATGACGATTCTAAAGAAAAATTAACGGCGACAATGTTGGCTAAATGTCTTGATCGAGTTACAGGTGGTGAACGTATGAAAGGTGGTGAACGTTTTGCTCGGTGCATTCACTGAATATCCTATTAGTTATAAAGATAAAAATTATATAAGCTTATCAAATTAATAGACTTTTCTGCTTTTGCCCACGTTTCGAATAGCCAAAAGATGCAGCAGGTAGCCATGACCCTTTAAATCGGAAGCCCACAACTCGCCACTAACAAATCCAACTATTACTACGAACCAGAAAATTTTGGATATCTATCAATTTAACCGCTTAAAATAATTTTTTTCGTCGAAGTTTAAAGAAAATAAAGAAAATTCTATGTCCTAAAGACTAGAGCGTAGAAATGAGAAAGAAGAAGAGTGTGTCGAAAAACAAGAGGTCGGAAAACAAATTGTCGAAAAATAAAGGTCGAAAAATAATAAAAATAAGAAAGCAAAGCGCCGAAACTTAGAAGTCTAAAAACTAAAAACTAAAAGTTGCGTCTAAAGGAATTAAAGCTTAAAGGAATTCTATATCCAAAACGGTAATAACTTAAAAAGGCACTAAAATCTATATTTGATACACGTAATATTAGAAGGTACAACTCTTTATATATATATATATATATATATATATATATATATATATATATATATATATATATATATATATATATATATATATATATATATATATATATATATATATACATATATATATATATATATATATGAACTATTTTTAGTAAGAACAAGTAATATCAACCAAAGCAAATTGAGTCGGTGGTAGCATCACATGGTATATTAAGATAAAATAGTAAGAAAAAAAATCACCCTCGGACTGAGTTCTATGCTATTATGTGAATGATAAAGATTGTATTTAAAGAGTTCTAAGTAGCAATATGTATTGGATTAAGATCAAATAAATAAAAAATGTGTTACGTTTTTAAAGCTATCGATGCTTAAACCCTTCAGAAATATTGTAATCTTTAACCGGTCAACACATATTAAGTTATTGAATTTAACAATTATCTACAGAGTAATAAATGTGTAAACTAATTAAATTGATAAATGATCAAAATTATTATACTGTATAATTTGATAAATAGCTAAAGTCATTAACATTTAAATTGATAATTGATAACAAAAATGACAAGTTATTTACTTGACTTTCTCATTCCAACCCTTTTTATATAAATATAAAAAAATGTTACAGTACTATTTAATAGTATTTTTGGGGGTTGACACTATTTACCACAATTTATATATATATAAATGTGGTGAGGAATAGGCTAGTTACTTGTGATAAAAAAAATTTCTAAGCAAACTAAATGTAAATAAATTGCAAGTATCAAGATTATTTATATGAGCTAAATAAATAAAATAAATAGAAATTCAAATTTTTTTCTAGTCTCCTTTTATGTGAATGTCGACCAAGAACAAAATCAAAGGGGACCACCTTGTTGCCTTGCACCAATCAAAAGCACTCTTTTTTTTTCTTATTTCTTCACATGGGAAGGTTCCTCATAACTCGATCAACTATGAGTTAGACACACTAATGTAAGACCTGGTTCGCTAAGACCACCGCTCTGATATCACCTGAGACGATCTGTCATAATTCATAAGGACGAATACAATAACATATTGTTACATTACGAGGTACTTGACCTCTATATGTTACATTTTACAAACATTGCATTCGTTTTTAAAAGACAAACTTTCATTTCATTGAAAGTTGACAGGCATGCATACCCTTTCATAATATATCCAATCTATAAATGACTTAATCTGTTATCTTCTTAATAATAATCTTTACTGAACTCAATGACTTGAATGCAACGTCTTTTGAAATATGCCATGAATGACTCCAAGTAATATCTCTAAATGAGCAAATGCACAGCGGAAGATTTCTTTCAAACCTGAGAATAAACATGCTTTCAAGTGTCAACCAAAAGGTTGGTGAGTTCATTAGTTTATCATAAACATTCATTTCCATCATTTTAATAGACCATAAGATTTCTGATATTTTGTTGTACACGTAACCCGAGTACAAAATAGTACGCATAACCTGCGAATTAAAAATCATTCATATGGTGACCACCTGGTAACCGACATTAACAAATGCATCTAGAATATCCCCAAAATATAGGTACACTCATCTGCATATAAAAATCGAAGTACTAAAGCATCCATAACCTGGATGGGGTTCGTTAGGCCCATAGATCTATCTTCAGGATTCGCGTCAATTTGGGGGTCTGTTCCCAAATTCTTAGGCTACCAAGCTAAAAGGGTGATATCCGGTATAATAATTCAACCATAGAATATAGTTTCAAGTACTTGTGTCTATTTGGTAAATCAGTTCTAAAAGCAGCGCATGTATTCTCAGTCCCAAAAATATATATATAAAAAGGGAGTAATGAAACTCACTATATTGTATTTTGTAGTAAAAATACATATGACGACATTGAACAATGCAAGGTTGGCCTTGGATTCACGAACCTATATTAATTATATATATTTATATGTTGGTTAATAACTGTCTAATAAATTAGGTCAAGTCGTAGTGTATCACAATCCTAATGCTCGAGAACGATATGCAAAAGTCAACAAAAGTTATCTTGGCCCAAAATGACTTCCAAAATCTATACATGTTTATTATTTAACATAAATATAGTCGTTTTATATATTTAAATATATTTATCAGATTTTATTAGGGTAAAAGATACAAGTCATTTAAATAAAAATTTATTAAAATTTATATATGATAAAAATATACTTTTATGTATCTCAATTAATAAAATTATAAAGTTCACTTAATATTATAAAAATATAGTGATATGTATTATTATTGTAATTATATTACGTGTGGTAAAAATATTTTTGTATCACACATTTATTTGATAAAATAATATTGATAATAATAATAATAAGTAAAAGTTGTATTATTTTGTAATAATAATAACTATTATTATTATTCTACTAATAATAACAATATTTATATTTACTAATGATGATATTAATTCTTATAAAATGATAATTCAAATAATGATAATTTTAATAATAACGATACTTTTTAATATTAACTTGTAATAATAATATTTTATATAAAATAATGATTCTAATCAAAATGATAATTTTTAATAATAATAGTACTAAAATGATAATAATAATGATATTTTATAATAACAATGATATTTCTATTAAAAATGATAATTTTAATAAAAATGATAGTTTTGATAAAAATATTAATTATTTTAATAATAATAATAATAATAATAATAATAATAATAATAATAATAATAATAATAATAATAATAATAATAATAATAATAATAATAATAATAATAATAAAATTAAACATACAAGCATGCATAAACATATATACTCGAGCACTAGTCAGGGATACACTATTAATATATAAAAGTTAAGTTATGAGTGCTCACGTATCAATATTGTGATTCAATATTGCAGGAAAGTACGTAGACGCAACGGAGATGATAAATACTAGGTTGACCTCACGAGCTATTCAGGCCCCTGAACCATACCTGATGTGAAGCGAGGTGTATATAAAATAGTATTATTTTTAGTGCGAAAATACTATTAAATACGATACAATTTTACACAAGATATTTATTTATTTATAGAATGGATATACTTAAACCTTGCTACAACACTTATAGGCAGTGTACCTAATCGTACAGTAGTGTAGTTTTTAGTAAGTCCGGTTCGTTCCACAGGGAAATCTTTAAACAAAGCTCAACGCTATATTAGTTTACTTTTATAAAAATACAAATATATATATAAGTAATATTATTATTATAAAGGGGGGTTTTTACCGTTTAATGACCGGTTTGTCGATTTTAAGACTTTGGTCGCAGTTAAAACCTAATGTAAAATATAAAATAAATAAAAGACTTTAAATTAAAGCGTAAAGTAAATAACGATAATGAAATTGCAATAAAAGTGCGATAAAATAAAATTGCGATAATTAAAGAGTACGATAATTAAAAGTGCGATAAAATAAATTAACAATTAATAAAATGCGATAATTAGAAGTGCAATTAAATATAAAATAAAGGAAATTAAATATGATATAAAAGAATTATGCTTATTTAAACTTCCGTAATCATGATGTTTGACGTGTTGATTTTAGTTTTATTCCCATGGGTTAATTGTCCTTTGTCCTGGATTATTCAATATGTCCGTCTGGTTTTTGTCCATAACAGTCCATCAGTCATAAATATAAATTGCAAGTGTCCTTGTCAAATTATTATTATACCCGAAGTTAAATATTCCAACTAATTGGGGATTCGAATTGTAACAAGGTTTTAATACTTTGTTTAATGAATACACCAGGTTATCGACTGCGTGTAAACCAAGGTTTTACTACTTTGTTAACAATTACACCAATTATCCTTGAATGTAATTTCACCCCTGTTTTAATTATTCTAGTGGCTATTAATCCATTCCCGTGTCCGGTTAAATGAACGATTATTCGTACATATAAATACCCCGCCCATCGTGTCCGATCGAGTGTATATGGTAATTTATAGGGACGCCCAATTGTAAATCTTTATATTAACATTAACAAACTTTCATTTAGTTAAACAAATATAAAGCCCATTAATAGCCCATAGTCTAGTTTCCACAAGTGTCGTTCTTTTATCCAAACCCTAATTATGGTACAAAGCCCAATTACCCAATTTTAGTAATTAGCCCAACATCATGATTACTTCGTTTTAAATAAGCATAATAATAACTTAGCTACGAGACATTAATATAAAAAGGTTGAACATAACTTACAATGATTAAAAATAGCGTAGCGTTACACGGACAGAATTTCGACTTACACCCTTACAACATTCGCTAACATACCCTTATTATTAGGATTTAAAATTAAAATTAAAATTAAAATATAAATTATATATATATATATATATCGTATATATTGAGAGAGATAGAGAAATAGAATATGAAATTTGATCAGAATTCGGTTTGCTTTATAGCCAGAAGTGAAATTTGGGGCTCCGCGACTCGCGGCAAAAGCCTCTCCAAACTCCGCGAGTCGCGGAGATAGAAATTACAGCTCACACCCTTGGAGTTTCTTGCTGCCGACGGTTTTAATAATATATATATAATATATATATAATTAATATAATTAATTATATATTATATTATATTTATATGCATAGTTAACTTGTAATTTTTAGTCCGTTGCGTCGAGCGTTAAGAGTTGACTCTGGTCCCGGTTCCAGATTTTCGAACGTCCTTGCGTACAATTTAATATCTTGTACTTTGCGTTTTGAATCTTGTACTTTTGTAATTTCGAGACGTTTCTTATCAATAATTGGAACCTTTTTTATTGTCTTTTGTACTTTTGAGCTTTTTGGTCGTTTGCGTCTTCAATTCGTCGAATCTGTCTTTTGTCTTCACCTTTTATTATTTAAACGAATATCACTTGTAAATAGAACAATTGCAACTAAAAGCTTGTCTTTCTTGAGGAATAATGCAATGAAATATATGTTCGTTTTTAGCATTATCAAATATTCCCACACTTGAGCGTTGCTTGTCCTCAAGCAATATTGTCTTGAAATACTAGAATCACTTCTTTATTCTTCACATTTTGTACATCAGTGATTTCTATACGGCGGTATAAACAATGGTAGTAACGATATGGTTTACAGTCTCAGATGACTATAAAAATTTAGATCCATTAAGGAAATTGGATCTTTATGAAAACATTTGATCTTTTGAAAATTAAATCTAGTTTTTACCTTAGATAAGTTTTCCGGAATAACCCTTTACCGGTGTTTGCAAAATATTTTTGTGGGTTTGGTGGGTTTCAGATTTGAAAATTTTAGCTCAAAACTTGCGGTTTTGTGTCACCCACTTGCTAACCTTGTATTTGGAAAGCAACACGTCCAGTTTACTTGTCCCGTATATTACCTTTCGGTAAACTACCGTCCGGTTGAAAGGAAAGCGTTGAACAAGCAACTGTTAAGGCAATGTCCCGTGACATGCTTTTGATTATGGTCTATAACGTGTCGGACGCAATTACTATCCTTGGTAGGAGCAATAGTAAAGCTCACCCTTATAATTTTTCGGTCTGGCACAAGGTCCTGTCTTTGACCATGCTATGCAACCACCGTTCTTACGGTTGACACCCGATTTGGTTCAGGTGACCTAATGAATTCCAGGTGAATTCCTAGGATTTTACGTTCAATGGTAATGAACGCATTGAAAATGGGTTTTCAGAAAACAAATCGGTTTGTATTTTTGATCAAAATATTTTCTCGTTCAAGCTCGAGTTTAGATATCATTGAATTCCATGAGTTTGAATTCTCAATCTTTAAGGTCAATCTCAAGGATTGAGTAATATCAGTCTTAAAAGCTGATTTTTAATCTTTAAGGAGATTATCCTTTCTGGAGATCTGATTCATTAGTCTTATCCAGCTAATTTGCATGGTGCCCCCCCATTGTACGAGATAAATCCTTCTCATGGTTAGGATAAATCTGACCACTTGGCGACCCTGTTTAATGCTGAGGTCCGTGGATTTCCTGCTGATTTTAGTGATGACTTTTCTAGATTTTTCGTCAACCTACAGCTGGTCTGAACGACAACTTCATGACCTAAATCAAGAAGCGCGTGTCTTTTTCGGAAGACTTTACTTCCTTTTAATGATGGAATTGATTCATCGTGTAGATCCATCTCTTCTTTTCTTTCATCGGGTAAAACAGTTTAGTTTAGTCCAAAGCAAAAGTATTTTCAGTTATTTGTTACAGATATATGTGACATATGTTTAAGATAACTTGGTAAATTTTCCCACACTTGGCTTTTATTTTCCTTTTTATCGTCCTTTATTCCATTTTAAATGAATTTTAACATTTTAGTTTGTTTCTCAATTTATGTCCTTTCCGAGGTAACAATAATTTCGGTGTTAAAACCTAGTTTTATCGTTCATAAATATGTATAAACATGATTTGAATTCATTTAATTGAAAATTTTGAAAAATTTTACTAGAATTGGGTAGTCAGTATATAAGACTAGGGCTGTTCTTTTTTATCAGAGAGCACTAGATTCTAATACAACTACTGCTTTACTAGTATTTTTAATGGTAACCAAGTGTTTAATATAAAAATTTTAAAATCCGAAAGAATTTAACCCCTTCCCACACTTAAGATCTTGCAATGCCCTCATTTGCAAGAAATCAGTAACAATTTAAATTATTGAGGGTGATTTGTGTGAAAATGATTAAATTTTTACCAAAGTTTCCAAATATATTGGCGTTTGTTTGCTGAATGATAAATGGTGCACATCATTTGTTCATTCCGTCTTGTTGTTATTTCACATATATTTTGCATCTTGTCGTCAAAATTAGTTGCTTTTGCTGAACTTAATGCCAGTCTTTGAAAATGCGTTGTTTTACCCTGTTGTGTACATAAGATAAACTGCAAACATATATACATATTTTTGAAGTTTGGTTTATTACCCCACATTCAAAAATTATTAAAATCTAAGAATAAAAGTTAGAAATTATAAAAATGATTACAATATTAACAAAAAATATTAAATGTATCAATAATTACAAATTACAAAATAATATAAAAAATAAGTATACTAAGGATGATATTGGTACCAATAGGGGTTCCAGGCATAACCATAAGTGCTATAGAATGCTTCGGCAGGGTCATACGTAGGATATGGTGGCTGCATCTCTATCGACCAAGGAGGGAAGACGGGTTTCGGTGTAGGAATATAGTTTCTACCTATATGTTGGCAATGCGCTATGATCTGGTTCTGATGAACTTGCCAATCTTCAAATGCTCTCTGTCTAGCATTTTCGTATTCCTGAGAAGCTATAAACCTATGCATTTCTTGCATCTCATTCCCCCCTCCTACATTACCTTGTTCCTGGTTTCTCTCCACCTGTGGATGTCTACCATGGTATCGTACTGCGGCGTTATTTCGCCGCTTCAAAACTTTCGCACCATGGTATACATTTAAACCTATAGTGTCGCGGGGTTCCGGCTCTTCTACTAATAATCCCCCCCGACTTATATCCACACCGAGATATTCACCAATCAAAGTAATAAAAATACCACCTCCTATTATGCTATGTGGACGCATCCCCCGAACCATAGCTGATAAATAATAACCCACACAATATGGTATACTTACAGCGCTCTGTGGGTCTCGAATACACATATGGTAAAACAAATCTTGTTCATTTACTTTTTCTTTGTTCTTACCCCTTTGTGTAATCGAATTAGCTAAAAACCTATGTATCACTCTTAATTCGGCTCTATCTATATCCAAATAAGAGTAGTTTCCCCCTTTGAAACGGTGATGGCTTGTCATTTGACTCCACACACCGTGTGTATCAAAATTCTCATCTATTTTTCTACCGTTTAGTATCAATCCTCTACAATCGGCAGACGCTAACTCCTCAGGCGTATATATACGTAAAGCCTGAGCCATGTCTAGTAAAGACATGTGGCGCATCGAACCGCCTAACAAAAATCTAATAAAAGAACGATCGGTTAAACTAGCTACCCGATCATTCAACTCTATACTACATAACAACTCTTCACACCATACTTTATATACAGGTCTGCGTATGGTGAATAAACATATCCAGTCATTAAAAGAAGAATTACCATACCTCTGTACAAGTAATTCCCTAATTGGCCCGGCCAATTCTACAGCTTCCAAGGGTCCCCATTCTATGACCCTCGGTACCTCAACAACCTTGGAATGAAGAGTATGCAAACCCCGTTGATATTTTGGATAATCTATCCAAAGTCTGTCAAATCTCAGGTTCGGGTGCAACTCTTCCAAATGCATATCGGAAAAGGTCATGACTGGATGAGGTACATCCTGCTTGTAGTAGTTATCTACCTCCTGTTGTTCCAAATTCTCAGCAGGAGCATGGCGGGCTTGGGATGAAGATTCACCCCTTTCATTCTGCAAAACACATCAAACACAAATTTTGTGCATCCAAATATGCATTAGTGTCATCATTAATCAAAATAATTACAATGACATTATCAATTTATATCAAACTTAAGCTTATTTTTACATTTTTATCAAATCTACACTTTTTCAAATAAGCATATACGAAAATTTTCGCCAAGTTCATAAGCATTCAACTCAAATAACATGTCAAAATAATCATTACTAGCAATTAAACAAGTCTCAAATGGCATTATCTTTCAAAAATCAAGTTCATGAATTTTAGACTTGAAAAAGTCCACTTTAATTCTCAAAATCATGTTTAGGCTCAAAGTTTGGATCATTTAACTACCTAGACATGTTACACTACTCAATTTAGCAACAATTCATGACAAAAATCGGCCATAACCTGTTTATATCAAAAAGCCCCAAATTGCTCAAGAACACAAACCCTAGATTATTCAAAATTTGAAGTTTAAGGCTTCTAATCATGTTAAACAGCATCAATCTAGGTTATACAAGCATAATACATAATCAATTTAAGTCTAATTACACTAAAAAGCATCAAAATCAAATTGGGAAAAAATAGCTCAAGAACACCTAATTTCGAATTAATGGTGTTTAGGTGTAGAAATTTACCGTTTTTCTTGAGTAATTCTTAGATATCATCCTTCTCAACATGATTTTAGCAAAAAATTTGGTGATTAACGGTTAAAAATTGAGATTTTTGGGGGTGATTTTCGGTGGTTTTCGGGTGCAGTTTCGAGTGTTTATGCAGTGTGTTTGTGTGTGGGGGAATGAAACTGATCAGTTTTTGCGTTTTATTTTTTTTCTGAGTTTTGGTCCCTCCGCGAGTCGCGGAGGTTTTTCACTGCAAACTCCGCGAGTCGCGGAGTTTGGTATTTTTTTTTATTTTTATTTTTTTTTTATAATCTTTAACTTATAAATCAATTAAGTATTTAATTTTAAAATTTTGTTTCCCTTGTTATTTAGGACGAGGTCGTTTCGGATCGATGTCCTAGTCCGTCCCTCGACAAAATTTTAAAATTTATCTTTTTGTAGCGATTGTTTTAAAAGCTAAGATTTTTGGGTTTTTTCAATGTTTTTGGCATACTTTAAATCAATAAGATTAAAAATAATGATAATAAAAGTTCTCGTCCCTCCCTCGGGTAAAGCAATTTCGGTTCAAAGACCTAGTCTTCAACTTACGACGAATTTTAAAAATCATATTCTTAACTTAATGAGATAAAGTAAATTTTTGTTTTTAAATTCACACAACTTAAATATAAAATTCAAAATTAAAAATTAAAAATTAAAAATTCACACCAAACTTAAAATTTGAAATGCATAAAATTAAAATTTCATATTTTAAAAATTAAAAATTCACACCAAACTTATATTAATTTTTCAAATATTTACAATTTTAAATATATTGTTTTTACAAAGTTTACAATATTAATTTAAGATTTAAATATTAATTTTAAAAACATGGTAAAAAAAATAAATTAAAAATCTTTTTGTCTTTTTATCCCACTTTAATCAATCAAATATTATCAAAAATATGCGCCCCTCTTTTCGGTAAAGTAATTTCGGTTCCAAGACCTAATTTAACTCATGACGAATTTTTGAAATATTTTGGGTTGATTGATTAAAGATATTTATACCTTAAGAATAAACGTTAAATTTCGCAGTGATGTAATAAATTTTTGAATGATATCAATAATTTCGGTCGCCAAACCTAATTTTATTTAATACCAATTTAATACTTTTTAGCGAACAAATTAGCGTTTATTATCAAAAGGTTAAAAAAAAATAAAAATAAAAATAAAAACTGTACAGACATACCTGTGAAATAGATTTCTTAGTTATATGATCTATTATATTCATAAGATAGTCGGTTTAATTGGTTTTCCATGGCTGCATAGGCGTAACCTCGAGCATTCATTGTCTTTTCTTCTAAACATATGAACGGTCCGTCTCTGCATAAAGTAACAAATTCGGTATTTGAATAGGTTTGATTATTTGAACATTTACCTCCATGTGACCATTTTCCGCATTTGTGACATCGTTCTAGGTGTCGTGCTCTTCTTTTCGCTGCGGATTTTGATTTTCCTTTACCAAATTGTAACTTATTATCGTCACATCTGGATCCTTTTCTAACTCCGTCCATTCTTTCTCTGATTACTGATACTAATTCGCTCGGTAGTATGTCATTATTATGTTTAGTGATCAAAGCGTGTAGCATTAGACCATGGTTTAGTTCACAGGCAGTCTTCATTTCGTAAAAACCTAAAAAAAATAAAAATTCAGAATGGGGGGAGAAGACTAGTTCTTTAGGGTCTGCTAGGGAAAGACCATACGTGTTCCATTTTCGAGAACTACACGAAAACAGACAATCTAATTCTAACAGAAATACATATTATCCTTTAAACACTTGATTCTCCCCACACTTAGTTAGCTGTGGTGTCGAAATTGTGATTAACTTCGTTGTCGACTTCCATCGGACCATGTATGTAATGTTTAACTCTGTGACCATTAACTTTAAATTCAATCCCATTTGAATTTATCAATTCTATTGTTCCGTATGGGAAAACTCTTTTGACTATGAATGGTCCAGACCATCTTGATTTCAATTTTCCAGGAAATAGCTTGAATCGTGAATTGAAAAGAAGAACTCTGTCTCCTTCTTTGAATTCTTTTGAACTTCTGATTCTTTTATCATGCCATTTCTTCGTTCTTTCTTTATAGATTAACGAATTTTCGTATGCTTCATGTCTTAATTCTTCTAATTCGTTTAGTTGACTTAATCGTAGACGTCCGGCTTCATGTAAATCAAGATTACATGTTTTCAAAGCCCAAAATGCTTTGTGTTCAATTTCTACTGGAAGATGACATGCTTTTCCATAAACAAGTCTAAAAGGTGTGGTTCCAATTGGAGTTTTGTAGGCTGTTCTAAAAGCCCAGAGTGCATCCTCCAATTTAATGGACCATTCCTTTGGATTTGATCCTACGGTTTTCTCTAGAATACGTTTTAAAGCTCGGTTGGTATTTTCAACTTGTCCACTTGTTTGTGGATGATATGCGGTGGAGATTTTATGAGTTACTCCATATCTTTTAAGAACTTTCTCAAGTTGATTATTACAGAAATGAGTACCCCGATCACTTATTAAAGCTTTCGGTGTTCCAAACCTTGCAAAAAGACGTTTTAAAAAGTTGACTACAACTCGTGCATCGTTTGTTGGGAGAGCTTGTGCTTCCGCCCATTTAGATACATAATCAATGGCTACGAGTATATATAAATTATTATGAGATTTTGGAAATGGACCCATAAAGTCAATACCCCAAATATCAAATACTTCACATACTTGGATGACATTTTGTGGCATTTCATCACGTTGACTTATTTTTCCGGCCCTTTGACATGCATCACAGGATTTGCAAAGAAGGTGTGCGTCTTTGTAAATTGTAGGCCAATAGAATCCAGCTTCATAAACTTTTCTTGATGTTAGTTGAGGCCCATAATGCCCTCCTGTTGGTCCTGTGTGACAATGGTTTAATATTTTACTAGCTTCATCTCCAAATACACATCGGCGTATTATTCCATCGGGACAACTTTTAAACAGATGTGGATCTTCCCAGAAATAGTGTTTTATATCACTGAAGAATTTCTTTCGTCTTTGGTACGATAATCCTTTTTCAAGGAATCCACAAACTAAGTAGTTTGCATAGTCTGCAAACCATGGGATTTCTTTATAATCTATCTTCAATAGATATTCATCAGGAAAGTTGTCTTGTATGGCCGATTCATTCAGAACTTCTAATTCGGGATTTTCAAGACGAGAAAGATGATCAGCGGCGAGATTTTCTGCTCCTCTTTTATCTCGGATTTCAATATCAAACTCTTGTAAGAGTAAGATCCAACGGATTAATCTTGGTTTAGCATCTTGTTTTGAAAATAGGTATCTAAGAGCAGAATGGTCGGTATAGACCACCGTTTTTGCTAGAACGAGATATGATCGAAATTTGTCAAAAGCAAAGACAATAGCAAGGAGTTCTTTTTCAGTAGTTGTATAGTTCGTTTGTGCTCCTTGTAATGTCTTACTAGCATAATATATAGGTTGAAATCGTTTTTCAATCCTTTGTCCTAAAACGGCTCCCATTGCAAAATCACTTGCATCGCACATTAGTTCAAATGGTAGATTCCAATTTGGTGTTATCATGATCGGTGCATTAGTGAGTTTTTCTTTAAGAATATTAAAAGATTTGATACACTTATCTGAAAAGATGAATGGCGCATCCTTTTCTAGGAGTTTATTCATAGGAGTGGCAATTTTAGAAAAATCTTTTATAAAACGTCGGTAAAAACCGGCATGCCCTAGAAAACTCCTAACTCCTCTAACATTGGTGGGATGTGGAAGTTTAGCAATTACATCTACTTTAGCTCTATCCACTTCAATTCCTTCTTTTGAAATTTTATGTCCAAGAACGATGCCTTCTTTAACCATGAAATGGCATTTCTCCCAATTAAGTACTAGATTTGATTTTTCGCATCTAATTAGCATTCGTTCCAGATTAACTAGACATGATTTAAATGTATCACCGAAGACTGAAAAGTCATCCATGAATACTTCCATGCATTCTTCTATCATGTCGTGAAAAATCGCCATCATACACCTTTGAAAGGTTGCAGGGGCGTTACAAAGTCCAAATGGCATGCGTTTGTAAGCAAAAGTACCATAAGGGCACGTGAATGTGGTTTTCTCTTGATCTTCGGGTGCTATTGGAATTTGAAAATATCCGGAAAATCCATCTAGAAAACAATAGTAACTATTTCCGGCTAATCTTTCCAACATTTGATCTATGAAAGGTAAGGGAAAGTGATCTTTTCTGGTGGCGTCATTTAATTTTCTATAATCAATACATACACGCCATCCTGTTACAGTCCTAGTAGGAATAAGCTCATTTTTCTCATTTGTAATGACAGTCATGCCACCCTTCTTAGGTACGCATTGAACTGGGCTTACCCATGGACTATCAGAGATTGGATAAATTAAACCTGCATCTAGCAGTTTAATAATCTCTTTCTTAACTACATCTTGCATATTAGGATTTAATCTTCGTTGGCGTTGCACATACGTTTTATGACCTTCTTCCATAAGGATTTTATGTGTGCAATACGAAGGACTTATTCCTTTAAAATCATGAATTTTCCATGCAATGGCTGGTTTATGAGCTTTCAACACAGAAATGAGCTGTGATTTCTCATTTTCAGTAAGAGAAGACGATATTATTACAGGTAATTCAGATTCACCATGTAAATAAGCGTATTCCAAATGGTTTGGAAGTGGCTTTAACTCTAATTTCGGAGGTTCTTCTATCGATGATTTATATCGATATCTGTCTTCTTCTTTTAGCATTTGAATTTCTTCTGTTGTTGGTTCATATCCGTTAGCTATAAGTGTAGCTAACATTTCAGCTTCATCAATTGGTTCATTACCTTCTCCTAAAGAACATTCTCCTGTTCCTTGTAATTCTGGAAATTCTTCTAATAATTCTGCATGTGCTTGTATAGTTTGAATATAATAACATGTATCATCTGCAGATTGTGGTTGTTGCATTGCTCTATCAACTGAAAAGGTAACACTCTCATCCTCTATACTTAGGGTCAGTTTCTTACCGAACACGTCTATCATTGCTTTAGCCGTGTTTAAGAATGGTCTTCCTAATATGAGAGGAACTTGAGAATCTTCTTCCATGTCCAAAACAACAAAATCTACTGGAAATACTAAAGTACCAACTTTAACTAGCATGTTCTCCATTATCCCTCTAGGATATTTTATTGATCTATCGGCTAGTTGTATGCTTATTCTGGTTGGTTTCAATTCTCCAAGGTCTAGTTTAGCGTATAGTGAATACGACATTAGATTTATACTAGCACCTAAGTCTGCCAATGCTTCTATTGAACTAAGACTACCCAGAAAACATGGAATTGTGAAACTTCCTGGATCAGATAGTTTTTCTGGTATCTTATTCAACAGTACTCCTGAACAATTAGCATTCATAGTAACAGCCGAGAGTTCTTCCATTTTCTTTCTATTCGTGATTAGATCTTTCAAGAATTTAGCATATCTTGGCATTCCTGAAATCACATCAATGAAAGGAAGATTTACATTTATCTGTTTAAACATATCCAAGAATTTGGATTGCTCGGCTTCAAGTTTTTCTTTCTTCATTTTACTCGGGTAAGGAAGTGGTGGTTGGTATGGTTTAACATAAGGTTTATCCTTAACTGTGTTATCTTCATTAACCTTTTCAACTACCGGTTCTTTTTCCTTATCTTGATCAGGTTGTGGTTCTTGTGGAGTAGGAATAGTTTCATCAGAAGTTACAGGTATTTCAGGTGATTTAAGTGTTGTACCACTTCTTGTGGTAATAGCTTTAGCTGTTTCATTCCGGGGGTTAGCATTTGTATCGCTTGGTAGACTTCCCGGTTTTCTTTCACCTATTAACCTTGCTAGGTTACTTACTTCTTGTTCCAGATTTTGAATAGAAGCTTGTTGATTTCTAAATGCTTGAGCATTTTGTTCATTTGTTTGTTTTTGAGATGTGAAAAACTGCGTTTGAGTTTCAACTAGCTTCGTCATCATATCTTCTAAATTCGGCTTTTTATCATCGGTTTGTTGTGGTGGTTTGTTTTGAAAATTAGGTCTTTGCTGATTGTAAGTATTATTGGATACTTGTTGATTGCTAGGACCTTGTTGGTTGTTGTATGGAATATTTCGGTTATAATTCTGGTTTTGATTGTAAATCGGTCTTGGCGGTTGATAATTATTCTGATAATTATTTCCAGGCCTTTGGTTTATGTATGAAATATTCTATCTTTGTTCCATTGTTAATTCAATACTGAGACAATCTTTTGTCAAATGTGGTCCTCCACACTGCTCACAACTAATTCGTATAGCATGAATATCTTTAGTCATCTTTTCCATTCGTCTCTCGAAAGCATCTATCTTTGCGGAAATGGAATCTAAGTCATGGCTAGAATCGGCTCTAGCTGCTTTAGATGATCTAATGATGTCTTTTTCTTGGTGCCACTCATGTGAGTGGGAAGCAGTATTATCAATAATTTTGTAAGCATCAGTTTCGGTCTTCTTCATAATAGAACCACCAGCTGCTATATCTATGTCTTTTCTTGTAGTGATGTCGCATCCTCGGTAGAATATTTGTACTATTTGACAGGTGTCTAAACCATGTTGCGGACATCCTCTTAATAACTTTCCATATCTTGTCCACGCCTCATATAGAGTTTCATTTGGTTTCTGTGTGAACGTAACAATTTCTGCTTGAAGTCTTACTACTTTAGATGCAGGAAAGAATTGTTTAAGAAATTTGTCAATTAAAACATCCCATGTATCAATCGCCCCTTCAGGTAACGATTCCAACCAATCTTTGGCTTCTCCCTTTAAAGTCCAGGGAAATAACATGAGATATATCTGTTCATCCTCCACTTCTCGTATTTTAAATAGTGTGCAGATCCTATTAAAGGTACGTAGATGTTCATTTGGATCTTCCTTCGGCGCACCACTAAATTGGCATTGATTAGTCACCATGTGTAGAATTTGTCCTTTGATTTCATAATCTGGCGCATTAATGTCTGGATGAGTAATTGCGTGACCTTGGCCAGTGCGTTTAGCTCTCATTCGGTCTTCCATACTTAAAGGTTCCAGATTCTCCATAATTGAATTTGTTGACTCGGTATCACTAGATGATTCTGATTTAATGGTTCGTTCCTCAACAATCTCTGTTTGAATGATTGGTGGTTCCGGAGGAAAGTTTAATGGTTCAGGATCTATGAACCGTTCCTGAATATTCTCTGGATTCTCAATTGTGAGGTTGGGTTCAAAAAAATGGATTATCGGAAATTTGAACTGAAGTACTTGGTTGACTAGATGACGATTCTGAAGAAAAATCAACGGCGATTATATTTGTTAAACGATGTCTTGATCGAGTTACAGGTGGTGAACGTACAAAAGGTGATGAACGTCTTGCTCGGTGCATTCACTGAATATCCTATTAGTTTTTAAAAGGAAAGAAAAATTATAATAAGTTATCCAATCAATAGACTTTTCTGATTTTGCCCACGTTTCGAATAGCCAAAAGATGCAGCAGAGGGGCAGGATTCGTTTGGTCTCAATATAATTGAGTACTGTTTGGCTCCAATAACCCGGTCCACGTACAAATCCAACTATTACTACGAACCAGAAAATTTTGATGTCTATTAATTTAACCACTTAAAATAAATTTTCGTAATTTTAAGAAATTTAGATAAGAAGTAGAAAAAATTCTAAGTCCTAAAAACTAGAATAGCGAGAAATAAGAGAGAAAAAGAGTTCGTCGCAAAAGGTCGAAAAAGAAAAAAAAAATGGTTGAAAAATAAAAGGTGACGGAAAAATAAAAGAAACTTATCAAAACTTAAAAATACTTAACTAACCTAACCTTATTACTACAACTAACTTAAAATTATAATCGCAAATTGAAATTACTAATTGGAATGATAATTGATACATAGTAAAAGGTGTCTAAAAATATTAAAGCTTACAAGAAAAACTAAATCCCAAATGGAAATATCTTAAAAAGAAACTAAAACTTAAAAAGGCGTCGCAAAATTCTAAAGCACCTAATTCTTAGTCTAAAGAAAAAGCACTTAAGGAATTCTACGGCAAAGCCTAAAAATCTAGGAGTAAAAATAACTATAGCAAAAACTAAGTTTAAAATTAAATATGAGCTAAAAATACAAATATTACGCTACAACGATTAAAAAGGTACAAAATATAAAAATATACAAAAAGTTGTAAAAAGTACAATTTTTATAAAAATATTATTTTTATATTATTTATTTAATAAAACTATTAATTTTATAATTTAATAAAACTAATTAATACTAAATACATAAATAAATAAAAAGTAAAAATAAAACTAAAACTAATAATAATAATAATAATAATTAGGTTTAATAATTAATATTAATAATAATCCGTAATTAATGCTCGATTAGGGCTTCCTTGTCGCCTGTCAGATACCCTCCGCGAGTCGCGGCAATTATTGAAGAAAACCCCGCGAGTCGCGGGGATCCAGAATTCAGTTGACAGGTTTCACTTTTTACGCGTTTTTCTTTATTATTTTTTTTTTTATTTTATGTTTTCTGTTTTTTTTTTTTTTTATAAATAAAAGATGTTTAATAAAATTTATATTTTTATAAACTAAAATAGAAATAAAAAAACTTATAAAACTTAAATATTTAACAAAATCTTAAAAATACTAATATTTTTGTTTTTCTTTTTATATTTTTGAATAATTAAAACGTATTTTTACAAAAGCGACTTTTAATAAAAGTAACTAAAAATCTTTTTTCTTATTAGCGTTGCGCTTCCGGCTTTTAAGAGTGTTCCCCGGCAGCGGCGCCAAAAATACTTGATGTGAAGCGAGGTGTATATAAAATAGTATTATTTTTAGTGCGAAAATACTATTAAATACGATACAATTTTACACAAGATATTTATTTATTTATAGAATGGATATACTTAAACCTTGCTACAACACTTATAGGCAGTGTACCTAATCGTACAGTAGTGTAGTTTTTAGTAAGTCCGGTTCGTTCCACAGGGAAATCTTTAAACAAAGCTCAACGCTATATTAGTTTACTTTTATAAAAATACAAATATATATATAAGTAATATTATTATTATAAAGGGGGGTTTTTACCGTTTAATGACCGGTTTGTCGATTTTAAGACTTTAGTCGCAGTTAAAACCTAATGTAAAATATAAAATAAATAAAAGACTTTAAATTAAAGCGTAAAGTAAATAACGATAATGAAATTGCAATAAAAGTGCGATAAAATAAAATTGCGATAATTAAAGAGTACGATAATTAAAAGTACGATAAAATAAATTAACAATTAATAAAATGCGATAATTAGAAGTGCAATTAAATATAAAATAAAGGAAATTAAATATGATATAAAAGAATTATGCTTATTTAAACTTCCGTAATCATGATATTTGACGTGTTGATTTTAGTTTTATTCCCATGGGTTAATTGTCCTTTGTCCTGGATTATTCAATATGTCCGTCTGGTTTTTGTCCATAACAGTCCATCAGTCATAAATATAAATTGCAAGTGTCCTTGTCAAATTATTATTATACCCGAAGTTAAATATTCCAACTAATTGGGGATTCGAATTGTAACAAGGTTTTAATACTTTGTTTAATGAATACACCAGGTTATCGACTGCGTGTAAACCAAGGTTTTACTACTTTGTTAACAATTACACCAATTACCCTTGAATGTAATTTCACCCCTGTTTTAATTATTCTAGTGGCTATTAATCCATTCCCGTGTCCGGTTAAATGAACGATTATTCGTACATATAAATACCCCGCCCATCGTGTCCGATCGAGTGTATATGGTAATTTATAGGGACGCCCAATTGTAAATCTTTATATTAACATTAACAAACTTTCATTTAGTTAAACAAATATAAAGCCCATTAATAGCCCATAGTCTAGTTTCCACAAGTGTCGTTCTTTTATCCAAACCCTAATTATGGTACAAAGCCCAATTACCCAATTTTAGTAATTAGCCCAACATCATGATTACTTCGTTTTAAATAAGCATAATAATAACTTAGCTACGAGACATTAATATAAAAAGGTTGAACATAACTTACAATGATTAAAAATAGCGTAGCGTTACACGGACAGAATTTCGACTTACACCCTTACAACATTCGCTAACATACCCTTATTATTAGGATTTAAAATTAAAATTAAAATTAAAATATAAATTATATATATATATATCGTATATATTGAGAGAGATAGATAAATAGAATATGAAATTTGATCAGAATTCGGTTTGCTTTATAGCCAGAAGTGAAATTTGGGGCTCCGCGACTCGCGGCAAAAGCCTCTCCAAACTCCGCGAGTCGCGGAGATAGAAATTACAGCTCACACCCTTGGAGTTTCTTGCTGCCGACGGTTTTAATAATATATATATAATATATATATAATTAATATAATTAATTATATATTATATTATATTTATATGCATAGTTAACTTGTAATTTTTAGTCCGTTGTGTCGAGCGTTAAGAGTTGACTCTGGTCCCGGTTCCGGATTTTCGAACGTCCTTGCGTACAATTTAATATCTTGTACTTTGCGTTTTGGATCTTGTACTTTTGTAATTTCGAGACGTTTCTTATCAATAATTGGAACCTTTTTTATTGTCTTTTGTACTTTTGAGCTTTTTGGTCGTTTGCGTCTTCAATTCGTCGAATCTGTCTTTTGTCTTCACCTTTTATTATTTAAACGAATATCACTTGTAAATAGAACAATTGCAACTAAAAGCTTGTCTTTCTTGAGGAATAATGCAATGAAATATATGTTCGTTTTTAGCATTATCAATACCCATAACCTCCATAGCTATAACCCATAATTTCCTTAGCTCTATCCCTCTCAAAAACTCATTTTGAAAACATGCGAGCAGAACCTCGTCGTAGTATTTTATGTATAATACTAATAATAACGCTACTTAATAATACTAGTACCAATAATAAGATTAATATTAATAATCTTAATATTAATTATAATATTAATATTCATAATATATATATCTATATCTTCCGCGAAGATGAAAAATGAAATGAACTACAACTGATTTCGTTCGATATTTAAAGGAGTGTAACCTCACCTAACCCCTCATGCGATCACATGAGGGTTGTATGGAGAGCCCATGCGATCACATGAGGACTCTTTCCAATTCATAAAGCTTCAATCAAATTGCCGACACTCTCTTATGAATTATTATATATATTATTTAATATATAATATATTTAATCTTTAGAATTAATTAAATATTATATTATATCCTCGTGCATAGTTGATTTGTAATTTCAGCACCGATGAATAGTACGTTGACTCTCGACTTACCTGCCGGTTCCGGTTTTTCGAGCGTCCTTTCGTACGCTTAGAAAACTTGTACTTTATGTTTCGCGACGTGTACCTTTATCAATAATTAGACTTAAATCAATGAAAAATTATCCCACTCAAAGTGTAACTTATTCATTTGATTGTTTTGGTCATTTGCTTTTATAAATCGACGTCTCATTATTCACCAATATATATTATAATAATACTATTTTAAATCCAAAACATTTTACGAATAAGTTAATATTATATTTTATCACTTTGTAAAATAATGATATTATCATTTAAAAATATAATCTTATTATATATTTTAGAAATATTTACTTACTAATATAATATTTAGTTTTTCAAAAACTAATTATATTTCAAAGTTTAATATATTTAAAAATCGTTTAAATATTAGACATTATTATATCACCTTACGTTTTAAATACACGTTGCAAGTTATCTATATATTTAACAACCAATATTCCGACTCACGTTATATAATCAAAGATATTTTAAATAAACAAGTTCTATTATATCGAAAAGTGTTTTCGTACGTTTGAAAATAGATCAATCGAGTATTATGAAATTCAATCCTCCACTAACCTTTGTCTAACTCTCGAAATTTGACAATTTGTCCTTACTTGTAAATCACTTTACCATTTTCTGAATATTGTAAAAATGGAAAGATTTCTCAAATCAACGTGGACCTCACAACAGAGACTCGTAACCATAACACATTGTATTAGATAATTCAATCATTTGATATTTTAATCTCATCGATAAATATATTAAACATATATTGAAACAAATACGTTTATGTAAAGTATTATACATATAATACTTTGTTAATGTTTTCAAGTTAATATATATACATATATATATATATATATATATATATATATATATATATATATATATATATATATATATATATATATATATATATATATATATACATATATATATATATATACATATATACATATATAATCGTATCCATTTATATAATGGTTCGTGAATCGTCGGAACTTGGTCAAGGTTAAATGAATGTGTGAATATAGTTTAAAATTCTTGAGATTCAACTTAACAAACTTTGCTTATCTTGTCGGAATAATATAAAGATAAAGTTTAAATTTGGAAATTTCCGGGTCGTCACAGTACCTACCTGTTAAAGAAATTTCGTCCCCGAAATTTGATCGAGGTTATCATGGTTAACAATAAGAATGTTTTCATGACGAATATGAGTTGATAAATAGAATTTTATCATCATATAGATAAAACAATTTGCTTACACAAAGAGTATAAGTGAAGCTATCACAAAAGAGTGAAATGAGTAGGTGTAGATTCGTCATATCTTTTGACGTAGGTAGGATTGATTTCCAAGTTCAAGTGATTTGAAGAAAATATTTTTGATAAGATTTGATTCTTCGGTAATTAATGAAATTAGGATCTTCTTTGATTAAATGCAATGATCTATTTCAATTGCTCTGTCGGATGTTTCACTATAAATCCACTCCCTTCGTTTCCTTATTTTCCACAACTTACATCATCTATTCTTTCTCCCTTAATTCATACTTTAAAGCATTTTTCAATATGCTCCATCTGGTTCTAATTCTTGATATACTCCTAACTTTTATATCCGTCATTCTTCTTTTTCATCTGCCGCTGGAAGAATCTATTCACTTCTACTACACTCTTGGTTTTATAGTGTTTTTAGTTCTCCCGTGTCTTTATATTGCTATATGCATCGATATATGGTTTGTAATTTCTGGGTTGTTGTTGGGCTTTATATCTTCCCTTATATTTCAAAGTTCCATGCTTTTGTCTCCTCTTCCCGACTTCAAGTCAAGCGAATAATGATCCAGAATTTGTAGGTATGGATTTCGAAATGAACATAGTTAATGTTCTAAGAAAGAAATTGAAATAGTACGGTCTTGAATTGTCAAATTACCAAAATATCCGGAAAAGACCGAATCATCAAGAAAGTATTTTCTTGATATTTTTAGAGATTAAATAGAATATAAAAGTCGTGTAACATGGCACATGATGATGTTATGATCTGTGAATCATCACATTCCATTTAGAAACTCAGCATGACTTACTGTAATATAATCACGTTAATCAAGTGTCATTATATTATACTAACTCATGCTTCAGTTCCCAACACCACTTCAAAAATATTCATATTTTTAGATTCGAAAGTTTCAAAATTTAGAAACTAAAACAATTTCCTTTATGATATAATACAGATGGCGCGAAGAGATTATTGATTTCAGGTAAGAATAATTATGAAAATATCTTCAGAAATATGGAGGATATTTATAATGAAAGATACGATGATATCTTAGAATATCTAAGATCAGAAGATGATGAAGAATATCGTTTGTGAGGGTTTAGAGTCAAGAGCAAGGTATTCGTTAATGATTTCAGCAGACACTGGATCATTTGGATTCTTTGAAGGCAGATTTAGTCTTTGTGATTTGTCCACAGCCTCCTTTATAGTTTGCTCAATCCGTTTTCCAGTTCCAAACCTTCTCTTTTTCTGAGCTTTTTCAACACCTTATTCTTTATCATCAAACTCTCGACTGTTAAGGTCGTTTACAGTTTTTGCTGCTTCATCAGCATTTTTCCAAAATTCGGAGAACTAGTTCGCAGTTTAGGGTGTTTTTCAGAAACTTCACATTCGAAGTATGTAAGTCTAGGATATGGACGTTATATATATATATATATATATATATATATATATAACTGTTGATGTAGACATGCTGCAAGATTTCAAAATACTGATTGCTGATTCTCGATAACTGGTATGGCAATTCTCGTTACAAGGTACAGATGAGTATATGATAGGGTTTCAATGAATATAATGATTTTTCTAAAAGTCAAAGATTAATGAAGTTGTTGGTAAGTTTACTGCTAATGTGGTGGGATATAAATGGTTCCCCGGTAACAATGATGAAGGGGTAATTGTTATAATAAGGCTTATTCGAATGAACCATTGAAGTTGATTTGCTGGAGCTGTGATAAAACTGTCTACTTTGAAAAGTGATTGCAAAGTTATTTTTGGTAATAAATGTCAAAGGAGCTGACACAGATATGTGTTAGTTTATGACTTTAGTTTCGAGAGTTTCTAGGTGTATCACTGTGCATAACATGTGGTTGGATCATCATCTCGATTGTTTCCTAATTGAGGGGTTTTAAGAATCATGAAGGGTTTGAACGCAGATTGTAATCGTCATATACATATGATGTTCTAGAATTTTGAACGTCATGAATATTTTCCTGGTTTTATTAATAGAAATGATGTTCAATCACAGTTTTGAAGTCAGAGTATAGCTTTGAAAGCTGTACGGATCTAAGAGTGATGATATCGGTTATATCTCAACTTGGATTCTGATCTGTTAAAATCAGAATATGTAATTGGATTTGAATGAGTATGGTTATTTTGATTTCTATAAAAGAATGTATATTGTTGTGAAAGTAATGAGTATAGTTGATGATCTGTTGAATCAGAAACGAAGAATGTAACATATTAATTGTGAACTTAAATATCTCTCGGGCATTACCTACCCGTTAAAAGTTTCACAAGTAATATTTTATACCAGAGAATTTTTATTACAGTCTTTATGAAAACATATATATGTATATTTTCTTCAGGTGTAATACAGATTTAATAAGTTAATATAATATTGAACTCATTTAATTTACAGTTGGAATTATTATTGAGAAATCCCTAAAACTTTTGAAATTTCGTAACCTTTGCCGAATATTTCTTCCGCTTGAATGAAATTATGAATTACTACTTCATTTTTCATATATTGATATTTCTTTGATGAATGATGTTGGTGTTCATGGAATTCTGGTGAACTTCGCAAGACACGGATGATGATTTCTAGAAATTTTCGAGTATATCGAAAATGAAAGTGTAAAATCAAATATATATTTGAATAATACACTTGATTTATTATAAAATGGAATTCATTGAATTGAAACAGAGATTGTAGTTAACAATGATTAAGTCGCTGACGAAGGATGTACATCATAGCATGTTAGTAATATGAATTAACCGAGTAGTTAAGATTCACATATAATAGCTTAGTACGGAAAGATTTATTATGGTTCCAAAATTTATATATAAGATATACATATAAATTCTTTGAAGGGAATGAGTTAATACTTCATAACTCGTTAATACAACATGCTCGTTGTTGATTCGTGATGATGTCCGTGGTGATTATGGAACTGGCGGAGATTATGATGCTGCAGGTGTTGCTAGTGCTGGTGATGCTGACGGTACTGCTGATGATGCTGGTAAAATAAGTCTAGTTTTTAATTCACGCTCCTTTCTTGTTAGAGTTTCTATTCTCTGTTATTTCTATCCATTCATCTGATTTACGGTTTGAATAAATAATCTTTAAGATTTTGTAGATTACATAATCGCCGCAGAATGTTTCTCCAATGAAGTTATGAATCAATACTTCATCGTTTGTTGTTGTTGGTATTCCTTGGTACCTATAGTGCGTATGATGTTGATGCTCGAGGTACAAATTGTGATGTTGAGGTGTGGGATGCGGATGTTGTTGTTGGTGGTGGTGATGATACTGTTGGTGTTGCTGCCGGTGTTGTTGTTGGTGCTTGTAGCCCCTGCACCATATTCTCCAAAGCCACTACCCGAGCGCGAAGCTCATTGACTTCTTCTATTACACTGGGATGATCGGTGGTTCGAACGAGCGGGTGAATAAGATCTAGGATTTGAGATAACATATAATCATGACGAGACACTCTAGAAATGAGAGAGAAAATGGTGTCTCGGACAGGTTCGCCGATAAGTGCTTCAGGTTCTTTACCAAGAGGGTAATGTGGTGGATGGAAGGGATCACCTTCTTCTTGTCTCCAATGATTAAGGAGGCTACGAACCCATCCCCAATTCATCCGGAATAGATGATGGCTGATTGGTTGATCCATTTCGGTCACACTGCTTTCGGAGCTCGAGTGAAACTCCATATCGGAATTCGAGGGACTTGGACTAGTGGAGAGTTCCATTTCGTACGATTGAATAAGGGATTTTTCGATATGAAATGATTTTCGGCTATCGGATGATATTCTAATTACCTAGAATATCTATATATAGATCAAAAGATTTTGTAGATTACAGAGGAATTTACGGAATATGTCAGTCAAAGTGTACAGTAACAGATACGCTAAGATATGATTTAGCAGATACGCTAAGATATGAATTTTGTCTATACACTATTCATGCAATCAATGCAGTAAGATGTATCTAGACTAAGAATGATAAGTATGAAATTTCCGACAATAAATGATAAGCAAAACTTTTTGACATGCAGCTAAGGTCGAAGTCCAGACTCACTAATGCATCTTATCAACTATGAGTTAGACACACTAATGCAAGACCTGGTTCGCTAAGACCACCGCTCTGATACCACCTGAGACGATCCGTCCTAAATCATAAGGACGAATAGAATAACATATGGTTACATTACGAGGTACTTGACCTCTATATGTTACATTTTACAAACATTGCATTCGTTTTTAAAAGACAAACTTTCATTTCATTGAAAGTTGACAGGCATGCATACCCTTTCATAATATATCCAATCTATAAATGACTTAATCTGTTATCTTCTTAATAATAATCTTTATTGAACTCAATGACTTGAATGCAACGTCTTTTGAAATATGCCATGAATGACTCCAAGTAATATCTTTAAATGAGCAAATGCACAGCGAAAGATTTCTTTCAAACCTGAGAATAAACATGCTTTCAAGTGTCAACCAAATGGTTGGTGAGTTCATTAGTTTATCATAAACATTCATTTCCATCATTTTAATAGACCACAAGATTTCTGATATTTTGTTGTACACGTAACCCGAGTACAAAATAGTACGCATAACCTGCGAATTAAAAATCATTCATATGGTGACCACCTGGTAACCGACATTAACAAATGCATCTAGAATATCCCCAAAATACAGGTACACTCATCTGCATATAAAAATCGAAGTACTAAAGCATCCATAACCTGGATGGGGTTCGTTAGGCCCATAGATCTATCTTCAGGATTCGTGTTAATTTGGGGGTCTGTTCCCAAATTCTTAGGCTACCAAGCTAAAAGGGTGATATCCGATATAATAATTCAACCATAGAATGTAGTTTCAAGTACTTGTGTCTATTTCGTAAATCAGTTCTAAAAGCAGCGCATGTATTCTCAGTCCCAAAAATATATATATATAAAAAGGGAGTAATGAAACTCACTATATTGTATTTTGTAGTAAAAATACATATGACGACATTGAACAATGCAAGGTTGGCCTTGGATTCACGAACCTATATTAATTATATATATTTATATGTTGGTTAATAACTGTCTAACAAATTAGGTCAAGTCGTAGTGTATCACAATCCTAATGCTCGAGATCGATATGCAAAAGTCAACAAAAGTTATCTTGGCCCAAAATGACTTCCAAAATCTATACATGTTTATTATTTAACATAAATATAGCCGTTTTATATATTTAAATATATTTATAAGATTTTATTAGGGTAAAAGATACAAGTCATTAAAATAAAAATTTATTTAAAATTTATATATGATAAAAATATACTTTTATGTATCTCAATTAATAAAATTATAAAGTTTACTTAATATTATAAAAATATAGTGATATGTATTATTATTGTAATCATATTATGTGTGGTAAAAATATCTTTGTATCACACATTTATTTAATAAAATAATATTGATAATAATAATAATAAGTAAAAGTTGTATTATTTTGTAATAATAATAATAATAATTATTATTATTCTACTACTAATAATAATATTTATATTTACTAATGATGATATTAATTCTTATAAAATGATAATTCTATATATGATAATTTTAATAATAACGATACTTTTTAATATTAACTTGTAATAATAATATTTTATAAAAAATAATGATTGTAATCAAAATGATAATTTTTAATAATAATAGTACTAAAATGATAATAATAATGATATTTTATAATAACAATGATATTTTTATTAAAAATGATAATTTTAATAAAAATGATAGTTTTGATAAAAATATTAATTATTTTAATAATCATAATCATAATCATAATAATAATAATAATAATAATAATAATAATAATAATAATAATAATAATAATAATAATAATAATAATAATAATAATATTGATTATTAGATAATATTAATAATGACGATAATAACGATGATAACGATAACGATAATAATAATAATAATCATTTTAACAATAATACTTAAAATTATAGATAATTCAATTGACTATAACTTTTAATTCGTTCATCGAAACCATACGCTTTCTAAATGAAAAGTTATTAATTTTTCGCCAGCTTTCCAACGACATGCATATCATATACCTTATCTCACACGCAAATGTATTAAATTCATAATTTATCATAAACTATCTAACGACAAAATTAAACATACAAGCATGCATAAACATATATACTCGAGCACTAGTCAGGGATACACTATTAATATATAAAAGTTAAGTTATGAGTGCTCACGTATCAATATTGTGATTCAATATTGCAGGAAAGTACGTAGACGCAACGGAGATGATAAACACTATGTTGACCTCATGAGCTATTCCCTGAACCATACCCATAACATCCATAGCTATAACCCATAATTTCCTTAGCTCTATCCCTCTCAAAAACTCATTTTGAAAACATGCTAGCAGAACCTCGTCGTAGTATTTTATGTATAATACTAATAATAACGCTACTTAATAATACTAGTACCAATAATAAGATTAATATTAATAATCTTAATATTAATTATAATATTAATATTCATAATATATATATCTATATCTTCTGCGAAAATGAAAAATGAAATGAACTACAACTGATTTCGTTCAATATTTAAAGGAGTGTAACCTCACCTAACCCCTCATGCGATCGCATGAGGGTTGTATGGAGAGCCCAGGCGATCGCATGAGGACTCTTTCCAATTCATAAAGCTTCAATCAAACTGCCGACACTCTCTTATGAATTATTATATATATTATTTAATATATAATATATTTAATCTTTAAAATTAATTAAATATTATATTATATTCTCGTGCATAGTTGATTTGTAATTTTGGCACCGATGAATAGTACGTTGACGCTCAACTTACGTGCCGGTTTCAGTTTTTCGAGCGTCCTTTCGTACGCTTAGAAAACTTGTACTTTATGTTTCGCGACGTGTACCTTTATCAATAATTAGACTTAAATCAATGAAAAATTATCCCACTCAAAGTGTAACTTATTCATTTGAGTGTTTTGGTCATTTGCTTCTATAAATCGACGTCTCGTTATATACCAATATATATTATAATAATACTATTTTAAATCCAAAACGTTTTACGAATAAGTTAATATTATATTTTATCACTTTGTAAAATAATGATATTATCATTTAAAAATATAATCTTATATATTTTAGAAATATTTACTTACTAATATAATATTTAGTTTTTCAAAAACTAATTATATTTCAAAGTTTAATATATTTAAAAATCGTTTAAATATTAGATATTATTATATCACCTTACGTTTTAAATACACGTTTCAAGTTATCTATATATTTAACAACCAATATTCTGACTCACGTTATATAATCAAAGATATTTTAAATAAACAAGTTCTATTATATCAAAAAGTGTTTTCGTATGTTTGAAAATAGATCAATAGAGTATTATGAAATTCAATCCTCCACTAACCTTTGTCTAACTCTCGAAACTTGACAATTTATCCTTACTTGTAAATCACTTTACCATTTTCCGAATATTATTAAAATGGAAAGATTTCTCAAATCAACGTGGACCTCACAACAGAGACTCATAACCATAACACATTGTATTAGATAATTCAATCATTTGATATTTTAATCTCATCGATAAATATATTAAACATATATTGAAACAAATACATTTATGTAAAGTATTATACATCTAATACTTTGTTAACGTTTTCAAATTAATATATATACATATATATATACATATATAATCGTATCCATTTATATAATGGTTCGTGAATCGTCGAAACTTGGTCAAGGTTAAATGAATGTATGAACATAGTTTAAAATTCTTGAGATTCAACTTAACAAACTTTGCTTATCTTGTCGGAATAATATAAAGATAAAGTTTAAATTTGGTCAGAAATTTTCGGGTTGTCAAAACCATCACTCGCACGAGTGAGTCACTTCACCCGCACGAGTGACATCTGACTCGTGCATGTGAATTACACATAAACACACAACACCAACATGTACTAACTCGTACGGTCAAACCACTCGTACGAGTGACCATCACACTCGTACGAGTGACATGTCAGTCGTACGGTTCATTTCTCACAAACAAAGATTTAATAAAAATATCTCGTACGTACGAGTGATGGACTTAACCAAAATTTATACCAATTCAGCACAAAACCAACTCATATATGTCCCTATGCATATACAACAAGATTATACAATTCCCCCTTCAATAGTGATTCCCGTACGTGCGTAAAACGAAGTATATACACTTATATTGTAATTTGACCCAAATCTAAATTTTGATTTAGTGTTTTAAAACCTGATCATTTAAAAGTAAACCTTAAGACGATTCTAACGATAGTTTATTTGTCAAAAACGGAGTTACGGTTTGAAAGTTACACTCTTTTCAATTTTGCCAAAAGCTGACCACTACTCAACCGCGTGGTTGAGACCTCAACCGTACGGTTGAACCCTCAACCGCGTGGTTGAGCCCTCAAAAGTGTGCTCAACCCTTGTCACAAAACACACTTTATCCCATACACCAATAATTATGAACACATAATTATTAAAAACACTAATATTAATAAATTAATATTAACTAAGGATAAAAAGGTCATTTACTACTAAGCCCAGTTTGAGGGTGTTACATATCTACTCCCCTTAAGAAGATTCCGTCCTCGGAATCTGGTCAGTCATTATCACAAAAGTCACAGTTTCATCACAACCTCTAATTTCTAATTCACATGCAAGTCCAAACGGCCATACCCAATTTTTCTAACTTACTTAATCGGGCATCATTATCAGCGAACCTTCAATCGATAAATTACACATACTCACTTACCACGATCAATACGGAAATCCGAACCTTTGTCATTCGAAACTTATCACCGTTCCCGTCTAAATTCAAAGGATAGTCAAATTTTTACAACCAATCGGCGTCCAAAACAATGACATTTACTTCAAACGTCATTCCACTAACCACTAGTGTCCATAACTTGCCACAGTCAACTCATGAGTCAAGATTTAAATCATGTCAGTATATCACTTGCACCATCAATTTCACCAAATTGTCATCAGGTTTAACTCATTACACCATTGAATTCCCTAAAATTTCCAAGCAATGGCAATTGAATTTCATTTATTTCACTAAAATCTGTACATATGTTCACAAAATATGTCATTAATTTATCAAAATTGTTCAGGTTAGTCGTTTCATGCTCAATAATTCATTGTTCAATAGTCAATCCACTGTCCATGCACCATTCGAGTCTTCTATATTTCCTTCAGCTTCTCAGAATTCCTTTATGATTTACCAAAATATACTTTCGTTGGCCAGACGCGAGTATATTCTTCTAAATCATACCGTCATCCCGAGTCACTCGATAAGGAAAATCCTATATGGTTACACATTGTTCATAGTACTTAATTTCCTGTTAAGCATATGTAATAGGAAAATTTGCTTGATCACTAGTCAATCAGTCTCGTTAGTCATATAATCATCACGAATTCTTCACACATGGATTTCTAACTAAATACAATCTAGTAATCATTTACAACATATCACACGACCATCCAATCAAAGGAATTTATCAAGTCATGCCATGCTATCTTGATGATACACTAGTCTCCATTCTAAACACTGTCCAACACTTAGCTCTGTCTTCTAGTAATAATACACACTCGGTATCTATAACAACCCTCACATTTCCATACTTGAATTGACTAATTTGCATATAGGGTTGTTATCCATACATAATATATAATTAAATTCAACGTTGATCAAATATTTATTTTTAGTCGACACGTTTTGTTAACTAAAGTTTACACTAATTATATAAAATAACCTTAGTTAATATTAATATTAATGTGTATTATATTTAAAACTCTATGTAACATAATTATTAATTAAATGATAAGTTATTTTAATCATTATATATATTTTTAGCTTATAAAAAAAAGATTTTTTTATTAAATAATGAGCCCATGAATTTTGACTAAATACTTTCAAGGATAAAATTTATTAAAAACATTTTTAACATGTTTTCTTTTTTTTGGGTAAAATTGGCACCTTTATTTTATTTTATTTTTTTCTTTTCACCAACCATTTTTACCTATAAATACATGGTTCCTCATTCATTTTTTCTTGCCAAAAATAAAAACTTAAGCTATTCTCTCAAAACCTTGAAGAAAAATTTGAGATACTTTCTATTTTTAATATTTTTTTTTAATATTGTCGATATATTTATATTTATTGTATATTCATTGTAAAATTTAAAATTAATTATGTTTATATGTTATAATTAGTATTATAAGTTTTATGATGTATAAAAATAATTTTGACAATTTATGGAATATTAATTATAATTAAATACGAATTATGTAGTATTTAAACGTAAAAACAACGTAAAATTCATAATAAATATTTTTTACCAAAAATAAAATATATATATTTTTTTCTAAGTTTATAAAACTTATATAGATCTGCAAAAATTATAAAAATAATTACTTGGGTCGAATTGGTAATTATTATATAATTAAATTCTATTATTATGTAATTCGAAGGTAAATTAAAAATAAATATAAAATAATATAAAAAAAATTTTAAATATTTTTTCTATAGGTTATCAGACTGATAGAAACTTATAAAAATTAGGAAAATAATTTTTTGGGTTTATTTAGTAATTATATAGAATTAATCTTGTTTTGTGAATAAATTAAGGGTAAAAATGAAAATAAATACAAAAATACAAAAAAATGTTTTCTTAAATTTTTCTACTAATCTATATGATTAACTAAGACTATAAAAATTATGTATATAATTTTTAGATATTTAATTATTTATTTAGACATTTTTGGATAATGTTCGATTAATAAAACACTATTATTTTTTAAAGTAATTTAGGTATTTATTTAAAGATAATTATATTTAATATATATAAGACATACTAAGGTATAATAACTAAATATTAAATAATACTTAGGTTATATTATCACATATATAATTATTAAGTACATTACTAATTCGTTGTGTGTATACACCTATAACGTGAAGGTTATAATTAAAAGATAACGTGCACTTTATACGAACCTCACCGCTACTTGTGGCCTAGGGTGATCCTTGTTACCATTATGGGACGCTTGTGGATCTCGAATGCCAAGACTTAGATTCTGGTCAAGAGATCCTGGGACGCTCGGTAACAATAGATCATTCGAGTGACTTGCATGTTAGCAATGAAGTTTGGGCTAGATTGTACCACGTCTTTGTTGAGGATTATGACCCGAACATTCTTAAACTAGAAGCTTACTATAATTGGAAGCTTTCCATAAATAGTAGGTTTCCAAAAATAGAAACTTTTGAGAAATAGGAACTGTTCTCGAAAACCGTCACTGTTAATATAGTTGCTATATTAATAAACAAACTTTATGTCAGTTAGACATTAACTAATCAAATATTATATCTCTAGGTTAAGATCTCCGATCACTTACTCCGTTCATTCTTATTTGCGTGGAATAACTTACTTGCTACTAAGGTGAACTTCATAGCCCCACTTTTTACTGTTTCATGACTATTTTTTATAACTTTTGGGTGAGACACATGCTTGCTTTATAAGTGTTTTACACTTAGCCACAAGTACTAAATTGTTAACTATGCTGTCATGATTTTATTCATGCTAAATTCCTACCGTAATATCGTTAATTGCTACGTTTAAATGCAAACTTAATTATTGTGAGTAGGCCTATTGAGAGTAACGTCTCTAACCATTTGACCGCTGGTCTTTTAGTTACATAATAATGATTCCACGATACTGACAGTACAAGGTGTCATAGGGTAAACTTGTTTAGTAGCGATATTACAAACTGCAGCAACCCTTTTAGATTGATATATCTATATTGATCAACTTTAAACTAAATCTTGTGATCTAAAACTTTGGATATTATTTATAAACCTGTGAATTTCACTCAACCTTTTTGGTTGACACTTTAAGCATGTTTTGTCTCAGGTGATGATTGAGCTAGCTGTTTGCAACTTTGTGATGATAGATTTGATGCTTACATGGAGTCCACATCGCATATTATATTTTAGTTCATAAACATTTATTTTACATTTTAATAATAATGTAAACATTTATTACTGCTTCTGCTGTTTTATTAACAAAGGCTTTATTTAAAAGGTCTCATATAGAGTCGTTCTCGTTTATACAACTGTGTTATGATATGATTGGTCACAATTACCCCTGGTCCATTTTGGAGGTGTGACAGTATCATCACCACTCAGGTCAAGGGTTTCCCTATCCTTTAAAAGACCACCCAGGGAACACTACCATAATTCCTTTCTAAAGGTTGCCATAATTCATGCAAGTCTAAGGAAAGAAACAATTCCTTAAAGCTTCACTACCGTCTCACGCATTTTAATCTAAGCATGTATTGTAAGCAATACAGTAGGTCCAGCATCCTACATAATGTACAAATCACATACACCTGGGGACTATATACAGGGTTTAAGTCCTTTATGTATATACAATGAGACTACTACCATATTCCAATCCTTACGGGCCACTACGTGTGCCCCGTCAGTCTGAGGTAAAAGTACAAATCACATAAGCCCTACGCAGTCTTATCAGGTCATACATAACGTTATAGCAAAACTTGCATAATAAACAAGTCATTCAAAACAGGGTAACCACTTTACCTGGAATATAGCCAAAAGTCACATGTAGTACATAAGTAACAAATCACAAGAATCATGGAATACATAAACTAGTGCATCATATCTAACCAGTCTTAGAGAACATAGCAATCACCTAAGGCATGGCAACCAATCAAAAGGGAATAAAATCCCAATAATGTCAATGGTATCTCCAGACATAACTTATGTAACAGGAGTCATCAAACCACCGACTACTTTTACTTTAGAGCGAGAAGCAATCACTTCATATGCACATAATCATGCAGCAGAGCAAAAACATTACAAAAGGGTGAGGAAACAATCTATAAATATCACACAGACACGTCATAGGGACTAAGTTCCCTAAATCACCAAAAGTACTTCCAGTCACAATCATTGTGGTTGGAACCACAAAACCTTTGATTACTTCGGCCATTAAGGAGGAAGTAACTGTATCATAAATAATATTAGTGAATCCCCACTGACTACAAGCATAGTCAAGTAATTGTTCACAATCAAATAGTACACTTATATATATACAACAATTAATCAAGAACATACCTTTTAGATTCAAGAGGATTTCTTCCTCTTCTGCCCCATCACTGAAACTGATGCTCCTCCCGTTGAACCCCCAGTTGATCCTGACCTTGCCCCAGACCTTGATTCAGAATATGACTTTCTCGCAGATGGACACTGATCAGATCGATGACCTTCATTCTGACAATTCCAACATACATTATCCTTAAATGAACAAGACTGGACATCATGTCCTATTAAACCACATCGGTAACATCGGCGCGTTCTTTCAGAACAATCTCCATTGTGACTTGATCTACGATGAACACACCACGTTTTAAATTTCGACTTACATACACTCTGAGCATGTTTCCTTTTCATCTTGTTCCAAAAAGATTTCTTTGACTTTGAACTAGGTTGACTTATTGTTTGACTATGCTTCTGAAGACTTACATTCTCTTTTCTATGGTTAATTGCAGCTTTAATATCACCCTCAACCATTTTTACCATAACAAAAGCTTGAGATACAGTGGTGGCAGTTCTTGCAAAAGTTTGATATTCTGGCAATAACATTTCCACAAAATGATCAATTTTAGATCGTTCATCCGGAACCCATTGATGCGCAAACCTTAGTTTGTCAGTATATTGATCAAACGCATCGTCCACATACATTTGTTCGGTCATTTTCAATTCCATAAACTCTCTCCTTAACTTTCCTATCTCGTGCGGGGTACAATACTATTCGCACACTTTTTCATAAAACTGCTCCCAAGTGATTTGACTAAATTGTTCATTTGATACATGGGTAATGACAGAATCCCACCATACCATAGCTTTATTCTTTAATAACCGACAAGAAAAAGTAACCCTCAGTTCTAGTTCACATTGACACGCTTCAAATGCCCGATCCACTTCTCTCAACCAATTTAATGTGTCATTCGGGTTAGTGCTGCCCGAATACGTTAGAGGATTACAATTTAGGAACTGTTTATAGGTACACTTTTTCTTGGTTTTAGTTGGGGATTGTTGAAAGATCTGATACGGATACAACGTCTGTGTTAGATTTGAATAATTAAACTGGAATGGAATTTGTGACTGTGGTTGTGATTGTTGTGGTAATTCACCTCTAATAGGCACTGATGGACTTTGCGATGTTGCAAAACCTAGAGGTGTACATGGAATAGTTGTGAATGGAGTAATAGTAGTATTATCTGCTTTATTTTGTTGTTCCCACTCTCGTATTCTGTCCCTCATTTCTTTCAATTGGCTTTGTAACTTAAAATTATACTTTCGTAAATCATCTTCTGCACTAAGCTCCTCTGAGGACGCTCTTGTTAGTCTGGGGGTCAAAGGGTTATCGATGTCCTGAGTTTGATAAACCATACCTGTCTTATCACAACATCTCACAAAAGCTTAGTGGATAATCGGTTAGTACTTATCAACTAACACATATACCACCCATATTCACTTTTCCTTCCCCCACTAGTATGTTTGACACACATCCAATCAAGATTTGGGAACATGACATTCATCACAATGTACATGCCGCCAAACCTATGCTCTGATACCAAGTTGTAACACCGTAATTTTTTTTTAATTACACAGCGGAATATCAGTTTATCAAATCATGATTATAAGCATATGTTAAACATATATGTTACTATTCATTACAGCTTAACTGGTGTTACTTTTCAAAACAGTTAAACATAGTTATGTCAAACATCAGAGTTCTTCATTGTGTCAAACATAACCAAAGTACAACTATCATCTCCCGTCTCTAGCATGCAAAACAATATAATCTGCAGGGGAGAAAATGTGGGGGATTAGCACAACACTAAGTGAGTGAGATATCCCAATAGATACTAATACAAAGTACCAAGCCTAGCTTTTAGGGAGCATGTATCTGGTCACGGGCATGTGGACATAGCATTACATAACTATTGCATAATGTAACATTACACATCCATATTATACAGTGCTAGGCAGTGATTCAATTAACAGAGTAGCAATAGCATTAGCAAGCTATTCAGTAAAGGCACCAAAGCCATTACACCAACATAACCTTACATAGCTATACATAGCTACTCACTAATGAAATCAATAGCTCTACACAGCTATTCACTCTCATAGCACTAATGGCTATACATAGCTCTGAAGGCTATAAACCCCAAGAGGATCGTTGACCCTGCCAGGTCTACAACTACTAGCTGATCAAGCTAGAGCCGTACCTATAACTCTAGTTATTGTCCCACAGTATACCTCTCCTGACGTTTACATACGTCATTTGCAATATACTGTCCGTACAATAACCCCCGAGCCCAACCCTTCTATACACGGTTGACCTCTTCCGTCCCTTCTATACACGGACGGTACTGACCCTTCTATACACGGCCAGTTTCCAAATGTGCACATAACCCACCTACAATCTCGCCGTAGGTAACATCACTAATAACCACAAGGCAATCTAATCAGGCATTCTACTATTTTAATCTAAGCGGAAACCTGATAAAGTAGTATAACCTACTACTTATCATTACAACAATAATTAACATGCATACATAGATTATCATAATCTATATTAAGCAAAACAGCAGGTGGTATCTACACTTGTTACCAAATACCAATATCCATAAGGATAGTCCCACTCATCGATTACCAGCAAGAACTCAGTGGTCTAATGTTACTGAGTCTTCTCCGTTCCTTTATTTCCCGAGAATGATACAATCCAATGTAACGACCTAACCCGTTATCCGACCAAAAACACACCTTAAAAACTTTTTTCTGAAACAACACATCTAGACGGCGTCCAGTTATCTAGACGGCGTCCAAATGAACTGTAAGTTACTTATCAGTTTGTCAAATACACGCTGGCGAAAAACCCGCTTCCCGACACTTTTAAACTAAACACTTTCACAATATGTAATAATAATTAAAACTAAGAGTTTTCCACGATAAAACCGAGTTTTACAACACCGGGCCCACATCGGCCGTTTTACGACTTTCGTACAAAATTACGAGTTTTCGACCACTTGAGTTTTAACATAAACTAAAGACCGAGCATGGCGATTGGGGATACGCTACCCAATCCTAGCCAATCCAAAAGCAAGATCTTCTAAAGCAACTACACGAGTCCACTAGTTCCCACGCTTACCCGAGCCACCTCATCCATGCAAATCTATAAAAATGTAAACAACGAGAGGGTAAGCTAACGCTTAGTGAGTGAGAATATACAACATACATATATATGCATAAAATGGACACGCCACACAATGATAATCAAATAACGCATACCAGAGCATCCAAGCATAAAGGCAAGTTAAGCTAAGCATACCGTACGATCACTAAGCATCAAGCTAATAATATCAACAATAAGATAAGTTCACCAACGACGAAGTGAACAACGCCAATAAGCTACACCCGGTGGGTTAGCTACATCACAACAATACAACAATGTACAATATATGTGTAAACCGCCCAAGGTTAACCCCTTAACCCAATACCAAAACCGACCACCAATTACAAAAATGAAGATTGGCCGAACTACATGAGCCTTAGTAAATCCGCATCCACACGAGACTACTATCTTCAATATCACAACAACATCGAGGTTGGCCGAACTACACGAGCCTTAGTGAATCCGCATCCACACGAGATCACTACCTCAATAAGATGACCAAACTACACGCGTCATCGTGAATCCGAACTACACAAGACTCACTTTCTCAATAAGATGACCGAAACTACACGCGTCATCGTGAATCCGCATCCATATGTGATCCACTTCCCCAATCACAACTTAATACCAACCCTTCGTCATTGGGGTTGTATAATCCACATCACAAGCATATGTGATAACGTACACACAAAGTGTGCACCTTGCCAAAGGTGGTCAACCAAAAACGCACAACCGTGCTAATTGGACCCATACACAAGTCCATCAAATTCACCTATATGTGAAGTGAGCTCTATGACCGAGAACCACTTCACCCAACCCACACCCATCCTACACATACATATGCACACAGGATATTAACACTCACCTTATCGTCTTGATGAATGCAACCGTAATAATCCGCAACGCGCCAATGGAAAGTACCTATTCCATTATCACAATACAAACAACACACTTAGAGTGGATGTACAAACCAACTCAAATCGACACTTAATGCAATTTCGACCCATTGCACTTCCAAGCACCAAGCCGCGTCCAAACTAACCAATAATCACTAACATAAGTGAGAATGGTCCTAATACGCCAATTAAACCCGAACACAAGTGTTAAACACTCGTCTTGCCCAAATTGACACCAAACCCTAATTTTGACCCATTTCAAAATTAGTCAACCAAATGCCCAAAATGGGTTCCAACACTTCCATAATCACTAACACTAGTGATATACCTATTAACAAAGCCTTAACGTAGCCAAAACGTCAACCAACTCAAAACCCGCCAAGTGACAAGAATAACTAGTCACCATAAACCCACTTCATCATCTAAAAGGGTTTCACAACTAATCAAGCTCAAACCCTAACATTGAACCTCAAATCAAACAAATGAAATTCGGAGTTTGAACTTACCAATACTACCACAACGTAGCCAAGAACGAGATGAACAACTTTAGAACCCGAGCTTTGGTGAGAATCCGACTCCTTCTTCTCCAAATCAAGCTCTCTCTCTCTCTAAACTCTTACTCTCTCTCTAGATATGGTTGAGAGTGTTTGTGTTGGTGAAGATAAGGTTGAATGAGCTCAACCTTGCCCATTTGTGGCTTAAAACCGGCCACCAAGTGAAAAGACCAACATACCCCTTTCAAAATCTAAAAACTACACAGCTGGCCCGTCAGACCATTTGGACGGCGTCCCACGCTTCACTACTGGACAGCGTCCCCCAAATTGGACGGCGTCCCATATAACTAAAAAGGAAACAGGGTCTTACAACTCTTCCCCGCTTAGAATCGATCACGTCCTCGTGATCCTCGTCACTTATCCGATCGGACCCCCACTTTATGGTCCTCAAACATACGTTCCAATCCGACTTTCGTCACATGAATCATCAACTCGAAGATTATTCCACTTACCAATTACACACATGCACGCATTTTGAGACATGCAATGCACACAACATTCGAAAACTACTACAAATGCTTAACATACGCGAAAACATCATGTTTCCTTCCAACTCCTCGAGGCAATTTTTCTCCACGAATCACTTTTAACACTAAATCGTCATTCGCGATTTATCAAGTCCACAAATCCGAGCACTAAAACTTGCTCAATCCCTCATATCGAGAAAAACTCAACCAATCTCGTACCGAGATATCAACCCTTTAGCGTACGCCTAACAAGTACAATGCTAAAGTAACCAAGTTTTGACCTAAGGTCAACAACCCAAACGATGAAGACCGAACAAAATGAATCCTTACGGATAACACTTATCACTAAATATCCCTCGTAGTGCGCAATACGATCAATACGCAACTATCGTAACATCATAAGCAAACGGCTAAAACCAATTGCGCCCAAAACAATTATGGCAACGCTAATCCCAAGGTGTACAAAATCGACTATTGTCACACCCGTAACAACCTGTGAGCGAAACACGGCTATCGCATCACTAATCACGCAACATGGTCCTCACGACCCCACCATCGGTGTATAAAACAACCAATAGTTCACACAAGATGGTCCTTATGACCCCACCATTGGCGTATGAAACAACCAATAGTTCACACAACATGGTCCTTACGACCCCACCATTGGCGTATAAAACAACCAATAGTTCACACATCCAACAATATGAAGGCTGGCCGAAAACTACACGCGCCTTAGTAAATCCGCACCACACGCGACTCAACTACCTCCACCACACAACAATCGGGATTAGCCGAACTACACGCGCCCTAGTGAATCCGAACTACACGAGAATCACTATCTCAAAAGAATGACCGCATCCACACGTGTCATTGTGAATCCGAACTACACGAGACTCACTTCGTCAATATAATGACCGCCTCCACACGTGTCATTGTGAATCCGAACTACACGAGACTCACTTCCACAATAAGATGACCGAACTACACGGGTCACCGTGAATCCGCATCCACACGTGATCCACCTCCTTAAATCTCTACACAGGAATGGTACTCCCATTCCCCATCGGTACTCGCATTTCCCGATAATGTTATACCATACCGATATAACACTACTCCCATGGTGAAGTTAGCGGACCACGTCAACAGCCATAAATCCCCAATCACACACGCTCTTTTGGCCTCATACAACGAGTAATGTAACATCACGCACTGCTACACCATAGTGAATCCTAACGGAATACACTAACCATACCCGCGTCATGGTGCTACCGGCTCCGTGGTTCACATCATAACTTACCAGCACATGCTATGGCACTACCGGCGTCATGGTTCATACCATAGCACACAACTAATACACTATATACATACATGTATAATCATTCCACCCACTCGAAATCTTTGCACACGCACCATACGTACGCGTGCACAACGCCAACACAATCGAGCAAGGACCACCTATATCGCACATATGCACACACAATAATTCTCTAAAAGAGAATCCGACACGCACATCACTTAACCGAGGGATCTTACTTGCTCGTCAAACACGTCCATTATCTCTAAATGAGATTCATCACATTACCACCTCGGTGATAATTTAAATTCAAAACCATAAGTACAATTTATTCCAAATCGTACTTTTACCACAATCGACCAACATAGGTCTCAACGCTAGCTCCGAATCCATACGAGCATCGTCCAATATCAATACACTAGAACACCTTCATGCGAGAGTACAACTCCCCCACTTGGAACTCCGTTCCATAACCACATCATCGAGATAAAGGTATCTCATGATATACACTTCACAATACCTTGCCCTATCCATGAGCATACAAAGGATTTTAACCTATCCTTAAACACTTCGAACGAAAAGTTTACCACAATTACACAAACTTTAATCTCGCAATCCTCCGATTGCTCTAGCTTGTCAAATTTTCACCTAGTCACTCATGTACCTAAGGGTTTCTCTCTGGTACCCTAAGTACAATGTAACCACAACATCATCGGAGTCGAATACCACGCTAGTAGGTATGAAAAAGGCACCTAACATCGCGCCACGTAGACTCTATTACCAACGTACATCGAGATCAAACACTCGATCCTCAGGGTTTTATCCACCCGACGAACCACACGGTTCATCAACTTCAACACGAGAGCGAACACGCTCTAACCTTCGAACACCATAGCCCACACCTATGGCTTGGTAAAAACATTTCCCAACACTAAGGAATGCTTGGTTGCACCAAGTCTTACGCCCTTCATCCGTCAATCCAAATGCCACCGTAGGGTAATTCCATTAGGAACGTCACCCATAGCAAGAATATGCACAACGCAATGTATTCAACAAACCTGAACTCATTGGCACAAAATAAATAATTAAAGGATATATTTATTAAAACGAAACGTACCTTAACGTCTCCTTGCCGCACCCGTCCCCGCTAACTCGGGACATTTCGACTTACGATGTCCTTCCTCTTGGCAATTGAAGCACACCGTGCCATCACCCTTTGGCACCGAACATTCCCAAGACTTGTGACCCCTCATGCCACAATTGTAACACCTAGATGCACTAGAATTTGATATACACGTCTGTGTACCACCCGTGCTCACATTTGCACCCTTACTTGGAGCACCATACGAAACAACTCTTCTCTTACTTGAAGGTTCACCAATCTTTGATCGCGAATACGACTCGAAACCCTTAGCCACTGCGAATAACTCCGCAAACGACTTCGCGTAACCCCGACTAATTTTATTCTTCAAGTCATCATTCAAAGAATGCAAAACGATTAGTCCACGAACGTATAAAACCACACGCACAACACCGCCCCATCTTGCTCAACATTCGTCGTACATCACTTGTTAGACAAGATTTGCACCCGTAATAAGGTTTGCAAGTCCTTATTACGCACACACGTCGTATCAACTCGTTAGTACAACGACTATCTTGCTTGATGTTATTCACAACGCAAACATAAACACAAACACAACGCAAAGCATAATAATATGACCGTTAGTCCACCTACAACTTAAGGCACTAACCAAATTCCCATTCCGACCCGTACTCCTACAAGTCCCGCAACAAATAAGCACACACAAAAGTCTAAGTCTAGGCACCTATCTCAAGTCACCTAAATCTCTTAGACCATGCTCTGATACCACTTGTAACGACCCAACCCGTTATCCAACCAAAAACACGCCTTAAATTTTTTTTTTCTAAAACAACACATCTGGACGGCGTCCAGTTATCTGGACGGCGTCCAGCAGAGAAGTCCAGGATGGCGTCCAAGCTATTTGGACGGCTTCCAAATGAGCTGTAAGTTACTGACCAGTTTGTCAAATATACGCGGGCGAAAAACCCGCTTCCCGACACTTTTAAACTAAACACTTTCACAATAAGTAATAATAATTAAAACTAAGAGTTTTCCAAAATAAAACAGAGTTTTACGACACCGGGCCCACATCTTCCGTTTTACGACTTTCGTACAAAATTGCGAGTTTTCGACCACGTGAGTTTTAACATAAACTAAAGACTGAGCATGGCGATTGGGGATACGCTACCCAATCCTAGCCAATCCAAAAGCAAGATCTTCTATAGCAACTACGCGAGTCCACTAGTTCCCACGCTTACCCGAGCCACCGCATCCATGCAAATCTATAAAAATGTAAACAACGAGAGGGTAAGCTAACGCTTAGTGAGTGAGAATATACTACATACATATATATGCATAAAATGGACACGCCACACAATGATAATCAAATAACGCATACCGGAGCATCCAAGCATAAAGGCAAGCTAAGCTAAGCATACCGTACGATCACTAAGCATCAAGCTAATAATATCAACATTAAGATAAGTTCACCAACGACGAAGTGAACAACGCCAATAAGCTACACCCGGTGGGTTAGCTACATCACAACAATACAACAATGTACAATATATGTGTAAACAGCCCAAGGTTAACCCCTTAACCCAATACCAAAACCGACCACCAATTACAAAAATGAAGATTGACCGAACTACACGAGCCTTAGTAAATCCGCATCCACACGAGACTACTATCTTCAATATCACAACAACATCGAGGTTGGCCGAACTACACGAGCCTTAGTGAATCCGCATCCACACTAGATCACTACCTCAATAAGATGACCGAAACTACACACGTCATCGTGAATCCGACCTACACGAGACTAACTTTCTTAATAAGATGACCGAAACTACACGCGTCATCTTGAATCCGCATCCACACATGATCCACTTCTCCAATCACAACTTAATACCAACCCTTCGTCATTGGGGTTGTATAATCCACATCACAAGCATATGTGATAACGTACACACAAAGTGTACACCTTGCCAAAGGTGGACAACCAAAAATGCATAACCGTGCTAATTGGACCCATACACAAGTCCATCAAATCCACATATATGTGAAGTGAGCTCTATGACCTAGAACCACTTCACCCGACCCGCACCCATCCTACACATACATATGCACATAGGATATTAACACTCACCTTATCGTCTTGATGAATACAACCGAAATAATCCGTAACGCGCCAATGAAAAGTACATATTCCATTATCACAATACAAACAATACACTTAGAGTGGATGTACAAACCAACTCAAATCGACACTTAGTGCAATTTTTTCCCATTGCACTTCCAAGCACCAAACCGCGTTCAAACTAACCAATAATCACTAACACAAGTGAGAATGGTCCTAATACGCCAATTAAACCCGAACACAAGTGTTAAACACTCGTCTTGCCCAAATTGACACCAAACCCTAATTTTGACCCATTTCAAAATTAGTCAACCAAATGCCCAAAATGGGTTCCAACACTTCCATAATCACTAACACTAGTGATTATACCTATTAACAAAGTCTAAACGTGGCCAAAACGTCAACCAACCCAAAACCCGCCAAGTGACAAGAATAACTAGTCACCATAAACCCACTTCATCATCTAAAAGGGTTTCACAACTAATCAAGCTCAAACCCTAACATTGAACCTCAAATTAAACAAATGAAATTCGGAGTTTGAACTTACCAATACTACCACAACGTAGCCAAGAACGAGATGAACAACTTTAGAACCCGAGCTTTGGTGAGAATTCGACTCCTTCTTCTCCAAATCAAGCTCTTTCTCTCTAAACTCTTACTCTCTCTAGATATGGTTGAGAGTGTTTTTGTTGGTGAAGATAAGGTTGAATGAGCTCAACCTTGCCCATTTGTGGCTTAAAATCGGCCACCAAGTAAAAAGACCAACATACCCCTTTCAAAATCTGAAAACTACACAGCTGGCCCGTCAGACCATTTTGACGGCGTCCTAATTCTTGGACGGCGTCCCACACTTCACTACTGGACGGCGTCCCTCAAATTGGATTGCATCCCATATAACTGAAAAGGAAACAGGGTCTTACATCCAAGTCAGTAATCGTATCTCAATTATATATTTCGAAATCAAAAACACTGATAATATATAATCACATCAAGTGGGTCGAGATGACCACCGACCATAGTAACGCTGTTTTTCAGTCACGTTCTTATTAAAACATATAGAATCATACATCAAACCGATCAAGGAAGCAAAAACACAACACTAATAAAATCTATCAGATCAACAGCACGAGTGACCATCACTCGCACGAGTGAGTCACTTCACCCGCACGGGTGACATCTGACTCGTGCGTGTGAATTACACATAAACACACAACACCAATATGTAATGACTCGTACGGTCAAACCACTGACTCGTACGAGTGACCATCTCACTCGTACGAGTGAGATGTCAGTTGTACGGTTCATTTCTCACAAACAAAGATTTAATAAAAATATATCGTCCGTACGACTGATGGACTTAACCAAAATTTATACCAATTCAGCACAAAACCCAACTCATATATGTCCCTATGCATATACGACAAGATTATACAATTCCCCCTTCAATAGTGATTCCCGCACGTGCGTAAAACAAAGCATATACACTTATATTGTAATTTGACCCAAATATAAATTTTGATTTAGTGTTTTAAAACCTTATCATTGAAAATTAAACCTCAAGACGATTCCAACGATAGTTTATTTGTCAAAAACGAAGTTACGGTTTGAAAGTTACGCCCTTTTCAATTTTGCCAAAAGCTGACCACTGCTCAACCGTACGGTTGAGCCCTCAACTGCGTGGTTGAGCCCTCAAAAGTGTGCTCAACCGCGTGGTTGAGCTGTCAAAAGTGTGAGTGCTGAAAATCAGTTCCAGCACGCTGTTTTCGCGTTTTTAGCACCCAAAATTCGATTTTTGCTTGATTTGGTCGATCCAAAGTCTCAATAATATCACATAATACATATAAACTATTTCTAACAGCAATCAAGCATAAAAAACACATAAAATCAAGAATCAAACCCAAAAATCATCAAAACCCATTTTAACTCAAAACTCACTTTAAATCTATCAAATTCAATGATGTTTACCTTGTTTTGATCCTTGAAAACACTTGAATCTTATAAACAAAATCACAAGCTTTGATCTTGCACTTTTGATTTTATGAATTTAGGGAGCTAGAGTGTGTTTAGGGTTTAGGTTTACTAAAAATGATAAAGGGAAGAACGTACGAGTTATTTTAACAGAAGGGGGTTTCTTCATTGTAAGGAAACCCCATTCCCCATTACACACAGGTATTTATCAGTTATCTAAAACACAATGTACCTCATTAGGTAGCCCTAACGAAGTTCAATTCACATAACGAAACATGTTCTGTGACCTTTGTCACAAAACACACTTTATCCCATACACCAATAATTATGAACACATAATTATTAAAAACACTAATATTAATAAATTAATATTAACAAAGGATAAAAATGTCATTTACTACTAAGCCCAGTTTGAGGGTGTTACACTTCGACATATATTACATCAACAAATCTCAATTACAAGTACGATACATGAGCCATAACCATCTTCGTGCAACGCACAGACAATGCACCTAGTATGATTAGTATTTTACCTTACTATTTAATTAAATAATATTGTTGATATTTCATTTCTATTTAATTTATATTATTGTTCTGTAATTAAAATTAGTGGTCATGGCATCATCACTTATAAAATATAAGTAGTAATATTTTCACTCTTACTATAAAAAGTTATAAATTCCCCTCCACACTCGAGATGCACGGATCGACTTGTGTCTTTCTGATGTGTTCAGTTACATTATAAAAATGTTAGTCATCAACATATCGACTAAAAAAAATTAAAATACATCATTTAACCATAACTAAACTATTATATCAATCAAGCCACAAAAGCACGTTATTTTGGTTTGCATATTCCGGGAAGCATGAAAGATATTCTCAATGACATGGACAATAAATAATTATGCATTATATGTCAATTGGTGCAGCTGTAAGTCATTCGACAACGTGATTTCAAGATTGGCACGCATCAGCAGGCAGCTAGAAAGGCTCGTCTATATGTCGTTGTAGCATGGATCTTATGGAGGTTTCGTAATTCTACTCTTCGTGCCTCTTCAACGTTGAAGATACATTAGTTATACGATTCCATTCGGTTGTATTCGTTTAATTGGATTACGAGTATATGAAAATATAATATTAGTTGGAACGATTGACTTATAATCTTTGTAATGTTTGGTTTCTCCTCTCCCTAGTTACTCGTTAAGGAGTTTGAAGATTAATAAAATTTGTCGTTAAAAAAATCTCTTATTAAATGTAATATCGTTATATTTATGTGTTATTTACATTTTTGATGATGTAAGTCCGATTTTATTACTTTGGAACAAAATATACAAATTCTTTTTAAATATCAGTGATCTAAAAAATATTCTTGGATAAGAGAGAGAAACATGAGAGCTGAGAGAGAGGGAAACATTCCGGTGAGAGACTTTCAGTCGGGTACGAGCATAGACCGAGATCGGTACAACGGTAACTATAGAAATCGATATCCAAGCTTCAACGGGCATCGATGAACATTGTTCATGTTCTTTATGGAGAGTGGAAGGTGACGGAGCTGTGGAAAACCTTCATATTTATTTGGCACAACCAGATACGTCTATGTTGAAGGCAAGCGTCTCAAAAATGGATAACGCTTTGCGTTTGTTCGTTTCGGTGAGGTGGCAGATAAAGATAGCTTGCTAAAATCTCTATGTAACATCTTCTTCGATGGCAATCCTATAAGGGTTTTCAAGGCCTTTGAAAGAGTTGGGAAGAATAAACAGCATAAAGATAGTTCATCTCAATTCAATAATGACAATACTGATGTAAAAGATAACACTTCGAAGGGGGCCAACGCGACATTCAAGAACTTCAGTCGTGACAATAAGAAGTTCTACGATGTGGTGGGTACACCATTCAAGGATCTAACAGAAAAATTGAGTGATAAAAGGAATAATTGAAAGAACTCTAGGGACGTTGATATGGCAAGAGTTATTAATGTCAAGGAGGATGATTCTAATAAGAATATTTCCGGTTGATCCATTTACGGGGAACTTAAAACCACTGATGGTTTGGGCAAGCTCGATGAATTATGTTGGAAAGAAAATATGGGAGATATTGAGCTAAAATATCTTGGAGGTTTCTGTTAGGAAACCCGACTAGGTGAGCCCAAACAAGACTAGATAACCCCAAGTTATCAACCCACTTCCAACAAACGAAAAATATAGTGATAATCGTAAAACTAGCAAGAATGATAAAAACACGGGAATTTAACGTGGTTATATGCAATCGTTTGTGATTGTTTTAGTCCACGGCCAACCAAAGAGTGTTCTTATTGATTAAATTTCGTGGGGTAAGTTTACAATGAGTTACAATGAGGCCTATTTATAGGAAACCAAGAACACACTTGTGTTCTTCAACTTGATCTTCAAGATCACATAAAGGAATCAACATGGACAACTTGCAAGCCTTTACACCCATACAATGGCATGATCACAGCCACCTTTGATGGTGTAAAGCAGCCCAACATGCACCTAAAGTGCAACTTGAGTCAATCAAGATCGGATCCCATGTGCAAAAGTTGATCCACTTGCTGCCAGCAGGAGATGCGTCGCATCTCCCCACGATGCGCCGCATCGAGCACCCTTGACACGCCATATTCCTTTAACACGCTGCATCACAAACTTTCGGGCAAAAATGTTGCATGGATGCGCCGCATCTCTTGCGCATCACTCCCTGGAACTCCCAGAATTCAGTTTTCACGCAACCCGAAATTTGCAAAATCCGTGCAACACTTTAACTCACTTTTTGTGGCGACATTTCCAACTTAGTTTAAATGTCTCCACACCTCAACAAATCTCCCACTTGGAGACTTTGAACAAACTCATCCTTCGTTAAACTCGCCTAACAACATCATCATCCCACAATAACAACTTGACCCACTAATTATACCTCCTTTTGATACCGTTGGATTTGCATCCAAATCACGCCACACTTCTCTCGTTAACCTACGAGCAAGTGAAGTCTTTCGACACCAAAAAAAATCCGCTGAGCTATAATTTGATCTTCATGTTACTAGCTTGGGAAAACAAAACAACAAACAACAACTCTTTGGCTATGACACCTATTTCCTTAGTCTAGGAGATAACGGGTCGTTTGAGTCCGACCCGACCCAATTAACCCCATCGCCCAAGCGATCCACCCGTACACTATAACATCCACCCGATTCAACTTTCCAACAAAGAATAAACCTGCCGGTAGATCAAACATGTGGATAATCCGATCAAGGCAACCGTGTGAGAATGCATTCACACCCTTGATCTTCCACATAACCGCCTTAGCTTTCACCATTGGAACACCGACCACATACGCGCGCACGTCTTTTGACAAACCCGATTTTCCACCACGAGCCAACTCCGACTGTACGGATGTTTCATTAACAGTGACTCTCAAGAAAATCTCTTGCTCATCTTCTTCGGCCGATTGCAACAAAGTTGCCATTGGAGAAGATCTACTTGAGGTAACGAAAGCTGTGGTATAACCAATTCGTCCTGAATCTTCACTAGTTTCGATTTCCCTTGAGCTCCCACTCAAACAAGATCCCTCAACAAACTCGGAAAGCATTAGCATGCTAGGATTTCTAATACCCACGAAATCACCTAGCCATTCTTCAACCATATACATGGCTCCCCTCTTGTACCCGCGAGCAACCACGTGACCTCCCTTAAACACCTTCCACCTTTGATTTCCAAATAGGACATGACACTTATCATCATCCAATTGCCCAACCGAGATTAACCTACTCTTGAGCTTTGGAATAAACCTCACGTTCCTCAAGATCTAAGTATGTTTAACCAAAAGATCACCAATACCCGCAACATCAAGTGTACTCCCATTCGCGACTCGAACCTTGCCGGAATACGACTTGAAATTCACCATCTCGTTCATGTATGGGGTAGCATGACACGAGGCACCCGAATCTAAAACCCAAGATTCATCAAGAACATCTTCTTGGCACAACAACGCATCTTCAATCACCATATTAGTTGAACTCCCACCCGACATTAAACTCGGGCACTTCGACTTATAGTGACCGACTTGTTGACAATTCCAACACACTACACTCTTGCTCTTTGACGGACTTCGCGACTTAGATCTTCCCCGACCAACACTTAGAACCGAACTCGAACTCCTATTCGAATCTTTCCTACGAATATCTTCGCTAAGAATCAAATCACGGATTCCTTCAAAAGTGAGTTTAGTAGTTCCGGATGAACCACTAACCGCCGTCACTAAACCGGACCAACTATCGGGCAATGAAGATAGTAAAAACAACGCCTCTAGCTCATCATCAAATTTAATATCAACCGATTTCAACCGGGTTAAAATCAAATTAAATTCATTCACATGATCCGCCGCCGAGGATCCCTCCATCATTCTAGCGTTCACCAATTGCCTAACTAGGAAAACCTTGTTCAAAGCGGATGGCTTTTCATACATGTTAGATAAAGCCGCAATCAATCCCGCCGTTGTGGTTTCACCCACAATGTTGTAAGCGACGTTCTTGGCCAGAGAAAGTCGAACAACCCCTAGGGCTTGCCTATCTAACAACTCCCACTCTCCTTGATCCATTCCTTCCGGCTTAACACCCTTTAAGGGTTGGTAAAGCTTCTTTTGATAGAGCATATCTTCCATTTGCATCTTCCAAAAACTAAAGCCGGTTCCATCAAACCGATCGATCTTCACATCACTCTTTTCCGCCATTGTTCCCAAATACTCGTAATCCCGAGAGCTCTTGATACCACTTGTTAGGAAACCTGACTAGGTAAGCCCAAACAAGACTAGATAACCCCAAGTTATCAACCCACTTCCAACAAACGAAAAATATAGTGATAATCGTAAAACTAGCAAGAATGATAAAAACACGGAAATTTAACGTGGTTATATGCAATCGTTTGTGATTGCTTTAGTCCACGGCCAACCAAAGAGTGTTCTTATTGATTAAATTTCGTGGTGGTAAGTTTACAATGAGTTACAATGAGGCCTATTTATAGGAAACCAAGAACACACTTGTGTTCTTCAACTTGATCTTCAAGATCACATAAAGGAATCAACATGGACAACTTGCAAGCCTTTACACCCATACAATGGCATGATCACAGCCACCTTTGATGGTGTAAAGCAGCCCAACATGCACCTAAAGTGCAACTTGAGTCAATCAAGATCGGATCCCATGTGCAAAATTTGATCCACTTGCTGCCAGCAGGAGATGCTCCGCATCTCCCCACGATGCGCCGCATCGAGCACCCTTGACACGCCATATTCCTTTAACACGCCGCATCACAAACTTTCGGGCAAAAATGCTGCATGGATGCGCCGCATCTCTTGCGCATCACTCCCTGGAACTCCCAGAATTCAGTTTTCACGCAACCCAAAATTTGCAAAATCCATGCAACACTTTAACTCACTTTTTGTGGCGACATTTCCAACTTTGTTTAAATGTCTCCACACCTCAACAGTTTCAGTGTCATGTTGGTATGTGACTCGCCAACCACTGCTCATAACATCCTGCAGCATGAAAACCATCAACTAAAGGCTTGCTTCAAACTTTTTCATGCTTAGAACAATTCGATTCAGTCTTCGGGTAGGCTGATAAGGGTGGACATCAGGGGTGTTCCATTTGGTTACTGGTCTGCTAGTATCTTTTCAAGTATTGTTGGATGATGGGGGAAGGTTTTGAACACACAAAATCGCTCAATAGAATCAGGTAATCAAAACTTGATTATTGGGAAAGTGCTGATTCATACTTGGGATACGAAGTATATATATGGAGTGGTCAGATTAGTTTTTGGTTACGAGTAGGGATGGAAAAATGACCCGAACCCGATGGGGAAATTCAAAACCCGTTATAATTGGACCGGGTCTGACCAGAGTCCGTTGGGTCATGGGCCGAGTATGGGGATGGTTACAAAAAAATTTCCGAGTTCAGGTATGGTTTTGGATACAAACCCGTATACCTGACCCGTATATCCGACCCGCATACCCGTATACCCGGCCCGAGGAATTTTAATAATGATATATATGTAAAATTTTAGTATTAGTATCATATTGTTAATGTATGAAAGATTTCTCTTATTTATTTTGAAATGAGTATAATATTATTCAATATAATCATATACAATAAGTTTTCGAGATGTGATATTTTATATACCCGTGGGGAAACCCGAAACCCGATAGTATGTAAGTAAATGGGGACCCGACGGGTTTCGGGCCGGGTTTGGCGCGGAGTTTCTTAATCGGGTTCGGGTTCGGGATTAACTAAACCCGACCCAAACCCGGACCGGATGCCATCCCTAGTAACGAGGTAGTGAGGGTTAGTGTTAAGGAGAATGTGATGGATTTTATTGAACTTGATGTGAGTAACTTGGATAAAATGGACTGGGGTTCCTCGGAGGAACTGTACAGTGACGATTTGGTTGGTGATTCAGATAGTGATTACGATCAATATTATAGTTCAGGTGAGGATTGGGATTTAAAATCGGAAGAATTCGGCTGGAACCTGCAAAAAGATTTTTTTTCCCAATGATCCTGATCGGAAGAAGCGTGGTGGAGATGAAAAATCGGCTTACTTCAGGATTGGCCAACTGTTTGAAAACTTCGGGAACACGCAACATAAAAACCCTAGTGTAAACGCCAAGAAGATGGGAGACAAAACGACCATTGGGCCCTCTAACCCAATTCCTCCTTATGCAAACGGGCCTGACTATTTGGATGCTGCTAAAATTGCTGGGCCTAGTAGGCCTGCACCGTTCGAGATTGATAGACAAATAGACAATAATTCTGAACATATTTAAAAGGAGGCTGATGGGCTATCTCCAGATGTTGTGCCTCAAACTAAGATAAATGTAAATGGGCCAGATGTAAACGAAACCATTAATATGTTTAATGATATTGAGCCCAGATCAAGTCCAAGAAATTTCCCATTTGACCCAAGAAATTTCTAATTATCAACCGCCCCAAAAAGACTTACGCCTAAAACCTTCGAGCATGTTGATGACACATGTTCGAACACGGAATAGGGAGAAGACGTACAATGGGAGACTACTTAGTACTGATTTGATTAGAGTAAGGCGACCACCGACATAGATTTTGCTTTCCGATCCGCTAACCTTGTTTGAAACTTCTCTACAATCGTTTCCCAATCTCGCTTCTGCTTTGTTTGTGTTGTGGGGTATTCTTTTCCCCTTTGTTTTCTGTTAAAGTGGCATGGCAATTTCATGCCGTCTATTGTTTCTTTTGTGAGTTTAATAAATTTCCTTGCTTTTCAAAAATAAATAAATAAATAAATAAATAGAAATAAAAGTATCCTGGTAAACTCACGTGAGCTACTGATATGGATGTATCATCTTTAAAATTTAAAGATTAAGAAATTTTGTATTTTAGTATGCCTCAAATGATTTAATCTCCCTAACTATTTTAATACTATCGTGGAGACGTGGACGTTCTTATTTTAGACCACTTTTTGTTGAGATTTTAATGTCATAGATTAGGATTGGATTAGAAAGATAAGTTTGGATTAGGATTGGATTAGAAAGATTAGATTAGATTAGGAAACCAATTAGTGGATGAAACTGGTCCGCATGCATCTATTTTCTTCATTGTCAACTAATTATAAATTTGTGCAAGTTTCTTTTACGTTATTAATGGAAATTAAATGTTTCATCTACGAAATCATTGCGTAATAACTATATTCATCTTCTGCATATGCAATGGTTGATCCATATTAAGGCACGTTGATTACTCGTAGAAAAAGAGGTTCTCCAATTCTAAATATATGGTTTAAGATCGAAAAACGTGTATATCTCTACAATAAAGTCGATAACCGATAGCAACTTATGGAAACGTTCATATGTAAAACACAAAAGGTATAATTTTATTTTTTATTTTATTTTTTTTTTCATATCATAACTTATGGAAACCTGTGGAAATCTGAACCTTTCTTTATAGGAGTTCATTGGTCCATTTTTTAGTTTCCTCGATTTTGTATAAAATTTATGCTCGATTTTGATTCGATTAAAAAAATTGAATCTTGTTTCGGTTTAAAATTAATTATTTTAAACAGAATCTAAAACCATGGTACATTATCTTATTAATATATGTAGGCCACAAAATGAATCGAAAACGAATTTAAAATTTAAAATCGAATTCAAAACCTATTTGTATACTAAGTTTATGATTTCCTTTTTTTTTTTTTTTTTTGTCATTTTTTGGTTTTAACGAAAATAAAATCAGTTTAATGTTAGAAAATGGGTATGGATTGACTGTCTGTATTCGTTCTTGAATCGTGTGTTCACTTTCTTTATAAAGTATTTCGACCATACGATTGCCTCAATTGCACGAAATCTTTACAGGGATAAGACAAGAACGCAATCAGTGTTTTTGGGAACGAAATCAGTGATCAAATTATCTGAGGTTTTTGTGTGTGTTTCTGTCTGTTGGAATGAATGCAGAAATGAGGAAAATCGAAATAAGATAACTCCTCAAATGGCAGTTGTAATTTGAAAGGATACAACCTTTCAAATCAGGCGGGAAAAAACTGTTAAATGACACTGTTGAATTATGTTATTTTTATACACAATCTTATCTTTTGTATCTAACTTAGTTTGTTTATTTGTTTTATTTTTAGTTTAGGTTAATGTTGAGGGGCTGTTGTGTTATTTCTCCATAGTTGCTGTAAAGTTTAGAAGTGCAGGGGCTTGCTGGTATTTTGCTGATAGTTGCTGCCTATATAAAGAAGGCTACTGTACAGATTAGGGTTAAATCAAGCTGCTTCATACTACTCACAAACCCTAATTTTCGTTCATCTCATTCTGTTCTTGATTCAGTGTTTCTGTTATCGCTTTCAGTATTTGTTCATCATTATGGTGAACAATTTTAGTATTATTTGGTCTTATAATTACAATCATATTGATTGTAATTTCTGTATTGATTCTGTAATAAAATTTCTGGATCTATTTGTGTATTCTAGAGACTTGTTTGTATTCGATTTGATATTTTTCTACATGGTATTAGAGCTGTAAGGCTGGATTTGTGTTGATTATTCACGTATTGTTCAGTTGGTGAAGAAGAAATTTAGGGTTTCTTCAATTCGTCTGATTCATCTGGTTCTTGGTGGTTTTATCTACTGGTTTGATCTATTTGGGTTCGGTTGTGATCGTGTGGGTGATTATTCGCTGGATCTACTGGTTGTTACTGAAAACCCTAATTACTCTTAAATTAGGGTTTGGTGTTCTTTTGTTTTTCATCTGACTTCCGCTGCATCATCAATCACTTGTGATTGATTGGTTACTTCTTTCCCTTCTTTATATAATATTTTGTGTTCTAATATTTTCTTGTTTTCTAGTAGAAGAGAGGAATTCAAGTAAGACCTGGGTTGAGCTTCCTTTGAAAACTCATCTATCTGGATCACTGCTTGTCTTTCTTTAGGATCTGTGTTTTATTTCTGTTATTGCAATAATTTGTGTTTTTACCTGTTATTCTTTGATTTGTATTTTATATCTGTTATTGCTTTATTCGTGCTTATATCTGTTTGTCTGTGATTTGTTAATATGGCTGGTGATGGTGATTCTGGTCTATTCAAGACTACTCAAGTGAGTAGGCTTGATTTTGGTGATCCTTTGTACCTTCATGCCAGTGATACGAGCACTACAGCTCTTATTTCACTCAAGCTAGAAGGTACAGAAAACTATAGTGTGTGGAGTAGATATATGATTCTTGCTTTACAAACTAAAAATAAAGTAGGTTTTATAGATGGTACTTGTATTAAACATGATTCTGATTCTGTGCTTATGAAACAATGGGATAGATGTAATTCTGTTGTTTTATCTTGGATTCTTAATTCTATATCTGATGATTTGTTTTCTGGCCAAGTCTTTAGTAGTTCTGCTCAGTTAGTTTGGGAAGAGTTAAAAGAAACTTATGATAAAATAGATGGATCTATAACATTTAATCTGCATAAAAAATTAAATTCACTTAGTCAAAATGGTTCATCTGTTTCTGATTATTATCATAAGTTGAATGCTCTCTGGAAACAATTTGATGCTCTTGTTAAACTACCTGCTTGTACTTGCCATGCTAGTAAGGATTTTAAGTCTCACAGTGATCTAATTAAACTTATGAAATTTTTGATGGGATTAGATGATTCTTATTCTGCTATTAGAAGTAATATACTTTTGTCTGAACCTCTTCTAAGTGTTAAAAGTGCTTTTGCAACTATTTCAAGAGAAGAATCTCATAGTGGTTCTTCATTTTCTGCTACTACATCTAAAACACCAAACACTGCTTTCTTAGTTTCAAAAACTTTTGATAATAAAAAGGTTATTGGAAGAGGTCCTAACCCTAATCTTAAATGCACTAAATGTGGTAAATTAGGTCATACTGTTGATAGATGTTATGATATTGTTGGGTATCCACCTGGGTGGGTTAAAAGGAATAATAATACTTATAATAATATGTCTGGTAATAAGGTTGTGAGAAATTATTCTTTGTCTGATGCTAATACTAATAATAGTGTTAGTAGTATGCCTTTTTCAAATGAACAGATTTCTAAATTGATGAGTTTAATCAATGATAAAAGTGTTGGAACAAGTGCTCATTCTAACATGGAAGGTAATTTCCTTAACAACAATGAGTTTTTTAATGCACATATAAACAAATTTTTTCATCCAAACTCATCTAAGATTACTGAAAATGTAAACCTGGGTTGGATTATTGATTCTGGAGCAACACAACATATGACCGTTTCAACAAAAAACTTGTTTAATGTTGTTAATGTTACTAATCTTGGTTTAACTGTTAGTCACCCTAATGGTACTTTGCTAAAGTTACTGCTATTGGAAATCTTAAATTAACTAATAAAATTGTTTTATATGATATTCTTGTTATTCCTGAGTATTGTGTAAGTTTGTTGTCTGTCTTTAAAATGTCTAAGGATAATAAATTGTCTGTTAGTTTTGATGAGAATTTGTGCTATGTTCAGGATTTCATTCTTGTGAAGAGTCAAAGGATTGGTAGACAATTTGGTGGTTTGTATATGTTTGATGATAAATCTGTGATTAATGGTAATTGTTTGAATAATTATGTGTATATGTCTAATAGTTTATGGCATTGTAGACTTGGTCATCCTGCTGACCCTGTGCTTACGATCATTAAGCAAAGAGTTAGTAGTGATGATTCTGTTGATGTTGGTATATGTGATATTTGTCAAAGGGCCAAACAATCAAGGGAACCCTTTCCCTTGAGTGATCATAAATCCAAAGAATTAGGTGATCTAATTCATTTGGATTTATGGGGTCCTTATAAGGTTACTAGTAGAGAAGGTTTTAAATCTTTTCTTACTATTGTTGATGATTACAGCAGGGCTGTATGGGTTTATCTTTTAAAAACCAAAGAAGAAGTCTTTTCTAATATTGAATTATTTGTTAACCTGATTAAAAATCAATTTCAAAAAACAATTAAAGTCATTAGAACTGATAATGATACTGAGTTTATCAATAATAGGTTAAGTGTTTTTTGTAGTCAAAATGGTATTATTCATCAAACTACTTGTGTTTATACTCCTCAACAAAATGGAATAGTTGAAAGAAAACATAGACATTTGTTAAATGTTGCTAGGTCTTTAATGTTTCAAAGTGGTATTCCTCTTAATATGTGGCCTGAGTGTATTTTAACCTCTACTTATCTTATCAACAAGTTACCTTCATCAGTGTTATCTGGCAATTCTCCTTTTAAAATGGTTTTTGGTTTTGAACCAAATCTTTCTCACCTAAGGGTGTTTGGATGCATGTGTTTTTCAACAGTCTTGAATGAGTCTGATAAGTTTAAAAGTAGGTCTGAAAAGTGTGTTTTTATTGGTTATTCTTATGTAAAAAAGGGTTATAAACTATTTAGTCTTGATAGAAAAGTTGTTTTATTTTCAAGAGATGTCAAATTTTATGAAAATGTTTTTCCTTTTAAAACTTCTGTTTCAGATAATCAAAATGTTAAAAATTCTTTTAATCATTTTGATTTCTTTGAGTCTGGTCTTGAAACTTGCATCCATTCATCAAGTCCCAATGATGAAGGTGGGGAACATGGTAATGATAGTGAGAATGATGGCAGTGGCATTGGTTTTGTAGACATCAGTGATGATTCTTCATCATCTGGGACTCAGGACACCACTGCAACTTTTCATGATCATGAACAACCACCTGAGGGCAATAATATTTCAGAAAATTCTAGTAATATTGAAACTAACACTGATATTGAAGGCAACCCTAATACTATTGTTGAACATAATAATGATCTGAATAATAGAAGGTCTAAAAGACCTAGGGTTTTTCCTAGCAAGTATGTTGATTATCAAATTGATAGTAAAGTTAGATATCCTCTTAGTAATGTTGTGTGTTATTCTTGTTTATCTGAACAGAATAGATGTTTTGTAACTCAACTTGATAAATCTGTTGATAAATCTGTTGAACCTAAAGGTTTTAAAGAAGCTTTACTTGATAATAACTGGGTTGATGCTATGAATAGTGAGATAGAAGCTTTAAATAGAAATGACACATGGGATATTGTAGAGTTACCTGAAGGAAGGGAAGCTATAGGATCTAAATGGGTTTATAAAATAAAATACAAATCATCAGGAGAAATTGAAAGATATAAAGCTAGGTTAGTAGCAAAAGGGTATAGTCAAAGAGAAGGTATTGATTTTGATGAAACTTTTAGTCCTGTAGCTAAAATGGTAACTGTTAGATGTTTGTTAAACATTGCTGTGTAAAATGATTGGTGTTCATTTCAGTTAGACATTAATAATGCATTTTTATATGGTGAGTTAACTGAAGATGTCTATATGAAATTACCTGAAGTTTTTTTTTGATGAAAATGATCAAAGAGTTTGTAAGTTAAAAAAGTCTTTATATGGTTTGAAACAAGCTCCTAGGAAATGGAATGAAAAGCTTACTTGTGCTCTTAAAGAATTTGGTTTTGTTCAAAGCTTGAATGACTATTCTTTGTATATGTATTCTGCTGATTCTGTTTCTATTTTTCTTCTTGTGTATGTAGATGATATAATTGTGACTGGTAATAACCTTGATGAAATTACTAAGGTTAAAGATTTTCTTAAATCCAAATTTATGATTAAAGATCTAGGAGAGTTAAAATATTTTTTGGGTATTGAAATTGTGAAAAATGATAAAGGTATTTGTATGTGTCAAAGGAAGTATTGTTTAGACTTGTTAAGTGATTTTGGTATGCTTGGTTGTAAACCAATTCAAACTCCTCTTGATTTAAATTCTTACATTTCTGATTGTGAAACTGAAAATGATAAATTGATTAATAACATTTCTGAATATCAAAAACTAGTTGGAAAATTGATTTATCTTACATTAACTAGACCAAATATATCTTTTTCTGTTCAGTGTCTTAGTCAATATATGCATGCTCCTTTAGATTCACATGTTAAGCTTGCTTTTAGAGTTTTAAGATATTTGAAGTGTTCTCCAGGTAGAGGTATTCAGATCTGCAAAGGTAATACTCATTCTTTAATTGCTTATTCAGATGCAGATTGGGGTAAGTGTTTAGGTTCTAGAAAATCTGTAACTGGGTAATGTATTTTCTTAAATGGGTCACTTATTTCATGAAAAAGTAAAAAACAAGCCACTGTTTCTAGATCTTCTACTGAATCTGAGTATAGAGCTCTTGCAACCACAACTTGTGAAATAATTTGCATTGTAAAGTTGTTAAAGGATTTTAAAATTAATAATAGTTTACCTGTTGAATTAATGTGTGATAATAGTTCTGCTCTTCTCTTAACTGCTAATCCTGTTTTTCATGAAAGATCAAAGCATTTTGAAATTGATGTTCATGTTATAAGGGAAAAGGTTCAATCTGGTTTGATTAAAGCTATGTATGTTCAATCTGCTAATCAAATTGTAGATTTACTAAGGGTTTAAGTAAATTTCAACATAATTTTTTGTGTGAAAAATTGGGAATGATTAACTTGTTCAAAGATAAGATTGAGGGAGGGTGTTGAATTATGTTATTTTTATACACAATCTTATATTTTGTATCTAACTTAGTTTGTTTATTTGTTTTATTTTTAGTTTAGGTTAATGTTGAGGGGCTGTTGTGTTATTTCTCCATAGTTGCTGTAAAGTTTAGAAGTGCAGGGGCTTGCTGGTATTTTGCTGATAGTTGATGCCTATATAAAGAAGGCTACTGTACAGATTAGGGTTAAATCAAGCTGCTTCATACTACTCACAAACCCTAATTTTCGTTCATCTCATTCTGTTCTTGATTCAGTGTTTCTGTCATCGCTTTCAGTATTTGTTCATCATTCTGGTGAACAATTTTAGTATTATTTGGTCTTATAATTACAATCATATTGATTGTAATTTCTGTATTGATTCTGTAATAAGATTTCTGGATCTATTTGTGTATTCTGGAGACTTGTTTGTATTCGATTTGATATTTTTCTACAGACACCCTTTCATTAAAATGTATAGTACGAGTAACAGATAGTGTCATTTCGATTGAGCGGGACCCCAGCCAGGGGTGCTGCCCCGTGGACACCGCCAGGGGCGCTGCCCCTCGGACCCCGCAAGGGGGCGCAGCCCCTTGACCCTTGTATTTTGCGCGACAGTTAGTAGCCAACTCTTACGGGCGTGTACTCCACACTCTCCGAAACATTTGTTAAGTATAGCTAGTGTAGTGACCCGAACTTTTCCATGTTTATATATATTAAATGAAATTGTTATTTACATGATTAAGTGTTTCCAATATGTTAAGCAATCAAACTTGTTAAGACTTGATTAATTGAAATAGGTTTCATATAGACAATTGACCACCCAAGTTGACCGGTGATTCACGAACGTTAACACTTGTAAAAACTATATGATGACATATATATATATATATATATATATATATATATATATATATATATATATATATATATATATATATATATGTATATATATATATATATATATAGTTAACATGATATTATGATAATTATGTATATGTATCTCATTAGGTATTTTAACAATGAGTTATATACATAAAAATGAGCCTATTGAATTAAGAAACTCGAAAACGATATATATAACGATTATTGTTATATCAATGTCTTACTAATTACATATGAATCATATTAAGATATTGATACACTATGTTTAACATAATAAAATGATAATTAAGTATATAATTAAGTATGTTAACAATGAACTACATATGTAAAACAAGACTACTAACTTAATGATTTCGAAACGAAGCATATATGTAACGATTATCATTGTAACGACATTTAATTGTATATATATCATATTAAGATATATTAATACATCATAATATCATGATAATGTAATAATTTAATATCTCTTTAGATATAATAAACAATGGGTTAACAACATTTAACATGATCGTTAATCTAAAGGTTTCAAAACAACACTTACATGTAACGACTAACGATGACTTAACGACTCAGTTAAAATGTATATACATGTAGTGTTTTAATATGTATTTATACACTTTTGAAAGACTTCAAGACACTTATCAAAATACTTCTACTTAACAAAAATGCTTACAATTACATCCTCGTTCAGTTTCATCAACAATTCTACTCGTATGCACTCGTATTCATACTCGTACAATACACAGCTTTTAGATGTATGTACTATTGGTATATACACTCCAATGATCAGCTCTTAGCAGCCCATGTGAGTCACCTAACACATGTGAGAACCATCATTTGGCAACTAGCATGAAATATCTCATAAAATTACAAAAATATTAGTAATCATTCATGACTTATTTACATGTAAACAAAATTACACATCCTTTATATCTAATCCATATACCAATGACCAAAAACACCTACAAACACTTTAATTCTTCGATTTTATTCATCTAATTGATCTCTCTCAAGTTCTATCTTCAAGTTCTAAGTGTTCATCATAAATTCTACAAATTCTAGTTTCATAAAATCAAGAATACTTCCAAGTTTACTAGCTCACTTCCAATCTTGTAAAGTGATCATCCAACCTCAAGAAATCCTTGTTGTTTAAAGTAATATATCATTCTAAATCAAGGTAATACTCATATACAAACTTTGATTCAATTCCTATAACTATAACTATCTTAATTCGAGTGATAATCTTACTTGAACTTGTTTTTGTGTCATGATTCTACTTCAAGAACTTTCAAGCTATCCAAGATCCTTTGAAGCTAGATCATTTCTTGTCACTTCCAGTAGGTTTACCTACTAAACTTGAGGTAGTAATGATGTTCATAACATCATTCGATTCATACATATAAAACTATCTTATTCGAAGATTTGAACATGTAATCACTTGAACATAGTTTAGTTAATTCTAAACTTATTCGCAAACAAAAGTTAATCCTAATAACTTGACTTTTAAAATCAACTAAACACATGTTCTATATCTATATGATATGCTAACTTAATGATTTAAAACCGGAAAACACGAAAAACACCGTAAAACCGGATATACGCCGTCGTAGTAACACCGCGGGCTGTTTTGGATTAGTTAATTAAATACTATGATAAAATTTGATTTAAAAGTTGTTTTTCTGGAAAAATGATTTTTCTTATGAACATGAAACTATATCCAAAAATCATGGTTAAACTCAAAGTGGAAGTATGTTTTCCAAAATGGTCATCTAGACGTCATTCTTTCGACTGAAATGACTGCCTTTACAAAAACGACTTTTAACCTGTATTTCTGACTATAAACTTATACTTTTTCTGTTTATATTCATAAACTTAAGTTCAATATGAAACCATAGAAACTTGAAACACTCAAAACGGATTTAAAACGAAGAAGTTATGGGTAAAACAAGATTGGATATTTTTGCTTGTTGTAGCTACGTGAAAATTGGTAACAAATTTATATTAATCATATCCTAGCTAACTTATATTGTATTATACATGTACTCTAATATATTATGTAATCTTGGTATAACATAGACACGTATGCAAATGTTTGACATATCATATCAACCCATCTATATATATTATTTGGAACAACCATAGACACTCTATATGCAGTAATGTTGGAGTTAGCTATACAGGGTTGAGGTTGATTCCAAAAATATATATAATTTGAATTGTGATCTAGCCTGAGACGTGTATACACTGGGTCGTGGATTGATTCAAGATAATATAAATCGATTTATTTCTGTACATCTAATTTTGGACAACTAGTTGTAGGTTACTAACGAGGACAGCTGACTTAATAAACTTAAAACATTAAAACGTATTAAAAATGTTGTAAATATATTTTGAACATACTTTGATATATATGTACATATTTATTATAGGTTCGTGAATCGACCAGTGGCCAAGTCTTACTTCACGACGAAGTAAAAATCTGTGAAAGTGAGTTATAGTCCCACTTTTAAAATCTAATATTTTTGGGATGAGAATACATGCAGCTTTTTAAATGTTTTACAAAATAGACACAAGTACATGAAACTACTTTCTATGGTTGAACGATCGAAGCCGAATATGCCCCTTTTTACTTGGTAACCTAAGAATTAGTAAACCAGTCTACTAATTGACGCGAATCCTAAAGATAGATCTATTGGGCCTAACAAACCCCATCCATTGTAGCGGATGCTTTAGTACTTCGAGTTTTTATATCATGTCCGATGGATGTCCCGGAATGATGAGGATATTCTTATATGCATCTTGTTAATGTCGGTTACCAGGTGTTCACCATATGAATGATTTTTATCTCTATGTATGGGATGTATATTGAAATATGAAATCTTGTGGTCTATTATTATGATTTGATAATATATAGGTTAAACCTATAACTCACCAACATTTTTGTTGACGTTTTAAGCATGTTTATTCTCAGGTGATTATTAAGAGCTTCCGCTGTTGCATACTAAAATAAGGACAAGATTTAGAGTCCATGCTTGTATGATATTATGTAAAAACTGCATTCAAGAAACTTATTTTTGATGTAATATATTCTTATTGTAAACCATTATGTAATGGTCGTGTGTAAACGGTATATTTTAAATTATCATTATTTGATAATCTACGTAATGCTTTTTAAACCTTTATCGATAAAATAAAGGTTATGGTTGTTTTAAAAATGAATGCAGTCTTTGAAAAACGTCTCATATAGAGGTCAAAACCTCGTGACGAAATCAATTTGTATGGAACGTTTATAATCAATATGAACGGGACATTTCAGTTGGTATCCGAGCGTTGGTCTTAGAGAACCAGAAATTTGCATTAGTGTGTCTTATCGAGTTTTTTAGGATACATTAGTGAGTCTGGACATCGACAGTGTTTTCTTTAAAAAAGATTGCTTAACACTTTTGTTGGAAACTATATATTATTAACATGTAAATATTATGTGATATATTAACCTCTTAATGTGTTTGATATTGTGTGATAGATGTATACCACTAGTACAAATCCCATCGACTCACCTAATAATAATGAAGAGTCGAATATAATTTGGGAAGATTCACAAATTCCCGAAGAGGAACCGGAAGAAGAGGAACCGGAAGAAGAGGAATCAGAAGAGGAGGAACCGGAAGAGGATGAACCGGAAGAAGAAGAGGTTCCGGAGGAAGAAATATTGATACCTACAATAAATCGATTAAATAAAAGAAAATCATCAACCCACAGACCAAAGTTAAAATTGGTCAATGGTGTTTCCGCCGAGGAAGCAAAATATTGGGAAGATTACCAATTTTCCGATGAATCGGATCCCGATGAGAATTCCGATGATGTTATGGAAATTAACTCGACCCAATTTAATAAAGCAAAAGAAAATAATAATGGAAAAGGTATAAATAGAGAAACCTGATTCCAACCCCGATGAACTTTATATGTATCGGCAACGTCCGTATTTCCTAAATTGTAACAATAACCCGGGAACCTCTAAACCACCAGGTTTTTCTAAACCATTGTGGAAAACTATGGCTCGTATTAGAGGAACACCATATATCCCTAGAAAATTAGGAAAACAAACCAAGTCCGAAGAAGAAGAAACCAGTGATTCAGATTAGAGGGTTGTAATCATGTTGTGTATTATATGTATTGTAGTGTGCTTGTACTTTTATGTTCTATGTAAAAATTGCTTGTATTATTTAGTAATTATCTTTTACGAATCTAATCCTTGTCTATTTTACAGTATAAAAACAAAATGGACGTTAAGGGTAGACAACCGAATATTTTAGAAGACCTACCAGAGGATATGATTGAGGAAATCTTGTCTAGAGTCGGTCAGAATTCATCAGCACATTTAGTTATGGCGAAATTAACCTGTCAAACATTTGAAAGACTTTCCAGAAATGCCTTAGTTTATAAAAGGCTTTCCTTTGATAGGTGGGGTATATCACATTGGGGAGACCGTAAGTTACGCCGTGTTTTCTTTAAAGCGTTAAATGCGGGGAACCCAAATGCAATTTTACGCTACGGGTTAAGAACCTATTTTGACTGAACATATCCCAACATAGGATTTCGTGAGTTAGAAAGAGCTTCTAACATACAACATAAAGAAGCATGTTATACTTACGGGTTAGTGATGTTCGCTTCTTACCAAAGTGAGAAAAGAAACATCGGATTACAACTTTTAAATAAAACCTTCCCACAAGTGACGGATTCAGTAATTGGGGTGAGAAACAAGGTTTTTAGATTATTACGGGGCTGTTGGACATTACAAAACCCTCGTCCTTTTGACGACATTACAACATGCTGCCTAGCCAATGGTCATAACGGTTACTTTCCACAAGATCAAGGATGGGAAGTCGTCTTAGTAAAACCTGAATGCATGACTTGTTTCTGGACTTATGAATTACGTGTCTTTATTTCTTTTGCTGAACAACTTGCGTATTAACTAAAATTGCCTTCATATCTGCCGAGTAGCAAAGTTATTATGTGCTATATTTCATCTTATATGTTTATTAGCGGTATTGTAAGTTTGTAAAATATTGTATAAAGTTTGAACGCGAAATATTATTGTAATAAGTTTTTCATATAGAATCGTAGTGGTTGAATTGTATAATAGCTACTAAGTATGAACTTAACGGGTAGGTACTACCCGAATTAAAACTATAAAATGCTAATATGAAGAAAAAGCTTTTATAAATAAGTTCATATTATGCTATGAAATACTATTGACTACTCTTAAATTCTATATGATTAACTCAATTCTTTTGGCTATTTTTGAAGGAAATGGCACCGGCGACTCGTCAGAACTTGAACATGAGTGAGGAAGATTTCCGTGTTTTCCTTGCTGTGAACATAGCCGCAGTGCAGGCTGCGATGCAAAATAACAATAACTCTGGATCTAGCAGTGGAACTAATTCTGCAAGAAATCGTGTAGGATGCTCCTACAAAGAATTCACTGCCTGCAAACCTTTGGAATTTGATGGAACCGAAGGACCAATTGGATTGAAACGGTGGACCGAGAAGGTCGAATAGGTGTTTGCCATAAGTAAGTGTACTAAAGAGGACAAAGTTAAGTACGCTACGCATACCTTCACAGGTACGGCATTAACATGGTGGAATACCTATCTCGAGCAGGTAGGACAAGATGCTGCTTACGCACTACCATGGTCAGCATTCAAGCAATTGATGAATGAGCAGTATCGTCCCAGAAAAGAGGTCAATAAGCTCAAGGTAGAGCTTAGAAGATTACGAACACAAAGTTTCGATATCACCACTTACGAACGACGATTCACAGAATTGTGCCTATTGTGTCCCAGAACGTTCGAAGACGAAGAAGAGAAGATCGACGCATTTGTAAAAGGGTTACCGGAAAGAATTCAAGAAGATGTGAGTTCACACGAGCCCGCCTCCATACAAAAGGCAAGTCGAATGGCTCACAAATTAGTGAACCAGGTCGAAGGAAGGATTAAAGAGCAGGCGACCGAAGAGGCTAACATGAAACAAGTCAAGAGAAACTGGGAAGAAACCAATGACAAGAGTCATCAATACAACAACAACAATCACAACCACAATCTCAATAACTATCCCAATAACCGCAACATCAATCGCAACAACAATTTCAACAAACGTCCCAACAAACAACTACAATAACCATCCCAACAACAATAACAACAACAACAACAACAACAACAGCAACAGCAACAATAACAATCCCAACAACAATCTCAATAACAACAATGACAATAAAAACCAAAAACAGCCATGCCAAAGATGTGAAGAGCATCACCTGGGGTTCTGCACGACATTTTGCAATAGGTGTAAAAGAAATGGTCATAGCACGAAGAAGTGCGAAATCTACGGACCAATGCATAACAGAACTAAAGGAACAAATAATGTCGGAACCAATAACACCGCCATAGTTTGTTTTGGATGTGGAAAACCGGGCCACTTTAGTAGAAATTGCCCGAATCAGGGGAATACTAATGGGCAGGACTGCGAAAGAGTTTTCAATATTAATATGGCAGAAGCGCAGGAAGACCCAGAGCTTGTTACGGGTACGTTTCTCATTGACAATAAATTTGCTTATGTTTTATTTGATTCGGGTGCGGATAGAAGCTATATGAGTAGAGATTTTTGTGCTAAACTAAGTTGTTCATCGACGCCCTTGGATAATAAATTTTTACTCGAATTAGCAAACGGTAAATTAATTACAGCAGATAATATATGTCGGAATCGAGAAATTAAACTGGTTAGCGAAACATTTAAGATTGACTTGATACCAGTAGAGTTAGGGAGTTTTGATGTGATAATCGGTATGGATTGGTTGAAAGAAATGAAATCAGAGATCGTTTGTTACAAAAATGCAATTCGCATTATACGAGAAAAAGGAAAACCCTTAATGGTGTACGGAGAAAAGAGCAACGCGAAGTTAAATCTTATTAGTAACCTGAAGGCACAAAAACTAATAAGAAAAGGTTGCTATGTTGTGCTAGCACACGTCGAGAAAGTCAATTCCGAAGAAAAGAACATCAATGATGTTCCCGTCGCAAAAGAATTTCCCGATGTATTTTTGAAAGAATTACCGGGACTACCTCCACACCGATCCGTTGAATTTCAAATAGACCTTGTACCGGGAGCTGCACCAATAGCTCGTGCTCCATACAGAATCGCACCTAGCGAAATGAAGGAACTTCAGAGCCAATTACAAGAAATTTTAGAGCGTGGTTTCATTCGACCAAGCACATCACCATGGGGAGCTCCTGTTTTGTTTGTCAAGAAGAAGGATGGTACATTTAGGTTATGTATCGACTACCGAGAGTTGAACAAACTTACCATCAAGAACCGCTACCCACTACCTAGAATCGACGACTTATTTGATCAACTACAAGGCTCATCAGTTTATTCTAAGATTGATTTACGTTCTGGGTATCATCAAATGCGGGTGAAGGAGGATGAAATTCCAAAGACTGCTTTTAGGACGCGTTACGATCATTACGAGTTTATGGTTATGCCGTTTGGGTTGACTAACGCACCAGCTGTGTTCATGGACCTCATGAACCGAGTGTATGGACCATACCTTGACAAGTTTGTCATTGTTTTCATCGATGACATACTTATTTACTCAAAGAATGACCAAGAGCACGAAGAACATTTGAGAAAAGTGCTAGAGTTGTTAAGGAAAGAAAAACTATAAGCTAAGTTTTCAAAGTGTGCATTTTGGTTGGAAGAAGTTCAATTCCTCGGTCACATAGTGAACAAAGAAGGTATTCAGGTAGATCCAGCAAAGATTGAAACCGTTGAAAAATGGGAAACTCCGAAAACTCCGAAGCATATACGCCAATTTTTAGGACTAGCTGGGGACTACAGAAGATTCATCCAAGATTTTTCCAGAATAGCAAAACCCTTGACTGCATTAGCGCATAAAGGGATGAAATTTGAATGGAAGGATGAACAAGAGAAAGTGTTTCAATTGTTAAAGAAAAAGTTAACTACGGCACCTATATTATCATTACCTGAAGGGAATGATGATTTTGTGATATATTGTGACGCTTTAAAGCAAGGTCTTAGTTGTGTATTAATGCAACGAACGAAGGTAATTGCTTATGCGTCTAGACAATTGAAGATTCACGAGCAGAATTATACGACGCATGATTTGGAATTAGGCGCGGTTGTTTTTGCATTAAAGACTTGGAGGCACTACTTATATGGGGTCAAAAGTATTATATATACCGACCACAAAAGTCTTCAACACATATTTAATTAGAAACAACTGAACATGAGGTAGCGCAGGTGGATTGAATTGTTGAATGATTACGACTTTGAGATTCGTTACCACCCGGGGAAGGCGAATGTGGTAGCCGACGCTTTGAGCAGAAAGGACAGAGAACCCATTCGAGTAAAAGCTATGAATATAATGATTCACAATAACCTTACTACTCAAATAAAGGAGGCGCAACAAGGAGTTTTAAAAGAGGGAAATTTAAAGGATGAAATACCCAAAGGATCGGAGAAAAATCTTAATATTCGAGAAGACGGAACCCGGTATAGGTCTGAAAGAATTTGGGTACCAAAATTTAGAGATATGAGAGAAATGGTACTTAGAGAAGCTCATAAAACCATATACTCAATACACCCTGGAACGGGAAAGAGGTACAAGGATCTCAAGAAACATTTTTGGTGGCCGGGTATGAAAGTCGATGTTGCTAAATACGTAGGAGAATGTTTGACGTGTTCTAAGGTTAAAGCGGAGCATCAGAAACCATCAGGTCTACTTCAACAACCCGAAATCCCAGAATGGAAATGGGAAAACATTACCATAGATTTCATCACTAAATTGCCAAGGACTGCAAGTGGTTTTGATACTATTTGGGTAATAGTTGATCGTCTCACCAAATCAACACACTTCCTGCCAATAAGAGAAGATGACAAGATGGAGAAGTTAGCACGTCTGTATTTGAAGGAAGTCGTCTCCAGACATGGAATACCAATCTCTATTATCTCTGAAAGGGATGGCAGATTTATTTCAAGATTCTGGCAGACATTACAGCAAGCATTAGGAACTCGTCTAGACATGAGTACTGCTTATCATCCACAAACTGATGGGAAGAGCGAAAGGACGATACAAATGCTTGAAGACATGCTACGAGCATGTGTTATTGATTTCGGAAACAGTTGGGATCGACACCTTCCGTTAGCAGAATTTTCCTACAACAACAGCTACCATTCAAGCATTGAGATGGCGCCGTTTGAAGCACTTTATGGTAGAAAGTGCAGGTCTCCGATTTTTTGGAGTGAAGTGGGGGATAGACAGATTACGGGTCCGGAGATAATACAAGAAACTACCGAGAAGATCATCCAAATTCAACAACGGTTGAAAATCGTCCAAAGTCCACAAAAGAGCTACGCTGACATTAAAAGAAAAGATATAGAATTTTAAATTGGAGAGATGGTCATGCTTAAATTTGCACCTTGGAAAGGCGTTGTTCGATTTGGTAAACGAGGGAAATTAAATCCAAGGTATATTGGACCATTCAAGATTATTGATCGTGTCGGACCAGTAGCTTACCGACTTGAGTTACCTCAACAACTCGCGACTGTACATAACACTTTCCACGTCTCAAATTTGAAGAAATGTTTTGCTAAAAAAGATCTTACTATTCCGTTAGACGAAATTCAAATCAACGAAAAACTTCAATTCATCAAGGAACCCGTCGAAATAATGGATCGTGAGGTTAAAAGACTTAAGCAAAACAAGATACCAATTGTTAAAGTTAGATGGAATGCTCGTAGAGGACCCGAGTTCACCTGGGAACGAGAAGATCAGATGAAGAAGAAATACCCGCACTTATTTCCAGAAGATACGTCAACACCTCCAACTGCTTAAAATTTCAGGACGAAATTTATTTAACGGGTAGGTACTGTAGTGAACCGAACTTTTCCATGTTTATATATATTAAATGAAATTTTTATTTACATGATTAAGTATTTTCAACATGTTAAACAATCAAACTTGTTAAGACTTGATTAATTGAAATAGGTTTCATATAGACAATTGACCACCCAAGTTGACCGGTGATTCACGAACGTTAACACTTGTAAAAACTATATGATGACATATATATGGATATATATATATATATATAGTTAACATGATATTATGATAAGTATGTATCTCATTAGGTATTTTAACAATGAGTTATATACATAAAAATGAGCCTATTGAATTAAGAAACTCGAAAACGATATATATAACGATTATCGTTATATCAACGTCTTACTAATTACATATGAATCATATTAAGATATTGATATACTATGTTTAATATGATAAAATGATAATTAAGTATATCATTAAGTATGTTAACAATGAACTACATATGTAAAACAAGACTACTAACTTAATGATTTCGAAATGAGGCATATATGTAACGATTATCGTTGTAACGACATTTAATTGTATATATATCATATTAAGATATATTAATACATCATAATATCATGATAATGTAACAATTTAACATCTCTTTAGATATAATAAACAATGGGTTAACAACATTTAACATGATCGTTAACCTAAAGGTTTCAAAACAACACTTACATGTAACGACTAACGATGACTTAACGACTCAGTTAAAATGTATATACATGTAGTGTTTTAATATGTATTTATACACTTTTGAAAGAATTCAAGACACTTATGAAAATACTTCTACTTAACAAAAATGCTTACAATTACATCCTCGTTCAGTTTCATCAACAATTCTACTCGTATGCACCCGTATTCGTACTCGTACAATACACAGCTTTTAGATGTATGTACTATTGATATATACACTCCAATGATCAACTATTAGCAGCCCATGTGAGTCACCTAACACATGTGGAAACCATCATTTGACAACTAGCATGAAATATCTCATAAAATTACAAAAATATTAGTAATCATTCATGACTTATTTACATGTAAACAAAATTACACATCCTTTATATCTAATCCATATACCAACGACCAAAAACACCTACAAACACTTTAATTCTTCAATTTTCTTCATCTAATTGATCTCTCTCAAGTCATATCTTCAAGTTCTAAGTGTTCTTCATAAATTCTACAAGTTCTAGTTTCATAAAATCAAGAATACTTTCAAGTTTACTAGCTCACTTCCAATCTTGTAAAGTGATCATCCAACCTCAAGAAATCCTTGTTGTTTACAGTAAGATATCATTCTAAATCAAGGTAATACGCATATACAAACTTTGATTCAATTCCTATAACTATAACTATCTTAATTCGAGTGATAATCTTACTTGAACTTGTTTTTGTGTCATGATTCTACTTCAAGAACTTTCAAGCTATCCAAGATCCTTTGAAGCTAGATCATTTCTTGTCACTTCTAGTAGGTTTACCTACTAAACTTGAGGTAGTAATGATGTTCATAACATCATTCGATTCATACATATAAAACTATCTTATTCGAAGATTTGAACATGTAATCACTAGAACATAGTTTAGTTAATTCTAAACTTGTTCGCAAACAAAAGTTAATCCTAATAACTTGACTTTTAAAATCAACTAAATATATGTTCTATATCTATATGATATGCTAACTTAATGATTTAAAACCGGAAAACACGAAAAACACCGTAAAACCGGATATACGCCGTCGTGGTAACACCGCGGGCTGTTTTGGGTTAGTTAATTAAAAACTATGATAAACTTTGATTTAAAAGTTTTTATTCTGGGAAAATGATTTTTCTTATGAACATTAAACTATATCCAAAAATCATGGTTAAACTCAAAGTGGAAGTATGTTTTCCAAAATGGTCATCTAGACGTCGTTCTTTCGACTAAAATGACTACCTTTACAAAAATGACTTGTAACCTGTATTTCCGACTATAAACTTATACTTTTTCTGTTTAGATTCATAAATTTAAGTTCAATATGAAACCACAGCAACTTGAAACACTCAAAACGGATTTAAAACGAAGAAGTTATGGGTAAAACAAGATTGGATATTTTTGCTTGTTGTAGCTACGTGAAAATTGCTAACAAATTTATATTAATCATATCCTAGCTAACTTATATTGTATTATACATGTATTCTAATATATTATGTAATCTTGGGATACCATAGACACGTATGCAAATATTTTGACATATCATATCGACCCATCTATATATATTATTTGGAACAACCATAGACACTCTATATGCAGTAATGTTGGAGTTAGCTATACAGGGTTGAGGTTGATTCCAAAAATATATATACTTTGAGTTGTGATCTAGCCTGAGACGTGTATACACTGGGTCGTGGATTGATTCAAGATAATATATATCGATTTATTTCTGTACATCTAATTGTGGACAACTAGTTGTAGGTTACTAACGAGGACAGCTGACTTAATAAACTTACAACATTAAAACGTATTAAAAATGTTGTAAATATATTTTGAACATACTTTGATATATATGTACATATTTGTTATAGGTTCGTGAATCGACTAGTGACCAAGTCTTACTTCACGACGAAGTAAAAATCTGTGAAAGTGAGTTATAGTCCCACTTTTAAAATCTAATATTTTTGGGATGAGAATACATGCAGCTTTTTAAATGTTTTACAAAATAGACACAAGTACATGAAACTACTTTCTATGGTTGAACGATCGAAGCCGAATATGCCCCTTTTTACTTGGTAACCTAAGAATTAGTAAACCAGTCTACTAATTGACGCGAATCCTAAAGATAGATCTATTGGGCCTAACAAACCCCATCCGTTGTAGCGGATGCTTTAGTACTTCGAGTTTTTATATCATGTCCGATGGATGTCCCGGAATGATGGGGATATTCTTATATGCATCTTGTTAATTTCGGTTACCAGGTGTTCACCATATGAATGATTTTTATCTCTATGTATGGGATGTATATTGAAATATGAAATCTTGTGGTCTATTATTATGATTTGATAATATATAGGTTAAACCTATAACTCACCAACATTTTTGTTGACGTTTTAAGCATGTTTATTCTCAGGTGATTATTAAGAGCTCCCGCTGTTGCATACTAAAATAAGGACAAGATTTGGAGTCCATGCTTGTATGATATTATGTAAAAACTGCATTCGAGAAACTTATTTTTGATGTAATATATTCTTATTGTAAACCATTATGTAATGGTCGTGTGTAAACGGTATATTTTAGATTATCATTATTTGATAATCTACGTAATGCTTTTTAAACCTTTATCGATAAAATAAAGGTTATGGTTGTTTTAAAAATGAATGCAGTCTTTGAAAAAGTCTCATATAGAGGTCAAAACCTCGCGACGAAATCAATTAATATGGAACGTTTATAATCAATATGAACGGGACATTTCGGCTAGCTAACACCTGCATTCAAGTAAATCGCAACTAACTAAAATGTACGTTGAATGACACTAAAATCACCAACATTTAATATACGATTTTTGCTTTTTATATTTACTTCGTTATTAGTTTAATTTCAAAGGTCATCCGTTATTGAGCTATCATAGAGAAAAGTCACATTTTGATTGATACCTAAATTTTAATTACGTGTTGGTGTTTCTAGTGTGATACCTAAATTTCAAGTACGTGTTGGTGTTTCTATTGTAACCAACCATTTTTGTGTAATTAGATTTACATATGCGTAAAAGAATTTCAGCGTAACTTATAATACTACGAGTTTGGGGGTGAGGGATGCACACAACGAACTTTGCTTGATCCCAAGGTTGATTCATCACACGATCGAATATTAAAATAGCTGATATATTTTCCTCTAAATTTTCATTGTTTAATTTAAAGTGTGAACTTTGTCTTATCCCGTTGTATCTTATTCGGTGTTCGAGAGGTCTCAAATTCGAGTCTCAAGTAAGATCTTATAATGCAATTTGCTTTACAATTAGTTATGGAGTCCTTTCATATTTTATTGCAAATGGTGGGTTATGTCCGTATCTAGCAACGTTTCCTCGGGAGTTTTTCTTGAGTGCAATATCTTGATGTTTCCTTATAACGGGTGTAGAAAATGTGAATGACTTGTGACTTCCTGAATATGATCAGGTGGGTGACTTATGACTCTGTCAGTAACCATCAATACCGCCGTTAAAAAAAAATATCAACTTTCTACACGATTTAAATTCATTCTTAAATTGAGCAGCTGGAAGATATACTTAATAAACATACATCTATCATATGTATTACATTTGTATATACAAATTGAGTTTATTCTATTACTTATATTAGCTAAGGTGAGGCATGCCGTTTTTTTTGTGTTAAAATTTTGTCACTTTTTCTATATGGATGTTGTTTGACAAACTAGCAATAGTAACATTGTGCCAAAAGTGTTACTTTTTTGGGGTCAAAATTGTAACCTTTTGGAGTGTAAATGGTAAATTCAGGGTAAATCGTAACTTTTCTATTTAATATAAAATCTAACAAATAAAAACCACCTATATTTTTAAAGGGAGTTATTTATTTGTTCGGTGCGAGTTAGGTTTCACCGCCATAACTGTTAAACTCGAAATAATTTTACGAACTAAACACAACAAATTATAATCGAAACAGAGCTTTGATACACTACCAACAGAGATTTATTTTCGAGTAATAAACATGAAAGCGAATTAAAATTACATGTTTTGTCTCTACTCCCTACATTCTTTATTAACATACAAATCTATTTATCATGGTATTAAATATACAAAACCACACCAAAATACCCTTATATTGCTGAAATTACTCATATAAAGTTAAACTTGAGGACTGATGTAAGAAAATAATTTCAAACATGTCCTGAATTGTTATTTATCAATTATAAAAGAGAGAATAAACTAACCAGCTATGACATCATGCTAACGTCAGCATGGCGTCAGAATTTTTATTGAGAAACTTTTTTTTTCGACCCTAACAAAGTGGGCACTCCAAAGTGTTAAGTGTATAAATGAACATTTCATGATTCGCGTCTGATAGAGTATAGTAAATAAACATATAAAGATTTTTCTGTTCAACCTACCTGCAATCCTGCATAAAAATGGAGTATTGTTTTTACTCAAATGTACACGGCTTCATTATATCATCCGGTGATCGTTCAACTCTTTTTTACGGTCACCACAAGATATGTTGTTACTGATTTTGAACTTGTGACCTTTTAAAGAAAATCAGAGCCCCAATCAGAGTCAATGGCTTGTAGCTTAATTGGTAATGGGTGAGGACATTTTGCTACAAATAAGCAGAGCTCGGGGGGTTCAAACCCTACCACCCCGTAACCACAAATAACGGAATCCTCTTACTAGTTATTCATTATTAATAGAACATTTTTTGAGAAAAATAACGAAAACTTATATAAAACGAAAACGTTTTCGAAAAGAAAATGTCTTCAACCAACGGATACAAGAAATGTCCCGATGAGGCTCGCACTTAGAAAGCGGCGTAACCGAGCGTCATCTACAAAACCATAACTAAACCACTCTAAACTAAATGAAACAACGAATCGAAACAAAACCCAACTACAACAAACTAACACTAAAACCACAAGCACAAAACATAAACTACCAAACGCAAGGGCGAATCAAGTAGTATGTCCGTGGGGTCACGGGACACCACTAGTTTGAAAATTTTTATTTGAAAATACTTTTTAAATTGTATGGGACACCACTACATTTAATTGCAGGACTCCGTATATTTTTAAATTTATAGTTTTTCTTTTGAAGTGTATAAGACACCACTAATTTTAACTACTGGTACCCCATATACTTTTCGAATTTGTACTTTTTTGAAAGTAAATTACCAGTAAAGTAGCATTCAAATATAAGTAGTACTGAAAAAAAAAATTCAGGACCCCATTGAGCTATAACTCTGGAATCGCCACTGACCAAACGCAACAAAGGCACTAACCTAAGGTTCGGCCTTTATCAACTTACCATATATAATCTCCCGATGAATATCTTTACCGGAGCGGTTTTCGATCTTAAATGAGAGAACATCTGAATATTTGTCGCTAATCAAAGTACCCGATAAAGGGAGGATTAATCCATGATCCGCCAATTTTTAGAAGGAGCCTTTATTCGACGATCCTTTAAATGCTCCCGAAAGAGCCAACCTTTTTAACATTATGAGAAGTTAGCCGTGAACAAATTTTGGATTGCTTCTCCATAATCCAAATCTTCATCATAATCTTTGAGCATAGAATCACCCGATACAAAAACCACTCTCGCCTTTTTTATCGACCTCAAATTTACGCCACTTAATTGAACTTTGGAGATATTCCTATTTAAAACGTACCATGATTGAACTTGCGGGCATAGGCCAACGTTTCTCCCATGTACTTTGTGTCAGGGGATATGGAAAGGTCATGGGTTTGATTTTTAGGGATGACATGATTTTTTTTAAAACAATTGAATACCAATAATGGTGATATACATTAACCTTATAAGGAGGAGGTTTTATTGGATTCGTTCACGGACCTCTACCCAGGAACACTGTCCGAATGGATGTGTTCCCGGGTACCGTCGATCGGGTTCGGGTTTCCGCCCGAACGTGTGTGATATGTGCAAATGATGAATGTCGTTCAAATAAATGATCTACTGATGTCAAAAAAATCGCCATTAAAAAAAAGTATCACGATTTACAAAAGCCTTCACAAGAGAGCGCTTCACAATCACAATATATTCTCCCGCTTCGTCCAATCAAAATCGGAAGAGGCCTTTCTTCTTTCTTATCTTCACTACGATTAACCGATATTCCTTCCTTGTCAACCTCCTTTTTCTTCAACTTTTCCATTCTCTCAACAAAGAATGAAGGATGAATTAGAAACAGTAGCATCTAGTAATTCATCACACTTCAAATCTTCACCCAGGCCCAAAACAGGCTCGTCGCCTGGCCCACTAACAACAACCGGGTTATTAATAGGACATGAAAGTAGGAACTAACCACAATTTACTCGGTCAGAGTATTTTATTTCCAGAAATGATAGTCGAAATGTAACATCATCATTAATTGCCTTATTGCTTAGGGGTTTCGATCAATACATATGATCTCTCTAATTACTACTCCACCTAGGTGCCTATAACAACAACGTTCTCTTCCTATTTATATTCAAATAATTATTAGATATTAAATATTAAATGTACATACAATTACTCAATCCTTTATTCCTTTATACATTATTACAATTACAATAAGAGTTTAAAAGCTAAAGATTAAAGTATTTGGATTCGTGATCGATCGAGCTGATGATATAATGAAGACCATAACCGGGAGAGTGGCTTTAACGAAGAAGAATTTGTTGGATATCAACGATTTGAGTGCATCCGTTTTGGATCGATTTGATGAGCTTTTGGGAAAAAATGTCACGCTACAACTCATTAGTCCCGATCACCAGTCTACAGGTTCTATTTTATAAATTACACTTAATTTAATTTAATGCTTTTATTTGTTGTTTTAGTTGTGGGTCTTTGCATTATTATTATTATGTAAATAATAATTAAAAATAAAAGGTTGTTGAAAGAAAAGGCATTTTTTAAACATATATGAAGTTATGAACGATCTGCCACATACGGTTGGAACAACAATCAATATGCACGACTTTACTTTTCAACAACCTTTTTCCGTATATAAACAATAAAAAATTTGCATTAATTTTGTTATTAACTTTAAAGATTTGTTTTTATTTTTTAAAAAGAGCATTCATACAATGTTGAGAAGGCAAAAACAACACCAGAACTACAATTTAAAGATATTTTGTTTTTGATTTAGGAACCGTAAGTGTTTGATCATGATAACCGATTTACCTAATCTTTGATGATTGAGGATATCATATACAATAAATATTAAATATTTTAATTTAAATATACAACATCAAAATATTTTTTAGGAATTACTCCGTATTTAATTAATTTTATTTTTGCTAAACTTAGAAGGAAGGTCGATAGGAAAGGTAGGGAAACCGGCGAAGTTGGAAGACTGGATTACCACAATTACCCCTCTGGCAGTTGGAGAGTCGTCGTATAAAGTGACGTTTGAATGGGATGATAATGAAGTTCCAGGGGCATTTCTTGTCCAAAATCATCATCATAATCAATTTTACCTCAAGACACTTACACTTGAAGATGTTCCTGGCCATGGACAAGTCCATTTTGTCTGTAATTCATGGGTTTATCCTGCAAAACACTACCAAAAACCCCGCCTTTTCTTCACTAATAAGGTATGTATCCTAAAGAATTTTAAACATTGGTTCCGACCCAACCCATTCAACCCAATTGAAAGCTGATCCGTTCAACCCATCACCCTTTTTACCCAATTTGCAAGTTGACCTGTTCGACCCATGACCATTTGAAGGACTAATTCTATGTATACATACAATAAATTAAAGACTTTCTTATCTGTTTTTTTTAACGGCAAATTTTCGCATCAAATACTCTCATTTGCGACCCACACACGCTAGGCAGGAAACTCCAAGGATTGACCCCGGTTGCTTGGCAACTAATCGCGGAAAAATCCTGGAGAAAACCTCCCCCTTATCGGAATTAAACCCGGGTTGCTTGGCAACTAATCGAGGGTCCCCCCCTCTAAGGCTTGGAAAACACTCAGGCAATACCTCGGTGGTTTTAGCCCTTAGTTTTAGCCCATTTTTCATGCGGCGACCCTTTCGTTTTTTGACGTACCTGATCCCTATATTATAAAAATGGTGCTCCGGTGGTCACTCCGTCAAATTTCCGATTAATGTGTCCGTATAATCTTGACATGTGCATTGCATGTGAGAATAAGTTCGTCTTTATGAACTATAAAGGGTAAAAGGGTAAAAGGTAGAAGGTTTTTACTATTCAGGCTACACGGAGGGCGAGTAATCCGTATTTATGAGTTATGTCTATGCTTATATGGTCGTAAGAAATGGTAGTTTCATATGGTATGTACAAACATATGATGTTTTGCAGGCATATCTTCCCCACGAAACACCTGAATTTCTACGACCATACAGAGAGGACGAGTTGGATATCTTGCGAGGAGACGGGACCCGTATGCTTGAAGAATGGGACAGAGTTTACGATTACGCTTTTTATAACGATTTGGGAGATCCAGATAAGAACCCTGATGATGCCCGCCCAGTTCTTGGCGGGTCTACAGAGTACCCGTATCCTCGTAGGGGTAGAACCGGCAGACCACCAACCAAATCAGGTTAATAGTCTATATATATATATACATATACTCCGCCCATGTCGTACCTACTACTTTGACCGCATTTTTGACTTTTCTAAACTGATGTGATAGATCCTAAAACGGAGAGCAGACTTCCGCTTGTAAAGAGTTTAGACATTTATGTTCCAAGAGACGAACGGTTTGGACACTTGAAGCTGTCTGATTTTCTCGCTTATGGCCTAAAATCTATCGTTCAATTCCTTGTACCCGAGTTTAAAGCTTTAAGTGACATCACTGGTAATGAATTCGATTCGTTTGAAGATATCATGAAGCTTTACGAAGGTGGAATTAAGCTGCCCGAAGGCCCTTTACTTGATAGCATTCGAAAAAACATTCCTTTCGAAATGCTCAAAGTATTTCTTCAAATGGATAGTAGTGGAGTTACTAAATTCCCAAAACCACAAGTTATCGAAGGTATACAAACATCCAAATTGATTCGTAAAGACAGTTTTTGAGCGAATAACTAAATTAATTTTTATTAAATTTTTGTTAGAGGACAAGTCTGCTTGGAGGACGGATGAAGAATTCGCTAAAGAAATGCTCGCTGGAGTTAACCCTGTTAACATTCGTCTCCTAAAAGTAAACGCTTGCTTTTGAAACTTTGACATAAAGTGACTAACTTTCGTTAGTTTTCAGTTAACGGTTCGTTAAATCTCGTTTCTTTGCAGGAGTTTCCTCCTACAAGCAAGTTAGACGTCGCACTCTATGGCAACCAAAACAGTTCGATAAAAGCAGAACACATTGAGAAAAACCTACACGATTTAGTAGTAGATGAGGTACTACGAATCCCAAAGATGTTTTAATTAAAGCGAACTTGATTTAAGCATAACATAACCATTATTTGTCTCAAATTGTTTCCGTATAGGTATTGAAAGCAAAAAAGTTGTTCATATTGGATCATCATGATGCTTTAATACCATACTTGAGGCGAATAAACGCAACCACAAGCAAGATCTACGCAACAAGAACTATACTCTTGCTACAAAACGATGGAACTTTAAAGCCACTGTGTATCGAATTAAGCTTGCCGCATCCTCAAGGAGATAAATTCGGTGCCGTTAGTAATGTTTACACCCCTGCTGAAAACGGAGTTGAAGGTTCGATTTGGCAGTTAGCAAAAGCATATGTTTCTGTTACTGATTCTGGAATTCATCAACTCATTAGTCACTGGTACAATCACCAAAAAAAAAAAAATGTCTAGTTAGCATTATTGCATATGTATAATAGTATATTTTTGATTTATTATTTTTTGTGCACAGGTTGAGTACGCATGCGGTTGTTGAGCCGTTTGTGATTGCTGCTAATAGGCAACTAAGTGTACTGCACCCGATTTATAAGCTTCTGTACCCTCATTTTCGTGATACGATGAATATCAACGCTTTTGCGAGACAGATCCTGATTAACGGTGGAGGTATCCTTGAATTAACGGTTTTTCCTGGAAAATATTCGATGGAATTGTCTTCTGTGTTGTATAAAGATTGGGTCTTCACTGAACAAGCACTTCCAATGGATCTTGTCAAAAGGTAAAGCATTTAAGATAAAGTCATTTCAATATATACTTTTAAAACTGTTCTTTAGCGGTGGCAATTTGGGCGTGTTTGGGTTCGTGGGTCAGAAGTAACAAACCCGGATACAATCCTCATAATTTGTATATGTAAGCTATACCCGTCAATTGAGACCCATAGCTTGAAAAATGGGTCCATTGTGTTAGTTATTTAACCAAGTGGGTTCATAAAAAAGTTAAAGAATGGGTCCAAATTAGAACCATATGAAGCCTAAAAATTTATATATATAAGGTCCAATGTGTCCTTAACTGGTGTTTACGAGATATTAAAAATATTACTGTATTTTCTAGAGGTTTTAGAAGTTTGGGAAACTTTGAAAAAAGGGCCTCGACCCAAACCATTTAGACCTGCCCGTTTGACTCGAAATCTGATCCATTTGAACTATGACTTGTTTTGACCCAAACCCATTCGGGTCTCAACCCGACCCGACACGTTTGCCGGTCGATGTAAACGGGCCATCTGGGTCTTATTTTGCACGTTGGTTTTGGGTTAAATGGGTCAGATTTATCGGGTTGGTTTTAAAATTTAAGGGTAAAGTTATGAGATGGCGGGTAGAAACTGTTAGTTTTTATACAAATCTTCAATTTCTATTTGGGTTGGTCGACCTGTTAACCCGAACTTGACTGAAAAACTTGAAAGAGTTGTCGGGTTTTGATTAACAATTAGTTGATCTCTTGGCATAGCTAGTTATTAATATGTCATCAACTCGAATATTTATTGATAAATTTATAACGCAGGGGAATGGCGGTTGAAGACTCTGATTCTCGTAATGGACTTCGTCTTTTGATAGAGGATTATCCGTATGCAGTTGATGGACTCGAAATTTGGTCCGCGATCAAATCATGGGTCAACGATTACTGTAAATTTTACTACAAAAACGACGACATGGTTCAATCCGACACAGAACTTCAATCATGGTGGACGGAGTTACGAGAAAAGGGACATGGTGACAAGAAACACGAGCCGTGGTGGCCTAAAATGAGTTCGGTTCAAGAACTGATAAACATTTGCACTACATTTATATGGATAGCTTCTGCACTTCATGCAGCTGTAAACTATGGTCAATACCCTTATGCTGGTTACTTCCCTAATCGTCCAACCATAAGTCGTAAATTTATGCCTGAACCGAATTCTCCTGAGTACGACGAACTCAAAACGAATCCAGAAAAAGTTTTCTTGAAAACGATTACTCCTCAACTGCAAACGCTACTTGGGATTGCGTTGATAGAGTTATTGTCAAGGCATACGTCGGATGAGATTTATCTTGGACAAAGAGAGTGTCCCGAGTGGACTTTGGATGCAGAACCTTTGAATGCGTTTGAGAAATTTGGGAAGAAGCTGAAAGAGATTGAGGCGAGAATTGTGGCTATGAACAGTGATGAACGACTGAAGAATCGAGTGGGACCCGCAAAAGTACCGTACACGTTACTTTATCCAACAAGTGAACAGGGACTTACTGGTAAGGGGATCCCTAATAGTACAGCTATATAGTTGCCATAACAATCTTGCCTAAACCTTCATGTAACGTTTCTATCATGCAATATGCATGCATATAATTGAAATATATCTCAATATGAATTATATTATATAAGTTCATTAATGGTTGTTGATGCTGTTAAAATAAGAATTGTAATTGTATTTTGCTTGAGTATTGAATATTTTCACTTAATTGAGTTTTTACATTTGGAAGATGAAAGCTAAACTTATACAGAGAATAGCCTAACGGCTATATGACAATATCATGGAAAAAATAAAGGTATGTTTCCCTTTTTGTAAAAGTTAATCTTGCTGTCTTTTTATTTCTAACACTCCCCTGCAAGTTGAATAGTGGGGTTTCCGATGTTCAACTTGGAGAGTATTCCTTTGAAAAGTCTTCCGTTGACGGACTTGGTTAAGATATCTGCTAGTTGGTCTTCTGATCGGACGTGAGGTAAAGATATGATTTCGGCTTCTAATTTTTCTTTAATGAAGTGTCTGTCAATTTCTATATGTTTGGTTCGATCGTGTTGAACTGGATTTTCTGAAATTGCAATTGCCGCTTCGTTGTCACACATGATCTTGATCGAGGTATTAGGAGGAAAACCAATTTCCGTCAAAAGTTTCTTGATCCATAAAGCCTCGGTTACACCTCGTGAAATTCCCCGAAATTCAGCTTCAGCACTAGACAGGGCAACAACCTTTTGTTTCTTGCTTCTCCAAGTAACCAAATTCCCTCCAACAAAGGCAAAGTATCCGGATGTTGATTTTCTATCTCCCTTTTCTCCTCCGTAACCCGCATCGGTGAATATTTGTGCTTCTAGATGATTGTTTTTCTCGAACAGGACTCCATCTTCTGCAGTGCCTTTTAGATATTTGATAATCCTCCATACTGCATCCATATGGTGTTGTTATGGTTGATGCATGAATTGACTAACAACTCCAACAGCATGTGATATATCTGGACGAGTGTGAGCTAGGTAGATAAGTTTTCCCACGATCCTTTGGTATTGAATTCGATCTGCTGCTTTGGCATCATCCTCTATATATAACCTGAGGTTTGGAATCATAGGAGTATCCGCGGGTTTGCAGTCGACCATTCCTGTTTCTGCAAGAAGATCAAGTATATATTTCTTTTGACATATAAAAATTCCCCTTTTTGAACGTAAAACTTCGATTCCCAGAAAGTATTTAAGACCTCCGAGATCTTTCATTTCAAATTCTTTAAAAAGGTTAGCTTTTAAGTTTGTAATTTCCTCTTGATCATTTCCTGTGATAATCATGTCGTGAACATAAATAATGAGACACGTGATAAGGTTTCCTCTTTTTTTTTTAAAATAAAGTATGGTCGGAATTACTTTGTTTAAAACCGTAATTTTTCATAGCAATAGTAAAACGCCCAAACCAAGTCCGAGGGGATTGTTTTAAACCATAAAGAGATTTTTTAAGATGACAAACTTCCCTTTCTTTGAATTCTGATGTGAAACCGGGAGGACCTTCCATATAGACTTCTTCTTTGAGTTCTCCATGTAGGAAAGCATTTTTAACATCAAATTGGTGAAGTGGCCAGTCTTTGTTTGCGGCAACGGAGAAAAGGATTCTAATAGTATCAATTTTTGCAACCGGTGAGAAAGTTTCTGAGTAATCAACGCCATAGGTTTGAGTGTACCCTTTGGCAACAAGCCGTGCTTTATATCTTTCGACAGATCCATCGGCTTTGTGTTTGATTGTGAATACCCATCGACATCCTACTGGTTTCTTTGATTCTGGAAGAACACATTTTTTCCAAGTATTATTTACCTTGAGAGCCTCCATTTCATCTTCCATTGCTTTCCTCCAGTATGTTGATTTTAGAGCTTGTTCAACCGTTGTTGGAATTTCTTCAGAGTATAATGCGGAAGTGAACTTTGTTGCTTCTTTTGATAGATTTCCTCTAGCAATATTTGCCATTGGATATCTTGATTTTGATACAGTTCTCTCAGGAGAGTATCTCCTGGGAGGAATTCCTCGGTTGATTCTTGGAGGAAGAACATATCGTTCCGGTTCTTGTTGTTGTGTTTCATTTTCAGGATATACTTGATCGCTATTTTCCTGTAAAATCTCCTCTAAATTTTCATGATTAGTAATATCAGGAGATTCGGTATTTACCTCTGTATGGTCGGGAAGATCATTAACCGTAGTACTGATTGGAGGAGGACTTTGTGGAGTGGTATGATGAGTCACTTCTTCAGATGATGGAATATCTAGCCAACTCACAGCGTCACCAAAGTCTGTCTCCCCCTGACTTGTGTGTTGGGTATAGAAGTATTCAGTTTCCAAAAAATCACAATTCATTGTAGTGTACATGTGTTTCCTTTTTGGACTATAGCATCTATACCCCTTTTGATTTACCCCGTATCCCACAAAAACACATTTTTCAGCACACGCATCTAATTTGGTTCGTTCGATTTTAGGAATGTGAACAAACACCATGCACCCAAATATTCGAGGTCTTAGGGTGAGATTAGATGGCGGTTTATAAAATTTAGTTAAGGCCTCAAGAGGGTTCTTAAGTTCTAAAGCTCTAGTTGGGAGTCTATTTACAAGATAAGTTGCAGTGGCAAGAGCTTCAGGCCAAAAAGATCTTGGAACATTAGATTCAATCATTAAAGCACGGGTTATTTCTAGTAAAATACGATTTTTTTCTTTCAGCCACCCCATTTTGTTGAGGTGTGTGTGGACACGTGGTTTGATGAATAATACCCCTTTCTTCACAAAAGAGTTGCATTTGACTGTTGACAAATTCACCACCATTATCGGATCTTAAGACTTGTATTTTACTTTGGAATTGTGTTTGAATCATGTTTGAAAAAATAGTAAATTTATCAAATACTTCGGATTTGTTAGTTAAAAAATATGTCCAAGTCATATGAGTACAATCATCAATAAATAAAAGAAAATATCGAAAATTGTGTCCCCCATTAACCCTTGCGGGTCCCCATACATCGGAGTGAACTAAAGCAAAAGGACGTTCGGTCTTTGTATTACTAGTTTTAAATGAGTTTTGATGGCTTTTGGCCAAAATACAAGTTTCACACTCAATACTTTTATTTGAAGAAAATAAATTAGGAAATAAAATGCGTAAATATCCAGCAGACGGATGACCAAGACGTCTATGCCACAACCATGCTTGTCTGTCGGGAGTCCCGTGAGCTAGCATGATCCTACAATCTTGAGTGACCTCATCCACATAGTATAGACCATCCCGTTCAGTACCACGCCCAACTATCTCCCCCGTTCTGATGTCCTGTAAGATACAGAATGTAGGGTGTAATAAGACGGTACAATTAAGTTCTTTTGTCACGTGACTAACAGACAGTAATTTATGGGAGAGATCGGGAACATAAAGGCAGTTTTTTAAATTTAAATTTGGTGAGATTTCAACTGTTCCCCCGCCCTTGACTTGTATAATACCGCCATTAGCGGTTTTAATTTTGGTTTTGTTTGGTTTCGTATTTATAATAATATCATTTTTATTAAAAGTCATAGTATCGGTGGCACCACAATCGATAATCCACTCATTACTTTTTGTTTTATTTGAAACAATATTAATTGACGAAACGTTATTTTTAATTTTAAAATCTTTAGTTTTATTGAAAAAAGGTTTTATTTGTTTATTACCAACTATATTATTACAGGGACTATTTGTGTCAATAAAACAATTTGGGGAATTAAATTCGGTGGTGGGTGTTGAGTTCGTGACCGACACTCCTAACCCATCATACTCATCGACATATTTATCCCCACCCACTTTATTCAATTTGTCGGGTATGATTTTTAGGGATTTAATCCCTAATCCCAATCCCCTGTTACCTTCACCGGATGATGATGATGATGATGATGGCTCGGCTGTGAATAAACCGAAACCACCTTGAGTGGTGGTGCCGGTTTCGTTATCCTCCTGTTTTCCCTTGGTTGTGGCCGTCGTTACCATCGAGGCTTTTCCCTTTCTGTGTTTATCAGCCCACCAATCGGGGTATCCAATAACCTTGAAGCATTGTTCTCTGGTATGTCGTTTCATACCACACTTTGTACATTCAAGGTTGTCTTTATCTCGGGATGATGACGTGGAGTCTGACCGGCGCTGTTGATTTCTTGATAGCAAACCATGGCCGTCGAAATCATTGGATTTTGATGCCGGTGCTACCAGACCAGTGGCTATGCCAGATTGGGTAAAGGCATCCGTTTTATTATTAAATATAAATTGGTGTGCATTTTCTTTTCGAATGGCAGCATAAGCTCCTTCGACAGTGGGTAATGGATCGGTTCTTAATAACTCACGTTTGATATTGTCATGTTTATGATCTAAAGAATTTAAAAACTGGAAAAGTTTTTGTTCTGACCTGATGTTGTTATATTTGACAATATCATTCGGATGTTCCATGGGATTTGGATCCCTTGTGTCGATTTCACCCCAGATTCCTTGCAATTTCAACCACAGTTCTTCGGTTGATTTACCATCTTGCCTGATATTATTAGCTTTAACATGTAAATCAAAGGTTTGGAGTTTGTCTTTACCAGAACTGTAGGTTGTAATGAGGGCATTCCATAAGGTTTTTGCTGTAGGGAACTGGGTCAGATTGCTTGCAATTTGTGGCTCTATATTTTGAATGATCCATGAAAATACCACCAAGTCTTCCTGGTTCCACTTCTGGTTGTTGGTTGATGGTGGATCTTCGGTTAAATGATTGAGGAGGGCCTCGGATTTACCTCCGATGGCAACCTTGATCATACGAGACCATAATGAATAATTTGAGTTGTTAAGGGTAACACTGATTTTTAAAGAATCAGGATGCCTTTGTGATTGATTTTCATTGTTGGTTTGGAGAATTCTAGCCAATTGGCTAGTTAATTCTGTAATGAGTTGAGTTTGGCTGTCATGTTCTGCCATAATAACCACTCAAACGAAAAAAAATAGGCAAATGATTTAAATTGCTGTGATTGAATGATTTAGATCATCAACACAAGCTCTGATGCCATGTTAAAATAAGAATTGTAATTGTATTTTGCTTGAGTATTGAATATTTTCACTTAATTGAGTTTTTACATTTGGAAGATGAAAGCTAAACTTATACAGAGAATAGCCTAACGGCTATATGACAATATCATGGAAAAAATAAAGGTATGTTTCCCTTTTTGTAAAAGTTAATCTTGCTGTCTTTTTATTTCTAACAGATGCATATTTGTAATCCCTAGTTCGAAATATGTTAAATTCAGTCATGTAATAACGATCTATATTGTAATTGTGACTATTGAACTTATATGTGTCCGCGATAACGTTTTATATCAATAGTTAAACTGTCCACACAGTCGACCGACTGAATAGACACGGTCGACCTACTGTGTCTGGTGACAGTATATATACGGGTTTTATGCCTCTCCATTGTGAGGTTACACATTCCATAAACCCTAAGTCGTATTCTCTGGTTCCAGTCGTTCCCACAACTCAATACCCACCGAATAACACATATAGGAGTCGATCTAATCTAGTTCATTGCCTAGGTTTGATTAATTCGACCCCGAAACGACCCGTTCGATTGAACCTTGTTCTAGTGTTTTTCGCCATTAGATCGAGTCAGATTTCAAGATCCTTATAAATTCGTCTACAATAGTTGAAAAAATTTCATAAATTTTTTTGTTAGCTACATTGATACCCTACCTTTCAGATAACCTCTACAAGTCCTTATGGTTAATTTATTTATCAGATACATTAACTTCTTACCTTTCTAATAACTAATGACTTGCTGGCATCCGCAGCAATGCGCGGCTAACCATCTGCTTGTTAATATCATTATTTAAAATCTTTTCTTGCATTAAAAGTACTTACAATGTTACAAAACAATAATAAATCAAAACCAATTTGAATACATAACTTATTGACACACATACATGACACTAGTCCAATGGAACATATTAACACAAAGAATATTTAGAACATATTGTACGACAATCGTTTAAATAAAAAGGGTGAGACCGACCCTCTGACGGCCTCACACCGACCATCATGTTTCATTTATATCGAGACACTGTTAGGTATACCTCTTCCAGTAAGTCCCTCTTCACTATTAGGACACAATAACGTATACGGTATCTTCACAAGTTCACCATGTCTATTCTTCAAACTCTCATCTTCATTCATCTTCATAATTCTTTCTTCAATTTCTTTTAACTTAACCCCAAAATTCTCGAACGCCTTCAAAGGTTCCGCGTCCAAAGTCCACTTAGGACACTCTCGTTGCCCAAGATAGATCTCATCTGACGTATGTCTCGACAATATTTCAATCAAAGTTATACTAAGAAGCGACTGCACTTGAGGAGTAACCGTTTTCAAAAACGCTTTCTCTGGATCTTCTTTTAGCTCATCGTATTCGGGTGTGTTTGGTTCAGGCATATGTCTACGAGTTAGAGTTGGACGATTAGGCGGATAACCTGCATAAGGGTATTGACCAAAGTTGACTGCTGCATGAAGTGCAGAAGATATCCATATGATTGTGGTGCAATTATCAATAACATCTTGAATTGAATCCATTTTAGGCCACCATGGTTCGTCTTTTAAGTCTCCATGTCCCTCTTCCCGAACTTCCTTCCACCATGATTGTAGTTCGTTGTCGCTTTGAACCATTTCGTCGTTTTTGTAATAGAACTTGCAATAATCATTAACCCATGTTTTGATGGCTGACCAAATCTCAAGCCCGTCTACAGCGTACGGGTAATCTTCGATCAATAAACGAAGCCCGTGAGGATAACTCGAGTCCTCAACTGCCATTCCCCTGTGATACAGTATACACTATTAACTAATAAAATTTCATTTTTTGTCACTTATAAAAACATCTCGGCTCATTATGCTATAGTTTGTTATTATGTTTGTTATGAAGTTTGGGGTTAACATGTCTCGTTCTGTTAATTTCTGTTACAACAGAATGAACGTTGGCTAGGGCTATATACCAGTTGATGTTGATTATAATTGTGATCGCTTTCAATTTCTTGTATTACTCAAATTCATCTTGTTATAGTCTGTAACCCTGATCTTGTATAACGATTCATGTTCAGTTTAAACAAGATTTTGAGTTCAATTTGAGTTTTCATTCATTTCATTTCATTTAAATTACAATTTACATTTATAATTAATCTATCTTCTACACAGTTTTTGACAATTTCTCTCTCAATTGTTGAAGAAATTAAATGGATCACTTAGGGACGTACCTTAACACGAGATCCGTAGGGTGAGCGTGGTTTTGGAACACCCAATTCTTGTATATTTTGGAAGACATTTCGATTGAATATTTCCCTGTAAAAAACGATCTCTCGAGAATACCTTGACTATTGATCAAGATATTTCGAGCAGTGGCATTGATGTTCATCGTATCACGAAAGTGAGGGTGGAGAAGCTTGTTGATGGGATGAAGCACACTTAGCTGCCTATTCGTTGCTATCACAAATGGCTCAATTACAGCATGTGTATTCAACCTACAAGTTACAATCAATATCAAGGTTGATTGTGTTACAACTGTAGAATGAAGATTATGAAAGAAATGAGAATTTGTTAGTTTCAGTAGATAAAATATACGCATGGTCGTTGTGGTTTGTATCAGAAATCACCAGGGTCCCCTGTACTTTTTTCTGTCATGGATGGTCCATGTGGTTTGCATTTTGAATCACCGATGGTCTGTGTGTTGCATATCACAGGACCATACTTGAGGAAAAATGCAAACCACAGGGACCACCGGTGATTCATATGAAAATCACAGGGACCATCCTTGACGGAAGAAAAGTACAGGGACCACCGGTGATTTTTAATGCAAACCACATAGACCATTCGTGATATTTTGTCGTTTCAATATTTACCAGTGACTGATTAATTGATGAACTCCAGAATCATTAACAGTTACATAAGCTTTAGCCAGTTTCCAAATTGTGGCTTCCACTCCATCTTTAGCAGGGGTGCATACTTTGCTAATAGCACCAAGCTTATCGTCATCTGGATGAGGTAAGCTTAACTCAATCGCTATTGGTTTTAAAGTCCCGTCTTTTTGTAACAAGAGTAACGTTCGTGTGGCGTAAATCTTGCTAGAAGTAGCATTTATTTTCTTCACATATGGCATCAATGAGTCATGATGATCTAGTATAAATAGTTTATTGGCTTCAAGTACCTGTCACAGTTTTTTTTTAACAATAATTAGTTTCAAATTAAATATATAGACTAAAGAATAGTATAATCTAAAGGTTGAAATTAAAGTCACCTCATCTACTTGTATACCATCTAGATGTTCCTCTATATGATGTGATCTTATTGCACTATTTTGATTACCATAAACATCCACATCTAGCTTGCTTTTTGGAGGGAACTCCTACAAGTTTTAGCAATTAAAAGATGTCAATTGAAATTGATCGAATATCTTAAAAAATCTTTTTTACTGCGTATAAGATTTCGGAGTTTACTTTCAGAAGTTGAATCGAAACAGGGTTAACTCCAGCCAACGTTTCTCTCGCAAATTCTTCGTCAGTGCTCCAAGCATATAAGTCAGCTGGTTTACATATCATAAGAACGTTGGAATCAATATATTTTTGTTAAAAAATATAATCTTTTTTTATAAGATTGGTACCTTGAATGACTTTTGGTGTCGAATATTTGGCGATCCCTCCACCATCTGATCTAATAAGTTCTTTAAAAATTTCAAAAGGGATGTTTTGTAGTAAATTATCAAGTAAAGGGCCTTCAGGAAGCTTAATTCCTCCAATGTAAAGATTCAAAATATCATCAAATGAGTCAAATTCATCAAATGTGTCATCTGTTAGAGCTTCAAACTCAGGCAGAATAAATTTAAGTATAGCTTCAAGTCCATAAGCTAAAAAATCAGAACTCTTCAAGTGTCCAAATCGCTCATCTCGTGGAACGTATATATCAGAGCCCTCAGTAAGCGAAAGCCTACTCTCAGTTTCAGGATCTTGCCAAAATAAATAAATAAATAAAAAAAAAAAAATAAAAAAAAAAAAAAACTTTAGCATATCTATAACCTATTATCATTAGAATTGTTAGCCCACATGAACATGCTAAAAAAATAACTAACCCGATTTGGATGGTGGTCTGCCTGTTCTACACCTACGAGGATATGGGTACTCAGACGACCCTCCAATAACTGGACGCACTTGATCCTCATCGTTATCTGGATCACCCAAATCATTGTAAAACGCGTAGTCGTAAACCCGGTCCCATTCCTCACGCATCCCGGTCCCATTTCCTCTCATGATTGCCATTTCTTCCTCTCTATAAGGACGTAGCAATTTAGGCGTGTCACTAGGAAGATAAGCCTGCACCATTGTTACATAATTAACGAATTTGTTTTTATTATACAGGATTTAAAACATGATCATTGTTACCTTATTAGCGAAGAATATGCGATCTTTCGTGTATCTTTTAGTAGGGTAAACCCATGAGTTACAAACGAAATGGAGTTGACCATGATCAGGAACATTTTCAAGAGTGAGTGTCATAAGAAAAAATTCATTGTGATGATGATTTTGGATGAGAAATGCTCCTGGAAGTCCAAAGTCTAAATCCCAATCAAATGTGATTTCATATGTTGATTCCACAATGGTCACAGGAGTAGTATTCTCAACCCAATCCTCCACACTTGCTTTTTTACCAAGCTTCCCTCTTAGCCCGTTTTCTGAAATATAATATAATTAATTCATATATTTAACTCATAAAGTACTAACTACGACACTTTTATAATCCTACAATAATATTAAGACATAATAATTACAAAAACAGTCCATGTAGTTTGTCTCAAATTGAAGGTTTAGTCACTAAACTATTTTTTTTGTCAAAGACGATCATTGTGATTTGCAAATGTTGCAATAACAGTTCGTTCGTCTAACAGGCGTTAAAAAAATCGGTTAAATTGCATCACATGCCTTGCACATGAGGGTAAATACGTCTTTATCTTTCACCTTTCATAACCTCCTTAACAATTTTTCATAACCCTAATTTCTTCCTAAATCAAACCTCTTAAATTAAATCAAACTCCTCCAGTAAATCAAAACAATTCAAAAGTTAAATCAAATACAAAATCATACACCTGTAAGATCGCATAGCCCAAACACAATGTCCTGCAATATAAGCCCAAGAGTCCATCCTTTTCTAAAACCAATTGGTATTAGAGGGACTTCCCCTTAGACTTATATACATACATTTGTTTTTGTCTCCCTCCTATGTGGGATAGGTTTACTCCCGCCATCTTATATCACCGGTCTCTTTTCTTTCACTTTTCTTTCACTACCGGGGCACGCCTCTTATACCGCCGATCTCTTTCTTTCACTTTTCTTTCACCATCGGGACACGCCGCAACTTCCACGCCACCATCGGGACACGCCGCACTTCCACGCCTTGGGAAGGAAGACTTTCGATATAAGGCACCATGGCTCCATTATTTTACTCCCGCCATCTTATATCACCGGTCTCTTTTCTTTCACTTTTCTTTCACTACGCCGCACTTCCACGCCTTGGGAAGGAAGACTTTCGATATAAGGCACCATGGCGCACCATGGCTCCATTATCGTTGGCAAACTGAGGGGTGTGCCATGTTGCACCGTGCGCTTAGGGATGCGCCACCACTGCGTCGTTCACCACATCGGGCTATAGCCTAGCTCTGATGCCATTTGTAAGATCGCATAGCCCAAACACAATGTCCTGCAATATAAGCTCAAGAGTCCATCCTTTTCTAAAACGAATTGGTATTAGAGGGACTTCCCCTTAGACTTATATACATATATTTGTTTTTGTCTCCCTCCTATGTGGGATAGGTTTGCACCCCAACAACACCAAAATCAAAACATTCAATTCAATGATACACCGAATCAAATACAAAATTATTACGGTCAAGATTTGCTTTTTTATTTGATGATTAACCTTCGTTGGAACTCAAATCAGCATATATCATTTTCTTCAGAACCCAGATATATGTCGGATATATGGCAGCGTATGGGCCGAGGACATGGAAAGTAGGTGATATCGAAAAGAAGATGGGAAAAATAGGATTTATTGTTTTGTAAAGAAGAAGTGGGTGAAGAAAAATTTTGGAATACCTAAATTACCCTTATGTGCAAGGTATGTGACGTGAGTTAACGGATTTTTTTTTTTTTATATCCGTTAGATTGATGTATTCTTTTTGCAACATATGCAAATCATAGTGACTGTATTTGTTAAAAAAATAGTTTAGTGACTTAATCTTCAATTTGAAACAAACAACTGTTTTTGTAATTATGTTGCAACATATGCAAATCACAGGGACTGTATTTGTAAAAGAAAATAGTTTAGTGACTTAATCTTCAATTTGAAACAAACAACTGTTTTTGTAATTATGTTGCAACATATGCAAATCAAAGTGACTGTATTTGTTAAAAAAATAGTTTAGTGACTTAATCTTCAATTTGAAACAAACAACTGTTTTTGTAATTATGTCTGGTATTAATTATGTTACAACTTAGATATATAATGGAGGAAGTTTTATCATGCGTGAACTTTAGAAATTACATATATAGTTTATAGTTTTAATAAACGAATACGTAACAAATTATATAAGAATATCGTTTAATAAGACAATCAAAAGTTGATTATAATCACAAACTGCTTAACAACATTAGGAAATTGATACTCAAAGATAAAAACCTGAGGATCCACGACCAGCATGTGTTATACTAATGAGCTGAATATATATATGTCGTCCAAGCAACTCTTGAACTTGATCTATAACCGACGCACCAACATCATTAAAATCTAGCCTGTTTTTCTTCATCAACACAACTTTACCTTTCACCGTTGTTTTCTCCTTCGCATTATCGTCTCCCAACAAACAGTTTGCAACCTTACGAAAAATGTTTTCCATACTAACGTGTTTTTAGTATAGATTTTGAATTTGAATTAATATGAAATGATGCAAATGTGCAATGAAGCTAGGCCTGAGCTAATTGGTTATGTATAAATAGATGAATTAAAGTTATAATTTAACTTAAGTAGCTAGTGTAGCTAGATGGTAAAAACCCTGATCAAAATTGGTTGATACTTATAGAGGAAAGACTTAATGGCTTTAATTTCCATAAATGGTCTACTATTCTTGAAGCTACGCATTCTCTTTAATTTTGATCGCTATCAATTAACTTTATTTCCCATCTGGATGCATTTACGTAACATTTTTAATTTATCATGCATGCCTTTAATGACTTCCTAATTTGATTATTTTACAAGTACGGAGCATTATAGGGGTAACGACTAAGGAATAGGGGTAAGGAGAGGCTAAGAACACTTGTAACAATCTCGAACCCACAGTGTGGGAATCTACATGACACAAAAGTCACGCTCAAATGGCAAGTAACAAAGCGTGGCTCATTTTGTGCGTGGGGGCGTGGGTAACAAACTCGCAGCAAACTCACGATTGTGAGTTACACATGTTCATTTTCGACTGATCATGCGAATATTGAAATTCAATTTGAATAAAAATTTAAAACCTAATATTATTTCTTTATACATTCTAACATGTATTCACTTCATTTTCACCATATAAAACATCTTCTTCATTTTTCTCTCAAATTACATAGATATTTAAACTTCGCAATGGATAAAACATACAAAATGTTCGAATTTCTTCTCGATTGCGATTCTTTCGATGAATAAATTGTTCAATTTGTCAATCCACTCACGTAAGAGGCTAGTAGTATCCCTCGAACCCGTCTTTATATTCCAAGGGATACGACCGTGAAGTCGCCGCTCAAAGGTTACACGATGAATATTTCTTGGAAACACCAACGTTCCATCTTACAAAATTAAACAACGTTATGGAATGAGTCATCAATTATTTCTCCGATTCATCGAAGGTATATCCAACTTTTCTGGTAGTAATATTCCCGGTTAATTTTTGTATTTTAGATAACGTCCCGATGCAAGTAGTCGGCAAGGTACAAAAGTGCACATCCATCGTACGTCAAATGGCGTATGGAACTACTCCGGAAATGTTTGACGAATACTTACAAATGGGTGAGAGAACGTCCGATGAATGTGTTGCAAATGTGTATTCCATTTATTTGCTAGAGAGTATTTGTGAAACCAACGGCCGAAGATATTGATCGCCTTTTATAAATTTTTATGCACAAAAACATGGTTTACCGAAATTGCTTGGTAGTATTGATTGTATGCATTGAGAGTGAAAGAATTGTCCTTTTGCGTGGCAAGGACAATATATTAGGGGTAATAAAAAGGCGTTGTCAATTATGCTGGAAGTAGTCGCTTCTCAAGATATGCGGATGTGACATGCATTTATTGGTATGTCATGTTCAAAAAACGATATTCATGTTTTTAATTATTCATTGTTGTTTAACACTATAAAAGATGGCATTGCTTAACCTTCACCATATGATGTAAACGGGCATCACTACGAGAGATGGTATTACCTTGGTGATGGTATATACCCAGATCAGGCTATGTTGATCAAAGCGTCCAATGCTCTAACTGACGAGCCACATAGAAAGTATAAACAGTTCCATGAAAGTGCAAGGAAAGATATTGAGCGTACATTCTGAGCTCTCAGAGTATATTTGCAATGTTAAAATCTCCAGCGAGATCTCTCAACTTCAACAAAACTAGAAGACATATGCATGCTTGTGTTGTATTACACAACATGATTCAAGTAGATAACAGTTTTGTGATTCGAACGGTAGAAGAAAGAATGATTTCTAACACAAGAGTCCTACCACGACGGGTAGATAGGAGTTTGAGGGATCGAGATGCAAGGATGAAGAAAATTAGATATACAAACGTTCACAATCAGTTGCAAACAAATTTATTTGAGCATGTTTCACTACTGGAAATATCATTTATCCGGACGATTGTTTCGGACGACAAATCGTCCCGGAATGTCTTCCCGGACGGCACATCGTGCCTGATGAGTCGTCCAGGAAGGTTCGTCCCAGAAAGTTTTTCTGGACGGCATGTTTTTTTTCCCTGACGGAAGATGGGGCCCACATTGACTTTCAACGCTCTTGTCTTTGTGGACGATATTTCCGGACGACATATGGAGACGACTAGTCGTCCCTAAAGATTGTAATATTAAAATAATATTATATTTTAATTAATAACTATTTAATGATAACAGAAAAATAAAAATAAACCGGGACGACTTATCCTGGACGACAAGTCGTCCGGAAAGGTGTCTGCTGTTTCCAGCCGTATTCGTTTCTGCAGTTTTCCAGCCGTACGAAACGGCACATTTCAAATATCAAAACCTGCTACATAAATACAATTACAGTTTCACAAAATACCACAATAACATTAAATAAAAGTATCCAAATGCGACAATAATTATCCAAACATTTTAAAATCCAAAAAACTACCAAATCAACTAATATCGTTTACAAAACATAACTTAACATTAAACACACCCAACAAAAGCATAATTGTCTTCAAACACACCCAACAAATTACAAATCGCCAAATCCATCATCATACAAATCTTCATCATTGTTATGGCTCGGGCGCGAAGTATTGGAATTGGAAGTACCGGTAGTATACCCAAAATTTGGTAGAATATCGGGAGGGACTACAAGATTATTAAAAGCAAAGATTCGTTCAATTTAACTTGCCGTGTAGTATGGTTCCATTGGTGGTTGTCTACTCCGACCGCTAGACGATGAAGATGTGGAATTAGTTGCTGACTTTGGTAACTTCGGCCCCACTCCGCGTTGGTGTCCGGTTCGATCACCCAAAACTAGTTCCATGATATCGGTCTCGTCTCTTCCCGGTTGTTCTTTTAGCAATTCCTTCATTCTTGTCTACAAGGTTAAAAAATATTAATATTATATATATATATATATATATATATATATATATATATATATATATATATATATATATATATATATATATACATTTCGGGACTTATATATATATACCATTTGACTTATACTTATATTTTTATTTATAAGTAGTACACCAAAATCTATGAAAATTTATTACTTACGTAGTTCTGTTTTGGTTTGAAATCCTTAGTCCACCAGGTTCCGTCCTTGAGTTTGTGTCAGAGCTTGTAATTTTTGATAGGACCGATTTCTGGACCGAGCTTTATCTTATTCTCGTTCTACAAACACACACAAAAAATAACTTAAATGTATATAAATCAAATAACATATTTCCTAACATCTTATCATTTATGTAAAATATTAAAAACAAGGAGGTTTAAGTAATTTACCAAATGTTTAACTATCGATTTGCTACCATGCAAACTGTGGTATTGGACTTTAGACCGATTTTTTGCATTTTGCTCACAACGCTTTTGGTATTCTTCGTTAAGCATCAAGTCAACAAAAGGATTCCAGATTTCGGCTTCAACGTTCGGTGGTTGGTGGGAACGAACGAAATCAATATCATTAGGATATTGACTTCGGATATTTTTGAAATAACCTTGTTGTTCACTTTTTATGTTTTTCCATCTATCCCCCGCTATCTTGTTAATAGCAGCTCGGACTAGATGTTCTTTATCCGATTCTAGCCAAGTTTCAATATATATATATATATATATATATATATATATATATATATATATATATATATATATATATATATATATGTATATGTATATGTATAAGTACAAGATAGCGGGAACTTCGAAGGCTTTGGCACATCCGCCCAACACTCATAATGTTTCGGGAACTTCGAGGACCTAACAACACTATATATCAAACTAACAAACATTGAACTATTGGGGCCTATCAGATTAACGGTATTCCACTAAAAATCAAAGTCAATATCGAGTCGTCCTTGTGCATCGTACATTTTTCGTAAACCTATGTTTTTTGATTTTCCCCGTTTACCCCGTGTATTAGGTAGGGGTTCTGTGACGCCCCGTACAAAACCATCGTGTACGATTCATCAACAACAGGATCATTACAAGGTCAAACACTACATGCTGTTTGAAAGCCAGTTTGCATTCATAAAAGATAATGTTTTACAAAAGATAACGTGACACCAAGGTCGTTACAAAGTCATTGTTTGAAAATAACATAAGTTACGAATGCAAAAGAAAAGTTCCATGATTGAGACACCTCTAAGTAATGCAGCGGAAATCTAACATAGCAGGTCCATAACAGCAAGTCTATAACACCAAGATAGTAAGTCTAACAGCGGAAGCAACATCGTCTAAGCACCAGAGAAATACACGCTTAAAAGTCAACACGAATATTGGTGAGCTATAGTTTGTAATCAGTAAAGTAATGTAGACCACGAGATTTCAGTGCTTCAACCAGCAGTTTAAATCAGTATGAAAAGTATATGCTTAATCGTGGGCACCCGGTAACTAGACTTAACGTATGGATATCACCCCCTAAAAGTGCACTTGGCGAGTGCGTTTGTCCTCGAAGTATTAAACACCCGTTGAATACTAGCGCGACTAGCCCGAGTGGGGTTGTCAAACCCTATGGATCCATATCTAAGATTCGCGTTCACGGTTAGGAAACCAATGATTAAACGTTACCGAGCTAAGGGGAATCTTTGTGCCGTTGTATCACCCACACATATGTAAAGTTTAAGTACTCGTGTCTAGTATGTAAAACGTAAAAAGCACATGTATTCTCAGTCCCAAAAATAGTAAAAAGTAGTAAAGGGATGCTATAACTCACAGTGAATAAGCAGTAAAAGTCGATATAAAACGTATGCAGGTAGTAAGTCGATCCGAAAGGTCGTCAACCTAAGTCAAAGGTCACTAGGTCAGTATGTTGTCTCAAAATTTTAAAAGTGAATAAATTAAGTTTGAATGTCATCATCAACATCATCATTATCATCATCATTCATCAACACTAAGGTAAGTTTAACAAGAATAGAGATCGAAACAAAAGGCTGACTTTGGACAGCTGTTACGACCTCTATACAAATTGAAAAGACGCGTAGTCAGTGGCTATCGCTCCGTATGTGAGTCCTCTAACCGCTGACCAATTTTCAGAACCTAAATCGTCTTCATTTGACCGTGGCGACGGTTTAAGTGAGAGTAGGTCAGAAATTTCAGCACAAAGTTACAAAGGCGTAGTGACTTTCGGAAGACTATAAATCCTAAACCGTATATCGGATTAAGTCGAGGCCTAAATGAAAAGTCATCTACTCGAAATGAACTATCTGAAAATAAATTTTCCAGAAGCCCAGGAGTCTTATCAAACCCCGAAAAAAGCAAACAAGTGCTTCGGTGAGGTTCTTGGTGCTTGATGCTCATCACGGTTCTCATCCTTGATGCTTGTAAGCTTCAAGTGTATAACTCTTTGATGTTTTAGTATCACTTTGACCAAGGTTCAACCATAAATACACAACTAAGAGTAAAATCTATCATTCTACAAGTTTTGAACATCAAGATTGCCTCTTTATTGCATAGATCCAATAAAGCTTCAACCTTTGTCCATTTTACACAAGTTTATGCATCCCCATCATATGTGATGATGAATACTTGATCTTTATCATCACAATAAATACAAAAAGGTTCCAAGTAAGTGATATCTACAATAGTAACTTAGATCTCAAGTATTAAGAAAACCCTAAGCTAGAAAGCTTGGATCTTTACAAGATTAATGAGACCATAAGCTAGAAAGCTAAGATCTTTAACAAAATAATGAAAGTAATGAGACCATAAGCTAAAAAGCTAAGATCTTTAACATAATAATGAAACCCTAAGCTAAAATGCTTGGATCTTTAGTGTTCTTGAAGATCATGAAGCATAAAGCTTGGATCTTTATGATACATGAAGATCATAAACATAAGTTTTGATCTTTATAACAAAACAAAGAAATCACATGCTAGATCTAACAAGTAAATGAAGATTCAAAGCTAGAAAGCTTGAATCTTTCATGTTCTTGAAGGATTCAAACACAAGTTTGAATCTACAAGATATAACAAGACCAAAAGCTAAAAGCTAGATCCAAAAAATGATGATGATGATGTTGTGTAGATGAAGGGAAGAAGAAGAGAAAGAAAATTTAAAACTTACGCTTTTTAGAGTGAGAAAGACTAGAGAGAGAATTAGAGAGTAAGTGTGTGTAATTTGTAAATGAAATCAAGTGTGAAATGAATGGGTTAAGCTTGGTATTTATAGGAGGTGAGGGTATGGTAGGGTGGTGGTGGCCGTGGGATTAGATGGGGGACAAAGGGGACAAACTTTTGCTTTTTGGTTAATTGTTGTCTAAAGTATGTGCTTATGTTAGGATCTCATGCAACATTAAGGATAATGCTTAACAAAAATGCTAGTATGTTCTCTCTAATAAATGGGCATTTGTCTTTCATTATTATGGGTCACTAACTTATTATAATTGGGCTAATTAAATAGTCCACTAGCTAGTGTAGGGTGGGCTAAAGTCCAACAAGGTAGAAAGTCCAACAAGACCAACTAGTGTGCTCTAGTAAATTACTAAGCGTAATTAAGCATCCAAAAACCCAAGTAATTGTTATTATAAAATAAAAATTAGTATTTCGTAGTCATAATATTCCGATTATGTACACAGGACGCAGTTCGTTCTAAACGTCAAGTGACACTAACAGTCATAAAGGCTTCCGGGGATCAAGTTAAATACCCTACGTACTTAAAGGCACGTTTAAACATATAAACGAAAGTAATCCACAAGTAGTAAGATCCCAGCGTATAGTATAGCTCAGTACGCACAAATACGCAGTTTTGTGAAAGCACAAAGCACAAAAGCAAGTCGAAAAAGTCGGGTCGAAACATTACCCACCTGTTAATGAAAATTTCGTCACGAAATTTTAAGCTGAGGTAGATTGAAATGTCCCGTTCTTATTGATTAAAAACGTTCCATATTAATTGATTTCGTTGCGAGGTTTTGACCTCTATATGAGACGTTTTTCAAAGACTGCATTCATTTTTAAAACAAACCATAACCTTTATTTCATAAATAAAGGTTTAAAAAGCTTTACGTAGATTATCAAATAATGATAATCTAAAATATCCTGTTTACACACGACCATTACATAATGGTTTACAATACAAATATGTTACATCGAAATCAGTTTCTTGAATGCAGTTTTTACACAATATCATACAAACATGGACTCCAAATCTTGTCCTTATTTTAGTATGCAACAGTGGAAGCTCTTAATATTCACCTGAGAATAAACATGCTTTAAACGTCAACAAAAATGTTGGTGAGTTATAGGTTTAACCTATATATATCAAATCGTAACAATAGACCACAAGATTTCATATTTCAATACACATCCCATACATAGAGATAAAAATCATTCATATGGTGAACACCTGGTAACCGACAATAACAAGATGCATATATAAGAATATCCCCATCATTCCGGGACACCCTTCGGATATGATATAAATTTCGAAGTACTAAAGCATCCGGTACTTTGGATGGGGTTTGTTAGGCCCAATAGATCTATCTTTAGGATTCGCGTCAATTAGGGTGTCTGTTCCCTAATTCTTAGATTACCAGACTTAATAAAAAGGGGCATATTCGATTTCGATAATTCAACCATAGAATGTAGTTTCACGTACTTGTGTCTATTTTGTAAATCATTTATAAAACCTGCATGTATTCTCATCCCAAAAATATTAGATTTTAAAAGTGGGACTATAACTCACTTTCACAGATTTTTACTTCATCGGGAAGTAAGACTTGGCCACTGTTGATTCACGAACCTATAACAATATATACATATATATTAAAGTATGTTCAAAATATATTTACAACACTTTTAATATATTTTGATGTTTTAAGTTTATTAAGTCAGCTGTCCTCGTTAGTAACCTATAACTAGTTGTCCACAGTTAGATGTACAAAAAATAAATCGATAAATATTATCTTGAATCAATCCACGACCCAGTGTATACGTATCTCAGTATTGATCACAACTCAAACTATATATATTTTGGAATCAACCTCAACCCTGTATAGCTAACTCCAACATTCACATATAGAGTGTCTATGGTTGTTCCGAAATATATATAGATGTGTCGACATGATAGGTCGAAACATTGTATACGTGTCTATGGTATCTCAAGATTACATAATATACAATACAAGTTGATTAAGTTATGGTTGGAATAGATTTGTTACCAATTTTCACGTAGCTAAAATGAGAAAAAATTATCCAATCTTGTTTTACCCATAACTTCTTCATTTTAAATCCGTTTTGAGTGAATCAAATTGCTATGGTTTCATATTGAACTATATTTTATGAATCTAAACAGAAAAAGTATAGGTTTATAGTCGGAAAAATAAGTTACAAGTCGTTTTTGTAAAGGTAGTCATTTCAGTCGAAAGAACGACGTCTAGATGACCATTTTAGAAAACATACTTCCACTTTGAGTTTAACCATAATTTTTGGATATAGTTTCATGTTCATAATAAAAATCATTTTCTCAGAATAACAACTTTTAAATCAAAGTTTATCATAGTTTTTAATTAACTAACCCAAAACAGCCCGCGGTGTTACTACGACGGCGTAAATCCGGTTTTACGGTGTTTTTCGTGTTTCCAGGTTTTAAATCATTAAGTTAGCATATCATATAGATATAGAACATGTGTTTAGTTGATTTTAAAAGTCAAGTTAGAAGGATTAACTTTTGTTTGCGAACAAGTTTAGAATTAACTAAACTATGTTCTATTGATTACAAGTTTAAACCTTCGAATAAGATAGCTTTATATGTATGAATCGAATGATGTTATGAACATCATTACTACCTTAATTTCCTTGGATAAACCTACTGGAAAAGAGGAAAATGGATCTAGCTTCAATGGATCCTTGGATGGCTCGAAGTTCTTGAAGCAGAATCATGACACGAAAACAAGTTCAAGTAAGATCATCACTTGAAATAAGATTGTTATAGTTATAGAAATTGAACCAAAGTTTGAATATGATTATTACCTTGTATTAGAATGATAACCTACTGTAAGAAACAAAGATTTCTTGAGGTTGGATGATCACCTTACAAGATTGGAAGTGAGCTAGCAACTTGAAAGTATTCTTGATTTTATGAAACTAGAACTTTTGGAATTTATGAAGAACACTTAGAACTTGAAGATAGAACTTGAGAGAGATCAATTAGATGAAGAAAATTGAAGAATGAAAGTGTTTGTAGGTGTTTTTGGTCGTTGGTGTATGGATTAGATATAAAGGATATGTTATTTTGTTTTCATGTAAATAAGTCATGAATGATTACTCATATTTTTGTAATTTTATGAGATATTTCATGCTAGTTGCCAAATGATGGTTCCCACATGTGTTAGGTGACTCACATGGGCTGCTAAGAGCTGATCATTGGAGTGTATATACCAATAGTACATACATCTAAAAGCTGTGTATTGTACGAGTACGAATACGGGTGCATACGAGTAGAATTGTTGATGAAACTGAACGAGGATGTAATTGTAAGCATTTTTGTTAAGTAGAAGTATTTTGATAAGTGTCTTGAAGTCTTTCAAAAGTGTATGAATACATATTAAAACACTACATGTATATACATTTTAACTGAGTCGTTAAGTCATCGTTAGTCGTTACATGTAAATGTTGTTTTGAAACCTTTAGGTTAACGATCTTGTTAAATGTTGTTAACCCAATGTTTATAATATCAAAAGAGATTTTAAATTATTATATTATCATGATATTATGATGTACGAATATCTCTTAATATGATATATATACATTAAATGTCGTTACAACGATAATCGTTACATATATGTCCCGTTTCAAAATCATTAAGTTAGTAGTCTTGTTTTTACATATGTAGTTCATTGTTAATATACTTAATGATATGTTTACTTATCATAATATCATGTTAACTATATATATAACCATATATATGTCATCATATAGTTTTTACAAGTTTTAACGTTCGTGAATCACCGGTCAACTTGGGTGGTCAATTGTCTATATGAAACCTATTTCAATTAATCAAGTCTTAACAAGTTTGATTGCTTAACATGTTGGAAACATTTAATCATGTAAATATCAATCTCAATTAATATATATAAACATGGAAAAGTTCGGGTCACTACAGTACCTACCCGTTAAATAAATTTCGTCCCGAAATTTTAAGCTGTTGAAGGTGTTGACGAATCTTCTGGAAATAGATGCGGGTATTTCTTCTTCATCTGATCTTCACGCTCCCAGGTGAACTCGGGTCCTCTACGAGCATTCCATCGAACCTTAACAATTGGTATCTTGTTTTGTTTAAGTCTTTTAACCTCACGATCCATTATTTCGACGGGTTCTTCGATGAATTGAAGTTTTTCGTTGATTTGGATTTCATCTAACGGAATAGTGAGATCTTCTTTAGCAAAACATTTCTTTAAATTCGAGACGTGGAAAGTGTTATGTACAGCCGCGAGTTGTTGAGGTAACTCTAGTCGGTAAGCTACTGGTCCGACACGATCAATAATCTTGAATGGTCCAATATACCTTGGATTTAATTTCCCTCGTTTACCAAATCGAACAACGCCTTTCCAAGGTGCAACTTTAAGCATGACCATCTCTCCAATTTCAAATTCTATATCTTTTCTTTTAATGTCAGCGTAGCTCTTTTGTCGACTTTGGGCAGTTTTCAACCGTTGTTGAATTTGGATGATCTTCTCGGTAGTTTCTTGTATAATCTCCGGACCCGTAATCTGTCTATCCCCCACTTCACTCCAACAAATCGGAGACCTGCACTTTCTACCATAAAGTGCTTCAAACGGCGCCATCTCAATGCTTGAATGGTAGCTGTTGTTGTAGGAAAATTCTGCTAACGGTAGATGTCGATCCCAACTGTTTCCGAAATCAATAACACATGCTCGTAGCATGTCTTCAAGCGTTTGTATCGTCCTTTCGCTCTGCCCATCAGTTTGTGGATGATAGGCAGTACTCATGTCTAGACGAGTTCCTAATGCTTGCTGTAATGTTTGCCAGAATCTTGAAATAAATCTGCCATCCCTATCAGAGATAATAGAGATTGGTATTCCATGTCTGGAGACGACTTCCTTCAAATACAGTCGTGCTAACTTCTCCATCTTGTCATCTTCTCTTATTGGTAGGAAGTGTGCTGATTTGGTGAGACGATCAACTATTACCCAAATAGTATCAAAACCACTTGCAGTCCTTGGCAATTTAGTGATGAAATCCATGGTAATGTTTTCCCATTTCCATTCCGGGATTTCGGGTTGTTGAAGTAGACCTGATGGTTTCTGATGCTCAGCTTTGACCTTAGAACACGTCAAACATTCTCCTACGTATTTAGCAACATCGGCTTTCATACCCGGCCACCAAAAATGTTTCTTGAGATCCTTGTACATCTTCCCCGTTCCAGGATGTATTGAGTATCTGGTTTTATGAGCTTCTCTAAGTACCATTTCTCTCATATCTCCAAATTTTGGTACCCAAATCCTTTCAGCCCTATACCGGGTTTCGTCTTCCCGAATATTAAGATGCTTCTCCGATCCTTTGGGTATTTCATCCTTTAAATTTCCCTCTTTTAAAACTCCTTGTTGCGCCTCCTTTATTTGAGTAGTAATGTTATTATGAATCATTATATTCATAGATTTTACTCGAATGGGTTCTCTGTCCTTCCTGCTCAAGGCATCGGCTACCACATTTGCCTTCCCCGGGTGGTAACGAATCTCAAAGTCGTAATCATTCAATAATTCAATCCACCTACGCTGCCTCATATTCAGTTGTTTCTGATTAAATATGTGTTGAAGACTTTTGTGGTCGGTATATATAATACTTTTGACCCCATATAAGTAGTGCCTCCAAGTCTTTAATGCAAAAACAACCGCGCCTAATTCCAAATCATGCGTCGTATAATTTTGTTCGTGAATCTTCAATTGTCTAGACGCATAAGCAATCACCTTCGTTCGTTGCATTAATACACAACCGAGACCTTGCTTTGATGCATCACAATAAATCACAAAATCATCATTCCCTTCAGGCAATGACAATATAGGTGCCGTAGTTAGCTTTTTCTTCAATAACTGAAACGCTTTCTCTTGTTCATCATTCCATTCAAATTTCTTCCCTTTATGCGTTAATGCAGTCAAGGGTTTTGCTATTCTAGAAAAGTCTTGGATGAACCTTCTGTAGTAACCAGCTAGTCCTAAAAACTGGCGTATGTGTTTCGGAGTTTTCGGGGTTTCCCACTTTTCAACAGTTTCTATCTTTGCCGGATCCACCTTAATACCTTCTTTGTTCACTATGTGACCGAGGAATTGAACTTCTTCCAACCAAAATGCACACTTTGAAAACTTAGCGTACAATTCTTCCTTCCTCAATACTTCTAACACCTTTCTCAAATGTTCACCGTGTTCTTGGTCATTCTTTGAGTAAATAAGTATGTCATCAATGAAAACAATGACAAACTTGTCAAGGTATGGTCCACACACTCGGTTCATAAGGTCCATGAACACAGCTGGTGCATTAGTTAAACCAAACGGCATGACCATAAACTCGTAATGACCGTAACGTGTTCTGAAAGCAGTCTTTGGAATATCATCTTCTTTCACCCGCATTTGATGATACCCGGAACGTAAGTCAATCTTTGAATAAACAGACGAGCCTTGTAGTTGATCAAATAAGTCGTCGATTCTCGGTAGTGGGTAGCGGTTCTTGATGGTAAGTTTGTTCAACTCTCGGTAGTCGATACACAACCTGAATGTACCATCTTTCTTCTTGACAAACAAAACAGGAGCTCCCCACGGTGATGTGCTTGGTCGAATGAAACCACGCTCTAAAAGTTCTTGTAATTGGCTTTGCAGTTCTTTCATCTCGCTGGGTGCGAGTCTGTAAGGAGCACGAGCTATTGGTGCAGCTCCTGGTACAAGATCTATTTGAAATTCAACGGATCGATGTGGGGGTAATCCCGGTAATTCTTTCGGAAATACATCGGGAAATTCTTTTGCAATGGGAACATCATTGATGCTCTTTTCTTCAGTTTGTACTTTCTCGACGTGTGCTAGAACAGCATAGCAACCTTTTCTTATTAGTTTTTGTGCCTTCAAATTACTAATAAGATGTAGCTTCATGTTGCCCTTTTCTCCGTACACCATTAAGGGTTTTCCTTTTTCTCGTATAATGCGAATTGCATTTTTGTAACAAACGATCTCCGCTTTCACTTCTTTCAACCAGTCCATACCGATTATCACATCAAAACTCCCTAACTCTACTGGTATCAAATCAATCTTAAATGTTTCGCTAACCAGTTTAATTTCTCGATTCCGACATATATTATCTGCTGAAATTAATTTACCATTTGCTAATTCGAGTAAAAATTTACTATCCAAAGGCGTCAATGGACAACTTAATTTAGCACAAAAATCTCTACTCATATAGCTTCTATCCGCACCCGAATCAAATAAAACGTAAGCAGATTTATTATCAATAAGAAACGTACCCGTAACAAGCTCCGGGTCTTCCTGTGCCTCTACCGCATTAATATTGAAAACTCTTCCACGGCCTTGTCCATTCGTGTTCTCCTGGTTCGGGCAATTTCTAATAATGTGGCCTGGTTTTCCACATTTATAACAAACTACATTGGCATAACTTGCTCCGACACTACTTGCTCCGCCATTACTCGTTCCGACACCATTTGTTCCTTTCGTTCTATTAACCCCTGGTCCGTAGACCTCACACTTCGCCGCGCTATGACCATTTCTTTTACACTTGTTGCAAAATTTGGTGCAGAACCCCGAGTGATTCTTTTCACACCTTTGGCATAGCTGCTTCTGATTGTTGTTGTTGTTGCGGTTATTATTGTTGTTGGGATGATTGTTGTAGTTGCTGTTGTTGTTGTTGTTGTTGTTGGGCCGTTTGTTGTAGTTGCGATTGTTGGGATAATTGTTGCGATTATTGTTGTAATTGCTGTTGTTGTTGTATTGGTGATTCTTATCACCGTTTTCCTCCCACTTTCTGTTGACTTGCTTCACATTGGCCTCTTCAGCAGTCTGTTCTTTAATTCTTTCTTCAATCTGGTTCACTAGTTTGTGAGCCATTCTATATGCCTGTTGTATGGAGGCGGGCTCGTGTGAACTTATATCTTCTTGGATTCTTTCCGGTAATCCTTTCACAAACGCGTCGATCTTCTCTTCCTCATCTTCGAATGCTCCCGGACACAATAGGCACAATTCTGTGAATCGTCTTTCGTACGTGGTAATATCAAATCCTTGGGTTCGTAACCCTCTAAGTTCTGTCTTGAGCTTATTGACCTCGGTTCTGGGACGGTACTTCTCGTTCATCAAGTGCTTGAATGCTGACCACGGTAGTGCGTACGCATCATCTTGTCCCACTTGCTCTAGATAGGTATTCCACCATGTTAACGCAGAACCTGTGAAGGTATGCGTAGCGTACTTCACTTTGTCCTCTTCAGTACACTTACTTATGGCAAACACCGATTCAACCTTCTCGGTCCACCGTTTCAATCCGATCGGTCCTTCGGTTCCATCAAATTCCAAAGGTTTGCAGGCAGTGAATTCTTTGTAGGTGCATCCTACACGATTTCCTGTACTGCTAGATCCAAGATTATTGTTGGTATGTAGCGCAGCCTGTACTGCGGCTATGTTTGAAGCTAGAAAAGTACGGAATTCCTCTTCATTCATATTCACGGTGTGTCGAGTAGTCGGTGCCATTTCCTTCAAAATAGTTAAATGGAACAAGTTAATCATACAGAATATTAAGAGTAGTTAATAGTATTTCGTAGCATAATATGAACTCATTTATAAAAGCTTTTTCTTCATATTAGCGTTTTATAAGTTTAAATTCGGGTAGTACCTACCCGTTAAGTTCATACTTAGTAGCTAATATACAATTGAACTACTACAATTCTATATGAAAAACTGATTATAATAATATTTCGCGTTCAAACTTTTATACAATATTTTACAAACTTACAATACCGCTTATTTTACATAAAGCATGAAATATAGCACACAATAACTTTGATACAATATAGTTGTGAAGACAATTCTAGCTAGTACACAAGTCGTTCAGCAAAGGCAATAAAGACACGTAATTCATACGTCCAGAAACAAGTCATGCATTCTGGTTTTACTAGGACTACTTCCCATCCTTGGTCTTGTGCAACATAACCGTTATGGCCGTTGATAAGACAGCGTGTTGTAACGTCATCAAAGGGACGAGGGTTACGTAATGTCCAACAGTCCCGTAATAATCTAAAAACCTCATTTCTTACCCCAATTACCGACTCCGTCACTTGTGGAAACGTTTTGTTTAATAGTTGTAGCCCGATGTTCTTATTCTCACTTTGGTGAGAAGCGAACATTACTAATCCGTAAGCATAACATGCTTCTTTATGTTGCATGTTAGCCGCTTTTTCTAAATCACGAAGTCCAATATTCGGATATATTGAGTCAAAATAATTTCTTAACCCGTTGCGTAAAATAGCATTTGGGTTCTCCGCAATATATGCGTCAAAGTAAACACATCGTAACTTATGGGTTTCCCAATGTGATATCCCCCATCTTTCAAACGAAAGTCTCTTATAAACCAAGACATTCTTGGAACGTTCTTCGAATGTCTTACAAACTGATCTCGCCTTAAATAGTTGTGCCGAAGAATTCTGGCCGACTCTAGACAAGATTTCATCAATCATGTCTCCGGGTAGGTCTCTTAAAATATTGGGTTGTCTATCCATTTTGTGTTTTTAAACTGTAAAATAGACAAGAGTTAGATTCATAAAAAAAATACTTATTAATACAAGCAATTTTTACATATATCATAAAGCATAAGAACACTATATTACATATATTACACCACACGAATACAACTATCTTATTCCGACTCGCTCGTTTCTTCTTCTTCGGTTTTGGTTCGTTTTGCCAAGTTTTTAGGGATAAATGATGTTCCCCTAATACGAGCCGTCGTTGTCCACATTGGTTTAGAAAAACCTGGTGGTTTAGAGGTTCCCGGGTCATTGTTACAACTTAAGGACTTCGGGGGTTGACGATACATATAAAGTTCATCGGGGTTGGAATTAGATTTCTCTATTTTTATGCCCTTTCCCTTATTATTTTCTTTTGCCTTTTTAAATTCAGTTGGGGTAATTTCTATAACATCATCGGAATTCTCGTCGGAATCCGATTCATCGGAGAATTGGTAATCCTCCCAATATTTTGCTTCCTTGGCGGAAACACCATTGACCATAATTAACTTTGGTCGGTTGGTTGAGGATTTTCTTTTACTTAACCGTTTTATTATTTCCCCCACCGGTTCTATTTCTTCATCCGGTTCCGATTCTTCTTCCGGTTCCGATTCTTCTTCCGGTTCCGACTCTTCTTCCGGTTCCTCTTCGGGAACTTGTGAATCAGTCCACAAATCATTCCAATTTACATTTGACTCTTCATTATTATTAGGTGAGTCAATGAGACTTGTTCTAGAGGTAGACATCTATCACATAATATCAAACACGTTAAGAGATTAATATATCACATAATATTCATATGTTAAAAATATATAGTTTCCAACAAAAATGTTAAGCAATCATTTTTAAAGAAAACACGGTCGAAGTCCAGACTCACTAATGCATCCTAACAAACTCGATAAGACACACTAATGCAAATTTTCTGGTTCTCTAAGACCAACGCTCGGATACCAACTGAAATGTCCCGTTCTTATTGATTAAAAACGTTCCATATTAATTGATTTCGTTGCGAGGTTTTGACCTCTATATGAGACGTTTTTCAAAGACTGCATTCATTTTTAAAACAAACCATAACCTTTATTTCATAAATAAAGGTTTAAAAAGCTTTACGTAGATTATCAAATAATGATAATCTAAAATATCCTGTTTACACACGACCATTACATAATGGTTTACAATACAAATATGTTACATCGAAATCAGTTTCTTGAATGCAGTTTTTACACAATATCATACAAACATGGACTCCAAATCTTGTCCTTATTTTAGTATGCAACAGCGGAAGCTCTTAATATTCACCTGAGAATAAACATGCTTTAAACGTCAACAAAAATGTTGGTGAGTTATAGGTTTAACCTATATATATCAAATCGTAACAATAGACCACAAGATTTCATATTTCAATACACATCCCATACATAGAGATAAAAATCATTCATATGGTGAACACCTGGTAACCGACAATAACAAGATGCATATATAAGAATATCCCCATCATTCCGGGACACCCTTCGGATATGATATAAATTTCGAAGTACTAAAGCATCCGGTACTTTGGATGGGGTTTGTTAGGCCCAATAGATCTATCTTTAGGATTCGCGTCAATTAGGGTGTCTGTTCCCTAATTCTTAGATTACCAGACTTAATAAAAAGGGGCATATTCGATTTCGATAATTCAACCATAGAATGTAGTTTCACGTACTTGTGTCTATTTTGTAAATCATTTATAAAACCTGCATGTATTCTCATCCCAAAAATATTAGATTTTAAAAGTGGGACTATAACTCACTTTCACAGATTTTTACTTCATCGGGAAGTAAGACTTGGCCACTGTTGATTCACGAACCTATAACAATATATACATATATATTAAAGTATGTTCAAAATATATTTACAACACTTTTAATATATTTTGATGTTTTAAGTTTATTAAGTCAGCTGTCCTCGTTAGTAACCTATAACTAGTTGTCCACAGTTAGATGTACAAAAAATAAATCGATAAATATTATCTTGAATCAATCCACGACCCAGTGTATACGTATCTCAGTATTGATCACAACTCAAACTATATATATTTTGGAATCAACCTCAACCCTGTATAGCTAACTCCAACATTCACATATAGAGTGTCTATGGTTGTTCCGAAATATATATAGATGTGTCGACATGATAGGTCGAAACATTGTATACGTGTCTATGGTATCTCAAGATTAAATAATATACAATACAAGTTGATTAAGTTATGGTTGGAATAGATTTGTTACCAATTTTCACGTAGCTAAAATGAGAAAAAATTATCCAATCTTGTTTTACCCATAACTTCTTCATTTTAAATCCGTTTTGAGTGAATCAAATTGCTATGGTTTCATATTGAACTATATTTTATGAATCTAAACAGAAAAAGTATAGGTTTATAGTCGGAAAAATAAGTTACAAGTCGTTTTTGTAAAGGTAGTCATTTCAGTCGAAAGAACGACGTCTAGATGACCATTTTAGAAAACATACTTCCACTTTGAGTTTAACCATAATTTTTGGATATAGTTTCATGTTCATAATAAAAATCATTTTCTCAGAATAACAACTTTTAAATCAAAGTTTATCATAGTTTTTAATTAACTAACCCAAAACAGCCCGCGGTATTACTACGACGGCGTAAATCCGGTTTTACGGTGTTTTTCGTGTTTCCAGGTTTTAAATCATTAAGTTAGCATATCATATAGATATAGAACATGTGTTTAGTTGATTTTAAAAGTCAAGTTAGAAGGATTAACTTTTGTTTGCGAACAAGTTTAGAATTAACTAAACTATGTTCTATTGATTACAAGTTTAAACCTTCGAATAAGATAGCTTTATATGTATGAATCGAATGATGTTATGAACATCATTACTACCTTAATTTCCTTGGATAAACCTACTGGAAAAGAGGAAAATGGATCTAGCTTCAATGGATCCTTGGATGGCTCGAAGTTCTTGAAGCAGAATCATGACACGAAAACAAGTTCAAGTAAGATCATCACTTGAAATAAGATTGTTATAGTTATAGAAATTGAACCAAAGTTTGAATATGATTATTACCTTGTATTAGAATGATAACCTACTGTAAGAAACAAAGATTTCTTGAGGTTGGATGATCACCTTACAAGATTGGAAGTGAGCTAGCAACTTGAAAGTATTCTTGATTTTATGAAACTAGAACTTTTGGAATTTATGAAGAACACTTAGAACTTGAAGATAGAACTTGAGAGAGATCAATTAGATGAAGAAAATTGAAGAATGAAAGTGTTTGTAGGTGTTTTTGGTCGTTGGTGTATGGATTAGATATAAAGGATATGTTATTTTGTTTTCATGTAAATAAGTCATGAATGATTACTCATATTTTTGTAATTTTATGAGATATTTCATGCTAGTTGCCAAATGATGGTTCCCACATGTGTTAGGTGACTCACATGGGCTGCTAAGAGCTGATCATTGGAGTGTATATACCAATAGTACATACATCTAAAAGCTGTGTATTGTACGAGTACGAATACGGGTGCATACGAGTAGAATTGTTGATGAAACTGAACGAGGATGTAATTGTAAGCATTTTTGTTAAGTAGAAGTATTTTGATAAGTGTCTTGAAGTCTTTCAAAAGTGTATGAATACATATTAAAACACTACATGTATATACATTTTAACTGAGTCGTTAAGTCATCGTTAGTCGTTACATGTAAATGTTGTTTTGAAACCTTTAGGTTAACGATCTTGTTAAATGTTGTTAACCCAATGTTTATAATATCAAAAGAGATTTTAAATTATTATATTATCATGATATTATGATGTACGAATATCTCTTAATATGATATATATACATTAAATGTCGTTACAACGATAATCGTTACATATATGTCCCGTTTCAAAATCATTAAGTTAGTAGTCTTGTTTTTACATATGTAGTTCATTGTTAATATACTTAATGATATGTTTACTTATCATAATATCATGTTAACTATATATATAACCATATATATGTCATCATATAGTTTTTACAAGTTTTAACGTTCGTGAATCACCGGTCAACTTGGGTGGTCAATTGTCTATATGAAACCTATTTCAATTAATCAAGTCTTAACAAGTTTGATTGCTTAACATGTTGGAAACATTTAATCATGTAAATATCAATCTCAATTAATATATATAAACATGGAAAAGTTCGGGTCACTACATAGATGGTAGAGTTGTGAAGAGGTGAGGATACTTCTGCTTCATCTGATCCTCTCGCTCCCAAGTAAACTCAGGTCGACGTTTTGCATTCCATTGCACTCGAACGATCAGAATCTTGTTGCGTTTCAAGGTCTTGACCTCACGGTCCATAATTTTGACAGGTTCTTCCACGAAATGGAGTTTGTCGTCGATCGTAAGCTCCTCTAGAGGTATGACGAGTTCTGGTTCGGCAAGACACTTCTGCAGATTTGACACGTGGAAAGTGGGGTGAACTGCGCTCAATTGAGTTAGAAGGTCCAAACGGTAAGCAACGGGTCCAACACGCTCCAAGACTTCAAAAGGACCAATGTATCGCGGATTCAACTTCCCACGCTTTCCAAAACGGATTACACCTTTCCAAGGTGCGACTTTCAACATAACGCGGTCACCGATTTGAAATTCGCGATCTCCACGTTTAAGGTCAGCATAGCTCTTTTGACGATCACGGGCCGTCTTGAGCCTCGCTTGAATTTGGACAATCTTCTCGGTAGTTTCATGGACGAGTTCGGGACCGGTGATGTAGTGACCCGAACTTTTCCATGTTTATATATATTAATTGAGATTGATATTTACATGATTAAATGTTTCCAACATGTTAAGCAATCAAACTTGTTAAGACTTGATTAATTGAAATATGTTTCATATAGACAATTGACCACCCAAGTTGACCGGCGATTCACGAACGTTAAAACTTGTAAAAATGACATGATGATATATATATGGATATACATATGGTTAACATGAGATTATGATAAGTAAGTATCTCCATAAGTATATTAACAATGAGTTATATACATATAAACAAGACTACTAACTTAAGGATTTCGAAACGAGACATATATGTAACGATTATCGTTGTAACGACATTTAAATGTATATATATCATATTAAGATATATTAATATATCATAATATCATGATAATATAATAATTTAACATCTCATTAGATATAATAAACAATGGGTTAACAATATTAATTGAGATCGTTAACTTAAAGGTTTCAAAACAACACTTATATGTAACGACTAACGATGACTTAACGACTCCGTTAAAATGTATATACATGTAGTGTATTTAGATGTATTAAAATACTTTTGGAAGACTTCAAGACATATATCAAAACACTCATACTTAACGAAAATGGTTACAGTTACTTTCCCATTCTTTTCTTTCATCAAGAATTCTAGTCGTATTTTTACCCGTATTATACACAGCTTCAAAACGTACTTACTATGGGTATATACCAATAGGAACTAACATGGGATTCCACTCTTGATTATGTCATGTATGACTAATCAATTTTAACTTCTACCATGAGCTAGTCAACTAACTAGAACTCCTTTTAACCCCACTCACCACTCACCAATTAACACTCATCATTCACTCCATTTCACTTCCAAATCTCTTTCTAATTCTCTCTCAACACACCCACACTATTATGAATGTATTTTTCCAGTAGTTAATCATCATCTTCATCAAAAATCACTTCAAGAATCAAGCTATAATCATCATAGGAAGAACACTTCAAGAATACTTCAAAAATCCCTTCAAGTTTACTAATTTACTTCCAAGCTTTCTAATCCATTCCAAGTAATCATCTAAGATCAAGAAACCTTTGTTATATACAGTAGGTTATCTTTCTTATTCAAGGTAATATTCATATTCAAACTTTGATTCAATTTCTATAACTATAAACTATCTTAATTCGAGCAAAAATCTTACTTGAACTTGTTTTTGTGTCATGATCCTACTTCAAGAACTTTCAAGCCATCCAAGATCCTTTGAAGCTAGATCATTTCTTGTCACTTACAGTAGGTTTACCTACTAAACTTGAGGTAGTAATGATGTTCATAACATCATTCGATTCATATATATAAAACTATCTTATTCGAAGGTTTAAACTCGTAATCACTAGAACATAGTTTAGTTAATTCTAAACTTGTTCGCAAACAAAAGTTAATCCTTCTAACTTGACTTTTAAAATTAACTAATCACATGTTCTATATCTATATGATATGCTAACTTAATGATTTAAAACCTGGAAACACGAAAAACACCGTAAAACCGGATTTACGCCGTCGTAGTAACACCGCGGGCTGTTTTGGGTTAGTTAATTAAAAACTATGATAGACTTTGATTTAAAAGTTGTTATTCTGAGAAAATGATTTTTATTATGAACATGAAACTATAAAATTATGGTTAAACTCAAAGTGGAAGTATGTTTTCTAAAATGGTCATCTAGACGTCGTTCTTTCGACTGAAATGACTACCTTTACAAAAACGACTTGTAACTTATTTTTCCGACTATAAACCTATACTTTTTCTGTTTAGAATCATAAAATACAGTTCAATATGAAACCATAGCAATTTGATTCATTCAAAACGGATTTAAAATGAAGAAGTTATGGGTAAAACAAGATTGGATAATTTTTCTCATTTTAGCTACGTGAAAATTGGTAACAAATCTATTCCAACCATAACTTAATCAACTTGTAGTGTATATTATGTAATCTTGAGATACCATAGACACGTATACAATGTTTCGACCTATCATGTCGACACATCTATATATATTTCGGAACAACCATAGACACTCTATATGTGAATGTTGGAGTTAGCTATACAGGGTTGAGGTTGATTCCAAAATATATATAGTTTGAGTTGTGATCAATACTGAGATACGTATACACTGGGTCGTGGATTGATTCAAGATAATATTTATTGATTTATTTCTGTACATCTAACTGTGGACAACTAGTTGTAGGTTACTAACGAGGACAGCTGACTTAATAAACTTAAAACATCAAAATATATTAAAAGTGTTGTAAATATATTTTGAACATACTTTAATATATATGTATATATTGTTATAGGTTCGTGAATCAACAGTGGCCAAGTCTTACTTCTCGACGAAGTAAAAATCTGTGAAAGTGAGTTATAGTCCCACTTTTAAAATCTAATATTTTTGGGATGAGAATACATGCAGGTTTTAAAAAATGATTTACAAAATAGACACAAGTACGTGAAACTACATTCTATGGTTGAATTATCGAAATCGAATATGCCCCTTTTTATTAAGTCTGGTAATCTAAGAATTAGGGAACAGACACCCTAATTGACGCGAATCCTAAAGATAGATCTATTGGGCCTAACAAACCCCATCCAAAGTACCGGATGCTTTAGTACTTCGAAATTTATATCATATCCGAAGGGTGTCCCGGAATGATGGGGATATTCTTATATATGCATCTTGTTAATGTCGGTTACCAGGTGTTCACCATATGAATGATTTTTATCTCTATGTATGGGATATGTATTGAAATATGAAATCTTGTGGTCTATTATTATGATTTGATATATATAGGTTAAACCTATAACTCACCAACATTTTTGTTGACGTTTTAAAGCATGTTTATTCTCAGGTGATTATTAAGAGCTTCCGCTGTCGCATACTTAAATAAGGACGAGATTTGGAGTCCATGCTTGTATGATATTGTGTAAAAACTGCATTCAAGAAACTTATTTTGTTGTAACATATTTGTATTGTAAACCATTATGTAATGGTCGTGTGTAAACAGGATATTTTAGATTATCATTATTTGATAATCTACGTAAAACTTTTAAACCTTTATTGATGAAATAAAGGTTATGGTTTGTTTTAAAATGAATGCAGTCTTTGAAAAACGTCTCATATAGAGGTCAAAACCTCGCAACGAAATCAATTAATATGGAACGTTTTTAATCAATAAGAACGGGACATTTCAGTTGGTATCAGAGCGTTGGTCTTAGAGAACCAGAATTTTGCATTAGTGTGTCTTATGTAGTTTGTTAGGATGCATTAGTGAGTCTGGACTTCGACCGTGTTTACTTGAAAAATGATTGCTTAACAAATTTTGTTGGAAACTATATATTTTTAACATGTGAATATTATGTGATATATTAATCTCTTAACGCGTTTGATATTATGTGATAGATGTCTACCTCTAGAACAAGTCCCATTGACTCACCTAATAATAATGAAGAGTCAAATATAAATTGGAATGATTCGTGGACTGATTCACAAGTTCCCGAAGAGGAACCGGAAGAAGAGTCGGAACCAGAAGAAGAATCGGAACCGGAAGAAGAATCGGAACCGGATGAAGAAATAGAACCGGTGGGGGAAATAATAAAACGGTTAAGTAAAAGAAAATCCTCAACCAACCGACCAAGGTTAATTATGGTCAATGGTGTTTCCGTTAAGGAAGCAAAATATTGGGAGGATTACCAATTCTCCGATGAATCGGATTCCGACGAGAATTCCGATGATGTTATAGAAATTACCCCAACTGAATTTAAAAAGGCAAAAGAAAATAATAAGGGAAAGGGCATAAAAATAGAGAAATCTAATTCCAACCCCGATGAACTTTATATGTATCGTCAACCCCCGAAGTCCTTAAGTTGTAACAATGACCCGGGAACCTCTAAACCACCAGGTTTTTCTAAACCAATGTGGAAAATAACGGCTCGTGTTAGGGGAACATCATATATCCCTAGAAACTTGGGAAAACGAACCAAAACCAAAGAAGAAGAAACAAGCGAGTCGGAATAAGATAGTTGTATTCGTGTGGTGTAATATATGTAATATAGTGTGCTTATGCTTTATGATATATGTAAAAATTGCTTGTATTAATAAGTATTTTTTTTATGAATCTAACTCTTGTCTATTTTACAGTATAAAAAAACACAAAATGGATAGACAACCCAATATTTTTAGAGACCTACCCGGAGACATGATTGATGAAATCTTGTCTAGAGTCGGTCAGAATTCCTCGGCACAACTATTTAAGGCGAGATCAGTTTGTAAGACATTTGAAGAACGTTCCAAGAATGATTTGGTTTATAAAAGGCTTTCGTTCGGAAGATGGGGGATATCACATTGGGAAATTCATAAGTTACGATGTGTTTACTTTGACGCATATATTGCGGGGAACCCAAATGCTATTTTACGCAACGGGTTAAGAAATTATTTTGACTCAGTATATCCAAATATAGGACTTCGTGATTTAGAAAAAGCGGCTAACATGCAACATAAAGAAGCATGTTATGCTTACGGGTTAGTAATGTTCGCTTCTCACCAAAGTGAGAACAAGAACATCGGGCTATAACTATTAAACAAAACGTTCCCTCAAGTGACGGAGTCGGTAATTGGGGTAAGAAATGAGGTTTTTAGGTTATTACGAGACTGTTGGTCATTACGTAACCCTCGTCCCTTTGACGACGTTACAACACGCTGTCTTATCAACGGCCATAACGGTTATGTTCCACAAGACCAAGGATGGGAAGTAATCCTAGTAAAACCAGAATGCATGACTTGTTTCTGGACGTATGAATTACGTGTCTTTATTGCCTTTGCTGAACGAATTGTGTACTAGCTAGAATTATCTTCACAACCATCTTGTATCAAATTTATTGTGTGCTATATTTCATGCTATATGTAAAATAAGCGGTATTGTAAGTTTGTAAAATATTGTGTAAAAGTTTGAACGCGAAATATTATTATAATCAGTTTTTCATATAGAATTGTAGTAGTTGAATTGTATATTAGCTACTAAGTATGAACTTAACGGGTAGGTACTACCCGAATTTAAACTTATAAAACGCTGATATGAAGAAAAAGCTTTTATAAATGAGTTCATATTATGCTACGAAATACTATTAACTACTTTTAATATTCTGTATGATTAACTTGTTCCATTTAACTGTTTTGAAAGAAATGGCACCGACTACTCGACACACCGTGAATATGAATGAAGAGGAATTCCGTACTTTTCTAGCTTCAAACATAGCCGCAGTACAGGCTGCGCTATATACCAACAATAACCTTGGATCTGGCAGTACAGGAAATCGTGTAGGATGCACCTACAAAGAATTCACTGCCTGCAAACCTTTGGAATTTGATGGAACCGAAGGACCGATCGGATTGAAACGGTGGACCGAGAAGGTCGAATCGGTGTTTGCCATAAGTAAGTGTACTGAAGAGGACAAAGTGAAGTACGCTACGCATACCTTTACAGGTTCTGCGTTAACATGGTGGAATACCTATCTAGAGCAAGTGGGACAAGATGATGCGTACGCACTACCGTGGTCAGCATTCAAGCACTTGATGAACGAGAAGTACCGTCCCAGAACCGAGGTCAATAAGCTCAAGACAGAACTTAGAGGGTTACGAACCCAAGGATTTGATATTACCACGTATGAAAGACGATTCACAGAATTGTGCCTATTGTGTCCGGGAGCATTCGAAGATGAGGAAGAGAAGATCGACGCGTTTGTGAAAGGATTACCAGAAAGAATCCAAGAAGATATAAGTTCACACGAGCCCGCCTCCATACAACAGGCATGTAGAATGGCTCACAAACTAGTGAACCAGATTGAAGAAAGAATTAAAGAACAGACTGCTGAAGAGGCCAATGTGAAGCAAGTCAAAAGAAAGTGGGAGGAAAATGGTGATAAGAATCACCAATACAATAACAACAGCAATTATAACAATAATCGCAACAACTATCCTAACAATCGCAACATCAATCGCAACTACAACAAACGGCCCAACAACAACAACAACAACAACAGCAACCACAACAATCATCTTAACAACAATAATAACCGCAACAACAACAACAATCAGAAGCAGCTATGCCAAAGGTGTGAAAAGTATCACTCGGGGTTCTGCACCAAATTTTGCAACAAGTGTAAAAGAAATGGTCATAGCGCGGCGAAGTGTGATGTCTACGGACCAGGGGTTAACAGAACGAAAGGAACAAATGGTGTCGGAACAAGTAATGGCGGAGCAAGTAGTGTCGGAGCAAGTTATGCCAATGTAGTTTGTTATAAATGTGGAAAACCGGGCCACATTATTAGAAATTGCCCGAACCAGGAGAACACGAATGGACAAGGCCGCGGAAGAGTTTTCAATATTAATGCGGCAGAGGCACAGGAAGACCCGGAGCTTGTTACGGGTACGTTTCTTATTGACAATAAATCTGCTTACGTTTTATTTGATTCGGGTGCGGATAGAAGCTATATGAGTAGAGATTTTTGTGCTAAATTAAGTTGTCCATTGACGCCTTTGGATAGTAAATTTTTACTCGAATTAGCAAATGGTAAATTAATTTCAGCAGATAATATATGTCGGAATCGAGAAATTAAACTGGTTAGCGAAACATTTAAGATTGATTTGATACCAGTAGAGTTAGGGAGTTTTGATGTGATAATCGGTATGGACTGGTTGAAAGAAGTGAAAGCGGAGATCGTTTGTTACAAAAATGCAATTCGCATTATACGAGAAAAAGGAAAACCCTTAATGGTGTACGGAGAAAAGGGCAACACGAAGCTACATCTTATTAGTAATTTGAAGGCACAAAAACTAATAAGAAAAGGTTGCTATGCTGTTCTAGCACACGTCGAGAAAGTACAAACTGAAGAAAAGAGCATCAATGATGTTCCCGTCGCAAAAGAATTTCCCGATGTATTTCCGAAAGAATTACCGGGATTACCCCCACATCGATCCGTTGAATTTCAAATAGATCTTGTACCAGGAGCTGCACCAATAGCTCGTGCTCCTTACAGACTCGCACCCAGCGAGATGAAAGAACTGCAAAGCCAATTACAAGAACTTTTAGAGCGTGGTTTCATTCGACCAAGCACATCACCGTGGGGAGCTCCTGTTTTGTTTGTCAAGAAGAAAGATGGTACATTCAGGTTGTGTATCGACTACCGAGAGTTGAACAAACTTACCATCAAGAACCGCTACCCACTACCGAGAATTGACGACTTATTTGATCAACTACAAGGCTCGTCTGTTTATTCAAAGATTGACCTACGTTCCGGGTATCATCAAATGCGGGTGAAAGAAGATGATATTCCAAAGACTGCTTTTAGAACACGTTACGGTCATTACGAGTTTATGGTCATGCCGTTTGGTTTAACTAATGCACCAGCTGTGTTCATGGACCTTATGAACCGAGTGTGTGGACCATACCTTGACAAGTTTGTCATTGTTTTCATTGATGACATACTTATTTACTCAAAGAATGACCAAGAACACGGTGAACATTTGAGAAAGGTGTTAGAAGTATTGAGGAAGGAAGAATTGTACGCTAAGTTTTCAAAGTGTGCATTTTGGTTGGAAGAAGTTCATTTCCTCGGTCACATAGTGAACAAAGAAGGTATTAAGGTGGATCCGGCAAAGATAGAAACTGTTGAAAAGTGGGAAACCCCGAAAACTCCGAAACACATACGCCAGTTTTTAGGACTAGCTGGTTACTACAGAAGGTTCATCCAAGACTTTTCCAGAATAGCAAAACCCTTGACTGCATTAACGCATAAAGGGAAGAAATTTGAATGGAATGATGAACAAGAGAAAGCGTTTCAGTTATTGAAGAAAAAGCTAACTACGGCACCTATATTGTCATTGCCTGAAGGGAATGATGATTTTGTGATTTATTGTGACGCATCAAAGCAAGGTCTCGGTTGTGTATTAATGCAACGAACGAAGGTGATTGCTTATGCGTCTAGACAATTGAAGATTCACGAACAAAATTATACGACGCATGATTTGGAATTAGGCGCGGTTGTTTTTGCATTAAAGACTTGGAGGCACTACTTATATGGGGTCAAAAGTATTATATATACCGACCACAAAAGTCTTCAACACATATTTAATCAGAAACAACTGAATATGAGGCAGCGTAGGTGGATTGAATTATTGAATGATTACGACTTTGAGATTCGTTACCACCCGGGAAAGGCAAATGTGGTAGCCGATGCCTTGAGCAGGAAGGACAGAGAACCCATTCGAGTAAAATCTATGAATATAATGATTCATAATAACCTTACTACTCAAATAAAGGAGGCGCAACAAGGAGTTTTAAAAGAGGGAAATTTAAAGGATGAAATACCCAAAGGATCGGAGAAGCATCTTAATATTCGGGAAGACGGAACCCGGTATAGGGCTGAAAGGATTTGGGTACCAAAATTTGGAGATATGAGAGAAATGGTACTTAGAGAAGCTCATAAAACCAGATACTCAATACATCCTGGAACGGGGAAGATGTACAAGGATCTCAAGAAACATTTTTGGTGGCCGGGTATGAAAGCCGATGTTGCTAAATACGTAGGAGAATGTTTGACGTGTTCTAAGGTCAAAGCTGAGCATCAGAAACCATCAGGTCTACTTCAACAACCCGAAATCCCGGAATGGAAATGGGAAAACATTACCATGGATTTAATCACTAAATTGCCAAGGACTGCAAGTGGTTTTGATACTATTTGGGTAATAGTTGATCGTCTCACCAAATCAGCACACTTCCTGCCAATAAGAGAAGATGACAAGATGGAGAAGTTAGCACGACTGTATTTGAAGGAAGTCGTCTCCAGACATGGAATACCAATCTCTATTATCTCTGATAGGGATGGCAGATTTATTTCAAGATTCTGGCAGACATTACAGCAAGCATTAAGAACTCGTCTAGACATGAGTACTGCCTATCATCCACAAACTGATGGGCAGAGCGAAAGGACGATACAAACGCTTGAAGACATGCTACGAGCATGTGTTATTGATTTTGGAAACAGTTGGGATCGACATCTACCGTTAGCAGAATTTTCCTACAACAACAGCTACCATTCAAGCATTGAGATGGCGCCGTTTGAAGCACTTTATGGTAGAAAGTGCAGGTCTCCGATTTGTTGGAGTGAAGTGGGGGATAGACAGATTACGGGTCCAGAGATTATACAAGAAACTACCGAGAAGATCATCCAAATTCAACAACGGTTGAAAACTGCCCAAAGTCGACAAAAGAGCTACGCTGACATTAAAAGAAAAGATATAGAATTTGAAATTGGAGAGATGGTCATGCTTAAAGTTGCACCTTGGAAAGGCGTTGTTCGATTTGGTAAACGAGGGAAATTAAATCCAAGGTATATTGGACCATTCAAGATTATTGATCGTGTCGGACCAGTAGCTTACCGACTTGAGTTACCTCAACAACTCGTGGCTGTACATAACACTTTCCACGTCTCGAATTTGAAGAAATGTTTTGCTAAAGAAGATCTCACTATTCCGTTAGATGAAATCCAAATCAATGAAAAACTCCAATTCATCGAAGAACCCGTCGAAATAATGGATCGTGAGGTTAAAAGACTTAAGCAAAACAAGATACCAATTGTTAAGGTTCGATGGAATGCTCGTAGAGGACCCGAGTTCACTTGGGAGCGAGAAGATCAGATGAAGAAGAAATACCCGCATCTATTTCCAGAAGATTCGTCAACACCTTCAACAGCTTAAAATTTCGGGACGAAATTTATTTAACGGGTAGGTACTGTAGTGACCCGAACTTTTCCATGTTTATATATATTAATTGAGATTGATATTTACATGATTAAATGTTTCCAACATGTTAAGCAATCAAACTTGTTAAGACTTGATTAATTGAAATATGTTTCATATAGACAATTGACCACCCAAGTTGACCGGCGATTCACGAACGTTAAAACTTGTAAAAACGACATGATGACATATATATGGATATACATATGGTTAACATGAGATTATGATAAGTAAGTATCTCCATAAGTATATTAACAATGAGTTATATACATATAAACAAGACTACTAACTTAAGGATTTCGAAACGAGACATATATGTAACGATTATCGTTGTAACGACATTTAAATGTATATATATCATATTAAGATATATTAATATATCATAATATCATGATAATATAATAATTTAACATCTCATTAGATATAATAAACAATGGGTTAACAATATTAATTGAGATCGTTAACTTAAAGGTTTCAAAACAACACTTATATGTAACGACTAACGATGACTTAACGACTCCGTTAAAATGTATATACATGTAGTGTATTTAGATGTATTAAAATACTTTTGGAAGACTTCAAGACATATATCAAAACACTCATACTTAACGAAAATGGTTACAGTTACTTTCCCATTCTTTTCTTTCATCAAGAATTCTAGTCGTATTTTTACCCGTATTATACACAGCTTCAAAACGTACTTACTATGGGTATATACCAATAGGAACTAGCATGGGATTCCACTCTTGATTATGTCATGTATGACTAATCAATTTTAACTTCTACCATGAGCTAGTCAACTAACTAGAACTCCTTTTAACCCCACTCACCACTCACCAATTAACACTCATCATTCACTCCATTTCACTTCCAAATCTCTTTCTAATTCTCTCTCAACACACCCACACTATTATGAACGTATTTTTCCAGTAGTTAATCATCATCTTCATCAAAAATCACTTCAAGAATCAAGCTATAATCATCATAGGAAGAACACTTCAAGAATACTTCAAAAATCCCTTCAAGTTTACTAATTTACTTCCAAGCTTTCTAATCCATTCCAAGTAATCATCTAAGATCAAGAAACCTTTGTTATATACAGTAGGTTATCTTTCTTATTCAAGGTAATATTCATATTCAAACTTTGATTCAATTTCTATAACTATAAACTATCTTAATTCGAGCAAAAATCTTACTTGAACTTGTTTTTGTGTCATGATCCTACTTCAAGAACTTTCAAGCCATCCAAGATCCTTTGAAGCTAGATCATTTCTTGTCACTTCCAGTAGGTTTACCTACTAAACTTGAGGTAGTAATGATGTTCATAACATCATTCGATTCATATATATAAAACTATCTTATTCGAAGGTTTAAACTCGTAATCACTAGAACATAGTTTAGTTAATTCTAAACTTGTTCGCAAACAAAAGTTAATCCTTCTAACTTGACTTTTAAAATTAACTAAACACATGTTCTATATCTATATGATATGCTAACTTAATGATTTAAAACCTGGAAACACGAAAAACACCGTAAAACCGGATTTACGCCGTCGTAGTAACACCGCGGGCTGTTTTGGGTTAGTTAATTAAAAACTATGATAGACTTTGATTTAAAAGTTGTTATTCTGAGAAAATGATTTTTATTATGAACATGAAACTATAAAATTATGGTTAAACTCAAAGTGGAAGTATGTTTTCTAAAATGGTCATCTAGACGTCGTTCTTTCGACTGAAATGACTACCTTTACAAAAACGACTTGTAACTTATTTTTCCAACTATAAACCTATACTTTTTCTGTTTAGAATCATAAAATACAGTTCAATATGAAACCATAGCAATTTGATTCATTCAAAACGGATTTAAAATGAAGAAGTTATGGGTAAAACAAGATTGGATAATTTTTCTCATTTTAGCTACGTGAAAATTGGTAACAAATCTATTCCAACCATAACTTAATCAACTTGTAGTGTATATTATGTAATCTTGAGATACCATAGACACGTATACAATGTTTCGACCTATCATGTCGACACATCTATATATATTTCGGAACAACCATAGACACTCTATATGTGAATGTTGGAGTTAGCTATACAGGGTTGAGGTTGATTCCAAAATATATATAGTTTGAGTTGTGATCAATACTGAGATACGTATACACTGGGTCGTGGATTGATTCAAGATAATATTTATTGATTTATTTCTGTACATCTAACTGTGGACAACTAGTTGTAGGTTACTAACGAGGACAGCTGACTTAATAAACTTAAAACATCAAAATATATTAAAAGTGTTGTAAATATATTTTGAACATACTTTAATATATATGTATATATTGTTATAGGTTCGTGAATCAACAGTGGCCAAGTCTTACTTCTCGATGAAGTAAAAATCTGTGAAAGTGAGTTATAGTCCCACTTTTAAAATCTAATATTTTTGGGATGAGAATACATGCAGGTTTTAAAAAATGATTTACAAAATAGACACAAGTACGTGAAACTACATTCTATGGTTGAATTATCGAAATCGAATATGCCCCTTTTTATTAAGTCTGGTAATCTAAGAATTAGGGAACAGACACCCTAATTGACGCGAATCCTAAAGATAGATCTATTGGGCCTAACAAACCCCATCCAAAGTACCAGATGCTTTAGTACTTCGAAATTTATATCATATCCGAAGGGTGTCCCGGAATGATGGGGATATTCTTATATATGCATCTTGTTAATGTCGGTTACCAGGTGTTCACCATATGAATGATTTTTATCTCTATGTATGGGATATGTATTGAAATATGAAATCTTGTGGTCTATTATTATGATTTGATATATATAGGTTAAACCTATAACTCACCAACATTTTTGTTGACGTTTTAAAGCATGTTTATTCTCAGGTGATTATTAAGAGCTTCCGCTGTCGCATACTTAAATAAGGACGAGATTTGGAGTCCATGCTTGTATGATATTGTGTAAAAACTGCATTCAAGAAACTTATTTTGTTGTAACATATTTGTATTGTAAACCATTATGTAATGGTCGTGTGTAAACAGGATATTTTAGATTATCATTATTTGATAATCTACGTAAAACTTTTAAACCTTTATTAATGAAATAAAGGTTATGGTTTGTTTTAAAATGAATGCAGTCTTTGAAAAACGTCTCATATAGAGGTCAAAACCTCGCAACGAAATCAATTAATATGGAACGTTTTTAATCAATAAGAACGGGACATTTCAGGTGAGTTATTTTTCACCTACTTCGGCCCAACAGATAGGAGAACGACATTTACGGCCATACAATGCTTCAAAAGGTGCGGCCTTAATGCTTGCGTGATAGCTGTTATTGTAAGAGAATTCGGCTAGCGGCAAGTGCTTCTCCCAAGCCTTTCCGAAATCAATAACACAAGCACGTAACATGTCCTCCAGGGTTTGAATCATGCACTCGCTCTGTCCGTCGGTTCGCGGGTGATACGTTGTACTCATATCTAGACGTGTTCCCAAGGCTTCTTGTAAAGAACGCCAAAATCTAGAAGCAAAATGGGTATCGCGATCCGAGATAATCGATAAGGGTACACCGTGACGAGATACAATCTCTTTTATGTATAACTGCGCCAGTCTGTCCATCATATCAGTTTCCTTCATGGCTAGGAAGTGTGCAGATTTGGTAAGACGATCAACGATAACCCAGATGGTATCATAACCGCCTACCGTCTTTGGTAGCTTCGTGATGAAGTCCATCGTTATTCCTTCCCACTTCCATTACGGGATTTCGGGTTGTTGAAGTAATCCAGACGGCTTCTGATATTCGGCTTTGATCTTGGAACAAGTTAAACACTTTCCAACATATGCCGTAACATCCCTTTTGAGGTTTGGCCACCAATATTATACCTTGAGGTCGTGGTACATCTTTCCAGCTCCTGGATGAATCGAATACCTTGACTTATAAGCTTCGTCTAGAATAAGGCTCCGTAAATCTCCATAACTAGGTACCCAGATTCTTCCGGAAAAGTATCGGAGTCCAGTCTCCTTGACCTCAAATCGAGAAACGAGAATGTTCAAGTGCTCTTGAGAAATATTCTCCTCCTTGAGAGCCTCTTCTTGAGTTACGCGGATCTGGCTATTGAGATTCGTTTGAATGGTGATGTTCAAGGCACGGACACGGAGTGGTACCGTTCTCTCCTTTCGGCTCAAGGCATCGGCTACAACATTTGCCTTGCCAGGGTGATAACGAAGTTCACAATCATAGTCGTTCAACGTCTCAATCCATCGACGCTGTCTCATGTTCAGTTGCTTCTGATCAAAGATGTGTTGGAGGCTTTTGTGGTCGGTGAAGATAGTGCTCTTAGTCCCATAAATATAGTGTCTCCACAGTTTGAGTGCAAAGACAACGGCTCCAAGTTCAAGATCGTGAGTAGTGTAGTTTCACTCGTGAATCTTCAGTTGTCGGGAGGCATAAGCAATAACCTTCTCCTGTTGCATCAATAAACACCCAAAACCTTGTCGAAAGGCATCGCAATACACAACGAAGTCATCACTGCCTTCAGGAAGGGATAAAATATGAGTGGTGGTTAACTTCTGCTTCAGGGTTTGGAATGCCGACTCTTGCTCGGTTTCCCAAACGAACTTCTTCCCTTTGTGAGTTAATGCGGTCAAAGGACGCGCAATCAAAGAGAAACCTTTGATGAATCTACGATAGTAACCGGCGAGGCCTAAGAATTGGCGGATATGAGTAGGAGTAGTGGGGGTTTCCCACTTGCTGATAGCTTCGATCTTCGTGGGATCGACTTTGATACCCTGATCGCTCATGATATGACCGAGAAATTGAACTTCCTTCAACCAAAATTCGCAATTAGAGAATTTGGCATAAAGTTGCTCTTGTCTCAAGAGTTCTAGCATGAGTCGAAGATGTTGCTCATGTTCTTCTTCGCTTTTGGAATATATGAGGATATCATCTATGAAGACAATAACGAACTTGTCCAGGTACGGCTTGCATACACGATTCATGAGATCCATAAACATGGCAGGTGCGTTGGTTAAATTGAATGGCATCACAAGAAACTCATAATGGCCATAACGAGTTCGGATCACAGTCTTCAGTACATCTCTCTCCCTCACCCTCAACTGGTGATAACCTGATCGTAAATCAATCTTGGAGTAAACGCTGGATCCTTGAAACTGATCGAAAAGATCGTCAATTCTAGGAAGGGGAAACCGATTCTTGATTGTCAATTTGTTCAGTTCACGATAATCGATAAACATGCGGAAAGATCCTTCCTTCCTCTTTATGAACAAAATAGGTGCACCCCAAGGTGATGAACTTGGTTGGATAAATCCACGGTCTAGCAATTCTGCAGTTGACTCTGCAACTCTTGCAGTTCGGAAGTTGCAAGTCGATAAGGTGCGCGAGCTAGGGGTGCAACTCCTGGCACTATATCGATCTGAAACTCTACTGATCTCGACGCCGGTAATCCAGGCAACTCTTCTGGAAAGACGTCGGGATATTCGTTCACAATTCGCACATCATCCACGCTCTTCTCTTTAACTTCTAGCTTCTTCACATGTGCCAGAATAGCAAAGCATCCCTTCTTCATAACCTTTTGCGCCTTCAAGCAACTAATAAGGTTCAACTTCGGACTATATTTATCTCCGTAAACAATCAGTGGCTCACCATCTTCGCGTGGTATACGAAGAATCTTCTCACCACAGATAACTTCGGCTCTTACTTTGGACAACCAGTCCATACCGACAATCACATCAAAACTTCCCAACTTGATGGGTATTAGATCAATCTCAAAATCTACTCCGGATAGGTTGATAATACCTCCTCGGCCAATTTGGTCAACCTTCTCATGTTTTCCATTGGCTACCTCAACCAACATACTCTCCTCCAAAGGCACTAACGACCAATCTATCTTAGAGCAAAAGTATCTACATACATAACTCCTATCGGCACCCGTATCAAACAGAACATAAGCTAATAGGTTATTGATAGTGAATGTACCTGTAACCAAGTCATGATTCTCGCGGGAATCTCTTGCGTTCATGTTGAAAGCTCTCCCACGTGCTATCCCACCATCCTTCTTCTTGTTAGGACATTCATTCCTGAAGTTGCCCTACTGTCCACACTCATAACACTTCCTTGGTCCATTTGGGTTTGTCCTCACTACTAGGGCGGTGCTCTTACAGTCTATGCCGATGTGTCCAATCCTCTTGCACTTCTCTCACACTGTGTTGCAGTCTCTAGTGTGATGCTTGTAGCATCTCTTACACTGAGGAAGGGTACCTTTGTAGTTAAGATTTGAGCTAGGATTCGGGTTCAGGTTCCTCAAGTCGTTGTTCCCTTTGAAATTCTCATACCTCTTAGTCGGGTTCTGGTCAAAACCTTTTCCCTTGCTTCCGTCCCACTTACGTTTCCCATTACTAGCTCCCGATTCTGATTTTGCCTTCTCTGGCTCTTGGCAGGTAATTTGATTCATCAGGGTGTGCGCCATACGCATAGTTTCTGGGACATTCGTTGGTTTCGATGAAGTGACATTTCCTTGAATGTCCTTGGGGAGTCCCCACAGATACCTCTCCATCTGCTTGTACTCCGGAGTAACCATTGTGGGGCACATCAATGCTAACTTCAATTATCTTCGGTTATAGCCATCAAGATCAGTTCCTACAACTTTCAGTTCCCAAAACTCCGTTTCCATTTTCTAAATTTCGGTTCTGGGGCAGTACTCCTCGATCATGACACTCTTAAACTCTTCCAATGGTGTAGCGTAAGCTTCGTCGATTCCTCGCGCCTGGGCGAGCGTATTCCACCAAGTCAAAGCGCCATCTGACAAAGTACAGGATGCGAACTTAGTCTTATTCCCCTCGGAGGAGTTACTCACACGGAACACAGCTTCCAACTTCTCAAACCATTTCATCAGCCCAACTGGCCCTTCTGTTCCATTGAAATTGTGGGGCTTGCAGCTCTGGAACTCTTTGTAAGTACACCCGTTATGAACAGCTGGGTTAGCCGGTGGAGTTGGAGCAGGGATGGCATTCGCTATAGCCACGGCGACTCGAGTAGCTATCATCTCCTCGATCTGAGCTGCGGTGGGGATTTCTCGCGGACCTCTTCCGTTAGCCATCGATCTTCCAAAAAAAAATTTCGACTTAAGTCAAAATTCCACAATCGGTAACGTCATAGTAGAAGGTAAACAGTACGGAAACAACACAACACACGATAACTAAGCATGGCAAGAAGCAGCACGTAGCACAAAAGCCAACATGTAATAAAACGCCGTACAACAATTAAGCAACAGTAATTCCATTCATAATAAGAAAATTGCGTACAATGGCATGAGGTTCGTACATTACATTAATGAAAAACAGGAAACTACAAACGGAATATATAAGGAAATCTAATACAATAAACCTAGGGCAAAGGTGGGTAAATGATGTCCATCAGGTGGGACATCTGGTCCTCGAGCTCAGTTACCCAAGTACGGAGGGTATGCACTTCCCTCGTCAGTTCCTCGATGACGGGGGATGCTGGTGGGGCAAGTGGTATAGATGATGCAGATGTAGACGGCATAGTGTCGGCGGTCTTACGCACGAATGGATCGGTAGGATACGGTACGACCCTCTTACGAGCGGTGATCCTAACCAACTGTCCATGTGCGTCCACGAACGGTCAACCTCCGTTAACCCCTAGAATAACAGTACCATCGAAACGATACCGCTTCTTCGGCGGGGTGGAGGGCGGCTGCACGGGCTCCTCCTCAGGGTCCTCCTCAGAATCCTCCTCGCTGGAGTCGTCGGATGATGATTTGTTTGAATTATCGGAAGGAAATGCAGGATCATTGCGGGCGGGAGAAAGCGTCTGACATGTGGTCATAAGTCGATATCTGCCTGGTGGAATCGGTATAACACGTCCATCAGCGGTGTGTCTAGCCCAATGTCCATGCTCGTTATGGAAAGGACCGTCTGCATTTCCCCCAGGAATCACAGTATCACCGGAATGGTGCTGTGGCTCTGGGAGTCTAGGGCTGGGTGGTGCTGGAATCATCTCGGGATCCTCATCTCCGTCTGAGACGTCCATCAGGTCAAGCACGAGTCCACTAAAAGGCGAATCGCCAGAGTCGTCGAAGGGTAGCGATGAATCAGCAACAATCGTAGGCGAGGCAACAGTCGTCTCTGAGTCACTCTCGAAGTCAAAGGTCATGGGCAGCATGTCTGACATCTGAACAAGGAAAAATAACTTTTTCCATGTCAGTAAGACATATAGCAAGCACGAAATCAGGCACTACAGCAACCTAGATCGTCTACCGCAGTACATAGCATGACAATAACAACAGTACTAAACAAAGTAACATGCAATCGTAAGCAGACAGTAGCATGCAGTAATGAGGATAAGCAATAGCATACATGAAGTTCACATAGCAGTAAGGGTAAGCAGTAGCATGCAGCAAGATCATACGGCAGTATAAGTAAGCAGTAACATGCAGCAGTAGTAAGAAGTAACAAGTAAACGAGCAAGTTGTAGATTAGTCCTATTAGTGAATCCTACTCGGTCTGGTCTAGACTCACTAATGCAACCTAATTCCCTACAACCAATGCTCTGATACCAAATGTGACGCCCCGTACAAAACCATCGTGTACGATTCATCAACAACAGGATCATTACAAGGTCAAACACTACATGCTGTTTGAAAACTAGTTTGCATTCATAAAAGATAACGTTTTACAAAAGATAACGTGAAAACAAGTTCGTTACAAAGTCATTGCTTGAAAATAACATAAGTTACAAATGCAAAAGAAAAGTTCCATGATTGAGACATCTCTAAGTAATGCAGGGGAAATCTAACACAGCAGGTCCATAACAGCAAGTCTATAACACCAAGATAGTAAGTCTAACAGCGGAAACAACATCGTCTAAGCACCTGAGAAATAAACGCTTAAAAGTCAACACGAATGTTGGTGAGCTATAGTTTGTAATCAGTAAAGTAATGTAGCCCACGAGATTTCAGTGCTTCAACCAGCAGTTTAAATCAGTATGAAAAGTATATGCTTAACCGTGGGCACCCGGTAACTAGACTTAACGTATGTATATCACCCCCTAAAAGTGCACTTGGCGAGTGTGTTTGTCCTCGAAGTATTAAACACCCGTTGAATGCTAGCGCAACTAGCCCGAGTGGGGTTTTCAAACCCTATTGATCCATATCTAAGATTCTCGTTCATGGTTAGGAAACCAATTATTAAACATGACCGAGCTAAGGGGAATCTTTGTGCCGTTGTATCACTCACACATATGTAAAGTTTAAGTACTCATGTCTAGTATGTAAAACGTAAAAAGCGCATGTATTCTCAGTCCAAAAAATAGTAAAAAGTAGTAAAGGGATGCTATAACTCACAGTGAATAAGCTGTAAAAGTCGATATGAAACGTATGCAGGTAGTAAGTCGGTCCGAAAGGTCGTCAACCTAAGTCAAAGGTCACTAGGTCAGTATGTTGTCCCAAAAGTTTAAAAGTAAATAAATTAAGTGTAAGTGTCATCATCAACATCATCATTATCATCATCATTCATCAACACTAAGGTAAGTTTAACAAGAATAGAGATCGAAACAAAAGGCTGTCTTCGGACAGCTGTTACGACCTCTATACAAATCGAAAAGACGTGTAGTCAGTGGCTATGACTCCGTATGTGAGTCCTCTAACAGCTGACCATTTTTCAGAACCTAAATCGTCTTCGTTTGACCGTGGAGACGGTTTAAGTGCGAGTAGGTCAGAAATTTTCAGCACAACGTTACAAAGGCGTAGTGACTTTCGGAAGGCTATAAATCCTAAACTGTATATCAGATTAAGTCGAGGCCTAAACGAAAAGTCATCTACTCAAAACGAACTATCTAAAAATCAATTTTCCAATAGCCCAGGAGTCTGAAAAAATCCCGGAAAACAGCAAACAAGTGCTCCGGTGAGGTTCTTGGTGCTTGATGCTCATAACGGTTCTCATCCTTGATGCTTGTAAGCTTCAAGTGTACAAATCTTTGATGTTTTTGCATCACTTTGACCAAGATTCAACCATCAATATACAACTAAGAGTAAAATCTATCATTCTACAAGTTTTGAACATCAAGATTGCCTCTTTATTGCATAGATCCAATAAAGCTTCAACCTTTGTCCATTTTACACAAGTTTATGCATCTCCATCATATGTGATGATGAAGACTTGATCTTTATCATCACAACAAATACAAAAAGGTTCCAAGTAAGTGAGATCTACAATAGTAACTTAGATCTCAAGTATTAAGAAAACCCTAAGCTAGAAAGCTTGGATCTTTACAAGATTAATGAGACCATAAGCTAGAAAGCTAAGATCTTTAATAAAATAATGAAAGTAATGAGACCATAAGCTAAAAAGCTAAGATCTTTAACATAATAATAAAACCCTATGCTAAAAAGCTTGGATCTTTAGTGTTCTTGAAGATCTTGAAGCATAAAGCTTGGATCTTTAATGTGGTGACCCGAACTTTTCCATGTTTATATATATTAAATAAAAATTTTATTTACATGATTAAGTGTTTCCAACATGTTAAGCAATCAAACTTATTAAGACTTGATTAATTTAAATAGGTTTCATATAGACAATTGACCACCCAAGTTGACCGGTGATTCACGAACGTTAAAACTTGTAAAAACTATATGATGACATATATATAATTATATATATAGTTAAAATGATATTATGATAAGTAAGTATCTCATTAGGTATTTTAACAATGAGTTATATACATAAAATTGAGTTTATTGAATTAAAAACTCAAAACGATATATATAACGATTATCGTTATAACAACGTCTTACTAAATACATATGAATCATATTAAGATATTGATACACTATGTTTAATCATGATAAATGATAAGTAAACATGTCATTAAGTGTATTAACAATGAACAACATATGTAAAAACAAGACTACTAACTTATTGATTTCGAAACGAGACATATATGTAACGATTATCGTTGTAACAACATTTAACTGTATATATATCTTACTAAGATATATTAATATATCATAATATCATGATAATGTAATAATTTAACATCTCTTTAGATATAATAAACAATGGGTTAACAACATTTAACAAGATCGTTAACCTAAAGGTTTCAAAACAACATTTACATGTAACGACTAACGATGACTTAACGACTCAGTTAAAATGTATATACATGTAGTGTTTTAATATGTATTCATATACTTTTGAAAGACTTCAATACACTTATCAAAATACTTCTACTTAACAAAAATTCTTACAATTACATCCTCGTTCAGTTTCATCAACAATTCTACTCGTATGCACCCGTATTCGTACTCGTACAATACACAGCTTTTAGATGTATGTACTATTGGTATATATACTCCAATGATCAGCTCTTAGCAGCCCATGTGAGTCACCTAACACATGTGGGAAACATCATTTGGCAACTAGCATGAAATATCTCATAAAATTATAAAAATATTAGTAATCATTCATGACTTATTTACATGTAAACAAAATTACACATCCTTTATATCTAATCCATATACCAACGACCAAAAACACCTACAAACACTTTCATTCTTCAATTTTCTTCATCTAATTGATCTCTCTCAAGTTCTCTCTTCAAGTTCTAAGTGTTCTTCATAAATTCTATAAGTTCTAGTTTCATAAAATCAAGAATACTTCCAAGTTTGCTAGCTTACTTCCAATCTTGTAAAGTGTTCATCCAACCTTAAGAAATCCTTTTTATTTACAGTATGATATCTTTTTAATACAAGGTAATACTCATATTAAAACTTTGATTCAATTTCTATAACTATAACAATCTTATTTCGAGTGGAAATCTTACTTGAACTTGTTTTCGTGTCATGATTCTGCTTCAAGAACTTTCAAGCCATCCAAGGATCCTTTGAAGCTAGATCTATTTTTCTCAATTCTAGTAGGTTTATCCACAAAACCTGAGGTAGTAATGATGTTCATAACATCATTCGATTCATATATATAAAACTACCTTATTCGAAGGTTTAAACTTGAAATCACTAGAACATAGTTTAGTTAATTCTAAACTTGTTCGCAAATAAAAGTTAATCCTTCTAACTTGACTTTTAAAATAAACTAAACACATGTTCTATATCTATATGATATGCTAACTTAATGATTTAAAACCTGAAAACTCGAAAAACACCGTAAAACCGGACATACGCCGTCGTAGTAACACCGCGGGCTGTTTTGGGTTTGATAATTAAAAACTATGATAAACTTTGATTTAAAAGTTGTTCTTCTGGGAAAATTATTTTTCTTATGAACATGAAACTATATCCAAAAATCATGGTTAAACTCAAAGTGGAAGTATGTTTTTCAAAATGGTCATCAAGACGTCGTTCTTTCGACTGAAATGACTACCTCTTACAAAAATGACTTGTAACTTATATTTCCAACTATAAACCTATGCTTTTTCTGTTTAGATTCATAAAATAGAGTTCAATATGAAACCATAGCAAATTGATTCACTCAAAACGGATTTAAAACGAAGAAGTTATGGGTAAAACAAGATTGGATATTTTTTTATTGTTGTAGCTACGAGAAATATTGTAACAATTCTATACAAATCATATCCTTGCTAACTTATATTGTATTATACATGTATTCTAATATATTATGTAATATTGGGATACCATAGATACATATTCAAATGTTTTGACATATCATATCGATCCATGTATATATATTATTTGGAACAACCATAGACACTCTATATGCAGTAATGTTTGAGTTAGCTATACAGGGTTGAGGTTGATTCTAAAAATATATATACTTTGAGTTGTGATCTAGCATGATACGTGTATACACTGGGTCGTGGATTAATTCAAGATAATATATATAAATTTATTTCTATACATCTAACTATGGACAACTAGTTGTAGGTTACTAACGAGGACAGCTGACTTAATAAACTTAAAACATCAAAATGTATTAAAAATGTTGTAAATATATTTTGAACATACTTTGATATATATATATGTATATATTTGTTATAGGTTTGTGAATCGATCAGTGGCCAAGTGTTACTCCCGACGAAGTAAAAATCTGTGAAAGTGAGTTATAGTCCCACTTTTAAAATCTAATATTTTGGGATGAGAATACATGCAGTTTTATAAATGTTTTACGAAATAGACACAAGTAAATGAAACTACATTATATGGGTGAATGATCGAAGCCGAATATGCCCCTTTTGCTTGGTAGCCTAAGAATTAGTAAACCGATCTACTAATTGACGCGAATCCTAAAGATAGATCTATTGGGCCTAACGAACCCCATCCAAAGTACCGGATGCTTTAGTACTTCGATGTTGTTTTATCATGTCCGAAGGATTTCCCGGAATGATATGAGATATTCTTATATGCATCTTGTTAATGTCGGTTACCAGGTGTTCACCATATGAATGATTTTTATCTCTATGTATGGGATGTATATTGAAATATGAAATCTTGTGGTCTATTATTATGATTTGATAATATATAGGTTAAACCTATAACTCACCAACATTTTTGTTGACGTTTAAGCATGTTTATTCTCAGGTGATTATTAAGAGCTTCACCTGTTGCATACTAAAATAAGGACAAGATTTGGAGTCCATGCTTGTATGATATTATGTAAAAACTGCATTCAAGAAACTTATTTTTGATGTAATATATTCTTATTGTAAACCATTATGTAATGGTCGTGTGTAAACGGTATATTTTAGATTATCATTATTTGATAATCTACGTAATGCTTTTTAAACCTTTATAGATAAAATAAAGGTTATGGTTGTTTTAAAAATGAATGCAGTCTTTGAAAAACGTCTCATATAGAGGTCAAAACCTCGCAACGAAATCAATTAATATGGAACGTTTATAATCAATATGAACGGAATATTTCAGTTGGTATCCGAGCGTTGGTCTTAGAGAACCAGAAATTTGCATTAGTATGTCTTATCGAGTTTGTTAGGATACATTAGTGAGTCTGGACTTCGACCGTGTTTTCTTTAAAAACGATTGCTTAACACTTTTGTTGGAAACTATATATTATTAACATGTAAATATTATGTGATATATTAACCTCTTAATGTGTTTGATATTGTGTGATAGATGTCTACCACTAGTACAAATCCCATCGATTCACCTAATAATAATGAAGAGTCGAATATATTTTGGGAAGATTCACAAATTCCCGAAGAGGAGCCGGAAGAAGAGGAACCGGAAGAGGAGGAACCGGAAGAGGAGGAACCGAAAGAAGAAGAGGTTCCGGAGTAAGAAATATTGATACCTATAGTAAATCGATTAAATAAAATAAAATCCTCAACCAACGGACCAAAGTTAATAATGGTCAATGGTGTTTCCGCCGAGGAAGCAAAATATTGGGAAGATTATCAATTTTCCGATGAATCAGATCCCGATGAGGATTCTGATGATGTTATAGAAATTACCTCGACCCAATTTAATAAAGCGAAAGAAAATAATAAGGGAAAAGGTATAAAAATAGAGAAACCCGATTCCAACCCCGATGAACTTTATATGTATCTGCAACATCCATATTTCCTAAAATGTAACAATGACCCGAGAACCTCTAAACCACCAGGTTTTTCTAAACCATTGTGGAAAATGACGGCTCGTATTAGAGGAACACCATATATTCCTAGAAAATTAGGAAAACGAACCAAGTCCGAAGAAGAAGAAACCAGTGATTCAGATTAGAGGGTTGTAATCATGTTGTGTGTTATATGTATTGTAGCGTGCTTGTACTTTTATGTTCTATGTAAAAATTACTTGTATTATTTGTTAATTATCTTTTACGAATCTAATCCTTATCTATATTATAGTATAAAAATAAAATGGACGTTAAGGGTAGACAACCGAATATTTTAGAAGATCTACCAGAGGATATGATTGAGGAAATCTTGTCTAGAGTCGGTCAGAATTCATCAGCACAATTAATTATGGTAACTTGTCAAACATTTGAAAGACTTTCCAGAAATGCCTTAGTTTATAAAAGGCTTTCCTTTGATAGGTGGGGTATATCACATTGGGGAGACCGTAAGTTACGCCGTATTTTCTTTAAAGCGTTAAATGCGGGGAACCCAAATGCAATTTTACGCTACGGGTTAAGAACCTATTTTGACTCAACATATCCCAACATAGGATTTCATGAATTAGAAAGAGCTTCTAACATGCAACATAAAGAAGCATGTTATGCTTACGGGTTAGTGATATTCGCTTCTTACCAAAGTGAGAAAAAGAACATCGGATTGCAGCTTTTAAATAAAACCTTCCCACAAGTGACAGATTCAGTAGTTGGGGTGAGAAACAAGGTTTTTAGATGATTACGGGGCTTTTGGACATTACGAAACCCTCGTTCTTTTGACGACATTACAACATGCTGCCTAGCCAATGGTCATAAAGGTTATTTTTCACAAGACCAAGGATGGGAAGTCGTCTTAGTAAAACCAGAATGCATAACTTGTTTCTGGACTTATTAATTACGTGTCTTTATTTCCTTTGCTGAATAACTTGCGTATTAACTAGATTTATCTTCAAAACTGTCCTGTATCAAAGTGTACTATATTTCATGTTATATGTAATATAGCGATGTTGTAAGTTTGAAGAATATTTATATGTGATATATTATTATAATCAGTTTTTCATATGGAATTGTAGTAGTTGAATTGTATATTAGCTACAAAGTATGAACTTAACGGGTAGGTAGTACCCGAATTTAAACTTATAAAACGAAAATATGAAGAAAAAGCTTTTATAAATGAGTTCATATTATGCTATGAAATACTATTGACTACTCTTAATATTCTGTATGATCAACTCGATTCAGTTGGCTATTTTGAAGGAAATGGCACCGACTACTCGACACACCATGAATATGAGCGAAGAGGAATTTCGTACCTTTCTTGCTGCAAACATAGCCGTAGTACAGGTTGCGCTACATACCAACAATAACTCTGAATCTAGCAATGCAGCTAACGGCGCAAGAAATCGTGTAGGATGCTCCTACAAAGAATTCACTGCCTGCAAACCTTTGAAATTTGATGGAACCGAAGGACCAATTGGATTGAAACGGTGGACCGAAAAAGTCGAATCGGTGTTTGCCATAAGTAAGTGTACTGAAGAGGACAAAGTTAAGTACGCTACGCATACCTTCACAGGTACTGCGTTAATGTGGTAGAACACCTATCTTGAACAGGTAGGACAAAATGCTGCTTACGCACTACCGTGGTCGGCATTCAAGCAATTGATGAACGAGCAGTACCGTCCTAGAAACGAAGTCAATAAGCACAAGGTAGAGCTTAGAAAGTTACGAACACAAGGGTTCGACATTACCACGTATGAACGACGATTCACAGAGTTGTGCCTATTGTGTCCGGGAGCATTCGAAGATGAAGAAGAGAAGATCGACGCGTTTGTAAAAGGGTTACCAGTAAGGATTCAAGAAGATGTGAGTTCACACGAACCCGCTTCCATACAAAAGGCAAGTCGAATGGCTCAAAAACTCATAAATCAGATTGAGGGAAGAATTAAAGAGCAGGCGGCTGAAGAAGCCAACACGAAATAACTCAAGAGGAAGTGGGAGGAAAATGGTGACAAGAGTCACCAGTACAACAACAATAACAATTACAACCACAATCGCAACAACTATCCCAACAATCGCAACAACAATCGTAACAATAACTGCAATGCTAATAATAACTACAACAAACATCCCAACAACAACAACAACTACAACAACCGTTTCAACAACAATAACAATCTCAACAACAACCTCAATAACAACAACGGCAACAAAAACAAAAAACAGCCATGTCATAGGTGTGAAGAAAATCATCAGGGGTTTTGCACGACATTTTGCAACAGGTGTAAAAGAAATGGTCATAGCGCGACAAAGTGTGAGGTCTACGGACCAAAGTTTAACAGAACTAAAGGAACAAATAGTGTCGGAACAAGTAATGCCAGAACAAATAATGTCGGAGTAAGTAATACCAACGCTGTTTGTTATAAATGTGGAAAACCAGGCCACATTATTAGAAATTTCCCGAATCAGGGGAATACTAATGGGCAGGGCCGTGGAAGAGTTTTCAATATTAATGCGGCAGAAGCACAGGAAGACCCAGAGCTTGTTACGGGTACGTTTCTTATTGAAGATAAATTTGCTTTTGTTTTATTTGATTCGGGTGCGGATAGAAGCTATATGAGTAGAGAATTTTGTGCTAAATTAAGTTGCCCATTGACGCCTTTGGATAATAAATTTTTACTCGAATTACCAATAGTAAATTAATTTCAGCAGATAATATATGTCGGGATAGAGAAATTAAACTGGGTGATGAAACGTTTAAGATTGATTTAATACCAGTCGAGTTAAGGAGTTTTGATGTAATAATTGGCATGGACTGGTTGAAGAAGGTAAGAGCAGAGGTCGTTTGTTACAAAAATGCGATTCGTATTATGCGTGAAAAAGGAAAACCTTTAATGGTGTACGGAGAAAAGAACAACGCGAAGTTAAATCTTATTAGTAGTTTGAAGGCACAAAAACTAATAAGAAAAGGTTGTTACGTCATTCTAGCACACATCGAGGAAGTTAAACCTGAAGAAAAGAACATCAGTGATGTTCCCGTCGCAAAAGAATTTTCCGATGTATTTCTGAAAGAATTACCGGGATTACCCCCACATCGATCCGTTGAATTTCAAATAGACCTTGTACCAGGAGCTACAGCAATAGCTCGTGCTCCATACAGACTTGCACCGAGCGAAATAAAAGAATTACAAAGTCAGTTACAGGAACTTTTAGAGCGTGGTTTCATTCTACCAAGTACATCACCATGGGAAGCTCCTGTTCTGTTTGTCAAGAAGAAAGATGGTACATTCAGGTTGTGTATCGACTACCGAGAGTTGAACAAACTTACCATCAAGAACCGTTACCCATTACCGAGAATTGACGACTTATTTGATCAATTACAAGGCTCGTCGGTTTATTCGAAGATCGATTTACGTTCTGGATATCACCAAATGCGGGTGAAAGAGGATGACATTTCGAAGACTGCTTTTAGGACGCGTTATGATCATTACGAGTTTATGGTTATGCCGTTTGGATTGACTAACGCACCAGTTGTGTTCATGGACCTCATGAACCGAGTGTGTAGGCCATATCTTGACAATTTTGTCATTGTTTTCATCGATGACATACTTATTTACTCGAAGAATGATCAAGAGCACGAAGAACATTTGAGAAAAGTGCTAGAGTTGCTGAGAAAAGAAAAACTGTACGCTAAGTTTTCAAAATGTGCATTTTGGTTGGAAGAAGTTCAATTCCTCGGTCATATAGTGAACAAAGAAGGTATTCAGGTGGATCCAGCAAAGATTGAAACCATTGAAAAGTGGAAAACCCCGAAAACTCCGAAACACATACGCCAATTTTTAGGGCTAGCTGGTTATTACAAGAGATTCATCCAAGATTTTTCCAAAATAGCAAAACCCTTGACTGCATTAACACATAAAGGGAGGAAATTTGAATGGATGGATGAACAAGAAAAAGCGTTTCAATTGTTGAAGAAAAAGTTAACTACGGCACCTATATTGTCATTACCTGAAGGAAATAATAATTTTGTGATATATTGTGACGCCTCAAAGCAAGGTCTTGGTTGTATATTAATGCAACGAACGAAAGTAATTGCTTATGCATCTAGACAATTGAAGATTCACGAGCAGAATTATACGACGCATGATTTGGGATTAGGTGCGGTTGTTTTTGCATTAAAGACTTGGAGGCACTACTTATATGGGGTCAAAAGTATTATATATATACCGACCACAAAAGTCTTCAACACATATTTAATCAGAAACAACTGAACATGAAGCAGCGCAGATGGATTGAATTGTTGAATGATTACGGCTTTGAGATTCATTATCACCCAGGGAAGGCAAATGTGGTAGCCGACGCCTTGAGCAGAAAGGACAGAGAACCCATTCGAGTAAAAGCTATGAATATAATGATTCACACTAACCTTACTACTCAAATAAAGGAGGCGCAACAAGGAGTTTTAAAAGAGGGAAATTTAAAGGATGAAATACCCAAAGGATCGGAGAAGCATCTTAATATTCGGGAAGACGGAACCCGGTATAGGGCTGAAAGGATTTGGGTACCAAAATTTGGAGATATGAGAGAAATGGTACTTAGAGAAGCTCATAAAACCAGATACTCAATATATCCTGGAACGGGGAAGATGTACAAGGATCTCAAGAAACATTTTTGGTGGCCGGGTATGAAAGCCGATGTTGCTAAATACGTAGGAGAATGTTTGACGTGTTCTAAGGTCAAAGCTGAGCATCAGAAACCATCAGGTCTACTTCAACAACCCGAAATCCCAGAATGGAAATGGGAAAATATTACCATGGATTTCATCACTAAATTGCCAAGGACTGCAAGTGGGTTTGATACTATTTGGGTAATAGTTGATAATCTCACCAAATCAGCACACTTCCTGCCAATAAGAGAAGATGACAAGATGGAGAAGTTAGCACGACTGTATTTGAAAGAAGTCGTCTCCAGACATGGAATACCAATCTCTATTATCTCTGATAGGGATGGCAGATTTATTTCAAAATTCTGGCAGACATTACAGCAAGCATTAGAAACTCGTCTAGACATGAGTATTGCCTATCATCCACAAACTGATGGGCAGAGCAAAAGGACAATACAAACGTTTGAAGACATGCTACGAGCATGTGTTATTGATTTCGAAAACAGTTGGGATCGACATCTACTGTTAGCAGAATTTTCCTACAACAACAGCTACGATTCAAGCATTGAGATGGCGCCATTTGAAGCACTTTATGGTAGAAAGTGCAGGTCTCCGATTTGTTGGAGTGAAGTGGGGGATAGATAGATTACGGGTCCGGAGATAATACAATAAACTACCGAGAAGATCATCCAAATTCAACAACGGTTGAAAATCGCCCAAAGTCGACAAAAGAGCTACGCCGAGTTTAAAAGAAAAGATATAGAATTTGAAATTGGAGAGATGGTCATGCTTAAGGTTGCACCTTAGAAAGTTGTTGTTCGATTTGGTAAACGAGGGAAATTAAATCCAAGGTATATAGGACCATTCAAGATTATTGATCGTGTCGGACCAGTAGCTTACCGACTTGAATTACCACAACAATTCACAGCTGTACATAACACTTTCCACATCTCAAATTTGAATAAATGTTTTGCTAAAGAAGATCTTACTATTCCATTAGACGAAATCCAAATCAACGAAAAACTCCAATTCGTCGAAGAATCCGTCGAAATAATGGATCGTGAGGTTAAAAGACTTAAGCAAAACAAGATACCAATTGTTAAAGTTTGATGGAATGCTCGTAGAGGACCCGAGTTCATCTGGGAACGAGAAGATCAGATGAAGAAGAAATACCCGCACTTATTTCCAGAAGATACGTCAACACCTCCAACTGCTTAAAATTTCGGGACGAAAATTATTTAACGGGTAGGTACTGTAGTGACCCGAAATTTTCCATGTTTATATATATTAAATGAAATTGATATTTATATGATTAAGTGTTTCCAACATGTTAAGCAATCAAACTTGTTAAGACTTGATTAATTGAAATAGGTTTTATATAGACAATTGACCACCCAAGTTGACCGGTGATTCACGAACGTTAAAACTTGTAAAAACTATATGATGTCATATATATGGATATATATATAATTAACATGGTATTATGCTAAGTAAACATATCATTAAGTATATTAACAATGAACTACATATGTAAAAACAAGACTACTAACTTAATGATTTCGAAACGAGACATATATGTAACGATTATCGTTGTAACGACATTTAATTGTATATATATATCATATTAAGATATATTAATATATCATAATATCATGATAATGTAATAATTTCACATCTCATTTGACATAATAAACAATGGGTTAACAACACTTAACAGGATCGTTAACCTAAAGGCTTCAAAACAACATTTACATGTAACGACTAACGATGACTTAACGACTCAGTTAAAATGTATATAAATGTAGTGTTTTAATATGTATTCATACACTTTTGAAAGACTTCAAGACACTTATCAAAATACTTCTACTTAACAAAATTGCTTACAATTACATCCTCGTTCAGTTTCATCAACAATTCTACTCGTATGCACCCGTATTCGTACTCGTACAATACACAGCTTTTAGATGTATGTACTATTGGTATATACACTTCAATGATTAGCTCTTAGCAGCCCATGTGAGTCACCTAACACATGTGGGAACCATCATTTGGCAACTAGCATGAAATATCACATAAAATTACAAAAATATTAGTAATCATTCATGACTTATTTACATGTAAACAAAATTACACATCCTTTTTATCTAATCCATATACTAACGACCAAAAATACCTAAAAACACTTTCATTCATCAATTTTCTTCATCAAATTGATCTCTCTCAAGTTCTATCTTCAAGTTCTAAGTGTTCTTCATAAATTCTATAAGTTCTAGTTTCATAAAATCAAGAATACTTCCAAGTTTGCTAGCTTACTTCCAATCTTGTAAAGTGATCATCCAACCTCAATAAATCTTTCTTATTTACAGTAAGATATCTTTATAATACAAGGTAATACTCATATTCAAACTTTGATTCAATTTCTATAACTATAACAATCTTATTTCATGTCATGATTCTACTTCAAGAACTTTCAAGCCATCCAAGGATCCTTTGAAGCTAGATCTACTTTTCTTATTTCCAGTAGGTTTATCCACAAAACCTAAGGTAGTAATGTTGTTCATAACATCATTCGATTCATATATATAAAACTACCTTATTCGAAGGTTTAAACTTGAAATCACTAGAACATAGTTTAGTTAATTCTAAATTTGTTCGCAAACAAAAGTTAATCCTTCTAACTTGACTTTTAAAATCAACTAGACACATGTTCTATATCTATATGATATGCTAACTTAATGATTTAAAACCTGAAAACACTAAAAACATCGTAAAACTGGATATACGCCGTCGTAGTAACACCGCGGGCTGTTTTGGGTTAGTTAATTAAAAACTATGATAAACTTTGATTTAAAAGTTGTTCTTCTGGAAAAATGATTTTTCTTATAAACATGAAACTATATCCAAAACTCATGATTAAACTCAAAGTGGAAGTATGTTTTCCAAAATGGTCATCTAGACGTCGTTCTTTCGACTGAAATGACCACCTCTTACAAAAATGAATTGTAACCTGTATTTCTGACAATAAACTTATACTTTTTCTATATAGATTCATAAACTTAAGTTCAATATGAAACCATAGCAATTGGATTCACTCAAAACGGATTTAAAACGAAGAAGTTATGGGTAAAACAAGATTGGATATTTTTACTTGTTGTAGCTACGTGAAAATTGGTAACAAATCTATATTAATCATATCCTAGCTAACTTATATTGTATAATACATATATTCTAATATATTATGTAATCCTGGGATACCATAGACACGTATGCAAATGTTTTGACATATCATATCGACCCATCTATATATATTATTTGGAACAACCATAGACACTCTATATGCAGTAATGTTGGAGTTAGCTATACAGGGTTGAGGTTGATTCCAAAAATATATATACTTTGAGTTGTGATCTAGCCTGAGACGTGTATACACTGGGTCGTGGATTGGGTCAAGATAATATATCAATTTATTTCTGTACATCTAACTATGGACAACTAGTTGTAGGTTACTAACGAGGACAGCTGACTTAATAAACTTAAAACATTAAAACGTATTAGAAATATTGTAAATATATTTTGAACATACGTTGATATATATGTACATATTTGTTATAGGTTCGTGAATCGAACAGTGGCCAAGTCTTACTTCCCGACGAAGTAAAAATCTGTAAAAGTGAGTTATAGTCCCACTTTTAAAATCTAATATTTTTGGGATGAGAATACATGCAGCTTTATAAATGTTTTACAAAATAGACACAAGTACATGAAACTACTTTCTATGGTTGAACGATCGAAGCCGAATATGCCCCTTTTACTTGGTAACCTAAGAATTAGTAAACCAGTCTACTAATTAACGCGAATCCTAAAGATAGATCTATTGGGCCCAACAAACCTCATCCGTTGTAGTGGATGCTTTAGTACTTCGAGTTTTTATATCATGTCAGATGGATGTCCCAGAATGATGGGGATATTCTTATATGCATCTTGTTAATGTCAGTTACCAGGTGTTCACCGTATGAATGATTTTTATCTCTATGTATGGGATGTATTGAAATATGAAATCTTGTGGTTTACTATTATGATTTGATAATATATAGGTTAAACCTATAACTCACCAACATTTTTGTTGACGTTTTAAGCATGTTTTTTCTCAGGTGATTATTAAGAGCTTCCGCTGTTGCATACTAAAATAAGGACAAGATTTAGAGTCCATGCTTGTATGATATTATGTAAAACTGCATTCAAGAAACTTATTTTTGATGTAATATATTCATATTGTAAACCATTATGTAATGGTCGTGTGTAAACGGCATATTTTAGATTATCATTATTTGATAATCTATGTAATGCTTTTTAAACCTTTATCGATAAAATAAAGGTTATGGTTGTTTTAAAAATGAATGCAGTCTTTGAAAAACGTCTCATATAGAGGTCAAAATCTCGCGACGAAATCAATTAATATGGAACGTTTATAATCAATATGAACGGGACATTTCATGTGAATTATTTAAGAATTAGAAATCATGTATTTTTTTTATCTTGTGTAGAAATTAAAATTATGCACTTTTATTTTTTTGAAATTTACATGATGTACTTTTTTATTTTCATATAATTATGTTTTTATATTACTTATAAACAAAAAAAAAAGTAAATGTCAGATTAACATTTCACTTTCAACCCATACCACCATTACTTCACACCGGAGATTCACACTGTCTAGTTAGCAAAAAAGTGCAAAAAACGACACCATAAACTCACCTACACAACCATTATAAATAGTCTAAGGACTTCCTATAAAAATTAAATATGTATCCCTTTGTGTTACGAGTGTTCAGGTTTTTAGATTTTTAAATGATCAATTAAATCATGAATAATCCTGTGATAACTCTTTAATAAAATTTGAAATATCAATCAAAACCTCTTACACAAGTTTCAAGGGATTGCTTAGAGTACTGGGTGTGGTGACGCGTCAGTTCAGTGTTAGTTCAGTGTCTTGCTTGGACGCTGACTGGACTGACACTGAAAAATGACATTGGTGAAAAACAGGAGAATTGGGAAGAATGTCAGTTCAGTGTCAGTTCAGTGTCTTGGAAAGAGAAAATATTGTATGTTATTATTATTTAATTATTTTTTATAATTAATTTAATTATTTGATAAAATATAAATGATAAATAAAACTTGCACAAAATTTAAAAGTCCTAGTTTATTCAAATTAAAAATCCTATTACAACAACTACGATCGTTCACACACAAATACAATTATTGAAACATAAATAACATAATTCAAACGCAAATACGATTCTTCATTCTTCATCATCGAAGTCGGAGTATGAGTCTTCCAAAGCCATTTCTCGACGAATCCTCTCCTTCTTTTTATTGATTGCCCTCATATCATGTTCATTCAAATTGTCCGTATCAATAGCCAAAATCCTCAACTGCGACTCCATCTTCATTTGAGAGTAGTACGATTTCTTCTCTCGAGACACATCTTCAAAGTGTTCCTTCATTGACGCGTGTAAAGACTCACGGGATGATGCGGTTGAATCACTTGAGGTCTTCCTTGATTTCTTTGAGCTAGCCTTCCTTGGTTTGCCGGGTGGACGTTGTAGTCGATTTCTGCCAAATAGCTCCTCATTTGGATTTGTTTCAACTTCTTCATCTCGGTTCAAGTCAAAATTAGTTTCAGTTATAGTTTCATCAGCAACGGGACCAGGCACTCTCTTGTTTCGCCTACTAATAATAACGAGATCAGGATGTAACCACTTTGGTTTGTCTTGCAAAAAGTCCCACGCCTTATAACTTGGAAAACTCTTCCCCATCTTGAACATAAACTGATCGTCACACCTGAAATGTCCCGTTCTTATTGATTAAAAACGTTCCATATTAATTGATTTCGTTGCGAGGTTTTGACCTCTATATGAGACGTTTTTCAAAGGCTGCATTCATTTTTAAAACAAACCATAACCTTTATTTCATAAATAAAGGTTTAAAAAGCTTTACATAGATTATCAAATAATGATAATCTAAAATATCCTGTTTACACACGACCATTACATAATGGTTTACAATACAAATATGTTACATCGAAATCAGTTTCTTGAATGCAGTTTTTACACAATATCATATAAACATGGACTCCAAATCTTGTCCTTATTTTAGTATGTAACAGCGGAAGCTCTTAGTATTCACCTGAGAATAAACATGCTTTAAACGTCAACAAAAATGTTGGTGAGTTATAGGTTTAACCTATATATATCAAATCGTAACAATAGACCACAAGATTTCATATTTCAATACACATCCCATACATAGAGATAAAAATCATTCATATGGTGAACACCTGGTAACCGACATTAACAAGATGCATATATATAAGAATATCCCCATCATTCCGGGACACCCTTCGGATATGATATAAATTTCGAAGTACTAAAGTATCCGGTACTTTGGATGGGGTTTGTTAGGCCCAATAGATCTATCTTTAGGATTCGCGTCAATTAGGGTGTCTGTTCCCTAATTCTTAGATTACCAGACTTAATAAAAAGGGGTATATTTGATTTCGATAATTCAACCATAGAATGTAGTTTCACGTACTTGTGTCTATTTTGTAAATCATTTATAAAACCTGCATGTATTCTCATCCCAAAAATATTAGATTTTAAAAGTGGGACTATAACTCACTTTCACAGATTTTTACTTCGTCGGGAAGTAAGACTTGGCCACTGGTTGATTCACGAACCTATAACAATATATACATATATATCAAAGTATGTTTAAAATATATTTACAACACTTTTAGTATATTTTGATGTTTTAAGTTTATTAAGTCAGCTGTCCTCGTTAGTAACCTACAACTAGTTGTCCACAGTTAGATGTACAGAAATAAATCGATAAATATTATCTTGAATCAATCCACGACCCAGTGTATACGTATCTCAGTATTGATCACAACTCAAACTATATATATTTTGGAATCAACCTCAACCCTGTATAGCTAACTCCAACATTCACATATAGAGTGTCTATGGTTGTTCCGAAATATATATAGATGTGTCGACATGATAGGTCGAAACATTGTATACGTGTCTATGATATCTCAAGATTACATAATATACAATACAAGTTGATTAAGTTATGGTTGGAATAGATTTATTACCAATTTTCACGTAGCTAAAATGAGAAAAATTATCCAATCTTGTTTTACCCATAACTTCTTCATTTTAAATCCGTTTTGAGTGAATAAAATTGCTATGGTTTCATATTGAACTCTATTTTATGAATCTAAACAGAAAAGTATAGGTTTATAGTCGGAAAAATATGTTACAAGTCGTTTTTGTAAAGGTAGTCATTTCAGTCGAAAGAACGACGTCCAGATGACCATTTTAGAAAACATACTTCCACTTTGAGTTTAACCATAATTTTTGGATATAGTTTCATGTTCATAATAAAAATCATTTTCTCAGAATAACAACTTTTAAATCAAAGTTTATCATAGTTTTTAATTAACTAACCCAAAACAGCCCGCGGTGTTACTACGACGGCGTAAATCCGATTTTACAGTGTTTTTTTCGTGTTTCCAGGTTTTAAATCATTAAGTTAGCATATCATATAGATATAGAACATGTGTGTAGTTAATTTTAAAAGTCAAGTGTCATAACCCGTCCTTAACCATAAGAACGAGTTAGATAACGTATGATTTCATTGCGAGGTATTGACCTCTATATGCGACATTTTTAAAAGAACAACTGCATATATTTTACATTACAAACCATAATTCTTATTTTGATACAAGCTTTAGACAAAATAAAGATGATTATCGTTTAGCGATAATCTTAGACTTACAAACTTTACAAATGATGATAACAACACGATTTCTAGCATATTTTACAATACAAATCCTCGGATATGCAGTTTTATTTTTGACACAAATATGAGTACGCAAGATCCTGCTTAAATTCAACATGTTGCAGCGGAAGCTTCTAATTATCACCTGAGAATGAACATGCTTAAAACGTCAACATAAAGTTGGTGAGATATAGGTTTAATGCCAGCAGCAATATATATATATACCACAAGATTTCATATATAAACATTTTAATAAAAATATTCTAAGTGGTTGAGCACTTGGTAACCATACTTAACATTTAATCACGTCGCATATTCCCTTTATTATGAAATCTTACTACACCGTACCAAGTGTAGTCACGAAACGAAGTACTGTGCAACCGTTGAATACTGGTCGTCCAGTCCGGTTGGGGTTGTCAGGCCCGATAGATCTATCAACAGGATTCGCGTTTACAATACCGCTGTAAATAACAGTTACCAAGCTACAGGGAAGTATGCCAGTGGTACAACTCAACGTAGAATATATTTTTCAGTTACTTGTGTCCATAACGTAAAACATAAAATACATGTATTCTCATCCTGAAATACTTAGAGTTTAAAAGTGGGACTATATACTCACTTTCGTCTTGAAGATATGTAATTTTGACTTGGTCTCCGATTGATATCACGAACCTATCCATATATAATATATCAATACCTTTTCTTTTTAAACAAACGTCACATATATATACTTATAATACTTTTAATACTTTTAATACTTTTAATAATTCCTTAGTCCGTAGTTAGCAGTCCGATGTTAGTAATTCAATTTTAATGGTTCATTTTTAGGTGTTTATTAAACCCCCAATGAAATAAATAAAAACCCCCATCGTATATGTATTGGTCGAGATTAATCTTGACCCACGGTACCGGTGTTGTCAAATGACGTGTTGCGTACATAAAGTACCGGTGTTGTCAAATGACGTGTTGCGTACAATCATGGGATCTTATGATTAATCTTCTCGTATTGTTTACGGGTGATCCTGAACCATATAAAATTAAATTATGAGTACATATATATAAAATATCATGTTATTTTAAAAAGATGTGATTTATTTAATTTTCTCCAATTATTTTCGTAGCTAAACTAGTCTTATATATCCGATCTCGTTTTGGTCATAGTTTCTTCGTTACAACTCCGTTTTCATTGATTCAACTTGACACTTCCTTGGATCGAGTCCCTCTTTAAGACTATAAACTGTAAATACCTTAGTTTGTATTCGAAATCACAGGTCATAGGTCAAACTTTAGTGAAACTTATGAAGTTAATCATTTTTGTTACAAAAATATCATTTAATGACCATTTTTCTAAAAATACTTATACTTTGAATTAAATCATAAAATTTTTATGTGTCATCATATTCATAAGAAATATCATTTTTCCAGAATATAAACCTCCAATTCAAAGTTCAAGATGGTTTTTAATTATCCAACCCAAAACAGCCCCCGGTTACACTCCGACGTCGTAAAAACAGTTTTTAAGGTGTTCTTTGAAAAACCAAATTATACCTTGTTAAATTAGCATATATTTAAGTTATATTACAGGTCTTGAAGTATTTTAAAAGTTAATTTAGAAGGATCTATTTAGTTTGCAAACAAGTTTGAAAACATTCAAACTATGTTCTTGTTGTTAAAATTTTATACCACAAAATAAGATAGCTATATATATATGAATCGAATAAGGTTATGAACAAAGTTACTACCTCAAGTTACTTGGATAAGATTGCTGTAAAAGAGGAGTAAGAACCTAGAACCAAAAGGGTGATGGAATTGGATGAAAGATTGGAAGTAAGTTTGTGTTCTTGGAAGGATTCTTGAAGTGTTTTTGTAAGAGTTTTCTTATGGTGATTAAGTGATGTTTTTATGGCTAGATCTTCATGGATATTAGCTGAATGGTTATGGAGTTTAAGACTCTTAAAAGTGTGTGTGTTTTTAGCTAGAGGTTTGAGGTAAAAATGAATCAAAAATTGAAAATGGATGGAGTATAAATGGTGATGTAAAAGGTGTATAAGTTTGTAATTTTGTGAAAAAAATCTTTTAATCATGTGAAATTGTCATACTAGATAACAAAAGTAGTTACCTTATACATAAGGCATTGAACAAGGGCTGGTTGGTGGTGATTTGATGTGTATATACCAATAGTAAATACGTATAGAAGCTAGGTATGATACGAGTACATGTACTCTAGATATACGTATAGAAATTTTGTGAAAAATGGAATGAGAATTCAAATATGGCTATCTTTTGTGAATACACTTATATTGTTTTATGTATTTAAGTCCTTAAAAAGTGATTAAATACATTACTTATACGATATATGTATAAACATTATAGGTCATAAGTATTTATGTCAAATAACGTTACGTATGGTTATCGTTTTGAAAACTTAAGTTAGTAGTTTCAAAATATACTTATAACTTATTGTTATTAATACAAAATGAGATATTAAAACATTCTTGGATCATGTTAAATATGTATATATACATATATATACACAAACGTATAATTATCATATATTGTATAGTTCATGATATCATCGGTCAAACTAGACGGTCAAACGTTGTGTAAAACTCATTTCAAAAACATAAGTCTCAACAATTTGGATTGCTTATCATGTTGGTAAGGTTTAATTTATGTAAATATTAATCTTATAAGTATAGAACGATCGAAAAAGTGCGGGTCATTACAGTACCTACCCGTTAAATAAATTTCGTCCCGAAATTTTAAAATTGTACCTATTTTGCGTCATCGAGAAACAAGTGTGGATACTTTTGTTTCATCTGATCCTCTCTTTCCCAAGTAAACTCGGGACCTCTTCGAGCATTCCAACGAACCTTAACGATCGGTATGCTGCTCTGCTTGAGCCGTTTAACTTCACGATCCATGATTTCGATTGGTTCTTCGATGAATTGTAGTTTTTCATCGACATGGATTTCTTCAAGAGGAATGGTGAGGTCTTCCTTTGCAAGAAACTTCTTAAGGTTCGAGACGTGAAATGTATTATGTACTCCGGCAAGTTGTTGCGGTAACTCGAGTCGATAAGCTACCGGTCCAATGCGTTCGATGATCTTGAACGGGCCTACATATCTTGGGTTCAGTTTACCTCTTTTACCGAAACGTATTACACCTTTCCAAGGTGACACCTTTAGCATAACCATGTCACCAATCTGAAACTCTAATGGTTTCCTTCGGACATCGGCGTAGCTCTTTTGGCGACTACGGGCTGTTTTCAATCTCTCCTTGATTTGTACTATCTTCTCAGTCGTTTCGTGTATGATCTCGGGACCAGTTAATTGTCGATCTCCTACTTCATTCCAACAAATAGGAGATCTACACTTCCTTCCGTACAATGCTTCGAATGGCGCAACTTTAATGCTCGCATGATAACTATTATTATACGAGAATTCTGCTAATGGTAGATATTTATCCCATCCGTTTCCAAAATCGATCACACATGCCCTGAGCATGTCTTCAAGAGTCTGAATTGTTCTTTCACTCTGCCCATCGATTTGCGGATGATATGCGGTACTCATATCCAAACGAGTTCCTAGTGCCTCCTGTAGTGATTGCCAGAACTTTGAGGTAAATCTACTATCACGATCAGATATAATGGAAATAGGTATTCCATGCCTTGAAACTATTTCCTTTATATATAATCGTAATAATTTCTCCATTCTATCCGTTTCCTTTATAGGCAAGAAATGTGCAGATTTGGTAAGACGATCAACAATTACCCAAATAGTGTCGTATCCCCAGGCAGTCTTTGGTAACTTCGTGATGAAATCCATGGTAATACCGTCCCATTTCCATTCTGGGATTTCTGGTTGTTGAAGTAATCCTGACGGCTTCTGGTGTTCTGCTTTGACTTTGGAACAAGTTAAACATTCCCCAACATATGTTGCAACGTCTGTCTTCAAATTAGGCCACCAATAATGCGTCTTAAGATCTTGATACATCTTTCCAACTCCAGGATGTATCGAGTATCTTGTCTTATGTGCCTCATTCAATATTAACTTCCTTAATCCACCCAACTTTGGTACCCAAATACGGTTTGCAAAATATCGAATTCCATCTTCCCGCATAACGAGTTGCTTCTCATACTTCTTCATTATTTCATTTCCTATATTTTCTTTAGTAAGTGCTTCTCGTTGAACTTCTTTGATTTGTGAGTTGAGATTCATGCGAATTTTTATGTTCATCGCTCGTACTCGAATTGGTTCTCGTTCCTTTCTGCTTAGTGCGTCAGCCACCACATTCGCTTTCCCGGGATGATAACGAATTTCACAATCATAGTCGTTTATTAACTCGACCCACCTACGTTGCCTCATGTTCAGCTGTTTCTGATCAAAAATATGTTGAAGGCTTTTATGATCAGTAAACACAGTGCATTTAACCCCATACAAGTAGTGTCTCCATATCTTCAATGCAAACACGACTGCTCCCAGTTCTAAATCATGCGTCGTATAATTCCGCTCGTGAATCTTCAATTGTCGGGATGCGTATGCAATAACTTTCTTCCGTTGCATAAGAACGCAACCAAAACCTTTTCGCGAAGCGTCACAATATATTTCAAAATCATCGTTCCCTTCTGGTAACGATAAAATAGGCGCCGTAGTTAACTTCTTCTTTAGTAATTGGAATGCACTCTCCTGCTCAGATGTCCATTCATATTTCTTCCCTTTTTGCGTTAACGCTGTCAACGGCTTAGCTATTCGGGAAAAATCTTGAATAAACCTTCTATAATAACCGGCTAAACCCAAAAATAGGCGTATCTGCGTTGGTGTCTTAGGAGTCTCCCATTTTTCAATGGCTTCAATTTTTGCTGGATCAACCTGAATTCCTTTGCTACTAACAACGTGGCCAAGAAATTGCACTTCTTTCAACCAGAAAGCACATTTAGAAAATTTAGCATATAGCTGTTCTTTTCTTAACAACTCTAATATCAACCTTAAATGCTGCTCATGCTCTTGCTCACTCTTGGAATAGATAAGAATATCATCAATGAAAACAATAACAAACTTATCTAGATATGGACTACAAACTCGATTCATGAGGTCCATGAATACAGCTGGCGCATTCGTCAATCCAAACGGCATGACCAAAAATTCGTAATGACCGTAACGTGTCCGAAAAGCAGTTTTCGGTATATCTTCTTCTTTGACGCGTAATTGATGATAGCCCGATCTTAGGTCAATTTTCGAGTACACACATGATCCTTGGAGTTGATCAAATAAGTCGTCAATTCTCGGTAGTGGATACCGATTTTTGATAGTTAACTTATTTAATTCACGATAATCTATACACATTCGGAAAGATCCGTCTTTCTTCTTGACGAATAAAATTGGAGCTCCCCACGGTGAAGTACTTGGTCGTATGAATCCACGATCCAGTAATTCTTTTAACTGACTCTGAAGTTCTTTTAACTCGGACGGTGCAAGTCTATATGGAGCACGGGCAACCGGTGCAGCTCCTGGTACAAGATCTATTTGAAATTCTACAGATCTAAATGGAGGTAATCCCGGCAACTCTTCCGGAAATACTTCAGGAAAATCTCTTGCCACAGGCACGTCATTGATGCACTTCTCTTTTTCTTTCTTTTCGACTTTATTAACATGTGCTAAGATAGCATAGCACCCTTTCTTCAAGCACTTTTGAGCTTTCAAATAACTAATGAGTTTTAGCTTTGAGTTACCCTTCTCTCCATAAATCATTACTGGCATTTTATCCTTACGAGGAATGCGAATTGCCTTCTTGGCGCACACAACTTCAGCTCCTATTTTGGACATCCAGTCCATGCCGACTATTACATCAAAACTTCCTAATTCTACGGGTATCAAATCAATCTTAAATGTTTCTCCGGCTAAATTTATTTTACAATCACAGCAAATTTTATCGGCTTTAATTAGTTTACCATTAGCTAACTCAATCATGTACTTAGCATCTAGAGGTAATGATGAACAATTCAATTTAGCGTGAAAGTCTCTACACACGTAACTTCTATCAGCACCAGTATCAAATATAATAGATGCGGATAAGTTATTAATGGTAAACGTACCCGTAACAAGCTCCGGGTCTTCACACGCCTCTCTAGCATTAATAACAAATGCTCTCCCTCGTGCAGGTCCGATATTCTTCTCTGGATTCGGGCACTGGCTCTTATAATGACCCTGTTTCCCACATCCATAACAAGTAACAGTAGCCAAAGCAGTTCTATTTGCATTAGTGGCAGGAGTCTTGGTACCATTTGTATTTGTAACGAGAGCCCTACAATCTTCAGCAAGATGACCCTTTCGATTACATTTTTTGCATACCACATTACAGTAACCAGAGTGATGTTTGTGGCATCGGTTGCATAAAGGATTTTGTCCTTTATAACCAAAGCTTAAACTACTACCCGCACCTTGCGTGATTTCTTGTTTCTTAAAAGATTGTTGTTGGTTACCTCGATCATAATTTCCATTCCACTTTCTTTTGTTACCTGATACCTTCACATCAGTATTGGATACTTTCTTATCCATGATGACCTGATCCATTAGCTCGTTTGCCATGGTTATAGCTTCATGAATTGTCTTAGGTTTCGATGCTGTAACATTTGCCTTGACCTTTTTGGGCAAACCATCTTTGTACATTTCAATCTTCCGTTCTTCGGTTGGAACCAATTCAGGACATAGCAAAACTAATTCCATGAATCGCTGATTGTAGTTGGTGATTTCAGTACCAACAACCTTCAGGCTTCGTAATTCATCTTCCAACTTCCTAACCTCATTCCTTGGACAATACTCATTGATTAACATTGTTTTGAATTCTTCCCAAGGAGTATCATAAGCTACATCTCCTCCTACAGCCTTCACATAATTTTTCCACCACGTGAGTGCACTATCTTGTAAAGTGCACGATGCATACTTGGTCATGTCCTTTTCAACACAACCACTTATTTTAAACACAGTCTCCATCTTTTCTATCCACCGGGTTAAACCGATCGGTCCTTCTGTTCCACTGAATGATGAGGGCTTGCAAGCTTGAAAAGTTTTGTAAGTGCACCCCACACGAGGATTTGGGTTAACTGCAGCACCTCTTGCAGCCTCGACCCATAACATTCTGTCGTTCACTCGCTGATTGATGAGTTCCTGGATTTCTTGTTCCGTCATTCGGTTCAATCGCGCCATATTCTTCTATAAGAATGAAAAGAAAATAATTATTCACATGGAATATTATAGATGTAGTGTATATTTACAGTACATTATAGCTTATTAATAATATGAACCAGGTATTATTATAAAAGCCTTTTCTTCTTATTAGCGTTTTATAATTATATCTAGGGTAGTACCTACCCGTTAATGTCCATACTTAATAGCTTAGTACAGAATCAATTACTACCATCTAAATAATACTTAACCATGGAAAATTATTGCATTTCACACTTCACTATTTTACATATGCTTATCTTACATCGAACATTAAGAAAACCACACTAATAATATTATACAAAACATTATATGATCCCATGGTTTAATACGGCAGCGTATCGTTTGGTCTATTTTCTAGGACGTTTAGGTTCAAGGAATGGCCAAACGCTTATCCTAGCTGTCTGCCTATATTTTGGCGGTGGGGCTGAAGAACTGGATGCCGGGATAGAACGAATAGGTATAGCGGGAGTAGGGGTGGTAGTGTTTAGTGGAGTTGGTGCCACATCATCCTCACTAAACTCGCGATTTGAATTTTCTAATTCATTAGCCTTTCGTTTCTTTCCTAATTCGAACTTGTCTTTCGTAATTTCCTGTATTTCTTCCTCGGGTTCACTTTCCGGGTTCCCTATAGTTGGTTCATCCGGAATTTGTGAGTCTTCCCCAAAGATATTATTTTCGTCATCGGATAGGTTAATGACTGAAACGCCATCTGAAGATTCTGATTCGGAGTCGCTGAATGTGATAATAAGTTTCGAGCCCGACATCTATCACATAACAACTAACCCATTAGTACTACATAATATTTACATATAAATTTTAACCAACAATGATAAGCAATGGTTTTTAAATCAGACCCTGTCAAAGTCCAGACTTACTAATGTATCCTAACGACTTATCAGTTAGACACACTAATGCAAACCTGGTTCGCTAAGACCACCGCTCTGATACCACATGTCATAACCCGTCCTTAACCATAAGAACGAGTTAGATAACGTATGATTTCATTGCGAGGTATTGACCTCTATATGCGACATTTTTAAAAGAACAACTGCATATATTTTACATTACAAACCATAATTCTTATTTTGATACAAGCTTTAGACAAAATAAAGATGATTATCGTTTAGCGATAATCTTAGACTTACAAACTTTACAAATGATGATAACAACACGATTTCTAGCATATTTTACAATACAAATCCTCGGATATGCAGTTTTATTTTTGACACAAATATGAGTACGCAAGATCCTGCTTAAATTCAACATGTTGCAGCGGAAGCTTCTAATTATTACCTGAGAATGAACATGCTTAAAACGTCAACATAAAGTTGGTGAGATATAGGTTTAATGCCAGCAGCAATATATATATAGACCACAAGATTTCATATATAAACATTTTAATAAAAATATTCTAAGTGGTTGAGCACTTGGTAACCATACTTAACATTTAATCACGTCGCATATTCCCTTTATTATGAAATCTGACTACACTTGGTACGGTGTAGTAAGATTTCATAATAAAGGGAATATGCGACGTGATTAAATGTTAAGTATGGTTACCAAGTGCTCAACCACTTAGAATATTTTTATTAAAATGTTTATATATGAAATCTTGTGGTCTATATATATATTGCTGCTGGCATTAAACCTATATCTCACCAACTTTATGTTGACGTTTTAAGCATGTTCATTCTCAGGTGATAATTAGAAGCTTCCGCTGCAACATGTTGAATTTAAGCAGGATCTTGCGTACTCATATTTGTGTCAAAAATAAAACTGCATATCCGAGGATTTGTATTGTAAAATATGCTAGAAATCGTGTTGTTATCATCATTTGTAAAGTTTGTAAGTCTAAGATTATCGCTAAACGATAATCATCTTTATTTTGTCTAAAGCTTGTATCAAAATAAGAATTATGGTTTGTAATGTAAAATATATGCAGTTGTTCTTTTAAAAATGTCGCATATAGAGGTCAATACCTCGCAATGAAATCATACGTTATCTAACTCGTTCTTATGGTTAAGGACGGGTTATGACATGAAGTTAGAAGGATTAACTTTTGTTTGCGAACAAGTTTAGAATTAACTAAACTATGTTCTAGTGATTACGAGTTTAAACCTCCGAATAAGATAGTTTTATATATATGAATCCAATGATGTTATGAACATCATTACTACCTCAAGTTTAGTAGGTAAACCTACTGGAAGTGACAATAAATGATCTAGCTTCAAAGGATCTTGGATGGCTTGAAAGTTCTTGAAGTAGGATCATGACACAAAAACAAGTTCAAGTAAGATTTTTACTCGAATTAAGATAGTTTATAGTTATAGAAATTGAATCAAAGTTTGAATATGAATATTACCTTGAATAAGAAAGATAACCTACTGTATATAACAAAGGTTTCTTGATGTTAGATGATTACTTGGAATGGATTAGAAAGCTTGGAAGTAAATTAGTAAACTTGAAGGGATTTTTGAAGTGTTCTTCCTATGATGATTATAGCTTGATTCTTGAAGTGATTTTTGATGAAGATGATGATTAACTACTGGAAAAATACGTTCATAATAGTGTGTGTGTGTGTGTGTTGAGAGAGAATTAGAAAGAGAATTGGAAGTGAAATGGAGTGAATGATGAGTAGTAATTGGTGAGTGGTGAGTGGGGTTAAAAGGAGTTCTAGTTAGTTGACTAGCTCATGGTAGAAGTTAAAATTGATTAGTCATACATGACATAATCAAGAGTGGAATCCCATGCTAGTTCCTATTGGTATATACTCATAGTAAGTACGTTTTGAAGCTGTGTATAATACGGATAAGAATACGACTAGAATTCTTGATGAAAGAAAAGAATGGAAAAGTAACTATAATCATTTTCGTTAAGTATGAGTGTTTTGATATATGACTTGAAGTCTTCCAAAAGTATTTTAATACATCTAAATACACTACATGTATATACATTTTAACTGAGTCGTTAAGTCATCGTTAGTCGTTACATGTAAGTGTTGTTTTGAAACCTTTAAGTTAACGATCTCAATTAATGTTGTTAACCCATTGTTTATTATATCTAATGAGATGTTAAATTATTATATTATCATGATATTATGATATATTAATATATCTTAATATGATATATATACATTTAAATGTCGTTACAACGATAATCGTTACATATATGTCTCGTTTCGAAATCCTTAAGTTAGTAGTCTTGTTTATATGTATATAACTCATTGTTAATATACTTATGGAGATACTTACTTATCATAATCTCATGTTAACCATATGTATATCAATATATATATCGTCATGTCGTTTTTACAAGTTTTAACGTTCGTGAATCGCCGGTCAACTTGGGTGGTCAATTGTCTATATGAAACATATTTCAATTATCAAGTCTTAACAAGTTTGATTGCTTAACATGTTGGAAACATTTAATCATGCAAATATCAATCTCAATTAATATATATAAACATGGAAAAGTTCGGGTCACTACAGTACCTACCCGTTAAATAAATTTCGTCCCGAAATTTTAAGCTGTTGAAGGTGTTGACGAATCTTCTGGAAATAGATGTGGGTATTTCTTCTTCATCTGATCTTCATGCTCCCAAGTGAACTCGGGTCCTCTACGAGCATTCCATCGAACCTTAACAATTGGTATCTTGTTTTGCTTAAGTCTTTTAACCTCACGATCCATTATTTCGACGGGTTCTTCGATGAATTGGAGTTTTTCGTTGATTTGGATTTCATCTAATGGAATAGTGAGATCTTCTTTAGCAAAACATTTCTTCAAATTCGAGACGTGGAAAGTGTTATGTACAGCCGCGAGTTGTTGAGGTAACTCAAGTCGGTAAGCTACTGGTCCGACACGATCAATAATCTTGAATGGTCCAATATACCTTGGATTTAATTTCCCTCGTTTACCAAATCGAACAACGCCTTTCCAAGGTGCAACTTTAAGCATGACCATCTCTCCAATTTCAAATTCTATATCTTTTCTTTTAATGTCAGCGTAGCTCTTTTGTCGACTTTGGACGGTTTTCAACCGTTGTTGAATTTGGATTATCTTCTCGGTAGTTTCTTGTATAATCTCCGGACCCGTAATCTGTCTATCCCCCACTTCACTCCAACAAATCAGAGACCTGCACTTTCTACCATAAAGTGCTTCAAACGGCGCCATCTCAATGCTTGAATGGTAACTGTTGTTGTAGGAAAATTCTGCTAATGGTAGATGTCGATCCCAACTGTTTCCGAAATCAATAACACATGCTCGTAGTATGTCTTCAAGCGTTTGTATCGTCCTTTCGCTCTGCCCATCAGTTTGTGGATGATAGGCAGTACTCATGTCTAGACGAGTTCCTAATGCTTGCTGTAATGTCTGCCAGAATCTTGAAATAAATCTGCCATCCCTATCAGAGATAATAGAGATTGGTATTCCATGTCTGGAGACGACTTCCTTCAAATACAGTCGTGATAACTTCTCCATCTTGTCATCTTCTCTTATTGGCAGGAAGTGTGCTGATTTGGTGAGACGATCAACTATTACCCAAATAGTATCAAAACCACTTGCAGTCCTTGGCAATTTAGTGATGAAATCCATGGTAATGTTTTCCCATTTCCATTCCGGGATTTCGGGTTGTTGAAGTAGACCTGATGGTTTCTGATGCTCAGCTTTGACTTTAGAACACGTCAAACATTCTCCTACGTATTTAGCAACATCGGATTTCATACCCGGCCACCAAAAATGTTTCTTGAGATCCTTGTACATCTTCCCCGTTCCAGGATGTATTGAGTATCTGGTTTTATGAGCTTCTCTAAGTACCATTTCTCTCATATCTCCAAATTTTGGTACCCAAATCCTTTCAGCCCTATACCGGGTTCTGTCTTCCCGAATATTAAGATGCTTCTCCGATCCTTTGGGTATTTCATCCTTTAAATTTCCCTCTTTTAAAACTCCTTGTTGCGCCTCTTTTATTTGAGTGGTAAGGTTATTATGAATCATTATATTCATAGATTTTACTCGAATGGGTTCTCTGTCCTTCCTGCTCAAGGCATCGGCTACCACATTTGCCTTCCCCGGGTGGTAACGAATCTCAAAGTCGTAATCATTCAATAATTCAATCCACCTACGCTGCCTCATATTCAGTTGTTTCTGATTAAATATGTGTTGAAGACTTTTGTGTTCGGTATATATAATACTTTTGACCCCATATAAGTAGTGCCTCCAAGTCTTTAATGCAAAAACAACCGCGCCTAATTCCAAATCATGCGTCGTATAATTTTGTTCGTGAATCTTCAATTGTCTAGACGCATAAGCAATCACCTTCGTTCGTTGCATTAATACACAACCGAGACCTTGCTTTGATGCGTCACAATAAATCACAAAATCATCATTCCCTTCAGGCAATGACAATATAGGTGCCGTAGTTAGCTTTTTCTTAAATAACTGAAACGCTTTCTCTTGTTCATCATTCCATTCAAATTTCTTCCCTTTATGAGTTAATGCAGTCAAGGGTTTTGCTATTCTGGAAAAGTCTTGGATGAACCTTCTGTAGTAACCAGCTAGTCCTAAAAACTGGCGTATGTGTTTCGGAGTTTTCGGGATTTCCCACTTTTCAACAGTTTCTATCTTTGCCGGATCCACCTTAATACCTTCTTTGTTCACTATGTGACCGAGGAATTGAACTTCTTCCAACCAAAATGCACACTTTGAAAACTTAGCGTACAATTCTTCCTTCCTCAATACTTCTAACACCTTTCTCAAATGTTCACCGTGTTCTTGGTCATTCTTTGAGTAAATAAGTATGTCATCAATGAAAATAATGACAAACTTGTCAAGGTATGGTCCACACACTCGGTTCATAAGGTCCATGAACACAGCTGGTGCATTAGTTAAACCAAACGGCATGACCATAAACTCGTAATGACCGTAACGTGTTCTGAAAGAAGTCTTTGGAATATCATCTTCTTTCACCCGCATTTGATGATACCCGGAACGTAAGTCAATCTTTGAATAAACAGACGAGCCTTGTAGTTGATCAAATAAGTCGTCGATTCTCGGTAGTGGGTAGCGGTTCTTGATGGTAAGTTTGTTCAACTCTCGGTAGTCGATACACAACCTGAATGTACCATCTTTCTTCTTGACAAACAAAACAGGAGCTCCCCACGGTGATGTGCTTGGTCGAATAAAACCACGCTCTAAAAGTTCTTGTAATTGGCTTTGCAGTTCTTTCATCTCGCTGGGTACGAGTCTGTAAGGAGCACGAGCTATTGGTGCAGCTCCTGGTACAAGATCTATTTGAAATTCAACGGATCGATGTGGGGGTAATCCCGGTAATTCTTTCGGAAATACATCGGGAAATTCTTTTGCAATGGGAACATCATTGATGCTCTTTTCTTCAGTTTGTACTTTCTCGACGTGTGCTAGAACAGCATAGCAACCTTTTCTTATTAGTTTTTGTGCCTTCAAATTACTAATAAGATGTAGCTTCGTGTTGCCCTTTTCTCCGTACACCATTAAGGGTTTTCCTTTTTCTCGTATAATGCGAATTGCATTTTTGTAACAAACGATCTCTGCTTTCACTTCTTTCAACCAGTCCATACCGATTATCACATCAAAACTCCCTAACTCTACTGGTATCAAATCAATCTTAAATGTTTCGCTAACCAGTTTAATTTCTCGATTCCGACATATATTATCTGCTGAAATTAATTTACCATTTGCTAATTCGAGTAAAAATTTACTATCCAAAGGCGTCAATGGACAACTTAATTTAGCACAAAAATCTCTACTCATATAGCTTCTATCCGCACCCGAATCAAATAAAACGTAAGCAGATTTATTGTCAATAAGAAACGTACCCGTAACAAGCTCCGGGTCTTCCTGTACCTCTGCCGCATTAATATTGAAAACTCTTCCGCGGCCTTGTCCATTCGTGTTCTCCTGGTTCGGGAATTTCTAATAATGTGGCCCGGTTTTCCACATTTATAACAAACTACATTGGCATAACTTGCTCCGACACTACTTGCTCCGCCATTACTCGTTCCGACACCATTTGTTCCTTTCGTTCTATTAACCCCTGGTCCATAGACCTCACACTTCGCCGCACTATGACCATTTCTTTTACACTTGTTGCAAAATTTGGTGCAGACCCCGAGTGATACTTTTCACACCTTTGGCATAGCTGCTTCTGATTGTTGTTGTTGTTGCGGTTATTATTGTTATTGGGATGATTGTTGTAGTTGCTGTTGTTGTTGTTGTTGTTGTTGTTGTTGTTGGGCCGTTTGTTGTAGTTGCAATTGATGTTGCGATTGTTGGGATAATTGTTGCGATTATTGTTGTAATTGCTGTTGTTGTTGTATTGGTGATTCTTATCACCGTTTTCCTCCCACTTTCTTTTGACTTGCTTCACATTGGCCTCTTCAGCAGTCTGTTCTTTAATTCTTTCTTCAATCTGGTTCACTAGTTTGTGAGCCATTCTACATGCCTGTTGTATGGAGGTGGGCTCGTGTGAACTTATATCTTCTTGGATTCTTTCCGGTAATCCTTTCACAAACGCGTCGATCTTCTCTTCCTCATCTTCGAATGCTCCCGGACACAATAGGCACAATTCTGTGAATCGTCTTTCGTACGTGGTAATATCAAATCCTTGGGTTCATAACCCTCTAAGTTCTGTCTTGAGCTTATTGACCTTGGTTCTGGGACGGTACTTCTCGTTCATCAAGTGCTTGAATGCTGACCACGGTAGTGCGTACGCATCATCTTGTCCCACTTGCTCTAGATAGGTATTCCACCATGTTAACGCAGAACCTGTGAAGGTATACGTAGCGTACTTCACTTTGTCCTCTTCAGTACACTTACTTATGGCAAACACCGATTTGACCTTCTCGGTCCACCATTTCAATCTGATCGGTCCTTCGGTTCCATCAAATTCCAAAGGTTTGCAGGCAGTGAATTCTTTGTAGGTGCATCCTACACGATTTCCTGTACTGCTAGATCCAAGGTTATTGTTGGTATGTAGCGCAGCCTGTACTGCGGCTATGTTTGAAGCTAGAAAAGTACGGAATTCCTCTTCATTCATATTCACGGTGTGTCGAGTAGTCGGTGCCATTTCCTTCAAAATTGTCAAATGGAACAAGTTAATCATACAGAATATTAAGAGTAGTTAATAGTATTTCGTAGCATAATATGAACTCATTTATAAAAGCTTTTTCTTCATATTAGCGTTTTATAAGTTTAAATTCGGGTAGTACCTACCCGTTAAGTTCATACTTAGTAGCTAATATACAATTCAACTACTACAATTCTATATGAAAAACTGATTGTAATAATATTTCGCGTTCAAACTTTTATACAATATTTTACAAACTTACAATACCGCTTATTTTACATAAAGCATGAAATATAGCACACAATAACTTTGATACAAGATAGTTGTGAAGATAATTCTAGCTAGTACACAAGTCGTTCAGCAAAGGCAATAAAGACACGTAATTCATACGTCCAGAAACAAGTCATGCATTCTGGTTTTACTAGGACTACTTCCCATCCTTGGTCTTGTGGAACATAACCGTTATGGCCGTTGATAAGACAGCGTGTTGTAACGTTGTCAAAGGGACGAGGGTTACGTAATGTCCAACAGTCCCGTAACAATCTAAAAACCTCATTTCTTACCCCAATTACCGACTCCGTCACTTGTGGGAACGTTTTGTTTAATAGTTGTAGCCCGATGTTCTTTTTCTCAGTTTGGTGAGAAGCGAACATTACTAACCCGTAAGCATAGCATGCTTCTTTATGTTGCATGTTAGCCGCTTTTTCTAAATCATGAAGTCCTATATTCGGATACATTGAGTCAAAATAATTTCTTAACCCATTGCGTAAAATAGCATTTGGGTTCCCCGCAATATATGCGTCAAAGTAAACACATCGTAACTTATGGATTTTCCAATGTGATATCCCCCATCTTTCGAACGAAAGCCTTTTATAAACCAAGGCATTCTTGGAACGTTCTTCGAATGTCTTACAAACTGATCTCGCCTTAAATAGTTGTGTCGAGGAATTCTGACCGACTCTAGACAAGATTTCATCAATCATGTCTCCAGGTAGGTCTCTTAAAATATTGGGTTGTCTATCCATTTTGTGTTTTTATACTGTAAAATAGACAAGAGTTAGATTCATAAAAAAAAAAATACTTATTAATACAAGCAATTTTTACATATATCATAAAGCATAAGCACACTATATTACATATATTACACCACACGAATACAACTATCTTATTCCGACTCTCTCGTTTCTTCTTGTTCGGTTTTGGTTCGTTTTGCCAAGTTTCTAGGGATATATGATGTTCCCCTAATACGAGCCGTCGTTGTCCACATTGGTTTAGAAAAACCTGGTGGTTTAGAGGTTCCCGGGTCATTGTTACAACTTAAGGACTTTGGGGGTTGATGATACATATAAAGTTCATCGGGGTTGGAATTAGATTTCTCTATTTTTATGCCCTTTCCCTTATTATTTTCTTTTGCCTTTTTAAATTCAGTTGGGGTAATTTCTATAACATCATCGGAATTCTCGTCGGAATCCGATTCATCGGAGAATTGGTAATCCTCCCAATATTTTGCTTCCTTGGCGGAAACACCATTGACCATAATTAACCTTGGTCGGTTGGTTGAGGATTCTCTTTTACTTAACCGTTTTATTATTTCCCCCACCGGTTCTATTTCTTCTTCCGGTTCCGATTCTTCTTCCGGTTCCGACTCTTCTTCCGGTTCCTCTTCAGGAACTTGTGAATCAGACCACGAATCATTCCAATTTACATTTGACTCTTCATTATTATTAGGTGAGTCAATGGGACTTGTTCTAGAGGTAGACATCTATCACATAATATCAAACACATTAAGAGATTAATATATCACATAATATTCATATGTTAAAAATATATAGTTTCCAACAAAAATGTTAAGCAATCATTTTTAAAGAAAACACGGTCGAAGTCCAGACTCACTAATGCATCCTAACAAACTCGATAAGACACACTAATGCAAATTTTCTGGTTCTCTAAGACCAACGCTCGGATACCAACTGAAATGTCCCGTTCTTATTGATTAAAAACGTTCCATATTAATTGATTTCGTTGCGAGGTTTTGACCTCTATATGAGACGTTTTTCAAAGACTGCATTCATTTTTAAAACAAACCATAACCTTTATTTCATAAATAAAGGTTTAAAAAGCTTTACATAGATTATCAAATAATGATAATCTAAAATATCCTGTTTACACACGACCATTACATAATGGTTTACAATACAAATATGTTACATCGAAATCAGTTTCTTGAATGCAGTTTTTACACAATATCATACAAACATGGACTCCAAATCTTGTCCTTATTTTAGTATGCAACAGCGGAAGCTCTTAGTATTCACCAGAGAATAAACATGCTTTAAACGTCAACAAAAATGTTGGTGAGTTATAGGTTTAACCTATATATATCAAATCGTAACAATAGACCACAAGATTTCATATTTCAATACACATCCCATACATAGAGATAAAAATCATTCATATGGTGAACACCTGGTAACCGACATTAACAAGATGCATATATATAAGAATATCCCCATCATTCCGGGACACCCTTCGGATATGATATAAATTTCGAAGTACTAAAGCATCCGGTACTTTGGATGGGGTTTGTTAGGCCTAATAGATCTATCTTTAGGATTCGCGTCAATTAGGGTGTCTGTTCCCTAATTCTTAGATTACCAGACTTAATAAAAAGGGGCATATTCGATTTCGATAATTCAACCATAGAATGTAGTTTCACGTACTTGTGTCTATTTTGTAAATCATTTATAAAACCTGCATGTATTCTCATCCCAAAAATATTAGATTTTAAAAGTGGGACTACAACTCAATTTCACAGATTTTTACTTCGTCGGGAAGTAAGACTTGGCCACTGGTTGATTCACGAACCTATAATAATATATACATATATATCAAAGTATGTTTAAAATATATTTACAACACTTTTAGTATATTTTGATGTTTTAAGTTTATTAAGTCAGCTGTCCTCGTTAGTAACCTACAACTAGTTGTCCACAGTTAGATGTACAGAAATAAATCGATAAATATTATCTTGAATCAATCCACGACCCAGTGTATACGTATCTCAGTATTGATCACAACTCAAACTATATATATTTTGGAATCAACCTCAACCCTGTATAGCTAACTCCAACATTCACATATAGAGTGTCTATGGTTGTTCCGAAATATATATAGATGTGTCGACATGATAGGTCGAAACATTGTATACGTGTCTATGGTATCTCAAGATTACATAATATACAATACAAGTTGATTAAGTTATGGTTGGAATAGATTTGTTACCAATTTTCACGTAGCTAAAATGAGAAAAATTATCCAATCTTGTTTTACCCATAACTTCTTTATTTTAAATCCGTTTTGAGTGAATAAAATTGCTATGGTTTCATATTGAACTCTATTTTATGAATCTAAATAGAAAAGTATAGGTTTATAGTCGGAAAAATATGTTACAAGTCGTTTTTATAAAGGTAGTCATTTCAGTCGAAAGAACGACGTCCAGATGACCATTTTAGAAAACATACTTCCACTTTGAGTTTAACCATAATTTTTGGATATAGTTTCATGTTCATAATAAAAATCATTTTCTCAGAATAACAACTTTTAAATCAAAGTTTATCATAATTTTTAATTAACTAACCCAAAACAGCCCGCGGTGTTACTACGACGGCGTAAATCCGGTTTTACAGTGTTTTTTTTCGTGTTTCCAGGTTTTAAATCATTAAGTTAGCATATCATATAGATATAGAACATGTGTGTAGTTAATTTTAAAAGTCAAGTTAGAAGGATTAACTTTTGTTTGCGAACAAGTTTAGAATTAACTAAACTATGTTCTAGTGATTACGAGTTTAAACCTTCGAATAAGATAGTTTTATATATTTGAATCCAATGATGTTATGAACATCATTACTACCTCAAGTTTAGTAGGTAAATCTACTGGAAGTGACAAGAATTTATCTAACTTCAAAGGATCTTGGATGGCTTGAAAGTTCTTGAAGTAGGATCATGACACAAAAACAAGTTCAAGTAAGATTTTTACTCGAATTAAGATAGTTTATAGTTATAGAAATTGAATCAAAGTTTGAATATGAATATTACCTTGAATAAGAAAGATAACCTACTGTATATAACAAAGGTTTCTTGATCTTAGATGATTACTTGGAATGGATTAGAAAGCTTGGAAGTAAATTAGTAAACTTGAAGGGATTTTTGAAGTGTTCTTGAAGTGTTCTTCCTATGATGATTATAGCTTGATTCTTGAAGTGATTTTTGATGAAGATGATGATTAACTACTGGAAAAATACGTTCATAATAGTGTGTGTGTGTGTGTTGAGAGAGAATTAGAAAGAGAATTGGAAGTGAAATGGAGTGAATGATGAGTAGTAATTGGTGAGTGGTGAGTGGGGTTAAAAGGAGTTCTAGTTAGTTGACTAGCTCATGGTAGAAGTTAAAATTGATTAGTCATACATGACATAATCAAGAGTGGAATCCCATGCTAGTTCCTATTGGTATATACTCATAGTAAGTACGTTTTGAAGCTGTGTATAATACGGATAAGAATACGACTAGAATTCTTGATGAAAGAAAAGAATGGAAAAGTAACTGTAACCATTTTCGTTAAGTATGAGTGTTTTGATATATGACTTGAAGTCTTCCAAAAGTATTTTAATACATCTAAATACACTACATGTATATACATTTTAACTGAGTCGTTAAGTCATCGTTAGTCGTTACATGTAAGTGTTGTTTTGAAACCTTTAAGTTAACGATCTCAATTAATGTTGTTAACCCATTGTTTATTATATCTAATGAGATGTTAAATTATTATATTATCATGATATTATGATATATTAATATATCTTAATATGATATATATACATTTAAATGTCGTTACAACGATAATCGTTACATATATGTCTCGTTTCGAAATCCTTAAGTTAGTAGTCTTGTTTATATGTATATAACTCATTGTTAATATACTTATGGAGATACTTACTTATCATAATCTCATGTTAACCATATGTATATCCATATATATATCGTCATGTTTTAACGTTCGTGAATCGCCGGTCAACTTGGGTGGTCAATTGTCTATATGAAACATATTTCAATTAATCAAGTCTTAACAAGTTTGATTGCTTAACATGTTGGAAACATTTAATCATGTAAATATCAATCTCAATTAATATATATAAACATGGAAAAGTTCGGGTCACTACAACACCTGGTGCAAAAAATGTTATCATTTTCCCCGCTCCTCCATGGTCCACGCTGCCTTCATACGGTTCACAATACCATTATACTTATTGCAATCAGCATTCAACTTGGTCCACTTCGAAGACAATGCATCTTTCGTACGAGCACACGGTGGATTACGTTTGTTGTATTCTTCAACAATTTGGTACCAAAAGATTTTCCCTATACGTATAAACGTTGTCAGCGTATCTATAGTTATATATATAAATAATAATATACTCATACATATATAATAAATATATACGCATACATATATAATAAATATATACGCATACATATATAATAAATATATACACCAACATATATATAATAAATAATGCGTAAATATATACTTATAAATATAATATACGTGTAAATATAGTATAAACGTGTAAAATATATATAAATAATGCGTATATACCAATCATTGCGCATCCTACAATCGAGTTCTCGGAAACATGTATCCAACATTGAGCCAAACGTAACTCGTCATGGGCATCCCACGTGGTTTGGTTGCGGCTCGAACCTTCTTCATTCATCGGCTTCTTTCCTTTCCTTTGCTTTGGCTTTTTTGAGACGTTGGGGACGGCATTTCATCGGATTGATTGTTTGATAGATTATTTGAGTAATGTTGTGAGTCGCTTCTTCCTTGATTGTTGAAAGCTTTCCAAACCAAAAATTCGCAGTAGTCATCTTGAGTTTGTGGCACTTGAGTTTGATTAATCGAACCATATTGACTACCAAACGAACCATATTGAGTACCACTTTCATTTTGCGTATTAACCCAAGTATTAGGATTACTCCAATTCTAATTTTGGCCAAATGCATTGCTTGGATTCATAGGGTGTTGTGGGTGATTAGTGTTGTGTGGATTCATATTGTGGAGTGTGTTTTAATTGAAGAAATTGTGTGTGTAATGAAATGGGGATATGGTGTGTATATATAATGTTATAAAATTTTATTCGAAAAAAAAAACAGCTTCAAACGGATATATTTTGAATTTGGGGCCACTAACGGATTAAAAACCAAAGTCTTGCAGACGACGTCGGAGCTAGCGACGCTGAACCGACGCCGACACGGTATGGGGCGACGGTCGGTTTGGAGAAATCAAATTCCAACGCTAAGAATTGATCCTCCACACCGCATGCTCTTAGTGGTAGGGAGTTAAAAATCTCTGTTTGAATACTCAAGTTCAAAGCTCACAGACTACATTTTGGTGTCTTGTCTTTAGAAGAAAACCTCGAACACAAAAAGAATTTCAAACTAATTATATAATGATATATGTATATTCATATTTTTCTAAAAACTTAATTTTAATATTACTTTATAATAATGTTCTGTTGATAAAAAAAGTTCAAACTCCGTCATTAATTATACAAGTTAAAACTAACGGTGTTAGAGTTGACACACAGTGTTTGAAAATGAGATTGATGGGATTTGAATTGTTTCAATACGTCTATTTTTATCCAGAAAAAGATTTATATACCTTTGAATTTATAGGAGAGCTCATTTAAGGTTTGATGAGCAATCACATCCATTGCTATAAACCCCCGCCTGTTCTCTTGAATTGCATCATTTGTTTAACTTACTTATATTTTTGCAAGAAATGTAATTTTGATTTAGACTTTATATCTAGTAATAACATTGCATCTAATTTAATTTAAAACCTTCTAAAATTACTACCTCACTACCACATATATTGTTTTTTAAAAGCAAACAATTTTATTAATAGGAAAGGAATATTACAATTGGTATGAGAGGAATATTATATATACATCTAACAGGATAATGATATTAGTATAAAAAGAAACTGGAAAATGCTCGTGAATCAACTTGATGCCAAACAGGAAGTGAAGTCCCCTTTCAACCATTACTTTTAACGAGCTGGAGGTAGACCCGGTTTCATATGATGAACTTGTTAATTTCGAAGTAGTAGCTGGAGATATTAGCAATGCATAAGTGTTATTTTTAGCCAATTCCTTCTTTATTTGGGGGGTTTGCATCGAAGAACTTCGGGTCAGATATCCATTAGAGTCATTCTAGATTTCCTTTCTTACAATGACTTGAAATCCATTCGAAACTTTTCGTTTGGATTTCGGAAGCTAAGTTTGCATTGCTTGCTCGTTCTTTTCCAAAGACGTAGGCGTTGTGGTTCTTCCATATAATATAACTCGTAACCCACACCACCGCTTGCCAAATGGAGAAAATTTTGTGTACGTTTTTACACCAGAATTGATTCCGTTGAATAGGTCAGATAAGTTTGAGGTGTTGAGTTGGTCTAGTTTCCACCATTTTCAAATTTTCCCCCATATATCCGAAGCTTTTTTAAGTTATAAAAACGCATGGTCTAAAGACTCGATTTCATCATCACATACAGGATATCTAACCGTATGTAAGTCAATACCTCGATGGCTAAGTTTCATTCTCACGGGAAGTTTATTTTGTAAAGCACACCAGACGAAAATGCCAACTTTTTGTGGTATCTTTTTGTTGATTAGAGTTGGTTCTCTTAGAATGGAAGTTACAGCTGCCTTTGCTTCTAAGTGATCAATGAGGGATTTAGTGGTACATATTCCGTTATATGTTGTGGATGGCATAAATTTCTAATTGTAATATAGTCATTTGTAATGATATTTTAGTTATGATTTATTATTTAGTTACTAATAAAGTTATTTAATTACCATTAAAAAGTTGTTAATAAATTTTGGTCAGTATATGATATTAGTGACCAAATAAATTGTCACTATAATGGTCAATTTTAGTATTTTTGTCTATAATGATGATTTGTGACGGATCAATAGTGACGAAAAGTAAACAACATATTTTAATCACTAACTTGATTTAATGACTAATTTAGTGTTATTGATGACCAATAACTCTCGTAACTAAAGATATTTTAGTTATTAGATATATATATATATCTTTCATATTCACTCTTATTAAATTATTCTTTAGAATTACTAGAATTTTTATTGAAACTAAATAATCTATGTAATAATAGCATGTGGCCCTAACACGGGTGTTAGTTAAATCCTTTTAACTATTGTCTGAATTGTTAAATAATCACTGTGCAACATAACAATAGGAAATTACTCGTAATAATTATGTTGGTTGTGGGCTAGTAGTTTATAGGTGGTCCTTCAACAATAAATAATTAGTTCAAGTAATTAAGTTTTGATAAATACAAAATTATAAGATAAAAATATTATTTTTATTAATTGGATCAATCCAGTTTTAAACATACCTTAAATTTTGTATGTGCCACATACGAAACGCGTAAGGGGCGAGGGGCCCCTCCTGCCCTAATAAAGCTCCGCCCTTGCATCCGTATTTATTCACTCCGCTGGTTGAAGTTATCTTTACTGTTTTTATTCTTTTTTCTTGTAACATGTATATTTTGTACACAAACTTAAATTTTCCGTTTACGAGAAGCTTGATCCTAATACATTCTATTATATAAACAACAATACTGATCGTATAAAAATAGAAGGTTGAATATTTGTAAATGTGATACTTAACAAGATCATATGTTTACTTGTTTACCAAACAACGTCATATATTCATATGGACACACTATTAGGTATACCTCTTCCAGTGAGCCCCTCTTTACTACTGGGGTTGAGTAGTGTGTATGGTACTTTAACAGGTCCATACCTATTCTTGAACTTAACATCTTTGTTCATGTTATCAATTCTTTCCTCGATTTCTTTCAACTTATCTCCGAATCTTTTGAACGCATTCAAAGGTTCTACGTCCATGGTCCACTTGGGGCACTCTCTTTGTCCAAGATACACCTCATCCGACGAATGCCTTGACAATATCTCTATCAAAGTAACACTAAGAAGTGACTGCAGTTGAGGACTCACGGTTTTCAAGAAAACTTTTTTAGGGTCCTTTTTAAGCTCGTCATATTCGGGAGTGTTTGGTTCAGGCATAAGCCTACGACTTAGAGTTGGCCGATTAGGTGGATATCCAGCATATGGATATTGCCCAAAGTTTACAGCTGCATGAAGTGCAGAAGATATCCATATGATTATTGTGCAATTTTCAATCAAGTCTTGAACCGAGCTCATCTTGGTCCACCATGACTCGTGTTTCAAGTCACCATGTCCCTCTTCTCTAATTTCCTTCCACCACGATTGAAGTTCAACGTCATTTTGAACCACGTCGTCATTTTTATAGTAAAACTTACAATATTCTTCAACCCATGTTTTAATGGCTGACCAAATCTGAAGCCCATCCACAGCATATGGGTAATCCTCGATTAGTAACCTAACGCCGTGAGGAGAATTTGTATCCTCAACTGCCATCCCCCTATATAGTAACAATCATATGTACTGTTGTAAAAAACCCGATTAATCCCTAATCCCTGATTACTCATTTTCAAGAGCGATCCGATTCGATTTTCTAAAATCCGTTTAATTAATCGGTCAACGTCAATTGATGAGTCAAAATCGAATTAATCATCAAAGTCAGTCAAAGCCAAAATTGGTCAACATTGTAACATGAATTTATACTAGAATATTATAGTTTTTAAATAAAATTAACAATTTTAAACAATTATGTTAAAATTTATGTTTATGGTTTCTTCTATATTTACATGTACAAATTTTGAAATCCAATATTGAAATGTATAAAGTACAATCTGATTAATTCCCGAGTAATCTTCGAATTACCGATTAATCCATCTAAAATCCGGACCGATTAATCCCCGAATAGCGAATTTTGCAACCTTGATCATATGTACTTAAATTATCATAAATACAATTAAGCACATGTTACCTTTGACGAGTTCCTATTCTTACAATTAATACATTTTCAATATATATAATAGCCATGGGGAATGAATAGTAACCACCGGTTGATGTCAGCGTCGCATCATTTATTTTGTCTTTTTTTGAATTTTCTTTTTTATTTTATGAATTTTATTTTTGGACCCAACGAAGTGGGCCCTCCGGACCACTTCCTAGTTTAATACATAAGTTATCGAATGAATAGCGCATACCTCAATATAAGATCTTTCGGGAGAGCTTGGTTAGGGAACACCCATTCCTTGTATATCTCTGAGCATATTTCGATAGAATAACTCCCTGTAAAGAAGGTTCGCTCGAGAATACCATTGCTGTTAATCAAGATATTCCTCGCAGAAGCGTTTATGTTCATTGTATCACGAAAATGGGGATGAAGAAGCTTGTTTATAGGATGGAGCACACTTAGTTGCCTATTTGTTGCAATCACAAATGGCTCAATAACTGCATGTGTGTTCAACCTAAATCAAGTACATATGAACTATATCAGTGAATTAATTGCAGTTAAAATCATATAAATTATGAACTATATAATCAATTAAGGGTTAGCTAGTATTATGTGCAAGCTCTTAAAATTTACCAATGACTAATGAGTTGATGAATTCCAGAATCATTCACTGCTACATATGTTTTAGCCAACTGCCAAATTTCAGCTTCTACTCCATTTTTTGTCGGAGTGCATACTTTGCTGATGGCACCAAGTTTATCACCATCCGGATGAGGTAAGCTCAACTCGATAGCAATTGGTTTTAACGTACCATCTTTTTGTAAGAAAAGTAAAGTTCTCGTGGCATATATCTTGCTAGAAGTAGCATTAATTCGTCGCACATATGGCATTAAAGAGTCATGATAATCCAATGTAAAAAGCCTATTGGCTTTCACAACCTGTATAATAAGTTTAGATGATCACTTGTTAGTGCATAATTGTATTCCCTAGTTCTCTTGTACTTACATGTTTATTTCAGTCATGTATTGGCGGACTTGTAATAATGTACGTTGACTATTGAATGTTGGTTAATAATCGTGAATGTTGAAATCAATAGTTAAACTGACCCTACAGTCGCTGACTGACAGGGTCAGTCGATCGACTGAAGACACCATCGATAGATTAGTGTAGGTCGGTGTAAGTTGATCATCGATCGACTATGTGAGACAATCGACCGACTGACAGAGTCAGTCGACCGACTGTTGCCGCAGACACCATATATACGGGATTAGGGTTACTTTGTCATGTTACACACTATATATAACCCTAAGTCTGTCTTGTCGATCTACAGTCGTCCCAAACCATTTACCCATCGAATAGAGGCTTCAAGGTGTCGATCTAATCTAGTTTATGCGTCTAGGTTTGATATAATCGATCCCAAGAGTTAAAGTTATTCGATTAAAAGCTTTGTCTTTTGTTTTCCGCCTTAAGATAGAGTTTAGATTGTCTCTAAGATCAAGGATCAAGGTATACGATCATCATCAATGTTAATTTAAATCCTGATTCCCTGCATACGAGTTATTAGATTACATAAGGAACATAACTAATTAGAACAATAATTACCTCATGTACATCTAAACCGTCTAGATGTTCTGTCAAATATGGAGGCTTGGTTGGTGAATTCTATGGTCAAATACACACATGTATATTGTGGTATAAGACTTGGTAAAACTTGGCATACTATACCTACCAAATTGTCTACTAAATATTTACCATTTAGCCATCTTGAATTAGTATAAATAGAGCAACATGTAAGCTCATTTATACATCCCATATTCATTCTTCAATCTTGTATTCTAGTAGATAAATAGAGAGTTGTGAGTATTAATCTCCTAATTACAAGAGATATAAAGATTGATACTTATCCTTGTAATTAGAGAGAAAGTGTAATTCCTATTTTTCTTATTAGTGAAACGTTTCTTTCCTTGCCCGTGGTTTTTACCCTATTGGGGTTTTCCACGTTAAATCTTGGTGTTCCTTTATTGTCATTATTTCGAGTATTACTAGCGGTTTGCTATAATTCGGTGTCGCTTTTCACAACAAGTGGTATCAGAGCTAAGGTCTAATATCTAGTGTGTATTAATCTACTTATCGTATGCTCTGTGGCTGCCACGAGAGTGGATCGTCCACATCAGAAAATAAGTAAGATTATTTTCACTCGGTAAAAGTCCTTGGGTGTTATTTTAAGAAAAATAGTATTATCGAAAAAAAGATTGTAATTATAGCAATGTCTACGAAATTTGAAATTGAAAAGTTCAACAGGAGTAACTTCTAGTTATGGAAACTAAAGATGAAAGCTATCCTGAGAAAGGATAAGTGTTTGGCGGCCATCAGTGGACGTTCCGCCGAAGTCGCTGATGAAAAATGGGAAGAGATGGACGGCCAGGCTATCGCAAATCTTCATCTGGCACTAGCAGATGGCGTTTTGTCTAGCATTGAAGAAAAGAAGACTGCGAAAGAGATTTGGGATCACCTCGTAAAATTGTACGAGACCAAATCACTCCACAACAAGATATTCCTTAAGAGGAAACTTTATGCGCTACGCATGAATGAATCTACTTCAGTTAATGAGCACATTAATTCTTTGAATACTCTATTTTCTCAACTTGCTTCATTAAGTTGCAATATAGAGCCAAAAGAACGTGCTGAACTTTTACTTCAGAGTCTACCTGACTCGTATGATCAACTCATTATTAACTTAACCAATAATGTTCTCTCGGAGTATCTAGTCTATGATGAAGTTGCGGCTGCTATTCTAGAAGAAGAAAATCGGCGCAATAACAAGGAGGACAAACAGGCCGGTTCACGACAAGTGGAGGCCTTATTGGTGTCAGGAGGCAGATCAACGGAACGTGGCTCAAGTGGGAGTCACACTCATGGTAAACCGAAGTCTAAAAAGAAGAAGACCTATACATGCTACAATTGTGGCAAGAAAGGTCACCTGAAGAAGGATTGTCGAAGTTTAAATAACTCAAATCCTCAAGGAAACATTGCAAGCACTTCAGATGATGGGACTGCTTTGGTTAGTGAGGCAGTGGTAGCAAATGAAGGCAGAAAGACATTTTTTGATGTCTGGTTATTTGACTCGGGAGCTACTTTTCACATGACCCCTAGAAGAGAATGGTTCAAACAATATGAACGTATCTCAGGAGGATCTGTATACAGTTGTAATGATCATAAACTAAAGATCATTGGAATTGGAGATATCATTCTGAAGATGCATGATGGTACAGTTCGTACTATTCAAGGTGTGTGACACGTGGAGGGTTTGAAGAAGAACTTATTGTCTTTAGGACAATTGGATGATCTTGGTTGTAAGATGGTGATACATGAGAAGATTATGATAATCAAGAAAGGCGCGGTTGTACTTATGAAAGGAGAAAAGGTGGGTGCTAATTTATACATTCTTAAAGGCGAGACGGTACAGGAATTGGAAGCATCTGTTGCTTCGAATAGTTCAAGTGATAAAGTTGCTATGACATGGCATCAAAAGCTTGGACACATGTCTGAACAAGGTATGAAGATTCTTGTGGAAAGAAATCTTATTCCTGGTCTTACAAAGGTATCGCTACATTTCTGTGAGCATTATTTAATCAGCAAGCAGCATCGCCTGAAGTTTAACACATCAAATTCTAGAAGTAAATTGATTCTAGAATTGGTTCACTCTGATGTGTGACAAGCACCAGTTCAATCCCTAGGAGGAGCAAAGTATTTTGTATCATTTATTGATGATTACACTATGAGATGTTGGGTGTACCCAATCAAGAGAAAGGCGGATGTGTTTGAAGTTTTCAAAGTTTACAAAGCGCGGGTTGAACTTGAATCTGGTAAAAAGATCAAGTGTTTGAGGACAGATAATGGAGGAGAATACACTAGTGATGAATTTGATAGGTTTTGCAAACAAGAAGGTATCAAAAGGTAGTTCACGATAGCATACACTCCTCAACAAAATGGAGTGGCAGAGCGGATGAACAGAACCTTGTTAGATAGAACAAGGGCGATGTTGGCAACTGCAAGCTTGGGAAAATCATTCTGGGCAGAAGCAGTAAGTACTGCCTGTTACGTGATAAATCGGTCACCATCAACTGCAATTGAGTTGAAATCACCGATGGAAATGTGGACTGGAAAACCAGTTAATTATTCTGACCTTCATGTATTTGGAAGTCCTGTGTACGCATTGTACAATTCTCAAGAAACGACAAAGTTGGATCCGAAGTCCAGAAAGTGTTTGTTCTTGGGGTATGCTGATGGAGTTAAGGGGTATCGCTTGTGGGACCCCACTGCCCACAAAGTAGTCATCAGCAGAGATGTTGTCTTTACAGAAGACAAAGATCTTGAAGATGTTAGCACTTCAAAATAAACTATACCGATACAGGTGGGTAATGAATTTCATAAAGATTCTTCTGAAGCAGTACCAGAGCACGATGAAAATCAAGTAGTCGTTGATGAAGCTCCAGCGACTCGTATTTCTAATCGGGAAAGGAAACGTCCAGGGTGGCACTCAGATTATATTATGGAAAGCAATGTTGCATATTGTCTTCTAACAGAGGAAGGAGAGCCAACAACTCTTCGCGAGGCACTAAATCATTCAGATGCATCTCAGTGGATGACAGCTATGCAGGAAGAAATTGAAGCTCTTCATAAAAATAAAACATGGGAACTTGTGCCATTGCCAAAAGGTAGAAAACCTATTGGAAATAAATGGGTGTATAAGATCAAGCGAAATGGCGATGATCAAGTGGAGCGGTATCGTGCAAGACTGGTGGTTAAAGGATATGCTCAAAAAGAAGGTACGGACTTTAATGAAATATTTTCTCCTGTGGTTCGACTTACAACTGATAATGCTAAAAACGAACATATATTTCATAGCATTATTCCTCAAGAAAGACAAGCTTTTAGTTGCAATTGTTCTATTTACAAGTGATATTCGATTAAATAATAAAAGGTGAAGACAAAAGACAGATTCGACGAATTGAAGACGCAAACGACCAAAAAGCTCAAAAGTACAAAAGACAATAAAAAAGGTTCCAATTATTGATAAGAAACGTCTCGAAATCACAAAAGTACAAGATTCAAAATGCAAAGTACAAAATATAAAATTGTACGCAAGGACGTTCGAAAATCCGGAACCGGGACCAGAGTCAACTCTTAACGCTCGACGCAACGGACTAAAAATTACAAGTTAACTATGTATATAAATATAATATAATATATAATTAATTATATTAATTATATATATATTATATTTATAAATAAAAAACCGTCGGCAGAGAAAACTCCAAGGACTGATGTAACACCCGCGTTTTGGGCCTAGATGAAATGACCATTGTACCCTTAGGGTATGGTGTAATTAGTGATTTTAATAATTATATGTTTATAATTATTTGGTTATTTAGTTGAGACCAGTTTGTGACAAGGGTCACAGAACAGGTTCGTTTGTTGAATTTGGACTCCGTTAGGGCCTCCTAACGATGTACGAAAGATATTAGATAACTGGTAAATACCCGTGTGTTATGAGGTATGGGTTTATAACCCATTTATATGTATGTTCTGGACACTTCTTGATCATTTTCCTAATTGAAAAAATATACACACCGTACCTAAACTCTTTCACCTTGAAACCCTAACTTGATCCAAGCCTGAAATTGGTTTGTGGAGCTTTAGGAACTGATTTATATCATCTTTGTAATCATCAAACCAGGTTAGCATGCTTGAATCATTGCTTGAATCTTGTGTAAATTGGGTTTTTGTGTTCTTGAGCAAAAGTGTGATTTTTAGCTTGAATCTTCATGAATTGTGTTAGTTATGCTTAATTGATGTTAGAAATAGGTTGTATATATGTTTAGTAACTTTCTTGTGCTTAAAATTTGGTCAAAAACACTTAGAAATCGAGTTTTTGGGGAAGAAATCACAAAATCAGCGAAATTGGTTCGAAACCCAGTTGCTACAGTACCCGAGTTGCTACAGTACCCCCGAGTTGCTACAGTACCGAGTTGCTACAGTATCACTATTTGCTACAGTGTCACTATTTGCTACAGTGCCACTATTTGCTACAGTGCCACTGTTTTCTACAGTGCCGAGTTGCTACAGTACCCCCGTGTTATTACAGTACCCGAGTTGCTACAGTACCGAGTTGCTACAGTGTCACTATTTGCTACAGTACCTTTTATGAAATTGAAACGGGCGTAACTTTCAAAACGTAACTCCGTTTTTGATGAATAAACTATCGTTAGAATCGTAATAAAGAATACTTTTCGATGGTGAACTTTTAAGAAACTAGATCAAACTGTTTTTGGGTCGGAAAAGGAGTTTTAGTGTGTATGTCGTGTTTTGCACGCACCTGTATGCCATTATTGAATGGAGTCATGATGTAGACTCATAAAATTATGAATATATGGTGTTATGACCTAGTTTATAGTATGATTTGATTATACTATTGATTGAGATATGTATATTGACTTCGTTGTGTTGTTCTCAGGTGATAAGAACAAGGAAGAAGCTCAGAAGTAAGATAACTGAGCTGTAGCTGGTAATCGGTGAGTGGGATTATCTCCGGGTGTAGTATACAGTAGCAAGTTGTGCTACTATGTTATACTGTTATAGTTTCTATGCTTAGTAGATATGTTGTAATAATGATCATCGTAGAGTTGCCATGCTAGTCGTAGGAACAGTTGTTCGTAGTGGTAGTTGCTTAACAGTTGTGTGCACAAGTTGTAGTTGCCTGTTGGAACCTATTGTTGTTAGGTTCAGCTCAGAGAGGTCAACCTTGTTGTGGTTGGGTCCAGTTGGCTACTGTTTGTTGAGTATAGTGCTGAATGACGCATCACCTGCGTGTGGATTTACTATACTGGGGATTCAGTAGTAAGGACTTTCGGTAGACGCTAGACTGATCAGCTAGTGGTCGTGTGCTCGTACAAGCCGCCGAGTCTCTAGTTGGAGCATAGTTGCTAGTTGATTGTTGCCAGTTGATAGTTGCTAGTTATTAGTTGTAAGTTGCCTGTTATGGATTGTTGTAGTTGCTGTAGTTGTACAAGTTGGTACTGTATGCTAGATCTATTAGATGATTCCATTCACTTAGCCTCGTGCTAACCCCCCTCACCTCCTCCCTTGCAGGTTTTCGATCTTAGTGCTGGTAGGGACGGGAGTTGGGTTGACGATATGTTTGACAAGACGAACTCTGATGTCTTAACTTTTATAAATATGTAACTAGTTGTTTAAAGTAACACCGGTTGTTTGTAATAAGTAACTAGCTAATGATTTGTGATAATCATGTTCGTAATTAACTAAGGGTATTTATGTGAATTAAGACTTCCGCTGTGATTTAAAAAAAAAAAAAACAGGGTGTTACAACTTGGTATCAGAGCATAGGTTTGGCCGTATGTACATTGTGTTGAATGTCATGTTCCCAAACCTTGTGTTGTGTCAAACATATCTGAGGGGACGGGTTAAGTGAATGTAGGGATTACATGCATTAGTTGATAGGTACTAACATGTTTTCCACTACGCGTTGGTGTGAGTTGTTGTGGTAGTGCAGATATGGCAGATAATGCAGGAAACGCAACTGGTCCATCAGCCCCCGGAACATTCAGAGCCCCAGATGAAGACGGATATGTGTCAGAAGAGGATCCGCAGGAACAAATTTTAGATTTTCAAAGTAAGTTAAAGGAAGCACGTGATCGAATAAGGGAATTAGAACAACGTTAGGTAACCGTGAATCCAACTGGTAGTGTACCGAATCAGACGATTAGTGGGTATCCGGTGCAGTCAAATAATTATCAGCAAATTGGAAGTGCTTTCCAACAACAGCAATGGTTACCACCTCAATATCAGTTTCTTCAACAGTTTCAGATGCCACCTCAGTTTAATCAACAGTTCCCAAATCAGATGTGGGGTCCGTATCAGACGCCGATGTTTCAACAACCAAAGAAATGTACCTTCAAACAGTTTCTGAATTGTAATCCACCAGAGTACTCAGGAAGTTTTAACCCAACGGTAACACTTAACTGGTTAAGAGAGATAGAAAAGGTTTTTGAGGCCTGTCAGTGCGAACCAGAATTACAGGTTATTTATGCTAGTCGTATGTTGAAAAATAGGGCAATGGTTTGGTGGGATACGGTTATTTCTAGTATACCAAAAGAGCAAGTGAACATGATTACTTGGGAACAATTTTATAGTAAAGTTTGTGAGCAGTATTGTTCGTCTTATGACCTCAATCGAATTAAGACGGAATTTCTGGCAATGAAAATGACACCTCAGATGACGATAGATGAGGTGATTGAGCAGTATATGGATAAATTAAGGTTTGTGCAACAGTGGGTTCCAGATGAGCAGTCCAGAATTCAGCACTTTGTTAATATAATTTTACCGGAGTACAGAACAATGGTTAGGATGGCGACGACGTTATCGCAAGCGTTTGTTATGGCAAAGATGGTAGAGGATGATGTCAGAGCTGCAAGGAATAGAATAGTAGGTTATGAGATGCCACAACAAGATCAGGTGATGAGTCATTCAGACTCTAGGTCAAAGAAGTCTGTTAAGTTGAAACAGAAGAGTGGGTCAGAACATAGTGGGTCAGCATCAAGTCAGAATTCTTGGTGCTATAGTTGCAGATCATCTCATAGTGGTCCTTGTTCAGATTCAACCAAAAGATGTTTGAGATGTGGTATTGTGGGGCACGAGATTCGAATGTGTTCATTCCAAGAGGATGTATGTTGGAAATGTCATTAAGTGGGGCATAGGTCAGCTCAGTGTCCGTATGTAAGAGGATCAGGTTCTGGGGCGGGGCCAGGAGCGCAGTCGGGATCAGTAGGTGGATCTTCTGGTTCTCCAGTTGGGCAGAAAAGAAAGAATCCACCTACGGCAACAGCAAGAGCTTATCAAATGGTGGCAGATGCAGATGTTGATTATGATGTGAATGCAGGTATGATTCAAAATCCTCGTACTGTTTAGTTGTATATATGTATGATTGTGTATATGTACATATATGTGTGTTTTAGATTGAAAAATCTTGTTGATAGTGTAAAATTTATTTTGTTGTGCTATGTTGTTGTATGCTTAGTTGCGACCCTTGTGTGCCTGGTTGGGTAAGGGAGACCTTTAGGTTAATTTTGAGATTGAAAACTGTGACTTTGATAGAGATGTGTTGGGTACCCTGATGTAGTGGACTTTTTGTTGACATGAGATTATATGATAGTAACACTATTGTAACAGATATGATAGAAAGAGGACTGTGCTGATTGGATAATTCCTTTGCTTAAACAGATGTATGATACTGCTAGTTGAGCGTATTTTTGACATTGATGAACATATGTTGCGATTTCCTATGCTTGTTGGATGTGTAGTAATGTTGGTAGATTATATTTGAGTATTTGATGGACAATGTTTTGAGTAACTATAATTGGACAGATGTTGTGATTGATTAGTCATAAAGTAGTTAAATTAATTACCGATGCTTATTGAGGTGATTGATTGGACATAAGTTAGTGAATGAGACAAGTAGAATTTTTTCGTTACGAGCAACTTAGAATGAAGGTATGATTTAGGATAATATGCTTGTGTCTGGCCAACAGAAGTATATTGTGATAAATCATACGGAATTTCTGGGAAGCTGAAGGAAAATTAGGCGGCCTGTGCTATATTGGATTGTGATGTGACTGGATATGAGATGAATAACCTATGAAGTTCTGTTGACTTACGAGGCAATTTCGTAGACATAGGTATAGATTTTAGCATGATGACTAATTCTATTGCCTAAGCTTTAGATAATTGGGAAAAGTGGACAGTATAAAGAGTTGAATTGGATGACAGATCATGAAATTTATGATGCGGAATGGCGAAGAAACACGAATTTGACTCTGATTATTTAACTTGATCGTGTAATTTTTGGGCTTAAGTGGATTAACGGACGTTGATCGATGAAGATTATGACAACTTATTTTGTACCGGGAGTGTATTGACGTCAAGAATCTCATTTCCCTATGCAATTGTGGTGGATATTGTCGGTATTGGGGATAAGATTGATAAAGTTAACCGTGTGTTTTGGCGGTTCGAGTAACAATTTTTGGGTTTGTTGACCATAGTTGACCCGATTCCGAGGACGGAATCTCTTTTAAGGAGGGTAGATTTGTAACACCCGCGTTTTGGGCCTAGATGAAATGACCATTGTACCCTTAGGGTATGGTGTAATTAGTGATTTTAATAATTATATGTTTATAATTATTTGGTTATTTAGTTGAGACCAGTTTGTGACAAGGGTCACAGAACAGGTTCGTTTGTTGAATTTGGACTCCGTTAGGGCCTCCTAACGATGTACGAAAGATATTAGATAACTGGTAAATACCCGTGTGTTATGAGTTATGGGTTTATAACCCATTTATATGTATGTTCTGGACACTTCTTGATCATTTTCCTAATTGAAAAAATATACACACCGTACCTAAACTCTTTCACCTTGAAACCCTAACTTGATCCAAGCCTGAAATTGGTTTGTGGAGCTTTAGGAACTGATTTATATCATCTTTGTAATCATCAAACCAGGTTAGCATGCTTGAATCATTGCTTGAATCTTGTGTAAATTGGGTTTTTGTGTTCTTGAGCAAAAGTGTGATTTTTAGCTTGAATCTTCATGAATTGTGTTAGTTATGCTTAATTGATGTTAGAAATAGGTTGTATATATGTTTAGTAACTTTCTTGTGCTTAAAATTTGGTCAAAAACACTTAGAAATCGAGTTTTTGGGGAAGAAATCACAAAATCAGCGAAATTGGTTCGAAACCCAGTTGCTACAGTACCCGAGTTGCTACAGTACCCCCGAGTTGCTACAGTACCGAGTTGCTACAGTATCACTATTTGCTACAGTGTCACTATTTGCTACAGTGCCACTATTTGCTACAGTACCACTGTTTTCTACAGTGCCGAGTTGCTACAGTACCCCCGTGTTATTACAGTACCCGAGTTGCTACAGTACCGAGTTGCTACAGTGTCACTATTTGCTACAGTACCTTTTATGAAATTGAAACGGGCGTAACTTTCAAAACGTAACTCCGTTTTTGATGAATAAACTATCGTTAGAATCGTAATAAAGAATACTTTTCAATGGTGAACTTTTAAGAAACTAGATCAAACTGTTTTTGGGTCGGAAAAGGAGTTTTAGTGTGTATGTCGTGTTTTGCACGCACCTGTATGCCATTATTGAATGGAGTCATGATGTAGACTCATAAAATTATGAATATATGGTGTTATGACCTAGTTTATAGTATGATTTGATTATACTATTGATTGAGATATGTATATTGACTTCGTTGTGTTGTTCTCAGGTGATAAGAACAAGGAAGAAGCTCAGAAGTAAGATAACTGAGCTGTAGCTGGTAATCGGTGAGTGGGATTATCTCCGGGTGTAGTATACAGTAGCAAGTTGTGCTACTATGTTATACTGTTATAGTTTCTATGCTTAGTAGATATGTTGTAATAATGATCATCGTAGAGTTGCCATGCTAGTCGTAGGAACAGTTGTTCGTAGTGGTAGTTGCTTAACAGTTGTGTGCACAAGTTGTAGTTGCCTGTTGGAACCTATTGTTGTTAGGTTCAGCTCAGAGAGGTCAACCTTGTTGTGGTTGGGTCCAGTTGGCTACTGTTTGTTGAGTATAGTGCTGAATGACGCATCACCTGCGTGTGGATTTACTATACTGGGGATTCAGTAGTAAGGACTTTCGGTAGACGCTAGACTGATCAGCTAGTGGTCGTGTGCTCGTACAAGCCGCCGAGTCTCTAGTTGGAGCATAGTTGCTAGTTGATTGTTGCCAGTTGATAGTTGCTAGTTATTAGTTGTAAGTTGCCTGTTATGGATTGTTGTAGTTGCTGTAGTTGTACAAGTTGGTACTGTATGCTAGATCTATTAGATGATTCCATTCACTTAGCCTCGTGCTAACCCCCCTCACCTCCTCCCTTGCAGGTTTTCGATCTTAGTGCTGGTAGGGACGGGAGTTGGGTTGACGATATGTTTGATAAGACGAACTCTGATGTCTTAACTTTTATAAATATGTAACTAGTTGTTTAAAGTAACACCGGTTGTTTGTAATAAGTAACTAGCTAATGATTTGTGATAATCATGTTCGTAATTAACTAAGGGTATTTATGTGAATTAAGACTTCCGCTGTGATTTAAAAAAAAAAAAAAAACAGGGTGTTACAACTGAGCTGTAAAAGTAACCTCCGCGACTCGCGGAGTTTGAAGAGGTTTTCACCGCGAGTCGCGGAGCCCCAAATTTCAACTCTGGCTATAAAGCAAACCGAATTCTGATCATTTTTCATATTCTATTTCTCTCATCTCTCTATCTATACGATATATATATATATATAATTTATATTTTAATTTTAATTTTAATTATAATTCTAATAATAAGGGTATGTTAGCGAATATTGTAAGGGTGTAAGTCGAAATTCTGTCCGTGTAACGCTACGCTATTTTTAATCATTGTAAGTTATGTTCAACCTTTTTATATTAATGTCTCGTAGCTAAGTTATTATTATGCTTATTTAAAACGAAGTAATCATGATGTTGGGCTAATTACTAAAATTGGGTAATTGGGCTTTGTACCATAATTGGGGTTTGGACAAAAGAACGACACTTGTGGAAATTAGACTATGGGCTATTAATGGGCTTTATATTTGTTTAACTAAATGAAAGTTTGTTAATGTTAATATAAAGATTTACAATTGGGCGTCCCTATAAATTACCATATACACTCAATCGGACACGATGGGCGGGGTATTTATACGTACGAATAATCGTTCATTTAACCGGACACGGGAATGGATTAATAGCCACTAGAATAATTAAAACAGGGGTGAAATTACATTCAAGGGTAATTGGTGTAATTGTTAACAAAGTAGTAAAACCTTGGTTTACACGCAGTCGATAACCTGGTGTATTCATTAAACAAAGTATTAAAACCTTGTTACAATTCGAATCCCCAATTAGTTGGAATATTTAACTTCGGGTATAAGAATAATTTGATGAGGACACTCGCACTTTATATTTATGACTGATGGACTGTTATGGACAAAAACCAGACGGACATATTAAATAATCCAGGACAAAGGACAATTAACCCATGGGCATAAAACTAAAATCAACACGTCAAACATCATGATTACGGAAGTTTAAATAAGCATAATTCTTTTATTTCATATTTAATTTCCTTTATTTTATATTTAATTGCACTTCTAATTATCGCACTTTTATTTATTGTTATTTAATCGCACTTTTAATTATCGTACTTTTTAATTATTGCAATTTTATTTTATCGCACTTTTATTATTCGCAATTTCATTATCGTTATTTACTTTACGCTTTAAATTAAGTCTTTTATTTATTTAAAATTTTACATTAAGTTTTAACTGCGACTAAAGTCTTAAAATCGACAAACCGGTCATTAAACGGTAAAAACCCCCTTTATAATAATAATATTACTTATATATATATTTGTATTTTTATAAAAGTAAACTAATATAGCGTTGAGCTTTGTTTAAAGATTTCCCTGTGGAACGAACCGGACTTACTAAAAACTACACTACTTTACGATTAGGTACACTGCCTATAAGTGTTGTAGCAAGGTTTAAGTATATCCATTCTATAAATAAATAAATATCTTGTGTAAAATTGTATCGTATTTAATAGTGTTTTCTGCTAAAATTAATAACTATTTTATATACACCTCGCATAACATCAAGTATTTTTGGCGCCGCTGCCGGGGAATCGCCGAAGCGAAACGTCAAAATATTTATAAAATTTTTTTTAAGTTTTAATTAGTTTTTTTTTATATAAATATATATTTTTGTTTAAATTTTGAAAAATATAAAAAAATTAAAAATTTTATAAAACCGAAAAAAAAATATTTTAAAATCTATTTTTAAGTTTTTCTTTTATATTTATAAAATTATAAGTATTTTTATTATTATTTTTTTTTTAGTTTTAAAATTAAGTTTTTATTTAAATTGTATATTTATTTTATTTTAAAACAGAAAAGAAAAATAAATATTAAAAAAATTACGTGACCTGTCATAATTGACCTGTCAACTGAACCAGTCCAGCAAGGCCATGCGACTCGCATGACCTGCTGCCTTGTCCCATGCGACTCACATGGTAAGCCCAGACAGGCCACAAACTTACCCTAATTCCGCATTTATTACGGGTATTATTTAATTAATATTATCTAAACCCTAGTTTTTATTAATTATTATATTTAAGTTTTAGTTTAATTAATTTTTATTACTTATAATTATTTTTTATATTTTATAAACTTAATACTTTTATTATATAAAATATAAAAACAATATTTTTATAATAAACTAATAATTTTTATTAACTTTTTATAACTTTTATATTTTATACTTTTTAATCGTTTTAGCGTAATTTTTATATTTTCTTCGGTCGTACTTAGTTTTTAGTCTAGTTTTTTGCCGTAGTTTTATTTTTACTTCTAGAATTTTTAGGATTGCCGTAAAATCCCTTAAGTGCTTATTCCTTAAATTAAGTATTAGGTGCTTTAGAATTTTACGACGCCTTTTGAAGTTTTAGTTTCTTTTTAAGTTATTTCCATTTGGGATTTAGTTTTTCCTGTAAGCTTTAATATTTTTAGACACCTTTTACTATGTATCAATTATCATTCCAATTAGTAATTTCAATTTGCGATTATAATTTTAAGTTAGTTGTAGTAATAAGGTTAGGTTAGTCAAATATTTTTAAGTTTTTATAAGTTTCTTTTATTTTTCCGTCACCTTTTATTTTTCAACCATTATTTTTCCTTTTTCGACTTTTTTCGACGAACTCTTTTTCTTTCTTATTTCTCGCTATTCTAGTTTTAGGACTTAGAATTTTTTTCTACTTCTTATCTAAATTTCTTAAAATTACGAAAATTTATTTTAAGTGGTTAAATTGATAGACATCAAAATTTTCTGGTTCGTAGTAATAGTTGGATTTGTACGTGGATCGGGTTATTGGAGCCAAACAGTCCTCAATTATATTGAGACCAAACGAATCCTGCCCCTCTGCTGCATCTTTTGGCTATTCGAAACGTGGGCAAAATCAGAAAAGTCTATTGATTGGATAACTTATTATAATTTTTCTTTCCTTTTAAAAACTAATAGGATATTCTGTGAATGCACCGAGCAAGACGTTCATCACCTTTTGTACGTTCACCACCTGTAACTAGATCAAGACATTTAGCAAATATTACCGCCGTTGATTTTTCTTTAGAATCGTCATCCAGTCGACCAAGTACTTCAGTTCAAATTTCTGATAATCCATTTTTTGAACCCGACCTCACAATTGAGAATCCGGAAAATATTCAGGAACGGTTCGTAGATCCTGAACCATTAAACTTTCCTCCGGAACCACCAATTATTCAAACAGAGATTGTTGAGGAACGAACCATTAAATCAGAATCATCTAGTGATTCCGATTCAACAAATTCAATTATGGAGAATCTGGAACCTTTAAGTATGGAAGACCGAATGAGAGCTAAACGCACTGGCCAAGGTCACGCAATTACTCATCCTGACATTAATGCGCCAGATTATGAAATCAAAGGACAAATTCTACACATGGTGACTAATCAATGCCAATTTAGTGGTGCGCCGAAGGAAGATCCAAATGAACATCTACGTACCTTTAATAGAATCTGCACACTATTTAAAATACGAGAAGTGGAGGATGAACAGATATATCTCATGTTATTTCCCTGGACTTTAAAGGGAGAAGCCAAAGATTGGTTGGAATCGTTACCTGAAGGGGCGATCGATACATGGGACGTTTTAATTGACAAATTTCTTAAACAATTCTTTCCTGCATCTAAAGCCGTAAGACTTCAAGCAGAAATTGTTACGTTCACACAGAAACCAAATGAAACTCTATATGAGGCGTGGACAAGATATGGAAAGTTATTAAGAGGATGTCCGCAACATGGTTTAGACACCTGTCAAATAGTACAAATATTCTACCAAGGATGCGACATCACTACAAGGAAAGACATAGATATAGCAGCTGGTGGTTCTATTATGAAGAAAACCGAAACTGATGCTTACAAAATTATTGATAACACTGCTTTCCACTCACATGAGTGGCACCAAGAAAAAGACATCATTAGATCATCTAAAGCAGCTAGAGCCGATTCTAGCCATGACTTAGATTCCATTTCCGCAAAGATAGATGCTGTAGAGAGACGAATGGAAAAGATGACTAAAGATATTCACTCAATACGAATTAGTTGTGAGCAGTGTGGAGGACCACATTTGACAAAAGATTGTCTCAGTATTGAATTAACAATGGAACAAAGAGAAAATATTTCATACATAAACCAAAGGCCTGGAAATAATTATCAAAATAATTATCAACCGCCAAGACCGATTTACAATCAGAACCAGAATTATAACCGAAATATTCCATACAACAACCAACAAGGTCCTAGCAATCAACAAGTATCCAATAATACTTACAATCAGCAAAGACCTAATTTTCAAAACAAACCACCACAACAAACCGATGATAAAAAGCCAAATTTAGAAGATATGATGACGAAGCTAGTTGAAACTCAAACTCAGTTTTTCACATCTCAGAAACAAACCAATGAACAAAATGCTCAAGCATTTAGGAATCAACAAGCTTCGATTCAAAATTTGGAACAAGAAGTGAGCAACCTAGCAAGGTTAATAGGTGAAAGAAAACCGGGAAGTCTACCTAGTGATACAAATGCTAACCCCCGGAATGAAACAGCTAAAGCTATTACCACAAGAAGTGGTACAACACTTAAACCACCTGAAATACCTGTAACTTCTGATGAAACTATTCCTACTCCACAAGAACCACAACCTGATCAAGATAAGGAAAAAGAACCGGTAGTTGAAAAGGTTAATGAAAATAACACAGTTAAGGATAAACCTTATGTTAAACCATACCAACCACCACTTCCTTACCCGAGTAAAATGAAGAAAGAAAAACTTGAAGCCGAGCAATCCAAATTCTTGGATATGTTTAAACAGATAAATGTAAATCTTGCTTTCATTGATGTGATTTCAGGAATGCCAAGATATGATAAATTCTTGAAAGATCTAATCTCAAATAGAAAGAAAATGGAAGAACTCTCGGCTGTTACTATGAATGCTAATTGTTCAGCAGTGCTGTTGAATAAGATACCAGAAAAATTATCTGATCCAGGAAGTTTCACAATTCCATGTTTTCTGGGTAGTCTTAGTTCAATAGAAGCATTGGCAGACTTAGGTGCTAGTATAAATCTAATGCCGTATTCACTATACACTAAACTAGACCTTAGAGAATTGAAACCAACCAGAATAAGCATACAACTAGCCGATAGATCAGTAAAATATCCTAGAGGGATAATGGAGAACATGCTAGTTAAAGTTGGTAATTTAGTATTTCCAGTAGATTTTGTTATTCTGGATATGGAAGAAGATTCTCGAGTACCTCTCATATTAGGAAGACCATTTTTAAACACGGCTAAAGCAATAATAGACGTGTTCAATAAGAAACTGACCCTAAGTATAGAGGACGAGAGTGTTACCTTTTCAGTGGATAGAGCCATGCAACAACCGCAATCTGCAGATGATACATGCTATTATATTCAAACTGTAGATCCATATGCTGAATTGTTAGAAGAATTTCCAGAATTACAAGGAACGGGAGAATGTTCTGTAGGAGAAGGAACTGAACCAATTGATGAAGCTGAAATGTTAGCTACACTTATGGATAATGGATATGAACCAACAACAGAAGAACTTCAAAAGTTAAAAGAGGAAGACCGATATCGATACAAATCATCGATAGAAGAACCGTCGATATTAGAGTTAAAGCCACTTCCAACCCATTTGGAATACGCTTATTTACATGGTGAATCTGAATTACCTGTAATAATATCGTCTTCTCTCACAAATGATGAAAAATCTCAACTCATTTCTGTGTTGAAAGCTCATAAACCAGCCATTGCATGGAAGATTCATGATATTAAAGGAATAAGTCCTTCGTATTGCACACATAAAATCCTTATGGAAGAAGGTCATAAAACGTATGTGCAACGCCAACGAAGACTAAATCCTAATATGCAAGATGTAGTTAAGAAAGAGATTATTAAACTGCTAGATGCAGGTTTAATTTATCCAATCTCTGATAGTCCATGGGTAAGCCCAGTTCAATGCGTACCTAAGAAGGGTGGCATGACTGTCATTACAAATGAGAAAAATGAGCTTATTCCTACTAGGACTGTAACAGGATGGCGTGTATGTATTGATTATAGAAAATTAAATGACGCCACCAGAAAAGATCACTTTCCCTTACCTTTTATAGATCAAATGTTGGAAAGATTAGCCGGAAATAGTTACTATTGTTTTCTAGATGGATTTTCCGGATATTTTCAAATTCCAATAGCACCCGAGGACCAAGAGAAAACCACATTCACGTGCCCTTATGGTACTTTTGCTTACAAAAGAATGCCATTTGGACTTTGCAACGCCCCTGCAACCTTTCAAAGGTGTATGATGGCGATTTTTCATGACATGATAGAAGAATGCATGGAAGTATTCATGGATGACTTTTCAGTCTTCGGTGATACATTTAAATCATGTCTAGTTAATCTGGAACGAATGCTAATTAGATGCGAAAAATCAAATCTAGTTCTTAATTGGGAGAAATGCCATTTCATGGTTAAAGAAGGCATCGTTCTTGGACATAAAATTTCAAAAGAAGGAATTGAAGTGGATAGAGCTAAAGTAGATGTAATTGCTAAACTTCCACATCCCACCAATGTTAGAGGAGTTAGGAGTTTTCTAGGGCATGCCGGTTTTTACCGACGTTTCATAAAAGATTTTTCTAAAATTGCCACTCCTATGAATAAACTCCTAGAAAAGGATGCGCCATTCATCTTTTCAGATGAGTGTATCAAATCTTTTAATATTCTTAAAGAGAAACTCACTAATGCACCGATCATGATAACACCAAATTGGAATCTACCATTTGAACTAATGTGCGATGCAAGTGATTTTGCAATGGGAGCCGTTTTAGGACAAAGGATTGAAAAACGATTTCAACCTATATATTATGCTAGTAAGACATTACAAGGAGCACAAACAAACTATACAACTACGGAAAAAGAACTCCTTGCTATTGTCTTTGCTTTTGACAAATTTCGATCATATCTCGTTCTAGCAAAAACGGTGGTCTATACAGACCATTCTGCTCTTAGATACCTATTTTCAAAACAAGATGCTAAACCAAGATTAATCCGTTGGATCTTACTCTTACAAGAGTTTGATATTGAAATCCGAGATAAAAGAGGAGCAGAAAATCTCGCCGCCGATCATCTTTCTCGTCTTGAAAATCCCGAATTAAAAGTTCTAAATGAATCGGCCATACAAGACAACTTTCCTGATGAATATCTATTGAAGATAGATTATAATGAAATCCCATGGTTTGCAGACTATGCAAACTACTTAGTTTGTGGATTCCTTGAAAAAGGATTATCGTACCAAAGACGAAAGAAATTCTTCAGTGATATAAAACACTATTTCTGGGAAGATCCACATCTGTTTAAAAGTTGTCCCGATGGAATAATACGCCGATGTGTATTTGGAGATGAAGCTAGTAAAATTTTAAACCATTGTCACACAGGACCAACAGGAGGGCATTATGGGCCTCAACTAACAGCAAGAAAAGTTTATGAAGCTGGATTCTATTGGCCTACAATTTACAAAGACGCACACCTTCTTTGCAAATCCTGTGATGCATGTCAAAGGGCCGGAAAAATAAGTCAACGTGATGAAATGCCACAAAATGTCATCCAAGTATGTGAAGTATTTGACATTTGGGGTATTGACTTTATGGGTCCATTTCCAAAATCTCATAATAATCTATATATACTCGTAGCCATTGATTATGTATCTAAATGGGCGGAAGCACAAGCTCTCCCAACTAACGATGCACGAGTTGTAGTCAACTTTTTAAAACGTCTTTTTGCAAGGTTTGGAACACCGAAAGCTTTAATAAGTGATCGGGGTACTCATTTCTGTAATAATCAACTTGAGAAAGTTCTTAAAAGATATGGAGTAACTCATAAAATCTCCACCGCATATCATCCACAAACAAGTGGACAAGTTGAAAATACCAACCGAGCTTTAAAACGTATTCTAGAGAAAACCGTAGGATCAAATCCGAAGGAATGGTCCATTAAATTGGAGGATGCACTCTGGGCTTTTAGAACAGCCTACAAAACTCCAATTAGAACCACACCTTTTAAACTCGTTTATGGAAAAGCATGTCATCTTCCAGTAGAAATTGAACACAAAGCATTTTGGGCTTTGAAGACATGTAATCTTGATTTACATGAAGCCGGAAGTCTACGATTAAGTCAACTAAACGAATTAGAAGAATTAAGACATGAAGCATACGAAAATTCGTTAATCTATAAAGAAAGAACGAAGAAATGGCATGATAAAAGAATCAGAAGTTCAAAAGAATTTAAAGAAGGAGACAGAGTTCTTCTTTTCAATTCACGATTCAAGCTATTTCCTGGAAAATTAAAATCAAGATGGTCTGGACCATTCATAGTCAAAAGAGTTTTCCCATACGGAACGATAGAATTGATAAATTCAAATGGGATTGAATTTAAAGTTAATGGTCACAGAGTTAAACATTACATACATGGTCCGATGGAAGTCGACAACGAAGTTAATCACAATTTCGACACCACAGCTAACTAAGTGTGGGGAGAATCAAGTCTTTAAAGGATAATATATATTTCTGTTAGAGTTAGATTGTCTGTTTTCGTTTAGTTCTCGAAAATGGAACACGTATGGTCTTTCCCTAGCAGACCCTAAAGAACTAGTCTTCTCCCCCCATTCTGAATTTTTATTTTTTTAGGTTTTTACGAAATGAAGACTGCCTGTGAACTAAACCATGGTCTAATGCTACACGCTTTGATCACTAAACGTAATAATGACATACTACCGAGCGAATTAGTATCAGTAATCAGAGAAAGAATGGACGGAGTTAGAAAAGAATCCAGATGCGAAGATAATAAGTTACAATTTGGTAAAGGAAAATCAAAATCCGCAGCGAAAAGAAGAGCACGACACCTAGAAAGATGTGTCAAATGCGGAAAATGGTCACATGGAGGTAAATGTTCAAATAATCAAACCTATTCAAATACCGAATTTGTTACTTTATGCAGAGACGGACCGTTCATATGTTTAGAAGAAAAGACACTGAATGCTCGAGGTTACGCCTATGTAGCCATGGAAAACCAATTAAACCGACTATCTTATGAATGGGATAGATCATATAACTAAGAAATCTATTCCACAGGTATGTCTGTACAGTTTTTATTTTTATTTTTATTTTTAACCTTTTGATAATAAACGCTAATTTGTTCGCTAAAAAGTATTAAATTGGTATTGAATAAAATTAGGTTTGGCGACCGAAATTATTGATATCATTCAAAAATTTATTACATCACTGCGAAATTTAACGTTTATTCTTAAGGTATAAATATCTTTAATCAATCAACCCAAAATATTTCAAAAATTCGTCATGAGTTAAATTAGGTCTTGGAACCGAAATTACTTTACCGAAAAGAGGGGCGCATATTTTTGATAATATTTGATTGATTAAAGTGGGATAAAAAGACAAAAAGATTTTTAATTTTATTTTTACCATATTTTTAAAATTAATATTTAAATCTTAAATTAATATTGTAAACTTTATAAAAATATATATTTAAAATTGTAAATATTTGAAAAATTAATATAAGTTTGGTATGAATTTATAATATGAATTTTTAAATTAAGTTTGGTGTGAATTTTTAATTTTTAAAATATGAAATTTTAATTTTATGCATTTCAAATTTTAAGTTTGGTGTGAATTTTTAATTTTTAAATTTGAATTTTATATTTAAGTTGTGTGAATTTAAAAACAAAAATTTACTTTATCTCATTAAGTTAAGAATATGATTTTTAAAATTCGTCGTAAGTTGAAGACTAGGTCTTTGAACCGAAATTGCTTTACCCGAGGGAGGGACGAGAACTTTTATTATCATTATTTTTAATCTTATTGAATTAGAGTATGCCAAAAACATTGAAAAAACCCAAAAATCTTAACTTTTAAAACAATCGCTACAAAAAGACAAATTTTAAAATTTTGTCGAAGGACGGACTAGGACATCGATCCGAAACGACCTCGTCCTAAATAACAAGGGAAACAAAATTTTAAAATTAAGTACTTAATTGTTTCAAAAGTTAATGATTATAAAAAAAAAAAAAAAAAAAATATACCAAACTCCGCGAGTCGCGGAGTTTGGAGCTTAAATCTCCGCGAGTCGCGGAGAGACTAAAAACCGGAAAAAAAATATAACTGCAGAACAGATCAGTCCCCAACCCAAAACAACAAAAACACAGCGAATTCTGCACCCGAAAAACCCGAAAAACACCCCCAAAAATCCCAATTTTTAACCGTTAATCACCAAATTTTTTGCTAAAATCATGTTGAGAAGGATGCTATCTAAGAATTACTCAAGAAAAACGGTAAATTTCTACACCTAAACACCATTTAATCCGAAATTTGGTGTTCTTGAGCTATTTTTTTCCCCAATTTGATTTTGATGCTTTTTAGTGTAATTAAGCTTAAATTGTTTATGTATTATGCTTGTATAACCTAGATTGATGCTGTTTAACATGATTAGAAGCCTTAAACTTCAAATTTTGAGTAATCTAGGGTTTGTGTTCTTGAGCAAATTTGGGGCTTTTTGATATAAACAGGTTATGGCCGATTTTTGTCATGAATTGTTGCTAAATTGAGTAGTGTAACATGTCTAGGTAGTTAAATGATCCAAACTTTGAGCCTAAACATGATTTTGAGAATTAAAGTGGACTTTTTCAAGTCTAAAATTCATGAACTTGATTTTTGAAAGATAATGCCATTTGAGACTTGTTTAATTGCTAGTAATGATTATTTTGACATGTTATTTGAGTTGAATGCTTATGAACTTGGCGAACATTTTCGTATATGCTTATTTAAAAAAGTGTAGATTTGATAAAAATGTGAAAATAAGCTTAAGTTTGATATAAATTGATAATGTCATTGTAATTATTTTGATTGATGATTTTGCTGACACTAATGCATATTTGGATGCACAAAAATTGTGTTTGATGTGTTTTGCAGAATGAAAGGGGTGAATCTTCATCCCAAGCCCGCAATGCTCCTGCTGAGAATTTGGAACAACAGGAGGTGGATAACTACTACAAGCAGGATGTACCTCATCCAGTCATGACCTTTTCCGATATGCACTTGGAAGAGTTGCACCCGAACCTGAGATTTGACAGACTTTGGATAGATTATCCAAAATATCAACGGGGTTTGCATACTCTTCACTCTAAGGTTGTTGAGGTACCGAGGGTCATAGAATGGGGACCCTTAGAAGCTGTAGAATTGGCCGGGCCAATTAGGGAATTACTTGTACAGAGGTATGGTAATTCTTCTTTTAATGACTGGATATGTTTATTCACCATACGTAGACCTGTATATAAAATATGGTGTGAAGAATTGTTATGTAGTATAGAGTTGAATGATCGGGTAGCTAGTTTAACCGATCGTTCTTTTATTAGATTTTTGTTAGGCGGTTCGATGCGCCACATGTCTTTACTGGACATGGCTCAGGCTTTACGTATATATACGCCTGAGGAGTTAGCGTCTGCCGATTGTAGAGGATTGATACTAAACGGTAGAAAGATAGATGAGAATTTTGATACACACGGTGTGTGGAGTCAAATGACAAGCCATCACCGTTTCAAAGGGGGAAATTACTCTTATTTGGATATAGATAGAGCCGAATTAAGAGTGATACATAGGTTTTTAGCTAATTCGATTACACAAAGGGGTAAGAACAAAGAAAAAGTAAATGAACAGGATTTGTTTTACCATATGTGTATTCGAGACCCACAGAGCGCTGTAAGTATACCATATTATGTGGGTTATTATTTATCAGCTATGGTTCGGGGGATGCGACCACATAGCATAATAGGAGGTGGTATTTTTATTACTTTGATTGGTGAATATCTCGGTGTGGATGTAAGTCGGGGGGGATTATTACTAGAAGAGCCAGAACCCCGCGATACTATAGGTTTAAATGTATACCATGGTGCGAAAGTTTTGAAGAGGCGAAATAACGCCGCAGTACGATACCATGGTAGACATCCACAGGTGGAGAGAAACCAGCAGCAAGGTAATGTAGGAGGGGGGAATGAGATGCAAGAAATACATAGGTTTATAGCTTCTCAGGAATACGAAAATGCTAGACAGAGAGCATTTGAAGATTGGCAAGTTCATCAGAACCAAATCATAGCTCATTGCCAACATATAGGTAGAAACTATATTCCTACACCGAAACCCATCTTCCCTCCTTGGTCGATAGAGATGCAGCCACCATATCCTACGTATGACCCTGCCGAAGCATTCTATAGCACTTATGGTTATGCCTGGAACCCCTATTGGTACCAATATCATCCTTAGTTTACTTATTATTTTTTATTATTTTGTAATTTGTAATTATTGATACGTTTAATACTTTTGTTAATATTGTAATCATTTTTATAATTATCTAACTTTTATTCTTAGACTTTAATAATTTTTGAATGTGGGGTAATATACCAAACTTCAAAAATATATATATATGTTTGCAGTTTATCTTATGTACACAACAGGGTAAAACAACGCATTTTCAAAGACTGGCATTAAGTTCAGCAAAAGCAACTAATTTTGACGACAAGATGCAAAATATATGTGAAATAACAACAAGACGGAATGAACAAATGATGTGCACCATTTATCATTCAGCAAACAAACGCCAATATATTTGGAAACTTTGGTAAAATTTAATCATTTTCACACAAATCACCCTCAATAATTTAAATTGTTACTGATTTCTTGCAAATGAGGGCATTGCAAGATCTTAAGTGTGGGAAGGGATTAAATTCTTTCGGATTTTAAAATTTTTTACTTTATACACTTGGTTACCATTAAAAATACTAGTAAAGCAGTAGTTGTATTAGAATCTAGTGCTCTCTGATAAAAAAAGAACAGCCCTAGTCTTATATACTGACTACCCAATTCTAGTAAAATTTTTCAAAATTTTCAATTAAATGAATTCAAAATCATGTTTATACATATTTATGAACGATAAAACTAGGTTTTAACACCGAAATTATTGTTACCTCGGAAAGGACATAAATTGAGAAACAAACTAAAATGTTAAAATTCATTTAAAATGGAATAGAGGACGATAAAAAGGAAAATAAAAGCCAAGTGTGGGAAAATTTACCAAGTTATTTTAAACATATGTCACATATATCTGTAACAAATAACTGAAAATACTTTTGCTTTGGACTAAACTAAACTGTTTTACCCGATGAAAGAAAAGAAGAGATGGATCTACACGATGAATCAATTCCATCATTAAAAGGAAGTAAAGTCTTCCGAAAAAGACACGCGCTTCTTGATTTAGGTCATGAAGTTGTCGTCCAGACCAGCTGTAGGTTGACGAAAAATCTAGAAAAGTCATCACTAAAATCAGCAGGAAATCCACGGACCTCAGCATTAAACAGGGTCACCAAGTGGTCAGATTTATCCTAACCATGAGAAGGATTTATCTCGTATAATGGGGGGGGCACCATGCAAATTAGCTTGATAAGACTAATGAATCAGATCCCCAGAAAGGATAATCTCCTTAAAGATTAAAAATCAGCTTTTAAGACTGATATTACTCAATCCTAGAGATTGACCTTAAAGATTGAGAATTCAAACTCATGGAATTCAATGATATCTAAACTCGAGCTTGAACGAGAAAATATTTTGATCAAAATTATAAACCGATTTGTTTTCTGAAAACCCTATTTTCAATGCGTTCATTACCATTGAACGTAAAATCCTAGGAATTCACCTGGAATTCATTAGGTCACCTGAACTAAATCGGGTGTCAACCGTAAGAACAGTGGTTGCATAGTGGTCAAAGACAGGACCTTGTGCCAGGCCGAAAAATTATAAGGGTGAGCTTTACTATTGCTCCTACCAAGGATAGTAATTGCGTCCGACACGTTATAGACCATAATCAAAAGCATGTCACGGGACATTGCCTTAACAGTTGCTTGTTCAACGCTTTCCTTTACAACCGGACGGTAGTTTACCGAAAGGTAATATACGGGACAAGTAAACTGGACGTGTTGCTTTCCAAATACAAGGTTAGCAAGTGGGTGACACAAAACCGCAAGTTTTGAGCTAAAATTTTCAAATCTGAAACCCACCAAACCCACAAAAATATTTTGCAAACACCGGTAAAGGGTTATTCCGGAAAACTTATCTAGGGTAAAAACTAGATTTCAAAAGATCAAATGTTTTCATAAAGATCCAATTTCCTTAATGGATCTAAATTTTTATAGTCATGTGGGACTGTAAACCATATCGTTACTACCATTGTTTATACCGCCGTATAGAAATCACTGATGTACAAAGTGTGAAGAATAAAGAAGTGATTCTAGTATTTCAAGACAATATTGCTTGAGGACAAGCAACGCTCAAGTGTGGGAATATTTGATAATGCTAAAAACGAACATATATTTCATAGCATTATTCCTCAAGAAAGACAAGCTTTTAGTTGCAATTGTTCTATTTACAAGTGATATTCGATTAAATAATAAAAGGTGAAGACAAAAGACAGATTCGACGAATTGAAGACGCAAACGACCAAAAAGCTCAAAAGTACAAAAGACAATAAAAAAGGTTCCAATTATTGATAAGAAACGTCTCGAAATCACAAAAGTACAAGATTCAAAACGCAAAGTACAAAATATAAAATTGTACGCAAGGACGTTCGAAAATCCGGAACCGGGACCAGAGTCAACTCTTAACGCTCGACGCAACGGACTAAAAATTACAAGTTAACTATGTATATAAATATAATATAATATATAATTAATTATATTAATTATATATATATTATATTTATAAATAAAAAACCGTCGGCAGAGAAAACTCCAAGGACTGAGCTGTAAAAGTAACCTCCGCGACTCGCGGAGTTTGAAGAGGTTTTCACCGCGAGTCGCGGAGCCCCAAATTTCAACTCTGGCTATAAAGCAAACCGAATTCTGATCATTTTTCATATTCTATTTCTCTCATCTCTCTATCTATACGATATATATATATATATAATTTATATTTTAATTTTAATTTTAATTATAATTCTAATAATAAGGGTATGTTAGCGAATATTGTAAGGGTGTAAGTCGAAATTCTGTCCGTGTAACGCTACGCTATTTTTAATCATTGTAAGTTATGTTCAACCTTTTTATATTAATGTCTCGTAGCTAAGTTATTATTATGCTTATTTAAAACGAAGTAATCATGATGTTGGGCTAATTACTAAAATTGGGTAATTGGGCTTTGTACCATAATTGGGGTTTGGACAAAAGAACGACACTTGTGGAAATTAGACTATGGGCTATTAATGGGCTTTATATTTGTTTAACTAAATGAAAGTTTGTTAATGTTAATATAAAGATTTACAATTGGGCGTCCCTATAAATTACCATATATACTCAATCGGACACGATGGGCGGGGTATTTATACGTACGAATAATCGTTCATTTAACCGGACACGGGAATGGATTAATAGCCACTAGAATAATTAAAACAGGGGTGAAATTACGTTCAAGGGTAATTGGTGTAATTGTTAACAAAGTAGTAAAACCTTGGTTTACACGCAGTCGATAACCTGGTGTATTCATTAAACAAAGTATTAAAACCTTGTTACAATTCGAATCCCCAATTAGTTGGAATATTTAACTTCGGGCATAAGAATAATTTGATGAGGACACTCGCACTTTATATTTATGACTGATGGACTGTTATGGACAAAAACCAGACGGACATATTAAATAATCCAGGACAAAGGACAATTAACCCATGGGCATAAAACTAAAATCAACACGTCAAACATCATGATTACGGAAGTTTAAATAAGCATAATTCTTTTATTTCATATTTAATTTCCTTTATTTTATATTTAATTGCACTTCTAATTATCGCACTTTTATTTATTGTTATTTAATCGCACTTTTAATTATCGTACTTTTTAATTATTGCAATTTTATTTTATCGCACTTTTATTATTCGCAATTTCATTATCGTTATTTACTTTACGCTTTAAATTAAGTCTTTTATTTATTTAAAATTTTACATTAAGTTTTAACTGCGACTAAAGTCTTAAAATCGACAAACCGGTCATTAAACGGTAAAAACCCCCTTTATAATAATAATATTACTTATATATATATTTGTATTTTTATAAAAGTAAACTAATATAGCGTTGAGCTTTGTTTAAAGATTTCCCTGTGGAACGAACCGGACTTACTAAAAACTACACTACTTTACGATTAGGTACACTGCCTATAAGTGTTGTAGCAAGGTTTAAGTATATCCATTCTATAAATAAATAAATATCTTGTGTAAAATTGTATCGTATTTAATAGTGTTTTCTGCTAAAATTAATAACTATTTTATATACACCTCGCATAACATCAACAACAATTCGAGTAATTATAGCGATGTGTGCTACATTTGATTTGCATCTAGAGCAGCTAGATGTGAAAACTGCATTTCTTCATGGAAATCTTAAAGAAGAAATTTATATGCTTCAACCAGAAGGTTTTGAACTACAAGAAAAAAAGAATTTGGTTTGCAGGTTAAAGAAATCTCTGTATGGTCTCAAACAGGCGCCGAGATGTTAGTACAAGAGATTTGATTCTTTCATAATGAGCCTTGAATATAACAGACTTTATGCAGACCCTTGTGCATATTTCAAGAGGTTTGGGGACAATGATTTTGTTATTTTGCTGTTATATGTAGACGACATGTTGGTTGTAGGCCCCAATAAAGATCGTATTAATAAGCTGAAGGCTCAATTAGCTAGGGAGTTTGAAATGAAAGACTTGGGTGCCGCAAACAAGATTCTAGGAATGCAAATTCACCGAGACAGAGATAATAGGAAGGTTTGGCTTTCTCAAAAGAATTATTTGAAGAAAGTCTTGCAGCGCTTCAATATGCAAGATAGTAAGCCAATCTCAACCCCACTTCCTACTAATCTCAAGTTATCCTCCGTTATGTGTCCTAGCAGTGAATACGAGAGGAAGGAGATGTCTCGTGTACCGTATGCATCAGCAGTGGGAAGATTAATGTTCGCAATGATATGTACAAGACCAGACATTGCACATGCAGTGGGAGTAGTTAGTCGGTACATGGCGAATCCTGGTAAAGAGCATTGGAATGCGGTAAAGAGGATCCTTAAATACATCAAGGGAACCTTAGATGTTGCATTATGTTATGAGGAACCGGAATTTATTGTCAAAGGGTATGTTGATTCAGATTATGCAGGTGATATCGATAAAAGTAAATCTACCACTGCATATGTTTTCAAACTTTGTGGTGGAACAGTAAGCTGGGTTTCAAAACTGCAGTCAGTTGTGGCAACGTCAACAACAGAAGCAGAATATGTAGCAGCTACTCAAGCTACTAAAGAGGCAGTATGGTTGAAGATGTTGTTGGAGGAACTCGGGCACAAACAGAAGAATATCACTTTATTTTGTGACAACCAGAGTGCCTTGCATCTTGCAAGGAATCCGGAATTTCATTCGAAAACAAAGCATATACGAGTTCAGTATCACTTCGTTCGTGAGAAAGTGGAAGAAGGAACCGTGGATGTGCAGAAAATTCATACTGACAACAATGTGGCCGATTTTCTAACAAAGTCAATCAACCGTGACAAGTTTATTTGGTGCCGTTCCTCATGCGGCCTAGCAGAGACGTAAGCAACATCATTGGCAAGGAAGAATTATCGTGTGAAGATTGATTGAGCTTCAATCGAATCTTCAAGTGGGAGATTGTCAAATATGGAGGCTTGGTTGGTGAATTCTATGGTCAAATACACACATGTATATTGTGGTATAAGACTTGGTAAAACTTGGCATACTATACCTACCAAATTGTCTACTAAATATTTACCATTTAGCCATCTTGAATTAGTATAAATAGAGCAACATGTAAGCTCATTTATACATCCCATATTCATTCTTCAATCTTGTATTCTAGTAGATAAATAGAGAGTTGTGAGTATTAATCTCCTAATTACAAGAGATATAAAGATTGATACTTATCCTTGTAATTAGAGAGAAAGTGTAATTTCTATTTTTCTTATTAGTGAAACGTTTCTTTCCTTGCCCGTGGTTTTTACCCTATTGGGGTTTTCCACGTTAAATCTTGGTGTTCCTTTATTGTCATTATTTCGAGTATTACTAGCGGTTTGGTATAATTCGGTGTCGCTTTTCACAACATGAACTATTTTGGTCACCGTATATCTTTGCATCCAGCTTGCTTCTTGAAGGGAACTCCTATAAATTTTTAATGAGTAAAAATGTCATTGCTACAAACTACTGTCGTGTTCTCAATCTGTTTGTTTAAGCGTGGATGAAACATAAATAAAATTATCAATTTGTTTGTTGTTCTGTAAATTAGTTATGAGAACTTAAAACTGTACCTAGCAATCAAGACTCATACATCAAAAATTGAGTCCATCAGGTCAACTATTTGGGTCCAATGGGTCTCAAGAAAGCAAAGGGATCAGGTTCAATATGGACCAATCTTTAGTCCTTCAATATGTAAGAAGGTCCATCTAAACCCGTTGAAACCCATTACCAACCCATTGTACGAAAAAATTAAAAAACCTTAAAAAAAATTTAAATAATAAAAAACTTACAAAATTAGAAATGTTAAAAATAATGAAAAAAAATTTAATTTTTACTTTTTTAAAAAAAGCAAACTTTTTTTTTAAAAAAATAATAAAAATGAATAAATGAAAAAAGAAATTATTTTTTTTAAGAAAAAATGGGTCTCAACCCGACCCAACCCGTTTGGACACTAACAGTTTGACCTGTTTTGAATTGTGAGACCCATTCGACCCATGACCCGTTTTGACTCAAACCCATTTGAGTCTCGACCCAACCCGACCCGTTTTCCAGTCTTAGTGAAACATACTTTCAAGAGTCGAATAGAAACGGGGTTAACTCCAGCCAACATTTCTCTTGCAAATTCTTCATCGGTACTCCAAGCAGATTGGTTAGCTGCAGGTTAAGAAATCATAAGAAATGTTGGAATCAATAATTCATCATAACCTAACCAAATTCATATGATCAATCAGTGAAACAAAAGCAAGATGTATATTAATTTACCATTACAAGAAAATCACATAATTTATTTATTTAGTCATGACATGTAATAATTATACCTTGAATGACTTGTGGCGTAGAGTATCTAGAAAGTCCCTCGCCATCAGATCGCATAAATTCTTTTAACACTTGTAAAGGGATGTCTTTCAGAATGTTATCAAGAGTAGGACCTTCAGGAAGCTTGATTCCTCCATTGTAAAGCTTCATAACATCTTCTAATGAGTCGAATTCGTCTATGGTTTTGTCGGATAGAGCTTCAAACTCTGGGAGGAGGACTTTAAGTACAGCTTCTAGTCCGTATGCCAAAAAATCCGATTTCTTCAAGTGTCCAAATCTCTCATCTCTTGGAACATATATTTTAGAACTCTTAATAAGTGAAAGTCTGCTTTCAACTTTAGGATCTACAAAAGCCAAAACATATGACTCAAGAGTCAGGATATATATATCTTTTACAGATCATTGTGTTCAAATCATTATTATACTACTCCGTACTATACTATACTAATAAAGATTTTTTTTTTCTGCCGGTGGTCACTCGTGTATGCATCAATTAGCATGCCGCGTTCATGTCATTTTTTTTTTTTACTCCGGTGATCCCTTGATTTTACAAATGTGACGTCCCTCCATCTATTTATCTAAAAAAATTTAAATTAAGTGGCATCACGTGATTAACACATGATGTCGTTTAATACTCCCTTCGTCCCATAATTATTGCCCATTAGTCTGTTTAACAGACTTTTTTAACGAAAAATAAACGGAGGGACCATCAGAAAAGTATTTGTAAAATTAAGGGATCACCGGAGCTAAAAAATGACAGGGACGCGACATAAAAATTGATGTATAAATGAGGGACCACCGGCGCAAAAAAGCACTAGTAAAATAAAAACCTAATTTGGTTGGGGGTCGTCCTGTTCTACCCCTACGGGGGTAGGGGTAGTCAGACGACCCTCCAATTATTGGGCGTTTATCCTCCGGTTCTGCCAAGTCATTATACAAAGCATAGTCATAAACTCTGTCCCATTCTTCAAGCATTCCGGTCCCATTTCCTCTTAATGCTATCATCTCATCCTCTCTGTAAGGACGTATAAGTTCTGGTGTCTCACTAGGAAGATATGCCTGCAAAACATGTTACATGACTCGTTTTAAACCTCGAAATAGAACATCATATGTCATATGTACAAATTTGTGTTAAAGGGTACCTTATTAGCAAAGAATATGCGATCTTTAGTATAGTTTTTGGCAGGGTAAACTGTTAGTGCATATTTTGTAATCCCTAGTTCCATGAACGTTAATGTATTATTCGATCATGTTGTAACCTGTAATATTGTTAAACGTTGATTGTCGATTTGTTACTTTATATATATGTAAACGTTTAAATGTAATGTGTAATATTACTCGACAGTCGGCCGACTGACATAGTCAGTCGACCGACTGTCAACCACAGTCGACCGACATAAGATCTGGGATATTTAAGCCAAGTTAATCTCCACTAATTTGGTTAATCACTTAATACATTTCACACACACAAACAGTTCTATGTCCGGTCTCACTCCAATCTTCATGTCCAAATACCACAGAATGTCAGTCTAGGCTACGTGTTTATCAAGATATAATCTTGATTTGACTCGTACGAACCCGAAAACCCATAGATATTCGTTTAAGCTCGTTCTTGTGTTATTCCGCCTCTAGATCGTGTTAGGTTGATTCTAAGGTCCTCTCACAGCGTCTACAAAGTGATATCAGAGCCTTGGCTTGCTGAATCAATTGTTTTAAACGAGTTTTTGTTATATTTTTGGGTCAAAAAAATTGGTTTTGGATTGAATTTTGCATACTTTTACGTTAAACTTTTGGTTTTAATTGTTTTAGAGTGTTTACAGAAGTCATTCTAATTTGTTTAAGGTGTTGGTCAGTTGTTTTAGTTCGAAAATTGAGCTTGAAATCGTTTAGAAGTCAAAAACCTGATTTTTGGATTCTAGTTCTGAGAGAAATTACAGTCGACCGACTTAAGTGTCAATCGACCGATTTAGGATAAAATCGACCGATTTTAGTTTATTTCGACCGATTGTCATTAGTTCGACCGATTGTCTAAAAACCGACCGACTTTAGTTCTAAACCGACCGAGTTAAACTCTAAACCGATCGATTGAATGAACATCGACCGAATGAGAAAAGTAATACCATTTGACTTAATGTAAACAGAACTTCGACCGATTAACCATTGACAGTCGACCGACTGTAGTTGTTCATCGACCGACTGTCATTCAATCGACCGACTTTGGATCAGATTCAACCTTAATTAATTTTAACGATGTCTGATCAGGCAATGGCAATTACTTCCGGCGTTTAAAATATTTTACTATCTGATAGTGAATCAGGCAGTGCCAATCGTGCTCCTAGACTTGATAATACAAATGATTACATTAGATGGAGGTCTAGGTTTATGAATTACATTAGAGGCCTTGATCCTAGAATGTGGGATTTGATACAACATGAATATAAAGAGCCTTTAGGTACTAATGGTACTAGTAAAAAGTATGAAGATTATAGCGTGACCGAAAAAGAAACATATGCCTTAGAATGTAGATGTTATGCTCAATTGACTCAGGGTTTAGATGGTGATATTTATTGTAGTGACCCGAACTTTTCCATGTTTATATATATTAATTGAGATTGATATTTACATGATTAAATGTTTCCAACATGTTAAGCAATTAAACTTGTTAAGACTTGATTAATTGAAATATGTTTCATATAGACAATTGACCACCCAAGTTGACCGGTGATTCACGAACGTTAAAACTTGTAAAAACTATATGATGACATATATATGGATATATATATAGTTAACATGATACTATGATAAGTAAACATATCATTAAGTATATTAACAATGAACTACATATGTAAAAACAAGACTACTAACTTAATGATTTTTAAACGAGACATATATGTAACGATTATCGTTGTAAAGACATTTAATGTATATATATCATATTAAGAGATATTCATACATGATAATATCATGATAATATAATAATTTAAAATCTCATTTGATATTATAAACATTGGGTTAACAACATTTAACAAGATCGTTAACCTAAAGGTTTCAAAACAACACTTACATGTAACGACTAACGATGACTTAACGACTCAGTTAAAATGTATATACATGTAGTGTTTTAATATGTATTTATACACTTTTGAAAGACTTCAATACACTTATCAAAATACTTCTACTTAACAAAAATGCTTACAATTACATCCTTGTTCAGTTTCATCAACAATTCTACTCGTATGCACCCGTATTCGTACTCGTACAATACACAGATTTTAGATGTATATACTATTGGTATATACACTCCAATGATCAGCTCTTAGCAGCCCATGTGAGTCACCTAACACATGTGGGAACCATCATTTGGCAACTAGCATGAAATATCTCATAAAATTACAAAAATATGAGTAATCATTCATGACTTATTTACATGAAAACAAAATTACATATCCTTTACATCTAATCCATACACCAACGACCAAAAACACCTACAAACACTTTCATTCTTCAATTTTCTTCATCTAATTGATCTCTCTCAAGTTCTATCTTCAAGTTCTAAGTGTTCTTCATATATTCTACAAGTTCTAGTTACATAAAATCAAGAATACTTTCAAGTTTGCTAGCTCACTTCCAATCTTGTAAGGTGATCATCCAACCTCAAGAAATCTTTGTTTCTTACATTAGGTTATCATTCTAATACAAGGTAATAATCATATTCAAACTTTGGTTCAATTTCTATAACTATAACAATCTTATTTCAAGTGATGATCTTACTTGAACTTGTTTTCGTGTCATGATTCTGCTTCAAGAACTTCGAGCCATCCAAGGATCTGTTGAAGCTAGATCTATTTTTCTCTTTTCCAGTAGGTTTATCCAAGGAACTTAAGGTAGTAATGATGTTCATAACATCATTCGATTCATACATATAAAGCTATCTTATTCGAAGGTTTAAACTTGTAATCACTAGAACATAGTTTAGTTAATTCTAAACTTGTTCGCAAACAAAAGTTAATTCTTCTAACTTGACTTTTAAAATCAACTAAACACATGTTCTATATCTATATGATATGCTAACTTAATGAATTAAAACCCGGAAACACGAAAAACACCGTAAAACCGGATTTACGCCGTCGTAGTAACACCGCGGGCTGTTTTGGGTTAGTTAATTAAAAACTATGATAAACTTTGATTTAAAAGTTGTTATTCTGAGAAAATGATTTTTATTATGAACATGAAACTAAATCCAAAAATTATGGTTAAACTCAAAGTGGAAGTATGTTTTCTAAAATGGTCATCTAGACGTCGTTCTTTCGACTTAAATGACTACCTTTACAAAAACGACTTGTAACTTATTTTTCTGACTATAAACCTATACTTTTTCTGTTTAGATTCATAAAATAGAGTTCAATATGAAACCATAGCAATTTTATTCACTCAAAACGGATTTAAAATGAAGAAGTTATGGGTAAAACAAGATTGGATAATTTTTCTCATTTTAGCTACGTGAAAATTGGTAACAAATCTATTCCAACCATAACTTAATCAACTTGTATTGTATATTATGTAATCTTGAGATACCATAGACACGTATACAATGTTTCGACCTATCATGTCGACACATCTATATATATTTCGGAACAACCATAGACACTCTATATGTGAATGTTGGAGTTAGCTATACAGGGTTGAGGTTGATTCCAAAATATATATAGTTTGAGTTGTGATCAATACTGAGATACGTATACAATGGGTCGTGGATTGATTCAAGATAATATTTATCGATTTATTTCTGTACATCTAACTGTGGACAACTAGTTGTAGGTTACTAACGAGGACATCTGACTTAATAAACTTAAAACATCAAAATATATTAAAAGTGTTGTAAATATATTTTGAACATACTTTGATATATATGTATATATTGTTATAGGTTCGTGAATCAACCAGTGGCCAAGTCTTACTTCCCGACGAAGTAAAAATCTGTGAAAGTGAGTTATAGTCCCACTTTTAAAATCTAATATTTTTGGGATGAGAATACATGCAGGTTTTATAAATGATTTACAAAATAGACACAAGTACGTGAAACTACATTCTATGGTTGAATTATCGAAATCGAATATGCCCCTTTTTATTAAGTCTGGTAATCTAAGAATTAGGGAACAGACACCCTAATTGACGCGAATCCTAAAGATAGATCTATTGGGCCTAACAAACCCCATCCAAAGTACCGGATGCTTTAGTACTTCGAAATTTTATATCATATCCGAAGGGTGTCCCGGAATGATGGGGATTTTCTTATATATGCATCTTGTTAATGTCGGTTACCAGGTGTTCACCATATGAATGATTTTTATCTCTATGTATGGGATGTGTATTGAAATATGAAATCTTGTGGTCTATTATTATGATTTGATATATATAGGTTAAACCTATAACTCACCAACATTTTTGTTGACGTTTTAAGCATGTTTATTCTCAGGTGATTATTAAGAGCTTCCGCTGTCGCATACTTAAATAAGGACGAGATTTGGAGTCCATGCTTGTATGATATTGTGTAAAAACTGCATTCAAGAAACTTATTTTGTTGTAACATATTTGTATTGTAAACCATTATGTAATGGTCGTGTGTAAACAGGATATTTTAGATTATCATTATTTGATAATCTACGTAAAGCTTTTTAAACCTTTATTGATGAAATAAAGGTTATGGTTTGTTTTAAAATGAATGCAGTCTTTGAAAAACGTCTCATATAGAGGTCAAAACCTCGCAACGAAATCAATTAATATGGAACGTTTTTAATCAATAAGAACGGGACATTTCAGTTGGTATCCGAGCGTTGGTCTTAGAGAACCAGAATTTTGCATTAGTGTGTCTTATCGAGTTTGTTAGGATGCATTAGTGAGTCTGGACTTCGACCGTGTTTACTTGAAAAATGATTGCTTAACAAATTTTGTTGGAAACTATATATTTTTAACATGTGAATATTATGTGATATATTAATCTCTTAACGCATTTGATATTATGTGATAGATGTCTACCTCTAGAACAAGTCCCATTGACTCACCTAATAATAATGAAGAGTCAAATGTAAATTGGAATGATTCGTGGACTGATTCACAAGTTCTCGAAGAGGAACCGGAAGAAGAGTCGGAACCGGAAGAAGAATCGGAACCGGAAGAAGAATCGGAACCGGATGAAGAAATAGAACCGGTGGGGGAAATAATAAAATGGTTAAGTAAAAGAAAATCCTCAACCAACCGACCAAGGTTAATTATGTTCAATGGTGTTTCCGCCAAGGAAGCAAAATATTGGGAGCATTACCAATTCTCCGATGAATCGGATTCCGACGAGAATTCCGATGATGTTATAGAAATTACCCCAACTGAATTTAAAAAGGCAAAAGAAAATAATAAGGGAAAGGGCATAAAAATAGAGAAATCTAATTCCAACCCCAATGAACTTTATATGTATCGTCAACCCCCGAAGTCCTTAAGTTGTAACAATGACCCGGGAACCTCTAAACCACCAGGTTTTTCTAAACCAATGTGGAAAACGACGGCTCGTATTAGGGGAACATCATATATCCCAAGAAACTTGGCAAAACGAACCAAAACCGAAGAAGAAGAAACAAGCGAGTCGGAATAAGATAGTTGTATTCGTGTGGTGTAATATATGTAATATAGTGTGCTTATGCTTTATGATATATGTAAAAATTGCTTGTATTAATAAGTATTTTTTTTATGAATCTAACTCTTGTATATTTTACAGTATAAAAACACAAAATGGATAGACAACCCAATATTTTAAGAGACCTACCCGGAGACATGATTGATGAAATCTTGTCTAGAGTCGGTCAGAATTCTTCGGCACAACTATTTAAGGCGAGATCAGTTTGTAAGACATTCGAAGAACGTTCCAAGAATGCCTTGGTTTATAAAAGGCTTTTGTTCGAAAGATGGGGGATATCACATTGGGAAATCCATAAGTTACGATGTGTTTACTTTGACGCATATATTGCGGGGAACCCAAATGCTATTTTACGCAATGGGTTAAGAAATTATTTTGACTCAATATATCCGAATATTGGACTTCGTGATTTAGAAAAAGCGGCTAACATGCAACATAAAGAAGCATGTTATGCTTACGGATTAGTAATGTTCGCTTCTCACCAAAGTGAGAACAAGAACATCGGGCTACAACTATTAAACAAAACGTTCCCACAAGTGACGGAGTCGGTAATTGGGGTAAGAAATGAGGTTTTTAGATTGTTACGGGACTGTTGGACATTACGTAACCCTCGTCCCTTTGACGACGTTACAACACGCTGTCTTATCAACGGCCATAACGGTTATGTTCCACAAGACCAAGGATGGGAAGTAATCCTAGTAAAACCAGAATGCATGACTTGTTTCTGGACGTATGAATTACGTGTCTTTATTGCCTTTACTGAACGACTTGTGTACTAGCTAGAATTATCTTCACAACCATCTTGTATCAAATTTATTATGTGCTATATTTCATGCTATATGTAAAATAAGCGGTATTGTAAGTTTGTAAAATATTGTGTAAAAGTTTGAACGCGAAATATTATTATAATCAGTTTTTCATATAGAATTGTAGTAGTTGAATTGTATATTAGCTACTAAGTATGAACTTAACGGGTAGGTACTACCCGAATTTAAACTTATAAAACGCTAATATGAAGAAAAAGCTTTTATAAATGAGTTCATATTATGCTACGAAATACTATTAACTACTCTTAATATTCTGTATGATTAACTTGTTCCATTTGACTATTTTGAAGGAAATGGCACCGACTACTCGACACACCGTGAATATGAATGAAGAGGAATTCCGTACTTTTCTAGCTTCAAACATAGCCGCAGTACAGGCTGCGCTACATACCAACAATAACCTTGGATCTAGCAGTACAGGAAATCGTGTAGGATGCACCTACAAAGAATTCACTGCCTGCAAACCTTTGGAATTTGATGGAACCGAAGGACCGATCGGATTGAAACGGTGGACCGAGAAGGTCGAATCGGTGTTTGCCATAAGTAAGTGTACTGAAGAGGACAAAGTGAAGTACGCTACGCATACCTTCACAGGTTCTGCGTTAACATGGTGGAATACCTATCTAGAGCAAGTGGGACAAGACGATGCGTACGCACTACCGTGGTCAGCATTCAAGCACTTGATGAACGAGAAGTACCGTCCCAGAACCGAGGTCAATAAGCTCAAGACAGAACTTAGAGGGTTACGAACCCAAGGATTTGATATTACCACGTACGAAAGACGATTCACAGAATTGTGCCTATTGTGTCCGGGAGCATTCGAAGATGAGGAAGAGAAGATCGACGCGTTTGTGAAAGGATTACCGGAAAGAATCCAAGAAGACATAAGTTCACACGAGCCCGCCTCCATACAACAGGCATGTAGAATGGCTCACAAACTAGTGAACCAGATTGAAGAAAGAATTAAAGAACAGACTGCTGAAGAGGCCAATGTGAAGCAAGTCAAAAGAAAATGGGAGGAAAACGGTGATAAGAATCACCAATACAACAACAACCGCAATTACAACAATTATCCCAACAATCGCAACATCAATCGCAACTACAACAAACGTCCCAACAACAACAACAACAACAACAACAACAACAACAACAACAACAACAACAACAACAACAACAACAACAACAACAACAGCAACTACAACAATCATCCCAACAACAATAATAACCGCAACAACAACAACAATCAGAAGCAGCTATGCCAAAGGTGTGAAAAGTATCACTCGGGGTTCTGCACCAAATTTTGCAACAAGTGTAAAAGAAATGGTCATAGAGCGGCGAAGTGTGAGGTCTACGGACCAGGGGTTAATAGAACGAAAGGAACAAATGGTGTCGGAACGAGTAATGGCGGAGCAAGTAGTGTCGGAGCAAGTTATGCCAATGTAGTTTGTTATAAATGTGGAAAACCAGGCCACATTATTAGAAATTGCCCGAACCAGGAGAACACGAATGGACAAGGCCGCGGAAGAGTTTTCAATATTAATGCGGCAGAGGCACAGGAAGACCCGGAGTTTGTTACGGGTACGTTTCTTATTGACAATAAATCTGCTTACGTTTTATTTGATTCGGGTGCGGATAGAAGCTATATGAGTAGAGATTTTTGTACTAAATTAAGTTGTCCATTGACGCCTTTGGATAGTAAATTTTTACTCGAATTAGCAAATGGTAAATTAATTTCAGCAGATAATATATGTCGGAATCGAGAAATTAAACTGGTTAGCGAAACATTTAAGATTGATTTGATACCAGTAGAGTTAGGGAGTTTTGATGTGATAATCGGTATGGACTGGTTGAAAGAAGTGAAAGCAGAGATCGTTTGTTACAAAAATGCAATTCGCATTATACGAGAAAAAGGAAAACCCTTAATGGTGTACGGAGAAAAGGGCAACACGAAGCTACATCTTATTAGTAATTTGAAGGCACAAAAACTAATAAGAAAAGGTTGCTATGCTGTTCTAGCACACGTCGAGAAAGTACAAACTGAAGAAAAGAGCATCAATGATGTTCCCATTGCAAAAGAATTTCCCGATGTATTTCCGAAAGAATTACCGGGATTACCCCCACATCAATCCGTTGAATTTCAAATAGATCTTGTACCAGGAGCTGCACCAATAGCTCTTGCTCCTTACAGACTCGCACCCAGCGAGATGAAAGAACTGCAAAGCCAATTACAAGAACTTTTAGAGCGTGGTTTCATTCGACCAAGCACATCACCGTGGGGAGCTCCTGTTTTGTTTGTCAAGAAGAAAGATGGTACATTCAGGTTGTATATCGACTACCGAGAGTTGAACAAACTTACCATCAAGAACCGCTACCCACTACCGAGAATCGACGACTTATTTGATCAACTACAAGGCTCGTCTGTTTATTCAAAGATTGACTTACGTTCCGGGTATCATCAAATGCGGGTGAAAGAAGATGATATTCCAAAGACTGCTTTCAGAACACGTTACGGTCATTACGAGTTTATGGTCATGCCGTTTGGTTTAACTAATGCACCAGCTGTGTTCATGGACCTTATGAACCGAGTGTGTGGACCATACATTGACAAGTTTGTCATTGTTTTCATTGATGACATACTTATTTACTCAAAGAATGACCAAGAACACGGTGAACATTTGAGAAAGGTGTTAGAAGTATTGAGGAAGGAAGAATTGTACGCTAAGTTTTCAAAGTGTGCATTTTGGTTGGAAGAAGTTCAATTCCTCGGTCACATAGTGAACAAAGAAGGTATTAAGGTGGATCCGGCAAAGATAGAAACTGTTGAAAAGTGGGAAACCCCGAAAACTCCGAAACACATACGCCAGTTTTTAGGACTAGCTGGTTACTACAGAAGGTTCATCCAAGACTTTTCCAGAATAGCAAAACCCTTGACTTCATTAACGCATAAAGGGAAGAAATTTGAATGGAATGATGAACAAGAGAAAGCGTTTCAGTTATTGAAGAAAAAGCTAACTACGGCACCTATATTGTCATTGCCTGAAGGGAATGATGATTTTGTGATTTATTGTGACGCATCAAAGCAAGGTCTCGGTTGTGTATTAATGCAACGAACGAAGGTGATTGCTTATGCGTCTAGACAATTGAAGATTCACGAACAAAATTATACGACGCATGATTTAGAATTAGGCGCGGTTGTTTTTGCATTAAAGACTTGGAGGCACTACTTATATGGGGTCAAAAGTATTATATATACCGACCACAAAAGTCTCCAACACATATTTAATCAGAAACAACTGAATATGAGGCAGCGTAGGTGGATTGAATTATTGAATGATTACGACTTTGAGATTCGTTACCACCCGGGGAAGGCAAATGTGGTAGCCGATGCCTTGAGCAGGAAGGACAGAGAACCCATTCGAGTAAAATCTATGAATATAATGATTCATAATAACCTTACTACTCAAATAAAGGAGGCGCAACAAGGAGTTTTAAAAGAGGGAAATTTAAAGGATGAAATACCCAAAGGATCGGAGAAGCATCTTAATATTCGGGAAGACGGAACCCGGTATAGGGCTGAAAGGATTTGGGTACTAAAATTTGGAGATATGAGAGAAATGGTACTTAGAGAAGCTCATAAAACCAGATACTCAATACATCCTGGAACGGGGAAGATGTACAAGGATCTCAAGAAACATTTTTGGTGGCCGAGTATGAAAGCCGATGTTGCTAAATACGTAGGAAAATGTTTGACGTGTTCTAAGGTCAAAGCTGAGCATCAGAAACCATCAGGTCTACTTCAACAACCCGAAATCCCGGAATGGAAATGGGAAAACATTACCATGGATTTCATCACTAAATTGCCAAGGACTGCAAGTGGTTTTGATACTATTTGGGTAATAGTTGATCGTCTCACCAAATCAGCACATTTCCTGCCAATAAGAGAAGATGACAAGATGGAGAAGTTAGCACGACTGTATTTGAAGGAAGTCGTCTCCAGACATGGAATACCAATCTCTATTATCTCTGATAGGGATGGCAGATTTATTTCAAGATTCTGGCAGACATTACAGCAAGCATTAGGAACTCGTCTAGACATGAGTACTGCCTATCATCCACAAACTGATGGGCAGAGCGAAAGAACCATACAAACGCTTGAAGACATGCTACGAGCATGTGTTATTGATTTCGGAAACAGTTGGGATCGACATCTACCGTTAGCAGAATTTTCCTACAACAACAGCTACCATTCAAGCATTGAGATGGCGCCGTTTGAAGCACTTTATGGTAGAAAGTGCAGGTCTCCGATTTGTTGGAGTGAAGTGGGGGATAGACAGATTACGGGTCCGGAGATTATACAAGAAACTACCGAGAAGATCATCCAAATTCAACAACGGTTGAAAACCGCCCAAAGTCGACAAAAGAGCTACGCTGACATTAAAAGAAAAGATATAGAATTTGAAATTGGAGAGATGGTCATGCTTAAAGTTGCACCTTGGAAAGGCGTTGTTCGATTTGGTAAACGAGGGAAATTAAATTCAAGGTATATTGGACCATTCAAGATTATTGATCGTGTCGGACCAGTGGCTTACCAACTTGAGTTACCTCAACAACTCGCGGATGTACATAACACTTTCCACGTCTCGAATTTGAAGAAATGTTTTGCTAAAGAAGATCTCACTATTCCGTTAGATGAAATCCAAATCAACGAAAAACTTCAATTCATCGAAGAACCCGTCGAAATAATGGATCGTGAGGTTAAAAGACTTAAGCAAAACAAGATATCAAATGTTAAGGTTAGATGGAATGCTTGTAGAGGACCCGAGTTCACCTGGGAGCGTGAAGATCAGATGAAGAAGAAATACCCGCATCTATTTCCAGAAGATTTGTCAACACCTTCAACAGCTTAAAATTTCGGAACGAAATTTATTTAACGGGTAGGTACTGTAGTGACCCGAACTTTTACATGTTTATATATATTAATTGAGATTGATATTTACATGATTAAATGTTTCCAACATGTTAAGAAATCAAACTTGTTAAGACTTTATTAATTGAAATATGTTTCATATAGACAATTGACCACCCAAGTTGACCGGTGATTCACGAACGTTAAAACTTGTAAAAACTATATGATGACATATATATGGATATATATATATATATATAGTTAACATGATACTATGATAAGTAAACATATCATTAAGTATATTAACAATGAACTACATATGTAAAAACAAGACTACTAACTTAATGATTTTTAAACGAGACATATATGTAACGATTATCGTTGTAAAGACATTTAATGTATATATATCATATTAAGAGATATTCATACATGATAATATCATGATAATATAATAATTTAAAATCTCATTTGATATTATAAACATTGGGTTAATAACATTTAACAAGATCGTTAACCTAAAGGTTTCAAAACAACACTTACATGTAATGACTAACGATGACTTAACGACTCAGTTAAAATGTATATACATGTAGTGTTTTAATTTATATTTATACACTTTTTAAAGACTTCAATACACTTATCAAAATACTTCTACTTAACAAAAATGCTTACAATTACATCCTCGTTCAGTTTCATCAACAATTCTACTCGTATGCACCCGTATTCGTACTCGTACAATACACAGCTTTTAGATGTATGTACTATTATTATATACACTCTAATGATCAGTTCTTAGCAGCCCATGTGAGTCACCTAACACATGTGGGAACCATCATTTGGCAACTAGCATGAAATATCTCATAAAATTACAAAAATATGAGTAATCATTCATGACTTATTTACATGAAAACAAAATTACATATCCTTTATATCTAATCCATACACCAACGACCAAAAACACCTACAAATACTTTCATTCTTCAATTTTCTTCATCTAATTGATCTCTCTCAAGTTCTATCTTCAAGTTCTAAGTGTTCTTCATATATTCTACAAGTTCTAGTTACATAAAATCAAGAATACTTTCAAGTTTGCTAGCTCACTTCCAATCTTGTAAGGTGATCATCCAACCTCAAGAAATCTTTGTTTCTTACAGTAGGTTATCATTTTAATACAAGGTAATAATCATATTCAAACTTTGGTTCAATTTCTATAACTATAACAGTCTTATTTCAAGTGATGATCTTACTTGAACTTGTTTTCGTGTCATGATTCTGTTTCAAGAACTTCGAGCCATCCAAGGATCCATTGAAGCTAGATCCATTTTTCTTTTTTCCAGTAGGTTTATCCAAGGAACTTAAGGTGTAAATTATGTTCATAACATCATTCGATTCATACATATAAAGCTATCTTATTCGAAGGTTTAAACTTGTAATCACTAGAACATAGTTTAGTTAATTCTAAACTTGTTCGTAAACAAAAGTTAATTCTTCTAACTTGACTTTTAAAATCAACTAAACACATGTTCTATATCTATATGATATGCTAACTTAATGATTTAAAACCTGGAAACACGAAAAATACCGTAAAACCGGATTTACGCCGTCGTAGTAACACTGCGGGCTGTTTTGGGTTAGTTAATTAAAACTATGATAAACTTTGATTTAAAAGTTGTTATTCTGAGAAAATGATTTTTATTATGAACATGAAACTATATCCAAAAATTATGGTTAAACTCAAAGTGGAAGTATGTTTTCTAAAATGGTCATCTAGACGTCGTTCTTTCGACTGAAATGACTACCTTTACCAAAACGACTTGTAACTTATTTTTCTGACTATAAACCTATACTTTTTCAGTTTAGATTCATAAAATAGAGTTCAATATGAAACCATAGCAATTTGATTCACTCAAAACGGATTTAAAATGAAGAAGTTATGGGTAAAACAAGATTGGATAATTTTTCTCATTTTAGCTACGTGAAAATTGGTAACAAATCTATTCCAACCATAACTTAATCAACTTGTATTGTACATTATGTAATCTTGAGATACCATAGACACGTATACAATGTTTCGACCTATCATGTCGACACATCTATATATATTTCGGAACAACCATAGACACTCTATATGTGAATGTTGGAGTTAGCTATACAGGGTTGAGGTTGATTCCAAAATATATATAGTTTGAGTTGTGATCAATACTGAGATACGTATACACTGGGTCGTGGATTGATTCAAGATAATATTTATCGATTTATTTCTGTACATCTAACTGTGGACAACTAGTTGTAGGTTACTAACGAGGACAGCTGACTTAATAAACTTGAAACATCAAAATATATTAAAAGTGTTGTAAATATATTTTGAACATACTTTGATATATATGTATATATTGTTATAGGTTCGTGAATCAACCAGTGGCCAAGTCTTACTTTCCGACGAAGTAAAAATCTGTGAAAGTGAGTTATAGTCCCACTTTTAAAATCTAATATTTTTGGGATGAGAATACATGCAGGTTTTATAAATGATTTACAAAATAGACACAAGTACGTGAAACTACATTCTATGGTTGAATTATCGAAATCGAATATGCCCCTTTTTATTAAGTCTGGTAATCTAAGAATTAGGGAACAGACACCCTAATTGACGCGAATCCTAAAGATAGATCTATTGGGCCTAACAAACCCCATCCAAAGTACCGGATGCTTTAGTACTTCAAAATTTTATATCATATCTGAAGGGTGTCCCGGAATGATGGGGATTTTCTTATATATGCATCTTGTTAATGTCAGTTACAGGTGTTCACCATATGAATGATTTTTATCTCTATGTATGGGATGTGTATTGAAATATGAAATCTTGTGGTCTATTATTATGATTTGATATATATAGGTTAAACCTATAACTCACCAACATTTTTGTTAACGTTTTAAGCATGTTTATTCTCAGGTGATTATTAAGAGCTTCCGCTGTCGCATACTTAAATAAGGACGAGATTTGGAGTCCATGCTTGTATGATATTGTGTAAAAACTGCATTCAAGAAACTTATTTTGTTGTAACATATTTGTATTGTAAACCATTATGTAATGGTCGTGTGTAAACAGGATATTTTAGATTATCATTATTTGATAATCTACGTAAAGCTTTTTAAACCTTTATTGATGAAATAAAGGTTATGGTTTGTTTTAAAATGAATGTAGTCTTTGAAAAACGTCTCATATAGAGGTCAAAACCTCGCAACGAAATCAATTAATATGGAACGTTTTTAATCAATAAGAACGGGACATTTCATTTATCATCAGCATCAGATGCACTTAACATCATATTCTCTTTGGAATGCTATTAGGATAGGTGTAGAAGGAAATAAGGCGTATCGTGAAAAGAAAGCTAAAGTAATCAAAAGTGAATGGAAAAGGTTTGCTGCTCTAAGTCATGAAACGTTAGAGGAGACAATCATTCGTTATCGTCATCTTGTCTCTGACTTAATGGTTTCTTCCTGGACAATCTCTGGATGAATAATTTGTGGTTCAGGAGGAATAATTAGTGGTTCAGGATCTCTGAATTGTCCCTGAATATCCTCCGAATTCTCAATTGTGAGGTCGGGTTCAAAAAATGGATTATCGGAAATTTGAATTGGAGTACTTGGTCGATTTGATGACGATTCTAAAGAAAAATCAACGGCGATAATATTGGCTAGATGTCTTGATCTGGTTACAGGTGGTGAACGTATGAAAGGTGGTGAACGTTTTGCTCGGTGCATTCACTGAATATCCTATTAGTTATAAAGATAAAAATTATATAAGTTATCAAATTAATAGACTTTTCTGATTTTGCTCACGTTTCGAATAGCCAATAGATGCAGCAGGTAGCCAGGACCCTTTAAATCGGAAGTCCACAACTCGCCACTAACAAATCCAACTATTACTACGAACCAGAAAATTTTGGATGTCTATCAATTTAACCGCTTAAAATAATTTTCGTTGAAATTTAAAGAAAATAAAGAAAATTCTATGTCCTAAAAACTATAGCGTCGAGAAATAAGAAAGAAAAAGAATGCGTCGGAAAAAAAACGTTGAAAAATAAAAAGTCGAAAAATGATAAAAAAGAAAGTAGAGCGTCGAGACTTAAAAGTCTAAAAACTAAATATAAAAAGTTGCGCCTAAAGGTATTAAAGCTTAAATGGAATTCTATATCCAAAACGGCAATAACTAAAAAAGGCACTAAAATTTATTAAATATTTAAGCGATAAGCGACGTCATAATATTCTAAAGCGCCTAAATCTTAGTCTAAAGAAAAAGTACTTAAGTGATTTTACGGCAAAGTCTTAAAAGCTAAAAATCTACGGCAAATCTATAACTACGAAATTAATATTACGAACGACGAATATTAAAAACTACGAATAAACGATAAAAAGACACAAAATATAAAATAAAATGATAAAAATACAAATTTTATAAAAATATTATTTTTATATTATTATTATATAAAAATATTAATTAATCTATATAATTAATAAAGATAATATAAACTTAAAATTATAATTAATATTAAAACTAGGAATAAATATATTAAATAAACTATACCCTAATTTAATTAAAAATATTAATTATATTTAAACCCTATTGCGTGTAATTATTACGTACCAGGTTCAACCTATCAACCTAACTCATGCGATCGCATGAGTTTTGGGCGTCTGGGCCATGCGATCGCATGGAACAAGTTACCAGAACCAGTTTGGGCTTCGAACAGGCTTAGGCCCAACTTTAATTTAATTATTATTATTATTATTATTATTTCTAATTTTAATTTATATAAAATATTTATATAAAATATAAAAAAACGTATATTTAAAATTCTAAAAATAAATTTTTTTTTTGATTTATATATCTTAAAATTATATATATATATTTAAACACTTATATATGTAGATATATATATATATATATATATATATAGAAATATATTTTTTATTTTTTATTTTTTATGTTTTTATATAAATACAAAATATTTTTACAAAATTAGAGATAAGAAATATAACGTTTTTCATCGAGTCCCCGGCAGCGGCGCCAAAAACTTGATGTGTGCAGCGGTGTATACGAAATAGTTATATTTTTATTACGAAATACGATACAATTTACACAAGTTTTATTTATTTATATAGATGGGATATACTTAAACCTTGCTACAACACTTATAGGCAGTGTACCTAATCGTAGAGTAGTGTAGTTTTTAGTAAGTCCGGTTCGTTCCACAGGGAGCTAGTGATACGTACTATATTTTTAACAACTATATATATATATATATATATATATATATATATATATATATATATATATATATATATATATATATATATATATATATATATATATAAGTAGTAATAATATTATACAAAAGGGGGGGTTTACCGATTAATGACCGGTTTGTCGATTTTATATTTTAAGCGTAAAGATAAATGACGATAATTAAAATGCGTAAAATAAATAACAATATTTAAAATGACAATAAATAAATGACAGTAAATAAAAGTACGATGAGATATAAAATAAAACAATTATGCTTATTTAAACTTCCGTAACCATGATGTTTGATGTTTTAATTTTAATTAATTGTTACCCGGGTTAATTGTCCTTTGTCCTGGTTTATTTGATACCTATCTGGTTTTTGTCCATAATAGTCCATCGGTCATAATTATAAAATGCTCGTCAAATTAACCTTATTCCCGAAGTCAAATATTCCAATTAATTAGGGATTCGAACTGTAACAAGGTTTTAATACTTTGTTTAATAATTACACCAGGTTATCGACTGCGTATAATCCAAGGTTTTAATACTTTGTTAACAATTACACCAATTATCCTTGTATGTAATCCACCCCTATTTTAATGAGATATGAATATTAATTTACCCACTTGATCAGAATGAATAATCAATTACCCAACCCGAATAATTAATTAAATGATCGTAAAAGATGTCGTATAAACGTCACTAAATAGGACATACATAATTATTTTAATAATTATTAGATTAACTAATTTGAAGATAAGTTCAACAGGTTCCAATGAGTTGTTGCTCAATTAGACAATACCCCCTATCTATTAATAGTCTTAGTCCAATGTCCACAAGTGTCGGTCTTTTGTCCAAACCCAAATTATGGTACAAAATCCAAAAACCTCGTCTTAATATTTAGTCTAACATCACGATTACTTCGGCTCAAATAAGCATAATAATAACTTAGTTACGAGACATTAATTGAAAAAGGAAGAACATAGCTTACAGTGATTATTTATCGCGTAGCGTTACACGGACAGAGTTTCGACTTTAAAACCCGTAAAACATTTCTTAAAATAACCCAATTATTATTAAACTTAAATTAAAATTAAAATTAAAATTAAAATTATAAATATAAATATATCTTACAGAGAGAAGGAAAGAAAAATTATGGTGTAAAGAACTCGTCTGAAATCATGGTATTTATAGGACTTGGCCGGATTTTGGTGCCCATGCGAGTGCATGGGGTTTCAGTGCAAATCTCATGCACTCGCATGGGCTCATGCACTCGCATGGGTTTTATGCCTATTTCCCATGCGGTCGCATGGCCGTCAGATCCAGCTCACATATTTTTTGTTTTCTTGCTTGTTGACATATTATTATATATATATATATATATATATATATATATATATATATATATATATATATATATATATATATATATAATATATATATATATATATATATAATTTATATTAATTATATATATATTATATTATATTCTTGTACATAGTTGACTTGTAATTTTAGGCCCGTTGCGTCGCGCGTTGATAGTTGGCTCAGGTCCCGATTTTGGATTTTCGAACGTCCTTTTGTACGCGTATATATCTTGTACTTTGCGTTCCGCGACTTGTACTCTTATCAATTTTAGACGTTTCTCATCAATAAATGGAACCACTTGAATTATATCTTGTACATTTGAGCTTTTTGGTCATTTGCGTCTTCAAATTGTCGTTTTCTTCTTTTGTCTTCGCACTTATTTATTTAAACGAATATTACATAAAAATAGAACAATTGCAACTAAAAGCTTTACATATTGGAAGGATATTGTGCCTAAATATATGTTCATTTGGAGCACTATCAAATATCCCCACACTTGAGCGTTGCTTGTCCTCAAGCAATACAGAACTTAAAATAAAATCACACTTCACTCGAATCACTTTTTTTTATTCTCACACTTTATACATCAGTGATTTTGATACGGCGGTATAAACAATGATAGTAACGATGTGGTTTACAGTCCCACATGACTATGAAAATTTAGATCCTTTAAGGAAATTGGATCTTTATGAAAACATTTGATCTTTTGAAAATTCATTCTAGCTTTTACCCTAGATAAGTTTTCCAGAATAACCCTTCACCGGTGTTTGCAAAATGTTTTTGTGGGTTGTGTGGGTTTCATATTTGAAATTTTAGCTCAAAACTTGCGGTTTTGTGTCACCCACTTGCTAACCTTGTATTAGGAAAGCAACACGTCCAGTATACTTGTTCCGTATATTACCTTTTGGTAAACTACCGTCCGGTTGTAAAGGAAAGTGTTTAACAAGCAACTGTTAAGGCAATGTCTAATGACATGCAGATGTTCATGGTCCACAACGTGTTGGATGCAATTATTATCCTTTGTAGGAGCAATAGTAAAGATCACCCTATAATTTTTCGGTCTGGCACAAGGTCCTGTCTTCGACCATGCTATGCAACCACCATTCTTACGGTTGACACCCGATTTAGTTCAGGTGACCTAATGAATTCCAGGTGAATTCCTAGGATTTTACGTTCAATGGTAATGAACGCATTGAAAATAGGTTTTCAGAAAACAAATCGGTTTTAATTTGATCAAAAATATTTTCTCGTTCAAGCTCGAGTTTAGATATCATCGAATTCCATGAGTTTGTAATTCTCAATCTTTAAGGTCAATCTCAAAGATTGAGTAATATCAGGCTTAAAAGCTGATTTATTGATTTTTAAGGAGATTATCCTTTCTGGGGGTCTGATTCATTAGTCTTATCAAGCTAATTTGCACGATGCCCTCCTCATTTTATGCGACAGATCCTCTCATGGTTAGGATAAGTCTGACCACATGGCGACCCTGTTTGATGCTGAGGTCCGTGGATTTCCTGCTGATTTTAGAGATGACTTTTCTAGATTTTTCGTCAACCTACAGCTGGTCTGGACGTCAACTTCCTGACCTAAATCATGAAGCGTGTGTCTTTTTCGGAAGACTCTACTTCCTTTTAATGATGGAATTGATTCATCGTGTAGATCCATCTATTCTTTCAAAGGTATTACAATAAATCGGGTAAAACTGATTAGTTTAGTCCAAAGCAAAAGTACCAGCAATAATCTTGTACAAAATATGTGATATGTGTTTTAAAGAAATTGATAAATTATTCCCACACTTAGCTTTTATTTATGTTTTTCTTTGCCTTTTTATTCTCCTCTATTCCATTTTAAATGAATTCTGACGTTTTGGGTTGTTTCTCCATTTATGTTCTCTCTGAGGTAACAATAATTTTGGCATTAATACCTAGTTTTATCGTTCATAAATATGTATAAACATGATTTTGAATTCATTTAGTTAAAATTTTTTCAAATTTTCATAAAATTTCCCAATTAAACTAAGTGTAAACCCGAGAGAATTTATAACCCTTCCCCACATTTGAGATCTTACAATGCCCTCATTTGCAAGAAATCAGTAAAAATTTAAATTCATGAGGGTGATTAGTGTAGAAAAATGATTAAAAATACCGAGTTTGCAAACATATTGTTTTATATCACATTTGATATTTGGCGTCTTGTCGTCAAAATTAGTAGCTTTTGCTGAACTTAATGTCAGTCTTTGAAAGTGCGCTGTTTTACCCTGTTTTATACATGAGATAACTACAAACATATAATATATATATATATATACATATATATATATATATATATATATATATATATATATATATATATATATATATATATATATATATATATACATATATCTTTTTTTTATAAAACCTTTATTTATTAAAACAATTTAAATGAATAATTTTTTAAAATTTTGTTTCCTTTTACTTTAGGTAGTTTCGGTATGTTTACCTAGTCCGTCCCTCGACAAAATTTAAAATTTGTCGTTTTTAAAGCGATTGTTTTAAAAGCAAAGATTTTTGGGTTTTTTAATTTTTTTTTGGTATACTTTAGATCAATAAAATTAAAAATAATGATAATAAAATTTTTCGCCCCGCCCTCGGGTAAAGTAATTTCGGTTCCATGACCTAGTCTTCAACTTACGACGAATTTTAGAAATCATTTTTTTGAACTTAATGAAATAAAGTAAATTTTGTTTTTAAATTCGCACAAAACTTAAATTTAAAAATGCATATTAATTTCATACAAAACCTACAAAACAAAAATTCAGAATGGAGGGAGAAAACTAGTTCTTTAGTGTCTGCTAGTGGAAAAGACTAATCGAATTCCATTCTCGGAACTACACGAGAACAGAACAACTTACTTTAGGCAGCATTTTCTTTTTAGAACATTTGAATCTCCTCACACTTAGGTAGTTGTGGTGTCGAAATTGTGATTAACTTCATTGTCAATTTCTTTTGGACCATAATCAACTTGCATATCTGTGACTTTTGCTTTAAGCCATTGATCGGATTCCTGTGTAATATCCACAAATTCAACTAGTTTCGCCTTTTCTTTTGGCGATAGATTGGATACTAACCGGTTACATAACTTAAAGTTCCCCTTGGTTCTAGCATCGCGAATTCGTTTAATAAGTTTCTTCATTGAACTGTTAATAACGGAGTCATTTAATTTAGTATCAACAACGGGGTTCTTTATTATCAAGTCATCATTAGGTGTTACTTCATCTTCCCCACACTTAGGCATTTTATTATTGTTAAGCACAACCGTTGGAGTTAGTAAAACAATATGCTTCTTACCAATCGTTTTTGTTGGTTCAACGGTTTTGGTTGGTGGAGATTTAGAATTTCGACTCACAAAGGTAATCAATTTTTCATCATTACTAAGTGTCATTCTACCCTCTCTTACATCAAATAACGCCCCGGTGGACGCTAAGAATGGTCGACCTAAAATTAGAGGAATGTTTGAGTCCTCTTCTATGTCAATGACAATAAATTCGACTAGAAAGGTTAAATTACCCACTTGAATGGGTAGGTTGTCAGCAATTCCAACTGGGTGCCTAATGGTTTGATCAAAGAGTCGAACACTCATTTCCGTTGGACTTAACTCACCTACTCCTAATCTCTTATATAATGAAAGAGGCATAACACTCACACTTGCACCTAAATCTGCTAGTGCATCATACATGACACAATCACTAAGTAGACAAGGAATAATAAATTCACTCGGATCACCCAACCTGGGTGGAACTTTTGCTGGAACTGTCTTCACCGGGTTTATTTTTATGATTTTTGTTTCTTGCACTTTCTTATTCTTCTTCTTCTTTCCAGAAGTATCTGATGTTATGCGAGGTGTATATAAAATAGCTATTAATTTTACCAGGAAAATACTATTAAATACGATACAATTTTACACAAGATATTTATTTATTTATAGAATGGATATACTTAAACCTTGCTACAACACTTATAGGCAGTGTACCTAATCGTACAGTAGTGTAGTTTTTAGTAAGCCCGGTTCGTTCCACAGGGAAAATCTTTAAACTAAGCTTAACGCTATATTAGTTTACTTTTATAAAAATACAAATATATATATAAGTAATATTATTATTATAAAGGGGGGTTTTTACCGTTTAATGACCGGTTTGTCGATTTTAAAACTTTAGTCGCAGTTAAAACCAAATGTAAAATAATAAATAAATACAAGACTTAATTTAAAGCGTAAAGTAAATAACGATAATGAAATTGCGAATAATAAAAGTGCGATAAAATAAACTTGCGATAATTAAAAAGTACAATAATTAAAAGTGCAATTAAATACAATAACAATAAAAATGCGATAATTAGAAGTGCAATTAAATATAAAATAAAGGAAATTAAATATGAAATAAAAGAATTATGCTTATTTAAACTTCCGTAATCATGATGTTTGACGTGTTGATTTTAGTTTTATGCCCATGGGTTAATTGTCCTTTGTCCTGGATTATTTAATATGTCCGTTTGGTTTTTGTCCATAACAGTCCATCAGTCATAAATATAAAGTGCGAGTGTCCTCGTCAAATTATCCTTATACCCGAAGTTAAATATTCCAACTAATTGGGGACTTAAACTGTAATAAGATTTTAATACTTTATTTAATAATTACACCAGGATGTTGACTGAGTGTAACCCAAGGTTTTAATATTTTGTTATCAATTATACCAAGTGTCCTTGTACATAATTTCACCCCTGTTTTAATTATTCTAGTGGCTATTAATCCATTCCCGTGTCCGGTTAAATGAACGATTATTCGTACATATAAATACCCCGCCCATCGTGTCCGAACGAGTGTATATGGTAATTTATAGGGACGCCCAATTGTAAATCTTTATATTAACATTAACAAACTATCATTTAGTTAAACAAATATAAAGCCCATTAATAGCCCATAGTCTAATTTCCACAAGTGTCGTTCTTTTGTCCAAACCCCAATTATGGTACAAAGCCCAATTACCCAATTTTAGTAATTAGCCCAACATCATGATTACTTCGGATTAAATAAGCATAATAATAACTTAGCTACGAGACATTAAATTAAAAAGGTTGAACATAACTTACAATGATTAAAAATAGCGTAGCGTTACACGGACAGAATTTCGACTTACACCCTTACAACATTTGCTAACATACCCTTATTATTAGGATTAAAATTAAAATTAAAATTAAAATATAAATATAAATATTTATGTATAGATATAGAGAGGATGGATATATGTTGGTTTTTGCGATCAGAATTCGTTTGCTTTTATAGGGAGTTTCAGAATTTGGGGCTCCGCGACTCGCGGCCCTTTTTGCCTTCAAACTCCGAGAGTCGCGAAGTTTGTAAATACAGCTCACTCATTTTGGAGTCTTTCTTGCCGACGGATTTTTATTATTTATATAATATATAAATAATTATAAGAATTATTTAAATATTATATTATATTTATGTGCATAGTTGACTTGTAATTTTTAGTCCGTTGCGTCGAGCGTTGAGAGTTGACTCTGGTCCCGGTTCCGGATTTTCGAACGTCCTTGCGTACAATTTAATATCTTGTACTTTGCGTTTTGAATCTTGTACTCTTGTAATTTTCGAGACGTTTCTTATCAATAATTGGAACCTCTTTGATTGTCTTTTGTACTTTTGAGCTTTTTGGTCGTTTGCATCTTCAATTCGTCGAATCTGTCTTTTGTCTTCACCTTTTATTATTTAAACGAATATCACTTTTAAATAGAACAATTTCAACTAAAAGCTTGTCTTTCTTGAGGAATAATGCTATGAAATATATGTTCGTTTTTAGCATTATCAAATATTCCCACACTTAAGCGTTGCTTGTCCTCAAGCAATATCGTCTTGAAATACTAGAATCACTTCTTTATTCTTCACACTTTGTACATCAGTGATTTCTATACGACGGTATAAACAATGGTAGTAACGATATGGTTTACAGTCCCACATGACTATAAAAATTTAGATCCATTAAGGAAATTGGATCTTTATGAAAACATTTGATCTTTTGAAAATTAAATCTAGTTTTTACCCTAGATAAGTTTTCCGGAATAACCCTTTACCGGTGTTTGCAAAATATTTTTGTGGGTTTGGTGGGTTTCAGATTTGAAAATTTTAGCTCAAAACTTGCGGTTTTGTGTCACCCACTTGCTAACCTTGTATTTGGAAAGCAACACGTCCAGTTTACTTGTCCCGTATATTACCTTTCGGTAAACTACCATCCAGTTGTAAAGGAAAGCGTTGAACAAGCAACTGTTAAGGCAATGTCCCCTGACATGCTTTTAATTATGGTCTATAACGTGTCGGACGCAATTACTATCCTTGGTATGAGCAATAGTAAAGCTCACCCTTATGATTTTTCGGTCTGGCACAAGGTCCTGTCTTTGACCACTATGCAACCACCGTTCTTACGGTTGACACTCGATTTAGTTCAGGTGACCTAATGAATTCCAGGTGAATTCCTAGGATTTTACGTTTAATGGTAATGAACGCATTGAAAATAGGGTTTTCAGAAAACAAATCGGTTTGTAATTTTGATCAAAATATTTTCTCGTTCAAGCTCGAGTTTAGATATCATTGAATTCCATGAGTTTGTAATTCTCAATCTTTAAGGTCAATCTCAAGGATTGAGTAATATCAGGCTTAAAAGCTGATTTTTGATCTTTTAAGGAGATTATCCTTTCTGGGGATCTGATTCATTAGTCTTATCCAGCTAATTTGCATGGTGCCCCCCATTTTACGAGATAAATCCTTCTCATGGTTAGGATAAATCTGACCACTTGGCGACCCTGTTTAATGCTGAGGTCTGTGGATTTCCTGCTGATTTTAGTGATGACTTTTCTAGATTTTTTGTCAACCTACAGCTGGTCTGGACGACAACTTCTTGACCTAAATCAAGAAGCGCGTGTCTTTTTCGGAAGACTTTACTTCCTTTTAATGATGGAATTGATTCATCGTGTAGATCCATCTTTCTTATAGTAAATCAGGTAAAACTTTTTAGTTTAGTCCAAAGCAAAAGTATTTTCAGTTATTTGTACAAAAATATGTGATATATGTTTTGCATAACTTGGAGAATTTTCCCACACTTGGCTTTTATTTTCCTTTTTATTGTCCTCTATTCCATTTTAAATGAATTTTAACATTTTGGTTTGTTTCTCAATTTATGTCCTTTCTGAGGTTACAATAATTTCGGTGTTAAAACCTAGTTTTATCGTTCATAAATATGTATAAACATGATTTTGAGTTCATTTAATTGAAAATTTTGAAAAATTTTACTAGAATTGGGTAGTCAGTATATAAGACTAGGGCTGTTCTTTATTATCAGAGAGCACTAGATTCTAACACAACTACTGCTTTACTAGTATTTTTAATGGTAACCCAGTGTTTAAGATAAAAATTTTAAAATCCGAAAGAATTTAACCCCTTCCCACACTTAAGATCTTGCAATGCCCTCATTTGCAAGAAATCAGTAACAATTTAAATTATTAAGGGTGATTTGTGTGAAAATGATTAAATTTTACCAAAGTTTCCAAATATATTGGCGTTTGTTTGCTGAATGATAAATGGTGCACATCATTTGTTCATTCCGTCTAGTTGTTATTTCACATATATTTTGCATCTTGTCGTCAAAATTAGTTGCTTTTGCTGAACTTAATGCCAGTCTTTGAAAATGCGTTGTTTTACCCTGTTGTGTACATAAGATAAACTGCAAACATATATACATATTTTTGAAGTTTGGTATATTACCCCACATTCAAAAATTATTAAAATCTAAGAATAAAAGTTAGAAAATTATAAAAACTATTACAATATTAACATAAGTATTAAACGTATCAACATTACAAATTACAAAATAAATAAAACTAAGTAGACTAGGGATGATACTAATACCAATAGGGGTTCCATGCATAACCATAGGTGCTATAGAATGCTTCGGCTGGGTTATACGTAGGATACGGTGGTTGCATCTCTATAGACCAGGGAGGCAATATGGGTTTTGGAGTAGGAATATAGTTTCTACCTATATGTTGGCAATGAGCTATGATTTGGTTTTGATGAACTTACCAATCTTCAAATGCTCTCTGTCTAGCATTTTCGTACTCCTGTGAAGCTATAAACCTTTGCATTTCTTGCATTTCATTTCCCCCTCCTACATTACCTTGCTATTGGTTTCTCTCAACCTGTGGATGTCTACCATGGTATTGTACTGCGGCGTTATTTCGCCTCTTCAAAACTTTCGCACCATGGTATACATTTAAACCTATTGTATCGCGGGGTTCTGGTTCTTCGACTAATAATCCCCCCGACTTATATCCACACCGAGATATTCAGCAATCAAAGTAATAAAAATACCACCTCCTATTATGCTATGCGGTCTCATCCCCCTAACCATAGCTGATAAATAATAACCCACATAATAAGGTATACTTACAGCGCTTTGTGGGTCTCGAATACACATATGGTAAAACAAATCCTGTTCATTTACCTTTTCCTTGTTCTTACCTCTTTGTGTAATCGAATTAGCTAAAAACCTATGAATTACTCTTAATTCAGCTCTATCTATATCCAAATAAGAGTAATTTCCCCCTTTGAATCGGTGATGGCTTGTCATTTGACTCCATACACCATGTGTATCAAAATTTTCATCTATCTTTCTACCATTTAGTATCAACCCTCTACAATCGGCAGATGCTAACTCCTCAGGCGTATATATACGTAAAGCTTGAGCCATGTCTAGTAAAGACATGTGGCGCATCGAACCTCCTAACAAAAATCTAATAAAAGATCGATCGGTTAAACTAGCTACCCGATCATTTAATTCTATACTACACAACAATTCTTCACACCATACTTTATACAGGTCTACGCATGGTGAATAAACGTACCCAGTCGTTAAAAGTAGAATTACCATACCTCTGTGCAAGTAATTCCCTAATTGGCCCGGCCAATTCTACAGCTTCTAATGGTCCCCATTCTATGACCCTAGGTACCTCAACAACTTTAGAATGAATAGTATGCAAACCCCTTTGGTATTTTGGATAATCTATCCAAAGTCTGTCAAATCTCAGGTTCGGGTGCAAATCTTCCAAGTGCATATCAGAAAATGTCATGACTGGATGAGGTATATCTTGCTTGTAGTAGTTATCCACCTCCTGTTGTTCCGCATTCTCAGCAGGAGCATTGCGAGCTTGGGATGAAGATTCACCCCTTTCAGTCTGCAAAACACATCAAACACAATTATTGTGCATCCAAATATGCATTAGTGTCAGCAAAATCATCAATCAAAATAATTACAATGACATGATCAATGTATATCAAACTTAAGCTCATTTTCACATTTTTATCAAATCTACACTTTTTCAAATAAGCATATACGAAAATGTTCGCCAAGTTCATAAGCATTCAACTCAAATAACATGTCAAAATAATCATTACTAGCAATTAAACAAGTTTCAAATGGCATTATCTCTCAAAAATCAAGTTCATGAATTTTAGACTTGAAAAAGTCCACTTTAATTCTCAAAATCATGTTTAGGCTCAAATTTTGGATCATTTAACTACCTAAACATGTTACACTACTTAATTTAGCAACAATTCATGACAAAAATCGGCCATAACATGTTTATATCAAAAAGCCCCAAATTTGCTCAAGAACACAAACCCTAGATTACTCAAAATTTGAAGTTTAAGGCTTCTAATCATGTTAAATAGCATCAATCTAGGTTATACAAGCATAATACATAAACAATTTAAGCATAATTACACTAAAAAGCATCAAAATCAAATTGGGGAAAAAATTGCTCAAGAACACTAATTTTCGGATTAAATGGTGTTTAGGTGTAGAAATTTACCGTTTTTCTTGAGTAATTCCTTGATAGCATCCTTCTCAACATGATTTTAGTAAAAGATTTGATGATTAACGGTTAAAAATTGTGATTTTGGGGGTGTTTTTTCGGGTTTTTGAGGAGTATTTTTGCAGTATTTTTCTTGTTTGAGGTGTGCAACTGAGCTATTCCAGCTCCTTTTATTTTTTTTTTCTGTAATTCGGTTCCTCCGCGAGTCGCGGGGTTTAAACCTTCAAACTCCGCGAGTCGCGGAGTTTGCTTTTTTTTTTTATAACATCTTATACTAATTAAAACAATTAAGTAATTAATTTTAAAATTTTGTTTCCCTTGTTATTTAGGATGAGGTCGTTTCGGATCGATGTCCTAGTCCGTCCTTCGACAAAATTTTAAAATTTGTCTTTTTGTAGCGATTGTTTTAAAAGCTAAGATTTTTGGGTTTTTTTTTAATGTTTTTGGCATACTTTAATTCAATAAGATTAAAAATAATGATAATAAAAGTTCTCGTCCCTCCCTTGGATAAAGCAATTTCGGTTTAAAGACCTAGTCTTCAACTTACGACGAATTTTAAAAATCATATTTTTAACTTAATGAGATAAAGTAAATTTTTGTTTTTAAATTCACACAACTTAAATATAAAATTCAAAATTAATATTAAAAATTCACACCAAACTTAAAATTTGAAATGCATAAAATTAAAAATTCATATTTTAAAAATTAAAAATTCATATTATAAATTCACACCAAACTTATATTAATTTTTCAAATATTTACAATTTTAAAAATATTGTTTTTACAAAGTTTACAATATTAATTTAAGATTTAAATATTAATTTTAAAAACATGGTAAAAATAAAATTAAAAATCTTTTTGGCTTTTTATCCCACTTTAATCAATCAAATATTATCAAAAATATGCGCCCCTCTTTTCGGTAAAGTAATTTTGGTTCCAAGACCTAATTTAACTCATGACGAATTTTTGAAATATTTTGGGTTGATTGATTAAAGATATTTATACCTTAAGAATAAACGTTAAATTTCGCAGTGATGTAATAAATTTTTGAATGATATCAATAATTTCGGTCGCCAAACCTAATTTTATTCAATACCAATTTAATACTTTATAGCAAACAAATTAGCGTTTATTATCAAAAGGTTAAAAATAAAAATAAAAAAAATAAAAACTGTACAAACATACCTGTGAAATAGATTTCTTAGTTATATGATCTATCCCATTCATAAGATAGTCGGTTTAATTGGTTTTCCATAGCTACATAGGCGTAACCTCGAGCATTCAGTGTCTTTTCTTCTAAACATATGAACGGTCCGTCTCTGCATAAAGTAACAAATTCGGTATTTGAATAGGTTTGATTATTTGAACATTTACCTTCATGTGACCATTTTCCGCATTTGTGACATCTTTCTAGGTGTCGTGCTCTTCTTTTCGCTGCGGATTTTGATTTTCCTTTACCAAATTGTAACTTATTATCTTCGCATCTGGATTCTTTTCTAACTCCGTCCAATCTTTCTCTGATTACTGATACTATTTCACTCGGTAATGTGTCATTATTACATTTAGTGATCAAAGCGTGTAGCATTAGACCATGGTTTAGTTCACAGGCAGTCTTCATTTCCTAAAAAAAATAAAAATTCAGAATGGGGGGAGAAGACTAGTTCTTTAGGGTCTGCTAGGGAAAGACCATTCGGGTTCCATTTTCGAGAACTACACGAAAACAGACAATCTAACTCTAACAGAAATACATATTATCCTTTAAAGACTTGATTCTCCCCACACTTAGTTAGCTATGGTGTCGAAATTGTGATTAACTTCGTTGTCGACTTCCATCGGACTATCTATGTAGTGTTTAACTCTGTGACCATTAACTTTAAATTCAATCCCATTTGAATTTATTAATTCTATCGTTCCGTATGGGAAAACTCTTTTGACTATGAATGGTCCAGACCATCTTGATTTCAATTTTCCAGGAAATAGCTTAAATCGTGAATTGAAAAGAAGAACTCTGTCTCCTTCTTTAAATTCTTTTGAACTTCTGATTCTTTTATCATGCCATTTCTTCGTTCTTTCTTTATAGATTAACGAATTTTCGTATGCTTCATGTCTTAATTCTTCTAATTCGTTTAGTTGACTTAACCGTAGACGTCCAGCTTCATGTATATCAAGATTACATGTCTTCAAAGCCCAAAATGCTTTGTGTTCAATTTCTACTGGAAGATGACATGCTTTTCCATAAACAAGTCTAAAAGGTGTGGTTCCAATTGGAGTTTTGTAGGCTGTTCTAAAAGCCCAGAGTGCATCCTCCAATTTAATGGACCATTCCTTCGAATTTGATCCTACAGTTTTCTCTAGAATACGTTTTAAAGCTCGGTTGGTATTTTCAACTTGTCCACTTGTTTGTGGATGATATGCGGTGGAGATTTTATGAGTTACTCCATATCTTTTAAGAACTTTCTCAAGTTGATTATTACAGAAATGAGTACCCCGATCACTTATTAAAGCTTTCGGTGATCCAAACCTTGCAAAAAGACGTTTTAAAAAGTTGACTACAACTCGTGCATCGTTAGTTGGGAGAGCTTGTGCTTCCGCCCATTTAGATACATAATCAATGGCTACGAGTATATATAGATTATTATGAGATTTTGGAAATGGACCCATAAAGTCAATACCCCAAATGTCAAATACTTCACATACTTGGATGACATTTTGTGGCATTTCATCACGTTGACTTATTTTTCCGGCCCTTTGACAAGCATCACAGGATTTGCAAAGAAGGTGTGCATCTTTGTAAATTGTAGGCCAATAGAATCCAGCATCATAAACCTTTCTTCCTGTTAGTTGAGGCCCATAATGCCCTCCTGTTGGTCCTGTGTGACAATGGTTTAATATTTTACTAGCTTCATCTCCAAATACACATCGGCGTATTATTCCATCGGGACAACTTTTAAACAGATGTGGATCTTCCCAAAAATAGTGTTTTATATCACTGAAGAATTTCTTTCGTTTTTGGTACGATAATCCTTTTTCAAGGAATCCACAAACTAAGTAGTTTGCATAGTCTGCAAACCATGGAATTTCTTTATAATCTATCTTCAATAGATATTCATCAGGAAAGTTGTCTTGTATGGCCGATTCATTTAGAACTTCTAACTCAGGATTTTCAAGACGAGAAAGATGATCAGCGGCGAGATTTTCTGCTCCTCTTTTATCTCGAATTTCAATATCAAACTCTTGTAAGAGTAAGATCCAACGGATTAATCTTGGTTTAGCATCTTGTTTTGAAAATAGGTATCTAAGAGCAGAATGGTCGGTATAGACCACCGTTTTTGCTAGAACGAGATATGATCGAAATTTGTCAAAAGTAAAGACAATAGCAAGGAGTTCTTTTTCAGTAGTTGTATAGTTCGTTTATGCTCCTTGTAACATCTTACTAGCATAATATATAGGTTGAAATCGTTTTTCAATCCTTTGTCCTAAAACGGCTCCCATTGCAAAATCACTTGCATCGCACATTTGTTCAAATGGTAGATTCCAATTTGGTGTTATCATGATCGGCGCATTAGTGAGTTTCTCTTTAAGAATATTAAAAGATTTGATACACTCATCTGAAAAGATGAATGGAGCATCCTTTTCTAGGAGTTTATTCATAGGAGTGGCAATTTTAGAAAAATCTTTTATGAAACGTCGGTAAAAACCGGCATGCCCTAGAAAACTCCTAACTCCTCTAACATTGGTGGGATGTGGAAGTTTAGCAATTACATCTACTTTAGCTCTATCCACTTCAATTCCTTCTTTTGAAATTTTATGACCAAGAACGATACCTTCTTTAACCATGAAATGGCATTTCTCCCAATTAAGTACTAGATTTGATTATTCGCATCTAATAAGCATTCGTTCCAGATTAACTAGACATGATTCAAATGTATCACCGAAGACTGAAAAGTCATCCATGAAAACTTCCACGCATTCTTCTATCATGTCGTGAAAAATCGCCATCATACACCTTTGAAAGGTTGCAGGGGCGTTGCAAAGTCCAAATGACATGCGTTTGTAAGCAAAAGTACCATAAGGGCACGTGAATGTGGTTTTCTCTTGATCTTCGGGTGCTATTGGAATTTGAAAATATCCAGAAAATCCATCTAGAAAACAATAGTAACTATTTCCGGCTAATCTTTCCAACATTTGATCTATGAAAGGTAAGGGAAAGTGATCTTTTCTGGTGGCGTTATTTAATTTTCTATAATCAATACACACACGCCATCCTGTTACAGTCCTAGTAGGAATAAGCTCATTTTTCTCATTTGTAATGACAGTCATGCCACCCTTCTTAGGCACGCATTGAACTGGGCTTACCCATGGACTATCAGAAATTGGATAAATTAAACCTGCATCTAGCAGTTTAATAATTTCTTTCTTAACTACATCTTGCATATTAGGATTTAGTCTTCGTTGGCGTTGCACATACGTTTTATGACCTTCTTCCATAAGGATTTTATGTGTGCAATACGAAGGACTTATTCCTTTAATATCATGAATCTTCCATGCAATGGCTGGTTTATGAGCTTTCAACACATAAATGAGTTGTGATTTCTCATTTTCAGTAAGAGAAGACGATATTATTACAGGTAATTCAGATTCACCATGTAAATAAGTGTATTCCAAATGGTTTGGAAGTGGCTTTAACTCTAATTTCGGAGGTTCTTCTATCGATGCTTTGTATCGATATCTGTCTTCTTCTTTTAGCATTTGAATTTCTTCTGTTGTTGGTTCATATCCATTAGCTATAAGTGTAGCTAACATTTCAGCTTCATCAATTGGTTCATTACCTTCTCCTAAAGAACATTCTCCTGTTCCTTGTAATTCTGGAAATTCTTCTAATAATTCTGCATGTGCATCTATAATTTGAATATAATAACATGTATCATCTGCAGATTGCGGTTGTTGCATTGATCTATCAACTGAAAAGGTAACACTCTCGTCCTCTATACTTAGGGTCAGTTTCTTACCGAACACGTCTATCATTGCTTTAGCCGTGTTTAAGAATGGTCTTCCTAATATGAGAGGAACTTGAGAATCTTCTTCCATGTCCAGAACAACAAAATCTACTGGAAATACTAAAGTACCAACTTTAACTAGCATGTTTTCCATTATCCCTCTAGGATATTTTATTGATCGATCAGCTAGTTGTATGCTTATTCTGGTTGGTTTCAATTCTCCAAGGTCTAGTTTAGCGTATAGTGAATATGGCATTAGATTTATACTAGCACCTAAATCTGCCAATGCTTCTATTGAACTAAGACTACCCAGAAAACATGGAATTATGAAACTTCCTGGATCAGATAGTTTTTCTGGTATCTTATTCAACAGCACTGCTGAACAATTAGCGTTCATAGTAACAGCCGAGAGTTCTTCCATTTTCTTTCTATTTGAGATTAGATCTTTCAAGAATTTAGCGTATCTAGGCATTCCTGAAATCACATCAATGAAAGGAAGATTTACATTTATCTGTTTAAACATATCCAAGAACTTGGATTGCTCGGCTTCAAGTTTCTCTTTCTTCATTTTACTCGGGTAAGGAAGTGGTGGTTGGTATGGTTTAACATAAGGTTTAGCCTTAACTGTGTTATCTTCATTAACCTTTTCAACTACCAGTTCTTTTTCCTTATCTTGATTAGGTTGGGGTTCTTGTGGAGTAGGAATAGCTTCATCAGAACTTACAGGTATTTCAGGTGGTTTAAGTGTTATACCACTTATTGTGGTAATAGCTTTAGCTGTTTCATTCCGGGGGTTAGCATTTGTATCACTAGGTAGACTTCCCGGTTTTCTTTCACCTATTAACCTTGCTAGGTTACTTACTTCTTGTTCCAGATTTTGAATAGAAGCTTGTTGATTTCTAAATGCTTGAGCATTTTGTTCATTAGTTTGTTTCTGAGATGTGAAAAACTGCGTTTGAGTTTCAACTAGCTTCGTCATCATATCTTCTAAATTCGGCTTTTTATCATCGGTTTGTTGTGGTGGTTTGTTTTGAAAATTAGGTCTTTGCTGATTGTAATTATTATTGGATACTTGTTGATTGCTAGGACCTTGTTGGTTGTTGTATGGAATATTTCGGTTATAATTCTGGTTTTGATTGTAAATCGGTCTTGGCGGTTGATAATTATTCTGATAATTATTTCCAGGCCTTTGGTTTATGTATGAAATATTCTCTCTTTGTTCCATTGTTAATTAAATACTGAGACAATCTTTTGTCAAATGTGGTCCTCCACATTGCTCACAACTAATTCGTATTGCGTGAATATCTTTAGTCATCTTTTCCATTCATCTCTCGACATCATCTATCTTTGCGGAAATGGAATCTAAGTCATGGCTAGAATCGGCTCTAGCTGCTTTAGATGATCTAACGATATCTTTTTCTTGGTGCCACTCATATGAGTGGGAAGCAGTGTTATCAATAATTTTGTAAGCATCAGTTTCGGTTTTCTTCATAATAGAACCACCAGCTGCTATATCTATGTCTTTCCTTGTAGTGATGTCGCATCCTTGGTAGAATATTTGTACTATTTGACAGGTGTCTAAACCATGTTGCGGACATCCTCTTAATAACTTTCCAAATCTAGTCCACGCCTCATATAGAGTTTCATTCGGCTTCTGTATAAACGTAACAATTTCTGCTTGAAGTCTTACGGCTTTAGATGCAGAAAAGAATTGTTTAAGAAATTTTTCAACTAAAACATCCCATGTATCAATCGCCCCTTCAGGTAACGATTCCAACCAATCTTTGGCTTCTCCCTTTAAAGTCCAGGGAAATAACATGAGATATATCTGTTCATCCTCCACTTCTCGAATTTTAAATAGTGTGCAGATCCTATTAAAGGTACGTAGATGTTCATTTGGATCTTCCTTCGGCGCACCACTAAATTGGCATTGATTAGTCACCATGTGTAGAATTTGTCCTTTGATTTCATAATCTGGCGCATTAATGTCTGGATGAGTAATTGCGTGACCTTGGCCAGTGCGTTTAGCTCTCATTCGGTCTTCCATACTTAAAGGTTCCAAATTCTCCATAATTGAATTTGTTGAATCGGAATCACTAGAGGATTCTGATTTAATGGTTCGTTCCTCAACAATCTCTGTTTGAATGATTGGTGGTTCCGGAGGAAAATTTAATGATTCAGGATCTACGAATCATTCCTGAATATTCTCCGGATTCTCAATTGTGAGGTCGGGTTCAAAAAATGGATTATCGGAAATTTGAACTGGAGTACTTGGTCGACTGGATGACGATTCTAAAGAAAAATCAACGGCAGTAATATTTGCTAAATGCCTTGATCTAGTTACAGGTGGTGAACGTACAAAAGGTGGTGAACGTCTTGCTCGGTGCATTCACTGAATATCCTATTAGTTTTTAAAAGGAAATAAAAATTATAATAAGTTATCCAATCAATAGACTTTTCTGATTTTGCCCACGTTTCGAATAGCCAAAAGATGCAGCAGAGGGGCAGGATTCGTTTGGTCTCAATATAATTGAGGACTGTTTGGCTCCAATAACCCGGTCCACGTACAAATCCAACTATTACTACGAACCAGAAAATTTTGATGTCTATCAATTTAACCACTTAAAATAAATTTTCGTAATTTTAAGAAATTTAGATAAGAAGTAGAATAAAAATCTATGTCCTAAAACTAGAATAGCGAGAAATAAGAAAGAAAAGAGCGCGTCGGAAAAAGGTCGAAAAAGAAAAATGGTTGAAAAATAAAAGGTGACGGAAAAATAAAAGAAACTTATAACACTTAAAAACACTTGACTAACCTAACCTTATTACTACAACTAACTTAAAATTATAATCGCAAATTGAGATTACTAATTGGAATGATAATTGATACATAGGTAAAAGTCGTCTAAAAATATTAAAGCTTACAGAAAAACTAAATCCCAAATGGAAATAACTTAAAAAGAAACTAAAACTTAAAAAGGCATCGCAAAATTCTAAAGTACCTAAATCTTAGTCTAAAGAAAAAGCACTTAAGGGATTTTACGGCAAAGCCTAAAAATCTAGAAGTAAAAATAACTATGGCAAAAACTAAGTTTAAAACTAAATATGAGCTAAAAATACAAATATTACGCTAAAACGATTAAAAAGGGACAAAATATAAAAATATACAAAAAGTTGTAAAAAGTACAATTTTTATAAAAATATTATTTTTATATTAATTATTTATTAAAACTATTAATTTTACAATTTAATTAAACTAATTTAACTAAAATATAAATTAAATAAAAAGTAAAACTAATTATAATAATAATAATTAATTAGGGTTAATAATAATAATAATTAATAATTATCCGTAATTAATGCTGAATTAGGGTTCTGTCGGTGTCAGAGTGTCTCCGCGAGTTGCGGTGCCCGAAGCAGATAACTCCGCGAGTCGCGGGGTTTCAAAATTCAACTCAGGTACAGTTTTGAAATTTTACGCGTTTTTTTATTTTTTTTTATTTTTTCTGTTTTATATTTTCTATTTATATCAAAATATTTATATAATAAAAACTTATATTTTAAAAATTAGAATAAAAATAGAACTACTTTATAATTTTATAAATAAAAATCTTAAAACTAGATTTATATATATATATATTTTTTATATGTTTTAAATAAAAACAAAATACTTAAATAAAACTTATATAAGAATAAAGAAACTTTATAAAACTTAAATATTTAACAAAATCTTAAAAATACTTATATTTTTGTTTTTCTTTTTATATTTTTGAATAATTAAAAACGTATTTTTATAAAGACGAATTTTAATAAAAGTAAACTAAAATTTTTTTTTTTTTATATTAGCGTTGCGCTTTCGGCTTTTAAGCGATTCCCCGGCAGCGGCGCCAAAAATAACTTGATGTTATGCGAGGTTTATATAAAATAGCTATTAATTTTACCAGGAAAATACTATTAAATACGATACAATTTTACAAAAGATATTTATTTATTTATAGAATGGATATACTTAAACCTTGCTACAACACTTATAGGCAGTGTACCTAATCGTACAGTAGTGTAGTTTTTAGTAAGTCCAGTTCGTTCCACAGGGAAAATCTTTAAACTAAGCTTAACGCTATATTAGTTTACTTTTATAAAAATACAAATATATATATAAGTAATATTATTATTATAAAGGGGGGGTTTTTACCATTTAATGACCGGTTTGTCGATTTTAAAACTTTAGTCGCAGTTAAAACCAAATGTAAAATAATAAATAAATACAAGACTTAATTTAAAGCGTAAAGTAAATAACGATAATGAAATTGCGAATAATAAAAGTGCGATAAAATAAACTTGCGATAATTAAAAATTATAATAATTAAAAGTGCAATTAAATACAATAACAATAAAAATGCGATAATTAGAAGTGCAATTAAATATAAAATAAAGGAAATTAAATATGAAATAAAAGAATTATGCTTATTTAAACTTCCGTAATCATGATGTTTGACGTGTTGATTTTAGTTTTATGCCCATGGGTTAATTGTCCTTTGTCCTGGATTATTTAATATGTCCGTCTGGTTTTTGTCCATAACAGTCCATCAGTCATAAATATAAAGTGCGAGTGTCCTCGTTAAATTATCCTTATACCCGAAGTTAAATATTCCAACTAATTAGGGACTTAAACTGTAACAAGATTTTAATACTTTGTTTAATAATTACACCAGGATGTCGACTGAGTGTAACCCAAGGTTTTAATATTTTGTTATCAATTATACCAAGTGTCCTTGTACATAATTTCACCCCTGTTTTAATTATTCTAGTGGCTATTAATCCATTCCCGTGTCCGGTTAAATGAACGATTATTCGTACATATAAATACCCCGCCCATCGTGTCCGATCGAGTGTATATGGTAATTTATAGGGACGCCCAATTGTAAATCTTTATATTAACATTAACAAACTATCATTTAGTTAAACAAATATAAAGCCCATTAATAGCCCATAGTCTAATTTCCACAAGTGTCGTTCTTTTGTCCAAACCCCAATTATGGTACAAAGCCTAATTACCCAATTTTAGTAATTAGCCCAACATCATGATTACTTCGGATTAAATAAGCATAATAATAACTTAGCTACGAGACATTAAATTAAAAAGGTTAAACATAACTTACAATGATTAAAAATAGCGTAGCGTTACACGGACAAAATTTCGACTTACACCCTTACAACATTTGCTAACATACCCTTATTATTAGGATTAAAATTAAAATTAAAATTAAAATTAAAATATAAATATAAATATTTACGTATAGATATAGAGAGGATGGATATATGTTGGTTTTTGCGATCAGAATTCGTTTGCTTTTATAGGGATTTTCAGAATTTGGGGCTCCGCGACTCGCGGCCCTTTTTGCCTTCAAACTCCGCGAGTCGCGGAGTTTGTAAATACAGCTCACTCATTTTGGAGTCTTTCTTGTCGACGGATTTTTATTATTTATATAACATATAAATAATTATAAGAATTATTTAAATATTATAATATATTTATGTGCATAGTTGACTTGTAATTTTTAGTCCGTTGCGTCGAGCGTTGAGAGTTGACTCTGGTCCTGGTTCCGGATTTTCGAACGTCCTTGCGTACAATTTAATATCTTGTACTTTGCGTTTTGAATCTTGTACTCTTGTAATTTTCGAGACGTTTCTTATCAATAATTGGAACCTCTTTGATTGTCTTTTGTACTTTTGAGCTTTTTGGTCGTTTGCGTCTTCAATTCGTCGAATCTGTCTTTTTTCTTCACCTTTTATTATTTAAACGAATATCACTTTTAAATAGAACAATTGCAACTAAAAGCTTGTCTTTCTTGAGGAATAATGCTATGAAATATATGTTCGTTTTTAGCATTATTAGTATCACAAACTTTATTACCTATCACTTTCTCATACTCATCTCCTTTTCTTGGAAACGGGATGGGTGGTTTGTATGGTGCCACCACTGGCTTTACATACTCTGGTGGTGGTTGTGGTGTTGTAACTTCTTCATTGTTACTCACATCAAAAACCTTCTCATCTTCTGATGCTGGTTTTTCAGAATTCGTTGACACCATATTAACATTCTCATTCCGAGGATTTACTTCAGTATTACTCGGTAGCTTCCCTTGTTCCCTCTCACTCATCATGCTAGCAAGAGTAACTACGTGTTTTTCTAGATTCAAAATGGAAGCTTGTTGAGTTCTTAATGACTGATCAAACCTCTCATTTGTTTGTGTTTGAGATGTTATAAATTGTGTTTGAGATTCCATTAGCTTTGCCATCATTTCTTCCAGATTTGGCTTTTTCTCTTCGGTTTGTTGTGGTGGTTTATATAAGCTAGGTTTTCGTTGATTGAAAGTGTTGTTTTGGGTTGGTTGGTTATTTGGAATTTGTTGGTTGTACGAGTTATTGTTAGGTCCATTTGGATTGTAAAGAATGTTTTGATTTCGATTGAAGTTTGTCCTTGGCGGTTGATAATTATTTTGATAATTATTTCCCGGCCTTTGGTTCATGTAGGAAACATTCTCACGTTGTTCCATCGTTTGTTCGATGTGACAATCTTTCATTAAGTGTGGTCCACAGCATTGCTCACAACTGATTCGTATTGCGTGAATATCTTTAGTCATTTTTTCCATTCGTCTCTCGAAAGCATCTATTTTTGCGGAAACAGAATCAAAGTCCTGGCTAGAATCGGCTCTAGCCGCTTTAGATGATCGAAAAATATCTTTTTCTTGATGCCACTCATGAGAGTGGGAGGCTGTATTATCAATTATCTTGTGAGCTTCAGTTGCGGTTTTCTTCATAATGGAACCACCAGCTGCTATGTCGATGTCTTTTCGTGTAGTAATATCGACACCTTGGTAGAATATTTGTACTATTTGATAAGTATCTAAACCGTGCTGAGGACATCCTCTCAACAATTTTCTGAATCTTGTCCACGCCTCATATAATGTTTCATTTGGCTTTTGCGTGAACGTAACAATTTCTCCTTGAAGTCTCACGGCTTTAGATGCCGGAAAGAATTGTTTAAGAAAATTTTCAACTAAAACATCCCATGTATCAATCGTCCCTTCAGGTAACGATTCTAACCAATCTTTGGCTTCTCCCTTTAAAGTCCAGGAAAATAACATGAGATATATCTGTTCATCCTCAACTTCTCTGATTTTGAATAGAGTACAGATCCGATCAAAGGTTCGAAGATGTTCGTTTGGATCTTCCTTCGGCGTACCACTATATTGACATTGATTAGTCACCATGTGTAGGTGATATTGCTCAAATTAGACATATCTTTAGTCGCAATATCAAGTTCTATCGTTGTTTATTTCGTGTGTAAACATAGTATTTTCGTTTGTATTCTATTTTATTGTAAAATAGTTAGAATCATTGTGTAATTGAAGAAATATAGAAGATTTTGGATGATACTACTCAGAGATCGAAAACAAGTCAAAAAGTCGATGAATAGTAGAGTGCGCCACGGGTGTGCGCTCAGCTCACTCGTCCAGATTTTGATCAGAGAATCTCCAGAGATGAATAGTAGAGTGCGCCAAGGGTGTGCGCTCAGCTCACTCAGTGCGCTCAGTGCACTTTCTCCGCGCACTCTGACGTGTAAAGCAGATCTGAAAGTGCAACTCGAGCTGTAAAGTGGAATTGTGGTAGGTGAACAGTGCGCGCTGCGCACGTGCTTTTGTGCGCTCGGCGCACCCTACTTTCCGGCTACTGTTCAGCCTTTTTAAACCCCTTTTCAGCTTCATTCTTGAGACACCACTACACAGTCATTTTCAGAGGCAGAGGTTACGATTCAAGGTGATCCTTGGAGTAATCCAGGATCACCTAATCCATCATTTCAATTCGGAATCAAGAATCATCGGGATCATCATCCAAGATTCATATTAAAGGTCGATTCTTGTTATCACAATGAATTCTATCTTTATTTCCAGTTTTTAATTGTCTTTAAATATGATTGTTAGCTAGTTCTTGTTATGTTCATCTAGATAAATAACCGAGATGTTGAATGTTTACTTTTGATTGATTGTTCTTATGCATGATAGTTTGATGTTTGAATAAAAGAACCATTCTTGTTAAGTTTAATCTTTTCGATTCAATTAGTTAGTATACTTGTTCAACTAAGGAACACCATCTTATTGATTTAGTATATTCATTTGCACCTAGTGACAAGTGTTTGCCCGTCTTTTACCAAAAGGGGTAAGTTGCGTTCAAACGATTACTCTATATAGGAATGTAAGAACGACTCTTGTATACACTTTCGGATAGCTTAATTGATATGTGTAGTTGTCTAGGAGAACGATATAGGGATCCTATTACTACACTTAATTGATTACTTGGGTTGGGTGAATTGAGCATTTAACCGGACCAAGGGAATGAACTAAGCTAAACCATTAGTTGACATAGGAGTGGATCATGTACAATACATCATTGGCATGATCATCATTCAAGTCTTTAGACTAGTTGAATTAGTTGATTACAAATAGGAGGTCTTAGATGACAAGAACATCACTTGCATCGTGTAATCCCGTTTGAGTGTTTGCGCAAGACTACTCTTGATAAATCGATCAATTAGTTCTCATGCATAGTCAATCAATCCGGTCTTAAACCATAATAACATTCAATATCGAGGGTAAAAAGTCTACATGAGCATATTCCTTTAATTTGATATAAAAACTATCTTTTCTTTTTTATAAATCTAAAATACCAAAAATATTGTCTTTTAATCTTATTCCTTTATTGATTTGCCCATCGTTAAAGGGCAACCCAATATCTTGTATTTGTTTGATTTCATTTTATCTAGTTAAATCCCAATTTAGTTTTTACAATCTTAACTTGCACATATAACTGTCCTTGGAACGATGCACGTATTTTACCATTATCTATACTACTACACGATCGGGTACACTGCCCGTTAGTGTGTGTAATTTTTAAAACCGGTATTTTTCATACAACAATTCATATACCACGTTTCGCACATCAAGTTTTTGGCGCCGCTGCCGGGGACAGTTGTGTCAAGATAAGAATTGTTAACTAAGTTGTGATTATTATTTTTTAGATTTTATCTTTTTTTTTTGTAGAGTTTTTATTATTTTTTATCACTGTTTAGTGTCGGTGCTTTTATTCTTTTCTAGTTTTTGTCAGTTGCAGGGAAATGGTTGACCACAAGAATATGACAATGGGTGGGAGAATGAGAGTAGAACGAAGGAAACTAATCGAATTATATTTATCTCCTAGTGTTACCAACGAGGGGTACCAAGAGAAAGAAGAAGATGAAGTTGTGGTTAACACTAAAAACATGTCTATGAAAGAGAGGATGATAGTCGAAGGTTTTTGCCCGTGTTTTTATGGGTCTTGGCAATGTTGCATGAATCCGGATGTAAAACATTCGAGTCCCCTACCCACTATGAAACTCGCTACCGATCATTATTCACCATTGATTCTGTTTCTGGAACATTCAAATGTGACAGAGTCCAGTCTAGCTCCATAACTTATAACTTCACAATTTATTTTGCAAGACGAACTGGTTGTTAAAAAATATACTCGTTTAGATCCACTTTCTGAGCTTTTGCAGGATTTCTCCGAGTTACATTCTTACTCTTCTACTTATAAAGATGAGATTGTGGTAAAGGAGGAAAACGGTTTGCTACTCATTCTCATGGCTAATGGTTATGAACCTACAACTGAAGAATTAAAGGAATTGAAGCTGGAAATTGAGCCCCGCTCAATAGTTGAGATTCACAGCGGGTCCACACTTATTCCAGAGGATGTCAATTTGGGGAAGACAATCTTTAAAGACCCATTTGACCAAGATCCAACAATAAGAATAAAAGTTTTACTGAAATCCGCATTTGGAGAGGAGTCGTATGTTAACCCTCCGGTTAGGTCATCCTTTTTCGGAAAACTGAAAAAAGAGTTATCTCATATAATATACACCACCCGAGGTGTTAATGATTGGCTCACTATTCTGATTCGTGGAACTTTTTCCACCGACTTCACGTCTCGTCCGATAAAGTGTGGGGGAGTTTAACCCCACTAGGCATTAAATTCTGGGGTCGAGTCGAGTGCATGACGCGTTAATAAAAGTGCACGATGTTTTTCAAAGTTTTAGTGACACTAGCATTAAAATTCAACATGGTACCTATCAAATTAGAATTTGTGTGATAAAGATCAAGGAATGAAGGATGCGCCATCGCTCACCTATATTCCACGATCTCCGGTTATTGAACCTAGGTTTTTCGAACTCCTTTTTCTCACTATTTCCCTCTCGAATTTAAATTTTACTGATTTTAAGTAATGAGGGCATTATTTAATCTTAAGTGTGGGGGATAGTATAAATTCTCGCGGGTATTCAAACAGTGTTCAACTTGGCTCATTTTCGTAATTTAATGGGAAATTTTAAATAATTTTGAAATAAAAGTCTTAACGAAAAAGCCAAGTGTGGGGGATTTTACCAATCTTTTCGAATTACTATCACCAAATTTTGCTAAGAAAAATGTTTAAAATACTTTTGGCTTGAAAGGAAAAAGAATAATGTCACTAAACCTAAAGGATGTATCTAGTCCATCCTTGAAGGAAATAAAGTCTTCCGAATGTTACCTTCCTTGATATAGCAAACTTCCTAAACTATGTCATTTCATACCAATATCATTTCACGATATAAAGGTAAAGTGGGAAGGGAAAGACTTGAACTTTCAAACCCGAAAATAAACTTGGTAGGGTAAATCCAAGTCGCTATCCAATGTAAGACAGATTACGGTGAATAAGCTGGAGCAGGATCTGTCCCACGTGATAGCTTAGTCTTCGCAGTTTTAACCCTTGAATTAAAATGTACAAATTGTCATGAAAGACCGATATTAATATCGCGTCAGGGAGTGCCCGGTTAAGAGTTCCATGATACTACAATCATGGGGGCGGATAGCTTGCTAATCGCTGACTAAGACTTCGGTTTTCAGTTACCCTCAACCGGAATTTGAGGTTAAAATCGGAAAACATGTCTAGTGTAAAAACTAGCATGACATTTTCAAAATAATAAAACATTTTCACAAGATCCAATTTTCCCTAAGGATCCAAATTTTTCGGAACTTACAACAAAGTTCATTTCTCCCGAGCAATCCAAATGTGTGCATGTATTTCATATATTGTGTGTGTACTGATAATGCTAAAAACGAACATATATTTCATAGCATTATTCCTCAAGAAAGACAAGCTTTTAGTTGCAATTGTTCTATTTACAAGTGATATTCGTTTAAATAATAAAAGGTGAAGACAAAAGACAGATTCGACGAATTGAAGACGCAAACGACCAAAAAGCTCAAAAGTACAAAATACAATCAAAAGGGTTCCAATTATTGATGAGAAACGTCTCAAAATTACAAGAGTACAAGATTCAAAACGCAAAGCACAAGATATTAAATTGTACGCAAGGACGTTCGAAAATCCGGAACCAGGACTAGAGTCAACTCTCAATGCTCGACGTAACGGACTAAAAATTACAAGTCAACTATGCACATAAATATAATATAATATATAATTAATTCTTAAAATTAATATATATATATTATATTATATTTAAAAAACGTCGGCAAATTAAAAGACAAAATGGTGTGAGCTGGTTTTACGAACTCCGCGAGTTGCGGAGTTTGAAGAAGAAAAAGGCCGCGAGTCGCAGAGCCCCAAAGTTTGAAAATCCCTATAAAAGCCAGCGCAATTCGACGTAAAATATATCCATAATCTATCTCTCTCTTAATATATACGTAAATATATATATATATATATATATATATATAATTTATATTTTAATTTTAATTTTAAATCCTAATAATAAGGGTATGTTAGCGAATGTTGTAAGGGTGTAAGTTGAAATTCTGTCCGTGTAACGCTACGCTATTTTTAATCATTGTAAGTTATGTTTATGTTATTTTCATTAATGTCTCGTAGCTAAGTTATTATTATGCTTATTTAATACCGAAGTAATTATGATGTTGGGCTAAAAATATTAAAATTGGGTAATTGGGCTTTGTACCATAATTGGGGTTTGGATAAAAGAACGACACTTGTGAAAATTAGACTATGGGCTATTAATGGGTTTTATATTAACTAAACAATACCTTGTTAATTTAATATACAAACTTATAATTCGACGTATTTATATATAACCACATACGCTTGACTGGGTACGGTGGGCGGGATATCTATAAATACCAATAATTATTCATTTTACCGGACACGGAACTGGATTAATAGTTAATAGACTTGTTGAAACAGGGGTGAATTATATTCAAGGGTAATTGGTGTAATTGTTAACAAAGTAGTAAAACCTTGGTTTACACGCAGTCGATAACCTGGTGTATTCATTAAACAAAGTATTAAAACCTTGTTACAATTCGAATCCCCAATTAGTTGAAATATTTGACTTCGGGAATAAGAATAATTTGACGAAGGCTTTCGCTCTTTATATTTATGACTGATGGACTATTATGGACAAATCCGTATGGACATATTAAATAATCCAGGAAAAAGAACAATTAACCCATGGGCATAAAACTAAAATCAACACGTCAAACATCATGATTACGGAAGTTTAAATAAGCATAATTCTTTTATTTCATATTTAATTTCCTTTATTTTATATTTAATTGCACTTCTAATTATCGTACTTTTATTTATTGTTATTGTATTTAATTGCACTTTTAATTATCGTACTTTTTAATTATCGCAATTTTATTTTATCGTTATTTACTTTACGCTTTAAATTAAGCCTTGTATTTATTTTTAATATTTTACATTAGGTTTTAACTGCGACTAAAGTTTTAAAAAGCGACAAACCGGTCATTAAACGGTAAAAACCCCCCTTTATAATAATAATATTACTTATATATATATTTGTATTTTTATAAAATAAAACTAATATAGCGTTAAGCTTTGTTAACAGATTCCCTGTGGAACGAACCGGACTTACTAAAAACTACACTACTGTACGATTAGGTACACTGCCTATAAGTGTTGTAGCAAGGTTTAAGTATATCCATTCTATAAATAAATAAATATCTTGTGTAAAATTGTATCGTATTTAATAGTATTTTCCTGCTAAAATTTATAAGCTATTTTATATACACCTCGCATAACATCATGTACCTCAATGAGTGTGTATTCCTAATTGTGTAACATGTGTTTCATATAGCGTGAGTTTGTGTTCCAAAAGAACGTATGTGTTTCGTGTACTTCGTGTGACTAGTGTAAACTTGTGTACTATATCGTGTGAGTGTGATTCCTATTATTGTGTTCTCCAATAAATGTGTGTGTATTCTATTTTGTGTTTTGTATTAGTATTTTTGAAACAAGACTTGCTTGAGGACAAGCAAGAGTTAAGTGTGGGGGATTTGATATTGCTCCAATTAGACATATCTTTAGTCGTAATATCAAGTTCTATAGTTGTTTATTTCGTGTGTAAACATAGTATTTTCGTTTGTATTCCATTTTATTGTATAATAGTTAGAATCATTGTGTAATTGAAGAAATATAGAAGATTTTGGATGATACTACTCAGAGATCGAAAACAAGTCAAAAAGTCGATGAATAGTAGAGTGCGCCAAGGAGTGCGCCATGGGTGTGTGCTCAGCTCACTCGTCCAGATTTTGATCAGAGAATCTCCAGAGATGAATAGTAGAGTGCGCCAAGGAGTGCGCCAAGGGTGTGCGCTCAGCTCACTCAGTGCGCTCAGCGCACTTTCTCCGCGCACTCTGACGTGTAAAGCAGATCTGAACGTGCAACTCGAGCTGTAAAGTGGAATTGTGGTAGGTGAACAGTACGCGCCGCGTACGTGCTTTTGTGCGCTCGGCGCACCCTACTTTCCAGCTACTGTTCAGCCTTTTTAAACCCCTTTCCAGCTTCATTCTTGAGACACCACTACACAGTCATTTTCAGAGGCAGAGGTTACGATTCAAGGTGATTCTTGGAGCAATCCAGGATCACCTAATCCATCATTTCAATCCAGAATCAAGAATCATCAGGATCATCATCCAAGATTCATATCAAAGGTCGATTCTTGTTATCACAATGAATTCTATCTTTATTTTCAGTTTGTTATTGTCTTTAAATATGATTGTTAGCTAGTTCTTGTTATGTTCATCTAGATAAATAACCGAGATGTTGAATGTTTACTTTTGATTGATTGTTCTTATGCATGATAGTTTGATGTTTGAATAAAAGAACCATTCTTGTTAAGTTTAATCTTTTCGATTCAATTAGTTAGTATACTTGTTCAACTAAGGAAAACCATCTTGTTGATTTAGTATATTGATTTGCACCTAGTGACAAGTGTTTGCCCGTCTTTTACCAAAAGGGGTAAGTTGCGTTCAAATGATTAATCTATATAGGAATGTAAGAACGACTCTTGTATACACTTTCGGATAGCTTAATTGATATGTGTAGTTGTCTAGGAGAACGATCAATTCCCTAGAATTTGTTATACATATTTTCACTACTCAATTCCATATAGCTAATAGGTGTTAGAAATTTGCCTTATCTAGTGACGTTTATAGGGATCCTATTACTACACTTAATTGATTACTTGGGTTGGGTGAATTGAGCATTTAACCAGACCAAAGGAATGAACTAAGCTAAACCATTAGTTGACATAGGAGTGGATCATGTACAACACATCATTGGCATGATCATCATTCAAGTCTTTAGACTAGTTGAATTAGTTGATTACAAATAGGAGGTCTTAGATGACAAGAACATCACTTGCATCGTGTAATCCCGTTTGAGTGTTTGCGCAAGACTACTCTTGGTAAACCGATCAATTAGTTCTCATGCATAGTCAATCAATCCGGTCTTAAACCATAATAACATTCAATATCGAGGGTAAAAAGTCTACATGAGCATATGTGACGATCGCTCCAAATCCATATGGACAATACGTCATTCATTGATTTCATTGCGAGGTATTTGACCTCTATATGAAACGTTTTGTAAACATTGCATTCTTTTGAAAAGGCACACCATAAATAAATATTTAAATCAAAGGTTTTCGACATCTGATGATTTCTACATATAGACAATCACCGTAAATAATAGTTTACATTAGTACTTCCGTTGACAATGCAGTCAAAATAAGATACATAGTGATGATTTGGTGAATGCAACATTTTCTTGAAAAATATGTCATGTAAGACTTCACGCACATAGCTTGTCTAGCATATAAGCAAACAGCGGAAGACTTCTAGGGAACCTGAGAATAAACATGCTAACAAGTGTCAACACAAAGGTTGGTGAGTTCATAGTTTTAGTGTTTCGCATAATCTGTATATAAAAGTGGATCACAAGATTTCAGTTATTTCATCCAGAAACGTTTATCAATAGATTCTATAAGATTGAGCACCCTAGTAACTAAGCTTTAACGTTTATATAATAAGTACCCCTGTGTTTAACATGCAACCAACATGTACGATACACTCAAATAGCATACGTCTGTTTTATAGTTCAGGCTAGGGTTTCTATACCTGGAACAGACGGGGATGTCAAGCCCTATGGATCCATATACCACTACTCGCACCCACCAGTTCTTATAACCGGCAGTTACTAGTTACCAAAGCTAAGGAATTTTCGGTTCAAACTCAGTGTAGAATTTAGTATGTACTTGTATCCATTGCGTTTAAAATAAAGTGCATGTATTCTCAGCCCAAAAATATAGATTTCAAAAGCTATTAAAAAGGGAGCAAATGAAACTCACCTCAGCAGCATATAAAGTCGTTCACCAAAATGTGACTGAAACTCGGAATATCAAATAATCGTAGATCTCAACCTAGAGAACATATGTTGGTTAATAAATGTCTATCAAGCTAGGTCAGGTCATAGTGTATCATAATCTTAATGCTCGATATCGACATACAAAAGTTATCCAAAGTTGTTTCAAAAAGTCAATTTCGACAATAGTTCAACAAACGAGACGTACTTTATATAAGGATTCATTTACTCGGCTGGTAATATTTAAAAATCTATTTTATCAATATTGTAAACAAATTGTTTAAATCTTAATTGTAGATTCAAAAGCAATTTCAATTATCATCAATCATAATTCAGTTGATCATATCTTTTAATCCGTTCATCGAAACTATTCGATATCTAAATGAAAAGTCATTGATTTTTCGCCAGCTTTCCAAAAACATGTATATCATATACCTTTTACCAGTAATATATGTATCTAATTCATGATTCATTATAAACTGTTTAGCGACGAAATTTAGCATACAAGCATGTATAAATATATATACTCGAGCACTAGACATGGATACACAATTAATATATAAAAGCTAAATTATGAGTGCTTACGTAACAGTATTGAGATTCAATATTGTAGGAAAGTACGTAGACGTAACAGAGATGATAAACACTAGGTTTGATTCATAAATATACCCCCGAACATTACCCATAACCTCCATGGCAATAACCCATAATTTCATTAGCTCTATCCCGCTTGAAAACCATTTTGAAAGTGACACGCTCATAATCTCGTCGTAGTATTTTTTGTATAATACTAATTAATATTAATAATACTAATAATAATAAGATTAATAATAATATTAATCTTAATCTTAATAATAATAATAATAATAATAATAATAATAATAATAATAATATAAATAATATAAATAAGTTATACGGAGTGTAAGATGAAAGAAATATATATCACAAAAACTGAATTCGATCGCTTTATAAAGACTTGGCCTAAAAAAGTACCCCATGCGATCGCATGGTATTTGTGCTTCAAGGCCATGCGATCGCATGGCCCTCTGATCCAGCTCACAAACTTTTATTTTCTTGTTTGTCGACATATTTATTTATTAATATATAATATATATAATTTATATTAATTAATTATATATTATATTATATTCTCGTGCATAGTTGACTTGAAATTTTTGTTCCGATAAGTCGTACATCGTCACTCGACTTATGTCCCGGTTCCGGTTTTTCGAGTGTCCCTTCATACGCTGAGAAAACTTGTAATTTATATTTTGGGACACGTACTTTTGTCAAAATATAGCCTTAAATTATCCCTAAATTATATCACCCAAAGTGTATCTTAAACTTTCGAGTGTTTTGGTCATTTACTTCTATAAATTATTGTCTCGCTATTTATTAAAATACATTTTAAAATCATTTGAAATTGTTATATTGCATATTGTTTATACATATAAACTTAAATTCATGTAATTCATTTATGTGTCATCGTTTATTTCTCAAACATTCTAATTAACATAACTAAATATCAATTGAATCAATAACTGAATGTTATTATTGTTTTCAAATAACCTGAAGCTATATATTCATAAATATATATTCAATATACTTAAACACGTTCTAAATATACGTTGCAAGTTGTTCATAGATTCAATTCTAACAGTTAATATTCCTTATTATTGTATGTGTCCAAATTACGTTATTTAAACAAACACTTTACCATTAATTCCGAATACCGTTAAACATGAATGATTTCCCAAATCAACGTGGACCTTACAACAGAGACCCGTAATAATATCATAATCCTTAAGGGACTCAGTAAATATCTTTTAATTCAATCGTTTAGCATAATCTTTTAACTTCATAGTTAAATATATCAATCAGATAATCAAACCAATATGTTTAATGCACAGTATCGTTTACTTAACACTTTGTTACGTTTTCAAGTTATAGTATATGTATCTATTTACATATAATTGTTGGCGAATCTTTGAGAACAATCGAGGAGTAATTGAATAGTTCAAGATTTTGAGATTCAACTTCATAGACTTTGCTTATCGTGTCGGAAACGTTAAAGATTAAGTTTAAATTTGATCAGAAATTTTCGGGTCATCACAGTACCTCCCCGTTAAAGAAATTTCGTCCCGAAATTTGAGTGAGGTCGTCATGGCTAACAATAAAAATGTTTTCATGATGAATATGAGTTGATAAATAGAATTTTTATCACCGTTGAATAATATGGATAAAACAATCTAATTACTCGAAGCGTATGAGGGAAGTTATCGTAATGGAGAATAGAGATGCGTCTTATCTCTTGACGTAGTAACGATTGATTTTCGGAATTTAAGGAATAGAAAATCTTCATAATCTAAATAAGATTTGATTCTTCGAAATTTAAGGAAATTAAGATTTCCTTTGATTAAATGCGTAATCTGCCTCGATTGTTATGTCAGATATTTCGCTATAAATTGACCTCTTCCATTTCACTTATTTTCACCACTCCTATAATCTTCTTCCTTATTTAATACTTCCAAAAGATTGTGAAAATGCTTCATCCAGTTCTGATTCTTGATATACTCCTAACTTTCATATCTATCATTCTTCTTTTTCATCTGCCGCCGGAGGAATCTGTGACGACCCGAAAATTTCCGACCAAATTTAAACTTAATCTTTATATGATTTCGACTCGATAAGCAAAGTCTATTAAACTGAGTCAACAGATTTTGAACCATTTACATAGATTCACTTGACCTTGACCATTACCGACGATTCACGAACAATTGTTGTAAGTAAGTAAGTAAGTAAGTAAGTATATATATATATATATATATATATATATATATATATATATATATATATATATATATATATATATATATATATATATATATATATATATATATATATCTATGTGTGTGTGTGTGTGTATAATAATTTGAAATAATATATGGTAATTGTAAGAGTTAAATTGTAGAATAATAAATGATATAATAATTAAGTTGTCATTAAACTATTAATATAACATACAATTTCTGTATATATATATTAAGTGCATATGATAATAGAAAAGGTGTAAATATTCAAATTTTACATAATTAATGAATTGTAAAATTAATATATGAAATTATAATATGGTTACGATATTATTATTATTAGTACTTCCATTAAAATAAATAGTAAAAATTATATTGATACCAGTATTATTAATATTATTAATTTAATACATAAAATAAAAATATGAGATTTGATAAGCATAGTTTGTTGTATCAACATTATTAGTAGTACTCTTATTACTAGTATTAATATTAATATCAGTATTATTATTCATATTATTAAGGTATATACTAGATAGATATGAAAAACGAAACATGTAACTAGTGATTATTAGTATTATTATTAAGTACTATCATTAAAAATTATAATTTTTATTATTATCATTAATAATATGATCATTACCATTTTTATAGTTATTATTATATTTACCAGTATTTATTATCATTATTATTAGTTATATATTTTTTCTTTTCTTATTAACATTATAAATATTTTGAAAATAAATAATATTAATATTATTGTAACCAAAATTATTATAAATAAAATTAGTATGATTATTATAATGGTCAATAATAATATTATTATTAATTTCATTAAGATTAATATAACTTATTATTAACACTCTTATTATTATTAATATTATATTATTATCAATTGTATTTAGATTATTTATTATTAATATAATTATAAAAATGAATATTAATAATAATTACATAGTTCATACGTACTATTAGGGACCCAATTCTGTTTCAAGTCCCTCTCAATCTGTTCAATTATCAACTACAATTCATAGAAAAATCCAAATCAGTAAGATCACATCCAGCTTTATAATTCTTTTATTTAGTTATTTTTCTTATTTTCTATTGATATTTTTTTTGGAATATGTTTGATGTCAATATCACAAATCCATTGAGAATTAATTTAACTGTTAACTCATGTAATCAAACGTGTTATATAAAGAATCACTACTGCAATTCATAAATTAAAAATAGAGAAAAATTAAGATAAAACCCAGCAAACCCGTTTTATACCCATGTCCTTGTTTTTTTTTTTTAAACATTGAATTCAAGTTTAATTCACGAATCCTTAAATGCAGTCCTGTTGTAAACCTTCCATTTAAACTATATGCACAATTGCTAACTCCAATTTTTCCTAACGAGTTTTAATTTTGGAGTCAAACTTTCGATTTCAAAAGTCAACTTTTTTGTTCATTGTAAAATTCGATCTCCAGTGGATATTTTAGGTTCAATCAAGGATACGGTTAGATTATATGAGTGATTTGAAACTACTTTCGTGTTGTAACAATTGTCCAAATCCTTATAAAACTCGAAATCATATTTTTTTTTTTTGAAGGTAGCGACGAACACAGCAGAGGGACTGTTATGATTTTTATTTTATTTTTCGTTTCGTTTTTTAACTAAATCAAGGGATTATATAGATATATTATATAAGGCTTGAAAGTCCTAGATCTATTTAGTTAAACCGTTGATATTGAGAACTTGGGGCCTGAGTGATACGAGCTTGAAGATGAAGGAGGGAAAGAAACATAATCTGTTTAAATAAATATAGGAATGGTTTATAACAGAAAACAAACAAGCAGAAGAATGGTAAAGGTTAGTGTCGGGAAGCGAGAGGTCGCGGGTTCTAGCCCCGTCGAGGGCAATTCTTTTTAGGATGCTTTTTGAAAGGGTATACATATTTCATTACTTTTATTATTATTATTATTCTTATTATTATTATTATTATTATTATTATTATTATGTTAATAATAATAATTATTATTATTATTATTATAATTATTATTATTAGTGTTGTTATTATTAGATATTGTTATTATTACTTGTAATATAATTACTAGTGTTAATATTAATATTATTATTATCATATAGGATTTCTAATGTTGTTGCCAATATAAATGCTATCATTTAAAAATGTAACTTTATTATTTTAACTACTAGTATAAGTATTATTATAATTAGGATTATCATTATTATCGTTACTATAAAAATAACGAAAACTTGTTTATTTATCATTAATATTAGTATTAGTATCCTTTTATAATTATTAGTATTATTATGATTACGACCACTAATAATTACTATTAAAACCATAATTATTATTAAAATTTCTAATATCGTTACAAATATTATTTTTATCATTTTACCAACTGTATTAAAATTATCATTTTTATTATCATTACTAAATGTATTATTAGTATTATTATTTATATTATAAGTATTACTAAAATTATCATGATATTAAAACGATCCTTCTATTAAAAATTATTTTATTATCATTGTTAATTTTATAACAAGTGAATAATATACATGTGAGAATATATTTATATTACATATAAGTATGTATTAATAATATTATCAAATTTTATATAAATATTCATATATAATAAATTAGGTGTTCTTAACATTATATTAATCAGATAAATATATACATAATATATAATTTAAGGATATAATATATATATTTGTTCGATTACGAATATACGTTTTAATATATATACAAATGATATAGGTTCGTAAATCCGAGGCCAACCCTGCATTGTTCAATGTCGTCAAATGTATTTTTACAACAAAATACATTACAGTGAGTTTCATTTGCCTTTTTACCCTTTATATTTTTGGGCTGAGAATACATGCGCTGCTTTTATAACTGTTTTACGAAATAGACACAAGTAATTGAAACTACATTATATGGTTGAATGATCGAAATCGAATATGCCCCTTTATAGTCTGGTAATCGAAGAATTAGGGAACAGACACCCTAATTGACGCGAATCCTAAAGATAGATCTATCGGGCCCAACAAGCCCCATCCAAAGTACCGGATGCTTTAGTGCTTCGAAATTTATATCATGTCCGAAGGAGGATCCCGGAATGATGGGGATATCCTTATATGCATATGTGAATGTCGGTTGCCATGTGTTCAATCCATATGTTTATGAGAAATGGAAATATGAAATCTTGTGGTCTATTAAAATTAGGAAATGATTATTTGCTCATTTTAGAAACATTACTTGGAGTCATTAATGGCATATTTCAAAAGACGTTGCATTCGAGTCGTCGAGTTCTTCAAGATTATTATTAAGTTAATTATAGTTGGATATATTCTGAAATGGTATGCATGCCGTCAATTTTTGTTGTAAAGAAAGATTGTCTTTTAAAATTGAATGCAATGTTTGTAAAATGTATCATATAGAGGTCAAATACCTCGCGATGTAATCAACTGTTGTGAATCGTTTATAATCGATATGGACTTCGTCCGGATGGATTAGGAGGGGTATTTTAGTTGGTATCAGAGCGGTGGTCTTAGCGAACCAGGTCTGCATTAGTGTGTTTAACTGATAAGTCGTTAGGATGCATTAGTGAGTCTGGACTTTGACCGTGTGTGCATGTCAAAAGTTTTGCTTATCGTTTTTTGTCGGAAATCATCTGCTTATCATCCTTAGGAAATTTTCTGCTCATTATTCTTAGTCTAGACAAGTTTTACTGCATTGACTGCATGAATAGTGTATAGACAAAATTCATATCTTAGCGTATCTGTCACTGTAGACTTTTCCTGACAGCTTTCGTAGGTTCCTCCATAACTTATGGGATTTTAGTATTATATATGCATATGTAAATTATGTATTACAGGGTACTAATCTACATCCTGTAACCTATTTCTTATCGAAAATCCTTCATCTGATCGTACGAGATGAATCCCTCAACTAGTTCGAGTCCCTCGGATTCCGACAGCTACTCCGATAGTTATCCCGACTGTTATTCCGAATGGATAGTCATCTAAGCTCCGGAAACAACGTCACCAGAATGAATCAACCAATCATCCATCCCTAATTAAACTGATGGATTCGTAGTCAACTTAATCAATGGAGACGCGCAGAAGGCGATCTCTTCCACTAACCGAATTCACCTTTTGGCAAAGAACCTGAAGCACTTACCGACGAACCTATTCGAAACACCATTCTCTCTCTCATTTCCAGAGTATCTCATCACGATTAAATACTATCCCAAATTCTAAACCTTATTCATCCGCTCGTTCTGACCGACAATCATCCTGGAGTAATCCAAGAAGTCAACGAGCTTCGCGCTCGAATAATCAAATTTGGAGAATATGGTGCAAAACTTATCAGCTTCCGCAACATCACCGACACCAACAGTACCATCAGTAACATCACCTGTATCATCAACAATCCTTGCCTCAATATCACATTATGTATCATGAGCATAATCATCATTCTACGTATCGTTCTATCTATTTTATCTTCGTTCGACATGGCGATTATGTAATCTCTAATGTTTTATAGATTATGTATCTTAGTTCTAACGGTAAATCAAATGAGATTAATACTATATTAACTCATGAAATTTATAATTACATCTGAAGAAAATATATATGTATATATGTTTTCATAAAGATTGTAATTAAAAATTTTTTCGTACAAAGTGTTAATTGTGAAAATATTTTAACGGGTAGGTAATACCCGAGGAATATTCAGATTTCACATTAATAAGTTACACTGTACATTCTTCGAAGCTGATTCAACAGTCATTTACTATCCTACTTACGTCCACCGATATACAAATTCGTTCACCACAGAATAACCATATTTATTCAATTTCATATTTGGATTTTGATTTATCAAAAATCAAGTGGCATAATGAAAGAAACATTTGACAAAATAAAATTTGTTAGAAATAAACAAATTAACTATGAGAAATTTTGTTAAGAAACCACGCTAACTGTTCCTAGCTAATTGTTCCCAGCTAACTGATTACACTTTATTTATCGCAATTTACATTCTCGTAATTTTATTTATCGTCATTTAATTTCTGTTATTTATTCTACACATTTTATTTATCGTCATTTAATTTCTGTATTTATTTTACGCACTTTAAATATTGGGACACGTATACAAGGTTTTGACATATCATATCGACGCATATATATATATTATTTGGAATAACCATAGACACTCTATATGCAGTAATGCGGGAGTTAGCTATACAGGGTTGAGGTTGATTCTACAATAATATATATACTTTGAGTTGTGATCGAGTCTGAGACATGTACACGGGTCACGATACGTATTAATTAATTCGAATATTATATATTAAATTAAATATGAATTATTGGACTGTAAACTGTGGACAATCGACTGTGGACTAATGACATTGGACAATTAAAATGAATTAAAATATTGATTATAACATATGAAATGAAACAATTCTTCAAGTTTGCCACTTGATTTCATCTTACACCTCATTTGTATCTTGACGATTACAATCTGCGTTCAAACTTTTCATGATTCTTAAAAACACCTCAATCGAGAGGTTGAACCAACCGCACTTCATTTACGAAAGAAAAGATTGATGCATATAGTTATGCACTTAAAAACTCTCGGAACCTGAGTAAACGTTTAACATGTATCTGTGCTAGCTCCTTTGGCGTAGTTATTACTGAAAAATAACTTTGCAATCTCTTCCCAAATTAGTCAAATTTATCACAGCTCCAGCAAATCCACTTCGAATTTTCATTTGGTTTAGCCTTATTAAAACCTTGTTATATAAGTTGCCTTTCGTCATCGTTACCGGAGAACCGTTTATATTCCACCACATTAGCAGTGAACCTACCAGCAACTTCATTACTCATTGGCTTAAGTCTCTCCAAAGAACCATCATATTTGTTCATTAAAACCTTATCATATACTCATCCGCATCTTGTAACGAGAATTGCCATACCAATTATCGAGAATTAGCAATCAGTAATTTGAATCTCGCAACGTTTCTACATCAACAGTTATATGTATACATATAACATTTATCTCTGAGAATTATGATCTTCCATTCCGAAATTCTGAAAAGCACCTAGTCTGTGAATTAATACTAGGAATAATGAAGCAACAGCAACTGTAGACAACTCTAAACAATCTTAATCGTCAGAAGTTTGATGATAAAGAATAGTATATTGGCAAAGCTCAGAAAAGTTGGAACAGGAAAACGGATTGAGAAAACCATGAAGGAGACCAAGGCCAAATACAAGGACCATACCCTATATTCAAAGAATCCAGATAATTCTGGATCCGTTGAAATCTTTAGAGAATATCTTGCTCCGAAGTCATGTTAAAATCTTGCGGAAAATCTTTCTCCATCAACCATCGGACTTAGAAATTCCAAAATATCATCATCAATATCTTCGATATTTCTGAGGATATTTTCATAAATATTCTTGTCCGAAATTAGCTACCTCTTCGTGCTATCTGTATTCCATTATATTGGAAACTTCTGTAAAATCTAAGTATAAATTATGAATGAATTGTGGAGAAGTGTTGGGAATTGAAACATAGGTCAGTATAATATAATGACGCTTGGCCAACGTGATTATATTACAGTAAGTCATGCTGGAAGTTCTAATGAAACATGATGATTCACAGATTATAACGTCATCATGTGCCATGTTACATAACTCTTTCATTCTACTTAACTTCTGAACATATCAAGAAAATGTATTCTTGATAGTTCTATCTTCCTTGATGTTGATAAATTTGAAAATCAAATCGTGCTATCACGTTCCTTCCTGCTTAGAACATTATAATCATTCGAAACTCTATATCTACAAATTCTGGACCATTATTCGCTTGAATTGAAGTCGGGAAAAGAAGACAAGAGCATGAAACTCCGATATATAAGGGAAAATATAAAGCCCAACAACAACACCAAAATTACAAACCCTGGATATCAGTGCGTATAGCAATGTAAAGACACGGGAGGATTATAAATACAATAATCACTAGAGCATAGTAGAAGTAAACAGATTCCTCTGGTGGTAGTTAAAAAAGAAGAACGATTGATACGATAATCAGGAAAATATCAAGAATTAGAACTGGATTAAGCATTTCACTGATCTTGGAAAGTATGAATTAAGGAAGAAAGTATAGGAGTAGTGAGAATAATGGAAAAAAGGAGTTCATTTATAGTGGAAATACCAGACAAAGCAATGGAGACAGATAATCGCATTTAATTATAGAGATCTTAATTTCCAAAATCCCAAAGAATCAGATCTTATAGATTTCGAAGATTTTCTTTTAAATCCCTTGAATTCCGGAATTCAACAGTGACTATGTCAAAAGTTAAGACGTACCTTAATTTTTAAATTCAACCAAGAAAACCGTCAAAAGTTAAGATGCATCTTATTTTCTGAATTTAACCAAGACTCTGTCAAAAGCTAAGACAAATCTTTATCCTTTCATTTTACTATTTTATGATAGCGTCACTCGTACGCTCCACATAATCGAATCGTTTTATCTATATTAGTCAATAATGATAAAACTCTATTTATCAACTCATATTCGTCATGAAAATATTTTTATTGTTAGCCATGACCACCTCACTCAAATTTCGGGACGAAATTTCTTTAGCGGGTAGGTACTGTGACGACCCGGAAATTTCCGACCAAATTTAAACTTAATCTTTATATGATTTTGACTTGATAAGCAAAGTCTATTAAACTGAGTCTACAGATTTTGAACCATTTACATAGATTCACTTGACCTTGACCATTATCGACGATTCACGAACAATTGTTGTAAGTAAGTATATGTATATATATATATATATATATATATATATATATATATATAATTTGAAATAATATATGGTAATTGTAAGAGTTAAATTGTAGAATAATAAACAATATAATAATTAAGTTGTCATTAATCTATAAATATAACATACAATTTCTGTATATATTTATTAAGTGCATATGATAATAGAAAAGGTGTAAATATTCAAATTTTACATAATTAATGAATTGTAAAATTAATATATGAAATTATAATATGGTTACGATATTATTATTATTAGTACTTCCATTAAAATAAATAGTAAGAATTATATTGATACCAGTATTATTAATATTATTAATTTAATACATAAATTAAAAATATGAGATTTGATAAGCATAGTTTGTTGTATCAACATTATTAGTAGTACTCTTATTACTAGTACTAATATTAATATCAGTATTATTATTCGTAATATTAAGGTATATACTAGATAGATATGAAAAACGAAACATGTAACTAGTGATTATTAGTATTATTATTAAGTACTATCATTAAAAATTATAATTTTTATTATTATCATTAATAATATGATCATTACCATTTTTATAGTTATTATTATATTTACCATTATTTATTATCATTATTATTAGTTATATTTTTTTTCTTTTCTTATTAACATTATAAATATTTTGAAAATAAATAATATTAATATTATTGTAACCAAAATTATTATAAATAAAATTAGTATGATTATTATAATGGTCAATAATAATATTATTATTAATTTCATTAAGATTAATATAACTTATTATTAACACTCTTATTATTATTAATATTATATTATTATCAATTGTATTTAGATTATTTATTATTAATATAATTATAAAAATGAATATTAATAATAATTACATAGTTCATACGTACTATTAGGGACCCAATTCTGTTTCAAGTCCCTCTCAATCTGTTCAATTATCGACTACAATTCATAGAAAAATCCAAATCAGTAAGATCACATCCAGCTTTATAATTCTTTTATTTAGTTATTTTTCTTATTTTCTATTGATATTTTTTTGGAATCTGTTTGATGTCAATATCACAAATCCATTGAGAATCAATTTAACTGTTAACTCATGTAATCAAACGTGTTATATAAAGAATCACTACTGCAATTCATAAATTAAAAATAGAGAAAAATTAAGATAAAACCCAGCAAACCCGTTTTATACCCCTGTCCTTGTTTCTTTTTTTTAAAACATCGAATTCAAGTTTAATTCATGAATCCTTAGATGCAGTCCTGTTGTAAACCTTCCATTTAAACTATCTGCACAATTGCTAACACCAATTTTTCCTAACGAGTTTTAATTTTGGAGTCAAACTTTCGATTTCAAAAGTCAACTTTTTTGTTCGTTGTAAAATTCGATCTCCAGTGGATATTTTAGGTTCAATCAAGGATACGGTTAGATTATAGGAGTGATTTGAAACTACTTTCGTGTTGTAACAATTGTCCAAATCCTTATAAAACTCGAAATCAATTTTTTTTTTTTGAAGGTAGCGACGAACACAGCAGAGGGACTGTTATGATTTTTATTTTTTTTTCGTTTCGTTTTTTAACTAAATCAAGGGATTATATAGATAGATTATATAAGGCTTGATAGTCCTAGATCTATTTAGTTAAACCGTTGATATTGAGAACTTGGGGCCTGAGTGATACGAGCTTGAAGATGAAGGAGGGAAAGAAACAGAATCTGTTTAAATAAATATAGGAACGGTTTATAACAGAAAATAAACAAGTAGAAGAATGGTAAAGGTTAGTGTCGGGAAGCGAGAGGTCGCGGGTTCGAGCCCCGTCGCGGGCAATTCTTTTTAGGATGCTTTTTGAAAGGGTATGCATATTTCATTACTTTTATTATTATTATTATTATTATTATTATTATTATTATTATTATTATTATTATTATTATTATTATTATTATTATTATTATTATTATTATGTTAATAATAATAATAATAATAATAATAATTATTATTATTATTGTTAGTGTTGTTATTATTAGATATTGTTATTATTACTTGTAATATAATTACTAGTGTTAATATTATTATTATCATATAGGATTTCTAATGTTGTTGCCAATATAAATGCTATCATTTAAAAATGTAACTTTATTATTTTAACTACTAGTATAAGTATTATTATAATTAGGATTATCATTATTATCGTTACTATAAAAATAACGCAAACTTGTTTATTTATCATTAATATTAGTATTAGTATCCTTTTATAATTATTAGTATTATTATGATTACGACCACTAATAATTACTATTAAAACCATAATTATTATTAAAATTTCTAATATCGTTACAAATATTATTTTTATCATTTTACCAACTATATTAAAATTATCATTTTTATTATCATTACTAAATGTATTATTAGTATTATTATTTATATTATAAGTATTACTAAAATTATCATGATATTAAAATGATCCTTCTATTAAAAATTATTTTATTATCATTATTAATTTTATAACAAGTGAATAATATACATGTGAGAATATATTTATATTACATATAAGTATGTATTAATAATATTATCAAATTTTATATAAATATTCATATATAATAAATTAGGTGTTCTTAACATTATATTAATCAGATAAATATATACATAATATATAATTTAAGGATATAATATATATATTTGTTCGATTACGAATATACATTTTAATATATATACAAATAATATAGGTTCGTGAATCCGAGGCCAACCCTGCATTGTTCAATGTCGTCAAATGTATTTTTACTACAAAATACATTACAGTGAGTTTCATTTGCCTTTTTACCCTTTATATTTTTGGGCTGAGAATACATGCGCTGCTTTTATAACTGTTTTATGAAATAGACACAAGTAATTGAAACTACATTATATGGTTGAATGATCGAAATCGAATATGCCCCTTTATAGTCTGGTAATCTAAGAATTAGGGAACAGACACCCTAATTGACGCGAATCCTAAAGATAGATCTATCGGGCCCAACAAGCCCCATCCAAAGTACCGGATGCTTTAGTGCTTCGAAATTTATATCATGTCCGAAGGAGGATCCCGGAATGATGGGGATATTCTTATATGCATATGTGAATGTCGGTTACCAGGTGTTTAATCCAAATGAATGATATTTTTGTCTCTATGTATGGGACGTATGTTTATGAGAAATGGAAATATGAAATCTTGTGGTCTATTAAAATTAGGAAATGATTATTTATGTTAAACTAATGAACTCACCAACCTTTTAGTTGACACTTTAAAGCATGTTTATTCTCAGGTACGAAAGAAATCTTCCGCTGTGCATTTGCTCATTTTAGAAACATTACTTGGAGTCATTAATGGCATATTTCAAAAGATGTTGCATTCGAGTCGTCGAGTTCTTCAAGATTATTATTAAGTCAATTATAGTTGGATATATTCTGAAATGGTATGCATGCCGTCAATTTTCGTTGTAAAGAAAGATTGTCTTTTAAAATTGAATGCAATGTTTGTAAAATGTATCATATAGAGGTCAAATACCTCGCGATGTAATCAACTGTTGTGAATCGTTTATAATCGATATGGACTTCGTTCGGATGGATTAGGACGGGTCTTTACAGAATCTATTCACTTTTACTATACTCTTGGCTTTATAGTATTTTTAGTTCTCCCGTGTTTTTACGTTGCAATACTTATTGATATACATGGTTTGTGATTTATGTGTTTTTATCGAGCTTTATATTCTCCGTTATATTTCAGAGCTCCATGCTTTCGATTTCTCTTCCCGACTTCAAGTCAAGCGAATAATGGTCCAGAATTCGTAGGTATGGATTTTAAATTGAACATAGTTAATGTTCTAAGAAGGGAATTGTAATGGCACGATCTTGATTTGTCAAATTACCAGAACATTCGAAAAAGACCGAATCATCAAGAAATATATTTTCTTGATATATTTAGAAATTATATAGAATGAAAGAGTTATGTAACATGGTTCATGATGAGGGTGTGATTTATTAACCTTTATCACGTTCCATTAGAAACTCAGCATGACTTACTGTAATATAATCACGTTGATCAAATGTCATTATATTATACTAACTCGTGCTTCAATTCCCAACACTACTTCAAAAAGATCCATTTTTCGAAATTTTCAGAAATTAGAAACTAAAATAGTTTCTTTTATGATGTAACACAGATAGCGTGAAGAGATAAATAATTTCAGATGATAATAGTTATGAAGATATCTTCAGAAATATCGAAGATATTTATAATGAAAGATATGATAATATCTTAGAATTTCTAATATCAGAGGATGATGAAGAATATTGTCCGCAAGGGTTTAGATTCGGAAGCAAGGTATTCGTTAATGGCTTCAGCAAATACTGAATCATTTGGATTATTGGAAGGCAGGTTTCGTCTTTGTGATTTATCCACAGCCTCCTTCATACTTTGCTCAATCCGTTTTCCAGTTCCAAACCTTTTCTTTTTCTGAGCTTTGCCAACACACTATTCTTTATCATCAAACTTTTTACTGTTAAGGTAGTTTACAGTTTTTGCTGCTTCATCAGTACTTTTCAAAATTTCGAGAACTAGTTCGCGGTTTAAGATATTTTTTAGAAACTTCACATTCGAAGTAAGTAAGTCTAGGAGATAGACATTATATGTATATATATAACTGTTGGTGTAGAATTGCTGTGAAATTCGAAATACTGATTGCTAATTCCGGTAGTTGGTATGGTAATTACCGTTACAAGATGTGGATGAGTACATGATAGGGTTTCAATGAACAATTATAATGGTTTTTCGGAGAGTCTTTAAGTCACAGATTAATGAATTTGCTGGTACATTTACTGTTAATGTGGTGGAACATGAAAGGTTCCCCAGTAACAAAAACGTATATGCCAAAGTTACAAGTCTGAAAGGTCGTCGTTGACTGGTTGAACGGTTGATAATACTGGATACTTTGAAAAGGAATTGCAAGGTTATTTTTGGTAAAAACAATGCTAATGGATCTTGCACAGATTTAAAGTCAAAGTATAGCTTTGAAAGATGTAGAGATCTAAGAATGATGTCACCGGTTCAGAGTTATGACTTGGATTCTGATCCGTCAATATCAGAATATGTAATTGAATTTGTATGAAAACGATTGTATATCGTTGTGAGCATTGTTAATAATTTTTAAATCAAAGTTGAAGAATGTACAGTATAACATATTAATTGCAAACTTAAATATTTCCCGGGTATTACGTTCCCGTTAAAAAAATTTCACAATTAATACTTTGTACAAAGAATTTTCGTTACAGTCTTTATGAAAATATCTGTATGTATATTTTCTTCAGATGTAATACAGATTTAATGAGTTAATATCATATTAAGCTCATTTGATTTTTGGCTTGAATTAGAAATGAATAATCTCCAAAACATTAGAGATTACCTAATCTTCGCGGAGTATTTCACTAATGAAATTAATACTTCATTATTTATTCTTATTGATATTCCTCGGTGAAGGATGTTAATGCTCGTGGAATTTTTGTAAACCTTACAAGGCACAGATGATGTTTTCTGGAAAGTTTCGAGTACATCGAAAATGAAAATGTAAAATTAATTATGTAATTGAATAATACACTTGGTTTATTAGGAAATGGAATTCATTGAGTTGAAACAGAGATTGTAGTTAACGATTGTTAAGTCATTAACAAAGGATGTATAGCATATTAGTAACATGAACTAACCGAGTAGTACCTACCAGTTATGATTCACATGTAATAGCTTAGTACGAAAAGATTTATTTTGTTTTCAAATTTCACATATATATATATATATATATACATATAATTTCTTCAGGGAAAATGAGTTAATACTTCATAACTCGTTGATACAATATACGCGTTGTTGATTTGTGATGATGTTGGTGATTATGAAATTGGCGGAACTTGTAGTGCTACAGGTTTTTCCGGTGTTGGTGATACTGACGATACTGTTGATGCTGCTGGTAAAACAAGTCTAGCTTGTAAATCGTGCACCATTCCGATCAGGGTTTCTACTCTTCCTTCTATCATTTCGGTCCACTCATCTGATTTACGGTTACGGATGGAATAGATTATCTCTAAGACTTTAGAGATTACATAATCGCCGCAGAATATTTCTCCAATGAAATTATGAATCAATACTTCATCGGTTAATGTTGTTGGTACTCCTTGGTACCTATGGTGCGTATGATGTTGATATCCGAGGTATAGATTGTGATGTTGAGGTGTGTGATGGGGATGTTATTGTTGGTGGTGGTAATGGTACTGTTGGTGTTGTTATCGGTGGTACTGTTTATGCTGCTGCTGGTGTTTGTAATCCTTGCACCATATTCTCCAAAGCCACTACCCGAGCACGAAGCTCGTTGACTTCTTCTATTATACTGGGATGATTAGCGGTTCGGACAAGCGGATGAATAAGATTTACAATATTGGATATTACATAGTCGTTGCGAGCTATTCTGGAAATGAGGGTGAAAATGGTGTTACGAATGGGTTTGCCGGTAAGTGCTTCAGGTTCTTCGCCAAGAGGTGAATGTGGTGGATGGAAGGGATCACCTTCTTCTTGTCTCCAATGATTAAGTAGATTACGAACCCATCCCCAATTCATCCAGAATAGATGATGGCTAATTGGTTGATCCATTCCGGTTACACTGTCTTCGGAATTCAGGTGAATATCCATATCGGAATAGCTGTCAGAGTTTAAGGAATTTGAACTAGATACGGGATCCATCTTGTATAATTAGGGAGATGATTTTTGATATGAATTAGATTATAGAATTTAGTTTGGTATTCTTCAATACATAATTTACATATGTATATATAATACCAAATTCCATAAATCACGGAGAAATTTTCGGAAGATGTCAGGAAAAGTTTACAGTAACTGATACGCTAAGATATGAATTTTGTCTATACACTATTCATGTAATCAATGCAGTAAAATGTGTCTAGACTAGGAATGATAAGTAGGTAATTTTCGACAAAAAATGATAAGCAAAACTTTTGACATGCAGACACGGTCGAAGTCCAGACTTACTAATGCATCCTAACAACTATCAGTTAGACACACTCATGCAAGACCTGGTTCACTAGGACCAACGCTCTGATACCAACTGTGACGATCGCTCCAAATCCATATGGACAATACGTCATTCATTGATTTCATTGCGAGGTATTTGACCTCTATATGATACATTTTGTAAACATTGCATTCTTTTGAAAAGGCATACCATAAATGAATATTTAAATCAAAGGTTTTCAACATCTGATGATTTCTACATATAGACAATCACCGTAAATAATAGTTTACATTAGTACTTCCGTTGACAATGCAGTCAAAATAAGATACATAGTGATGATTTGGTGAATGCAACGTTTCCTTGAAAAATATGTCATGTAAGACTCCATGCACATAGCTTGTCTAGCATATAAGCAAACAGCGGAGACTTCTAGGGAACCTGAGAATAAACATGCTAACAAGTGTCAACACAAAGGTTGGTGAGTTCATAGTTTTAGTGTTTCGCATAATCTGTATATAAAAGTGGATCACAAGATTTCAGTTGTTTCATCCAGAAACGTTTATCAATAGATTCTATAAGATTGAGCACCCTGGTAACTAAGCTTTAACGTTTATATAATAAGTACCCCTGTGTTTAACATGCAACCAACATGTACGATACACTCAAATAGCATACGTTTGTTTTATAGTTCAGGCTAGGGTTTCTATACCTGGAACAGACGGGGATGTCAAGCCCTATGGATCCATATACCACTACTCGCGCCCACCAGTTCTTATAACCGGTAGTTACTAGTTACCAAAGCTAAGGGATTTTCGGTTCAAACTCAGTGTAGAATTTAGTATGTACTTGTATCCATTGCGTTTAAAATAAAGTGCATGTATTCTCAGCCCAAAAATATAGATTTCAAAAGCAATTAAAAAGGGAGCAAATGAAACTCACCTCAGTAGCATATAAAGTCGTTCACCAAAATGTGACTGAAACTCGGAATATCAAATAATCGTAGATCTCAACCTAGAGAACATATGTTGGTCAATAAATGTCTATCAAGCTAGGTCAAGTCATAGTGTATCATAATCCTAATGCTCGATATCGACATACAAAAGTTATCCAAAGTTGTTTCAAAAAGTCAATTTTGACAATAGTTCAACAAACGAGACGTACTTTATATAAGGATTCATTTACTCGGCTGGTAATATTTAAAAATTCATTTTATCAATCTTGTAAACAAGTTGTTTAAATCTTAATTGAAAATTCAAAAGCAATTTCAATTATCATCAATCATAATTCAGTTGATCATATCTTTTAATCCGTTCATCGAAACTATTCGATATCTAAATGAAAAGTCATTGATTTTTCGCCAGCTTTCCAAAAACATGTATATCATATACCTTTTACCAGTAATATATGTATTTAATTCTTGATTCATTATAAACTATTTATTGACGAAATTTAGCATACAAGCATGTATAAATATATATACTCGAGCACTAGACATGGATACACAATTAATATATAAAAGATAAATTATGAGTGCTTACGTAACAGTATTGAGATTCAATATTTTAGGAAAGTACGTAGACGTAACGGAGATGATAAACACTAGGTTTGATTCACAAATATACCCCCGAACATTACCCATAACCACCTTGGCAATAACCCATAATTTCCTTAGCTCTATCCCGCTTGAAAACCATTTTGAAAGTGACACGCTCATAATCTCGTCGTAGTATTTTATGTATAATACTAATTAATATTAATAATACTAATAATAATAAGATTAATAATAATATTAATCTTAATAATAATAATAATAATAATAATAATAATAATAATAATAATAATAATAATAATAATAATAATAATATAAATAAGTTATACGGAGTGTAAGATGAAAGAAATATATATCACAAAAACTGAATTCGATCGCTTTATAAAGACTTGGCCTGAAAAAGTACCCCATTCGATCGCATGGTATTTGTGCTTCAAGGCCATGCGATCGCATGGCCCTTTGATCCAGCTCACAAACTTTTGTTTTCTTGTTTGTCGACATATTTATTTATTAATATATAATATATATAATTTATATTAATTAATTATATATTATATTATATTCTCGTGCATAGTTGACTTGAAATTTTTGTTCCGATAAGTCGTACGTCGTCACTCGACTTATGTCCCGGTTCCGGTTTTTCGAGTGTCCCTTCATACGCTGAGAAAACTTGTAATTTATATTTTGGAACACGTACCTTTGTCAAAATATAGCCTTAAATTATCCCTAAATTATATCACTTAAAGTGTATCTTAAACTTTCGAGTGTTTTGGTCATTTACTTCTATAAATCATTGTCTCGCTATTTATTAAAATACATTTTAAAATCATTTGAAATTGTTATATCGCATATTGTTTATACATTTAAACTTAAATTCATGTAATTCATTTATGTGTCATCGTTTATTTCTCAAACGTTCTAATTAACATAACTAAATATCAATTGAATCAATAACCGAATGTTATTATTGTTTTCAAATAACCTGAAGCTATATATTCATAAATATATATTCAATATACTTAAACATGTTCTAAATATACGTTGCAAGTTGTTCATAGATTCAATTCTAACAGTTAATATTCCTTATTATTGTATGTGTCCAAATTACGTTATTTAAACAAACACTTTACCATTAATTTCGAATACCGTTAAACATGAATGATTTCCCAAATCAACGTGGACCTTACAACAGAGACCCGTAATAATATCATAATCCTTAAGGGACTCAGTAAATATATTTTAATTCAATCGTTTAGCATAATCTTTTAACTTCATAGTTAAATATATCAATCACATAATCAAACTAATATGTTTAATGCACAGTATTGTTTACTTAACACTTTGTTACGTTTTCAAGTTATAGTATATGTGAAATGTCCCGTTCTTATTGATTAAAAACGTTCCATATTAATTGATTTGTTTGCGAGGTTTTAACCTCTATATGAGACGTTTTTCAAAGACTGCATTCATTTTTAAAACAAACCATAACCTTTATTTCATAGATAAAGGTTTTAAAAAGCTTTATGTAGATTATCAAATAATGATAATCTAAAATATCCTGTTTACACACGACCATTACATAATGGTTTACAATACAAATATGTTACAACAAAATAAGTTTCTTGAATGCAGTTTTTACACAATATCATACAAGCATGGACTCCAAATCTCGTCCTTATTTAAGTATGCGACAGCGGAAGCTCTTAATAATCACCTGAGAATAAACATGCTTAAAACGTCAACAAAAATGTTGGTGAGTTATAGGTTTAACCTATATATATCAAATCATAATAATAGACCATAAGATTTCATATTTCAATACACATCCCATACATAGAGATAAAAATCATTCATATGGTGAACACCTGGTAACCGACATTAACAAGATGCATATATAAGAATATCCCCATCATTCCGGGACACCCTTCGGATATGATATAAATTTCGAAGTACTAAAGCATCTGGTACTTTGGATGGGGTTTGTTAGGCCCAATAGATCTATCTTTAGGATTCGCGTCAATTAGGGTGTCTGTTCCCTAATTCTTAGATTACCAGACTTAATAAAAAGGGGCATATTCGATTTCGATAATTCAACCATAGAATGTAGTTTCACGTACTTGTGTCTATTTTGTAAATCATTTATAAAACCTGCATGTATTCTCATCCCAAAAATATTAGATTTTAAAAGTGGGACTATAACTCACTTTCACAGATTTTTACTTCGTCGGGAAGTAAGACTTGGCCACTGGTTGATTCACGAACCTATAACAATATATACATATATATCAAAGTATGTTCAAAATATATTTACAACACTTTTAATATATTTTGACGTTTTAAGTTTATTAAGTCAGCTGTCCTCGTTAGTAACCTACAACTAGTTGTCCACAGTTAGATGTACAGAAATAAATCGATAAATATTGTCTTGAATCAATCCACGACCCAGTGTATACGTATCTCAGTATTGATCACAACTCAAACTATATATATTTTGGAATCAACCTCAACCCTGTATAGCTAACTCCAACATTCACATATAGAGTGTCTATGGTTGTTCCGAAATATATATAGATGTGTCGACATGATAGGTCGAAACATTGTATACGTGTCTATGGTATCTCAAGATTACATAATATACAATACAAGTTGATTAAGTTATGGTTGGAATAGATTTGTTACCAATTTTCACGTAGCTAAAATGAGAAAAATTATCCAATCTTGTTTTACCCATAACTTCTTCATTTTAAATCCGTTTTGAGTGAATCAAATTGCTATGGGTTCATATTGAACTCTATTTTATGAATCTAAACAGAAAAATTGTAGGTTTATAGTCGGAAAAATAAGTTACAAGTCGTTTTTGTAAAGGTAGTCATTCCAGTCGAAAGAACGACGTCTAGATGACCATTTTAGAAAACATACTTCCACTTTGAGTTTAACCATAATTTTTGGATATAGTTTCATGTTCATAATAAAAATCATTTTCTCAGAATAACAACTTTTAAATCAAAGTTTATCATAGTTTTTAATTAACTAACCCAAAACAGCCCGCGGTGTTACTACGACGGCGTAAATCCGGTTTTACGGTGTTTTTCGTGTTTCCAGGTTTTAAATCATTAAGTTAGCATATCATATAGATATAGAACATGTGTTTAGTTGATTTTAAAAGTCAAGTTAGAAGGATTAACTTTTGTTTGCGAACAAGTTTAGAATTAACTAAACTATGTTCTAGTGATTACAAGTTTAAACCTTCGAATAAGATAGCTTTATATGTATGAATCGAATGATGTTATGAACATCATTACTACCTTAAGTTCCTTGTATAAACCTACTGGAAAAGAGAAAAATGGATCTAGCTTCAACGGATCCTTGGATGGCTCGAAGTTCTTGAAGCAGAATCATGACACGAAAACAAGTTCAAGTAAGATCATCACTTGAAATAAGATTGTTATAGTTATAGAAATTGAACCAAAGTTTGAATATGATTATTAACTTGTATTAGAATGATAACCTACTATAAGAAACAAAGATTTCTTGAGGTTGGATGATCACCTTACAAGATTGGAAGTGAGCTAGGAAACTTGAAAGTATTCTTGATTTTATGTAACTAGAACTTGTAGAATATATGAAGAACACTTAGAACTTGAAGATAGAACTTGAGATAGATCAATTAGATGAAGAAAATTGAAGAATGAAAGTGTTTGTAGGTGTTTTTGGTCGTTGGTGTATGGATTAGATATAAAGGATATGTAATTTTGTTTTCATGTATATAAGTCATGAATGATTACTCATATTTTTGTAATTTTATGAGATATTTCATGCTAGTGGCCAAATGATGGTTCCCACATGTGTTAGGTGACTCACATGGGCTGCTAAGAGCTGATCACTGGAGTGTATATACCAATAGTACATACATCTAAAAGCTGTGTATTGTACGAGTACGAATACGGGTGCATACGAGTAGAATTGTTGATGAAAATGAACGAGGATGTAATTGTAAGCATTTTTGTTAAGTAGAAGTATTTTGATAAGTGTATTGAATACTTTCAAAATTGTATAAATACATATTAAAACACTACATGTATATACATTTTAACTGAGTCGTTAAGTCATCGTTAGTCGTTACATGTAAGTGTTGTTTTGAAACCTTTAGGTTAACGATCTTGTTAACTGTTGTTAACCCAATGTTTATAATATCAAATGAGATTTTAAATTATTATATTATCATGATATTATCATGTATGAATATCTCTTAGTATGATATATATATATATATATATATATATATACATTAAATGTATGTACAACGATAATCGTTACATATATGTCTCGTTTAAAAATCATTAAGTTAGTAGTCTTGTTTTTACATATGTAGTGTAGTGACCCGAACTTTTCCATGTTTATATATATTAATTGAGATTGATATTTACATGATTAAATGTTTCCAACATGTTAAGTAATCAAACTTGTTAAGATTTGATTAATTAAAATATGTTTCATATAGACAATTGACCACCCAAGTTGACCGGTGATTCACGAACGTTAAAACTTGTAAAAACTATATGATGACATATATATGGATATATATATATAGTTAACATGATACTATGATAAGTAAACATATCATTAAGTATATTAACAATGAACTACATATGTAAAAACAAGACTACTAAATTAATGATTTTTAAACGAGACATATATGTAACGATTATCGTTGTAAAGACATTTAATGTATATATATCCTATTAAGAGATATTCATACATGATAATATCATGATAATATAATAATTTAAAATCTCATTTGATATTATAAACATTGGGTTAACAACATTTAACAAGATCGTTAACCTAAAGGTTTCAAAACAACACTTACATGTAACGACTAACGATGACTTAACGACTCAGTTAAAATGTATATACATTTAGTGTTTTAATATGTATTTATACACTTTTGATAGACTTCAATACAATTATCAAAATACTTCTACTTAACAAAAATGCTTACAATTACATCCTCGTTCAGTTTCATCAACAATTCTACTCGTATGCACCCGTATTCGTATTCGTACTCGTACAATACACAGCTTTTAGATGTATGTACTATTAGTATATACACTCCAATGATCAGCTCTTAGCAGCCCATGTGAGTCACCTAACACATGTGGGAACCATCATTTGGCAACTAGCATGAAATATCTCATAAAATTACAAAAATATGAGTAATCATTCATGACTTATTTACATGAAAACAAAATTACATATCCTTTATATCTAATCCATACACCAACGACCAAAAACACCTACAAACACTTTCATTCTTCAATTTTCTTCATCTAATTGATCTCTCTCAAGTTCTATCTTCAAGTTCTAAGTGTTCTTCATAAATTCCAAAAGTTCTAGTTTCATAAAATCAAGAATACTTTCAAGTTTGCTAGCTCACTTAAGGTGATCATCCAACCTCAAGAAATCTTTGTTTCTTATAGTAGGTTATCATTCTAATACAAGGTAATAATCATATTCAAACTTTGGTTCAATTTCTATAACTATAACAATCTTATTTCAAGTGATGATCTTACTTGAACTTGTTTTCGTGTCATGATTCTGCTTCAAGAACTTCGAGCCATCCAAGGATCCGTTGAAGCTAGATCCATTTTTATCTTTTCCAGTAGGTTTATCCAAGGAACTTAAGGTAGTAATGATGTTCATAACATCATTCGATTCATACATATAAAGCTATCTTATTTGAAGGTTTAAACTTGTAATCACTAGAACATAGTTTAGTTAATTCTAAACTTGTTCGCAAACAAAAGTTAATCCTTCTAACTTGACTTTTAAAATCAACTAAACACATGTTCTATATCTATATGATATGCTAACTTAATGATTTAAAACCTGGAAACACGAAAAACACCGTAAAACCGGATTTACGCCGTCGTAGTAACACCGCGGGCTGTTTTGGGTTAGTTAATTAAAAACTATGATAAAATTTGATTTAAAAGTTGTTATTCTAAGAAAATGATTGTTATTATGAACATGAAACTATATCCAAAAATTATGGTTAAACTCAAAGTGGAAGTATGTTTTCTAAAATGGTCATCTAGACGTCGTTCTTTCGACTGAAATGACTACCTTTACAAAAACGACTTGTAACTTATTTTTCCGACTATAAACCTACACTTTTTCTGTTTAGATTCATAAAATAGAGTTCAATATGAAACCATAGCAATTTGATTCACTCAAAACGGATTTAAAATGAAGAAGTTATGGGTAAAACAAGATTGGATAATTTTTCTCATTTTAGCTACGTGAAAATTGGTAACAAATCTATTCCAACCATAACTTAATCAACTTGTATTGTATATTATGTAATCTTGAGATACCATAGACACGTATGCAATGTTTCGACCTATCATGTCGACACATCTATATATATTTCGGAACAACCATAGACACTCTATATGTGAATGTTGGAGTTAGCTATACAGGGTTGAGGTTGATTCCAAAATATATATAGTTTGAGTTGTGATCAATACTGAGATACGTATACACTGGGTCGTGGATTGATTCAAGATAATATTTATCGATTTATTTCTGTACATCTAACTGTGGACAACTAGTTGTAGGTTACTAACGAGGACAGCTGACTTAATAAACTTAAAACATCAAAATATATTAAAAGTGTTGTAAATATATTTTGAACATACTTTGATATATATGTATATATTGTTATAGGTTCGTGAATCAACCAGTGGCCAAGTCTTACTTCCCGACGAAGTAAAAATCCGTGAAAGTGAGTTATAGTCCCACTTTTAAAATCTAATATTTTTGGGATGAGAATACATGCAGGTTTTATAAATGATTTACAAAATAGACACAAGTACGTGAAACTGCATTCTATGGTTGAATTATCGAAATCGAATATGCCCTTTTTTATTAAGTCTGGTAATCTAAGAATTAGGGAACAGACACCCTAATTGACGCGAATCCTAAAGATAGATCTATTGGGCCTAACAAACCCCATCCAAAGTACCGGATGCTTTAGTACTTCGAAATTTATATCATATCCGAAGGGTGTCCCGGAATGATGGGGATATTCTTATATATGCATCTTGTTAATGTCGGTTACCAGGTGTTCACCATATGAATGATTTTTATCTCTATGTATGGGATGTGTATTGAAATATGAAATCTTGTGGTCTATTATTATGATTTGATATATATAGGTTAAACCTATAACTCACCAACATTTTTGTTGACGTTTTAAGCATGTTTATTCTCAGGTGATTATTAAGAGCTTCCGCTGTCGCATACTTAAATAAGGACGAGATTTGGAGTCCATGCTTGTATGATATTGTGTAAAAACTGCATTCAAGAAACTTATTTTGTTGTAACATATTTGTATTGTAAACCATTATGTAATGGTCGTGTGTAAACAGGATATTTTAGATTATCATTATTTGATAAACTACGTAAAGCTTTTTAAACCTTTATTGATGAAATAAAGGTTATGGTTTGTTTTAAAATGAATGCAGTCTTTGAAAAACGTCTCATATAGAGGTCAAAACCTCGCAACGAAATCAATTAATATGGAACGTTTTTAATCAATAAGAACGGGACATTTCAGTTGGTATCCGAGCGTTGGTCTTAGAGAACCAGAATTTTGCATTAGTGTATCTTATCGAGTTTGTTAGGATGCATTAGTGAGTCTGGACTTCGACCGTGTTTACTTGAAAAATGATTGCTTAACAAATTTTATTGGAAACTATATATTTTTAACATGTGAATATTATGTGATATATTAATCTCTTAACGCGTTTGATATTATGTGATAGATGTCTACCTCTAGAACAAGTCCCATTGACTCACCTAATAATAATGAAGAGTCAAATGTAAATTGGAATGATTCGTGGACTGATTCACAAGTTCCTGAAGAGGAACCGGAAGAAGAGTCGGAACCGGAAGAAGAGTCGGAACCGGAAGAAGAATAGGAACCGGTGGGGGAAATAATAAAACGGTTAAGTAAAAGAAAATCCTCAACCAACCGACCAAGGTTAATTATGGTCAATGGTGTTTCCGCCAAGGAAGCAAAATATTGGGAGGATTACCAATTCTCCGATGAATCGGATTCCGACGAGAATTCCGATGATGTTATAGAAATTACCCCAACTGAATTTAAAAAGGCAAAAGAAAATAATAAGGGAAAGGGCATAAAAATAGAGAAATCTAATTCCAACCCCGATGAACTTTATATGTATCGTCAACCCCCGAAGTCCTTAAGTTGTAACAATGACCCGGGAACCTCTAAACCACCAGGTTTTTCTAAACCGTTGTGGAAAACGACAGCTAGTATTAGGGGAACATCATATATCCCTAGAAACTTGGCAAAACGAACCAAAACCGAAGAAGAAGAAACGAGCGAGTCGGAATAAGATAGTTGTATTCGTGTGGTGTAATATATGTAATATAGTGTGCTTATGCTTTATGATATATGTAAAAATTGCTTGTATTAATAAGTATTTTTTTATGAATCTAACTCTTGTCTATTTTACAGTTTAAAAACACAAAATGGATAGACAACCCAATATTTTAAGAGACCTATCCGGAGACATGATTGATGAAATCTTGTCTAGAGTCGGTCAGAATTCCTCGGCACAACTATTTAAGGCGAGATCAGTTTGTAAGACATTCGAAGAACGTTCCAAGAATGTCTTGGTTTATAAGAGACTTTCGTTTGAAAGATGGGGGATATCACATTGGGAAACCCATAAGTTACGATTTGTTTACTTTGACGCATATATTGCGGGGAACCCAAATGCTATTTTACGCAACGGGTTAAGAAATTATTTTGACTCAATATATCAGAATATTGGACTTCGTGATTTAGAAAAAGCGGCTAACATGCAACATAAAGAAGCATGTTATGCTTACGGATTAGTAATGTTAGCTTCTCACCAAAGTGAGAACAAGAACATTGGGCTACAACTATTAAACAAAACGTTCCCACAAGTGATGGAGTCGGTAATTGGGGTAAGAAATGAGGTTTTTAGATTGTTACGGGACTGTTGGACATTACGTAACCCTCGTCCCTTTGACGACGTTACAACACGCTGTCTTATCAACGGCCATAACGGTTATGTTCCACAAGACCAAGGATGGGAAGTAGTCCTAGTAAAACCAGAATGCATGACTTGTTTCTGGACGTATGAATTACGTGTCTTTATTGCCTTTGCTGAACGACTTGTGTACTAGCTAGAATTTTCTTCACAACTATCTTGTATCCAAGTTATTGTGTGCTATATTTCATGCTTTATGTAAAATAAGCGGTATTGTAAGTTTGTAAAATATTGTATAAAAGTTTGAACGCGAAATATTATTATAATCAGTTTTTCATATAGAATTGTAGTAGTTGAATTGTATATTAGCTACTAAGTATGAACTTAACGGGTAGGTACTACCCGAATTTAAACTTATAAAACGCTAATATGAAGAAAAAGCTTTTATAAATGAGTTCATACTATGCTACGAAATACTATTAACTACTCTTAATATTCTGTATGATTAACTTGTTCCATTTGACTATTTTGAAGGAAATGGCACCGACTACTCGACACACCGTGAATATGAATGAAGAGGAATTCCGTACTTTTCTAGCTTCAAACATAGCCGCAGTACAGGCTGCGCTACATACCAACAATAACCTTGGATCTAGCAGTACAGGAAATCGTGTAGGATGCACCTACAAAGAATTCACTGCCTGCAAACCTTTGGAATTTGATGGAACCGAAGGACCGATCGGATTGAAACGGTGGACCGAGAAGGTCGAATCGGTGTTTGCCATAAGTAAGTGTACTGAAGAGGACAAAGTGAAGTACGCTATGCATACCTTCACAGGTTCTGCGTTAACATGGTGGAATACCTATCTAGAGCAAGTGGGACAAGATGATGCGTATGCGCTACCGTGGTCAGCATTCAAGCACTTGATGAACGAGAAGTACCGTCCCAGAACCGAGGTCAATAAGCTCAAGACAGAACTTAGAGGGTTACGAACCCAAGGATTTGATATTACCACGTACTTAAGACGATTCACAGAATTGTGCCTATTTTGTCCGGGAGCATTCGAAGATGAGGAAGAGAAGATCGACGCGTTTGTGAAAGGATTACCGGAAAGAATCCAAGAAGATATAAGTTCACACGAGCCCGCCTCCATACAACAGGCATGTAGAATGGCTTACAAACTAGTGAACCAGATTAAAGAAAGAATTAAAGAACAGACTGCTGAAGAGGCCAATGTGAAGCAAGTCAAAAGAAAGTGGGAGGAAAACGGTGATAAGAATCACCAATACAACAACAACAGCAATTACAACAATAATCGCAATAATTATCCCAACAATCGCAACATCAATCGCAACTACAACAAACGGCCCAACAACAACAACAACAACAACAACAACAACAGCTACTACAACAATCATCCCAACAACAATAATAACCGCAACAACAACAACAATCAGAAGCAGCTATGCCAAAGGTGTGAAAAGTATCACTCGGGGTTCTGCACCAAATTTTGCAACAAGTGTAAAAGAAATGGTCATAGCGCCGCGAAGTGTGAGGTCTACGGACCAGGGGTTAATAGAACGAAAGGAACAAATGGTGTCGGAACGAGTAATGGCGGAGCAAGTAGTGTCGGAGCAAGTTATGCCAATGTAGTTTGTTATAAATGTGGAAAACCTGGCCACATTATTAGAAATTGCCCGAACCAGGAGAACACGAATGGACAAGGCCGCGGAAGAGTTTTCAATATTAATGCGGCAGAGGCACAGGAAGACCCGGAGCTTGTTACGGGTACGTTTCTTATTGACAATAAATCTGCTTACGTTTTATTTGATTCGGGTGCGGATAGAAGCTATATGAGTAGAGATTTTTGTGCTAAATTAAGTTGTCCATTGACGCCTTTGGATAGTAAATTTTTACTCGAATTAGCAAATGGTAAATTAATTTCAGCAGATAATATATGTCGAAATCGAGAAATTAAACTGGTTAGCGAAACATTTAAGATTGATTTGATACCAGTAGAGTTAGGGAGTTTTGATGTGATAATCGGTATGGACTGGTTGAAAGAAGTGAAAACAGAGATCGTTTGTTACAAAAATGCAATTCGCATTATACGAGAAAAAGGAAAACCCTTAATGGTGTACGGAGAAAAGGGCAACACGAAGCTACATCTTATTAGTAATTTGAAGGCACAAAAACTAATAAGAAAAGGTTGCTATGCTGTTCTAGCACACGTCGAGAAAGTACAAACTGAAGAAAAGAGCATCAATGATGTTCCCATTGCAAAAGAATTTCCCGATGTATTTCCGAAAGAATTACCGGGATTACCCCCACATCGATTCGTTGAATTTCAAATAGATCTTGTACCAGGAGCTGCACCAATAGCTCGTGCTCCTTACAGACTCACACCCAGCGAGATGAAAGAACTGCAAAGCCAATTACAAGAACTTTTAGAGCGTGGTTTCATTCGACCAAGCACATCACCGTGGGGAGCTCCTGTTTTGTTTGTCAAGAAGAAAGATGGTACATTCAGGTTGTGTATCGACTACCGAGAGTTGAACAAACTTACCATCAAGAACCGCTACCCACTACTGAGAATCGACGACTTATTTGATCAACTACAAGGCTCGTCTGTTTATTCAAAGATTGACTTACGTTCCGGGTATCATCAAATGCGGGTGAAAGAAGATGATATTCCAAAGACTGCTTTCAGAACACGTTACGGTCATTACGAGTTTATGGTCATGCCGTTTGGTTTAACTAATGCACCAGCTGTGTTCATGGACCTTATGAACCGAGTGTGTGGACCATACCTTGACAAGTTTGTCATTGTTTTCATTGATGACATACTTATTTACTCAAAGAATGATCAAGAACACGGTGAACATTTGAGAAAGGTGTTAGAAGTATTGAGGAAGGAAGAATTGTACGCTAAGTTTTCAAAGTGTGCATTTTGGTTGGAAGAAGTTCAATTCCTCGGTCACATAGTGAACAAAGAAGGTATTAAGGTGGATCCGACAAAGATAGAAACTGTTGAAAAGTGGGAAACCCCGAAAACTCCGAAACACATACGCCAGTTTTTAGGACTAGCTGGTTACTACAGAAGGTTCATCCAAGACTTTTCCAGAAAAGCAAAACCCTTAACTGCATTAATGCATAAAGGGAAGAAATTTGAATGGAATGATGAACAAGAGAAAGCGATTCAGTTATTAAAGAAAAAGCTAACTACGGCACCTATATTGTCATTGCCTGAAGGGAATGATGATTTTGTGATTTATTGTGACGCATCAAAGCAAGGTCTCGGTTGTGTATTAATGCAACGAACGAAGGTGATTGCTTATGCGTCTAGACAATTGAAGATTCACGAACAAAATTATACGACGCATGATTTGGAATTAGGCGCGGTTGTTTTTGCATTAAAGACTTGGAGGCACTACTTATATGGGGTCAAAAGTATTATATATACCGACCACAAAAGTCTTCAACACATATTTAATCAGAAACAACTGAATATGAGGCAGCGTAGGTGGATTGAATTGTTGAATGATTACGACTTTGAGATTCGTTACCACCCGGGGAAGGCAAATGTGGTAGCCGATGCCTTGAGCAGGAAGGACAGAGAACCCATTCGAGTAAAATCTATGAATATAATGATTCATAATAACCTTACTACTCAAATAAAGGAGGCGCAACAGGAAGTTTTAAAAGAGGGAAATTTAAAGGATGAAATACCCAAAGGATCGGAGAAGCATCTTAATATTCGGGAAGACGGAACCCGGTATAGGGCTGAAAGGATTTGGGTACCAAAATTTGGAGATATGAGAGAAATGGTACTTAGAGAAGCTCATAAAACCAGATACTCAATACATCCTGGAACGGGGAAGATGTACAAGGATATCAAGAAACATTTTTGGTGGCCGGGTATGAAAGCCGATGTTGCTAAATACGTAGGAGAATGTTTGACATGTTCTAAGGTCAAAGCTGAGCATCAAAAACCATCAGGTCTACTTCAACAACCCGAAATCCCGGAATGGAAATGGGAAAACATTACCATGGATTTCATCACTAAATTGCCAAGGACTGCAAGTGGTTTTGATACTATTTGGGTAATTGTTGATCGTCTCACCAAATCAGCACACTTCCTGCCAATAAGAGAAGATGACAAGATGGAGAAGTTAGCACGACTGTATTTGAAGGAAGTCGTCTCCAGACATGGAATACCAATCTCTATTATCTCTGATAGGGATGGCAGATTTATTTCAAGATTCTGGCAGACATTACAGCAAGCATTAGGAACTCGTCTAGACATGAGTACTGCCTATCATCCAAAAACTGATGGGCAGAGTGAAAGGACGATACAAATGCTTGAAGACATGCTACGAGCATGTGTTATTGATTTCGGAAACAGTTGGGATCGACATCTACCGTTAGCAGAATTTTCCTACAACAACAGCTACCATTCAAGCATTGAGATGGCGCCGTTTGAAGCACTTTATGGTAGAAAGTGCAGGTCTCCAATTTGTTGGAGTGAAGTGGGGGATAGACAGATTACGGGTCCGGAGATTATACAAGAAACTACCAAGAAGATCATCCAAATTCAACAACGGTTGAAAACCGCCCAAAGTCGACAAAAGAGCTACGCTGACATTAAAAGAAAAGATATAGAATTTGAAATTGGAGAGATGGTCATGCTTAAAGTTGCACCTTGGAAAGGCGTTGTTCGATTTGGTAAACGAGGGAAATTAAATCCAAGGTATATTGGACCATTCAAGATTATTGATCGTGTCGGACCAGTAGCTTACCGACTTGAGTTACCTCAACAACTCGCGGCTGTACATAACACTTTCCACGTCTCGAATTTGAAGAAATGTTTTGCTAAAGAAGATCTCACTATTCCGTTAGATGAAATCCAAATCAACGAAAAACTTCAATTCATCGAAGAACCCGTCGAAATAATGGATCGTGAGGTTAAAAGACTTAAGCAAAACAAGATACCAATTATTAAGGTTCGATGGAATGCTCGTAGAGGACCCGAGTTCACCTGGGAGCGTGAAGATCAGATGAAGAAGAAATACCCGCATCTATTTCCAGAAGATTCGTCAACACCTTCAACAGCTTAAAATTTCGGGACGAAATTTATTTAACGGGTAGGTACTGTAGTGACCCGAACTTTTCCATGTTTATATATATTAATTGAGATTGATATTTACATGATTAAATGTTTCCAACATGTTAAGTAATCAAACTTGTTAAGATTTGATTAATTAAAATATGTTTCATATAGACAATTGACCACCCAAGTTGACCGGTGATTCACGAACGTTAAAACTTGTAAAAACTATATGATGACATATATATGGATATATATATATAGTTAACATGATACTATGATAAGTAAACATATCATTAAGTATATTAACAATGAACTACATATGTAAAAACAAGACTACTAAATTAATGATTTTTAAACGAGACATATATGTAACGATTATCGTTGTAAAGACATTTAATGTATATATATCATATTAAGAGATATTCATACATGATAATATCATGATAATATAATAATTTAAAATCTCATTTGATATTATAAACATTGGGTTAACAACATTTAACAAGATCGTTAACCTAAAGGTTTCAAAACAACACTTACATGTAACGACTAACGATGACTTAACGACTCAGTTAAAATGTATATACATGTAGTGTTTTAATATGTATTTATAAACTTTTGAATGACTTCAATACAATTATCAAAATACTTCTACTTAACAAAAATGCTTACAATTACATCCTCGTTCAGTTTCATCAACAATTCTACTCGTATGCACCCGTATTCGTATTCGTACTCGTACAATACACAGCTTTTAGATGTATGTACTATTGGTATATACACTCCAATGATCAGCTCTTAGCAGCCCATGTGAGTCACCTAACACATGTGGGAACCATCATTTGGCAACTAGCATGAAATATCTCATAAAATTACAAAAATATGAGTAATCATTCATGACTTATTTACATGAAAACAAAATTACATATCCTTTATATCTAATCCATACACCAACGACCAAAAACACCTACAAACACTTTCATTCTTCAATTTTCTTCATCTAATTGATCTCTCTCAAGTTCTATCTTCAAGTTCTAAGTGTTCTTCATAAATTCCAAAAGTTCTAGTTTCATAAAATCAAGAATACTTTCAAGTTTGCTAGCTCACTTAAGGTGATCATCCAACCTCAAGAAATCTTTGTTTCTTACAGTAGGTTATCATTCTAATACAAGGTAATAATCATATTCAAACTTTGGTTCAATTTCTATAACTATAACAATCTTATTTCAAGTGATGATCTTACTTGAACTTGTTTTCGTGTCATGATTCTGCTTCAAGAACTTCGAGCCATCCAAGGATCCGTTGAAGCTAGATCCATTTTTATCTTTTCCAGTAGGTTTATCCAAGGAACTTAAGGTAGTAATGATGTTCATAACATCATTCGATTCATACATATAAAGCTATCTTATTTGAAGGTTTAAACTTGTAATCACTAGAACATAGTTTAGTTAATTCTAAACTTGTTCGCAAACAAAAGTTAATCCTTCTAACTTGACTTTTAAAATCAACTAAACACATGTTCTATATCTATATGATATGCTAACTTAATGATTTAAAACCTGGAAACACGAAAAACACCGTAAAACCGGATTTACGCCGTCGTAGTAACACCGCGGGCTGTTTTGGGTTAGTTAATTAAAAACTATGATAAACTTTGATTTAAAAGTTGTTATTCTGAGAAAATGATTGTTATTATGAACATGAAACTATATCCAAAAATTATGGTTAAACTCAAAGTGGAAGTATGTTTTCTAAAATGGTCATCTAGACGTCGTTCTTTCGACTGAAATGACTACCTTTACAAAAACGACCTGTAACTTATTTTTCCGACTATAAACCTACACTTTTTATGTTTAGATTCATAAAATAGAGTTCAATATGAAACCATAGCAATTTGATTCACTCAAAACGGATTTAAAATGAAGAAGTTATGGGTAAAACAAGATTGGATAATTTTTCTCATTTTAGCTACGTGAAAATTGGTAACAAATCTATTCCAACCATAACTTAATCAACTTGTATTGTATATTATGTAATCTTGAGATACCATAGACACGTATACAATGTTTCGACCTATCATGTCGACACATCTATATATATTTCGGAACAACCATAGACACTCTATATGTGAATGTTGGAGTTAGCTATACAGGGTTGAGGTTGATTCTAAAATATATATAGTTTGAGTTGTGATCAATACTGAGATACGTATACACTGGGTCGTGGATTGATTCAAGATAATATTTATCGATTTATTTCTGTACATCTAACTGTGGACAACTAGTTGTAGGTTACTAACGAGGACAGCTGACTTAATAAACTTAAAACATCAAAATATATTAAAAGTGTTGTAAATATATTTTGAACATACTTTGATATATATGTATATATTGTTATAGGTTCGTGAATCAACCAGTGGCCAAGTCTTACTTCCCGACGAAGTAAAAATCCGTGAAAGTGAGTTATAGTCCCACTTTTAAAATCTAATATTTTTGGGATGAGAATACATGCAGGTTTTATAAATGATTTACAAAATAGACACAAGTACGTGAAACTGCATTCTATGGTTGAATTATCGAAATCGAATATGCCCTTTTTTATTAAGTCTGGTAATCTAAGAATTAGGGAACAGACACCCTAATTGACGCGAATCCTAAAGATAGATCTATTGGGCCTAACAAACCCTATACAAAGTACCGGATGCTTTAGTACTTCGAAATTTATATCATATCCGAAGGGTGTCCCGGAATGATGGGGATATTCTTATATATGCATCTTGTTAATGTCGGTTACCAGGTGTTCACCATATGAATGATTTTTATCTCTATGTATGGGATGTGTATTGAAATATGAAATCTTGTGGTCTATTATTATGATTTGATATATATAGGTTAAACCTATAACTCACCAACATTTTTGTTGACGTTTTAAGCATGTTTATTCTCAGGTGATTATTAAGAGCTTCCGCTGTCGCATACTTAAATAAGGACGAGATTTGGAGTCCATGCTTGTATGATATTGTGTAAAAACTGCATTCAAGAAACTGATTTTGTTGTAATAAATTTGTATTGTAAACCATTATGTAATGGTCGTGTGTAAACAGGATATTTTAGATTATCATTATTTGATAAACTACGTAAAGCTTTTTAAACCTTTATTGATGAAATAAATGTTATGGTTTGTTTTAAAATGAATGCAGTCTTTGAAAAACGTCTCATATAGAGGTCAAAACCTCGCAACGAAATCAATTAATATGGAACGTTTTTAATCAATAAGAACGAGACATTTCATGTAGTTCATTGTTAATATACTTAATGATATGTTTACTTATCATAGTATCATGTTAACTATATATATATATATATATATATATATATATATATATATATATATATATATATATATATATATATATATATATATATATATGTGTGTCATCATATAGTTTTTACAAGTTTTAACGTTCGTGAATCACCGGTCAACTTGGGTGGTCAATTGTCTATATGAAACATATTTCAATTAATCAAGTCTTAACAAGTTTGATTGCTTAACATGTTGGAAACATTTAATCATGTAAATATCAATCTCAATTAATATATATAAACATGGAAAAGTTCGGGTCACTACAGTACCTACCCGTTAAATAAATTTCGTCCCGAAATTTTAAGCTGTTGAAGGTGTTGACGAATCTTCTGGAAATAGATGCGGGTATTTCTTCTTCATCTGATCTTCACGCTCCCAGGTGAACTCGGGTCCTCTACGAGCATTCCATCGAACCTTAACAATTGGTATCTTGTTTTGCTTAAGTCTTTTAACCTCACGATCCATTATTTCGACGGGTTCTTCGATGAATTGAAGTTTTTCGTTGATTTGGATTTCATCTAACGGAATAGTGAGATCTTCTTTAGCAAAACATTTCTTCAAATTCGAGACGTGGAAAGTGTTATGTACAGCCGCGAGTTGTTGAGGTAACTCAAGTCGGTAAGCTACTGGTCCGACACGATCAATAATCTTGAATGGTCCAATATACCTTGGATTTAATTTCCCTCGTTTACCAAATCGAACAACGCCTTTCCAAGGTGCAACTTTAAGCATGACCATCTCTCCAATTTCAAATTCTATATCTTTTCTTTTAATGTCAGCGTAGCTCTTTTGTCGACTTTGGGCGGTTTTCAACCGTTGTTGAATTTGGATGATCTTCTCGGTAGTTTCTTGTATAATCTCCGGACCCGTAATCTGTCTATCCCCCACTTCACTCCAACAAATCAGATACCTGCACTTTCTACCATAAAGTGCTTCAAACTTCCCCATCTCAATGCTTGAATGGTAGCTGTTGTTGTAGGAAAATTCTGCTAATGGTAGATGTCGATCCCAACTGTTTCCGAAATCAATAACACATGCTCCTAGCATGTCTTCAAGCATTTGTATCGTCCTTTCGCTCTGCCCATCAGTTTGTGGATGATAGGCAGTACTCATGTCTAGATGAGTTCCTAATGCTTGCTGTAATGTCTGCCAGAATCTTAAAATAAATCTGCCATCCCTATCAGAGATAATAGAGATTGGTATTCCATGTCTGGAGATGACTTCCTTCAAATACAGTCGTACTAACTTCTCCATCGTGTCATCTTCTCTTATTGGCAGGAAGTGTGCTGATTTGGTGAGACGATCAACTATTACCCAAATAGTATCAAAACCACTTGCAGTCCTTGGCAATTTAGTGATGAAATCTATGGTAATGTTTTCCCATTTCTATTTCAGGATTTCGGGTTGTTGAAGTAGACCTGATGGTTTCTGATGCTCAGCTTTGACCTTAGAACACGTCAAACGTTCTCCTACGTATTTAGCAACATCGGCTTTCATACCCGGCCACCAAAAATGTTTCTTGAGATCCTTGTACATCTTCCCCGTTCCAGGATGTATTGAGTATCTGGTTTTATAAGCTTCTTTAAGTACCATTTCTCTCATATCTCCAAATTTTGGTACCCAAATCCTTTCAGCCCTATATCGGGTTCCGTCTTCCCGAATATTAAGATGCTTCTCCGATCCTTTGGGTATTTCATCCTTTAAATTTCCCTTTTTTAAAACTCCTTGTTGCGCCTCCTTTATTTGAGTAGTAAGGTTATTATGAATCATTATATTCATAGATTTTACTCGAATGGGTTCTCTGTCCTTCCTGCTCAAGGCATCGGCTACCACATTTGCCTTCCCCGGGTGGTAACGAATCTCAAAGTCGTAATCATTCAATAATTCAATCCACCTACGCTGCCTCATATTCAGTTGTTTCTGATTAAATACGTGTTGAAGACTTTTGTGGTCAGTATATATAATACTTTTGACCCCATATAAGTAGTGCCTCCAAGTGTTTAATGCAAAAACAACCGCGCCTAATTCCAAATCATGCGTCGTATAATTTTGTTCGTGAATCTTCAATTGTCTAGACGCATAAGCAATCACCTTCGTTCGTTGCATTAATACACAACCGAGACCTTGCTTTGATGCGTCACAATAAATCACAAAATCATCATTCCCTTCAGGCAATGACAATATAGGTGCCGTAGTTAGCTTTTTCTTCAATAACTGAAACACTTTCTCTTGTTCATCATTCCATTCAAATTTCTTCCCTTTATGCATTAATGCAGTCAAGGGTTTTGCTATTCTGGAAAAGTCTTGGATGAACCTTCTGTAGTAACCAGCTAGTCCTAAAAACTGGCGTATGTGTTTCGGAGTTTTCGGGGTTTCCCACTTTTCAACAGTTTCTATCTTTGCCGGATCCACCTTAATACCTTCTTTGTTCACTATGTGACCGAGGAATTGAACTTCTTCCAACCAAAATGCACACTTTGAAAACTTAGCGTACAATTCTTCCTTCCTCAATACTTCTAACACCTTTCTCAAATGTTCACCGTGTTCTTGGTCATTCTTTGAGTAAATAAGTATGTCATCAATGAAAACAATGACAAACTTGTCAAGGTATGGTCCACACACTCGGTTCATAAGGTCCATGAACACAGCTGGTGCATTAGTTAAACCAAACGGCATGACCATAAACTCGTAATGACCGTAACGTGCTCTGAAAGCAGTCTTTGGAATATCATCTTCTTTCACCCGCATTTGATGATACCCGGAACATAAGTCAATCTTTGAATAAACAGACGAGCCTTGTAGTTGATCAAATAAGTCGTCGATTCTCGGTAGTGGGTAGCGGTTCTTGATGGTAAGTTTGTTCAACTCTCGGTAGTCGATACACAACCTGAATGTACCATCTTTCTTCTTGACAAACAAAACAGGAGCTCCCCATGGTGATGTGCTTGGTCGAATGAAACCACGCTCTAAAAGTTCTTGTAATTGGCTTTGCAGTTCTTTCATCTCCCTGGATGCGAGTCTGTAAGGAGCACGAACTATTGGTGCAGCTCCTGGTACAAGATCTATTTGAAATTCAACGGATCGATGTGGGGGTAATCCCGGTAATTCTTTTGGAAATACATCGGGAAATTCTTTTGCAATGGGAACATCATTGATGCTCTTTTCTTCAGTTTGTACTTTCTCGACGTGTGCTAGAACAGCATAGCAATCTTTTCTTATTAGTTTTTGTGTCTTCAAATTACTAATAAGATGTAGCTTCGTGTTGCCCTTTTCTCCGTACACCATTAAGGGTTTTCCTTTTTCTCGTATAATGTGAATTGCATTTTTGTAACAAACGATCTCTGCTTTCACTTCTTTCAACCAGTCCATATCGATTATCACATCAAAACTCCCTAACTCTACTGGTATCAAATCAATCTTAAATGTTTCGCTAACCAGTTTAATTTCTCGATTTTGACATATATTATCTGCTGAAATTAATTTACCACTTGCTAATTCGAGTAAAAATTTACTATCCAAAGGCGTCAATGGACAACTTAATTTAGCACAAAAATCTCTACTCATATAGCTTCTATCCGCACCCGAATCAAATAAAACGTAAGCAGATTTATTGTCAATAAGAAACGTACCCGTAACAAGCTCCGGGTCTTCCTGTGCCTCTGCCGCATTAATATTGAAAACTCTTCCGCGGCCTTGTCCATTCGTGTTCTCCTGGTTCGGGCAATTTCTAATAATGTGGCCCGATTTTCCACATTTATAACAAACTACATTGGCATAACTTGCTCCGACACTACTTGCTCCGCCATTACTCGTTCCGACACCATTTGTTCCTTTCGTTCTATTAACCCCTAGTCCGTAGACCTCACACTTCGCCGCGCTATGACCATTTCTTTTACACTTGTTGCAAAATTTGGTGCAGAACCCTGAGTGATACTTTTCACAACTTTGGCATAGCTGCTTCTGATTGTTGTTGTTGTTGCGGTTATTATTGTTGTTAGGATGATTGTTGTAGTTGCTGTTGTTGTTGTTGTTGTTGTTGTTGTTGGGCCGTTTATTGTAGTTGCGATTGATGTTGCGATTGTTGGGATAATTGTTGCGATTATTGTTGTAATTGCTGTTGTTGTTGTATTGGTGATTCTTATCACCGTTTTCCTCCCACTTTCTTTTGACTTGCTTCACATTGGCCTCTTCAGCAGTCTGTTCTTTAATTCTTTCTTCAATCTGGTTCACTAGTTTGTGAGCCATTCTACATGCCTATTGTATGGAGGCGGGCTCGTGTGAACTTATATATTCTTGGATTCTTTCCGGTAATCCTTTCACAAACGCGTCGATCTTCTCTTCCTCATCTTCGAATGCTCCCGGACACAATAGGCACAATTCTGTGAATCGTCTTTCGTAAGTGGTAATATCAAATCCTTGGGTTCGTAACCCTTTATTGACCTCGGTTCTGGGACGGTACTTCTCGTTCATCAAGTGCTTGAATGCTGACCACGGTAGTACGTACGCATCGTCTTGTCCCACTTGCTCTAGATAGGTATTCCACCATGTTAACGCATCACCTGTGAAGGTATGCGTAGCGTACTTCACTTTGTCCTCTTCAGTATACTTACTTATGGCAAACACCGATTCGACCTTCTCGGTCCACCGTTTCAATCCGATCAGTCCTTCGGTTCCATCAAATTCCAAAGGTTTGCAGGCAGTGAATTCTTTGTAGGTGCATCCTACACGATTTCCTGTACTGCTAGATCCAAGGTTATTGTTGGTATGTAGCGCAGCCTGTACTGCGGCTATGTTTGAAGCTAGAAAAGTACGGAATTCCTCTTCATTCATATTCACGGTGTGTCGAGTAGTTGGTGCCATTTCCTTCAAAATAGTCAAATGCAACAAGTTAATCATACAGAATATTAAGAGTAGTTAATAGTATTTCGTAGCATAATATGAACTCATTTATAAAAGCTTTTTCTTCATATTAGCGTTTTATAAGTTTAAATTCGGGTAGTACCTACCCGTTAAGTTCATACTTAGTAGCTAATATACAATTCAACTACTACAATTCTATATGAAAAACTGATTATAATAATATTTCGCGTTCAAACTTTTACACAATATTTTACAAACTTACAATACCGCTTATTTTACATATAGCATGAAATATAGCACACAATAAATTTGATACAAGATGGTTGTGAAGATAATTCTAGCTAGTACACAAGTCGTTCAGCAAAGGCAATAAAGACACGTAATTCATACGTTCAGAAACAAGTCATGCATTCTGGTTTTACTAGGATTACTTCCCATCCTTGGTCTTGTGGAACATAACCGTTATAGCCGTTGATAATACAGCGTGTTGTAACGTCGTCAAAGGGACGAGGGTTACGTAATGTCCAACAGTCCCGTAACAATCTAAAAACCTCATTTCTTACCCCAATTACCGACTCCGTCACTTGTGGAAACGTTTTGTTTAATAGTTGTAGCCCGATGTTCTTGTTCTCACTTTGGTGAGAAGCGAACATTACTAATCCGTAAGCATAACATGCTTCTTTATGTTGCATGTTAGCCGCTTTTTCTAAATCACGAAGTCCAATATTCGGATATATTGAGTCAAAATAATTTCTTAACCCATTGCGTAAAATAGCATTTGGGTTCCCCGCAATATATGCGTCAAAGTAAACACATCGTAACTTATGGATTTCCCAATGTGATATCCCCCATCTTTAGAACGAAAGCCTTTTATAAACCAAGGCATTCTTGGAACGTTCTTCGAATGTCTTACAAACTGATCTCGCCTTAAATAGTTGTGCCGAAGAATTCTGACCGACTCTAGACAAGATTTCATCAATCATGTCTCCGGGTAGGTCTCTTAAAATATTGGGTTGTCTATCCATTTTGTGTTTTTATACTGTAAAATAGACAAGAGTTAGATTCATAAAAAAAATACTTATTAACACAAGCAATTTTTACATATATCTTAAAGCATAAGCACAATATATTACACATATTACACCACACGAATACAACTATCTTATTCCGACTCGCTTGTTTCTTCTTCTTCAGTTTTGGTTCGTTTTGCCAAGTTTCTAGGGATATATGATGTTCCCCTAATACTAGCTGTCGTTTTCCACAACGGTTTAGAAAAACCTGGTGGTTTAGAGGTTCCCGGGTCATTGTTACAACTTAAGGACTTCGGGGGTTGACGATACATATAAAGTTCATCGGGGTTGGAATTAGATTTCTCTATTTTTATGCCCTTTCCCTTATTATTTTCTTTTGCCTTTTTAAATTCAGTTGGGGTAATTTCTATAACATCATCGGAATTCTCGTCGGAATCCGATTCATCGGAGAATTGGTAATCCTCCCAATATTTTGCTTCCTTGGCGGAAACACCATTGACCATAATTAACCTTGGTCGGTTGGTTGAGGATTTTCTTTTACTTAACCGTTTTATTATTTCCCCCACCGGTTCTATTTCTTCATCCGGTTCCGATTCTTCTTCCGGTTCCGATTCTTCTTCCGGTTCCGACTCTTCTTCCTGTTCCTCTTCGGGAACTTGTGAATCAGTCCACGAATCATTCCAATTTACATTTGAATCTTCATTATTATTAGGTGAGTCAATGGGACTTGTTCTAGAGGTAGATATCTATCACATAATATCAAACGCGTTAAGAGATTAATATATCACATAATATTCACATGTTAAAAATATATAGTTTCCAACAAAATTTGTTAAGCAATCATTTTTCAAGTAAACACGGTCGAAGTCCAGACTCACTAATGCATCCTAACAAACTCGATAAGACACACTAATGCAAAATTCTGGTTCTCTAAGACCAACGCTCGGATACCAACTGAAATGTCCCGTTCTTATTGATTAAAAACGTTCCATATTAATTGATTTCTTGCGAGGTTTTGACCTCTATATGAGACGTTTTTCAAAGACTGCATTCATTTTTAAAACAAACCATAACCTTTATTTCATAGATAAAGGTTTTAAAAAGCTTTACGTAGATTATCAAATAATGATAATCTAAAATATCCTGTTTACACACCACCATTACATAATGGTTTACAATACAAATATGTTACAACAAAATAAGTTTCTTGAATGCAGTTTTTACACAATATCATACAAGCATGGACTCCGAATCTCGTCCTTATTTAAGTATGCGACAGCGGAAGCTCTTAATAATCACCTGAGAATAAACATGCTTAAAACATCAACAAAAATGTTGGTGAGTTATAGGTTTAACCTATATATATCAAATCATAATAATAGACCACAAGATTTCATATTTCAATACACATCCCATACATAGAGATAAAAATCATTCATATGGTGAACACCTGGTAACCGACATTAACAGGATGCATATATAAGAATATCCCCAACATTCCGGGACACCCTTCGGATATGATATAAATTTCGAAGTACTAAAGCATCTGGTACTTTGGATGGGGTTTGTTAGGCCCAATAGATCTATCTTTAGGATTCGCGTCAATTAGGGTGTTTGTTCCCTAATTCTTAGATTACCAGACTTAATAAAAAGGGGCATATTCGATTTCGATAATTCAACCATAGAATGTAGTTTCACGTACTTGTGTCTATTTTGTAAATCATTTATAAAACCTGCATGTATTCTCATTCCAAAAATATTAGATTTTAAAAGTGGGACTATAACTCACTTTCACATATTTTTACTTCGTCGAGAAGTAAGACTTGGCCACTGGTTGATTCACGAACCTATAACAATATATACATATATATCAAAGTATGTTCAAAATATATTTACAACACTTTTAATATATTTTGATGTTTTAAGTTTATTAAGTCAGCTGTCCTCGTTAGTAACCTACAACTAGTTGTCCACAGTTAGATGTACAGAAATAAATCGATAAATATTACCTTGAATCAATCCACGACCCAGTGTATACGTATCTCAGTATTGATCACAACTCAAACTATATATATTTTGGAATCAACCTCAACCCTGTATAGCTAACTCCAACATTCACATATAGAGTGTCTATGGTTGTTCCGAAATATATATAGATGTGTCGACATGATAGGTCAAAACATTGTATACGTGTCTATGGTATCTCAAGATTACATAATATACAATACAAGTTGATTAAGTTATGGTTGGAATAGATTTGTTACCAATTTTCACGTAGCTAAAATGAGAAAAATTATCCAATCTTGTTTTACCCATAACTTCTTCATTTTAAATCCGTTTTGAGTGAATCAAATTGCTATGGTTTCATATTGAACTCTATTTTATGAATCTAAACAGAAAAAGTGTAGGTTTATAGTTGGAAAAATAAGTTACAAGTCGTTTTTGTAAAGGTAGTCATTTCAGTCGAAAGAACGACGTCTAGATGACCATTTTAGAAAATATACTTCCACTTTGAGTTTAACCATAATTTTTGGATATAGTTTCATGTTCATAATAAAAATCATTTTCTCAGAATAACAACTTTTAAATCAAATTTTATCATAGTTTTTAATTAACTAACCCAAAACAGCCCGAGGTGTTCCTACGACGGCGTAAATCCAGTTTTACGGTGTTTTTCGTGTTTCCAGGTTTTAAATCATTAAGTTAGCATATCATATAGATATAGAACATGTGTTTAGTTGATTTTAAAAGTCAAGTTAGAAGGATTAACTTTTGTTTGCGAACAAGTTTAGAATTAACTAAACTATGTTCTAGTGATTACAAGTTTAAACCTTCGAATAAGATAGCTTTATATGTATGAATTGAATGATGTTATGAACATCATTACTACCTTAAGTTCCTTGGATAAACCTACTGGAAAAGAGAAAAATGGATCTAGCTTCAACGGATCCTTGGATAGCTCGAAGTTCTTGAAGCAGAATCATAACACGAAAACAAGTTCAAGTAAGATCATCACTTGAAATAAGATTGTTATAGTTATAGAAATTGAACCAAAGTTTAAATATGATTATTACCTTGTATTAGAATGATAACCTACTGTAAGAAACAAAGATTTCTTGAGGTTGGATGATCACCTTACAAGATTGGAAGTGAGCTAGCAAACTTGAAAGTATTCTTGATTTTATGTAACTAGAACTTGTAGAATATATGAAGAACACTTAGAACTTGAAGATAGAACTTGAGAGAGATCAATTAGATGAAGAAAATTGAAGAATGAAAGTATTTGTAGGTGTTTTTGGTCGTTGGTGTATGGATTAGATATAAAGGATATGTAATTTTATTTTCATGTAAATAAGTCATGAATGATTACTCATATTTTTGTAATTTTATGAGATATTTCATGCTAGTTGCCAAATGATGGTTCCCACATGTGTTAGGTGACTCACATGGGCTGCTAAGATCTAATAATTGGAGTGTATATACCAATAGTACATACATCTAAAAGCTGTGTATTGTACGAGTACGAATACGGGTGCATACGAGTAGAATTGTTGATGAAACTGAACGAGGATGTAATTGTAAGCATTTTTGTTAAGTAGAAGTATTTTGATAAGTGTATTGAAGTCTTTCAAAAGTGTATAAATACATATTAAAACACTCCATCTATATACATTTTAACTGAGTCGTTAAGTCATCGTTAGTCGTTACATGTAAGTGTTGTTTTGAAACCTTTAGGTTAACGATCTTGTTAACTGTTGTTAACCCAATGTTTATAATATCAAATGAGATTTTAAATTATTATATTATCATAATATTATCATGTATGAATATCTCTTAATATGATATATATACATTAAATGTATGTACAACGATAATCGTTACATATATGTCTCGTTTAAAAATCATTAAGTTAGTAGTCTTGTTTTTACATATGTAGTTCATTGTTAATATACTTAATGATATGTTTACTTATCATAGTATCATGTTAACTATATATATATATATATATATATATATATATATATATATATATATATATATATATATATCCATATATATGTCATCATATAGTTTTTACAAGTTTTAACGTTCGTGAATCACCGGTCAACTTGGGTGGCCAATTGTCTATATTAAACATATTTCAATTAATCAAGTCTTAACAAGTTTGATTGCTTAAGATGTTGGAAACATTTAATCATGTAAATATCAATCTCAATTAATATATATAAACATGGAAAAGTTCGGGTCACTACAATATGTATCTATTTACATATAATTGTTCGCGAATCATTGAGAACAATCGAGGGGTAATTGAATAGTTCAAGATTTTGAGATTCAACTTCATAGACTTTGCTTATCGTGTCGAAAACGTTAAAGATTAAGTTTAAATTTGATCAGAATTTTTCGGGTCATCACAGCATATTCCTTTAATTTGATATAAAAACTATCTTTTCATTTTTATAAATCTAAAATACCAAAAATATTGTCATTTAATCTTATTCCTTTATTGATTTGCCCATCGTTAAAGGGCAACCCAATATCTTGTATTTGTTTGATTTCATTTTATCTAGTTAAATCCCAATTTAGTTTTTACAATCTTAACTTGCACATATAACTGTCCTTGGAACGATACACGGCTTTTACCATTATCTATACTACTACACGATTGGGTACACTGCCCGTTAGTGTGTGTAATCTTTAAAACCGGTATTTTTCATACAACAATTCATATACCACGTTTCGCACATCAGTAGGATTTGTCCTTTGATTTCATAATCTGGTGCATTAATGTCTGGCTTAATAATGGCGTGACCTTGGCCTGTGCGTGTAGCTCTCATTCGATCTTCCATACTTAGAGGTTCTGTTACTTCCATAATAGAATTTGTTGAATCTGAATCACTAGAGGATTCTGACTTAATGGTTTCTTCCTCGACAAGCTCTGGATGAATAATTTGTGGTTCAGGAGGAATAATTAGTGGTTCAGGATCTCTGAATTGTCCCTGAATATCCCCCGGATTCTCAATTGTGAGGTCGGGTTCAAAAAATGGATTATCGGAAATTTGAATTGGAGTACTTGGTCGACTTGATGACGATTCTAAAGAAAAATCAATGGCAACAATATTGGCTAGATGTCTTGATCTGGTTACAGGTGGTGAACGTATGAAAGGTGGTGAACGTTTTGCTCGGTGCATTCACTGAATATCCTATTAGATATAAAGATAAAAATTATATAAGTTATCAAATTAATAGACTTTTCTGATTTTGCTCACGTTTCGAATAGCCAATAGATGCAGCAGGTAGCCAGGACCCTTTAAATTGGAAGTCCACAACTCGCCACTAACAAATCCAACTATTACTACGAACCAGAAAATTTTGGATGTCTATCAATTTAATCGCTTAAAATAATTTTCGTTGAAATTTAAAGAAAATAAAGAAAATTCTATGTCCTAAAAACTAGAGCGTCGAGAAATAAGAAAGAAAAAGAATGCGTCGAAAAAAAAAGTCGAAAAATAAAAAGTCAAAAAATAATAAAAAAGAAAGTAGAGCGTCGAGACTTAAAAGTCTAAAAACTAAATATAAAAAGTTGTGCCTAAAGGTATTAAAGCTTAAAATGAATTCTATATCCAAAACGGCAATAACTAAAAAAGGCACTAAAATTTATTAAATATTTAAGCGATAAGCGACGTCATAATATTCTAAAGCGCCTAAATTTTAGTCTAAAGAAAAAGTACTTAAGTGATTTTACGGCAAAGTCTTAAAAGCTAAAAATCTACGGCAAATCTATAACTACGAAATTAATATTACGAACGACGAATATTAAAAACTACGAATAAGCGAAAAAAAATACAAAATATAAAATAAAATGATAAAAATACAAATTTTATAAAAATATTATTTTTATATTATTATTATATAAAAATATTAATTAATCTATATAATTAATAAAGATAATAAAAACTTAAAATTATAATTAATATTAAAACTAGGAATAAATATATTAAATAAACTATACCCTAATTTAATTAAAAATATTAATTATATTTAAACCATATTGCGTGTAATTATTACGTACCATTTAAAATTCTAAAAATAAAAATATTTTTTTTATTTATATATCTTAAAATTATATATATAGATTTAAACACTTATATATAGATATATATATATATATATATATATATATATATATATATATATATATATATATATATATAGAAATATTTTTTTTTTTTATATAAATACAAAATATTTTTACAAAATTAGAGATAAGAAATATAGCGTTTTTCACCGAGTCCCCGGCAGCGGCGCCAAAAACTTGATGTGTGCAGCGGTGTATACGAAATAGTTATATTTTTATTACGAAATACGATACAATTTACACAAGTTTTATTTATTTATATAGATGGGATATACTTAAACTTTGCTACAACACTTATAGGCAGTGTACCTAATCGTAGAGTAGTGTAGTTTTTAGTAAGTCCGGTTCGTTCCACAGGGAGCTAGTGATACGTACTTTATTTTTAACAACTATATTTATATAATATATATATATATATATATATATATATATATATATATATATATATATATATATATATATATATATAAGTAGTAATAATATTATATAAAAGGGGGGTTTTACCGTTTAATGATCGGTTTGTCGATTTTATATTTTAAGCGTAAAGATAAATGACGATAATTAAAATGCGTAAAATAAATAACAATATTTAAAATGACAATAAATAAATGACAGTAAATAAAAGTACGATGAGATATAAAATAAAACAATTATGCTTATTTAAACTTCCGTAACCATGATGTTTGATGTTTTGATTTTAATTAATTGTTACCCGGGTTAATTGTCCTTTGTCCTGGTTTATTTGATACCTATCTGGTTTTTGTCCATAATAGTCCATCGGTCATAATTATAAAATGCTCGTCAAATTAACCTTATTCTCGAAGTCAAATATTCCAACTAATTAGGGATTCGAACTGTAACAAGGTTTTAATACTTTGTTTAATAATTACACCAGGTTATCGACTGTGTGTAATCCAAGGTTTTAATACTATGTTAACAATTACACCAATTATCCTTGTATGTAATCCACCCCTATTTTAATGAGATATGAATATTAATTTACCCACTTGATCAGAATGAATAATCAATTACCCAACCCGAATAATTAATTAAATGATCGTAAAAGATGTCGTATAAACATCACTAAATAGGACATACATAATCATTTTAATAATTATTAGATTAACTAATTTGAAGATAAGTTCGACAGGTTCCAATGAGTTGTTGCTCAATTAGACAATACCCCCTATCTATTAATAGTCATAGTCCAATGTCCACAAGTGTCGGTCTTTTGTCCAAACCCAAATTATGGTACAAAATCCAATAACCTCGTCTTAATATTTAGTCTAACATCACGATTACTTCGGCTCAAATAAGCATAATAATAACTTAGTTACGAGACATTAATTGAAAAAGGAAGAACATAGCTTACAGTGATTATTTATCGCGTAGCGTTACACGGACAGAGTTTCGACTTTAAAACTCGTAAAACATTTCTTTCAATAACCCAATTATTATTAAACTTAAATTAAAATTAAAATTAAAATTAAAATTATAATTATAAATATAAATATATCTTACAGAGAGAAGGAAAGAAAAATTATGGTGTAAAGAACTCGTCCAGAAATCATGGTATTTATAGGACTTGGCCGGATTTTGGTGCCCATGCGAGTGCATGGGGTTTCAGTGCAAATCTCATGCACTCGCATGGGTTTTATGCCTATTTCCCATGCGATCGCATGGCCGTCAGATCCAGCTCACATATTTTTTGTTTTCTTGCTTGTCGACATATTATTATATATATAATATATATATATATATATAACTTATATTAATTATATATATTATATTATATTCTTGTGCATAGTTGACTTGTAATTTTAGGCCCGTTGCGTCTCACGTTGATAGTTGGCTTAGGTCCCGATTCCGGATTTTCGAACGTCCTTTCGTACGCGTAGATATCTTGTACTTTGCGTTCCACGGCTTGTACTCTTGTCAATTTTAGACGTTTCTCATCAATAAATGGAACCACTTGAATTATATCTTGTACATTTGAGCTTTTTGGTCATTTGCGTCTTCAAATCGTCGTTTTATTCTTTTGTCTTCGCACTTACTTATTTAAATGAATATTACATAAAAATAGAACAATTGCAACTAAAAGCTTTACATATTGGAAGGATATTGTGCCTAAATATATGTTCATTTAGAGCACTATCAGTACAAGTCAGTCCACTATTAGACAGGAGCCAAAAACTGTAGTTCTCAACACTGGGAATCTAAGAACTAGGCCCCTTGCAGTTGTAGAGGAAGATATGGCTTTAGTTGCTTTGGTAGTTAATTCTTATAATGAAATGGTTGGTGGTCAAATTGGTAATGTTCATTTAGAAGCAGAAGATTATGAGCAGATTGACGAGGATGAACTTGAAAAGATGGATATCCTCTGGGCTATGGGTAGTGTGATTAGAAGAGTGAAGAAGTTTCTGAAAAGGACAGGTCAACAGAGCTTAGGTGTTACTAGAGATACTAAGTTAGGTTTTGATATGTCAAAAGTGAGATGTTTTAATTGCAATGAGTTGGGACACTTCAAAAGAACATGTACCAGGCCACAGAAAACTGGTTTTCACAATCCATTTCAAATCAGCATAATAAGACAAAAGTTAATGTGCCAGTTGAAGCAACGAGCAGTGATACTGCCAGAAATGATAAAGCAAAAGGCTTAATTGCAACATATTCAGATGAAGGTTGTGATTGGACAGTATTTGCTGATGATGAAAATCATGCTAATGTTGTTAGAATGCCTAAGACCGAAGAAGAAACTGAAAGTGAGAAACAAGAGAGAGAGAAAGCTGGTTGTGTTGGTACTGCGAATGAATGCATGTGTTACGTCTGTAAGATGGAAGCAAGAATTGAGCGAACTTATGCAATGATCAGATATGTTAGAAGAGGTGTTCTTAACAAGAGAGTGTATGAGAAGTTCAAATACACAATGCACAATGAAGGTGATGTATGGACGGATTACAGTAGTTCGTCTTCATCCGATGGCGAAACTATTATGAAAGATGATGTCAAGACTTCAGTTGAGTTGAGTAATTATGACTGTTCCAGTTCTAGTTCAGAATCTAAACCTGAATCGGAGATTGAAGAAAAGGAATATGTATTCATGGCAAACACATCAAGTGACTCTAAGGTACAAACTGAACTTCCTTTGGTATGTAACGATTGTGCTGATCATAAGTTAGAAATTGCTAAACTTGAATGCATAGTTTCTAAACTGAATGATATCCCCTTAGGATGTATTTATTGTCCTGAAGTAAAACAGGAACTTAGGATTGTTAAAGCAGCTTATCTTGAGGTAAAAGACCTATATGAGACTAATTTAACTCAGTTTAACAATAAAAAAGAATTCAGGGAGACAATCAAAACTCTAGAAAATCAAGTTCTTGATTTAAGAGCTACAATTTCATGTGACGAAAAGGCCATAATGACGTACTTAAATCAACTTGAATGTGCTAAGAGAGAAAAAGGAAGAGTTTAAGATTAAGTATGAGTCAGAAAAGGCTAGAAATGACACTTGGCAGCGAATGTCATATGTCATTGACTATACTGTCTACAACAAGAATGATGGTAAAAAGGGTTTAGGTTATAAAGAGTGTCCTCCTCCTCTTTAGAATGAGTACATTAATAAACCTTCTGATTCTTACCTTAGTGAAATCCTAAGTGTTCAGCCTGTAGAGAATGAAAAATCAGACAGTACTAAGCATGTTGTTGAAGGCTTAGTGGAGGACAGTAAATCTGACTCAGAGAATGAAAAAGTTTCTGAGATTGTAACACCAAAATCCAAACCTATCACTATCCTGAAAAATCCATTGAATGCTAGTAAGGCTAGTGAAAGCAGAGGACCCACACCTAGAAACAAGTAAACTCTAGGAACTCTAATGGAAAGAAAATATTTCAGATACCTGTTAAGTATCAGCAGGGACTCAACCTAGATAAAGAATATGTTCTTACACAAGCACCTGAAGAACTATTTAATAAGAGGAGCCCTAATACTAACAATGTGCCTAAATATGTGCATCCTAACCGTCGACCAGGCTTGAAACATCAAGTTGAGAAGCCTATGTCACCCAAGAAATAGTCTTTGCCCAATAAGAATCTGAGTTCAAAAGCACCTACTCAAGGAACTCAAAACTGTAATAAATGTGGGAAAAAGGGTCATTGTGCTGTTAACTGTCAACAGGATTGGAAAACACCAAATAGAAAATCTGAAACTGATACAAAAACTAAACACTATGCTTCTAGTACCAGTTCCAAAGGTACTTCAAGTAATAGTTCAAAAGATTTTTATAGACCAAAGTCAAATTCTGTTGCTAATTTATCCCCAAGGGTACAGTCAAAGGTGAACACCAATTTTCAAACGAATGACTATTATAAGAAATCTGTTGGTAAACGTACCGTTTGGAAACCTAAAACCGAGACAAAGGTTGTTGACAAGTCCAAAGATTCATCAGGATCAAAGGGTCAAAGGATGGATGTGCAAGTTATTGGTGTCGATGGGAAACCTACTGCCATTCGGGCATGGGTGTCCATCTCAAACTAACTTCTTTTCTTATTGTGCAGGTCGCCTATGATCCGAGTAGAAATACCTGGATTGTTGATAGTGGGGTGTCCCGGCACATGGCAGGAAACATGTCCTTACTTTCTAACATCAAGTCAGTAAATGGAGGATCTGTTTCTTTTGCAGGAGATTGTAGTAACCCGTCCTTATCCCCCTGGACGAAGTCATCAACATCTGGTCCCATTGCGATGATAGACTCCAAGTAATGTCCTTAAAATGAGCAAATGCACAGCGAAATACTTAATTCGTACCTGAGAATAAACATGCTTAAAAGTGTCAACCAAAAAGGTTGGTGAGTTCATAGGTTTATCATAACAATCATTTCAATATATTAATAGACCACAAGATTTCATATATGTATAAACGTTTTTAATAATCATATTCTAAGTGGTTGAGCACTTGGTAACCATACTTAACATTTAATCAACATCGCATATTCCCTTTATTATGAAATCTCACTACACCGTACCAAGTGTAGTCACCAAACGAAGTACTGTGCAACCGTTGAATACTGGTCGTCCAGTTCGGTTGGGGTTGTCAGGCCCGATAGATCTATCAACAGGATTCGCGTTTACAATACCCATGTAAATAGTAGTTACCAAGCTACAGGGAAATATTCCAGTGGTACAACTCAACGTAGAATATATTTTTAAGTACTTGTGTCTATTTCGTAAATATTTATAAAAGCAGCACATGTATTCTCAGTCCAAAAATATATGTTGCAAAAGCAATTAAAAAGGGAGCAAATGAAACTCACCATACTGTATTTTGTAGTAAAAATACATATGACGTCATTTAACAAGTGTAGGGTTGACCTTGAATTCACGAACCTATATCATGTACATATATATTAACACCTATAATTGAAGTCAAATAGATTTATGTATTATTATTAGAATAAGTGTTATTTTTAGTTATTCATGTGTTTCATTATTAACTTAAATATATTTACTTTATATACTTTAAATAAATAATTTATAAAATATAGTTTTATTAAGTATATTTTTATATAACTAACTTTGATTGTAATAATAATAATTTTAATAGTAATATTGATAATAATAATATTAATATAATTCTAATAATAATAATAATAATAATAATAATAATAATAATAATAATAATAATGGTAAAAGTAATGATAGTAATAATAATAAAAATATTAATAATAATGTTAATATTAATAATAGATAATAATAATAATAATAAAAATAATAGTAATAATAATAATAATAATAATAATAATAATAATAATAATAATAATAATAATAATAATAATAATAATAATAATAATAATAATAATAATAATAGTAATAATAGTAATATTAATGATAATTATAATAAGATAAAAATTAATTAAATAAATAAATAAATAACTACCTCAAAGTAGCTCTTAAAAATATGCTCAAGCCTGGGATTGATCCCGTGACGTCCCGCTAACCCGATAACATCCTTAACCGCCTGAGCTATTCAGTTTTTCTGACTTAAATCACTGACCAATTTTATATAACCCGTATATCCTATTTCTTATTTCCTTCTTCATCATTATCATTATCATTATTCATTAATCTATTACCAAGTATCATTATCATATTCATTCATCATAGCCATCCTCATTTTTTCTTCCTGATGATGAAAGTGCATTATCTATATTCCATTTTAGAGATGATATTAGATCATCTTAATTCCTAAAAGCCTTCTAAGACAAAATGGTGGGGCACCCAATGAGGTAGAAGAAATAATAAAACGCCATTTGTGATTCAATATTGTCGCCCATTTAGTGTTGTAACTAGCCCCACCCACTTTGCAAAGAAATTTGAAATATAATTAAGCTATGACCCATAATCTTTAATATATTAGTTTTCATTATCTTCCTCCTTTATTAACATCTTATATCATTACAGTACACCGTTCTCATTTAAACTGAAAATACGCATAGGAGCAGCAGTCGTTTAATGTAGTTCTCGAACAAAAAGAAAAATAAAAACAGTTGATGGAGGACATTTGGTGGTGGTTCGAAGAAGGTGGGGTTTAATGGTCCGAACATAACCAAAACAGAAAGGATAGTAGACGCAGTTTTGCAGTGGCACGCGAATTATTCTAAACAGACAAATAGATGCAACAGTCATGATTGTGTGTGGAGAATGGTGATGCTAATTTGTAGCTTGTACAGGTGTAACAATGTTTATAGCAGCTGTAGCAGAAGCACTGTACCATAGCAGCAGCAGTTTTTAATGGGTGGTTTAATGGCAACGACTGAATGGTGGTTTGGTTATGGTTAGAGGTGCGTACAAGTAGCAGTTGCAGTTGGGTGTCGTCCAAACAGAAAGACAAAAGAAAGAAAGAAAAACGCAGCATGCTTGATATGATGATCGAAGTGATTTTGTTCAACGATAGTGTTGCTTGTTTTTAAGAAAAAAAATGGTGAAGGGTGATGAATTGAGGTGGTTCCCGTAGGTGGAGATGGTGTTGGAGGATGGTTTAGCAAAAGTGTTGTACAAAAGGGTGGTCATGGTGATCCGAGTAATGCTTAATCGAAAATAGAAAGGAAAAAAAAACAAGAAGGAGAAGATGATTGTGGTGATCAAAGTGATCATGTTTTTTTTTAATTTCTGATTTGCACTGTAAACTGGTATTATATATAATGTGTTAGTACATAATTTAACAGTTAAAATACATTCTAATTGATTTATGAAATTGACCGGGATCGATTATAGACAAGAAGTCATTATTTTTCAATCAACGAATAAAGAAAAAATGGAAGATACATATGCAATCAAACAAAAGCTGTTACCTGTCCTTGTTATTTGCTTGTATATAATAAATTTTAATTTTATTAATTAATATAAATATATTAATAATAATAATACTAATAATAATAATTATTATTATTATAAAATGTATAACAATAACATTATTAATAACAATAGTACTGGTTATAATAATACTAATATTACTAATAATAACCATAATATTAATAATAATAATAATAATATTAAATTATATATATTCAAGTTCGTATCTATAGACTATATACTTAAATGACACTAGTCCTGATAGTAATATTGAAAGTAATAATAATGTAACAATTACATTCTTACTTGTAAACAAGTTTAATATTATATCTTATTAACTATGTAATTTTTAATAATTATAATTTATATCTTATGATCACATTGTATCTGATAATTCAATCCTTTGATATTATTTTTTTTTAATTCCGTCTATAACTATATTGAACAAATATCAAAACAAACACGTTTATGTAAAGTATACATTATATATACATATCGATATACACATAAATGTTCGTGAATCGTCAGGCATGGTCAAAGGGTAATTGATTACATGAATATAGAATTCAAAACTTTCAAGACTCAATATTACAGATTTTTGCTTATCGTTGAATTCATATCAAGATTAAGTTTAAATTTGGTCGAAAATTCCCGGGTCGTTACAGTACCTACCCGTTAAATAAATTTCGTCCTGAAATTTGAGTGAGGTGGTCATGGCTAACACTAATAATGTTTTCATGACGAATATGAGCTTGTTAAATAGAGTTGTATTACCATTGGGTAATAAGGATAAATTAATTCGATTATTTGAAGGGTACGAACGAAGTTATCAGAAAGAGTAAGATGAGTAAATAGTGTTCCGTTAAAGCTTTTGATGTAGATATGGTTGATTTCCGAAATTCAAGGGATTTAAAAGAAAATCTTGGAAATCTATAAGATCTGATTCTTCGAGATTTAAGGAAATTAGGATCTCTTTAATTAATTGCGATGATCTATCCCGATTGCTACGTCTAGTATTTCACTATAAATTCACCTCTTTCGTTCCATTATTTTCATCACCCTTAAAACTTCTTTCTTAATCTATTTTTCCAAAGATTGGGTATATGCTTAATCCAGTTCTAATCCTTGTTCTTTTCCTTACTATAACAACAAATATTTCTCCTTTTCCAACTTTCACAGGAGGAATCTATTTTCTTCTACTTCGCCCTTGGGGTTATAGTGTTTTTAATTCTCCCGTGTCTTTATGTTGCGATAAACATTGATATACACGGTTTGTAATTTTCCTGTGTTGTTATTGGGCATCATATTTTCTCTTATATTTTGAAGCTTTATGCTTTTGTTTTCTCTTCCCGACTTCAAGTCAAGCGAATAATGGTCCAGAATTTGTAGATATAGAGTTTCGAATGATTATAATGTTCTAAGCAGGAAGGAACGTAATAGCACGATTCGATTTTCAAATTTATCAAAATTACTGAAGATAAAACTATCAAGGATATATTCTTCTTGATATGTTCGGAGGTTATGTAGAATGAAAGAGTTATGTAACATGGCACATGATGATAATATGATCTGTGAATCATGTTCCATTAGAAACTCAGCATGACTTACTATAATATAATCACATTGATCAAGTGTCATTATATTATACTAACTCATGCATCAGTTCCCAACATTACTTCAATAACATTCATATTTTAAGCTTGAAAGTTTACAGAATATAGAATCTAACAGTTTCTATATGATGTAACACCGATAGCACGAAGAGATTAATGAGTTCAAATAAGAATAGTTATGAAAATATTTTTAGAAATATGGAGGATATTTATAATGAAAGATACGATGATATCTTGGAATTTCTAGTATCGAAGGATGGTGAAGAAAATTTGTCCTCAAGAGTTTGGAGTCAGAAGCAAGGTATTCGCTAAGGATTTCATCAGGCTTTGAATTATTTGGATTCTTTGAAGTCAAACTTATTCTTTGTGATTTGTCCACGGCTTCCTTCATAGTTTTGCATAATCCGCTTTTCGATACTAAATTTTCTATTGAGTGTTTCTAACTTTCCATTCTTTATCATCAAACTCTTGGCCATCAAGACCATCTAAAGCATGCTACTTCGTCAGCATTTTCAAAGTTAACAGATCTGGTTCATCGGTTATCAATTCGAGGTGTTTTCAGGTGTATTGTGTTTTGAGATGATTAAACGCTGATGGTAGTATGATGGAATATAAAAGGGTTCTCTGGTATCAATAGATGAGCACACAGATATATCAAGATTTTGATAAGGTTGTTTCGAACGAAAAGTCGAAGTTGACTTGCTGGAGCTGTGACAAAATTGGCTACTTTGAAAAGGGATAGCAAAGTTATTTTTTTTTTGCTAATAAATGCCAAAGGATCTGACGCGGCTACGTGTTAAACTTTTACTCAGTTGCCGAGAATTTCTCAGGTGCATAACTATATGCATAAATCTTTCCTTCCGTAGATAAAGTTGGGTTGATTCATCCTATCGATTGCGGTGTTTTCAAGAATCATGAAAGGTTTTGAACGCAGATTGTAATCGTCAAGATACAAATGAGGTTTAAGATAAAATCAAGTGGCAAACTTGAAGAATTGTTTAGTTTCATATATTATAATCAATATTTTAATTCATTTTTAATTGTCCAATCTTGATAGTCCACAGTCGATAGTCCACAGTTAACAGTCCAATAATTCATATATAGTTTAATTTATAATATTCGAATTAATTAATACGTATCGTGACCCGTGTACATGTCTCAGACTCGATCACAACTCAAATTATATATATTATTGTAGAATCAACCTCAACCCTGTATAGAGAACTCGATCATTACTGCATATAGAGTGTCTATGGTTATTCCAAATAATATATATAAGTACGTCGATATGATATGTCAAAACCTTGTATACGTGTCCCGATATTTAAAGTGCGTAAAATAAATAACAGAAATTAAATGACAATAAATAAAATTGCGAGAATGTAAATTGCGATAATTAAATTGCGATAAATAAAATGTAATCAGTTAGCTAGGAACAATTAGCTAGGAACAGTTAGCATGAATTCTTAACAAAATTTCTCATAGTTAATTTGTTTGTTTCTAACAAATTTTATTTTGTCAAATGTTTTCTTCATTATGCCACTTGTTGGATTCTGATAAATCAAAATCCAAATATGAAATTGGATGAATATGGTTATTCTGTTGTGAACGGATACGTATATCGGTGGATATAAATAGGATAGTAAATGACTGTTGAATCAGATTTGGAAGAATGTACAGTGTAACTTATTAATGTGAAATCTAAATATTCCTCAGGTATTACCTACCCGTTAAAATATTTTTATCATTAACAGTTTGTACAAAAGAATTTTTAATTACAATCTTTATGAAAATATATATACATATATGTTTTCTTCAGATGTAATCATGGATTTAATGAGTTAATATAGTATTAAACTCATTTGGTTTACCGTCAAAACTAGAATACATAATCTCTAAAACATTAGAGATTACAAAATCGCCATGTCGAACGAAGATAAATGATGTAGAATGATACGTAGAATGATGATTATACTCAATGTACAGAATGAGATGTTGAGGCATGGATTGTTGATGGTACTGGTGCTGTTATTGATGATACTGTTGGTGCCGATGATATTGTTGAAGCTGGTACGTTTTGCACCATATTTTCCAAGGCTACAACTCGGGCGCGAAGCTCGTTAACTTATTACTCCGGAATAATTATTGGTAGGAACGAGCGAATGAATAAGATTTAGAATCTGAGTTATGATATATTCGTGGCGAGATACTCTGGAAATGAGAGAGAAAATAGTATTACGAACAGGTTCGCCGGTAAGTGCTTCAGGTTTATCGCCAAGAGGGAAATTTGGTTGATGGAAAGTATCACCTTCTTTTTGTCTCCAATAATTAAATAGGCTACGAACCCATCAGATGAATTGGTTGATTCATTCTGGTGACACTGCTTTCGGAGCTTAGGTGAAACTCTATATCGGAATAGCTGTTGGAATCCGAGGAATTCGAACTGGTTGAGGGATTCATCTCGTACGATCATATGAAGGATTTTCGATAAGAAATAGATTATAGGATGTAGATTTGTACCCTGCAATACATAATTTACATATGCATATATAATACTAAAATCCCATAAGTTACGAAGGAATCTACGAAAGCTATCAGATAAAGGTAACAATAATAGATACGCTAAGATATGAATTTATCTATACACTGTCTATGCAATAGAGGCAGTAAGACGTGTCTAGACTTTAAGGATGATAAGCAAATAATTTTTCGACACTAAATGATAAGCAAAACATTTTGACATGCAGACACGGTCGAAGTCCAGACTCACTAATGCATCTAAACAACTACTAGTTAGACACACTAATGCAAGACCTAGTTCGCTAAGACCACCGCTCTGATACCATCTGTAGTAACCCATCCTTATCCCCCTGGACGAAGTCATCAACATCTGGTCCCATTGCGATGATAGACTCCAAGTAATGTCCTTAAAATGAGCAAATGCCCAGCGGAAGACTTAATTCGTACCTGAGAATAAACATGCTTAAAAGTGTCAACCAAAAAGGTTGGTGAGTTCATAGGTTTATCATAACAATCATTTCAATATATTAATAGACCACAAGATTTCATATATGTATAAACGTTTTTAATAATCATATTCTAAGTGGTTGAGCACTTGGTAACCATACTTAACATTTAATCAACGTCGCATATTCCCTTTATTATGAAATCTCACTACACCGTACCAAGTGTAGTCACCAAACGAAGTACTGTGCAACCGTTGAATACTGGTCGTCCAGTCCGGTTGGGGTTGTCAGGCCCGATAGATCTATCAACAGGATTCGCGTTTACAATACCCATGTAAATAGTAGTTACCAAGCTACAGGGAAATATGCCAGTGGTACAACTCAACGTAGAATATATTTTTAAGTACTTGTGTCTATTTCGTAAATATTTATAAAAGCAGCGCATGTATTCTCAGTCCAAAAATATATATTGCAAAAGCAATTAAAAAGAGAGCAAATGAAACTCACCATACTGTATTTTGTAGTAAAAATACATATGACGTCATTTAACAAGTGTAGGGTTGACCTTGGATTCACAAACCTATATCATGTACATATATATTAACACCTATAATTGAAGTCAAATAGATTTATGTATTATTATTAGTATAAGTGTTATTTTTAGTTATTCATGTGTTTCATTATTAACTTAAATATATTTACTTTATATACTTTAAATAAATAATTTATAAAATATAGTTTTATTAAGTATATTTTTATATAACTAACTTTGATTGTAATAATAATAATTTTAATAGTAATATTGATAATAATAATATTAATATAATTCTAATAATAATAATAATAATAATGGTAAAAGTAACGATAGTAATAATATTAAAAATAATAAAAAAATTAATAATAATGTTAATATTAATAATAGATAATAATAATAATAAAAAAAAAATAATAATAATAATAATAATAGTAATAGTAATAATAATAATAATAATAATAATAATAATAATAATAATAATAATAATAATAATAATAATAATAATAATAATAATAATAATAATAATAATAATAATAATAATAATAGTAATAATAATAATAATAGTAATAATAGTAATATTAATGATAATTATAATAAGATAAAAATTAATTAAATAAATAAATAAATAACTACCTCAAAGTAGCTCTTAAAAATATGATCAAGCCTGGGATTGATCCCGTGACGTCCCGCTAACCCGATAACATCCTTAACCGCCTGAGCTATTCAGTTTTTCTGACTTTAATCACTGACCAATTTTATATAACCCGTATATCCTATTTCTTATTTCCTTCTTCATCATTATCATTATCATTATTCATTAATCTATTACCAAGTATCATTATCATATTCATTCATCATAGCCATCCTCATTTTTTCTTCCTGATGATGAAAGTGCATTATCTATATTCCATTTTAGAGATGATATTAGATCATCTTAATTCCTAAAAGTTTTCTAAGACAAAATGGTGGGGCACCCAATGAGGTAGAAGAAATAATAAAACGCCATTTGTGATTCAATATTGTCGCCCATTTAGTGTTGTAACTAGCCCCACCCACTTTGCAAAGAAATTTGAAATATAATTAAGCTATGACCCATAATCTTTAATATATTATTTTTCATTATCTTCCTCCTTTATTAACATCTTATATCATTACAGTACACCGTTCTCATTTAAACTGAAAATACGCATAGGAGCAGCAGTCGTTTAATGTAGTTCTCGAACAGAAAGCAAAATAAAAACAGTTGATGGAGGACATTTGGTGGTGGTTCGAAGTAGGTGGGGTTTAATGGTCCGAACATAACCAAAACAGAAAGGATAGTAGCAGCAGTTTTGCAGTGGCACGCGAATTATTCTAAACAGACAAATAGATGAAACAGTCATGATTGTATGTGGAGAATGGTGATGTTAATTTGTAGCTTGTACAGGTGTGGTAACAATGTTTATAGCAGCCGTAGCAGAAGCACCGTACCATAGCAGCAGCAGTTTTTAATGGGTGGTTTAATGGCGACGACTGAATGGTGGTTTGGTGATGGTTAGAGGTGCGTACAAGTAGCAGTTGCAGTTGGGTGTCGTCCAAACAGAAAGACAAAAGAAAGAAAGAAAAACGCAGCATGCTTGATATGATGATCGAAGTGATTTTGTTCAACGATAGTGTTGCTTGTTTTTAAGAAAAAAAATGGTGAAGGGTGATGAATTGAGGTGGTTCCCGTAGGTGGAGATGGTGTTGGAGGATGGTTTAGCAAAAGTGTTGTACAAAAGGGTGGTCATGGTGATCCGAGTAATGCTTGATCGAAAACAGAAAAAAAAACAAGAAGGAGAAGATGATTGTGGTGATCAAAGTGATCATGTTTTTTTTTAATTTCTGATTTGCACTGTAAACTGGTATTATATATAATGTGTTAGTACATAATTTAACAGTTAAAATAGATTCTAATTGATTTATGAAATTGACCGGGATCGATTATAGACAAGAAGTCATTATTTTTCAATCAACGAATAAAGAAAAAATGGAAGATACATATGCAATCAAAAAAAAAGCTGTTACCTGTCCTTGTTATTTGCTTGTATATAATAAATTTTAATTTTATTAATTAATATAAATATATTAATAATAATAATACTAATAATAATTATTATTATTATTATAAAATGTATAACAATAACATTATTAGTAACAATAGTACTGGTTATAATAATACTAATATTACTAATAATAACCATAATATTAATAATAATAATAATAATAATAATAATATTAAATTATATATATTCTAGTTCGTATCTATAGACTATATACTTAAATGACACTAGTCTTGATAGTAATATTGAAAGTAATAATAATGTAACAATTACATTCTTACTTGTAAACAAGTTTAATATTATATCTTATTAACTATGTAATTTTTAATAATTATAATTTATATCTTATGATCACATTGTATCTGATAATTCAATCTTTTGATATTATTATTTTTTTAATTCCGTCAATAACTATATTGAACAAATATCGAAACAAACACGTTTATGTAAAGTATACATTATATATACATATCGATATACACATAAATGTTCGTGAATCGTCAGGCATGGTCAAAAGGTAATTGACTACATGAATATAGAATTCAAAACTTTCGAGACTCAATATTACAGATTTTTGCTTATCGTGTCGAATTCATATCAAGATTAAGTTTAAATTTGGTCGAAAATTCCTGGGTCGTTACAGAGATGAAGGAGGTTTTATTACAGCTCAGGGTGTGATTTCTAATGCTAATGTTAGTTTTGATAAAGTGAATTTTGTGAAGCAGATGTCAATTAATCTGTTGTCAGTTTCTCAAGTAGCAGATAAAAAGCATAAGGTTGCTTTTGATGATCAAAGATACTACATTTTGAAGAAAGAGTACGTAATACCGGAAGATATGATTCTTATGACAGCTCCCAGAAATAAAGATTTGTATATTTTGAATATGTCCACAGCCCATGTTAAAGCTGCAACAGGTCATCAAGCTTTCATATCCAAAGCTACAGAACAAGAGCCAATTTCATGGCACAAGCGTATGGGTCATTTGAGCTTGATAAAGATGAACAATCTTGTTCATAATAATCTGGTTGAGGGAGTAAATGTTAAGAGTTTTCAAATTCCTGAAGGATGTCTTCCATGTAAGAAAGGCAAACAGACTAAAAATTCACATGCAACAAAGAAACATCATTTAATTGTTGTTCCTCTAGAGTTGTTACATATGGATCTTTTTGGTCCGATTAATCGAACAAGCATCTCTGGAGATTCATATTGTTTGGTAATGACTGATGAATACTCACGATACTCTTGGGTAGTGATGTTAAAGAAGAAGTCTGACACGTTTGAAGAGATAAAGTTGTTGATTTTGAAGCTGGAATCTTTGTACAAGTTAAAGGTTAGGAAGATTCGAGCAGATAATGGTACTGAATTTAAGAATCAGCAGATGGAGATTTTCTACAACGAGAAAGGCATTCAACAACAGTTCAGTCCAGCTTATACTCCGCAATCAAATGGTGTTGCTGAAAGACGTAACAGAACGTTAATTGAAACTGCGCGAACAATGTTAGCCGACTCAAGTTTACCAGTTAACTTCTGGAGTGAAGCTGTTGCTACAGCATGTTATACAATGAACCGATTATTAGTAGTCAAGAGGCATGGAAAGGCTTGCTATGAATTGCTACATAAAAGGAAGCCTAACATTAAACATTTTGAACCCTTTGGTGCACCGTGTTCAATCATGATACGAGATACTGGAGGAAAATTTAATCCTAAGACTGTTCCTGGTATATTTCTTAGTTATGGGAATCTAAACAAAAGAGTTTTCAACACTGTATCTAAACGTGTTGAAGAACATTTCGAAGTAGATGTTCAAAGAAATGCTGCTATTCCTGCTGGGAAAGGTTTTTCATGGCAGTTTGATTATGAAGATTTGTTTGATTCTTTTGGTCTTCCGTCTGTTGCTACTGATGATGAAGTTATTGCAAAATTATTGAATGAAATGCATACGTCTCCATCACAAATGGTTCCGCAATCACAAACGGCACCACAACCACACACAGTGCCACAACAACAAATTGTTCAAGATGATGAAGAATCCGGTGATTATCAAGATGATCCATCTTATGATGGATCTGATTCTGAAGAGGAGTCACAACCTATAGATAGTGGCAAAAGTGTTCATAATCTGCCACAAATTGTAGAAGTTCAAGAAGAACAACCAGAACCTGAAGGTGTTCGTAGATCATCACGAACAGTTGTACTGCCTCGACACTTAGATGATTTTATTATTGATTCGAAAGGAGTTTCTGGAGCACCATAAAATGATGCCTCAACGTCTGAAAATCAGAAAGCTTCAAGTGAAAATGTTATGCAAGCTTTCTATTCTTCGCTAAATAGGTCAGGCAAACTCTTTTTACATGCATATTCATGCTTTGTGTGTCAAATTGAACCAGACTCTGTTGAGGAAGCTCTTCTATATTATGATTGGGTAAATGCTATGCAAGAAGAGCTTTTGCAATTCAACCATTTAGGAGTATGGAAACTGGTGAATTCGCCTCATGGTTGCAAACCTTATGGGCTTCGATGGGTATGGAAGAATAAAAAGGATGAGCAAGGTATTGTAATCCAAAATAAAGCTAGATTGGTTGTGAAGGGATATCAACAGATCCCTGATATAGATTATGATGAAGTATTTGCACCAGTTGCTAGACTTGAGGCAATTCGAATATTTTTGGCATTCGCATCATTTAAAGGCTTCAAGGTCTATCAAATGGATGTCAAAAGCGCTTTTTTGTACGGGACTCTCAATGAGACCGCGTTTGTTAAGCAACCACCGGGTTTTACAGATCCACACTCTCCAGAAAAGGTATATCGTCTAGAAAAAGCACTGTATGGGCTTCATCGAGCTCCAAGAGTGTGGTATGGTACGTTGTCCAACTATATGATTGATAATGGTTTCAGAAGAGGTGTCATCGATCAGACACTTTTCATCAAAGAAAATGGCAAGCATATTATGCTAGTACAGGTGTACGTGGATGATATTATCTTTAGATCTATAGATAAGACGATGGTGGATGATTTTGAGGAGGTAATGCAGAAACGGTTCAAGATGAGTTCAATGGGAACTATCAAATTCTTCCTTGGTATTCAGGTTGTACAAACAAATCAGGGTATCTTTTTACATCAGACGAAATATGTATCAGATATTCTGAAAAGATTCAAAATGGAAGATGAACGTCTTGCAAGGACGCCGCTATCGGTGAATCACGGGATTACACCAGATAAGGAAGGTGCTAAGGTTGATCAAACCTTATTTAGGGCCATCATTGGTTCTTTGATGTATCTGACAGCGTCTCGCCCTGATATCATGTTCGCAGTTTGTTTATGTGCTCGCTATCAAGCAAATCCGAATGTACATCATTTGCTTGTGGTGAAAAAGATAATGCGTTATTTAAAGCAAACTCCGAATTTGGGCTTATGGTATCCTTGTGATAATGATTTTGAACTGACGACTTATAGTGATTCCGACTATGGTGGATGCAAGAAATATTTTAAGTCAACATCAGGAGGTTGTAAATTCCTTGGAAACAGACTAGTTACATGGCAGTGCAAGAAGCAGACAGCAGTAGCCTTGTCTACTTGTGAAGCTGAATACATTGCTGCAGTAAGTTGTGCATCTCAGGTTGTGTGGATACAACAGCAGCTTCGTGACTACGGTTTGAATATTTCTAACACTCCTATTTTTGTTGATAATTCTGCTGCCATAGCTGTTACGAAAAATCCTGTGAATCACTCTAAGACCAAACACATAGGGATTAAATACCATTTTATTCGAGACTGTTATGAGAAAAGACTAATCGATGTTGTCCAAATTGGCACAACTACACAAAGGGCTGATCTTTTCACAAAAGCTTTTGATAAACCACATTTTGATTTCTTGTTAACTGAGTTAAGTGTCAAAATATTGTCAGATGTCATTCCTGACGAAGAGACCAAAGAGTAACCTAATTTTATGTGTTCTGCATGTATAGCTGTATTTACTGTGTAATTATATTTTTCTGATTGTTTCTGTGTGTTTAAAATCCAAAAAGCCAAAAAGATTTTAGGTTTTTAGTATTTTAGGGGGAGTAATGATTTAATGATGCAACATCAGAAATTCAGAAAATTAAAAATTTGAAAGGTTTATATATGTTTCTAAATTAAAAAACGAGTGATGTGCTGCGAGGTGTATATGAAATAGCTTTATTTTTACTAGGAAATACTATTAAATATGATATAATTTTACACAAGATATTTATTTATTTATAGAATGGATATACCTAAACCTTGCTACAACACTTATAGGCAGTGTACCTAATCGTACAGTAGTGTAGTTTTTAGTAAGTCCGGTTCGTTCCACAGGGAATCTTTTTAAACAAAGCTTAACGCTATATTAGTTTTAATTTATAAAAATACAAATATATATAAGTAATATTATTATTATAAAGGGGGTATTTACCATTTAATGACCGGTTTGTCAATTTTTAAAACTTTAGTCGCAGTTAAAACCTAATGTAAAATATTAAATAAATAAAAGACTTAATTTAAAGCGTAAAGTAAATAACGATAATGAAATTTCGAATAAATAAAAGTGCGATAAAATAAAATTACGATAATTAAAGAGTACGAAAATTAAAAGTGCAATTAAATACAATAACAATAAATAAAAGTGCAATAATTAGAAGTGCAATTAAATATGAAAATAAAGGAATTATGCTTATTTAAACTTCCGTAATCATGATGTTGACGTATTGATTTTAGTTTTATGCCCATGGGTTAATTGTCCTTTGTCCTGGATTATTTAATATGTCCGTCTAGTTTTTGTCCATAACAGTCCATCAGTCATAAATATAAAGTGCGAGTATCCTCGTCAAATTATCCTTATACCCGAAGTCAAATATTCCAACTAATTGGGAACTTAAACTGTAACAAGATCTTAATACTTTGTTTAATAATTACACCAGGATATCGACTGCGTGTAACCCAAGGTTTTAATACTTTGTTATCAATTATGCCAAGTGTCCTTATACATAATTTCACCCCTGTTTTAATAATTCTAGTGACTATTAATCCATTTCTCGTGTCTGGTTAAATGAACGATTATTCGTACATATAAATATCCCGCCCATCGTGTCCGATTGAGTGTATATGGTTATTTATAGGTACGTCCAATTGTAAATCTTTATATTAAAATTAACAAACTATCATTTAGTCAAACAAATATAAAGCCCATTAATAGCCCATAGTCTAATTTCCACAAGTGTCGTTCTTTTGTCCAAACCTCAATTATGGTACAAAGCCCAATTACCCAATTTTAGTATTTAGCCCAACATCATGATTACTTCGTTTTGAATAAGCATAATAATAACTTAGCTACGAGACATTAAATTAAAAAGGTTGAACATAACTTACAATGATTAAAAATAGCGTAGCGTTACACGGACAGAATTTTGACTTACACCCTTACAATATTCGCTAACATACCCTTATTATTAAGATTTAAAATTAAAATTAAAATTAAAATATATATATATATATATATATATATATATATATATATATATATATATATATTTTACGTATGATGAATGAGAAAAAGATGTGTAAATTTTGGCCGAATGCTCGGCCTTTTATAGGCCCACGTAATACTATTTGACCTCCGCGAGTGCGGAGATTTTTGTCTTTATAAGCTCCGCGAGTGCGGAGCTGTGGATTCCAGCTCACACAAGCTTGGCTCCTAGCTTGCCGACGGTTTTATAATATAATATAATATATATATTAATTTTAAGAATTAATTATATATTATATTATATTCATGTGCATAGGTGACTTGTAATTTTTAGTCCGTTGCGTTGAGCGTTGAGAGTTGACTCTGGTCCCGGTTTCGGATTTTCGAACGTCCTTTCGTATAATTTAATATCTTGTACTTTGCGTTTTGCGTCTTGTACTCTTGTAATTTTGAGACGTTTCTCATCAATAATTTGAACCTCTTTGCTTGTACTTTGTACTTTTTAGCTTTTTGGTCGTTTGCGTCTTCAATTCGTCGAATCTGTCTTTTGTCTTCACCTTTTATTATTTAAACAAATATTACTTGTAAATAGGACAACTGCAACTAAAAGCTTGTCTTTCTTGAGGGATAATGCTATGAAATATATGTTCGTTTTTAGCATTATCAAATATTCCCACACTTGAGCGTTGCTTGTCCTCAAGCAATATAGTCTTGAATAAAAACATACTAGAATCACTTCTTTATTCTTCACACTTTGTACATCAGTGATTTATATACGGCGGTATGAACAATGGTAGTAACGATGTGGTTTACAGTCCCACATGACTATGAAAATTTAGATCCTTTAAGGAAATTGGATCTTTATGAAAACATTTGATCTTTTGAAAATTAAATCTAGCTTTTACCCTAGATAAGTTTTCCAGAATAACCCTTCACCGGTGTTTGCAAATTCTTTTTGTGGGTTTGGTGGGTTTTAGATTTGAAAATTTTAGTTCAAAACTTGCGGTTTTGTGTCACCCACTTGCTAACCTTGTATTGGGAAAGCAACACGTCCAGTATACTTGTTTTAAATATTACCTTTCGGTAAACTACCGTCCGGTTGTAAAGGAAAGCATTGAACAAGCAACTGTTAAGGCAATGTCCCCTGACATGCTTTTAATTATGGTCTATAACGTGTCGGACGCAATTACTATCCTTTGTAGGAGAAATAGTAAAGATCATCCTATGATTTTTCGGTCTGGCATAAGGTCCTATCTTTGACCATGCTATGCAATCACCGTTCTTACGGTTGACACCCGATTTGGTTCAGGTGACCTAATGAATTCCAGGTGAATTCCTAGGATTTTACGTTCAATGGTAATGAACGCATTAAAAATAGGTTTTCAGAAAATAAATCGGTTTGTAATTTTGATCAAAATATTTTCTCGTTCAAGCTCGAGTTTAGATATCATTGAATTCCATGAGTTTGTAATTTTCAATCTTTAAGGTCAATCTCTAGGATTGAGTAATATCAGGCTTAAAAGCTTATTTTTGATCTTTAAAGAGATTATCCTTTTTGGGAATCTGATTCATTAGTCTTATCCAGCTAATTTGCACGGCGTCCTCCCCATTTTACAAGACAGGTCCTCTCATGGCTAGGATAAGTCTGACCACTTGGCGACCCTGTTTGATGCTGAGGTCCGTGGATTTCCTGCTGATTTTAGAGATGACTTTTCTAGATTTTTCGTCAACCTACAGCTGGTCTGGACGACAACTTCATGACCTTAATCAAGAAGCGCGTTTCTTTTTTGGAAGACTTTACTTCCTTTTAATGATGGAATTGATTCATCGTGTAGATCCATCTTTCTTACAGTAAATCGGGTAAAACTTTTTAGAAATTGTCCAAAACAAAAGTATCTTCAGTTATTTGTACAAAAATATGTGATATATGTTTTAAATAACTTGGTAATTTTTCCCACACTTGGCTTTTTATTTTCCTTTTTATTGTCCTCTATTCCATTTTAAATGAATTCTAACATTTTGGTTTGTTTCTCAATTTATGTCCTTTCCGAAGTAACAATAATTTCGGTGTTAACACCTAGTTTTATCGTTTATAAATATGTATAAACATGATTTTGAGTTCATTTAATTGAAAATTTTGAAAATTTTTACTAGAAGTGGGTAGTCAGTATATAAGACTAGGGCTGTTCTTTGTTATCAGAGAGCACTAGATTCTAATACAACTACTACGTTACTAGTATTTTTAATGGTAACAAAGTGTTTAAGTTAAAAATTTTAAAAATCCGAAAGAATTTAACCCCTTCCCACACTTAAGATCTTGCAATGTCCTCATTTGCAAGAAATCAGTAACAATTTAAATTATTGAGGGTGATTAGCGTAGAAAAATGATTAAATTTTACCAAAGTTTCCAAACATATTGGCGTTTGTTTGCTGAATGATAAATGGTGCATATCATTTGTTCATTCCGTCTGTTGGTACATCACATTTGTTTTTCGTTTTGTCGTCAAAATTAATAGCTTTTGCTGAACTTAATGCCAGTCTTTGAAAATGCGCTGTTTTACCCTGTTTTGTACATGAGATAAACTACAAACACATATATACATATTTTTGAAGTTGGGTTTTCACACCACATTCAAAAATTATTAAAATCTAATAAAGTTAGAAAATTATAAAAGCTATTATAATAATAAAATAAGAAATAAGAAAATTAAGAATTAGTAACATTACAATAAAATAAACAAAAATATAAAATAAGAAAATTACGGATGAGGAGGATGGTTCCAGTATGGGTCCCAAGCGTATCCATAGATGCTGTAAAATGCTTGGGCCGGGTAATATGTAGGATATGGTGGTCGGCTCTCTATAGTCCAAGGAGCAAATTCGGGCATAACGGTAGGAATGTAGTCTCTACCTACATGTGTACAATGACTTATGATTTGGCTTTGATGATACTGCCAATCTTGAAATGCTTTTTGTCTAGCCATTTCATACTCGTGTCGAGCCATAAAAATTTGCATTTCCGTCATTGGATTACCCCCTCCCGGTTGACCTTGCTGTTGATCTCTCTCAACCTGTGGATGTCTGCCATCATAACGTGCTGCCGTGTTGTTTCGTTTCATTAAGACCTTAGCACCATGATAAACACGCAAATCTATTCTATCGCGGGGTTCTGGTTCTGTCATTAATAATCCCCCCGACTTCTATCCACACCGAGATATTCAGCAATTAAAGTAATCAATATACCACCTCCTATTATGCTACCACGCCTCATACCCCTAACCATAGTCAATAAATAATAACCCACACAAAAAGGTATACTTACAGCGCTATGTGGGTCTCGAATACACATGTGGTAAAACAAATCCTGTTCATTTACCTTTTCCTTATTCTTACCTCGTTGTGTAATCGAATTGGCTAAAAACCTATGGATTACTCTTAATTCAGCTCTATCAATATCAAGATAAGAGTATAATATCCCCTGAAATCGGCGATGGCTAGTCATCCTACTCCATATGTTATTTGTATCAAAATTCTCATCCACCCTCCTACCATAAACTATTAACCTCTGGCAATCATAAGATGCTAGCTCCTCGGGCGTATATATACCTAAAGCCCGAGCCATGTCTAGTAAGGACATATGGTGCATCTCCCCTCCTAATAAAAATCTAATAAAACTACGATCGGTTAAAGTATCTACCCGATCATTTATTTCAATAGTACATAATAACTCTATACACCATTCTCTATACACAGGTCTACGCATGTTGAATAAACTTACCCAATCACTAAAAGTAGAATTACCATACCTTTGAGTAAGTAATTCCCTGATTGGCTCGGCCAATTCCACTACCTCTAATGGTGCCCAATCTATAACTCTGGGTACCTCAACATTATTAGACACAAGGTTGTGCAGGTTCTTTTGATATTTTGGATAGTCTATCCAATATCTATCAAATCTCAAATTCGGATGTAAATCTGCCTCATGAATGTTTGAATATGAAACAATTGGGTGAGGCATATCTTGTCGGCATTGGTTATTAATTTCCTGTTGATTTGCACCTTCCGGAGGAGCATTGCGAGCCTGGGATGAAGATTCACCCCTTTCAGTCTGCAAAATATATCAAACACAATTTTTGTGCATCCAAATATGCATTAGTTATAGCAAAATAATAAATATAAACAATTACAATGACATGTTTAATCTATATTAAACTTATACATATTTTCACATTTTTTTTTTACTTTTCCAAATATACTTATACAAAAATGTATACAAAGTTTCTTCGCATTTAACTTCTAAAACATGTTAAAAATAATCATTATAACAATTAAACAAGTTCCTCATGGCATTCATATCAATTAAATCAAGTTTATACAATTTTGGTTCAAAAAGTCCACTTTAATCTTCATAAATCATGTTTAGGATCAAAGTTTTGATCATTTAGCAACCTAAACATGTTACACTACTCAATTTAGCATAAACTAACAATAAAATTCGGCCATAACCTGTTTATATCAAAAAGCCCTAATTTTGCTCAAGAACACAAACCCTAGATTATTCAAAAATTGAAGTTCAAAGCTTCTAATCATGTTAAATAGCATCAATCTAGGTTATACAGGCATAATACACAAACAATTGAAGCATTATTACACTAGAAAGCATCAAAATCGAATTATGTATGAAATTGTTCAAGAACACTAAAATTCGGATTAAATGGTGTTTGGGTGTAGAAATTTACCGATTTCCTTGTGTAATTCCTTGATAATAGTCTCCTCATTGTGATTTTAAGAAAGATTTGATGAAAATGGTGAAAAATCACGAATTTGGGCGATTTTTTTGTGTATTTTTTCGCAGAAAAATGGGTATTGTGGTGAAGAAACTGGTATGTTCGACCAGTTATATTTTTTTCTGGGTTTTTTAACCTCCGCGAGTGCGGTGGTGGGGCCATTTAAACCTCCGCGAGTCGCGGTGGTTTTTTTTTTTTTTTTATAAAACCTTATAACTTTATAAAACATAAAATTAATTTAAAAATTAAAATTTTGTTTCTTTTTAGGATGAGGGCGTTTCGGATCGATGTCCTAGTCCGTCCCTCGACAAAATTTTAAAATTTGTCAATTCAAAGCGCGGTTTTAAAAGCAAAGATTTTTGGGTTTTTTTAATGTTTTTGGCATACGTTAATTCAATAAGATTAAAAATAATGATAAAAGTTCTCGTCCCTTCCTCGGGTAAAGCAATTTCCGTTCAAAGACCTAGTCTTCAACTCACGACGAATTTTAAAAATCATATTTTTAACTTAGCGAAATAAAGTGGATTTTTGTTTTTAAATTTACACCAAACTTAAATTAAAAATTCATATTATTAAAATTAAAAATTCACACCAAACTTATATTATATTTTTTTTTTATACATACAAACTTATATTAAAAATATTAGTTTTTCAAATATTTACAATTTTAAAGAAGTTTACAATATTAATTTAATATTTATATATTAATTTTAAAAATATGGTAAAAATAAAATTAAAAATCTTCTTGGTCTTTTATCCCACTTTAATCAATCAAATATTATCAAAAATATACGCCCCTCTTTTCGGTAAAGTAATTTCGGTTCCATGACCTAATTTAACTCATGACGAATTTTTGAAATATTTTTGGTTGGTTGATTAAAGATATTTATACCTTAAGAATAAACGTTAAATTTCGCAGTGATGTAATAAATTTTTGTATGATATCAATAATTTCGGTCGTAAGACCTAATTTTATTGAATACCAATTTAATACTTTATAGCGAACAAATTAGCGTTTATTATCAAAAGGTTAAAAATAAAAATAAAAATTGAAAACTGTACATACTTCCATGTGAAAGAGATTTCTTAGTGATATGCTCTAGCCCACTCATAAGATAGTCGGACTAATTGGTTTTCCATAGCTACATAGGCGTAACCTCGAGCATTGAACGTTTTTTCTTCTAAACATATGAACGGTCCGTCTCTGCATAAAGTAACAAATTCGGTGTTTGAATAGGTTTGATTATTTGAACATTTACCTTCGTGTGACCATTTTCCGCATTTGTGACATCTTTCAAGGTGTCGTGCTCTTCTTTTCGCTGCGGATTTTGATTTTCATTTACCAAATTGTAACTTATTATTTTCGCATCTGGATTCTTTTCTTACTCCGTCCAATTTACCTCTGATTAATGATACTATTTCACTTGGAAGTGTGTCATTATTACGTTTAGTAGTTAAAGCGTGTAGCATTAGACCATGGTTTAATTTACAGGAAGTCTTCATCTCGTAAAAACCTAAAAAAAATAAAAAAATCAGGATGGGGGGAGAAGACTAGTTCTTTAGGGTCTGCTAGGGAAAGACCATTCGGGTTCCATTTTCGAGAACTACACAAAAACAGAAAATCTAACTCTAACAGAAATACATATTATCCTTTAAAAGACTTGATTCTCCCCACACTTAGTTAGCTGTGATGTTGAAATTGTGATTAACTTCGTTGTCGACTTCCATTGGACTATATATGTATTGTTTAACTCTGTGACCATTAACCTTAAATTCAATCCCATTTGAATTTATTAATTCTACTGTTCCGTATGGGAAAACTCTTTTGACTATGAATGGTCCAGACCATCTTGATTTCAATTTTCCAGGAAATAGCTTGAATCGTGAATTGAAAAGAAGAACTCTATCTCCTTCTTTAAATTCTTTTGAACTTCTGATTCTTTTATCATGCCATTTCTTCGTTCTTTCTTTATAGATTAACGAATTTTCGTATGCTTCATGTCTTAATTCTTCTAATTCATTTAGTTGACTTAATCGTAGACGTCCAGCTTCATGTAAATCAAGATTACATGTCTTCAAACCCCAAAATGCTTTGTGTTCAATTTCTACTGGAAGATGACATGCTTTTTCGTAAACGAGTTTAAAAGGTGTGGTTCCAATTGGAGTTTTGTAGGCTGTTCTAAAAGCCCAGAGTGCATCCTCCAATTTAATGGACCATTCCTTCGGATTTGATCCTACGATTTTCTCTAGAATACGTTTTAAAGCTCGGTTGGTATTTTCAACTTGTCCACTTGTCTGTGGATGATAAGCAGTGGAGATTTTATGAGTTACTCCATATCTTTTAAGAACTTTCTCAAGTTGATTATTACATAAATGAGTACCCCGATCACTTATTAAAGCTTTCGGCGTTCCAAACCTTGCAAAAAGATGTTTTAAAAAGTTGACTACAACTCGTGTATCGTTAGTTGGGAGAGCTTGTGCTTTCGCCCATTTAGATACATAATCAATGGCTACGAGAATATAGAGATTATTATGAGATTTTGGAAATGGACCCATAAAGTCAATACCCCAAATGTCAAATACTTCACATACTTGAATGACATTTTGTGGTATTTCATCACGTTGACTTTTTTTTCCGGCCCTTTGACAAGCATCACAGGATTTGCAAAGAAGGTGTGCGTCTTTGTAAATTGTAGGCCAATAGAATCCAGCATCGTAAACTTTTCTTGCTGTGAGTTGAGGCCCATAATGCCCTCCTGTTGGTCCTATGTGACAATGGTTTAAGATTTTACTAGCTTCATCTCCGAATACACATCGGCGTATAATTCCATCGGGACAACTTTTAAACAAATGTGGATCTTCCCAGAAATAGTGTTTTATATCAATAAAGAATTTCTTTCATTTTTGGTACGACAATCCTTTTTCAAGGAATCCACATACTAAATAGTTTGCATAGTCTGCAAACCATGGGATTTCATTATAATCTATCTTCAATAGATATTCATCAGGAAAGTTGTCTTGTATGGGCGATTCATTTAGAACTTTTAATTCGGGATTTTCAAGACGAGAAAGATGATCAGCGGCGAGATTTTCTGCTCCCTTTTTATCTCGGATTTCAATATCAAACTCTTGTAAGAGTAAGATCTAACGGATTAATCTTGGTTTAGCATCTTGTTTCGAAAATAGGTATCTAAGAACAGAATGGTTGGTATAGACCACCGTTTTAGCTAGAACGAGATATGATCGAAATTTGTCAAAAGTAAAGACAATAGCAAGGAGTTCTTTTTCAGTAATTGTGTAATTTGTTTGTGCTCCTTGTAACGTCTTACTAGCATAATATATAGGTTGAAATCGTTTTTCAATCCTTTATCCTAAAACGGCTCCCATTGCAAAATCACTTACATCGCACATAAGTTCAAACGGTAGATTCCAATTTGGTGTTATCATGATCGGCGCATTAGTGAGTTTTTCTTTAAGAATATTAAAAGATTTGATACATTCATCTGAAAAGATGAATGGAGCATCCTTTTCTAGGAGTTTATTCATAGGAGTGGCAATTTTAGAAAAATCTTTTATGAAACATCGGTAAAAACCGGCATGCCCTAGAAAACTCCTAACTCCTCTACCATAAGGGCTGATGTTATGCGAGGTGTATATGAAATAGCTTAAATTTACTAGGAAAAACTATTAAATATGATACAATTTTACACAAGATATTTATTTATTTATAGAACGGATATAACTAAACCTTGCTACAACACTATAGGCAGTGTACCTAATCGTAGAGTAGTGTAGTTTTTAGTAAGTCTGGTTCGTTCCACAGGGAATCTTTTAAACAAGCTTAACGCTATATTAGTTTTAATTTATAAAAATACAAATATATATATAAGTAATATTATTATTATAAAATGGGGTTTTTACCGTTTAATGACCGGTTTGTCGATTTTAAAACTTTAGTCGCAGTTAAAACCTAATGTAAAATATTAAAGAAATAAAAGACTTAATTTAAAGCGTAAAGTAAATAACGATAATGAAATTGTGATAAATAAAAGTGCGATGAAATAAAATTGCGATAATTAAAAAGTACGATAATTAGAAGTGCAATTAAATACAATAACAGTAAATAAAAGTACGATAATTAAAAGTGCAATTAAATATGAAAATAAAGGAATTATGCTTATTTAAACTTCCGTAATCATGATGATTGACGTGTTGATTTTAGTTTATTCCCATGGGTTAATTGTTCTTTGTCCTGGATTATTTAATATGTCTGTTTGGTTTTTGTCCATAACAGTCCATCAGTCATAAATATAAAGTGCGAGTATCCTCGTCAAATTATCCTTATATCCGAAGTCAAATATTCCAACTAATTGGGGACTTAAACTGTAACAAGGTCTTAATACTTTGTTTAATAATTACACCAGGATATCGACTGCGTGTAACCCAAGGTTTTAATACTTTGTTATCAATTATACCAAGTGTCCTTGTACATAATTTCACCCCTGTTTTAATAATTCCATAGACTATTAATCCATTCCCGTGTCCGGTTAAATGAACGATTATTCGTACATATAAATATCCCGCCCATCGTGTCCGATCGAGTGTATATGGTTATTTATAGGGACGTCCAATTGTAAATCTTTATATTAAAATTAACAAACTATCATTTAGTTAAACAAATATAAAGCCCATTAATAGCCCATAGTCTAATTTCCACAAGTGTCGTTCTTTTGTCCAAACCCCAATTATGGTACAAAGCCCAATTACTCAATTTTAATATTTTTAGCCTAACATCATGATTACTTTGGCATTAAATAAGCATAATAATAACTTAAGTACGAGACATTAATTTAAAAAGGAGAACATAGCTTACATTGATTATTTATCGCGTAGTGTTACACGGACAGAGCTCCGACTTTAAAACCCGTAAACTAACCTTTGCATAACCCAAAACTAATCTAATATAAAACTACACTATACTATATATATATATATATATATATATATATATATATATATATATATATATATATATATATATATATATATATATATATATATATATATATATATTTATTATTATTACAGAGGAGTATTATTATTATTATTTTTGTGTTTTAAACTCGGCAGAAGCTTGTTGTATTTATAGGACATTTCTGATTTTGGCTGCTCCGCGAGTGCGGAGGTTTAAGCCTTCACAGCTCCGGGAGTGCGGAGGTCAGGAATCCAGCTCACCAATTTTTGGCCATTTGCTTGTCGACGTTATATTTAAATATATATAATATATAAATAATTTATATAATTATTTAAATATTATATTATATTCTTGTGCATAGTTGACTCATAATTTTTAGTCCGTTGCGTCGGGCGTTGATAGTTGGCTCAGGTCCCGGTTCCGGATTTTCGAACGTCCTTTCGTATAATTTAATATCTTGTACTTTGCGTTCCGCAACTTGTACTCTTGTCATTTTAGACGTTTCTTATCAATAAATTGAACCACTTGGATTGTATCTTGTACATTTGAGCTTTTTGGACGGTTTTGTCTTCGAATCTTCGTTTTTGCCTTTTGTCTTCGCACTTATTTAATTAAACGAATATTACTTGAAAATAGAACAATTGCAACTGAAAACTTTACATATTGGAAGGATATTGCGCCTAAATATATGTTCATTTGGAGCACTATCACGTGAATGTGGTTTTCTCTTGGTCCTCGGGTGCTATTGGAATTTGAAAATATCCGGAAAAACCATCAAGAAAATAATAGTAACTATTTCCGGCTAATCTTTCCAACATTTGATCAATGAAAGGTAAGGGAAAGTGATCTTTTCTGGTGGCGTCATTTAATTTTCTATAATCAATACATACACGCCATCCTGTTACAGTCCTAGTAGGAATAAGCTCATTTTTCTCATTTGTAATGACAGTCATGCCACCCTTCTTAGGCACACATTGAACTGGGCTTACCCATGGACTAACAGAGATTGGATAAATTAAACCTGCATCAAGCAGTTTAATAATTTCTTTCTTAACAACATCTTGCATATTAGGATTTAGTCTTCGTTGGCGTTGCACATACGTTTTATGACCTTCTTCTATAAGGATTTTATGTGTGCAATACGAAGGACTTATTCCTTTAATATCATGAATTTTCCATGCAATGGCTGGTTTATGAGCTTTTAGCACAGAAATGAGCTGAGATTTTTCATTTTCAGTAAGAGAAGACGATATTATTACAGGTAATTCAGATTCACCATGTAAATAAGCATATTCCAAATGGTTTGGAAGTGGCTTTAACTCTAATGTCAGTGGTTCTTCTATCGATGATTTATATCGATATCTGTCTTCTTCTTTTAAAATTTGAATTTCTTCTGTTGTTGGTTCATATCCATTAGCCATTAGTGTAGCTAACATTTCAGTTTCATCAATTGGTTCAGTACCTTCTCCTAAAGAACATTCTCCTGTTCCTTGTAATTCTGGAAATTCTTCTAACAATTCTGCATGTGATTCTATAGTTTGAATATAATAACATGTATCATCTGCAGATTGCGGTTGTTGCATTGCTTTATCAACAGAAAAGGTAACACTCTCGTCCTCTATACTTAGGGTCAGTTTCTTACCGAACACGTCTATCATTGCTTTAGCCGTGTTTAAGAATGGTCTTCCTAATATTAGAGGAACTTGAGAATCTTCTTCCATGTCCAGAACAACAAAATCTACTGGAAATACTAAAGTACCAACTTTAACTAGCATGTCCTCCATTATCCCTCTAGGATATTTTACTGATCTATCGGCTAGTTGTATGCTTATTCGTGTTGGTTTCAATTCTCCAAGGTCTAGTTTAGTGTATAGTGAATACGGCATTAAATTTATACTAGCACCTAAATCTGCCAATGCTTCTATTGAACTAAGACTACCCAGAAAAACATGGAATTGTGAAACTTCCTGGATCAGATAGTTTTTCTGGTATCTTATTCAACAGCACTGCTGAACAATTAGCATTCATAGTAACAGCCGAGAGTTCTTCCATTTTCTTTCTATTTGAGATTAGATCTTTCAGAAATTTAGTTTATCTAGGCATTCCTGAAATCACATCAATGAAAGGAAGATTTACATTTATCTGTTTAAACATATCCAAGAATTTGGATTGTTCGGCTTCAAGTCTCTCTTTTCTCATTTTACTCGGGTAAGGAAGTGGTGGTTGGTATGGTTTAACATAAGGTTTTGCCTTAACTGTGTTATCTTCATTAACCTTTTCAACTACCGGTTCTTTTTCCTTATCTTGATCAGGTTGTGGTTCTTGTGGAGTAGGAATATCTTCATCAGAAATTACAGGTATTTCAGGTGGTTTAAGTGTAATACCACTTCTTGTGGTAATGGCTTTAGCTGTTTCATTCCGGGGGTTAGCATTTGTATCACTAGGTAGACTTCCCGGTTTTCTTTCACCTATTAACCTTGCTAGGTTACTTACTTCTTGTTCCAGATTTTGAATAGAAGCTTGTTGATTTCTAAATGCTTGAGCATTTTGTTCATTGGTTTGTTTCTGAGATGTGAAAAACTGTGTTTGAGATTCAACTAGCTTCGTCATCATATCTTCTAAATTCGGCTTTTTATCATCGGTTTGTGGTGGTTTGTTTTGAAAATTAGGTCTTTGCTGATTGTAAGTATTATTGGATACTTGTTGATTACTAGGACCTTGTTGGTTGTTGTATGGAACATTTCAATTATAATTCTGGTTTTGATTGTAAATTGGTCTTGGCGGTTGATAATTATTCTGATAATTATTTCCAGGCCTTTGGTTTATGTATGAAACATTCTCTCTTTGATCCATTGTTAGTTCAATACTGAGACAATCTTTTGTCAAATGTGGTCCTCCACACTGCTCACAACTAATTCGTATTGAGTGGGTATCTTTAGTCATCTTTTCCATTCGTCTCTCGACAGCATATATCTTTGCGGAAATAGAATCTAAGTCATGACTAGAATCGGCTCAAGCTGCTTTAGATGATCTAACGATATCTTTTTTCTTGGTGCCACTCATGTGAGTGGGAAGCAGTGTTATCAATAATTTTGTAAGCATCAGTTTCTGTTTTCTTCATAATAGAACCACCAGCTGCTATATCGATGTCTTTCCTTGTAGTGATGCCGCATCCTTGGTAGAATATTTGTACTATTTGACAGGTGTCTAAACCATGTTGCGGACATCCTCTCAATAACTTTCCAAATCTGGTCCACGCCTCATATAGAGTTTCATTTGGCTTTTGTGTGAACGTAACAATTTCTCCTTGAAGTCTCACGGCTTTAGATGCCGGAAAGAATTGTTTAAGAAATTTTTCAACTAAAACGTCCATGTATCAATCGCCCCTTCAGGTAACGATTCTAACCAATCTTTGGCTTCTCCCTTTAAAGTCCAGGGAAATAACATGAGATATATCTGTTCATCTTCAACTTCTCTTATTTTAAACAGAGTGCAGATCCTATTAAAGGTACGAAGATGTTCATTTGGATCTTCCTTCGGTGCACCACTAAATTGGCATTGATTAGTCACCATGTGTAGAATTTATCCTTTGATTTCATAATCTGGCGCATTAATGTCTGGATGAGTAATTGCGTGACCTTGGTCAGTGTGTTTAGCTCTCATTCGGTCTTCCATACTTAAAGGTTCCAGATTCTCCATAATTGAATTTGTTGAATCTGAATCACTAGAGGATTCTGATTTAATGGTTCGTTCCTCAACAATCTCTGTTTGAATGATTGGTGGTTCCGGAGGAAAGATTAATGGTTCAGGATCTCGGAATCATCCCTGAATATTCTCCGGATTCTCAATTGTGAGGTCGGGTTCAAAAAATAGATTATCGGAAATTTGAATTGGAGTACTTGGTCGACTGGATGACGATTCTAAAGAAAAATCAACGGCGACAATATTTGCTAGATGTCTTGATCGAGTTACCGGTGGTGAACGTACAAAAGGTGGTGAACGTTTTGCTCGGTGCATTCACTGAATATCCTATTAATTTTTAAAAAGAAAAAAAAATTATATAAGTTATCCAATTAATAGACTTTTCTGATTTTTCCCACGTTTCGAATAGCCAAAAGATGCAGCAGAGGGGCATGATTCGTTTGGTCTCAATATAATTGAGTACTGTTTGGCTCCAATAACCCGGTCCACGTACAAATCTAACTATTACTACGAAACAGAAAATTTTGATGTCTATCAATTTAACCGCTTAAAATAATTTTTCGTAATTTAAAGAAATTTAGAGAAGAAGTAGAGAAAATTCTAAGTCCTAAAAACTAGAATGGCGAGAAATAAGAAAGAAAAAGAGCGCGTCGGTATTAAAATTGGAGAAATAAGAAAGAAAAAGAGTGACTTATAAAACTTTAAAACACTCGACTAACCCAACCTTATTATTATCACTAACTTAAAATTAAAATTGCAAATTGAGATTACTAATTGGAGTGATACATAGGTAAAAGACATCGAAAAAAAATAAAAATAAGAAAGTAGCGCGTTGAAACTTAAAAATGAACTAAAAACTAAGAATTAAAAGTTGTGTCTAAAAATATTAAAGCTTACAAGTAAAACTATATCCTAAATGGCAATATCTTAAAAAGGAACTAAAAATTAAAAGCGGCATCGCAAAATTCTAAAGCACCTAAATCTTAGTCTAAAGAAAAATTACTTAAGGGATTTTACGGCAAAGCCTAAAAATCTATAAGTAAACACAAAATAACTATGGCAAAAACTATGACTTAAAACTAAATACGAGCGAAAAATACAAAAATTACGCTAAAAACAAAAAAGGAACAAAATATAAAAATAAACTAAAAGTTGTAAAAATTACAATTTTTATAAAAATATTATTTTTATATTATTTATTTAATAAAACTATTAATTTTATAAATTAATTAAACTAATTATAACTTAATAATACAAATTAAATAAATAACTAAATTAACTAATTAAAATAATCTAAACCTAATTAGGGTTTAAATTAAATTATAATAATAATAATTACCCCGTAATGATTACAGAATTAGGGTTGTTTGTGTGGCCTGTCAGAAGACCTTCGCGAGTGCGGATACTCCCAGTTCAAAACCTCCGCGAGTCGCGGAGGGTCAAATTTAAGCAGAGAAAGGGTTCGTTTTATATATATATATATATATATATATATATATATATATATATATATATTTTAATTTTCTGTTTTTCTATAAATATAAAATATATATATATATAAATATAAATAAATATTTATATAAAACAATAAAATACTTATATTTAAACTCAAAAATAAAAATACTTTTTAACTTTCTATATTTTTTAACAAACTCTTTTTGTATTTTTATATTTTTATATTTTTTTTTTAAAAAAACTTATATTTTTATACGAAGGACTTAATAAAAACTTTTACAAAATTATATTATTATTTTTTTTATATCATTAGCGTTGCGCTTTCGGCGTTTAAGTTCTCCGGCAGCGGCGCCAAAAATACTTGATGTGCTGCGAGGTGTATATGAAATAGCTTTATTTTTACTAGGAAATACTATTAAATACGATACAATTTTGCATTGCTACAACACTTATAGGCAGTGTACCTAATCGTACAGTAGTGTAGTTTTTAGTAAGTCCGGTTCGTTCCACAGGGAATCTTTTTAAACAAAGCTTAACGCTATATTAGTTTTAATTTATAAAAATACAAATATATATAAGTAATATTATTATTATAAAGGGGGGTTTTTACCGTTTAATGACCGGTTTGTCGATTTTTAAAACATTAGTCGCAGTTAAAACCTAATGTAAAATATTAAATAAATAAAAGACTTAATTTAAAGAGTAAAGTAAATAACGATAATGAAATTTCGAATAAATAAAAGTGCGATAAAATAAAATTACGATAATTAAAGAGTACGAAAATTAAAAGTGCAATTAAATACAATAACAATAAATAAAAGTGCAATAATTAGAAGTGCAATTAAATATGAAAATAAATGAATTATGCTTATTTAAACTTCCGTAATCATGATGTTGACGTGTTGATTTTAGTTTTATGCTCATGGGTTAATTGTCCTTTGTCCTGGATTATTTAATATGTCCGTCTGGTTTTTGTCCATAACAGTCCATCAGTCATAAATATAAAGTGCGAGTATCCTCGTCAAATTATCCTTATACCCGAAGTCAAATATTCCAACTAATTGGGGACTTAAACTGTAACAAGATCTTAATACTTTATTTAATAATTACACCAGGATATCGACTGCGTGTAACCCAAGGTTTTAATACTTTGTTATCAATTATGCCAAGTGTCCTTGTACATAATTTCACCCATATTTTAATAATTCTAGTGACTATTAATCAATTCCCATGTCCGGTTAAATGAACGATTATTCGTACATATAAATATCCCGCCCATCGTGTCCGATTGAGTGTATATGGTTATTTATAGGTACGTCCAATTGTAAATCTTTATATTAAAATTAACAAACTATCATTTAGTTAAACAAATATAAAGCCCATTAATAGTCCATAGTCTAATTTCCACAAGTGTCGTTCTTTTGTCCAAACCCCAATTATGGTACAAAGCCCAATTACCCAATTTTAGTATTTAGCCCAACATCATGATTACTTCGTTTTAAATAAGCATAATAATAACTTAGCTACGAGACATTAAATTAAAAAGGTTGAACATAACTTACAACGATTAAAAATAGCGTAGCGTTACACGGACAGAATTTCGACTTACACCCTTACAATATTCGCTAACATACCCTTATTATTAGGATTTAAAATTAAAATTAAAATTAAAATATATATATATATATATATATATATATATATATATATATATATATATATATATATATATATATATATATTTACGTATGATGAATGAGAAAAAGATGTGTAAATTTTGGCTGAATGCTCGGCCTTTTATAGGCCCCACGTAATACTATTTGACCTCCGCGAGTGCGGAGGTTTTTGCCTTTATAAGCTCCGCGAGTGCGGAGCTGTGGATTCCAGCTCACACAAGCTAGGCTCCTAGCTTGCCGACGGTTTTATAATATAATATAATATATATATTAATTTTAAGAATTAATTATATATTATATTATATTCATGTGCATAGTTGACTTGTAATTTTTAGTCCGTTGCGTCGAGCGTTGAGAGTTGACTCTGGTCCCGGTTCCGGATTTTCGAACGTCCTTTCGTATAATTTAATATCTTGTACTTTGCATTTTGCGTCTTGTACTCTTGTAATTTTGAGACGTTTCTCATCAATAATTTGAACCTCTTTGCTTGTACTTTGTACTTTTTAGCTTTTTGGTCGTGTGCGTCTTCAATTCGTCGAATCTGTCTTTTGTCTTCACCTTTTATTATTTAAACAAATATCACTTGTAAATAGGACAACTGCAACTAAAAGCTTGTCTTTCTTGAGGGATAATGCTATGAAATATATGTTCGTTTTTAGCATTATCAACGAGTTTGATCTAAATGTGAACAATGAGATACGGACTTAATCTTAGAATGAGATGACCATAACCACAATCATGTAAATATCTTGATAAGGAATTCATGGAAAGGTTTACAGCGGTTGAGGGTAGTCACTTAACTACCACAGGTGCATACTTTAAAGATAAATGTTGAGGAAATCAACAAAAGTGAGGGTATCCCCTATCATGACGTATAATCTAGAAACACATGATGTAGAATATCCCCAAGCAAATTCCAAATTGCTGCACCATTGAGTCTCACGACTAATTGGGATATTCAAGCGATCAATAAGTGTTGAGAATGTTCTGATTGACTGTGCATACCGACTTCTATCAAACTTTAATTCTTGAATCGTACCTAAACTCCAAAATAGTAGGTTTATCTCAATGAGATTGTCTTTCCTGTGAACGGGTTGAAAAGTGTGGTTCTATATTACAGACAGTCCATGAATGAATGATTTAAGTTAATTGTTACAAAAATGAAGAAAAGAGATCTTCATCGCAAGGAAGTCAATTCGAGAACTAAATCAAAGTCAAGACTGCAATGTGTTGTTAAAAAAAAATAAAAAAAATGGCACATTGCATATCAGGTTATTATATCATGAAAACAGAAGTGAAATTGTGGAAGACGAAAATATCAAGGTCAAGATAATGATGGAATCGAGAAGAGAAGTCTTTGTAAGAATACTATTGAGTGTGAAGATTACCAAGAAAAACTTAAATCATTCATACTTCATCAAAACCATTCTATTGGACTTATTATCATTGTCTGTGATATGGGACTGTGCCCATTAAGGCCTAGATAGTGAAAGATGTTTTCAGAGGAATATTCTGAATACTCACTCATTAAGAAAGCTACGTCTTTCATTCTGTTTCCTCCAATAACTTTAATAATAAAGAAGGAATGAGATTGATAGCAGTTGGTTACATAAAAGGTTGCACGATTGACAGAATATTCAATATACTATGAGATCCATCAGAATCATATGAATTGAAAAGTATACATTACGATAGAAGCTATTGGCTGATAGGGATATTCCAAAACTACTATGAGAACCTTCCTGTTCAATAGACCTAAGGTATGTGCTTGTGGTAACAGAAAGCGTCAATAGACTTGTGCTCAATTGACTACCTAATAAATCATGCGATCTCAAAATGATGACTAAGTCAGTGATTGAATCTAACATAGCAATATATTAAAGTAATTAATTAACTTGATCATCAAAATGTCTAAGAGGAAAGTCTGTAAAAGTTTAATGAAGATAGATACCATGTTAAGATCAATTTCTCACAAATTATTTGCTTTTACTTGTGAAATTTTTTGTACATATTGTTGTCTGAATGTTGATTGATCATGTATATATTTTAATAGTTTAGCTTTCTTAGGTTTATGACTTACAGAAACTGCTTCCTGTAAATAACATGTTTTTATTCCATACAATCTTGGATCTTTCTTAACCTTGATCATTGACTTTCTGACCTGAATTGTTCTTCATTTGCACTTATTATTGTGATAAGTTTAAAATCCTAAAAACTACAAAAAGATTTTTAGTGTGTTAATATTTATTTTGAAAAATACAAAAACATTTTATTTGTTTGCTTGTGTGAATAAGTGTATATTTCCATGGAGTTACAAATTGTGTATCGATGTCAAAAAGGAACGAAATACACATCTCAAATTTTAAACTTGTTAAAGTTTTCAAAAGGTAAATATTTTGCGTGTAAAATCAGCCCAGTGGTTGTGAATAGAGGGAGTTATCGGGGTTTCTAAAATGAAAAATAAATGTTTTTTATAAAAGGAGACAGTCGACCGATTTGGACTATAAGTCGGTCGATGTTAAACAAAATCGCCCGACTTACCGGCTTACCACATATGTCGACCGTTTGTCACATATGTCGGCCGTTTGTCACATATGTCAGCCGACATAATCTCATAGTCGACCGACTGTCAACCTGGGTATAAAAAGGCCTCAGACGGCCGAAGTACCCCATTTCGTGCGATTGTGTTATTTTACCAAAAAATTCGAACTTTTCAAGGAGGAGTTTTTGATTGTGATTTTCATATACATCTTTGATTTGTGATTCCAGCGCCATTAACCATTCGAGGTAATTCCTTCTAGATCGAAAGTTAATGATGATTTTGTTTATTTTTTCATTTTCTATTCGATTTGTTCTATTTAGAACTTATTAGTGTTGATTGTTGATTAGAACATGTTAATCGGCTTCCTCTGTACCATTATTAGTCATTGATTGAAACAAAACACCATAAAATCGATGAAATTGGATTTGGATCTGTGTTTTTGCTTCGTTAAACAAATCGGCCGATTGACTTCCTAAGTCGACCGACTGACTGTGTGTCGGGCGATTTACTGAGTCGATCGATTTATTTGTATGTCGGGCGATTGTTCTTGAAAATCGACCGACTTATCTTATATGTCGACCGACTGTAAAATCTTTGTAATTTTCTTATGAATTTTTAACGATTTTCGATTCATGTATATATGTTTGTATAGCAGAATCTATGGCTCAACAGGGTAGTCCAGTGAACGAAGAAGTGCATGAGGAAGAGGTGATTCTGTCCAAGAATCTTCCGGGTTTGACGGCAAGCAAAAACGCCAATCTAATGGCGTGTTTAAACGAGGAAGGACCTGAAGCAAAGGAAGGCTTCGTTGATATTATCAAGTTTTTCAAAAGGTCCAGGATTCATACTGCAATCACTCTAGAATGCAAGGCGTACTACTCGCACCAACGAGAATTCTGGAACAATGCTTCCATTGTCACTGAACAGGGAAAGAAGGTGATACGAAGCAGCGTTGGTGGTACAATTGTGAAGATCTCGGCTCAGACAGTTCGTGAAGACTTAGGCTTTCCCGATAATGATACTATGCCAGTCACACTGAATAGAATTAAGGTCAGAAGGTGTTTAGTAAGATGTAGATACTCTGGTGATCCGATGAAAGGTGTAGTTAAGAGAACGCGATTCTGTCATCAATACAAATATCTAACTTTGATGTTGTTGAGATGCATGAGTCCAATGGTAGGCGGCTTTAATGAGTTGAACGAGACTTATAGTTCGATGTTTGCTGCTCTAGTTCTTCATGCGGACTTCAATTTCTCTGAAGTGATTTTCAGAAGTATGTTGGTGAACGTGAAAAAGAAAAGCCACTTAATGTTTCCTAGGTTCTTGCAGGTGATGATTGAAAAACAAGTGCAAGGACTGAATAAGGTTAGGGAGGATGAGATTAAACTGAATCATCTGAACGACTTGACTTTCAACCGAGTCAAGCAAAAGAGAGGTCCGGATGAACCATTCAAGAGACTGGTTGGCCACCTCGCCAATGAAAACTATGTATGTCCACCAGGTGCTGCCTATCGTCATGAGAACAGTACGTCTGGTAATGAAGATGATATCGTCGCAGTTGGTGAAGATGATCAAGAGGTTAATCAGCCACTTCCAGTTGTTGCATCTGAACAGATACTGGTTGATGAAGACGATGAAAGAGATGACTTTGACCCTGATCAATTCGAGCTGAGAAAGCGAAAACAAGCTGAGGGTCCTTCAGTTATGACAAAGCCGAAGCAGAAGCGAATAAGGTTCATTAAAAAGGCAAAGAGAACTGAGTCATCTTCAGCTGCTGAACAGCGACAGTCACAGCAATCACAACAACAACGACAATCTCCAGCTGCTGCTACTCAAGAAACACGTGCTGAAACTGATACAGGAGTTCATGCTGCTGCATCCACGACTGTTATTACACAAGATACTGCAGTTACTCTATTAAGCGAGAAGGTTGTAAATATAGCTTCTGAATTTGAAAAGTTTAAAGAAGAAGCTAATGAACGAGAAAGAAGAAAGGATGCTGAGATTGCTAAACTGACCAAGCAGGTTGAAGATCAACAGGTTGAAATGAAGAAGTTAAAAACTAAGGTTGATGCTCAGAATTTGCTGATTGTAAAGGCCGAATCTGCAGCGAACAAGGCACTGTCGAAAGTGCTTGAGTGGGAAAATAATTTCGATATTGAGGCTGTTGATCTCGAAGAGGATATAGATTTTGGTAATTTTGACGATCAAGGCGAGGATGAGCTAAGTTTGGATCTTGCTAAAGGCACAAGCGAGAACCCACTGTCAGTAATTCCTCTAAATATTGATTATTCTTTACGTGATTTTTTAGCAAAGCAGGATCGTCTGAATCACTCAGCTGTATTTGATGATTTAGAAGAAGGGGAGATCCTGCCGGATCTAAGCGCTGAGGAGCAGGCAGAGCTAGTGCGTCAAGAGCAACAAGCAAGTACTTCAGCTGACACGACTGCTAGCTCATCTTTTGAGAATCGTTACGATTCTAGTGATGATTTTGAGGAAATTGTCGTAAAAAATGAAAACGACAACGATTTTGATGAAGTAATTATCGAAGATGAACCAACAGGTGATTTTCCGGAGTACGAAAGTAATAACGATAAAGATCTACCTACATTTCAAGATTACTTCAAAATGAGTGAAGAGCTTCTAAACCGTAAATGCGAAGAAAAAGAAAAGACCGAAGATTTGCCTCCAGGGTTTTTACCGGTCAAAATAAATGAAGAAAAGGTAGAAGTTCTAGAAGCTGAATGGAAGATCCTGTTGAGGATCAGAAAATATTGTGAGAAGCCAGCGCCGGAACCTGAATGGCTGAACTACATTAATAGGCCGGCGAATCTTTTGGCTAAAGGAAAAATCATTGCTTGGGCCTACATCAAAGAGTTTAATATATACGCAATAAAGAAGGAGTACGGAGTGGACTACATCAAATATGGATTCGAGTTCAAGACTCTACCGTACTTTGAATTTATGCAGGTGGCTAGGCTCAAGATGTTATATAGGGATTATGACGGAATTCCTAATATTGTTTGCAAGAAGATAAGACGATCGTACCTGTCAAAGAACTTTGAGGGATTCAGCCCTCAATTTCCCACGATCACTTATCGAACAAACAAGAAAACGGGCGAACGAAGAAAGATTGTTAAATACCAGCCGGTAAAATATATGAGAAAGGTTCCTGTGATGAAAATGCCGCAGAACTTTAGCCCACGTTTTCGCTGGTGGTACTACGATGAACGCTCAGAGGAAGCAGTCATCGTTTTGGACAAATCGAAGGAAGATGAGACCGATTCGATACGGGTTTTAGATCCCGTTTGGTTGAGAAATTGCTGTGAAGCTGACATCTTCACATTGTACTACAATCGGATGCTGTACATGTCAGAAAATAGAGTTCAAGCACAACAGTACATTCGTGTTGCAAAGGTTTGCTATTTGAACAATATGGTTACAGATCCGTACAGAGATTGAAGCAGATCGAAGACTTATGAGGAATTAGGTCTTAGGGGGAGTTTGTTAGTGCATATTTTGTAATCCCTAGTTCCATGAACGTTAATGTATTATTCGATCATGTTGTAACCTGTAATATTGTTAAACGTTGATTGTCGATTTGTTACTTTATATGTATGTAAACGTTTAAATGTAATGTGTAATGTTACTCGACAGTCGGCCGACTGACATAGTCAGTCGACCGACTGTCAACCACAGTCGACCGACATAAGATCTGGGATATTTAAGCCAAGTTAATCTCCACTAATTTGATTAATCACTTAAAACATTTCACACACACAAACAGTTCTATGTCCGGTCTCACTCCAATCTTCATGTCCAAATACCACAGAATGTCAGTCTAGGCTTCGTGTTTATCAAGATCTAATCTTGGTTTGACTCGTACGAACCCAAAAACCCATAGATATTCGTTTAAGCTCGTTCTAGTGTTATTCCGCCTCTAGATCGTGTTAGGTTGATTCTAAGGTCCTCTCCCAGCGTCTACATAAACCCATGAGTTACAAACAAAATGGACTTGGCCATGATTAGGAACATTTTCAAGAGTGAGTGTCATAAGATAAAATTCACTTTGATGAAGATTTTGGACCACAAAGGCTCCTGGTAGTCCAAAGTTTTCATCCCAATCAAATGTGACTTCATATGATGATTCTCCGGCAACGGCAGGCGCAATGGTGCTTATCCAGTCCTCCAAAATTGCTGGTTTTCCAAGTTTCCCTCTTGGCCTTTTATCTGTAACAATAACACATGAACGCGGTGAACATTTTTTTTAATTTAAATTTAAATGTGAAAAAGTTCAATTAAACATGGCCTTTTAAAATTAACCAAGTATACTTCCGTTTTGATCAGTTATTTCATAAAGTACTGCAGTTTATTTTAAGCTTAAATATCTGCATTACTTCATTATACTTGTGACAGGTGAATATTTTAATAACGTTGGTTCTTTTTTTTTATTTTTTTTTGAACAGCAGTACGGGATACCTAGGGGACTTAACTACACATGCGTTTATCTCCTTGCAGTTGCATAACCCGTCCCCAACTGCTACCCAGGAGAAAACACGGCCCAATCCGAGGGCATAGACGGTAAAACTTCCCTCCCCCACTGCCCCTGCAACACGATGTGCGGAAGGCACCCTTGGGTGGAATTCAAGGGTAAAGGGGCAACCTTGTGTGCAATGTTGCACCCCACGGGAGCCGAACTCCCGACCTCTCGCTAAGAGAGACAGATCACTACCACATGAGCTACAACACAAAGTTTTTTAATATAGTTGGTTACAAGCTTTCATATTTGTTTCACTTATATTTAAAGGGGCACATTGGTATTTGATTGCTAATTTTAGCAAGTTGTATATAAAATGTGAAGAGTATTATTGTTCAATCAGAAAATAAGTATTGTAATTTATAAATCATATGTATATGTATAATCAGATCATGCACATGCTACTAAATACTGTTATTAGTTCTCAAGCATATCGTGGCTGCATAATTGAATGAAATGGCACTTAATTGCCAGTTGCTACTAATTAATTAATTTCATGTTCAAAGGATATACACTTTGATTAATATATATTAACAAAAAAAAAAAAAAAAAAAATGTTTCTTGATCATGATTTCCACTTTTACTCGACAACCAATAACTTGCACTCTTAAATTTTTGAATTTCACTACAGAATTTCACTACAACCCTTTCAGGCTCTAAAGAAAAACCACAACACTTTCAGACAGTTTGATAATCTAAAATTTAAAATTACGAAATGGTGATATACAAATTAGTACCCTTTGGCAATTAGCAATAGTACATAAAAACATTTAATAATTTCTATATAAATAAAACTTACAAGGCTGATGTAAAACATAGACCTATGTATGTTTAGTCCAAGCCGAGTACTACCACTTTTCCAGGGTGGATGTTCTGATTAAGAAGGGCGATTATCACCACATATTTTAATAAATCCACACTATACATATATGTTTTAGTGAATTATAGTATAACTCACTAATGCATATTAATACATATATGTGTAAATCTATCAAAAAAATGTGGTGGAAATATTACCACTCAATTAAAAAACGAGCTTAATTTCTTTCGTCTCATAATAGATGTTTCGATTTGACTTCTAAAAGTTTTTTTCTCAACTTTAACTTTATTTTTATGTGTGGTATAAAATACAAAATCAAAGTTATATAAATAAAATGGAGTATGACTAGAGAGTCAGCATAATGTATAATTCATCTGGTAACAAGTCTTGCACTCGGAGAACTTGAAGACTCAAGGTTTTACCTTTTATGGTAAGACAATGTGCTAGTTTATAGAATGATTTCCTTGCTTACCCAAGGGGAAAAAAAAAAGTTATATGAATAAAATACATTTAAATACAATCTAACCATCTATTTAAATTTAAATTTAAATTTAAATTTAAATAGTATTGAATTGAATGTTGACTTCACATCATTACTTATTTTTTGTGAATTTACATTTGGCTATTTTTTTTTTTTTAAAACTCATCAGATTTTAATCATCGTCAATTATTATATAGACAAAATTCTATCTATAGATGGTCCTTTAACTTTGTACTAAGCACCACAGATAACCTTAAACTTTTTTTAACTTTGTTGATCCCGATCTTTTGAGATATTCCACGAATGACCCTACATTTAACAAATGTTAACTTTCGGCTTTTAAAGTTATCTCATGTGAACTACACGCAGTGGCGGCTCTACCTTGAGACCGCGGGGTTACGGGACACCACTAGTTTAAAATTTTTACGTAAAGAATACTCTTTAAATTTTATAGGATACTACTGAATTTAATTACATGACCCCATATATTTTTTCGAAATTATAGTTTTACCTTTAATTTGTATGGGACTCCACTAAATTTAACTACTTATGCTACATATATTTTTCGAATTTGTAGTTTTTTGAAGGTAAATAACCACTAAAATATCATTCAAATATAATTAGTACTAAAAATAATTTTAGGAACTCCATTGAATTCCAATCCTATAATCGCCATAGTACATGTGAGGGTATTATCATTCATCATCTTCATCACTTTCTTCCATGTTCTTATTAAAATTGTAGAATCTTAGTTTCCCCACTTTCATATTTATTAATTTCCAATTCAAATACTTAATCAAAGTTATATAATACAGTTTTAAAACACAATCTAATCATTAAATAGTATTGAATTGAATGTTGACTTCACATCATTATTTCTTATTTTTATTCCTATTGGCTGATTATTAATTTTTATTTATTAAAAAACTCGTCAAATTCTAATCATCGCCACTATTATATATTGTCTACTAATTAATGAGATTCTGAGCTGCTCCGATTGACTCTTAAACAACCGTTGTTAAATTATTTATTTATTTATTTTTTTAACGGCAATATCAACATCGAATGTTCTCATTTTTATCCATACACGCGTTAGGAGGAAACCCAATTCGTAACGATGTTAGCAGTACCATATAAGGTTGGGAAAACCCCCATAGACCTTCCCAAATTGCATTGATGTTGGCAGTACTATCAAAGGTTTGTTTAGAGTGAGAATCGAACATGGGTTGGTAGTACCCGGCCCCAATTTAGATCTCACCCATACCACTCAAGTCCAGCTTCGGTGGTAAACAATCCTTGTTAATTCTCTGCAGTCGTGTTAATATCTCATTAAATCGTAATCAGTTTCACAACGATAAATTTAACACTCTAGCTTCTGATCACAATTTTTTGTATTTAACACATTCATCTCCACGGTTGAAAAGAATACGCTAGTTAATTTCGCAGTTAATAAAGGTTCACATGTCATGATCCACTCAAACATACGAACTAAACGAGTCACAAAATTTGATAACACGATTACATTTAGAATTGATGAATAATATCGAACTCCGATCATGGTTGACTTCATAATCTTAACCATTTTTAAATATAGAATGAGGTTTTAATTGAGAAAGTATGTTTATGTTACATGAAATTAATGTATATTTGCACCGTATAAATTAACATTAAACGACTTAATTAAGTTGTTGCAATCAACTCGTGATAGCGAAATTTAAGTTTTCGAGACACTTTGGTGGATTCAGATTTTTTTTTTTTCTACTATGCAAAACATTAAAAGTTAGAAAACTGTATATTTAAATTAAACAAATGCATACATGTACGTGTAATATAGAAGATGAATGAATACCCGAGGAACCTGCAGGATCAGCATAAGTTGCACTTACAAATCTTATAGAGATATGTTGGCCAAACAACTCATGAGCTCGGTCCAAAACCGATGCCCCCAAGTCATTGAAATCGAGCATGTTTTTCTTCATTAACACAACTTTCCCTTTCACTAATGTCGTCTTCTTCATTTCACGCTTCTCTCTGAACAATAAGTTCGATACCTTTCGAAATAAGTCATCCATTTGTTAAGTTCTATAATTTTTTTCAATTCTCTAGTTGTTCATAAATTATACGGAGTAGATATGGTTATGAGAATATATGTGAGTAATTTGAATATAGAAGGTGGCTAATAATTAGGTGATATTTATAGACTTAAGTTATGGAATTAAGAAAAATGGACGTGACAAATTACTAATATATTATTAAGTGCTTCCCAGAAACGTCCGTAGAAGCTAGGCTTATATGTTTTGGTACCAGCCGATATTAGCTAATATTGAATTTCACTACGTCATGCTGTAGCCTTTTTCTTAATATATCACATGCATCATGCATGCAAGTTGATATTATTATTTAACAGTACATAATGGGGGCCGGATCTGAGGTGGGGCTGGAGGTGCAACCGCACCTAGGCATCATGAAAGAGAGGGCATCATATGTTCAATGGTTGTTCTTGAGTTTTTACAAATTTGAAATGTGTAAGTGTGTAAAAATCGAGTTTTGAACAATTTAATTGTGTTATATGATACTTATATATATAGTATGTTTAGATTAGATGGTTAATTTTTGTTTCTTGGCGCAAACTTAAAAGCTTCATTTAGGTTTTATGGGGTTAGGATGTTGTAGAGAATTTTGGAGAAAATTTAGGGAAGGTGATTCTCTGACACGATCAATTAACTTTTTTGCTACTTACCCCTTCACTATTATACTAACTTACATATTAACCCTTCTCTTTAGATTTTATTATTTACAACTTTTTTTATTAATTCTTCATTATTGTAATTATATACGAGTAGTACTGTATGTGAGTATATTAAGGAATTATAGAACACTTTTGTACTTGTAATACAAAATAAAACAGGACCATATAGTGTACTCGTATGTTATTTAGTTTGTGTCAATTCATATCTAGACTAAAAGATATAGTTTAAATAAATAGATTAATAAAAAAGTATTTTAATATTAATATATAAGCATATTTGAAATCTAATTGAATGAATAAATTGTGACGACCCGAAAATTTCCGACCAAAATTAAACTTAATCTTTATATGTTTCCGACACGATAAGCAAAGTCTGTAATATTGAAATCTCAAAAACTTTGAAAACTATGTTCATATGTTCAATTAACCTTTGACCATTCCCGACGATTCACGAACAGTTGGTTGTAACTGAATGTGTGTGTATATATATGTGTATATGTAATAAGGTGAAATAATAAAAATACAAATTCATCAGTAGAGTTAAATATGTAAAATGATATATAATATAATAAAGTTATTATTAAAAAGAATCTAGATATATAAACATATATGATTACAACACATAATTATTATTATATGTATGTTGAAATGTATACATACAAATATATATATTTAAGATAAAAATATTATGTGATAAAATTTATAATATCTATTTCTATTATAAAATAATACAATATAGTAAATAAAAGTATAATACTCAATATATAAAACATTATTAATATATTCATATTTACATGTATATTATTTGTTGTAACTAAAATGCAAACACAATTATATAATAACAAAATGTATAAATATTAAATATTCAAAATATGTTATTATGTAATGTATTATATTACATAATTATTAATAAATAATATTAAGATATTAAATTAATTATAAATTAAAATATAATTACTATAGTGATATCATTATCACTTTCAATGTTAATATCAACATTTATATTTTAAATATATAACATATATAGATAGATATGAAATTTGAGACATATAAATATTATTATTACTAACATTATTATTACCATTAGTAATATTAAAATAATTAGTATTATTGTTAGATATTATAATAGTTATTAGAAAATGATAAAATTTAATTAGTTTTACCATCAATAATTTTATTATTAATTTTTTTTTTATCAGTATTATTATCTGTTAGTATTATTATTTATTATTATTAATATAGTTAGTATTAGTATTATTATTAATATTAATATTAATATTAATATTAATATAATTATTATTAACATTTAATTATAAATTACAAAGAAATAATTACAAATGCTGTTATCTTTCGCTATCTGACCTGTCTGTCTAATTTAATCCCGTGAATTCAGTCGACTCAAATTCCTGATACAAGTCAAGGATTTGTTGAAGGTCCATTTCAACTTTATTTTTTTATATTTATTCTTTGTCTGGTTATTAACCTTGTCGAATGTATTACATAATTATCATAAAGGAATTCATTTGTCGAAGCTTGAAGGGAAATCAATTAGTTTCCAGTATCAATTATTAATATCAATTAAAGATCCTTTTGTCGAAAATTATATCAAACAGGCTGAAGCAAGAACAGTCCCGTCCATGTTTCTCTTTTATTTTTACAAAATCTCTAATTCGAATTACATTTCAATTTGTGTAAATGCAGTCTTGTTTGCATCTTTCTTCTCAAACTTACTGCAAAATCTTAACTCCCAACTCTTTCTTTTGATCAAGAATTTTGGAGTCAAAGTTTTTAAAAAAAAAAGTCAACAATCATTTTTGGATCAAATTCGAATCAACTGTTGAAATTGAAGTTAAATTGGCGATTTCTAAAGTTTATATGAATGATTTAGGACACAATTTATTTTATAATTATCATCTAAACATATCTGTATTTCAAAATCAAGACTTAGTTCTATTTTTTTTACGAGCAATAGCAGCTACTGTCTTAAATTTTTTTTTTCTTTCTCTTCACGGGTCTGTTAATCTTTAAATACCCTTTTTCAAGCTGTTTTCGTTTCAATGACATAACAATACAAACCTTGAATCCAGTATTATGATTATGAGTGAGTTGGGTCGATTTACATATGGTGAAGAAGAAGGTACTGTGATGAACGGGATAAATAAAATTTGATGGTAGAATTAGTCAGAAAAACAGGAACAGATGATTGGTTAAGGAGTGTGTTTGTGAATGGGAGGTCATGGGTTTGATCTCGGTTCGGTGCAATTTTTTTTTATAAAAGCCTTAGAAGGTAGTTCTTTATATAAAAAGTTTATTTATTATTAGTATTGTTATTATTATTAATGTTATAATTATTAGTATTGTTATTTATTATTATCACTATTATAATTATAGTAAGTATATTATTATTAATATGTTATTACTAATAAAAGCATTAACTATCAAATATTCTAATTTTTATAAATATAGTTACAATTATAATTATTATTATTATTGTAAGTAAGTATTATCATTATTGTAGTATCATATTTATGTATGATGAACATTAAGATTTTATTTATGATTACCATTATTATTATTAATTATTGTTATTTTGACAAGTATTATAATTATTCTCATAATTAAATTTGTTATTATTATCATTAGCATTTATATTAAGATTATTATTATTATCACTAATATGATTATAAGAATTATTATTTATATTAACCTGAGTATTATTATTATGTAATTACTAAAATTATATTCACAACAATCATTAACAGAAAAATTAATATTTTTATAGTTATTATCATTAATATCATTATTATTGTCAATAATAGAGTTACTAACAATATTACCCTTATTAGTAATATTAAGTATTATAATCATTTTTACCATTTTTAATATTAGTATTATTATTACTATATTTTAACAAACAAACGATATATATATATATATATATATATATATATATATATATATATATATATATATATATATATAACATAACAAAATTTATATTTCATATACAAAATGAATATATGAAACACATATATATATTTTTTTATATATATAAAATAATATAACTAATAAATTTATATATATATTGTTCGATTACAATTATGTGTATTAATAAATAAATAAATGATATAGGTTCGTGAATCCGAGGCCAACCCTGCATTATTCAGTTGTTCAATGTCGTTATATGTATTTTTACTACAAAATACAGTTTGGTGAGTTTCATTTGCTCCCTTTTTAAATGTTTTTGCAATATATATTTTTGAGACTGAGAATACATGCGCTGCTTTTATAAATGTTTTACGAAATAGACACAAGTAATCGAAACTACATTCTATGGTTGGATTATCGAATCGAATATGCCCCTTTTTAGCTTGGTAGCCTAAGAATTAGGGAAATGGCCCCTAATTGACGCGAATCCTAAAGATAGATCTATGGACCTTGACACGTCCCATTCGGGTTACGAATGCTTTAGTACTTCGATTATCATGTCCGATGAGAGTCCCGGAATGATGGGGATATTCTATATGCATCCTGTTAGTTCGGTTATCAAGCGTTCACCATATGAATGATTTTTATCTCTATGCAGTTTTTGAAATGCCTGATATGAGATGATGTTTATGAGAACTGAAAATGAAAATCTTGTGGTCTATTAAAACAATGAAAATAATTATTTATGTTAAACTAATGAACTCACCAACCTTTTGGTTGACACTTTAGAGCATGTTTATTCTCATGTATGAAAGAAATCTTTCGCTGTGCATTTACTCAATTTAAGGATATTACTTGGAGTCATTCATGACCTATTTCAATGAGTCGTCGAGTTCTTCAAGATTATTATTAAGTCAATTATAGTTGGATATATTATGAAATGATATGCATGCCGTCAACTTTCGATGAAATGAAATATTGTCTTTTCAAAAATGAATGCAATGTTTGTAAAACGTATCATATAGAGGTCAAGTACCTCGCGATGTAATCAACTGTTGTGAATCGTTTATAATCGATATGGACTTTGTCCGGATGGATTAGGACGGGTCTCTACAGTTTGTATCAGAGCGGTGGTCTTAGCGAACCAGGTCTTGCATTAGTGTGTCTAACTGATAGTTGTGTAGATGCATTAGTGAGTCTGGACTTCGACCGTGTCTGCATGTCAAAAGTTTTGCTTATCATTTCATGTCAAAAATTACCTACTATTCATCCTTAGGAAATTACCTGCTTATCATTCCTAGTCTAGACACATATTACTGCAATGATTGCATGAATAGTGTATAGATAAATTCATATCTTAGCGTATCTGTTATTGTTACCTTTCCTTGACAGCTTTCGTAGATTCCTCCGTAACTTATGGGAATTTAGTATTATATATGCATATGTAAATTATGTATTGCAGGATACTAATCTACATCCTATAATCTATTTCTTATCGAAAATCCTTCATCTGATCGTACGAGATGAATCCCTTAACCAGTTCGAGTCCCTTAGATTTCGATAGCTATTCCGATAGTTATTCCGACAACTATTCCGACATGGATATTCAACTAAGCTTCTGAAGCAGCATCACCAGAATGAACCAACCAATCAGCCATCCCCAATTCATCTGATGGGTTCGTAGTCGACTTAACCAATGGAGACGCAAAGAAGGCGATCCCTTCCACCAACCGAATTGCCCTCTTGACAAAGAATCTGAAGCACTTACCAGCAACCCAATCTGAAACACCATTTTCACCATCATTTCCTGAATATATCGCCATGATTATATACTATCTCAAATTCTAAACCTTATTCATTCACTCGTTTCGACCCACAATCATCCCGGAATAATAGAATAAGTCAACGAACTTCGCGCTCGAGTAATCAATTAGGAGAATATGGTGCAAAATTTACCAGCTTCAGCAACATCACCGGCACCAACAGTACCATCGGTAATAACACCAGTACCATCAACAATCCATGCCTCAACATCTCATTCTGTACCTCGAGTATAATCATCATTCTACGTATCGTTCTACCTCATTTGTCTTCGTTCGACATGACGAATATGTAATCTCTAAAGTTTTAGAGATTATTTATTCTAGTTCCAACCGAAAACTAAATGAGTTTAATATCATGTTAACTCATTAAATTCATGATTACATCTGAAGAGAATATATATGTAAGTATATTTTCATAAAGATTGTAATTAAAAATTCTTTTGTACAAACGATTAATGGTGAAAATATTTTAACGGGTAGGTAATACCCGAAAAATATTTAGATTTCACATTAATAAGTTACACTGTACATTCTTCGAATCTGATTCAACAGTCATTTACTATCCTACTTACATCCACAGATATACGTATCCGTTCACCGCAGAATACCCATCTTCATTCAATTTCATATTTGGATTTTGACCTATAAGAATTCAACAAGTGGCATAATGAAGAAAACATTTGACAAAATAAAATTTGTTAGAAACAAACAAATTAACCATGAGAAAATTTTGTTAAGAATCCACGCTAACAAAATCCTAGCTAACTGTTCCTAGCTAACTGTTAATTCCCTATTACATTATCGCAATTTATTTATCGCAATTTATTTATCGCATTTTAATTATCGCAATTTTAATTCTCTCAATTTTATTTATCGTCATTTAATTTCTGTTATTTATTTTACGCACTTTAAATATCGGGACACGTATACAAGGTTTTGACATATCATATCAACGCATCTATATATATTATTTGGAATAACCATAGACACTCTATATGCAGTAATGCTGGAGTTAGCTATACAGGGTTGAGGTTGATTCTACAATAATATATATAGTTTGAGTTGTGATAGAGTCTGAGACATGTACAAGGGTCACGATACGTATTAATTAATTCAAATATTATATATTAAAATATATATGAATTATTGGACTGTTAACTGAGGACTATCGACTGTGGACTAATAATATTGGACAATTAAAATGAATTAAAATATTGATTATAACATATGAAACTAAACATTTCTTCAAGTTTGCCACTTGATTTCATCTTAAACCTCATTGGTATTTTGACGGTTACAATCTGCGTTCAAACCTTTTATAATTCTTGAAAACACCTCAATCGAGAGGATGAACCAACCGCACTTCATCTACGGAAGAAAAGATAATTGCATATAGTTATGCACCTGAAAACACTCGGAACCCGAGTAAACATTTAACACATATCTGTGCTAGCTCTTTAGACATTGTTATTACCGAAAATAACATTTTAAATCTTTTTCAAATTAGCCAATTTTGTCACAGCTCCAGCAAGTCAACTTTGACTTTTTGTTCGAAACAACCTTATTATAACCTTGATATGTATGTGTGCTCTTTTATTGTTACCGGAGAACCTTTTATGTTCCACCATATTAGCAGTAAACGTGCCAGCAACATCAGTATTCTCTGGTGTTAGTCCCTCCGACAAATCACCATACATATTCATTGAAACCCTATCAAGTACTCATCCGTATCTGATAACGAGAACTGCCATACCAATTACCGGGAATCAGCAATCAATACTTTGAAAGCTCACAGCATATCTACATCAACAGTTATATGTATAACATTTATCTCTTAGAATTATGATCTTTCATTCTGAGATTCTGAAAAGCACCCAGTCTACAAATCAATACTCTGAATGTTGAAAAAGTTGAATGAGGCAACAAAAACTGCAAACGACCTCAACAGCCAAAAGTTGATGATAAAGAATTGTATGTTGGCAAAGCTCAGAAAAAGTTTGAAACTGAAAAGCTGATTGAGCAAACTACGAAGGAGTCTCTGAACGAATTACAAGGACTAAACTTGTACATTAAGAATCCTGATGATTCTGTTTCTGATGAAATCTTTAGCGAATACCTTGCTTCTGACTCCAAACGCTTGCGAACAAATTTTCTTCACCATCCTTCGATATTAGAAATTCCAAGATATCATAGTATCTTTCATTATAAATATCCTCCATATTTCTGAAGATATTTTCATAACTATTCTTATCTGAAATCATTAATATCTTCGTGCTATCAGTGTTACATCATATATAAACCGTTAGTTTCTATATTCTGTAAACTTTCGAGCTTAAAATATGAATGTTATTGAAGTAATGTTGGGAACTAATGTATGAGTTAGTATAATATAATGACACTTGATCAACGTGATTATATTACAGTAAGTCATGCTGAGTTTCTAATGAAATGTGATGATTCACAGAATCTACCGTCATCATGTATCATGTTACAGGACTCTTACATTCTACCTAATCTCCAAACATATCGAGAACATATTTTCCTAATAATTCTATCTTTTCTCTTAAATTCTAGTAATTTAACCAATCTATATCGTGCTATTACAATCTTACTCTTAGAACATTAGCCATGTTCATTCAAAACTCTGTACTTACGAATTCTGGATCGTTACTCGCTTTACTGGAGATCGAGAAGATAATAAAAAGGCAAAGAGCTTCAAAATATAAGAGAAAATATAAAGCCCAATAACAACACGGAGGTTACAAACAGTGAATATTAATACGAATAGCAATATAAAGACACGGTATAATTAAGAATAGTATCACCCCAAGGTAATAATAGAAGTAAACAGATTTTTCTGGTGGAAAGATTGAAAAGAGGGATGCCAGAAATGATAATTAGAAAAATATCAAGGATTAGAAATGGATTAAGCATTTTCACAATCTTTTGGATGTATGAACTAAGAAAGAAAGTATAGGAATGGTGAGAATAATGGAACGGAAGAGTTTAAATTTATAATGGAAATATCAGACAGAGTAATCAAGGTAGATCTCCGCATTTAATTAGAGAAACCCTGATTTCCTTATTCGCCAAAGAATCAGATCTTATAGATTTCCAAGATTTTCTTTTAAATCCCTTGAATTCCGGAATTCAAATGTGACTCCGTCAAAAGCTAAATCTCTATCTCAACCTTCACTCGTACGCTTCAAGTAGCCGAATCATTTTATCTATATTACTCAATAATGATGAAACTCTATTTATCAACTCATATTCGTCATGAAAACATTCTTATCGTTAACCATGATGATCCCACTCAAATTTCGGGACGAAATTTCTTTAACGGGTAGGTACTGTGACGACCGGGAAATTTCCGACCAAAATTAAACTTAATCTTTATATGTTTCCGACACGATAAGCAAAGTTTGTAATATTGAAATCTCAAAAACTTTGAAAACTATGTTCATATGTTCAATTAACCTTTGACCATTCCCGACGATTCACGAACAGTTGGTTGTAACTGAATGTGTGTGTATATATATGTGTTTATGTAATAAGGTGAAATAATAAAAATACAAATTCATCAGTAGAGTTAAATATGTAAAATGATATATAATATAATAAAGTTATTATTAAAAAGAATCTAGATATATAAACATATATGATTACAACACATAATTACTATTATATGTATGTTGAAATGTATACATACAAATATATATATTTAAGATATAAATATTATGTGATAAAATTTATAATATCTATTTATATTATGAAATAATACAATATAGTAAATAAAAGTATAATACTCAATATATAAAACATTATTAATATATTCATATTTACATGTATATTATTTGCTGTAACTAAAATGCAAACACAATTATATAATAACAAAATGTATAAATATTAAATATTCAAAATATGTTATTATGTAATGTATTATATTACATAATTATTAATAAATAATATTAAGATATTAAATTAATTATAAATTAAAATATAATTACTATAGTGATATCATTATCACTTTCAATGTTAATATCAACATTTATATTTTAAATATATAACATATATAGGTAGATATGAAATTTAAGACATATAAATATTATTATTACTAACATTATTATTACCATTAGTAATATTAAAATAATTAGTATTATTGTTAGATATTATAATAGTTATTAGAAAATGATAAAATTTAATTAGTTTTACCATCAATAATTTTATTATTAAATTTTTTTTTATCAGTATTATTATCTGTTAGTATTATTATTTATTATTATTAATATAGTTAGTATTAGTATTATTATTAATATTAATATTAATATAATTATTATTAACATTTAATTATAAATTACAAAGAAATAATTACAAATGCTGTTATCTTTCGCTATCTGACCTGTCTGTCTAATTTAATCCCGTGAATTCAGTCGACTCAAATTCCTGATACAAGTCAAGGATTTGTTGAAGGTCCATTTCAACTTTATTTTTTTATATTTATTCTTTGTCTGGTTATTAACCTTGTCGAATGTATTACATAATTATCATAAAGGAATTCATTTGTCGAAGCTTGAAGGGAAATCAATTAGTTTCCCGTATCAATTATTAATATCAATTAAAGATCCTTTTGTCGAAAATTATATCAAACAGGCTGAAGCAAGAACAGTCCCATCCATGTTTCTCTTTTATTTTTACAAAAGCTCTAATTCAATTACATTTCAATTTGTGTAAATGCAGTCTTGTTTGCATCTTTCTTTTCAAACTTACTGCAAAATCTTAACTCCCAACTCTTTCTTTTGATCAAGAATTTTGGAGTCAAAGTTTTTTAAAAAAAGTCAACAATGGTTTTTGGATCAAATTCGAATCAACTGTTGAAATTGAAGTTAAATTGGCGATTTCTAAAGTTTATATGAATGATTTAGGACACAATTATTTTATAATTATCATCTAAACATATCTGTATTTCAAAATCAAGACTTAGTTCCATTTTTTTACGAGCAATAGCAGCTACTGTCTTAATTTTTTTTTCTTTCTCTTCACGGGTCTGTTAATTTTTAAATACCCTTTTTCAAGTTGTTTTCGTTTCAATGACATAACAATACAAACCTTGAATCCAGTATTATGATTATGAGTGAGTTGGGTCGATTTACATATGGTGAAGAAGAAGGTACTGTGATGAACGGGATAAATAAAATTTGATGGTAGAATTAGTCAGAAAAACAGGAACAGATGATTGGTTAAGGAGTGTGTTTGTGAATGGGAGGTCATGGGTTCGATCCCGGATTGGTGCAATTTTTTTTTTTAAAAGTCTTAGAAGGTAGTTCTTTATATAAAAAGTTTATTTATTATTAGTATTGTTATTATTATTAATGTTATAATTATTAGTATTGTTATTTATTATTATCACTATTATAATTATAGTAAGTATATTATTATTAATATGTTATTACTAATAAAAGCATTAACTATCAAATATTCTTATTATTATAAATATAGTTACAATTATAATTATTATTATTATTGTAAGTAAGTATTATCATTATTGTAGTATCATATTTATGTATGATGAACATTAAGATTTTATTTATGATTACCATTATTATTATTAATTATTGTTATTTTGACAAGTATTATAATTATTCTCATAATTAAATTTGTTATTAATCATTAACAGAAAAATTAATATTTTTACATTTATTATCATTAATATCATTATTATTGTCAATAATAGAGTTACTAACAATATTACCCTTATTAGTAATATTAAGTATTATAATCATTTTTACCATTTTTAATATTAGTATTATTATTACTATATTTTAACAAACAAATGATATATATATATATAACATAACAAAATTTATATTTCATATACAAAATGAATATATGAAACACATATATATTTTTTTTATAAAAAAAAATAATATAACTAATAAATTTATATATATTGTTCGATTACAATTATGTGTATTAATAAATAAACAAATGACATAGGTTCGTGAATCCGAGGCTAACCCTGCATTATTCAGTTGTTCAATGTCGTTATATGTATTTTTACTACAAAATACAGTTTGGTGAGTTTCATTTACTCCCTTTTTAAATGCTTTTGCAATATATATTTTTGGGACTGAGAATACATGCGCTGCTTTTATAAATGTTTTACGAAATAGACACAAGTAATCGAAACTACATTCTATGGTTGGATTATCGAATCGAATATGCCCCTTTTTAGCTTGGTAGCCTAAGAATTAGGGAAATGGCCCCTAATTGACGCGAATCCTAAAGATAGATCTATGGACCTTGACACGTCCCATTTGGGTTACGAATGCTTTAGTACTTCGATTATCATGTCCGATGAGAGTCCCGGAATGATGGGGATATTCTATATGCATCCTGTTAGTTCGGTTATCAAGCGTTCACCATATGAATGATTTTTATCTCTATGCAGTTTGCGAAATGCCTGATATGAGATGATGTTTATGAGAACTGAAAATGAAAATCTTGTGGTCTATTAAAATGATGAAAATGATTATTTATGTTAAACTAATGAACTCACCAACCTTTTGGTTGACACTTTAAAGCATGTTTATTCTCATGTATGAAAGAAATCTTTCGCTGTGCATTTGCTCAATTTAAGGATATTACTTGGAGTCATTCATGACCTATTTCAAAAGACGTTGCATTCGAGTCATCGAGTTCTTCAAGATTATTATTAAGTCAATTATAGTTGGATATATTATGAAATGATATGCATGCCGTCAACTTTCGATGAAATGAAAGTTTGTCTTTTCAAAAACGAATGCAATGTTTGTAAAACGTATCATATAGAGGTCAAGTACCTCGCGATGTAATCAACTGTTGTGAATCGTTTATAATCGATATGGACTTTGTCCGAATGGATTAGGACGGGTCTCTACATATATTAATATTACCGTGATATTTTTACAAACTAGAATAAGTGAAATATTTATTTGAATTCTTAATTTTGTTTGAGAATCATATAATCAAATATGATTGGATCTTATAATCACATGTGATTGTCATGACAATCACATGTGATGGATCCACCAAATCACATTTGATTTTAATTCTATCCATTGATTATTTTAATCCAAAGGCTGAGTTTTAGCTCTTGGTTTTCAAACAAAATTAAGGATTTAAATGAATATTTCTCAACAGAACATATGTAGCATGTATTAATAAACCTTGCAAGTTGACTTGAAATGAGGTTATATTTTTTAGTGTCTATATTCTTCTATAAAATTATGTATTATAACATATATTCAGTTAAATAAAACATAAAATTTAACACAAGGTTATAACCATTTATTTATACTTATATTTATAAAGATAGTATAATAGTACAATTTGCTTACAAAAATTAAAGGGGCATATTTTTATATTTACGCACCGGGCATCAAAAATGACAGGTCCGGCCCTGAGTATATATAATTATAATTATAATTATGCATCCAAATTGAGCTGATTATAACACGCGCACCATGCTCTCAATATTTAAGCTGTGTTTAATAAAATATAATGATAATTATGTACTGAATTATCATTCAAAACCTAAATGATCCAAAGGTTTTTATTGAATTTAATTTTCAACGACAATAACTTGTTTAATAATCATTCTAAAAAATCTTTAAATGTTGTACTCCATAAAGTAATTTCTTAATCTTATATATAGACATAAAATAATATAATTGTTTGATAAAAATATATATCATGAATTATATAATCTAAGGAAGTAGTAAATGAAATGGATATATTGAAAGGTTAAAATAGTATTTAACTTTGAACAGTTTTTATTTTTTTTATTTTGTAAGCGAGTAAACTCTCATATGAATGACAGAACGTGCACATCGGCTTCCCCGTAGAAGGTAAAACCTCGGGTAATCAAGCCCCCGAGTGCGAGATCTGATACCGAATGAATTGCGCATATTGCTTAACTCACATGTCATAAACAAATGTACTAATTACTTAATGGATATATATATATATATATATATATATACTAGTGAAATGACCCGTGGAATCACGGGTTTGTTTAAATTAAACAGTTTAATGATATGTTTTAGGTATTAAGTGAATGTAAATGTTAAAGTCATTTAGTTTAATGACCTGTGGAACCACGGATTCCGACTAAGAAACTTGTCGTTGTTTTTACAAATATATTGATGTACTTAACTTGGTCAGAATAAATGAACTACATTCATTCTCTCACCACTCTCTTTCAATTTTCATCACAATTACTGTTTTCTTTTTCGTAAAAACCTACATCATAATCTTTTATTGAGACATGTAGTTCGGATACGTATGTAACGTAATTAATCCCGTAAAGAGAACCCATATTTGAATAATAATAATAATATTATTAATAATAATAATATTATTATTATTATTATTATTATTATTATTATAATAATTATAATTTTAATAATAAATAATAATAGTAGTAATAAAGTTTGCTTAAAAACTGAGTATTTATATTTTTAATAATAATTATTAGTAATAACAAATGCCTCTTGATATTTTTTTAAATTTAAAATACAATTATTATATGAAGGTTGTACAATATGCTTCAAAGTTTGTACATGTGTTCAGGGTTGTTTTATAAAAAATTATACAATTTGCTAAAACGTTTGTATATATGGTCATGGGGTATTTATATATTCTGTGTATTTATTTGTTTTGATTTTGTATCTTTTTTTAATTAGAATTAATTTTATAATGTAAATCAGTAAAATGGTATTATCGGGTTGTATTTGTTTTTATTTTGTATATATAATTTAAAATAATAAAACCTTATTGCCTTCAAAGTCGGCATGCATATATTATCGATATTATTATTTGTTTTTATTTTGTATTTTTTATATTTTAATTAAGTCGAATTAATATATAAAATAATAATGACAACATCATTATGAAAATTAAAAAGTAATTAGTGAAATGACGACATTATCATTTTAGAGATTTATATGAATATATAGATAGAATTAAGTCTTCAGGTCCGAATGTATGTAGCTTTATATAGTATGTGAGACTTGAAAGACTTTATTTCTGTTGGTATATAGATCCATTGTCACTTTGAGCTTCACAAATACCATTTGAATTTGAAATGTGTTCGTTGGTGGTTAGTTTGACTTAAACACACTTGGGGCTTTCTCGTGATAAGTTTTCTGCAAAAGATGCTACAACATGTACACAATCCATGTATATATTATACTAGTGAAATGACCCGTGGAATCACGGGTTTGTTTAAACAAAACAGTTTAATAATATGTTTTAGGTATTAAGTGAATGTAAATACTAGTTATTTAGTTTAATAACCCGTGGAACCACTATTTCCGACTAAAAAACTTCTCGTTGCTTTTAAAAACAAATTAACGTACTTAACTAAATCAGAATAAAATAACTACATTTATTCTCCCACCACCCTCTATCAATTTTCATCATAATTACTATTTTTGTTGTCATAAAAGCATACACTACATCTTTTATTAAGACGTGTATTTTGCATATAAATGTCATTAATCTCGTAAAGAGAACTCATACTTGAATAATAATAATAATAATATAATAATAATTATAATTATTATGGGATATTATGTAAAAGATTTTATAATTTGTTTTAAAATTTGTATATATGGTCATGGAGTGTTTTATCATAAGGTTGTACATCATGCTTCAAATATTATAAATATGGTAATGATGGTATTTTACCATAAAGTTGTACATAATATCTCAAATATTATACATATGATCGTTGAGTGTTTTTCATAAGGTTGTACATAATGCTTCAAATATTTTACATATGGCCATGAAAGTGTTTTACCATAAAGTTGTACATAATGCCTCAAATATTGTACGTATAGTCATGAAGGTGTTTTATCATAACATTGTACTTTATGTTTCATATATTAATTAACATGTTAATATTTTTATCAAATACAATTAATTATTTTAATGACATTACTATGGGAGTTTAAAATTTTTCTCATTACTTTTTTTTTTTTAAACTTGGATATCATTATTTATGAGTTCATCATTATAAAGATTTATTGGATACTATATATAGATTTCAACATCAAACTAAATAAATTAAGGAATATTTACATATGTTTATCTTCATTACTTTGTACAAAGTTAAGCATTATATGTTTCATTCGATGATACTATTCTACATAAATTAAAGAGTTACTAAATGACATAACAAAACTAAATATTCAAACTTTATTCACTCAAGTGGTAAAAATAACTAAATGTTTAAGATATTTTTAATCAAATAAAATATAAAAAAAGAAACATTTTTATATAAGATATAGATCGAATAGAAGAGATTCAAACATGTAGCTTTAATAAAAAAAATATTGAATTGATGATTTGTGTGAAGAAGATGATTTAAGTTAATACTATAGGTAAGATTTGAGAACATGTTAAAAATAAGATATTTTTTCAAAAGAATTATGAAAAATGAATAATTTAATGAAACAAATGGTGTATTTTTTATATATTTTGATAAAACATTATAATTGGACGATTTGTGTATCCTTAATCCTTATTTGCCCTTTTTATTAAAATAAAGTACGTTCGTTTTTCTTTGTTCTTATTAAATGAAATATTAATGGCATGAATTAATTTTTTCGTAACTTTCTAATCACCATCAAAGGCGTATTTTATTTTTCCCTTATTTGCATTTTTTTCATTTTTAATAATTTAATTATTAGTGATTTTATTAATTTGGAAAAAATATTTATTGTAAATAAAATATTTATGACATCATCTTATAGCTTAATATAATGACATGTGTCCAGCCTATTATATAAGGTGACATCATCAAGTTAGAGTTTTAATAGATATTATTATTATAGATATATATATATATATATATATATATATATATATATATATATATATATATATATATATATATATAATATTGAATCATCTAAATATGAGGCAATCAAACGTACTCTTAATATGAATTCAAATGATAACCAAATAGTTTTTCTTAGTGATGGCGTAGGTATGAGTTGAAAATTCTACTAAATGGAGTATTTCTTTTTATTCTAAAAAAGATAATTCATATTGACTAATTATTGAGTCATTAAATATTACTCCACGTGATACTAAATAAATGTGGATTAGTTTGGTTAGTTTTAATTATTAATAACAAATACATATATGTTGAGTTTGTCGAAGTAACATTTTCTTTTATCTTGACTTCAAAAGGGACGTGTAGTTCTCTTTTTATTGTTTTTTATGAAGTTTTGATGAACTTGCCACCGTGTCTACTCGTACGGGTTGTCTATCCGGTTTTTTTTCGTTTTAAGTATTTTTGAACTTTTATTGGGTACAAATGTTAGAATTTTAGAAAATGGTAGTCGCTGCATTATATATAAATATATAGCACGATTTGGTTAATCCCCTAAAAAAGCTCCGCGAATTCGCGAGCATTAAACAATTCTTTTATTATTTTTTTTATTTAAAATGAAATAATGCAGCGACTACCATTTTCAAATCACTCAAATGTTCCTAGCTAATAAAATCGTGCCAACTCTCCTCGCCGACCGTTATGTGTCTCGTGATCCGCCTCTACAACAACACAATGGCTCGAGGTCGTGTGAGTCAATGGATTGCCTTGCCTTCTTTGAGGAGTGCAACGTCTTATATGAGGTGATTGAGTCCCGTATATGTCACACCCTTTAAATGGGACCGGAGTTAACTGTGACTAACCAATACCAAAACACAAGTGTAAAAGCGAGAACGACTCTAAATGAGACGTTTTTATTAAAAAAAAAAAAACAATAATGATATAGCAGCAGAATTAAATTGTCATTACATTGATATCCAAAATGAAATTAATAATTGTTCAAATGCAATAATGAAAATAATAAATGTGACTCTAATGTCATAACAGCATTTCACCAAGTAGCAAGTAAAGCTTAGCAATCATCACCTGAGACAAAAATGCTTAAAAGTGTCAACCAAAATGGTTGAGTGAAATTCATAGGTTTATCGGTATTAACCAGTGTTTTTAGACCATAAGATTTAGTTATAAAGGCAGTTGATATAGACATATCAGTTAAAAGTAGTGATGAAGTGTATGATATCGAAACTAAACAAATTTACACCATAACACTTTATTCGCTCGTGTCATTAAATCATTATTATGTATCCATTGACCAACAGTCACCTTGATAGAGACGTTGCTCTCAATAGACCTACTCGCAATAATTAAGTTTGCGTAATGCATAGCAACTAACGATATCATGGCATGGATTTAAAATGAAACATATATAGTATGACAGCACAGTTATAGGATTTAAAATGAAACATATTGTAGTGACCCGAACTTTTCTATGTTTATATATATTAATTGAGATTGATATTTACATGATTAAATGTTTCCAACATGTTAAGCAATCAAACTTGTTAAGACTTGATTAATTGAAATATGTTTCATATAGACAATTGACCACCCAAGTTGACCGGTGATTCACGAACGTTAAAACTTGTAAAAACTATACAATGACATATATATGGTTATATATATAGTTAACATGTTTTTATTATAAGTATGTATCTCATTAGGTATTTTAACAATGAGTTATATACATAAAAATGAGACTATTAATTTAAGAAACTCGAAAACGATATATATAACGATTATCGTTATAACAACGTCTTACTAGGTACATATAAATCATATTAAGATATTGATACACTTGGTTAATTATGTTAAATGATAAGTAAATATATTATTAAGTGTATTAACAATGAAATACATATGTAAAAATAAGACTACTAACTTAATGATTTCGAAACGAGACATATATGTAACGATTATCGTTGTAACGACATTTAACTGTATATACATCATACTAAGATATATTATATATCATAATATCATGATAATATAATAATTTAACATCTCATTTTTTATAATAAACAATGGGTTAACAACATTCAACAAGATCGTTAACCTAAAGGTTTCAAAACAACATTTACATGTAACGACTAACGATGACTTAACGACTCAGTTAAAATGTATATACATGTAGTGTTTTAATATGTATTCATACACTTTTGAAAGACTTCAAGACACTTATCAAAATACTTCTACTTAACAAAAATGCTTACAATTACATCCTCGTTCAGTTTCATCAACAATTCTACTCGTATGCACCCGTATTCGTACTCGTACAATACATAGCTTTTAGATGTATGTACTATTGGTATATACACTCCAATGATCAGCTCTTAGCAGCCCATGTGAGTCACCTAACACATGTGGGAACCATTATTTGGCAACTAGCATGAAATATCTCATAAAATTACAAAAATATGAGTAATCATTCATGACTTATTTACATGAAAACAAAATTACATATCCTTTATATCTAATCCATACACCAACGACCAAAAACACCTACAAACACTTTCATTCTTCAATTTTCTTCATCTAATTGATCTCTCTCAAGTTCTATCTTCAAGTTCTAAGTGTTCTTCATATATTTTACAAGTTCTAGTTACATAAAATCAAGAATACTTTCAAGTTTGCTAGCTCACTTCCAATCTTGTAAGGTGATCATCCAACCTCAAGAAATCTTTGTTTCTTACAGTAGGTTATCATTCTAATACAAGGTAATAATCATATTCAAACTTTGGTTCAATTTCTATAACTATAACAATCTTATTTCAAGTGATGATCTTACTTGAACTTGTTTTCGTGTCATGATTCTGCTTCAAGAACTTCGAGCCATCCAAGGATCCGTTGAAGCTAGATCCATTTTTCTCTTTTCCAGTAGGTTTATCCAAGGAACTTAAGGTAGTAATGATGTTCATAACATCATTCGATTCATATATATAAAGCTATCTTATTCGAAGATTTAAACTTGTAATCACTAGAACATAGTTTAGTTAATTCTAAACTTGTTCGCAAACAAAAGTTAATCCTTCTAACTTGACTTTTAAAATCAACTAAACACATGTTCTATATCTATATGATATGCTAACTTAATGATTTAAAACCTGGAAACACGAAAAACACCGTAAACCGGATTTACGCCGTCGTAGTAACACCGCGGGCTGTTTTGGGTTAGTTAATTAAAAACTATGATAAACTTTGATTTAAAAGTTGTTATTCTGAGAAGATGATTTTTATTATGAACATGAAACTATATCCAAAAATTATGGTTAAACTCAAAGTGAAAGTATGTTTTCTAAAATGATCATCTAGACGTCGTTCTTTCGACTGAAATGACTACCTTTACAAAAACGACTTGTAACTTATTTTTCCGACTATAAACCTATACTTTTCTGTTTAGATTCATAAAATAGAGTTCAATATGAAACCATATCAATTTGATTCACTCAAAACGGATTTAAAATGAAGAAGTTATGGGTAAAACAAGATTGGATAATTTTTCTCATTTTAGCTACGTGAAAATTGGTAACAAATCTATTCCAACCATAACTTAATCAACTTGTATTGTATATTATGTAATCTTGAGATACCATAGACACGTATACAATGTTTCGACCTATCATGTCGACACATCTATATATATTTCGGAACAACCATAGACACTCTATATGTGAATGTTGGAGTTAGCTATACAGGGTTGAGGTTGATTCCAAAATATATATAGTTTGAGTTGTGATCAATACTGAGATACGTATACACTGGGTCGTGAATTGATTCAAGATAATATTTATTGATTTATTTCTGTACATCTAACTGTGGACAACTAGTTGTAGGTTACTAACGGGGACAGCTGACTTAATAAACTTAAAACATCAAAATATATTAAAAGTGTTGTAAATATATTTTAAACATACTTTGATATATATGTATATATTGTTATAGGTTCGTGAATCAACCAGTGGCCAAGTCTTACTTTCCGACGAAGTAAAAATCTGTGAAAGTGAGTTATAGTCCCACTTTTAAAATCTAATATTTTTGGGATGAGAATACATGCAGGTTTTATAAATGATTTACAAAATAGACACAAGTACGTGAAACTACATTCAATGGTTGAATTATCGAAATCGAATATGCCCCTTTTTATTAAGTCTGGTAATCTAAGAATTAGGGAACAGACACCCTAATTGACGCGAATCCTAAAGATAGATCTATCGGGCCCAACAAGCCCCATCCAAAGTACCGGATGCTTTAGTACTTCGAAATTTATATCATATCCGAAGGGTGTCCCGGAATGATGGGGATATTCTTATATATGCATCTTGTTAATGTCGGTTACCAGGTGTTCACCATATGAATGATTTTTATCTCTATGTATGGGATGTGTATTGAAATATGAAATCTTGTGGTCTATTGTTACGATTTGATATATACAGGTTAAACCTATAACTCACCAACATTTTTGTTGACGTTTAAAGCATGTTTATTCTCAGGTGAATACTAAGAGCTTCCGCTATTGCATACTAAAATAAGGACAAGATTTGGAGTCCATGTTTGTATGATATTGTGTAAAAACTGCATTCAAGAAACTGATTTCGATGTAACATATTTGTATTGTAAACCATTATGTAATGGTCGTGTGTAAACAGGATATTTTAGATTATCATTATTTGATAATCTACGTAAAACTTTTTAAACCTTTATTTATGAAATAAAGGTTATGGTTTGTTTTAAAAATGAATGCAGTCTTTGAAAAACGTCTCATATAGAGGTCAAAACCTCGCAACGAAATCAATTAATATGGAACGTTTTTAATCAATAAGAACGGGACATTTCAGTTGGTATCCGAGCGTTGGTCTTAGAGAACCAGAATTTTGCATTAGTGTATCTTATCGAGTTTGTTAGGATGCATTAGTGAGTCTGGACTTCGACCGTGTTTACTTGAAAAATGATTGCTTAACAAATTTTGTTGGAAACTATATATTTTTAACATGTGAATATTATGTGATATATTAATCTCTTAATGCGTTTGATATTATGTGATAGATGTCTACCTCTAGAACAAGTCCCATTGACTCACCTAATAATAATGAAGAGTCAAATGTAAATTGGAATGATTCGTGGACTGATTCACAAGTTCCCGAAGAGGAACCGGAAGAAGAGTCGGAACCGGAAGAAGAATCAGAACCGGAAGAGGAGGAACCGGAAGAAGAATCAGAACCGGTGGGGGAAATAATAAAACGGTTAAGTAAAAGAAAATCCTCAACCAACCGACCAAGGTTAATTATGGTCAATGGTGTTTCCGCCAAGGAAGCAAAATATTGGGAGGATTACCAATTCTCCGATGAATCGGATTCCGACGAGAATTCCGATGATGTTATAGAAATTACCCCAACTGAATTTAAAAAGGCAAAAGAAAATAATAAGGGAAAGGGCATAAAAATAGAGAAATCTAATTCCAACCCCGATGAACTTTATATGTATCGTCAACCCCCGAAGTCCTTAAGTTGTAACAATGACCCGGGAACCTCTAAACCACCAGGTTTTTCTAAACCAATGTGGAAAATTACGGCTCGTATTAGGGGAACATCATATATCCCTAGAAACCTGGCAAAACGAACCAAAACCGAAGAAGAAGAAACGAGCGAGTTGGAATAAGATAGTTGTATTCGTGTGGTGTAATATATGTAATATAGTGTACTTATGCTTTATGATATATGTAAAAATTGCTTGTATTAATAAGTATTTTTTTTATGAATCTAACTCTTGTCTATTTTACAGTTTAAAAACACAAAATGGATAGACAACCCAATATTTTAAGAGACCTACCCGGAGACATGATTGATGAAATCTTGTCTAGAGTCGGTCAGAATTCCTCGGCACAACTATTTAAGGCGAGATCAGTTTGTAAGACATTCAAAGAACGTTCCAAGAATGTCTTGGTTTATAAGAGACTTTCGTTTGAAAGATGGGGGATATCACATTGGGAAACCCATAAGTTACGATGTGTTTACTTTGACGCATATATTGCGGGGAACCCAAATGCTATTTTACGCAACGGGTTAAGAAATTATTTTGACTCAATATATCCGAATATTGGACTTCGTGATTTAGAAAAAGCGGCTAATATGCAACATAAAGAAGCATGTTATGCTTATGGATTAGTAATGTTCGCTTCTCACCAAAGTGAGAACAAGAACATCGGGCTACAACTATTAAACAAAACGTTTCCACAAGTGACGGAGTCGGTAATTGGGGTAAGAAATGAGGTTTTTAGATTGTTACGGGACTGTTGGACATTACGTAACCCTCGTCCCTTTGACGACGTTACAACACGCTGTCTTATCAACGGCCATAACGGTTATGTTCCACAAGACCAAGGATGGGAAGTAATCCTAGTAAAACCAGAATGCATGACTTGTTTCTGGACGTATGAATTACGTGTCTTTATTGCCTTTGCTGAACGACTTATGTACTAGCTAGAATTATCTTCACAACTATCTTGTATCAAAGTTATTGTGTGCTATATTTCATGCTTTATGTAAAATAAGCGGTATTGTAAGTTTGTAAAATATTGTATACAAGTTTGAATGCGAAATATTATTATAATCAGTTTTTCATATAGAATTGTAGTAGTTGAATTGTATATTAGCTACTAAGTATGAACTTAACGGGTAGGTACTACCCGAATTTAAACTTATAAAACGCTAATATGAAGAAAAAGCTTTTATAAATGAGTTCATATTATGCTACGAAATACTATTAACTACTCTTAATATTCTGTATGATTAACTTGTTCCATTTGACTATTTTGAAGGAAATGGCACCGACTACTCGACACACCGTGAATATGAATGAAGAGGAATTCCGTACTTTTCTAGCTTCAAACATAGCCGCAGTACAGGCTGCGCTACATACCAACAATAACCTTGGATCAAGCAGTACAGGAAATCGTGTAGGATGCACCTACAAAGAATTCACTACCTGCAAACCTTTGGAATTTGATGGAACCGAAGGACCGATCGGATTGAAACGGTGGACCGAGAAGGTCGAATCGGTGTTTGCCATAAGTAAGTGTACTGAAGAGGACAAAGTGAAGTACGCTACGCATACCTTCACAGGTTCTGCGTTAACATGGTGGAATACCTATCTAGAGCAAGTGGGACAAGACGATGCGTACGCACTACCGTGGTCAGCATTCAAGCACTTGATGAACGAGAAGTACCGTCCCAGAACCGAGGTCAATAAGCTCAAGATAGAACTTAGAGGGTTACGAACCCAAGGATTTGATATTACCACGTACGAAAGACGATTCACAGAATTGTGCCTATTGTGTCCGGGAGCATTCGAAGATGAGGAAGAGAAGATCGACGCGTTTGTGAAAGGATTACCGGAAAGAATCCAAGAAGATATAAGTTCACACGAGCCCGCCTCCATACAACAGGCATGTAGAATGGCTCACAAACTAGTGAACCAGATTGAAGAAAGAATTAAAGAACAGACTGCTGAAGAGGCCAATGTGAAGCAAGTCAAAAGAAAGTGGGAGGAAAACGGTGATAAGAATCACCAATACAACAACAACAGCAATTACAACAATAATCGCAACAATTATCCCAACAATCGCAACATCAATCGCAACTACAACAAACGGCCCAACAACAACAACAACAACAACAACAACAACAGCAACTATAACAATCATCCCAACAACAATAATAACCGCAACAACAACAACAATCAGAAGCAGCTATGCCAAAGGTGTGAAAAGTATCACTCGGGGTTCTGCACCAAATTTTGCAACAAGTGTAAAAGAAATGGTCATAGCGTGGTGAAGTGTGAGGTTTACGGACCAGGGGTTAATAGAACGAAAGGAACAAATGGTGTCGGAACGAGTAATGGCGGAGCAAGTAGTGTCGGAGCAAGTTACGCCAATGTAGTTTGTTATAAATGTGGAAAACCGGGCCACATTATTAGATATTGCCCGAACCAGGAGAACACGAATGGACAAGGCCGCGGAAGAGTTTTCAATATTAATGCGGCAGAGGCACAAGAAGACCCGGAGCTTGTTACGGGTACGTTTCTTATTGACAATAAATCTTCTTACGTTTTATTTGATTCGGGTGCGGATATAAGCTATATGAGTAGAGATTTTTGTGCTAAATTAAGTTGTCCATTGACGCCTTTAGATAGTAAATTTTTACTCGAATTAGCAAATGGTAAATTAATTTCAGCAGATAATATATGTCGGAATCGAGAAATTAAACTGGTTAGCGAAACATTTAAGATTGATTTGATACCAGTAGAGTTAGGGAGTTTTGATGTGATAATCGGTATGGACTGGTTGAAAGAAGTGAAAGCAGAGATCGTTTGTTACAAAAATGCAATTCGCATTATACGAGAAAAAGGAAAACCCTTAATGGTGTACGGAGAAAAGGGCAACACGAAGCTACATCTTATTAGTAATTTGAAGGCACAAAAACTAATAAGAAAAGGTTGCTATGCTGTTCTAGCACACATCGAGAAAGTACAAACTGAAGAAAAGAGCATCAATGATGTTCCCGTCGCAAAAGAATTTCTCGATGTATTTCCGAAAGAATTACCGGGATTACCCCCACATCGATCCGTTGAATTTCAAATAGATCTTGTACCAGGAGCTGCACCAATAGCTCGTGCTCCTTACAGACTCGCACCCAGCGAGATGAAAGAACTGCAAAGCCAATTACAAGAACTTTTAGGGCGTGGTTTCATTCGACCAAGCACATCACCGTGGGGAGCTCCTGTTTTATTTGTCAAGAAGAAAGATGGTACATTCAGGTTGTGTATCGACTACCGAGAGTTGAACAAACTTACCATCAAGAACCGCTACCCACTATCGAGAATCGACGACTTATTTGATCAACTACAAGGCTCGTCTGTTTATTCAAAGATTGACTTACGTTCCGGGTATCATCAAATGCGGGTGAAAGAAGATGATATTCCAAAGACTACTTTCAGAACACGTTACGGTCATTACGAATTTATGGTCATGCCATTTGGTTTAACTAATACACCAGCTGTGTTCATGGACCTTATGAACCGAGTGTGTGGACCATACCTTGACAAGTTTGTCATTGTTTTCATTGATGACATACTTATTTACTCAAATAATGACCAAGAACACGGTGAACATTTGAGAAAGGTGTTAGAAGTATTGAGGAAGGAAGAATTGTACGCTAAGTTTTCAAAGTGTGCATTTTGGTTGGAAGAAGTTCAATTCCTCGGTCACATAGTGAACAAAGAAGGTATTAAGGTGGATCCGGCAAAGATAGAAACTGTTGAAAAGTGGGAAACCCCGAAAACTCCGAAACACATACGCCAGTTTTTAGGACTAGCTGGTTACTACAGAAGGTTCATCCAAGACTTTTCCAGAATAGCAAAACCCTTGACTGCATTAACGCATAAAGGGAAGAAATTTGAATGGAATGATGAACAAGAGAAAGCGTTTCAGTTATTGAAGAAAAAGCTAACTACGGCACCTATATTGTCATTGCCTGAAGGGAATGATGATTTTGTGATTTATTGTGATGCATCAAAGCAAGGTCTCGGTTGTGTATTAATGCAACGAACGAAGGTGATTGCTTATGCGTCTAGACAATTGAAGATTCATGACAAAATTATACGACGCATGATTTGGAATTAGGCGCGGTTGTTTTTGCATTAAAGACTTGGAGGCACTACTTATATGGGGTCAAAAGTATTATATATACCGACCACAAAAGTCTTCAACACATATTTAATCAGAAACAACTGAATATGAGGCAGCGTAGGTGGATTGAATTATTGAATGATTACGACTTTGAGATTCGTTACCACCCGGGGAAGGCAAATGTGGAAGCCGATGCCTTGAGCAGGAAGGATAGAGAACCCATTCGAGTAAAATCTATGAATATAATGATTCATAATAACCTTACTACTCAAATAAAGGAGGCGCAACAAGGAGTTTTAAAAGAGGGAAATTTAAAGGATGAAATACCCAAAGGATCGGAGAAGCATCTTAATATTCGGGAAGACGGAACCCGGTATAGGGCTGAAAGGATTTGGGTACCAAAATTTGGAGATATGAGAGAAATGGTACTTAGAGAAGCTCATAAAACCAGATACTCAATACATCCTGGAATGGGGAAGATGTACAAGGATCTCAAGAAACATTTTTGGTGGCCGGGTATGAAAGCCGATGTATAGGGCTGAAAGGATTTGGGTACCAAAATTTGGAGATATGAGAGAAATGGTACTTAGAGAAGCTCATAAAACCAGATACTCAATACATCCTGGAACGGGGAAGATGTACAAGGATCTCAAGAAACATTTTTGGTGGCCGGGTATGAAAGCCGATGTTGCTAAATACGTAGGAGAATGTTTGACGTGTTCTAAGGTCAAAGCTGAGCATCAGAAACCATCAGGTCTACTTCAACAACCCGAAATCCCAGAATGGAAATGGGAAAACATTACCATGGATTTCATCACTAAATTGCCAAGGACTGCAAGTGGTTTTGATACTATTTGGGTAATAGTTAATCGTCTTACCAAATCAGCACACTTCCTGCCAATAAGAGAAGATGACAAGATGGAGAAGTTAGCACGACTGTATTTGAAGGAAGTCGTCTCCAGAAATGGAATACCAATCTCTATTATCTCTGATAGGGATGGTAGATTTATTTCAAGATTCTGGCAGACATTACAGCAAGCATTAGGAACTCGTCTAGACATGAGTACTGCCTATCATCCACAAACTGATGGGCAGAGCGAAAGGACGATACAAACGCTTGAAGACATGCTACGAGCATGTGTTATTGATTTTGGAAACAGTTGGGATCGACATCTACCGTTAGCAGAATTTTCCTACAACAACAGCTACCATTCAAGCATTGAGATGGCGCCGTTTGAAGCACTTTATGGTAGAAAGTGCAGGTCTCCGATTTGTTGGAGTGAAGTGGGGGATAGACAGATTACGGGTCCGGAGATTATACAAGAAACTACCGAGAAGATCATCCAAATTCAACAACGGTTGAAAACCGCCTAAAGTCGACAAAAGAGCTACGCTGACATTAAAAGAAAAGATATAGAATTTGAAATTGGAGAGATGATCATGCTTAAAGTTGCACCTTGGAAAGGCGTTGTTCGATTTGGTAAACGAGGGAAATTAAATCCAAGGTATATTGGACCATTCAAGATTATTGATCGTGTCGGACCAGTAGCTTACCGACTTGAGTTACCTCAACAACTCGCGGCTGTACATAACACTTTCCACGTCTCGAATTTGAAGAAATGTTTTGCTAAAGAAGATCTCACTATTCCGTTAGATGAAATCCAAATCAACGAAAAACTCCAATTCATCGAAGAACCCGTCGAAATAATGGATCGTGAGGTTAAAAGACTTAAGCAAAACAAGATACCAATTGTTAAGATTCGATGGAATGCTCGTAGAGGACCCGAGTTCACCTGGGAGCGTGAAGATCAGATGAAGAAGAAATACCCGCATCTATTTCCAGAAGATTCGTCAACACCTTCAACAGCTTAAAATTTCGGGACGAAATTTATTTAACGGGTAGGTACTGTAGTGACCCGAACTTTTCCATGTTTATATATATATTAATTGAGATTGATATTTACATGATTAAATGTTTCCAACATGTTAAGCAATCAAACTTGTTAAGACTTGATTAATTGAAATATGTTTCATATAGACAATTGACCACCCAAGTTGACCGGTGATTCACGAACGTTAAAACTTGTAAAAACTATACAATGACATATATATGGTTATATATATAGTTAACATGTTTTTATTATAAGTATGTATCTCATTAGGTATTTTAACAATGAGTTATATACATAAAAATGAGACTATTAATTTAAGAAACTCGAAAACGATATATATAACGATTATCGTTATAACAACGTCTTACTAGGTACATATAAATCATATTAAGATATTGATACACTTGGTTAATTATGTTAAATGATAAGTAAATATATTATTAAGTGTATTAACAATGAAATACATATGTAAAAATAAGACTACTAACTTAATGATTTCGAAACGAGACATATATGTAACGATTATCGTTGTAACGACATTTAACTGTATATACATCATACTAAGATATATTATATATCATAATATCATGATAATATAATAATTTAACATCTCATTTTTTATAATAAACAATGGGTTAACAATATTCAACAAGATCGTTAACCTAAAGGTTTCAAAACAACATTTACATGTAACGACTAACGATGACTTAACGACTCAGTTAAAATGTATATACATGTAGTGTTTTAATATGTATTCATACACTTTTGAAAGACTTCAAGACACTTATCAAAATACTTCTACTTAACAAAAATGCTTACAATTACATCCTCGTTCAGTTTCATCAACAATTCTACTCGTATGCACCCGTATTCGTACTCGTACAATACATAGCTTTTAGATGTATGTACTATTGGTATATACACTCCAATGATCAGCTCTTAGCAGCCCATGTGAGTCACCTAACACATGTGGGAACCATCATTTGGCAACTAGCATGAAATATCTCATAAAATTACAAAAATATGAGTAATCATTCATGACTTATTTACATGAAAACAAAATTACATATCCTTTATATCTAATCCATACACCAACGACCAAAAACACCTACAAACACTTTCATTCTTCAATTTTCTTCATCTAATTGATCTCTCTCAAGTTCTATCTTCAAGTTCTAAGTGTTCTTCATATATTTTACAAGTTCTAGTTACATAAAATCAAGAATACTTTCAAGTTTGCTAGCTCACTTCCAATCTTGTAAGGTGATCATCCAACCTCAAGAAATCTTTGTTTCTTACAGTAGGTTATCATTCTAATACAAGGTAATAATCATATTCAAACTTTGGTTCAATTTCTATAACTATAACAATCTTATTTCAAGTGATGATCTTACTTGAACTTGTTTTCGTGTCATGATTCTGCTTCAAGAACTTCGAGCCATTCAAGGATCCGTTGAAGCTAGATCCATTTTTCTCTTTTCCAGTAGGTTTATCCAAGGAACTTAAGGTAGTAATGATGTTCATAACATCATTCGATTCATACATATAAAGCTATCTTATTCGAAGATTTAAACTTGTAATCACTAGAACATAGTTTAGTTAATTCTAAACTTGTTCACAAACAAAAGTTAATCCTTCTAACTTGACTTTTAAAATCAACTAAACACATGTTCTATATCTATATGATATGCTAACTTAATGATTTAAAACCTGGAAACACGAAAAACACCGTAAACCGAATTTACGCCGTCGTAGTAACACCGCGGGCTGTTTTGGGTTAGTTAATTAAAAACTATGATAAACTTTGATTTAAAAGTTGTTATTCTGAGAAGATGATTTTTATTATGAACATGAAACTATATCCAAAAATTATGGTTAAACTCAAAGTGAAAGTATGTTTTCTAAAATGGTCATCTAGACGTCGTTCTTTCGACTGAAATGACTACCTTTACAAAAACGACTTGTAACTTATTTTTCCGACTATAAACCTATACTTTTCTATTTAGATTCATAAAATAGAGTTCAATATGAAACCATAGCAATTTGATTCACTCAAAACGGATTTAAAATGAAGAAGTTATGGGTAAAACAAGATTGGATAATTTTTCTCATTTTAGCTACGTGAAAATTGGTAACAAATCTATTCCAACCATAACTTAATCAACTTGTATTGTATATTATGTAATCTTGAGATACCATAGACATGTATACAATGTTTCGACCTATCATGTCGACACATCTATATATATTTCGGAACAACCATAGACACTCTATATGTGAATGTTGGAGTTAGCTATACAGGGTTGAGGTTGATTCCAAAATATATATAGTTTGAGTTGTGATCAATACTGAGATACGTATACACTGGGTCGTGGATTGATTCAAGATAATATTTATGCGATTTATTTCTGTACATCTAACTGTGGACAACTAGTTGTAGGTTACTAACGGGGACAGCTGACTTAATAAACTTAAAACATCAAAACATATTAAAAGTGTTGTAAATATATTTTAAACATACTTTGATATATATGTATATATTGTTATAGGTTCGTGAATCAACCAGTGGCCAAGTTTTACTTTCCGACGAAGTAAAAATCTGTGAAAGTGAGTCATAGTCCCACTTTTAAAATCTAATATTTTTGGGATGAGAATACATGCAGGTTTTATAAATTATTTACAAAATAGACACAAGTACGTGAAACTACATTCAATGGTTGAATTATCGAAATCGAATATGCCCCTTTTTATTAAGTCTGGTAATCTAAGAATTAGGGAACAGACACCCTAATTGACGCGAATCCTAAAGATAGATCTATCGGGCCCAACAAGCCCCATCCAAAGTACCGGATGCTTTAGTACTTCGAAATTTATATCATATCCGAAGGGTGTCCCGGAATGATGGGGATATTCTTATATATGCATCTTGTTAATGTCGGTTACCAGGTGTTCACCATATGAATGATTTTTATCTCTATGTATGGGATGTGTATTGAAATATGAAATCTTGTGGTCTATTGTTACGATTTGATATATATAGGTTAAACCTATAACTCACCAACATTTTTGTTGACATTTAAAGCATGTTTATTCTCAGGTGAATACTAAGAGCTTCCGCTGTTGCATACTAAAATAAGGACAAGATTTGGAGTCCATGTTTGTATGATATTGTGTAAAAACTGCATTCAAGAAACTGATTTCGATGTAACATATTTGTATTGTAAACCATTATGTAATGGTCGTGTGTAAACAGGATATTTTAGATTATCATTATTTGATAATCTACGTAAAACTTTTTAAACCTTTATTTATGAAATAAAGGTTATGGTTTGTTTTAAAAATGAATGCAGTCTTTGAAAAACGTCTCATATAGAGGTCAAAACCTCGCAACGAAATCAATTAATATGGAACGTTTTTAATCAATAAGAACGGGACATTTCACATATATAGTATGACAGAACATTTATAGTTTAAGCACTTGTGTCTAAAGCGTAAAACAGTTTAGAAGCAAGCACGTGTCTCACCCCATAGTTTATAATACAGTTAAGAGATAGTAAAAATTGGGCTATGAAGTTCACCTTAACAGCAAATGATCATGAAGTTATTCCACAAAAGAAGAATGAACGGGAGTAAACGATCGAGATCTCAACCTAGAGATATACGTGTGGTCATTAGTTTGTTCAATTCGACAAGTAAGAGTTCATAAGAATCTTATGAGTTATTAAGTTGTCACTCAAGTTTGTGTCCACTATAATCAAGTTTTGATATTGTACAACAGATAATGCTAAAAACGAACATATATTTCATAGCATTATTCCTCAAGAAAGACAAGCTTGTAGTTGCAATTGTTCTATTTACAAGTGATATTCGTTTAAATAATAAAAGGTGAAGACAAAAGACAGATTCGACGAATTGAAGACGCAAACGACCAAAAAGCTCAAAAGTACAAAATACAATCAAAGAGGTTCCAATTATTAATGAGAAACGTCTCAAAATTATAAGAGTACAAGATTAAAAACGCAAAGTACAAGATATTAAATTGTACGCAAGGACGTTCAAAAATCCGGAACCGGGACCTGAGCCAACTCTCAACGCTCGACACAACGGACTAAAAATTACAAGTCAACTATGCACATGAATATAATATAATATATAATTAATTCTTAAAATTAATATATATATTATAATATATTTAAAAATCGTCGGCAAGAAAGGTTCCAAATTAGTGTGAGCTGGAAAAACGAACTCCGCGAGTTGCGGAGTTTGCAGTGCAAAAATTACGCGAGTCGCGGAGCTTCCCTGGACTCAAATCCCTATAAAAGGCAACGCAGTTTGATCATTTTTAATATCATATAATCTCTCTCTCTCTCAATATATACGTAATTATATATATATATAATTTATATTTTAATTTTAATTTTAATTTTAAATCCTAATAATAAGGGTATGTTAGCGAATGTTGTAAGGGTGTAAGTCGAAATTCTGTCCGTGTAACGCTACGCTATTTTTAATCATTGTAAGTTATGTTTATATTATTTTCATTAATGTCTCGTAGCTAAGTTATTATTATGCTTATTTAAGCCGAAGTAATCATGATGTTGGGCTAATTATTAAAATTAGGTAATTGGGCTTTGTACCATAATTGGGGTTTGGATAAAAGAACGACACTTATGGAAATTAGACTATGGGCTATTAATGGGTTTTATATTAACTAAACAATACCTTGTTAATTTAATATACAAACTTATAATTTGATGTATTTATATATAACCACATACGCTTGACTGGGTACGGTGGGCGGGATATCTATAAATACCAATAATTATTCATTTTACCGGACACGGAACTGGATTAATAGTTAATAGACTTGTTGAAATAGGGGTGAATTACATTCAAGGGTAATAGGTGTAATTGTTAACAAAGTAGTAAAACCTTGGTTTACACGCAGTTGATAACCTGGTGTATTCATTAAACAAAGTATTAAAACCTTGTTACAATTCGAATCCCCAATTAGTTGGAATATTTGACTTCGGGAATAAGAATAATTTGACGAAGGCTTTCGCTCTTTATATTTATGACTGATGGACTATTATGGACAAATCCGTATGGACATATTAAATAATCCAAGACAAAGAACAATTAACCCATGGGCATAAAAATAAAATCAACACGTCAAACATCATGATTACGGAAGTTTAAATAAGCATAATTCTTTTATTTCATATTTAATTTCCTTTATTTTATATTTAATTGCACTTCTAATTATCGCACTTTTATTTATTGTTATTGTATTTAATTGCACTTTTAATTATCGTACTTTTTAATTATCGCAATTTTATTTTATCGCACTTTTATTTATTGCAATTTCATTATCGTTATTTATTTTACGCTTTAAATTAAGTCTTTTATTTATTTAATATATTACATTAGGTTTTAACTGCGACTAAAGTTTTAAAAATCGACAAACCGGTCATTAAACGGTAAAAACCCCCCTTTATAATAATAATATTACTTATATATATTTGTATTTTAATAAAATAAAACTAATATAGCGTTAAGCTTTGTTTAAAAGATTCCCTGTGGACGAATCGGACTTACTAAAAACTACACTACTGTACGATTAGGTACACTGCCTATAAGTATTGTAGCAAGGTTTAAGTATATCCATTCTATAAATAAATAAATATCTTGTGTAAAATTGTATCGTATTTAATAGTATTTCCTTGTAAAATTTAATAGTATTTTATACCCCTTAGCGAAAACATCAACAACTTTGCTCAAACCTCGGTGCTATCAAGTAAGTCAAAAGATGACCATATGTAACCGGGGGTCAGGAACTTTCAGTTGACTATAAGTCTACAACCTTTCGTTTAATCCAAAACTTTATTCCCATCATGGCAACCTAGACATCATCCACATGACCGCAAGTAGCATTGAAGTTCGTATATGTCATACGTTGTCGATATGATTATAGTTTCAACTTATTATGTATGTATAGGAATACAACACATCATTAAGTTAATTCAATAATAATATAGTTCATATACATATAAGTATAATTATTTAAGTGTTTTATTATTTAACTAAATGTTATATTTTTTTATATGTATATTATAGTTATAATAGTTTAAGTTAGTATTATTAAATATTAATCATAATCTTTAACATTATCTTGTTACCTAATTATATAATATAAATTAGTAATATATATTATATAATTATAATATTATTTGTTACTTTATTTAAAAGATAATTATTAGGATATTAGTTTAATAATTAAATAGTGCACATAAATAACTAAATAATTAATTAAATGATTAGATATTTATAAAATTTTATATTTCACATTATCTACTAATCCAATATTTTAAAAAAATAATATTTAATTAATAATTATACATTACTACATTTCGCCTCATTTAGTGCCCCTCATTTAGACGTGTACATCAACTAACACGTCTAATTAAATCAAAGGAACACGTCTAATTAATTTTTTTTTAAAAGAAAACCGGAACATGTCTAAAAAATATATAGTAGAAACACGTCTAATTATAAACTTACAACACGTCTAAATAAGTATAACACCTCTATCTGGTAACCACGTATACTTAGTATTATGAGGAACACGTCTAATTGACAACACGTCTAATTAGTTTTACCAGGAACACGTCTAACTGACAATATGTCTAATAAGTTTTACCAGGAACACGTCTAAATGACAACTCGTCTAATAAGTTTTCAAGAACACGTCTAGTTAATTTACAAGACACGTCCAATTAGTTAGATGAACACGTCTAATTGAAACACGTCTAAATAAGTTACCAGCCACACCTCTAATTAACCAGACACGTCTAATATGTTACTAGTAACATCTGATTTAATCCTAAAACTAACGGAGCCCATCTGTTGCCACAACAAATTAACAGGCTTCCTGTAACAACCCAACCCGTATTAAGCCGGCCCGTAATTTTTTTTTCTTTAATACATTAATATTTAGGTCCCAATTATGTTTCCAAAACATCATTAACACGAATAATAAGTTCAATAAACTTTTAAAACATTTAATACATAGTTTAAATATCCGAACAGGCAAACACGACCCGACTATTTTAATTCCCAACAAAACCGAGCATGGTGATTGGGGATACACTACCCAATCATAATCAATACAAAAGCACATCTTCTAAAGCAACATACGCGAGTCCACTAGTTCCCACGCTTACCCGTGCCACCGCCTCCATGCAAATCTATAAAAATGTAAACAACGAGAGGGTAAGCTAACGCTTAGTGAGTGAGAATATACTACACACATATATATGCATAAAATGGACACGCCACACAATAATAAACAAATAGCACATACCGGAGCATCCAAGCATAAAGGCAAGCTAATTTAAGCATATCGTACAATCGTTATACTACAAGCTAACAATAACAACAAGGTAAGTACACCAACGACGATATGTACCACGCCGATAAGCTACACCTGGAGGGTTAGCTACAACACAACAATACGACGATATATATATATATATATATATATATATATATATATATATATATATATATATATATATATATATATATATATATATATATATATATATATATATATATATATATATATATATATAAACGTCCAAGGTTAACCCCTTAATCCAATACCAACTACCAACTACCAAATACCAAAATGAAGATTGGCCAAACTACACGAGCCTTAGTAAATCCGCATCCACACGAGACTACTATCTTCAATAACACAACAACATCGAGGTTGGCCGAACTACACGAGCCTTAGTAATCTGCAACCACAGGAGATCACTACCTCAATAAGATGACCGAACTACACGCGTCATCGTGAATCCGCATCCACATGTGACTCACTTCCCAATATCAAAACCCAAGATCCCGGGATTATACAAATCCACATCATCGGGGTCATCCAATTCACAACTCCATATCAACCCTTCGCCATTGGGGTTATATAATCCAGATCACAAGCACAAGTGATAACATATATACAAAGTGTGCACCTCGCCAAAGGTGGTCAACCAAAACGCACAACCGTGCCAATTGGACCCATACACAAGTCCATCAAATCCACCTATATGTGAAGTGAGCTCTATAGCCGAGAATCACTTCACCCAACCCGCACCCATCCTACACATACATATGCACATAGGATATTAACACTCACCTTGAAATCTTGATGGATGCAACCGAACAAATCCGCAACACGTCAATGGAACATACCTATTCCATTAACACAATACAAACCACAATTAGGGTGGACTTTCAAACCAACCCAACTAACACTTAGTATAATTTTGACCCAAATGCACTCCCAAGCACAAACTGCGCCGAAACTAATCAATAATCACTAACACAAGTGAGTATGATCCTAATACATCGATTAAACCCGAATCATAGGTGTTAAACACCTATCTTGCCCAAAATGACGCTTAAACTCTAATTTTGACCCATTTCAAAATTAGTCAACCAAATACACCCAAAATGGTTCCAACACTTCCATAATCACCAAACCTAGTGATTAAACCCAATTCCAAGTCCTAAATCATGGCCAAATCGGTTTCCAACCCAAAAACCCGCCTTCATCACTTATAAACCCAAACTCTAGTTATTATCTTCCATTAACAACTAGTGGGGTTCCATTTATAAACATACAATCAAAAGTCCCAACTTTAGATGATGAACACGAAAACGAAATTCGGAGTTAGAGCTTACCGCTAGTATCACCTTGTAGCTAAGAACGAGGAGAACAAAGTTGCCTCTTACGCTTTCGATCGAATCCCGAATCTTCCTTCCCAAAAATCCCTTAGAATCAAATGGGGTTTTGAAGTTTGAGAGGAAGATGAGAAAGAAAAGGAAGAAGAAATGAATAAAATGAGATGAGTGGATGGGATTTAAGATCCCAATCTGGCACACACGCAAAATGACCAAAATGCCCTTAAATATCTTTTAAAATTAAAAATATGGTACCAGCTTGCCAAGAACGTCGCGCCGCGGCCATCCTTTCTCGCGCCGCGACATTGTCTGGTGCCTGCTTGTCGAACCATCTGAAACTGAATTGCTTGCATTGTCGCGCCGCGACCCAGATCTCCGCGCCGCGACCCATAACCCGTTCTGATCATTTCTCGTGAACTTTAACACACGAACACGTCTCAAATCCTTCTTACACTAACCGTACGTACACAATACACCTATACATCATATACGGGGAATACGGAGTGAATTACATTCAAGGGTAATTGGTGTAATTGTTAACAAAGTAGTAAAACCTTGATTTACACGCAGTCGATAACCTGGTGTATTCATTAAACAAAGTATTAAAACCTTGTTACAATTCGAATCCCCAATTAGTTGGAATATTTGACTTCGGGAATAAGAATAATTTGACGAAGGCTTTCGCTCTTTATATTTATGACTGATGGACTATTATGGACAAATCCGTATGGACATATTAAATAATCCAGGACAAAGAACAATTAACCCATGGGCATAAAAATAAAATCAACAAGTCAAACATCATGATTACGGAAGTTTAAATAAGCATAATTCTTTTATTTCATATTTAATTTCCTTTATTTTATATTTAATTGCACTTCTAATTATCGCACTTTTATTTATTGTTATTGTATTTAATTGCACTTTTAATTAACGTACTTTTTAATTATCGCAATTTTATTTTATCGCACTTTTATTTATTGCAATTTCATTATCGTTATTTATTTTACGCTTTAAATTAAGTCTTTTATTTATTTAATATATTACATTAGGTTTTAACTGCGACTAAAGTTTTAAAAATCGACAAACCGGTCATTAAATGGTAAAAACCCCCTTTATAATAATAATATTACTTATATATATTTGTATTTTTATAAAATAAAACTAATATAGCGTTAAGCTTTGTTTAAAAGATTCCCTGTGGACGAACCGGACTTACTAAAAACTACACTACTGTACGATTAGGTACACTGCCTATAAGTGTTGTAGCAAGGTTTAAGTATATTCATTCTATAAATAAATAAATATCTTGTGTAAAATTATATCGTATTTAATAGTATTTCCTTGTAAAATTTAATAGTATTTTATACCCCTTAGCGAAAACATCAAGTATTTTTGGCGCCGCTGCTGGGAAACTTAAAATCTAGCTTAAAAGCCGGAAGCGCAACGCTATATATAAAAAAAAGATTTTTATTTTTAGTTTAATTTTATAAAAATACGCTTTTTGTAAAAATACGTTTAAAATATTCGAAAACATAAAAAGAAAACAAAAATATAAATATTTTTAAGAATTTTTTAAATATTTAAGTTTTATAAAGTTTCTTTATTTTTATTTTATAAAAATATAAGTTTTATTTAAATATTTTGTTTTTATTTAAAACAATAAAAAAACCGAAAAATAAATAAATATATAAATCTATTTTTTTAGATTGTTATTTAGAAAATTATAAAGTATTCTATTTTTATTTTAGTTTTTAAATATAAGTTTTTATTTAAATTATATAAATATTTTATATAAATATTAAAACAGAAAAATAAAAAATAAATATATATAAAAAATAAAACTGAAACCTGTCAAACGAACCCACCAAAACTGAAATTCCAAACCCCGCGACTTGCGGCGTTTGTAGCCACGAGGCACCGCGACTCGCGGAGCCGTCTGACACGGGTGACCAGAAACCCTAAAAAGCATTTATTACGGAGTAATTATTATTTATTTATTATTATTAACCCTAATTACTTAATTATTATTATAATTAGTTTTAAATTTTTAAAATAAATTGTATTTTAAATTTCTTTCTTATTTCTCGCTATTCTAGTTGTAGGACATAGATTTTGATTCTACTTCTTATCTAAATTTCTTAAAATTACGAAAATTTATTTTAAGTGGTTAAATTGATAGACATCAAAATTTTCTGGTTCGTAGTAATAGTTGGATTTGTACGTGGACCGGGTTATTGGAGCCAAATAGTCCTCAATTATATTGAGACCAAACAAATCCTGCCCCTCTGCTGCATCTTTTGGCTATTCGAAACGTGGGCAAAATCAGAAAAGTCTATTAATTGGATAACTTATATAATTTTTCTTTCCTTTTAAAAAAAAAATAGGATATTCAGTGAATGCACCGAGCAAGACGTTCACCACCTTTTGTACGTTCACCACCTGTAACTCGATCAAGACATGTAGCTAATATTGTCGCCGTTGATTTTTCTTTAGAATCGTCATCCAGTCGACCAAGTACTCCAGTTCAAATTTCCGATAATCCATTTTTTGAATCCGACCTCACAATTGAGAATCCGGAGAATATTCAGGGATGATTCATAGATCCTGAACCATTAATTTTTCCTCCGGAACCACCAATCATTCAAACAGAGATTGTTGAGGAACGAACCATTAAATCAGAATCCTCTAGTGATTCCGATTCAACAAATTCAATTATGGAGAATCTGGAACCTTTAAGTATGGAAGACCGAATGAGAGCTAAACGCACTGGCCAAGGTCAAGCGATTACTCATCCTGACATTAATGTGCCAGATTATGAAATCAAAGGACAAATTCTACACATGGTGACTAATCAATGCCAATTTAGTGGTGCGACGAAGGAAGATCCAAATGAACATCTTCGTACCTTTAATAGGATCTGCACACTATTTAAAATAAGAGAAGTTGAGGATGAACAGATATATCTCATGTTATTTCTTTGGACTTTAAAGGGAGAAGCCAAAGATTGGTTGGAATCGTTACCTGAAGGGGCGATTGATACATGGGACGTTTTAGTTGAAAAATTTCTTAAACAATTCTTTCCAGCATCTAAAGCCGTAAGACTTCAAGGAGAAATTGTTACGTTCACACAAAAACCAAATGAAACTCTATATGAGGCGTGGACAAGATTTGGAAAGTTATTGAGAGGATGTCCGCAACATGGTTTAGACACCTGTCAAATAGTACAAATATTCTACCAAGGATGCGACATCACTACAACGAAAGACATAGATATTGCAGCTGGTGGTTCTATTATGAAGAAAACCGAAACTGATGCTTACAAAATTATTAATAACACTGCTTCCCACTCACATGAGTGGCACTAAGAAAAAGATATCGTTAGATCATCTAAAGCAGCTAGAGCCGATTCTAGCCATGACTTAGATTCCATTTCCGCAAAGATAGATGCTGTCGAGAGACGAATGGAAAAGATGACTAAAGATATACACTCAATAGGAATTAGTTGTGAGCAATGTGGAGGACCACATTTGACAAAAGATTGTCTCAGTATTGAACTAACAATGGAACAAAGAGAGAATATTTCATACATAAACCAAAGGCCTGGAAATAATTATCAGAATAATTATCAACCGCCAAGACCAATTTACAATCAAAACCAGAATTATAATCGAAATATTCCATACAACAACCAACAAGGTCCTAGCAATCAACAAGTATCCAACAATACTTACAATCAGCAAAGACCTAATTTTCAAAATAAACCACCACAAACCGATGATAAAAAGCCGAATTTAGAAGATATGATGACGAAGCTAGTTGAAACTCAAACGCAGTTTTTCACATCTCAGAAACAAACTAATGAACAAAATGCTCAAGCATTTAGAAATCAACAAGCTTCTATTCAAAATTTGGAACAAGAAGTAAATAACCTATCAAGGTTAATAGGTGAAAGAAAACCGGGAAGTCTACCTAGTGATACAAATGCTAACCCCCGGAATGAAACAGCTAAAGCTATTACCACAAGAAGTGGTACAACACTTAAACCACCTGAAATACCTGTAACTTCTGATGAAGCTATTCCTACTCCACAAGAACCACAACCTGAACAAGATAAGGAAACAGAATCGGTAGTTGAAAAGGTTAATGAAGATAACACAGTTAAGGCTAAACCTTATGTTAAACCATATCAACCACCACTTCCTTACCCGAGTAAAATGAAGAAAGAGAAACTTGAAGCCGAGCAATCCAAATTCTTGGATATGTTTAAACAGATAAATGTAAATCTTCCTTTCATTGATGTGATTTCAGGAATGCCTAGATATGCTAAATTCTTGAAAGATCTAATTACAAATAGAAAGAAAATGGAAGAACTCTCGGCTGTTACTATGAATGCTAATTATTCAGCAGTGCTGTTGAATAAGATACCAGAAAAATTATCTGATCCAGGAAGTTTCACAATTCCATATTTTCTGGGTAGTCTTAGTTCAATAGAAGCATTGGCAGACTTAGGTGCTAGTATAAATTTAATGCCGTATTCACTATACACTAAACTAGACCTTGGAGAATTGAAACCAACACGAATAAGCATACAACTAGCCGATCGATCAGTAAAATATCCTAGAGGGATAATGGAGAACATGCTAGTTAAAGTTGGTACTTTAGTATTTCCAGTAGATTTTGTTGTTCTGGACATGGAAGAAGATTCTCAAGTTCCTCTAATATTAGGAAGACCATTCTTAAACACGGCTAAAGCAATGATAGACGTGTTCGGTAAGAAACTGACCCTAAGTATAGAGGACGAGAGTGTTACCTTTTCTGTTGATAAAGCAATGCAACAACCGCAATCTGCAGATGATACATGTTATTATATTCAAACTATAGAATCACATGCAGAATTGTTAGAAGAATTTCCAGAATTACAAGGAACAGGAGAATGTTCTTTAGGAGAAGGTACTGAACCAATTGATGAAACTGAAATGTTAGCTACACTAATGGTGAATGGATATGAACCAACAACAGAAGAAATTCAAATGTTAAAAGAAGAAGACAGATATCGATATAAATCATCGATAGAAGAACCACCGACATTAGAGTTAAAGCCACTTCCAAACCATTTAGAATACGCTTATTTACATGGTGAATCTGAATTACCTGTAATAATATCGTCTTCTCTTACTGAAAATGAGAAATCACAACTCATTTCTGTGTTGAAAGCTCATAAACCAGCTATTGCATGGAAGATTCATGATATCAAAGGAATAAGTCCTTCGTATTGCACACATAAAATCCTTATGGAAGAAGGTCATAAAACGTATGTGCAACGCCAACGAAGATTAAATCCTAATATGCAAGATGTTGTTAAAAAAGAAATAATTAAACTGCTAGATGCAGGTTTAATTTATCCAATTTCTGATAGTCCATGGGTAAGCCCAGTTCAATGCGTGCCTAAGAAGGGTGGCATGACTGTCATCACAAATGAGAAAAATGAGCTTATTCCTACTAGGACTGTAACAGGATGGCGTGTATGTATTGATTATAGAAAATTAAATGACGCTACCAGAAAAGATCACTTTCCCTTACCGTTCATTGATTAAATGTTGGAAAGATTAGCCGGAAATAGTTACTATTGTTTTCTTGATGGATTTTCCGGATATTTCAAATTCTAATAGCACCCGAGGACCAAGAGAAAACCACATTCACGTGCCCTTATGGTACTTTTGCTTACAAACGCATGCCATTTGGACTTTGCAACACCCCTGCAACCTTTCAAAGGTGCATGATGGCGATTTTTCACGACATGATAGAAGAATGCATGGAAGTTTTCATGGATGACTTTTCAGTCTTCGGTGATACATTTGAATCATGTCTAGTTAATCTAGAACGAATGCTTATTAGATGTGAACAATCAAATCTAGTTCTTAATTGGGAGAAATGCCATTTCATGGTTAAAGAAGGCATCGTTTTTGGATATAAAATTTCAAAAGAAGGAATTGAAGTGGATAGAGCTAAAGTAGATGTAATTTCTAAACTTCCACATCCCACCAATGTTATAGGAGTTAGGAGTTTTCTAGGGCATGTCGGTTTTTACCGACGTTTCATTAAAGATTTTTCTAAAATTGCCACTCCTATGAATAAACTCCTAGAAAAGGATGCTCCATTCATCTTTTCAGATGAATGCATCAAATCTTTTAATATTCTTAAAGAGAAACTCACTAATGCGCCGATCATGATAACACCAAATTGGAATCTACCATTTGAACTAATGTGCGATGCAAGTGATTTTGCAATGGGAGCCGTTTTAGGACAAAGGATTGAAAAACGATTTCAACCTATATATTATGCTAGTAAGACGTTACAAGGAGCACAAACAAATTACACAACTACTAAAAAAGAACTCCTTGCTATTGTCTTTGCTTTTGACAAATTTCGTTCATATCTCGTTCTAGCAAAAACGGTGGTCTATACCGACCATTCTGCTCTTAGATACCTATTTTCGAAACAAGATGCCAAACCAAGATTAATCAGTTGGATCTTACTCTTACAAGAGTTCGATATTGAAATCCGAGATAAAAGAGGAGCAGAAAATCTTGCCACTGATCATCTTTCTCGTCTTGAAAATCCCGAATTAGAAGTTCTAAATGAATCGGCCATACAAGACAACTTTCCTGATGAATATCTATTGAAGATAGATTATAACGAAATTCTATGGTTTGCAGACTATTCAAACTACTTAGTATGTGGATTCCTTGAAAAAGGATTGTCTTACCAAAAACGAAAGAAATTCTTTAGTGATATAAAACACTATTTCTGGGAAGATCCACATTTGTTTAAAAGTTGTCCAGATGGAATAATACGCCGATGTGTATTCGAAGATGAAGCCAATCAAATCTTAAACCATTGTCACACAGGACCAACAGAAGGGAATTATGGACCTCAACTAACAGCAAGAAAAGTTTATGATGCTGGATTCTATTGGCCTACAATTTAAAAAGACGCATACCTTCTTTGCAAATCCTGTGATGCTTGTCAAAGGGCCGGAAAAATAAGTCAACGTGATGAAATGCCACAAAAATGTCATTCAAGTATGTGAAGTATTTGACATTTGGGGTATTGACTTTATGGGTCCATTTCCAAAATCTCATAATAATCTCTACATTCTCGTAGCCATTGATTATGTATCTAAATGGGCAGAAGCACAAGCTCTCCCAACTAACGATGCACGAGTTGTAGTCAACTTCTTAAAATGTCTTTTTGCAAGGTTTGGAACACCGAAAGCTTTAATAAGTGATCGGGGAACTCATTTCTGTAATAATCAACTTGAGAAAGTTCTTAAAAGATATGGAGTAACTCATAAAATCTCCACCGCATATCATCCACAAACAAGTGGACAAGTTGAAAATACAAACCGAGCTTTAAAACGTATTCTAGATAAAATCGTAGGATCAAATCCGAAGTAATGGTCCATTAAATTGGAGGATGCACTCTGGGCTTTTAGAACAGCCTACAAAACTCCAATTGGAACCACACCTTTTAAACTCGTTTACGGAAAAGCATGTCATCTTCCAGTAGAAATTGAACACAAAGTATTTTGGGCTTTGAAGACATGTAATCTTGATTTACATGAAGCTGGACGTCTACGGTTAAGTCAATTAAACGAATTAGAAGAATTAAGACAAGAAGCATACAAAAATTCGTTAATCTATAAGGAAAGAACGAAGAAATGGCATGATAAAAGAATCAGAAGTTCAAAAGAATTCAAAGAAGGAGACAGAGTTCTTCTTTTCAATTCACGATTCAAGCTATTTCCTGGAAAATTGAAATCAAGATGGTCTGGACCATTCATAGTCAAAAGAGTTTTCCCATACGGAACAGTAGAATTAATAAATTCAAATGGGATTGAATTTAAAGTTAATGATCACAGAGTTAAACATTACATACATGGTCCGATGGAAGTCGGCAATGAAGTTAATCACAATTTCGATACCACAGCTAACTAAGTGTGGGGAGAATCAAGTCTTTAAAGGATAATATGTATTTCTGTTAGAGTTAGATTTTCTGTTTTTGTGTAGTTCTTGAAAATGGAACCCGAATGGTCTTTCCCTAGGAGACCCTAAAGAACTAGTCTTCTCCCCCCATTCTGAATTTTTATTTTTTTAGGTTTTTACGAAATGAAGACTTCCTGTGAACTAAACCATGGTCTAATGCTACACGCTTTGATCACTAAACGTAATAATGACACACTTCTAAGTGAAATAGTATCAGTAATCAGAGAAAAATTGGACGGAGTAAGAAAAGAATCCAGATGCGAAGATAATAAGTTACAATTTGGTAAAGGAAAATCAAAATCCGCAGCAAAAAGAAGAGCACGACACCTTGAAAGATGTCACAAATGCGGAAAATGGTCACATGGAGGTAAATGTTCAAATAATCAAACCTATTCAAACACCGAATTTGTTACTTTATGCAGAGACGGACCGTTCATATGTTTAGAAGAAAAAACACTGAATACTCGAGGTTACGCCTATGTAGCTATGGAAAATCAATTAAACCGACTATCTTATGAGTGGGATAGATCGTATCACTAAGAATACTATCTCACAGGTAAGTCTGTATAGTTTTTATTTTTATTTTTATTTTTAACCTTTTGATAATAAACGCTAATTTGTTCGCTATAAAGTATTAAATTGGTATTGAATAAAATTTGGTTTGGCGACCGAAATTATTGATATCATTCAAAAATTTATTACATCACTGCGAAATTTAACGTTTATTCTTAAGGTATAAATATCTTTAATCAATCAACACAAAATATTTCAAAAATTCGTCATGAGTTAAATTAGGTCATGGAACCGAAATTACTTTACCGAAAAGAGGGGCGCATGTTTTTGATAATATTTGATTGATTAAAGTGAGATAAAAGACAAAAAGATTTTTAATTTTATTTTTACTTTATTTTTAAAATTAATATATTTAAAATTGTAAATATTTAAAAAATTGATATTTTTAATATAAGTTTGTATGTATAAAAACAAAATTAAATTTATGTTTGGTGTGAATTTTTAATATTAATTTTTAATTTTATTCATTTTAAATTTAAGTTTGGTGTGAATTTTTAATTTTAAATATGAATTTTGAATTTTATGCATTTTAAATTTAAGTTGTGTGAATTTAAAAACCAAAATTTACTTTTTCTCATTAAGTTAAAAATATGATTTTTAAAATTCGTCGTGAGTTGAAGACTAGGTCGTTGAACCGAAATTGCTTTACCCGAGGGAGGGACGAGAACTTTTATTATCATTATTTTTAATCTTATTGAATTAAAGTATGCCAAAAACATTAAAAAACCAAAAAAAAAATCTAAGCTTTTAAAACAATCGCTACAAAAAGACAAATTTTAAAATTTTGTCGAGGGACGGATTAGGACATTGTTCCAAACGACCTCGTCCTAAATAACAAGAGAAACAAAATTTTAAAATTAATTACTTAATTGTTTTATAAGTTAAAAATTGTAAAAAAAAAAAAAAAAAAAAATTCAAACACCGCGACTCGCGGAGTTTGTAAGGGTCAAACACCGCGACTCGTGGAGGACCAAAAATACAGAAAAAAAATATAAGCTGCCCGAACAGATCAGTCAACACCCACACCCACAAAAATACTACGAAAAACCCGAAAAAACACTCTAAAATCCGAAATTTTTCACCAAAAATCATCACATTTTTTACTAAAATCATGTTGAGAAGGATGCTATCAAGGAATTACTCAAGGAAAACGGTAAATTTCTATACCTAAACACCATTTAATCCGAAAATTAGTGTTCTTGAGCAATTTTTTTCCCAATTCAATTTTGATGCTTTTTAGTGTAATTATGCTTAAATTGCTTATGTATTATGCTTGTATAACCTAGATTGATGCTATTTAACATGATTAGAAGCCTTAAACTTCAAATTTTTAGTAATATAGGGTTTGTGTTCTTGAGCAAATTTGGGGCTTTTTGATATAAACAGGTTATGGCCGATTTTTGTCATGAATTATTGCTAAATTAAGTAGTGTAACATGTTTAGGTAGTTAAATGATCCAAACTTTGAGCCTAAACATGATTTTTGAGAATTAAAGTGGACTTTTTCAAGTCTAAAATTCATGAACTTGATTTTTGAAAGATAATGCCATTTGAAACTTGTTTAATTGCTAGTAATGATTATTTTGACATGTTATTTGAGTTGAATGCTTATGAACTTGGCGAACATTTTCGTATATGCTTATTTGAAAAAGTGTAGATTTGATAAAAATATGAAAATGAGCATAAGTTTGATATAAATTGGACATGTCATTGTAATTATTTTGATTGATGATTTTGCTGACACTAATGCATATTTGGATGCACAAAATTTGTGTTTGATGTGTTTTGCAGACTGAAAGGGGTGAATCTTCATCCCAAGCTCGCAATGCTCCTCCTGAGAATGCGGAACAACAGGATGTTGATAGCTATTACAAACAAGATATACCTCATCCAGTTATGACATTTTCAGATATGCACTTGGAAGATTTGCACCGGAACTTAAGATTTGACAGACGTTGGATAGATTATCCAAAATACCAAAGGGGCTTGCATACTCTTCATTCTAAAGTTGTTGAAGTACCTAGGGTAATAGAATGGGAACCATTAGAAGCCGTAGAATTAGCCGAGCTAATTAGGGAATTACTTGCACAGAGGTATGGTAATTCTACTTTTAACGATTGGGTACGATTATTCAACATGCGTAGACCTGTATATAAAGTATGGTGTGAAGAATTATTGTGTAGTATAGAAATAAATGATCGGGTAGCTAGTTTAACCGATCGATCTTTTATTAGATTTTTGTTAGGAGGTTCGATGCGCCACATGTCTTTACTAGACATGGCTCAGGCCTTACGTATATATACGCCTGAGGAGTTAGCATCTGCCGATTGTCGAGGGTTGATATTGAACGGTAGGAAAATTGATGAAAATTTTGATACGCATGGTGTATGGAGTCAAATGACTAGCCATCACCGATTTAAAGGGGGAAATTACTCTTATTTGGATATAGATAGAGCTGAATTAAGAGTAATCCATAGGTTTTTAGCCAACTCGATTACACAACGAGGTAAGAATAAGGAAAAGGTAAATGAACAGGATTTGTTTTACCACATGTGTATTCGAGACCCACAAAGCGCTGTAAGTATACCTTATTGTGTGGGTTATTATTTATTAGCTATGGTTAGAGGGATGAGACCGCACAGTATAATAGGGAGGTGGTATATTTATTACTTTGATTGCTGAATATCTCAATGTGGATATAAGTCGGGGGGGATTATTAATCGAAGAACCAGAACCGCACGATACAATTGGTTTAAATGTATATCATGGTGCAAAGGTTTTGAAAAGGCGAAATAACGCCGCAGTAAGATATAATGGAAGACATCCACAGGTTGAGAGAAATCAACAGCCAGGTAATGTGGGAGGGGGAAATGAAATGACAGAAATGCAAAGGTTTATAGCTTCACAAGAGTATGAAAATGCTAGACATCGAGCATTTGAAGATTGGCAAGTTCATCAAAACCAAATCATAGCTCATTGCCAACATGTAGGTAGAAACTATATTCCTACTCCATCGCCCATATTTTCTCCCTGGTCTATAGAGATGCAACCACCGTATCCTACTTATAACCCAACTGAAGCATTTTATAACACATACGGTTATGCATGGAACCCCTACTGGTATCAGTAACAACCCTAGTCTACTTAGTTTTATTTATTTTATTATTTGTAATGTTGATACATTTAATACTTATGTTAATATTGTAATAGTTTTTATAAATTTCTAACTTTTATTATTAGATTTTAATAATTTTTGAATTTGGGGTAATATACCAAACTTCAAAAATATGTATATATGTTTGCAGTTTATCTTATGTACACAACAGGGTAAAACAACGCATTTTCAAAGACTGGCATTAAGTTCAGCAAAAACAACTAATTTTGATGACAAGATGCAAAATAAATGTGATATAACAACAAGACGGAATGAACATTTGATGTGCACCATTTATCATTCAGCAAACAAACGCCAATATGTTTGGAAACTTTGGTAAAATTTAATCATTTTTCTACGCTAATCACCCTCAATAATTTAAATTGTTACTGATTTCTTGCAAATAAGGGCATTGTAAGATCTTAAGTGTGGGAAGAGGTTAAATTCTTTCGGAATTTTAAAATTTTTTACTTTATACACTTGGTTACCATTAGAAATACTAGTAAAGCAGTAGTTGTATTAGAATCTAGTGCTCTCTGATAATAAAGAACATCCCTAGTCTTATATACTGACTACCCAATTCTAGTAAAATTTTTCAAAATTTTCAATTAAATGAACTCAAAATCATGTTTATACATATTTATGAACGATAAAACTAGGTGTTAACACCGAAATTATTGTTACCTCGGAAAGGACATAAATTGAGAAACAACCCAAAATGTTTAGAATTCATTTAAGAATGGAATAGAGGAAAATAAAAAGGCAAAGAAAAGAAAATAAAGGCCAAGTGTGGGAAATTTTTACCAAGTTATTCAAAATATAAATCACATATTTCTGTAACAAATAATTGAAAATACTTTTGTTTTGAACGATAATTAACTATTTTACCCGATTTACTGTAAGAAAGATGGATCTACACGATGAATCAATTCCATCATTAAAAGGAAGTAAAGTTTTCCGAAAAAGACACCCGCTTCTTGATTTAGGTCATGAAGTTGTCGTTCAGACCAGCTGTAGGTTGACAAAAAATCTAGAAAAGTCATCACTAAAATCAGCAGGAAATCCACGGACCTCAGCATCAAACAGGGTCGCCAAGTGGTCAGACTTATCCTAACCATGAGAGGATCTGTCTTGTAAAATGGGGAGGACGCCGTGCAAATTAGCTGGATAAGACTAATGAATCAGATCCCCAGAAAGGATAATCTCCTTAAAGATCAAAAATCAGCTTTTAAGACTGATATTACTCAATCCTAGAGATTGACCTTAAAGATTGAGAATTACAAACTCATGGAATTCAATGATATCTAAACTCGAGCTTGAACGAGAAAATATTTTGATCAAAAATTACAAACCGATTTGTTTTCTGAAAACCTATTTTCAATGCGTTCATTACCGTTGAATGTAAAATCCTAGGAATTCACCTGGAATTCATTAGGTCACGTGAACCAAATCAGGTGTCAACCGTAAGAACGGTGGTTGCATAGCATGGTCAAAGACAGGACCTTGTGCCTGACCGAAAAATTATAAGGGTGAGCTTTACTATTGCTCCTACAAAGGATAGTAATTGCGTCCGACACGTTATAGACCATAATTAAAAGCATGTCAGGGGACATTGCCTTAAACAGTGCTTGTTCAACGCTTTCCTTTACAACCAGACGGTAGTTTACCGAAAGGTAATATACGGAACAAGTAAACTGGATGTGTTGCTTTCCCAATACAAGGTTAGCAAGTGGGTGACACAAAACCATAAGTTTTGAGCCAAAATTTTCAAATCTAAAACCCACCAAACCCACAAAAAGAATTTGCAAACACCGGTGAAGGGTTATTCCGGAAAACTTATCTAGGGTAAAAGCTAGATTTAATTTTCAAAAGTTCAAATATTTTCATAAAGATCCAATTTCTTAATGGATCTAAATTTTTATAGTCATGTGAGACTGTAAACCACATCGTTACTACCATTGTTTATACCGCCGTAAAGAAATCACTGATGTACAAAGTATGAAAAATAAAGAAGCGATTCTAGTATTTCAAGACTATATTGCTTGAGGACAAGCAACGCTCAAATGTGGGAATATTTGATAATGCTAAAAATGAACATATATTTCATAGCATTATTCCTCAAGAAAGACAAGCTTGTAGTTGCAATTGTTCTATTTACAAGTGATATTCGTTTAAATAATAAAAGGTGAAGACAAAAGACAGATTCGACGAATTGAAGACGCAAACGACCAAAAAGCTCAAAAGTACAAAATACAATCAAAGAGGTTCCAATTATTAATGAGAAACGTCTCAAAATTACAAGAGTACAAGATTCAAAATGCAAAGTACAAGATATTAAATTGTACGCAAGGACGTTCGAAAATCCGAAATCGGGACCTGAGCCAACTCTCAACGCTCGACGCAACGGACTAAAAATTACAAGTCAACTATGCACATGAATATAATATAATATATAATTAATTCTTAAAATTAATATATATATTATAATATATTTAAAAATCGTCGGCAAGAAAGGTTCCAAATTAGTGTGAGCTGGAAAAATGAACTCCGCGAGTTGCGGAGTTTGCAGTGTAAAAATTACGCGAGTCGCGGAGCTTCCCTGGACTCAAATCCCTATAAAAGGCAACGCAGTTTGATCGTTTTTAATATCATATAATCTATCTCTCTCTCAATATATACGTAATTATATATATATATAATTTATATTTTAATTTTAATTTTAATTTTAAATCCTAATAATAAGGGTATGTTAGCGAATGTTGTAAGGGTGTAAGTCGAAATTCTGTCCGTGTAACGCTACGCTATTTTTAATCATTGTAAGTTATGTTTATATTATTTTCATTAATGTCTCGTAGCTAAGTTATTATTATGCTTATTTAAGCCGAAGTAATCATGATGTTGGGCTAATTATTAAAATTAGGTAATTGGGCTTTGTACCATAATTGGGGTTTGGATAAAAGAACGACACTTGTGAAAATTAGACTATGGGCTATTAATGGGTTTTATATTAACTAAACAATACCTTGTTAATTTAATATACAAACTTATAATTTGACGTATTTATATATAACCACATACGCTTGACTGGGTACGGTGGGCGGGATATCTATAAATACCAATAATTATTCATTTTACCGGACACGGAACTGGATTAATAGTTAATAGACTTGTTGAAATAGGGGTGAATTACATTCAAGGGTAATAGGTGTAATTGTTAACAAAGTAGTAAAACCATGGTTTACACGTAGTTGATAACCTGGTGTATTCATTAAACAAAGTATTAAAACCTTGTTACAATTCGAATCCCCAATTAGTTGGAATATTTGACTTCGGGAATAAGAATAATTTGACGAAGGCTTTCGCTCTTTATATTTATGACTGATGGACTATTATGGACAAATCCGTATGGACATATTAAATAATCCAGGACAAAGAACAATTAACCTATGGGCATAAAAATAAAATCAACACGTCAAACATCATGATTACGGAAGTTTAAATAAGCATAATTCTTTTATTTCATATTTAATTTCCTTTATTTTATATTTAATTGCACTTCTAATTATCGCACTTTTATTTATTGTTATTGTATTTAATTGCACTTTTAATTATCGTACTTTTTAATTATCGCAATTTTATTTTATCGCACTTTTATTTATTGCAATTTCATTATCGTTATTTATTTTACGCTTTAAATTAAGTCTTTTATTTATTTAATATATTACATTAGGTTTTAACTGCGACTAAAGTTTTAAAAATCGACAAACCGGTCATTAAACGGTAAAAACCCCCCTTTATAATAATAATATTACTTATATATATTTGTATTTTAATAAAATAAAACTAATATAGCGTTAAGCTTTGTTTAAAAGATTCCCTGTGGACGAACCGGACTTACTAAAAACTACACTACTGTACGATTAGGTACACTGCCTATAAGTGTTGTAGCAAGGTTTAAGTATATCCATTCTATAAATAAATAAATATCTTGTGTAAAATTGTATCGTATTTAATAGTATTTCCTTGTAAAATTTAATAGTATTTTATACCCCTTAGCGAAAACATCAACAACTTTGCTCAAACCTCAGTGCTATCAAGTAAGTCAAAAGATGACCATATGTAACCGGGGGTCAGGAACTTTCAGTTGACTATAAATCTACAACCTTTCGTATAATCCAAAACTTTATTCCCATCATGGCAACCTAGACATCATCCACATGACCGTAAGTAGCGGTGAAGTTCGTATAAGTTATACGTTGTCGATATGATTATAGTTTCAACTTATTATGTATGTATAGGAATACAACACATCATTAAGTTAATTCAATAATAATATAGTTCATATACATATAAGTATAATTATTTAAGTGTTTTATTATTTAAATAAATGTTATATTTTTATATATGTATATTATAGTTATAATAGTTTAAGTTAGTATTATTAAATATTAATCATAATCTTCAACATTATCTTGTTACCTAATTATATAATATAAATTAGTAATATATATTATATAATTATAATATTATTTGTTACTTTATTTAAAAGATAATTATTAGGATATTAGTTTAATAATTAAATAGTGCACATAAATAACTAAATAATTAATTAAATGATTAGATATTTATAAAATTTTATATTTCACATTATCTACTAATCCAATATTTTTAAAAAATAATATTTAATTAATAATTATACACTACTACATTTCGCCTCATTTAGTGCCCCTCATTTAGACGTGTACATCAACTAACACGTCTAATTAAATCAAAGGAACACGTCTAATTAATTTTTTTTTAAAAGAAAACCGGAACACGTCTAAAAAATATATAGTAGGAACACGTCTAATTATAAACTTACAACACGTCTAAATAAGTATAACACCTCTAACTGGTAACCACGTATACTTAGTATTACGAGGAACACGTCTAATTGACAACACGTCTAATTAGTTTTACCAGGAACACGTCTAACTGACAATATGTCTAATAAGTTTTACCAGGAACACGTCTAAATGACAACTCGTCTAATAAGTTTTCAAGAACACGTCTAGTTAATTTACAAGACACGTCCAAATAGTTAGATGAACACGTCTAATTGAAACACGTCTAAATAAGTTACCAGCCACACCTCTAATTAACCAGACACGTCTAATATGTTACTAGTAACATCTGATTTAATCCTAAAACTAACGGAGCCCATCTGTTGCCACAACAAATTAATACGCTTCCTGTAACAACCCAACAAGTATTAAGCCGGCCCGTAATTTTTTTTTCTTTAATACATTAATATTTAGGTCCCAATTATGTTTCCAAAACATCATTAACACGAATAATAAGTTCAATAAACTTTTAAAACATTTAATACATAGTTTAAATATCCGAACAGGCAAACACAACCCGACTATTTTAATTCCCAACAAAACTGAGCATGGTGATTGGGGATACGCTACCCAATCATAATCAATACAAAAGCACATCTTCTAAAGCAACATACGCGAGTCCACTAGTTCCCACGCTTACCCGTGCCACCGCCTCCATGCAAATCTATAAAAATGTAAACAACGAGAGGGTAAGCTAACGCTTAGTGAATGAGAATATACTACACACATATATATGCATAAAATGGACACGCCACACAATAATAAACAAATAGCACATACCGGAGCATCCAAGCATAAAGGCAAGCTAATTTAAGCATACCGTACAATCGTTATACTACAAGCTAACAATAACAACAAGGTAAGTACACCAACGACGATATGTACCACGCCGATAAGCTACACCCGGAGGGTTAGCTACAACACAACAATACGACGATATATATATATATATATATATATATATATATATATATATATATATATATATATATATATATATACATATATATATATAAACGTCCAAGGTTAACCCCTTAACCAAATACCAACTACCAACTACCAAATACCAAAATGAAGATTGGCCGAACTACACGAGCCTTAGTAAATCCGCATCCACACGAGACTACTATCTTCAATAACACAACAACATCGAGGTTGGCCGAACTACATGAGCCTTAGTAATCCGCAACCAGGGGAGATCACTACCTCAATAAGATGACTGAACTACACGCGTCATCGTGAATCCGCATCCACACGTGACTCACTTCCCAATATCAAAACCCACGATCCCGGGATTATACAAATCCACATCATCGGGGTCATCCAATTCACAACTCCATATCAACCCTTCGCCATTGGGTTATGTAATCCAGATCACAAGCACAAGTGATAACGTATATACAAAGTGTGCACCTCGCCAAAGGTGGTCAACCAAAAAACACAACCGTGCCAATTGGACCCATAAACAAGTCCATCAAATCCACCTATATGTGAAGTGAGCTCTATAGCCGAGAATCACTTCACCCAACCCGCACCCATCCTATACATACATATGCACATAGGATATTAACACTCACCTTGAAATCTTGATGGATGCAACCGAACAAATCCGCAACACGTCAATGGAACGTACCTATTCCATTAACACAATACAAACCACAATTAGGGTGGACTTTCAAACCAACCCAACTAACACTTAGTATAATTTTGACCCAAATGCACTCCCAAGCACAAACCGCGCCGAAACTAATCAATAATCACTAACACAAGTGAGTATGATCCTAATACATCGATTAAACCCGAATCATAGGTGTTAAACACCTATCTTGCCCAAAATGACACTTAAACTCTAATTTTGACCCATTTCAAAATTAGTCAACCAAATACACCCAAAATGGTTCCAACACTTCCATAATCACCAAACCTAGTGATTAAACCCAATTCCAAGTCCTAAATCATGGCCAAATTGGTTTCCAACCCAAAACCCGCCTTCATCACTTATAAACCCAAACTCTAGTTATTATCTTCCATTAACAACTAGTGGGGTTCCATTTATAAACATACAATCAAAAGTCCCAACTTTAGATGATGAACACGAAAACGAAATTCGGAGTTAGAGCTTACCGCTAGTATCACCTTGTAGCTAAGAACGAGGAGAACAAAGTTGCCTCTTACGCTTTCGATCGAATCCCGAATCTTCCTTTCCAAAAATCCCTTAGAATCAAATGGGGTTTTGAAGTTTGAGAGGAAGATGATAAAGAAAAGGAAGAAGAAATGAATAAAATGAGATGAGTGGATGGGATTTAAGATCCCAATCTGGCACACACGCGAAATGACCAAAATGCCCTTGAATATCTTTTAAAATTACAAATATGGTACCAGCTTGCCAGGAACGTCGCGCCGCGGCCATCCTTTCTCTCGCCGCGACATTAGGCGCTGTCTGGTGCCTGCTTGTCGAGCCATCTGAAACTGAATTGCTTGCATTGTCGCGCCGCGACCCAGATCTCCGCGCCGCGACCCATAACCCGTTCTGATCATTTCTCGCATATTTGAACTTTAACACACGAACACGTCTCAAATCCTTCTTACACTAACCGTAGGTACACGATACACCTATACATCATATACGGGGAATACGGGGTGTTACAACTCTCCCCCACTCAGATTCGATCACGTCCTCGTGATCCTAATCACTTAACCAATCTGACCCTACACGCTATGGTTCTCAACTAAATGTTTCAATTCGGCTTCCAACACATTTCCCGTTAACCCAAAGATTAATCCATTAACTAAATACACACTTGCACGCATTCTGATACGTGCAATACACGCAACAACTGAAGTCTACAACGTCACTTAGAATACGCGAAATCGCCACGTATTCTTCCAACTCCTCTAGGCAATTCTTCTCAAAGAGTTACCCTTAACAACTAAATCGTCACCCGCGATTTATTAAAATCCACAAATCCGTGCACAAGAACTTGCTCATTCCCTCACATCGGGAAAACTCAACCAATCTCGTACCGAGATATCACCCTTTAGCGTACCCTACCAAGTACAATGCTAAAAATAACCACGTCTCAACATAAGATCAACAATCAAACCGATGAAGACCAAACAAAAGCGAACCCTTACGGATAACACTTACCACCTGACAACCCTTGTAGTGCTCAAACACGGCTATTACGCAACTACCGCAACCTCATAATAAAAACGATAGCCCCCAAAACGACTATGGCAATGCTAAACCCAAGGTGTACAAAATCGACTATTGTCACACCCGTAAAAACATGTGAGCGAAACACGGCTATCACATCACTAATCACACAACATGGCCCTCACGACCCCACCATTGGCGTATAAAACAACCAATAGTTCCCACACCCAACAACATGAAGGCTGGCTGAAACTACACGTGCCTTAGTGGATCCGCACCACACGTGACTCACTACCTTCACCGCAACAACAATCGGGATTGGCCGAACTACACGCGCCCTAGTGAATCCGAACTACACGAGAGTCACTATCCCAATAGAATGACCGCATCCACATGTGTCATTTTGAATCCGAACTACACGCGACTCACTTCTCAAATCTCAACACAGGAATGGTACTCGAATTTCCCACAGGTGTTCATAACAACCGTTAGTGTACAACAACATATATCACTAACTTGGACAACACATATCCGTTCATAAAATCCGTTAGTATACAACGACATATATCACTAACTCGGACAACACATATCCTTTCATAAGATCCGTTAGTGTACAACGACATATATCACTAACTCGGACAACACATATCCGTTCATAAAATCCGTTAGTGTACAACGACATATATCACTAACTTGGACAACACATATCCGTTCATAAAATCCATTAGTGTACAACGACATATGTCACTAACTAGGACAACACATATCCTTTTCATAAGATCCGTTAGTGTACAACGACATATATCACTAACTCGAACAACACATATCCGTTCGAACAAATAAATACATTATACACATACATGTATACTTATTTCACTCACTTGAAAATCCTAGCACATGCATCACACGTACGTGTACACATCGCCACCACAATCGAGCAAGAACCACCTATATCGCACATAGGCTCAAACAATAATTCTCTAAAAGAGAATCCACACACATCCCTTAACCGAGGGATCTCACCTTGCTCGTCAAACACTTCCATTATCTCTCAACGAGATTTATCACATTACCACCTTGGTGATAATTTAGATCCAAAATAATAAGTACAATTTAACCGAAATTGTACTCTACCACAAATCGACCAAATCTAGGTCCCGACACAAATTTCGGATCTACTAAAAGCATCATCCGAAATCTCACACTAAAACCTCCTCGTGCGGGAGTGTAACTCCCCCACTCGGAACTACGTTCCATAACCCCATCTTGTACACCCGTACAATGCTACCAAAGGTAGACTTTACTAACAATTGGGTTTACACGACCCATCACCACACCTTGCTCCAACCTTGAGCACACGAAGGATTTTAACCTATCCCTAAACACTTCGAACGAAGAGTTTACCACAAGTATTCAAACTTTACTCTCGCAATTATCCAATTGTTATAGTTTGCCAAATTCCCACCTAGTCACTCATATACCTAAGGGTTTCTCTCTGGTACCCTAAGTACAATGTAACCGCAACACCATCGGAGTTGAACCCTACGCTAGTATGTATAAAAGAGGCACCTATCATTGCGTTCCATAGAATCCATTACCAACACTCATCGAGATTCAGAACACTCGATCTCAAGGGTTTCATCCACCCGACGAACCTCACGGTTCATTAACTTCAACACGAGAGTGAACACGCTCTAACATCCGAACACCAAAGCCCATGCCCATGGCTTGGTAGAAACATTTCCCAACACTAAGGAATGCTTGGTTGTACCAAGTCTTACGCCCTTCGCCCATTAATCAGAACGCCACCGTAGGGTAATCCCATTAGGAATGTCACCCATAACAACAATATGCACAACACAATGCAATCAACAAACCCGTACACATCGGCACATAAATAAATAATCAAAGGACATTTTTTATATATAAAACGAAAAGTACCTTAACGCCTTCTCGCCACACCCGTCCCCGCTAACTCGGGACACTCCGACTTACGATGTCCTTCTTCTTGGCAATTGAAGCACACTGTGCCATCGTCCTTTAGCACCGAACATTCCCAAGACTTGTGACCCCTTATGCCACAATTGTAACATCTAGACGCACTAGAATCCGATATACTTGTCCGTATACCACCCGTGCTCACACTTGCACCCTTACTTGGAGCACCATACGAAACAACCCTTCTCTTACTTGAAGGTTCACCAATCTTTGATCGCGAATACGACTCGAAACCCCTAGCCACGGCGAATAATTCCGCAAACGATTTCGCCTGACCTCTGCTAATTTTGTTCTTCAAGTCATCATTCAAAGTCCGATAGAAATCTTCCATCAACAAATGATCATTCCCCACATACTCCGGGCAAAAACGAGCCTTCGCCATAAAGGTCGTGTTGAGAGTATTCAAATCCATAGAACCCTGTTGCAAATTTCGCAACTCATTACGCAATTCTGACAAGTAGGATGAAGTCCGGAACTCCTCGAAGAATTCCTTCTTAAATTCGTCCCACGATAACGCCATAAACGATTCCCCACTGACAAGATCAATCTTACCATCCAACCAATCCTTTGCCCTACCCCGCAACAAGCTAATAGCGAGTCTTGTCCTCTTCTCGGGAGGGCATTCAATAGTACGAAAGCATCCTTCGACATCCGAGATCCATGTTGTGCTTACCAAAGGATCCGGTTTCCTGTCATACATCGGGGGTTTAGTCCTCATGAAGCTCTTATGACAACGCTCCATTTCACCCCTACTTTGAAATTCGGTACTTCCTATCCATTTCTTCTCGAAATGCACCTATTTGCTCCGCCACGGCGGCCGCAACTCTAGTGTTAAACTCGTCGTTATTCGTCTCGATCTCGTTTCACGTCATCATTCTAAAGAATGAAAAACGATTAGTCCACGATCGTATAAAACAACACGCACAACACCGCCCCATCTTGCTAAATACTCGTCGTACATCACTTGTTAGACACGATTTGCACCCGTAATAAGGTTTGTAAGTCCTTATTACCCACACACGCCGTATCGACTTGTTAGTACAATGACCGCCTCGCTTGATGATATAACCAACACCAACAAAGATCTTACGCGATATAACACATGCAAGAAAATAATATCACAACATAAGGCACAATCCTAGTTAGTTCACCTACGCGCTAAAGCATTAACCAAGTTGCCGTCCGACCCGTTCACCTACAAGTGTAGTGACCCGAACTTTTCCATGTTTATATATATATTAAATGAAATTGTTATTTACATGATTAAGTGTTTCCAACATGTTAAGCAATCAAACTTGTTAAGACTTGATTAATTGAAATAGGTTTCATATAGACAATTGACCACCCAAGTTGACCGGTGATTCACGAACGTTAAAACTTGTAAAAACTATACGATGACATATATATGGTTATATATATAGTTAACATGATTTTATTATAAGTATGTATCTCATTAGGTATTTTAACAATGAGTTATATACATAAAAATGAGACTATTAATTTAAGAAACTCGAAAACGATATATATAACGATTATCGTTATAACAACGTCTTACTAGGTACATATGAATCATATTAAGATATTGATACACTTGGTTAATTATGTTAAATGATAAGTAAATATATTATTAAGTGTATTAACAATGAAATACATATGTAAAAATAAGACTACTAACTTAATGATTTCGAAACGAGACATATATGTAACGATTATCGTTGTAACGACATTTAACTGTATATATATCATACTAAGATATATTATATATCATAATATCATGATAAAATAACAATTTAACATCTCATTTGTTATAATAAACAATGGGTTAACAACATTCAACAAGATCGTTAACCTAAAGGTTTCAAAACAACATTTACATGTAACGACTAACGATGACTTAACGACTCAGTTAAAATGTATATACATGTAGTGTTTTAATATGTATTCATACACTTTTGAAAGACTTCAAGACACTTATCAAAATACTTATACTTAACAAAAATGCTTACAATTACATCCTCGTTCAGTTTCATCAACAATTTTACTCGTATGCACCCGTATTCGTACTCGTACAATACACAGCTTTTAGATGTATGTACTATTGGTATATACACTCCAATGATCAGCTCTTAGTAGCCCATGTGAGTCACCTAACACATGTGGGAACCATCATTTGGCAACTAGCATGAAATATCTCATAAAATTACAAAAATATGAGTAATCATTCATGACTTATTTACATGAAAACAAAATTACATATCCTTTATATCTAATCCATACACCAACGACCAAAAACACCTACAAACACTTTCATTCTTCAATTTTCTTCATCTAATTGATCTCTCTCAAGTTCTATCTTCAAGTTCTAAGTGTTCTTCATAAATTCTACAAGTTCTAGTTACATAAAATCAAGAATACTTTCAAGTTTGCTAGCTCACTTCCAATCTTGTAAGGTGATCATCCAACCTCAAGAAATCTTTGTTTCTTACAGTAGGTTATCATTCTAATACAAGGTAATAATCATATTCAAACTTTGGTTCAATTTCTATAACTATAACAATCTTATTTAAAGTGATGATCTTACTTGAACTTGTTTTCGTGTCATGATTCTGCTTCAAGAACTTAGAGCCATCCAAGGATCCGTTGAAGCTAGATCCATTTTTCTCTTTTCCAGTAGGTTTATCCAAGGAACTTAAGGTAGTAATGATGGTCATAACATCATTCGATTCATACATATAAAGCTATCTTATTCGAAGGTTTAAACTTGTAATCACTAGAACATAGTTTAGTTAATTCTAAACTTGTTCGCAAATAAAAGTTAATCCTTCTAACTTGACTTTTAAAATCAACTAAACACATGTTCTATATCTATATGATATGCTAACTTAATGATTTAAAACCTGGAAACACGAAAAACGCCGTAAAACCGGATTTACGCCGTCGTAGTAACACCGCGGGCTGTTTTGGGTTAGTTAATTAAAAACTATGATAAACTTTGATTTAAAAGTTGTTATTCTGAGAAAATGATTTTTATTATGAACATGAAACTATATCCAAAAATTATGGTTAAACTCAAAGTGGAAGTATGTTTTCTAAAATGGTCATCTAGACGTCGTTCTTTCGACTGAAATGACTACCTTTACAAAAACGACTTGTAACTTATTTCTCCGACTATAAACCTATACTTTTCTGTTTAGATTCATAAAATAGAGTTCAATATGAAACCATAGCAATTTGATTCACTCAAAACGGATTTAAAATGAAGAAGTTATGGGTAAAACAAGATTGGATAATTTTTCTCATTTTAGCTACGTGAAAATTGGTAACAAATCTATTCCAACCATAACTTAATCAACTTGTATTGTATATTATGTAATCTTGAGATACCATAGACACGTATACAATGTTTTGACCTATCATGTCGACACATCTATATATATTTCGGAACAAACATAGACACTCTATATGTGAATGTTGGAGTTAGCTATACAGGGTTGAGGTTGATTCCAAAATATATATAGTTTGAGTTGTGATCAATACTGAGATACGTATACACTGGATCGTGGATTGATTCAAGATAATATTTATCGATTTATTTCTGTACATCTAACTGTGGACAACTAGTTGTAGGTTACTAACGAGGACAGCTGACTTAATAAACTTAAAACATCAAAATATATTAAAAGTGTTGTAAATATATTTTGAACATACTTTGATATATATGTATATATTGTTATAGGTTCGTGAATCAACCGGTGGTCAAGTCTTACTTCCCGACGAAGTAAAAAAATCTGTGAAAGTGAGTTATAGTCCCACTTTTAAAATCTAATATTTTTTAGATGAGAATACATGCAGGTTTTATAAATGATTTACAAAGTAGACACAAGTACGTGAAACTACATTCTATGGTTGAATTATTGAAATCGAATATGCCCCTTTTTATTAAGTCTGGTAATCTAAGAATTAGGGAACAGACACCCTAATTGACGCGAATCCTAAAGATAGATCTATTGGGCCTAACAAACCCCATCCAAAGAACCGGATGCTTTAGTACTTCGAAATTTATATCATATCCGAAGGGTGTCCCGGAATGATGGGGATATTCTTATATATGCATCTTGTTAATGTCGGTTACCAGGTGTTCACCATATGAATGATTTTTATCTCTATGTATGGGATGTGTATTGAAATATGAAATCTTGTGGTCTATTATTATGATTTGATATATATAGGTTAAACCTATAACTCACCAACATTTTTGTTGACGTTTTAAGCATGTTTATTCTCAGGTGATTATTAAGAGCTTCCGCTGTCGCATACTTAAATAAGGACGAGATTTGGAGTCCATGCTTGTATGATATTGTGTAAAAACTGCATTCAAGAAACTTATTTTGTTGTAACATATTTGTATTGTAAACCATTATGTAATGGTCGTGTGTAAACAGGATATTTTAGATTATCATTATTTGATAATCTACGTAAAGCTTTTTAAACCTTTATTGATGAAATAAAGGTTATGGTTTGTTTTAAAATGAATGCAGTCTTTGAAAAACGTCTCATATAGAGGTCAAAACCTCACGACAAAATCAATTAATATGGAACGTTTTTAATCAATAAGAACGGGACATTTCAGTTGGTATCCGAGCGTTGGTCTTAGAGAACCAGAAAATTTGCATTAGTGTGTCTTATCGACCGTGTTTTCTTTAAAAATGATTGCTTAACATTTTTGTTGGAAACTATATATTTTTAACATATGAATATTATGTGATATATTAATCTCTTAACGTGTTTGATATTATGTGATAGATGTCTACCTCTAGAACAAGTCCTATTGACTCACCTAATAATAATGAAGAGTCAAATGTAAATTGGAATGATTCGTGGACTGATTCACAAGTTCCCGAAGAGGAACCGGAAGAAGAGTCGGAACCGGAAGAAGAATCGGAACCGGAAGAAGAATCGGAACCGGAAGAAGAATCGGAACCGGTGGGGGAAATAATAAAACGGTAAAGTAAAAGAGAATCCTCAACCAACCGACCAAGGTTAATTGTGGTCAATGGTGTTTCCGCCAAGGAAGCAAAATATTGGGAGGATTACCAATTCTCCGATGAATCGGATTCCGACGAGAATTCCAATGATGTTATAGAAATTACCCCAACTGAATTTAAAAAGGCAAAAGAAAATAATAAGGGAAAGGGCATAAAAATAGAGAAATCTAATTCCAACCCCGATGAACTTTATATGTATCGTCTACCCCCGAAGTCCTTAAGTTGTAACAATGACCCAGGAACCTCTAAACCACCAGGTTTTTCTAAACCAATGTGGACAACGACGGCTCGTATTAGGGGAACATCATATATCCCTAGAAACTTGGCAAAACGAACCAAAACCGAAGACGAAGAAACGAGCGAGTCGGAATAAGATAGTTGTATTTGTGTGGTGTAATATATGTAATATAGTGTTCTTATGCTTTATGATATATGTAAAAATTGCTTGTATTAATAAGTATTTTTTATGAATCTAACTCTTGTCTATTTTACAGTTTAAAAACACAAAATGGATAGACAACCCAATATTTTAAGAGACCTACCCGGAGACATGATTGATGAAATCTTGTCTAGAGTCGGCCAGAATTCCTCGGCACAACTATTTAAGGCAAGATCAGTTTGTAAGACATTCGAAGAACGTTCCAAGAATGTCTTGGTTTATAAGAGACTTTCGTTTGAAAGATGGGGGATAGCACATTGGGAAACCCATAAGTTACGATGTGTTTACTTTGACGCATATATTGCGGGGAACCCAAATGCTATTTTACGCAACGGGTTAAGAAATTATTTTGACTCAATATATCCGAATATTGGACTTCGTGATTTAGAAAAAGCGGCTAACATGCAACATAAAGAAGCATGTTATGCTTACGGATTAGTAATGTTCGCTTCTCACCAAAGTGAGAACAAGAACATCGGGCTACAACTATTAAACAAAACGTTTCCACAAGTGACGGAGTCGGTAATTGGGGTAAGAAATGAGGTTTTTAGATTGTTACGGGACTGTTGGACATTACGTAACCCTCGTCCTTTTGACGATGTTACAACACGCTGTCTTATCAACGGCCATAACGGTTATGTTCCACAAGACCAAGGATGGGAAGTAATCCTAGTAAAACCAGAATGCATGACTTGTTTCTGGACGTATGAATTACGTGTCTTTATTGTCTTTGCTGAACGACTTGTGTACTAGCTAGAATTATCTTCACAACTATCTTGTATCAAAGTTATTGTGTGCTATATTTCATGCTTTATGTAAAATAAGCGGTATTGTAAGTTTGTAAAATATTGTATAAAAGTTTGAACGCGAAATATTATTATAATCAGTTTTTCATATAGAATTGTAGTAGTTGATGAAATGTCCCGTTCTTATTGATTAAAAACGTTCCATAATAATTGATTTCTTTGCGAGGTTTTGACCTCTATATGAGACGTTTTTCAAAGACTGCATTCATTTTTAAAACAAACCATAACCTTTATTTCATAAATAAAGGTTTAAAAAGCTTTACGTAGATTATCAAATAATGATAATCTAAAATATCCTGTTTACACACGACCATTACATAATGGTTTACAATACAAATATGTTACATCGAAATCAGTTTCTTGAATGCAGTTTTTACACAATATCATACAAACATGGACTCCAAATCTTGTCCTTATTTTAGTATGCAATAGCGGAAGCTCTTAATATTCACCTGAGAATAAACATGCTTTAAACGTCAACAAAAATGTTGGTGAGTTATAGGTTTAACCTATATATATCAAATCGTAACAATAGACCACAAGATTTCATATTTCAATACACATCCCATACATAGAGATAAAAATCATTCATATGGTGAACACCTGGTAACCGACAATAACAAGATGCATATATAAGAATATCCCCATCATTCCGGGACACCCTTCGGATATGATATAAATTTCGAAGTACTAAATCATCTGGTACTTTGGATGGGGTTTGTTAGGCCCAATAGATCTATCTTTAGGATTCGCGTCAATTAGGGTGTCTGTTCCCTAATTCTTAGATTACCAGACTTAATAAAAAGGGGCATATTCGATTTCGATAATTCAACCATAGAATGTAGTTTCACGTACTTGTGTCTATTTTGTAAATCATTTATAAAACCTGCATGTATTCTCATCCCAAAAATATTAGATTTTAAAAGTGGGACTATAACTCACTTTCACAGATTTTTACTTCGTCGGGAAGTAAGACTTGGCCACTGGTTGATTCACGAACCTATTACAATATATACATATATATCAAAGTATGTTCAAAATATATTTACAACACTTTTAATATATTTTGATGTTTTAAGTTTATTAAGTCAGCTGTCCTCGTTAGTAACCTATAACTAGTTGTCCACAGTTAGATATACAGAAATAAATCGATAAATATTATCTTGAATCAATCCACGACCCAGTGTATACGTATCTCAGTATTGATCACAACTCAAACTATACATATTTTGGAATCAACCTCAACCCTGTATAGCTAACTCCAACATTCACATATAGAGTGTCTATGGTTGTTCCGAAATATATATAGATGTGTCGACATGATAGGTCGAAACATTGTATACGTGTCTATGGTATCTCAAGATTACATAATATATAATACAAGTTGATTAAGTTATGGTTGGAATAGATTTGTTACCAATTTTCACGTAGCTAAAATGAGAAAAATTATCCAATCTTGTTTTACCCATAACTTCTTCATTTTAAATCCGTTTTGAGTGAATCAAATTGCTATGGTTTCATATTGAACTCTATTTTATGAATCTAAACAGAAAAAGTATAGGTTTATAGTCGGAAAAATAAGTTACAAGTCGTTTTTGTAAAGGTAGTCATTTCAGTCGAAAGAACGACGTCTAGATGACCATTTTAGAAAACATACTTCCACTTTGAGTTTAACTATAATTTTTGGATATAGTTTCATGTTCATAATAAAAATCATTTTCTCAGAATAACAACTTTTAAATCAAAGTTTATCATAGTTTTTAATTAACTAACCCAAAACAGCCCGCGGTGTTACTACGACGGCGTAAATCCGGTTTTACGGTGTTTTTCGTGTTTCCAGGTTTTAAATCATTAAGTTAGCATATCATATAGATATAGAACATGTGTTTAGTTGATTTTAAAAGTCAAGTTAGAAGGATTAACTTTTGTTTGCGAACAAGTTTAGAATTAACTAAACTATGTTCTAGTGATTACAAGTTTAAACCTTCGAATAAGATAGCTTTATATGTATGAATCGAATGATGTTATGAACATCATTACTACCTTAATTTCCTTGGATAAACCTACTGGAAAAGAGAAAAATGGATCTAGCTTCAATGGATCCTTGGATGGCTCGAAGTTCTTGAAGCAGAATCATGACACGAAAACAAGTTCAAGTAAGATCATCACTTGAAATAAGATTGTTATAGTTATAGAAATTGAACCAAAGTTTGAATATGATTATTACCTTGTATTAGAATGATAAACTACTGTAAGAAACAAAGATTTCTTGAGGTTGGATGATCACCTTACAAGATTGGAAGTGAGCTAGCAAACTTGAAAGTATTCTTGATTTTATGAAACTAGAACTTTTGGAATTTATGAAGAACACTTAGAACTTGAAGATAGAACTTGAGAGAGATCAATTAGATGGAGAAAATTGAAGAATGAAAGTGTTTGTAGGTGTTTTTGGTCGTTGGTGTATGGATTAGATATAAAGGATATGTAATTTTGTTTTCATGTAAATAAGTCATGAATGATTACTCATATTTTTGTAATTTTATGAGATATTTCATGCTAGTTGCCAAATGATGGTTCCCACATGTGTTAGGTGACTCACATGGGCTGCTAAGAGCTGATCATTGGAGTGTATATACCAATAGTACATACATCTAAAAGCTGTGTATTGTACGAGTACGAATACGGGTGCATACGAGTAGAATTGTTGATGAAACTGAACGAGGATGTAATTGTAAGCATTTTTGTTAAGTAGAAGTATTTTGATAAGTGTATTGAAGTCTTTCAAAAGTGTATAAATACATATTAAAACACTACATGTATATACATTTTAACTGAGTCGTTAAGTCATCGTTAGTCGTTACATGTAAGTGTTGTTTTGAAACCTTTAGGTTAACGATCTTGTTAAATGTTGTTAACCCAATGTTTATAATATCAAATGAGATTTTAAATTATTATATTATCATGATATTATCATGTATGAATATCTCTTAATATGATATATATACATTAAATGTCTTTACAACGATAATCGTTACATATATGTCTCGTTTAAAAATCATTAAGTTAGTAGTCTTGTTTTTACATATGTAGTTCATTGTTAATATACTTTATGATATGTTTTCTTATCATAGTATCATGTTAACTATATATATATATCCATATATATGTCATCATATAGTTTTTACAAGTTTTAACGTTCGTGAATCACCGATCAAATTGGGTGGTCAATTGTCTATATGAAACATATTTCAATTAATCAAGTCTTAATAAGTTTGATTGCTTAATCATGTTGGAAACATTTAATCATGTAAATATCAATCTAAATTAATATATATAAACATGGAAAAGTTCGGGTCACTACAGTACCTACCCGTTAAATAAATTTCGTCCCGAAATTTTAAGCTGTTGAAGGTGTTGACGAATCTTCTGGAAATAGATACGGGTATTTCTTATTCATCTGATCTTCACGCTCCCAGGTGAACTCGGGTCCTCTACGAGCATTCCATCGAACCTTAATAATTGGTATCTTGTTTTGCTTAAGTCTTTTAACCTCACGATCCATTATTTCGACGGGTTCTTCGATGAATTGAAGTTTTTCGTTGATTTGGATTTCATCTAACGGAATAGTGAGATCTTCTTTAGCAAAACATTTCTTCAAATTCGAGACGTGGAAAGTGTTATGTACAGCCGCGAGTTGTTGAGGTAACTCAAGTCGGTAAGCTACTGGTCCGACACGATCAATAATCTTGAATGGTCCAATATACCTTGGATTTAATTTCCCTCGTTTACCAAATCGAACAACGCCTTTCCAAGGTGCAACTTTAAGCATGACCATCTCTCCAATTTCAAATTCTATATCTTTTCTTTTAATGTCAGCGTAGCTCTTTTGTCTACTTTGGGCGGTTTTCAACCGTTGTTGAATTTGGATGATCTTCTCGGTAGTTTCTTGTATAATCTCCGGACCCGTAATCTGTCTATCCCCCACCTCACTCCAACAAATCGGAGACCTGCACTTTCTACCATAAAGTGCTTCAAACGGCGCCATCTCAATGCTTGAATGGTAGCTGTTGTTGTAGGAAAATTCTGCTAACAGTAGATGTCGATCCCAACTGTTTCCGAAATCAATAACACATGCTCGTAGCATGTCTTCAAGCGTTTGTATCGTCCTTTCGCTCTGCCCATCAGTTTGTGGATGATAGGCAGTACTCATGTCTAGACGAGTTCCTAATGCTTGCTGTAATGTCTGCCAGAATCTTGAAATAAATCTGCCATCCCTATCAGAGATAATAGAGATTGGTATTCCATGTCTGGAGACGACTTCCTTCAAATACAGTCGTGCTAACTTCTCCATCTTGTCATCTTCTCTTATTGGTAGGAAGTGTGCTGATTTGGTGAGACGATCAACTATTACCCAAATAGTATCAAAACCACTTGCAGTTCTTGGCAATTTAGTGATGAAATCCATGGTAATGTTTTCCCATTTCCATTCCGGGATTTCGGGTTGTTGAAGTAGACCTGATGGTTTCTGATGCTCAGCTTTGACCTTAGAACACGTCAAACATTCTCCTACGTATTTAGCAACATCGGCTTTCATACCCGGCCACCAAAAATGTTTCTTGAGATCCTTGTACATCTTCCCCGTTCCAGGATGTATTGAGTATCTGGTTTTATGAGCTTCTCTAAGTACCATTTCTCTCATATCTCCAAATTTTGGTACCCAAATCCTTTCAGCCCTATACCGGGTTCCGTCTTCCCGAATATTAAGATGCTTCTCCGATCCTTTTGGTATTTCATCCTTTAAATTTCCCTCTTTTAAAACTCCTTGTTGCGCCTCCTTTATTTGAGTAGTAATGTTATTATGAATCATTATATTCATAGATTTTACTCGAATGGGTTCTCTGTCCTTCCTGCTCAAGGCATCGGCTACCACATTTGCCTTCCCCGGGTGGTAACGAATCTCAAAGTCATAATCATTCAATAATTCAATCCACCTACGCTGCCTCATATTCAGTTGTTTCTGATTAAATATGTGTTGAAGACTTTTGTGGTCGGTATATATAATACTTTTGACCCCATATAAGTAGTGCCTCCAAGTCTTTAATGCAAAAACAACCGCGCCTAATTCCAAATCATGCGTCGTATAATTTTGTTCGTGAATCTTCAATTGTCTAGAAGCATAAGCAATCACCTTCGTTCGTTGCATTAATACACAACCGAGACCTTGCTTTGATGCATCACAATAAATCACAAAATCATCATTCCCTTCAGGCAATGACAATATAGGTGCCGTAGTTAGCTTTTTCTTCAATAACTGAAACGCTTTCTCTTGTTCATCATTCCATTCAAATTTCTTCCCTTTATGCGTTAATGCAGTCAAGGGTTTTGCTATTCTGGAAAAGTCTTGGATGAACCTTCTGTAGTAACCAGCTAGTCCTAAAAACTGGCGTATGTGTTTCGGAGTTTTTGGGGTTTCCCACTTTTCAACAGTTTCTATCTTTGCCGGATCCACCTTAATACCTTCTTTGTTCACTATGTGACCGAGGAATTGAACTTCTTCCAACCAAAATGCACACTTTAAAAACTTAGCGTACAATTCTTCCTTCCTCAATACTTCTAACACCTTTCTCAAATGTTCACCGTGTTCTTGGTCATTCTTTGAGTAAATAAGTATGTCATCAATGAAAACAATGACAAACTTGTCAAGGTATGGTCCACACACTCGGTTCATAAGGTCCATGAACACAGCTGGTGCATTAGTTAAACCAAACGGCATGACCATAAACTCGTAATGACCGTAACGTGTTCTGAAAGCAGTCTTTGGAATATCATCTTCTTTCACCCGCATTTGATGATACCCGGAACGTAAGTCAATCTTTGAATAAACAGACGAGCCTTGTAGTTGATCAAATAAGTCGTCGATTCTCGGTAGTGGGTAGCGGTTCTTGATGGTAAGTTTTTTCAACTCTCGGTAGTCGATACACAACCTGAATGTATCATCTTTCTTCTTGACAAACAAAACAGGAGCTCCCCACGGTGATGTGCTTGGTCGAATGAAACCACGCTCTAAAAGTTCTTGTAATTGGCTTTGCAGTTCTTTCATCTCGCTGGGTGCGAGTCTGTAAGGAGAACGAGCTATTGGTGCAGCTCCTGGTACAAGATCTATTTGAAATTCAACGGATCGATGTGGGGGTAATCCCGGTAATTCTTTCGGAAATACATCGGGAAATTCTTTTGCAATGGGAACATCATTGATGCTCTTTTCTTCAGTTTGTACTTTCTCGACGTGTGCTAGAACAGCATAGCAACCTTTTCTTATTAGTTTTTGTGCCTTCAAATTACTAATAAGATGTAGCTTCGTGTTGCCCTTTTCTCCGTACACCATTAAGGGTTTTCCTTTTTCTCGTATAATGCGAATTGCATTTTTGTAACAAACGATCTCCGCTTTCACTTCTTTCAACCAGTCCATACCGATTATCACATCAAAACTCCCTAACTCTACTGGTATCAAATCAATCTTAAATGTTTCGCTAACCAGTTTAATTTCTCGATTCCGACATATATTATCTGCTGAAATTAATTTACCATTTGCTAATTCGAGTAAAAATTTACTATCCAAAGGCGTCAATGGACAACTTAATTTAGCACAAAAATCTCTACTCATATAGCTTCTATCCGCACCCGAATCAAATAAAACGTAAGCAGATTTATTATCAATAAGAAACGTACCCGTAACAAGCTCCGGGTCTTCCTGTGCCTCTACCGCATTAATATTGAAAACTCTTCCACGGCCTTGTCCATTCGTGTTCTCCTGGTTCGGGCAATTTCTAATAATGTGGCCTGGTTTTCCACATTTATAACAAACTACATTGGCATAACTTGCTCCGACACTACTTGCTCTGCCATTACTCGTTCCGACACCATTTGTTCCTTTCGTTCTATTAACCCCTGGTCCGTAGACCTCACACTTCGCCGCGCTATGACCATTTCTTTTACACTTGTTGCAAAATTTGGTGCAGAACCCCGAGTGATTCTTTTCACACCTTTGGCATAGCTGCTTCTGATTGTTGTTGTTGTTGCAGTTATTATTGTTGTTGGGATGATTGTTGTAGTTGCTGTTGTTGTTGTTGTTGTTGTTGGGCCGTTTGTTGTTGTTGCGATTGATGTTGCGATTGTTGGGATAATTGTTGCTATTATTGTTGTAATTGCTGTTGTTGCTGTATTGGTGATTCTTATCACCATTTTCCTCCCACTTTCTTTTGACTTGCTTCACATTGGCCTCTTCAGCAGTCTGTTCTTTAATTCTTTCTTCAATCTGGTTCACTAGTTTGTGAGCCATTCTACATGCCTGTTGTATGGAGGCGGGCTCGTGTGAACTTATATCTTCTTGGATTCTTTCCGGTAATCCTTTCACAAACGCGTCGATCTTTTCTTCCTCATCTTCGAATGCTCCCGGACACAATAGGCACAATTCTGTGAATCGTCTTTCGTACGTGGTAATATCAAATCCTTGGGTTCGTAACCCTCTAAGTTCTGTCTTAAGCTTATTGACCTCGGTTCTGGGACGGTACTTCTCGTTCATCAAGTGCTTGAATGCTGACCACGGTAGTGCGTACGCATCATCTTGTCCCACTTGCTCTAGATAGGTATTCCACCATGTTAACGCAGAACCTGTGAAGGTATGCGTAGCGTACTTCACTTTGTCCTCTTCAGTACACTTACTTATGGCAAACACCGATTCAACCTTCTCGGTCCACCGTTTCAATCCGATCGGTCCTTCGGTTCCATCAAATTCCAAAGGTTTGCAGGCAGTGAATTCTTTGTAGGTGCATCCTACACGATTTCCTGTACTGCTAGATCCAAGGTTATTGTTGGTATGTAGCGCAGCCTGTACTGCGGCTATGTTTGAAGCTAGAAAAGTACGGAATTTCTCTTCATTCATATTCACGGTGTGTCGAGTAGTCGGTGCCATTTCCTTCAAAATAGTTAAATGGAACAAGTTAATCATACATAATATTAAGAGTAGTTAATAGTATTTCGTAGCATAATATGAACTCATTTATAAAAGCTTTTTCTTCATATTAGCGTTTTATAAGTTTAAATTCGGGTAGTACCTACCCGTTAAGTTCATACTTAGTAGCTAATATACAATTCAACTACTACAATTCTATATGAAAAACTGATTATAATAATATTTCGCGTTCAAACTTTTATACAATATTTTACAAACTTACAATACCGCTTATTTTACATAAAGCATGAAATATAGCACACAATAACTTTGATACAAGATAGTTGTGAAGACAATTCTAGCTAGTACACAAGTCGTTCAGCAAAGGCAATAAAGACACGTAATTCATACGTCCAGAAACAAGTCATGCATTCTGGTTTTACTAGGACTACTTCCCATCCTTGGTCTTGTGCAACATAACCGTTATGGCCGTTGATAAGACAGCGTGTTGTAACGTCATCAAAGGGACGAGGGTTACGTAATGTCCAACAGTCCCGTAATAATCTAAAAACCTCATTTCTTACCCCAATTACCAACTCCGTCACTTGTGGAAACGTTTTGTTTAATAGTTGTAGCCCGATGTTCTTGTTCTCACTTTGGTGAGAAGCGAACATTACTAATCCGTAAGCATAACATGCTTCTTTATGTTGCATGTTAGCCGCTTTTTCTAAATCACGAAGTCCAATATTCGGATATATTGAGTCAAAATAATTTCTTAACCCGTTGCGTAAAATAGCATTTGGGTTCCCCGCAATATATGCGTCAAAGTAAACACATCGTAACTTATGGGTTTCCCAATGTGATATCCCCCATCTTTCAAACGAAAGTCTCTTATAAACCAAGACATTCTTGGAACGTTCTTCGAATGTCTTACAAACTGATCTCGCCTTAAATAGTTGTGCCGAAGAATTCTGGCCGACTCTAGACAAGATTTCATCAATCATGTCTCCGGGTAGGTCTCTTACAATATTGGGTTGTCTATCCATTTTGTGTTTTTAAACTGTAAAATAGACAAGAGTTAGATTCATAAAAAAATACTTATTAATACAAGCAATTTTTACATATATCATAAAGCATAAGAACACTATATTACATATATTACACCACACGAATACAACTATCTTATTCCGACTCGCTCGTTTCTTCTTCTTCGGTTTTGGTTCGTTTTGCCAAGTTTCTAGGGATATATGATGTTCCCCTAATACGAGCCGTCGTTGTCCACATTGGTTTAGAAAAACCTGGTGGTTTAGAGGTTCCCGGGTCATTGTTACAAATTAAGGACTTCGGGGGTTGACGATACATATAAAGTTCATCGGGGTTGGAATTAGATTTCTCTATTTTTATGCCCTTTCCCTTATTATTTTCTTTTGCCTTTTTAAATTCAGTTGGGGTAATTTCTATAACATCATCGGAATTCTCGTCGGAATCCGATTCATCGGAGAATTGGTAATCCTCCCAATATTTTGCTTCCTTGGCGGAAACACCATTGACCATAATTAACTTTGGTCGGTTGGTTGAGGATTTTCTTTTACTTAACCGTTTTATTATTTCCCCCACCGGTTCTATTTCTTCATCCGGTTCCGATTCTTCTTCCGGTTCCGATTCTTCTTCCGGTTCCGACTCTTCTTCCGGTTCCTCTTCGGGAACTTGTGAATCAGTCCACAAATCATTCCAATTTACATTTGACTCTTCGTTATTATTAGGTGAGTCAATGGGACTTGTTCTAGAGGTAGACATCTATCACATAATATCAAACACGTTAAGAGATTAATATATCACATAATATTCATATGTTAAAAATATATAGTTTCCAACAAAAATGTTAAGCAATCATTTTTAAAGAAAACACGGTCGAAGTCCAGACTCACTAATGCATCCTAACAAACTCGATAAGACACACTAATGCAAATTTTCTGGTTCTCTAAGACCAACGCTCGGATACCAACTGAAATGTCCCGTTCTTATTGATTAAAAACGTTCCATAATAATTGATTTCTTTGCGAGGTTTTGACCTCTATATGAGACGTTTTTCAAAGACTGCATTCATTTTTAAAACAAACCATAACCTTTATTTCATAAATAAAGGTTTAAAAAGCTTTACGTAGATTATCAAATAATGATAATCTAAAATATCCTGTTTACACACGACCATTACATAATGGTTTACAATACAAATATGTTACATCGAAATCAGTTTCTTGAATGCAGTTTTTACACAATATCATACAAACATGGACTCCAAATCTTGTCCTTATTTTAGTATGCAATAGCGGAAGCTCTTAATATTCACCTGAGAATAAACATGCTTTAAACGTCAACAAAAATGTTGGTGAGTTATAGGTTTAACCTATATATATCAAATCGTAACAATAGACCACAAGATTTCATATTTCAATACACATCCCATACATAGAGATAAAAATCATTCATATGGTGAACACCTGGTAACCGACAATAACAAGATGCATATATAAGAATATCCCCATCATTCCGGGACACCCTTCGGATATGATATAAATTTCGAAGTACTAAATCATCCGGTACTTTGGATGGGGTTTGTTAGGCCCAATAGATCTATCTTTAGGATTCGCGTCAATTAGGGTGTCTGTTCCCTAATTCTTAGATTACCAGACTTAATAAAAAGGGGCATATTCGATTTCGATAATTCAACCATAGAATGTAGTTTCACGTACTTGTGTCTATTTTGTAAATCATTTATAAAACCTGCATGTATTCTCATCCCAAAAATATTAGATTTTAAAAGTGGGACTATAACTCACTTTCACAGATTTTTACTTCGTCGGGAAGTAAGACTTGGCCACTGGTTGATTCACGAACCTATAACAATATATACATATATATCAAAGTATGTTCAAAATATATTTACAACACTTTTAATATATTTTGATGTTTTAAGTTTATTAAGTAAGCTGTCCTCGTTAGTAACCTATAACTAGTTGTCCACAGTTAGATATACAGAAATAAATCGATAAATATTATCTTGAATCAATCCACGACCCAGTGTATACGTATCTCAGTATTGATCACAACTCAAACTATACATATTTTAGAATCAACCTCAACCCTGTATAGCTAACTCCAACATTCACATATAGAGTGTCTATGGTTGTTCCGAAATATATATAGATGTGTCGACATGATAGGTCGAAACATTGTATACGTGTCTATGGTATCTCAAGATTACATAATATATAATACAAGTTGATTAAGTTATGGTTGGAATAGATTTGTTACCAATTTTCACGTAGCTAAAATGAGAAAAATTATCCAATCTTGTTTTACCCATAACTTCTTCATTTTAAATCCGTTTTGAGTGAATCAAATTGCTATGGTTTCATATTGAACTCTATTTTATGAATCTAAACAGAAAAAGTATAGGTTTATAGTCGGAAAAATAAGTTACAAGTCGTTTTTGTAAAGGTAGTCATTTCAGTCGAAAGAACGACGTCTAGATGACCATTTTAGAAAACATACTTCCACTTTGAGTTTAACTATAATTTTTGGATATAGTTTCATGTTCATAATAAAAATCATTTTCTCAGAATAACAACTTTTAAATCAAAGTTTATCATAGTTTTTAATTAACTAACCCAAAACAGCCCGAGGTGTTACTACGACGGCGTAAATCCGGTTTTACGGTGTTTTTCGTGTTTCCAGGTTTTAAATCATTAAGTTAGCATATCATATAGATATAGAACATGTGTTTAGTTGATTTTAAAAGTCAAGTTAGAAGGATTAACTTTTGTTTGCGAACAAGTTTAGAATTAACTAAACTATGTTCTAGTGATTACAAGTTTAAACCTTCGAATAAGATAGCTTTATATGTATGAATCGAATGATGTTATGAACATCATTACTACCTTAATTTCCTTGGATAAACCTACTGGAAAAGATAAAAATGGATCTAGCTTCAATGGATCCTTGGATGGCTCGAAGTTCTTGAAGCAGAATCATGACACGAAAACAAGTTCAAGTAAGATCATCACTTGAAATAAGATTGTTATAGTTATAGAAATTGAACCAAAGTTTGAATATGATTATTACCTTGTATTAGAATGATAACCTACTGTAAGAAACAAAAATTTCTTGAGGTTGGATGATCACCTTACAAGATTGGAAGTGAGCTAGCAAACTTGAAAGTATTCTTGATTTTATGAAACTAGAACTTTTGGAATTTATGAAGAACACTTAGAACTTGAAGATAGAACTTGAGAGAGATCAATTAGATGGAGAAAATTGAAGAATGAAAGTGTTTGTAGGTGTTTTTGGTCGTTGGTGTATGGATTAGATATAAAGGATATGTAATTTTGTTTTCATGTAAATAAGTCATGAATGATTACTCATATTTTTGTAATTTTATGAGATATTTCATGCTAGTTGCCAAATGATGGTTCCCACATGTGTTAGGTGACTCACATGGGCTGCTAAGAGCTGATCATTGGAGTGTATATACCAATAGTACATACATCTAAAAGCTGTGTATTGTACGAGTACGAATACGGGTGCATACGAGTAGAATTGTTGATGAACCTGAACGAGGATGTAATTGTAAGCATTTTTGTTAAGTAGAAGTATTTTGATAAGTGTATTGAAGTATTTCAAAAGTGTATAAATACATATTAAAACACTACATGTATATACATTTTAACTGAGTCGTTAAGTCATCGTTAGTCGTTACATGTAAGTGTTGTTTTGAAACCTTTAGGTTAACGATCTTGTTAAATGTTGTTAACCCAATGTTTATAATATCAAATGAGATTTTAAATTATTATATTATCATGATATTATCATGTATGAATATCTCTTAATATGATATATATACATTAAATGTCTTTACAACGATAATCGTTACATATATGTCTCGTTTAAAAATCATTAAGTTAGTAGTCTTGTTTTTACATATGTAGTTCATTGTTAATATACTTTATGATATGTTTTCTTATCATAGTATCATGTTAACTATATATATATATCCATATATATGTCATCATATAGTTTTTACAAGTTTTAACGTTCGTGAATCACCGATCAACTTGGGTGGTCAATTGTCTATATGAAACATATTTCAATTAATCAAGTCTTAACAAGTTTGATTGCTTAATCATGTTGGAAACATTTAATCATGTAAATATCAATCTAAATTAATATATATAAACATGGAAAAGTTCGGGTCACTACAGTTGAATTGTATATTAGCTACTAAGTATGAACTTAACGGGTAGGTACTACCCGAATTTAAACTTATAAAACGCTAATATGAAGAAAAAGCTTTTATAAATGAGTTCATATTATGCTACGAAATACTATTAACTACTCTTAATATTCTGTATGATTAACTTGTTCCATTTGACTATTTTGAAGGAAATGGCACCGACTACTCGACACACCGTGAATATGAATGAAGAGGAATTCCGTACTTTTCTAGCTTCAAACATAGCCGCAGTACAGGCTGCGCTACATACCAACAATAACCTTGGATCTAGTAGTACAGGAAATCGTGTAGGATGCACCTACAAAGAATTCACTGCCTGCAAACCTTTGGAATTTGATGGAACCGAAGGACCGATCGGATTGAAACGGTGGACTGAGAAGGTCGAATCGGTGTTTACCATAAGTAAGTGTACTGAAGAGGACAAAGTGAAGTACGCTACGCATACCTTCACAGGTTCTGCGTTAACATGGTGGAATAATTATCTAGAGCAAGTGGGACAAGACGATGCGTACGCACTACCGTGGTCAGCATTCAAGCACTTGATGAACGAGAAGTACCGTCCCAGAACCGAGGTCAATAAGCTCAAGACAGAACTTAGAGGGTTACGAACCCAAGGATTTGATATTACCACGTACGAAAGATGATTCCCAGAATTGTGCCTATTGTGTCCGGGAGCATTCGAAGATGAGGAAGAGAAGATCGACGCGTTTGTGAAAGGATTACCGGAAAGAATCCAAGAAGATATAAGTTCACACGAGCCCGCCTCCATACAACAGGCATGTAGAATGGCTCACAAACTAGTGAACCAGATTGAAGAAAGAATTAAAAAACAGACTGCTGAAGAGGCTAATGTGAAGCAAGTCAAAAGAAAGTGGGAGGAAAACGGTGATAAGAATCACCAATACAACAACAACAGCAATTACAACAATAATCGCAACAATTATCCCAACAATCGCAACTACAACAAATGGCCCAACAACAACAACAACAACAACAACAACAACAGCAACTACAACAATCATCCCAACAACAATAATAACCGCAACAACAACAACAACAACAATCAGAAGCAGCTATGCCAAAGGTATGAAAAGTATCACTCGGGGTTCTGCACCAAATTTTGCAACAAGTGTAAAAGAAATGGTCATAGCGCAGCGAAGTGTGAGGTCTACGGACTAGGGGTTAATAGAACGAAAGGAACAAATGGTGTCGGAACGAGTAATGGTGGAGCAAGTAGTGTCGGAGTAAGTTATGCCAATGTAGTTTGTTATAAATGTGGAAAACCGGGCCACATTAACCAGGAGAACACGAATGGACAAGGCCGCGGAAGAGTTTTCAATATTAATGCGGCAGAGGCACAGGAAGACCCGGAGCTTGTTACGGGTACGTTTCTTATTGACAATAAATCTGCTTACGTTTTATTTGATTCGGGTGCGGATAGAAGCTATATGAGTAGAGATTTTTGTGCTAAATTAAGTTGTCCATTGACGCCTTTGGATAGTAAATTTTTACTCGAATTAGCAAATGGTAAATTAATTTCAGCAGATAATATATGTCGGAATCGAGAAATTAAACTGGTTAGCGAAACATTTAAGATTGATTTGATACCAGTAGAGTTAGGGAGTTTTGATGTGATAATCGGTATGGACTGGTTGAAAGAAGTGAAAGCAGAGATCGTCTGTTACAAAAATGCAATTCGCATTATACGAGAAAAAGGAAAACCCTTAATGGTGTACGGAGAAAAGGGCAACACGAAGCTACATCTTATTAGTAATTTGAAGGCACAAAAACTAATAAGAAAAGGTTGCTATGCTGTTCTAGCACACGTCGAGAAAGTACAAACTGAAGAAAAGAGCATCAATGATGTTCCCATTGCAAAAGAATTTCCCGATGTATTTCCGAAAGAATTACCGGGATTACCCCCACATCGATCCGTTGAATTTCAAATAGATCTTGTACCAGGAGCTGCACCAATAGCTCGTGCTCCTTACAGACTCGCACCCAGCGAGATGAAAGAACTACAAAGCCAATTACAAGAACTTTTAGAGCGTGGTTTCATTCGACCAAGCACATCACCGTGGGGAGCTCCTGTTTTGTTTGTCAAGAAGAAAGATGGTACATTCAGGTTGTGTATCGACTACCGAGAGTTGAACAAACTTACCATCAAGAACCGCTACCCACTACCGAGAATCGACGACTTATTTGATCAACTACAAGGCTCGTCTGTTTATTCAAAGATTGACTTACGTTCCGGATATCATCAAATGCGAGTAAAGGAGGATGATATTCCAAAAACTGCTTTTAGGACGCGTTATGGTCATTACGAGTTTATGGTTATGCCGTTTGGATTGACTAACGCACCAGCCGTGTTCATGGACCTTATGAACCGAGTGTGTGGGCCATATCTTGACAAGTTTGTCATTATTTTCATCGATGACATACTTATTTACTCAAAGAATGATCAAGAGCACGAAGAACATTTGAGAAAAGTGCTAGAAGTATTGAGGAAAGAAGAATTGTACGCTAAATTTTCAAAGTGTGCATTTTGGTTGGAAGAAGTTCAATTCCTCGGTCACATAGTGAACAAAAAAGGTATTAAGGTGGATTCGGCAAAGATAGAAACTGTTGAAAAGTGGGAAACCCCGAAAACTCCGAAACACATACGCCAGTTTTTAGGACTAGCTGGTTACTACAGAAGGTTCATCCAAGACTTTTCCAGAATAGCAAAACCCTTGACTGCATTAACGCATAAAGGGAAGAAATTTGAATGGAAGGATGAACAAGAGAAAGCATTTCAGTTATTGAAGAAAAAGCTAACTACGGCACCTATATTGTCATTCCCTGAAGGGAATGATGATTTTGTGATTTATTGTGACGCATCAAAGCAAGGTCTTGATTGTGTATTAATGCAACGAACGAAGGTGATTGCTTATGCGTCTAGACAATTGAAGATTCACGAGCAAAATTATACGACGCATGATTTGGAATTAGGCGCGGTTGTTTTTGCATTAAAGACTTGGAGGCACTACTTATATGGGGTCAAAAGTATTATATATAGCGACCACAAAAGTCTTCAACACATATTTAATCAGAAACAACTGAATATGAGGCAGCGTAGGTGGATTGAATTGTTGAATGATTACGACTTTGAGATTCATTACCACCCGGGGAAGGCAAATGTGGTAGCCGATGCCTTGAGCAGGAAGGACAGAGAACCCATTCGAGTAAAATCTATGAATATAATGATTCATAATAACCTTACTACTCAAATAAAGGAGGCGCAACAAGGAGTTTTAATAGAGAGAAATTTAAGGGATGAAATACCCAAAGGATCGAAGCAGCATCTTAATATTCGGGAAGACGGAACCCGGTATAGGGCTGAAAGGATTTGGGTACCAAAATTTGGAGATATGAGAGAAATGGTACTTAGAGAAGCTCATAAAACCAGATACTCAATACATCCTGGAACGGGGAAGATGTACACGGATCTCAAGAAACATTTTTGGTGGCCAGGTATGAAAGCCGATGTTGCTAAATACGTAGGAGGATGTTTGATGTGTTCTAAGGTCAAAGCTGAGCATCAGAAACCATCAGGTCTACTTCAACAACCCGAAATCCCAGAATGGAAATGGGAAAACATTACCATGGATTTCATCACTAAATTGCCAAGGACTGCAAGTGGTTTTGATACTATTTGGGTAATAGTTGATCGTCTCACCAAATCAGCACACTTCCTGCCAATAAGAGAAGATGACAAGATGGAGAAGTTAGCACGACTGTATTTGAAGGAAGTCGTCTCCAGACATGGAATACCAATCTCTATTATCTCTGATAGGGATGGCAGATTTATTTCAAGATTCTGGCAGACATTACAGCAAGCATTAGGAACTCGTCTAGACATGAGTACTGCCTATCATCCACAAACCAATGGGCAGAGCGAAAGGACGATACAAACGCTTGAAGACATGCTACGAGCATGTGTTATTGTTTTCGGAAATAGTTGGGATCGACATCTACCGTTAGCAGAATTTTCCTACAACAACAACTACCATTCAAGCATTGAGATGGCGCCGTTTGAAGCACTTTATGGAAGAAAGTGCAGGTCTCCGATTTGTTGGAGTGAAGTGGGGGATAGACAGATTACGGGTCCGGAGATTATACAAGAAACTACCGAGAAGATCATCCAAATTCAACAACGGTTGAAAACTGCCCAAAGTCGACAAAAGAGCTACGCTGACATTAAAAGAAAAGATATAGAATTTGAAATTGGAGAGATGGTCATGCTTAAAGTTGCACCTTGGAAAGGCGTTGTTCGATTTAGTAAACGAGGGAAATTAAATCCAAGGTATATTGGACCATTCAAGATTATTGATCGTGTCGGACCAGTAGCTTACCGACTTGAGTTACCTCAACAACTCGCGGCTGTACATAACACTTTCCACGTCTCGAATTTGAAGAAATGTTTTGCTAAAGAAGATCTCACTATTTCATTAGATGAAATCCAAATCAACGAAAAACTCCAATTCATCGAAGAACCCGTCGAAATAATGGATCGTGAGGTTAAAAGACTTAAGCAAAACAAGATACCAATTGTTAAGGTTCGATGGAATGCTTGTAGAGGACCCGAGTTCACCTGGGAGCATGAAGATCAGATGAAGAAGAAATACCCGCATCTATTTCCAGAAGATTCGTCAACACCTCCAACTGCTTAAAATTTCGGGACGAAATTTATTTAACGGGTAGGTACTGTAGTGACCCGAACTTTTCCATGTTTATATATATATTAAATGAAATGGTTATTTACATGATTAAGTGTTTCCAACATTATAAGCAATCAAACTTGTTAAGACTTGATTAATTGAAATAGGTTTCATATAGACAATTGACCACCCAAGTTGACCGATGATTCACGAACGTTAAAACTTGTAAAAACTATACGATGACATATATATGGTTATATATATAGTTAACATGATTTTATTATAAGTATGTATCTCATTAGGTATTTTAACAATGAGTTATATACATAAAAATGAGACTATTAATTTAAGAAACTCGAAAACGATATATATAACGATTATCGTTATAACAACGTCTTACTAGGTACATATGAATCATATTAAGATATTGATACACTTGGTTAATTATGTTAAATGATAAGTAAATATATTATTAAGTGTATTAACAATGAAATACATATGTAAAAATAAGACTACTAACTTAATGATTTCGAAACGAGACATATATGTAACGATTATCGTTGTAACGATATTTAACTTTATATACATCATACTAAGATATATTATATATCATAATATCATGATAATATAACAATTTAACATCTCATTTGTTATAATAAATAATGGGTTAACAACATTCAACAAGATCGTTAACCTAAAGGTTTCAAAACAACATTTACATGTAACGACTAACGATGACTTAACGACTCAGTTAAAATGTATATACATGTAGTGTTTTAATATGTATTTATACACTTTTGAAAGACTTAAATACACTTATCAAAATACTTCTACTTAACAAAAATGCTTACAATTACATCCTCGTTCAGTTTCATCAACAATTCTACTCGTATGCACCCGTATTCATACTCGTACAATACACAGCTTTTAGATGTATGTACTATTGGTATATACACTCCAATGATCAGCTCTTAGCAGCCTATGTGAGTCACCTAACACATGTGGGAACCATCATTTGGCAACTAGCATGAAATATCTCATAAAATTACAAAAATATGAGTAATCATTCATGACTTATTTACATGAAAACAAAATTACATATCCTTTATATCTAATCCATACACCAACGACCAAAAACACCTACGAACACTTTCATTCTTCAATTTTCTTCATCTAATTGATCTCTCTCAAGTTCTATCTTCAAGTTCTAAGTGTTCTTCATAAATTCTACAAGTTCTAGTTACATAAAATCAAGAATACTTTCAAGTTTGCTAGCTCACTTCCAATCTTGTAAGGTGATCATCCAACCTCAAGAAATCTTTGTTTCTTACAGTAGGTTATCATTCTAATACAAGGTAATAATCATATTCAAACTTTGGTTCAATTTCTATAACTATAACAATCTTATTTAAAGTGATGATCTTAGTTGAACTTGTTTTCGTGTCATGATTCTGCTTCAAGAACTTCGAGCCATCCAAGGATTCGTTGAAGCTAGATCCATTTTTCTCTTTTCCAGTAGGTTTATCCAAGGAACTTAAGGTAGTAATTATGGTCATAACATCATTCGATTCATACATATAAAGCTATCTTATTCGAAGGTTTAAACTTGTAATCACTAGAACATAGTTTAGTTAATTCTAAACTTGTTCGCAAATAAAAGTTAATCCTTCTAACTTGACTTTTAAAATCAACTAAAAACATGTTCTATATCTATATGATATGCTAACTTAATGATTTAAAACCTGGAAACACGAAAAACACCGTAAAACCGGATTTACGCCGTCGTAGTAACACCGCGGGCTGTTTTGGGTTAGTTAATTAAAAACTATGATAAACTTTGATTTAAAAGTTGTTATTCTGAGAAAATGATTTTTATTATGAACATGAAACTATATCCAAAAATTATGGTTAAACTCAAAGTGGAAGTATGTTTTCTAAAATGGTCATCTAGACGTCGTTCTTTCGACTGAAATGACTACCTTTACAAAAACGACTTGTAACTTATTTCTCCGACTATAAACCTATACTTTTCTGTTTATATTCATAAAATAAAGTTCAATATGAAACCATAGCAATTTGATTCACTCAAAACGGATTTAAAATGAAGAAGTTATGGGTAAAACAAGATTGGATAATTTTTCTCATTTTAGCTACGTGAAAATTGGTAACAAATCTATTCCAACCATAACTTAATCAACTTGTATTGTATATTATGTAATCTTGAGATACCATAGACACGTATACAATGTTTCGACCTATCATGTCGACACATCTATATATATTTCGGAACAAACATAGACACTCTATATGTGAATGTTGGAGTTAGCTATACAGGGTTGAGGTTGATTCCAAAATATATATAATTTGAGTTGTGATCAATACTGAGATACGTATACACTGGATCGTGGATTGATTCAAGATAATATTTATCGATTTATTTCTGTACATCTAACTGTGGACAACTAGTTGTAGGTTACTAACGAGGACAGCTGACTTAATAAACTTAAAACATCAAAATATATTAAAAGTGTTGTAAATATATTTTGAACATACTTTGATATATATGTATATATTGTTATAGGTTCGTGAATCAACCGGTGGTCAAGTCTTACTTCCCGACGAAGTAAAAAAATCTGTGAAAGTGAGTTATAGTCCCACTTTTAAAATCTAATATTTTTGGGATGAGAATACATGCAGGTTTTATAAATGATTTACAAAGTAGACACAAGTACGTGAAACTACATTCTATGGTTGAATTATCGAAATCGAATATGCCCCTTTTTATTAAGTCTGGTAATCTAAGAATTAGGGAACAGACACCCTAATTGACGCGAATCCTAAAGATAGATCTATTGGGCCTAACAAACCCCATCCAAAGAACTGGATGCTTTAGTACTTCGAAATTTATATCATATCCGAAGGGTGTCCCGGAATGATGGGGATATTCTTATATATGCATCTTGTTAATGTCGGTTACCAGGTGTTCACCATATGAATGATTTTTATCTCTATGTATGGGATGTGTATTGAAATATGAAATCTTGTGGTCTATTATTATGATTTGATATATATAGGTTAAACCTATAACTCACCAACATTTTTGTTGACGTTTTAAGCATGTTTATTCTCAGGTGATTATTAAGAGCTTCCGCTGTCGCATACTTAAATAAGGACGAGATTTGGAGTCCATGCTTGTATGATATTGTGTAAAAACTGCATTCAAGAAACTTATTTTGTTGTAACATATTTGTATTGTAAACCATTATGTAATGGTCGTGTGTAAACAGGATATTTTAGATTATCATTATTTGATAATCTACGTAAAGCTTTTTAAACCTTTATTGATGAAATAAAGGTTATGGTTTGTTTTAAAATGAATGCAGTCTTTGAAAAACGTCTCATATAGAGGTCAAAACCTCGCGACGAAATCAATTAATATGGAACGTTTTTAATCAATAAGAACGGGACATTTCATACCTGCACTTATTTCCAGAAGATGAGCCAACACCTCCAACTGCTTAAAATTTCGGGACGAAATTTATTTAACGGGTAGGTACTGTAGTGACCCGAACTTTTCCATGTTTATATATATATTAAATGAAATTGTTATTTACATGATTAAGTGTTTCCAACATGTTAAGCAATCAAACTTGTTAAGACTTGATTAATTGAAATAGGTTTCATATAGACAATTGACCACCCAAGTTGACCGGTGATTCATGAACGTTAAAACTTGTAAAAACTATACGATGACATATATATGGTTATATATATAGTTAACATAATTTTATTATAAGTATGTATCTCATTAGGTATTTTAACAATGAGTTATATACATAAAAAAGAGACTATTAATTTAAGAAACTCGAAAACGATATATATAACGATTATCGTTATAACAACGTCTTACTAGGTACATATGAATCATATTAAGATATTGATACACTTGGTTAATTATGTTAAATGATAAGTAAATATATTATTAAGTGTATTAATAATGAAATACATATGTAAAAATAAGACTACTAACTTAATGATTTCGAAACGAGACATATATGTAACGATTATCGTTGTAACGACATTTAACTGTATATATATCATACTAAGATATATTATATATCATAATATCATGATAATATAACAATTTAACATCTCATTTGTTATAATAAACAATGGGTTAACAACATTCAACAAGATCGTTAGCCTAAAGGTTTCAAAACAACATTTACATGTAACGACTAACGATGACTTAACGACTCAGTTAAAATGTATATACATGTAGTGTTTTAATATGTATTCATACACTTTTGAAAGACTTCAAGACACTTATCAAAATACTTCTACTTAACAAAAATGCTTACAATTACATCCTCGTTCAGTTTCATCAACAATTTTACTCGTATGCACCCGTATTCGTACTCGTACAATACACAGCTTTTAGATGTATGTACTATTGGTATATACACTCCAATGATCAGCTCTTAGAAGCCCATGTGAGTCACCTAACATATGTGGGAACCGTCATTTGGCAACTAGCATGAAATATCTCATAAAATTACAAAAATATGAGTAATCATTCATGACTTATTTACATGAAAACAAAATTACATATCCTTTATATCTAATCCATACACCAACGACCAAAAACACCTACAAAAACTTTCATTCTTCAATTTTCTTCATCTAATTGATCTCTCTTAAGTTCTATCTTAAAGTTCTAAGTGTTCTTCATAAATTCCAAAAGTTCTAGTTTCATAAAATCAAGAATACTTCCAAGATTGCAAGTTTACTTCCAAGTTTTCTAAATCCATTCCAAGTAATCATCCAAGATCAAGAAACCTTTGTTAATTACAGTAGGTTATCTTTCTAATACAAGGTAATAATCATATTCAAACTTTAATTCAATTTCTATAACTATAACAATCTTATTTCGAGTGGAAATCTTACTTGAAATTGTTTTCGTGTCATGATTCTGCTTCAAGAACTTTCAAGCCATCCAAGGATCCTTTGAAGCTAGATCTATTTTTCTCATTTCCAGTAGGTTTATTCAAGGAACTTGAGGTAGTAATGATGTTCATAACATCATTCGATTCATACATATAAAGCTATCTTATTCGAAGGTTTAAACTTGTAATACTAGAACATAGTTTAGTTAATTCTAAACTTGTTCACAAATAAAAGTTAATCCTTCTAACTTGACTTTTAAAATCAACTAAACACATGTTCTATATCTATATGATATGCTAACTTAATGATTTAAAACCTGGAAACACGAAAAAACACCGTAAAACCGGATTTACGCCGTCGTAGTAACACCGCGGGCTGTTTTGGGTTAGTTAATTAAAAACTATGATAAACTTTGATTTAAAAGTTGTTATTCTGGGAAAATGATTTTTATTATGAACATGAAACTATATCCAAAAATTATGGTTAAACTCAAAGTGGAAGTATGTTTTCTAAAATGGTCATTTAGACGTCTTTCTTTCAACTGAAATGACTACCTTTACAAAAATGACTTGTAACTTATTTTTCCGACCATAAACCTATACTTTTTCTGTTTAGATTCATAAAATAGAGTTCAATATGAAACCATAGCAATTTTATTCACTCAAAACGGATTTAAAATGAAGAAGTTATGGGTAAAACAAGATTGGATAATTTTTCTCATTTTAGCTACGTGAAAATTGGTAACAAATCTATTCCAACCATAACTTAATCAACTTGTATTGTATATTATGTAATCTTGAGATACCATAGACACGTATACAATGTTTCGACCTATCATGTCGACACATCTATATATATTTCGGAACAACCATAGACACTCTATATGTGAATGTTGGAGTTAGCTATACAGGGTTGAGGTTGATTCCAAAATATATATAGTTTGAGTTGTGATCAATACTGAGATACGTATACACTGGGTCGTGGATTGATTCAAGATAATATTTATCGATTTATTTCTGTACATCTAACTATGGACAACTAGTTGTAGGTTACTAACGAGGACAGCTGACTTAATAAACTTAAAACATCAAAATGTATTAAAAATATTGTAAATATATTTTGAACATACTTTGATATATATGTATTGTTATAGGTTCGTGAATCAACCAGTGGCCAAGTCTTACTTCCCGACGAAGTAAAAAATCTGTGAATGTGAGTTATAGTCCCATTTTTAAAATCTAATATTTTTGGGATGAGAATACATGCAGGTTTTATAAATGATTTACAAAATAGACACAAGTACGTGAAACTACATTCTATGGTTGAATTATTGAAATTGAATATGCCCCTTTTTATTAAGTCTGGTAATCTAAGAATTAGGGAACAGACACCCTAATTGACGCGAATCCTAAAGATAGATCTATTGGGCCTAACAAACCCCATCCAAAGTACCGGATGCTTTAGTACTTCGAAATTTATATCATATCCGAAGGGTGTCCCGGAATGATGGGGATATTCTTATATATGCATCTTGTTAATGTCGGTTACCAGGTGTTTACCATATGAATGATTTTTATCTCTATGTATGGGATGTGTATTGAAATATGAAATCTTGTGGTCTATTGTTACGATTTGATATATATAGGTTAAACCTATAACTCACCAACATTTTGTTGACGTTTAAAGCATGTTTATTCTCAGGTGAATACTAAGAGCTTCCGCTGTTGCATACTAAAATAAGGACAAGATTTGAAGTCCATGTTTATATGATATTGTGTAAAAACTGCATTCAAGAAACTGATTTCGATGTAACATATTTGTATTGTAAACCATTATGTAATGGTCGTGTGTAAACAGGATATTTTAGATTATCATTATTTGATAATCTACGTAAAGCTTTTTAAACCTTTATTTATGAAATAAAGGTTATGGTTTGTTTTAAAAATGAATGCAGTCTTTAAAAAACGTCTCATATAGAGGTCAAAACCTCGCAACGAAATCAATTAATATGGAACGTTTTTAATCAATAAGAACGGGACATTTCAACAAGTCCCGCAGCAATTAAGCACACACATAAGTCTAAGTCTAGGCACCTATCTCAAGTCGCCTAAATCCCTTAGACCATGCTCTGATACCACTTGTAACAACCCAACCCGTATTAAGCCGGCCCGTAAATTTTCTTTTCTTTAATACATTAATATTTAGGTCCCAATTATGTTTCCAAAACATCTTAACACGAATAATAAGTTCAATAAACTTTTAAAACATTTAATACATAGTTTATATATCCGAACGGGCAAACACGACCCGACTATTTTAATTCCCAAAAAATCGAGCATGGTGATTGGGGATATGCTACCCAATCCTAATCAATACAAAAGCACATCTTCTAAAGCAACCTATGCGAGTCCACTAGTTCCCACGCTTACCCGTGCCACCGCCTCCATGCAAATCTGTAAAAATGTAAACAACGAGAGGGTAAGCTAACGCTTAGTGAGTGAGCATATACTACATACATATATATGCATGAAATGGACACGATATGCAATAATAAACAAATAGCACATACCGGAGCATCCAAGCATAAAGGCAAGATAATATAAGCATACCGTACAAACGTTATACTACAAGCTAACAATAACAACAAGGTAAGTACACCAACGATGATATGTACCACGCCGATAAACTATACCCGGAGGGTTAGCTACAACACAAAAATACGACGATATATATATACAAAACAATATATAAACGTCCAAGGTTAACCCCTTAACCCAATACCAAAACCAACTACCAAATACCAAAATGAAGATTGGCCAAACTACGCGAGCCTTAGTAAATCCGCATCCACACGAGACTACTATCTTCAATAACACAACAACATCGAGGTTGGCCGAACTACACGAGCCTTAGTAATCCGCAACCATACGAGATCACTACCTCAATAAGATGACCGAACTACACGCGTCATCGTGAATCCGCATCCACACGTGACTCACTTCCCAATATCAAAACCCATGATCCTGGGATTATACAAATCCACATCATCGGGGTCATCCAATTCAAAACTCCATATCAACCCTTCGCCATTGGGGTTATGTAATCCACATAACAAACACAAGTGATAACGTATACACAAAGTGTGCACCTCGCCAAAGGTGGTCAACCAAAATGCACAACCGTGCCAATTGGACCCATACACAAGTCCGTCAAATCCACCTATATGTGAAGTGAGCTCTATAGCCGAGAATCACTTCACCCGACCCGCACCCATCCTACACATACATATGCACATAGGATATTAATACTCACCTTGAAATCTTGATGGATGCAACCGAACAAATCCGCAACACGTCAATGGAACGTACCTATTCCATTAACACAATACAAACCACAATTAGGGTGGACTTTTAAACCAACCCAACTAACACTTAGTGCAATTTCGACCCAAATGCACTCTCAAGCACAAACCGCTCCCAAACTAACCAATAATCACTAACACAAGTGAGTATGGTCCTAATACACCGATTAAACCCAAATCATAGGTGTTAAACACCTATCTTGTCCAAAATGACACTTAAACCCTAATTTTGACCCATTTCAAAATTAGTCAACCAAATACACCCAAAATGGTTCCAACACTTCCATAATCACCAAACCTAGTGATTAAACCTAATTCCAAGTCCTAAATCATGGTCAAATCGGTTTCCAACCCAAAACCCGCCTTCATCACTTATAAACCCAAACTCTAGTTATTATCTTCCATTAACAACTAGTGGGGTTCCATTTATAAACATACAATCAAAAGTCCCAAATTTAGATGATGAACACGAAAACGAAATTCGGAGTTAGAGCTTACCGCTAGTATCACCTTGTAGCTAAGAACGAGGAGAACAAAGTTGCCTCTTACGCTTTCGATCGAATCCCGAATCTTCCTTTCCAAAAATTCCTTAGAATCAAATGGGGTTTTGAAATTTGAGAGGAAAATGAGAAAGAAAAGGAAAAAGAAATTAATAAAATGAGATGAGTGGATGGGATTTAAGATCCCAATCTGGCACACACGCGAAATGACCAAAATACCTTTGAATATCTTTTAAAATTACAAATCTGGTACCAGCTCGCCAGGAACGCCGCGTCGCGGCCATCCTTTCTCGCGCCGCGACATTAGGCGCGGTCTGGTGCCTGCTTGTCGAGCCATCTGAAACTGAATTGCTTGCATTGTCGCGCCGCGACCCAGATCTCCGTGCCACGGCCCATAACCCGTTTTGATCATTTCTCGCATACTTGAACTTTAACACATGAACACGTCTCAAATCCTTCTTACACTAGCCGTATGTACACGATACACCTATACATCATATACGGGGAAAACGGGGTGTTACACTTCCTCTCTTCTCTCATGTACCTGCGATTATTGCTAAAACTAGGGTTTTTATTCAATTGAAATTCACATTCTTTGCTGTTCGTAACCGTCCTCAACAATTGAAAAAAATTAGGGTTCCTTATCCATTTGTGGTGAGAGAATGGCGAAATTGAAGGAATTGAAATGAACTTCCCTCATTGCTCGTGTGATTATTGAATTAAATACCAACATCATCGACATAATTAATTGATCTAGTATCATTTGCACGATTGAGTTCATAATCATTGGCGAGTGGAAACTAAGCGATAGCAATCAACCTATGTTAATCGATACTAAAGTATTGTGAAAAATCAAGGTAAATTTTATTTTATTTTTCGCATTAGGTCATACATTCTGTTCTTGAATTCATATGTATGCTCGTTTGATGTTTAGTTTATCTTTAGTTCTTCTGTTATTTAGTTCATACATTCGTATTACCATTAGTTATGATGCAGATTAATCTCTCATGGAATATGTAACAGGTTAGGATATTCATTATACATTGGTTTCAACCTTATTTAACATTGAATATTTGATGATTGAATAAGTAGTGTATTACAAATGAATATTGGAACATATATTAGGACTGAAGTAAAGTAAATAACAGATGATCAATGGTTTAGCCTATTATTTGATTGTTTAAAATGAACACTGATTCATGGGACGTTTTTTGTTTTTAGTTAAAATAATGAATAGAGTAATACGGAGTATGTTTTATGGATCATCTTTATATTGTGAAGTATTATTTATGGTTTCACAGGTGCAAAACTTTGTAAAGAAGAAGTGCCTATAAAAAGTAAACAAGAACCTGATGCTTACAAAAGTAGAAGTAATGTGGCTCTGAATGTTTTTTTGGTACAGAGTATGATATGACCCTTTGTTCATATCAGAGTATAAGAACCTTCCTAACGAAAGCTTTATTCATATCAATAACTAAAGTAGCTACTAACGATGCCAAAAGCCTTCTAACTAAAGAACCTTCCTAACGAATTTGGGCAGGTGGTATGGTTTGTTCGCTGTTTCAAAATGGGTTTGGGTCAACGAATTTGGTTTGGGCTGTTCCATCCATTAACTGTTTATAGTGTTCCATCCATAGCTGAAGGTATATCTTATTAACCACATTTGTTGTTTGTTTAATTTTCTATTCATTAATAAGTATATTGGTAACCCATTCTTTAACCATAGTTATTGTTTGATCAGGTGATTTCTAAAGTAGCTGTTATTCTGCCCAATGGTACTAAACCCAGTGAGTTCAACGAGCAATAATGGCTCGATAATAAGGTATTATAGGCGATGATAATATGATTAAAACATTATTTGATCACTCAATGATTTTGTATTTTGTTAGTTCGTAGTTAGTTTCTAATTTCATAAAACGAAGAAGGTTAGTTAGCTATAAAGATACAATTGATGCAATAAGAGGTGAAATGAGGGATGATTTGGAGGCAACGATTACTAATATGAATAAGTACGATTTCGTCTTGGTTACATTTTTTTGGAGCTTTGTTGTTGAACCAAAATCTGGTTACGTTGTTGCTGATTATAAACCACATTGATGTTTAATGTTAGTTTTCATTTCTTATGTTCAAGTTTGGATTTATAATCTTAGTTACCTTTTTTAAGCTTATCGATATTTTATTTGTATATGTTGTTGTTAGTTTGCATTAAAATGTTGTTGGTGGAAGGCGGTAGGAGGGGACTAATGGGGACGAGGCCAATAAGAAGACAAAAGTTTCATACATATGTGCTTTGGCATAGGGATGACATGTTATATGGGTGCTCAAAGAACGAGCTAGCTACATTTTTTAGTTTAGAGTTTTCTACATTGTAAATTACATTTGTGATTTTTTTGTAAATACTTTGAAGATATTTATATGATATTTATAAATATAGTTTGGTTTTTCAGTAAATTAATTTGGTATATTTGGTGCATTTTGTATTTGGTGGGGGCATTATTTAAATTATTTGAGATTTTAACCATGGTTAGCATTTACATGGAACACGTCTAATTGATACCGGGAACACGTCTGATTTTACTAACGGAACACGTTTAAATGGGTTTAGACCACGTCTAATTGAAGTAACGGAATACGCCTAAATGACCTAATAGAACACGCCCAATTGTAACTAACTGAACACGTCTAAAAGAGATAACGAAACAGCCTAATCTAACGATTTGACAACACGTCTACTTGAGTGTATTTAGAGAGGTTACTTGAACTGCTCTAAGTGTCACCACTCAATTGAAGTCGTCACATGACGTGTTGTTCAACACGTCTAAAAAGCATTTTTCACACGTCTTTTTGTGCCGGAATGTAGTAGTGATATTTTATATATTAATTTAAGCCAAAATATATATATAATTATGTATAAATTCGTTTTTAATTCCAACAAATATCCAAAGATTATAAATATAATTTTTATAAACTTATTTAAGTATACTTAACTGTACAAAATTATACAAAAATATGTTTTTTACGTTTTTGTATTTTTTTATATTTATTCTTATTTTAAATTCTCGATTTACATCAATACAAGTTTAATTATATATAAAATACTAATTCGACCCAAATAATTAGGTTTTCAATTTTTATAAATCCTACCTACTATAAAGATCATATAAAAATTTATAAACCGATTTTATACTGTATATATTATCAAATTTAGAATCTAATACACAAATAAACATATAATCGCATAATTAATTAATTAGAATAAACCTTCCAAAAAATTATACAACGATTAAAATATGATCTTCAACTATTCTAAGTAATTTTTATGAGTTTTCTACTGCTTCACATATTTTATACAATTTAATTCACAATAAAACATGTTATTTACACAAATTGAAAACAATAAATATAAAATAATATATTCGATTGATATAAAAATAAGAAAATTATATTTTTATGTTAGAATAATAATAATATGATCTTAGATCAGATCCCACGAAATTATAAAATTTTATTCAATTAGTTTTGTATTTTTCTCTTTTTCGATTAACAATAATAAAAATAATTTAATATAAATTCGTATTTAATATATATAAAATATACTTTGATCAGAATAATTATTATATGTATGTTACTCTACTGTAAAAATAATTACATAATTTAATTAGCATGATTTGTATTTTTTTACATATATATACATACCGATTACATATACATAAACAATTTTTCTATTTTTAATTAATTAAAAATATAAAAATGAGTTATAAATCTGTAAAATTATTTTTCCTATCTCCCATAATACATAATAGTATTTATCATGTATTATTTGTAATTTATCTAATTCGTTTCATATTTATTAAAAATCAAAACATGGTTCTGCTAAAAAAATAAAGAAAAACGAAAATAATAAAAAAAGAAAGGATAAAAAGACTTACAATTTTTTTGTAGGTGTAGTGAGGATGAATGAATTTACAAAAAATTATGAATGGGATGAATGGGTATTTATAATACAAATTTGCTTAAAAACAAGTTGGAATTATATTTGGAAACTCTTTTTTTTTTCTTTTTTTTCGACAGACTCCCTTTTAAAGGGTTTTTATTTTATTTTTTTAATTAATTAGTTGGAACATTCTAGATTTATAATTTTTTAATTAATTTATATTTATCTTTCTCTATATATATATATATATATATATATATATATATATATATATATATATATATATATATATATATATATAATTAGGTGGAACATTCTAGATTTATAATTTTTTAATTAATTTATATTTATCTTTCTATTTATTTAAATACCTAATATATATATATATATATATATATATATATATATATATATATATAAATTTTCGTTTTTTATTTATTTATATATTGATTTTACTAGTTAACCTTATAATTAAATTTATTTAATTATCTACATTATACTTTTATATTTTATAAAAGGGGCCACAATAATTTAAATACATTTAGTATTTATTTTATTAAAAGTACATTATCAAATATTATATATTTTTATTTTAATTTCATTAGTACAACATTTTATACATAAAATTTCATATAGTATTAATATCTTAAATAGATTATTAGGGTTAGATATTTCGTCAACGTTTATTAATTTTGATCAAATAACAGTCCTAGATAATTAATACACAAAATATGCAAAGAAATTCTATGAGCAAATTAGTCAAATTAGAAGTGGAAAAGTGAGGATTGTTAGAGTGCTCCCAATGGTCCGCCCTCAAATCTCGCCCACCTTAGCATAGCCTGGGCGCCGATGGCACGGAGGCCGCCCAGGTCTCGCCCAGCCCATCGCCCAGCCCCATCGCCTTTGGTTTGGTCCTTTTTCAGCACATTTGTGGACGGATGGACGGATATACATGCATATATTACTTGTACCATTAACATTAAAGCTTGTAACATCTTTAATTAAATAATTTAAGTGAGTCCAATTTATTTGAGGAGGTATGTCATTGTTGGGAGTGGTTAGTCATGAGTTTAGTCCTGGGAAGGAAGTGGGATAGAAGTGATGATGTGTCGTTGAATAGTTGACTAGTCCTGGAAGAAGTCATGTCTTCATTGTGAGCACTCTTATAGTATAATGCAATAGTCATTTAAAAAAATAAAAATGTAAATAGAAAAAAGCTTTTTAACATTACACCCGCCAAATAAATTATTTGCCGACCTTCCCCCCAAATTTCACAATCCAAATCCTTTCAAACCCTAAATTTCGACTAAGATCGATTGTAAACAATTCGAGGTTTCAGTTTAACAAATTTAGACATTAATGGAAGATTCGCAAGCTAATTCGAAAATTTTCAGTGTTCGAATAGTATCAATTGATTACTACATGTCTCCCCCAATTCCAGACCTTGATTTCTGTTACAGTAGTTTTCAAGGTAATCATTCTTATTATTATCAATCAAACAATACACTTTTTTGCTCATAAATATGTTGTTCTATACACGTATGCTTACATAGTTATTTACAAAAATGATTTTAAGGAACTTTCATGAAGAACATAAGATATTTCGCAAATTTACGGTTGTTTCTTTTATTTATATTTTTTGAATTTTTTGAATTGAATGGGATATAGGTGGAAAGGTGAATGAGGTTCCTGTGATCAGGGTATACGGGTCAACTCCAGCGGGTCAGAAGACTTGTTTGCATATTCATCGAGTAGAGTTTATACTTTTGTTTACTTGAAGTGGTGATTTTAAGAATCATAGTTTATGTTTGAATCGATGTTATCACGAATCGTAGTGTTAAACTATAGATTATTTGAACTGCTGTTATCATCTGAGTGCGTCTTGTTGATTATTCATTTATTAAGAATTTGTCTTGATTGTTACGCAGGCTTTACCGTATTTATACGTTCCTTGTTCAGATATAGTAGATCAACCAGATCTGGAAGGTATGACACTGTTTTTCTTTCGGTCTGTATATGTTGGAATGTGTTTATAAAATCAAGAAACTGTTTTGATAAGATACTGTATATATAATATGAATTTATATGAATGAAAGTTAGAGATTCTGAACCTTCTGAGTAACCTTAAATCTCCATTTGAGTATATGCTTGGTGTCGTCATGAACCATCCCTAGAGGTCTCAGGTTTAAACCTCAATAGCACCTAGCGGCATATCTTGGGGTGGCAAGGGAAATGGTCAGAAACGGTGGTCACGGGATAACCCGATTAGGCTGCATGAACAGGGTAAACTTTATCCATTTACTTGATGTTGTAATGATAGGTAATGATTAATAGCATTTTGGTTATTTTGTTGATTATCCTTTTTACTCATCATGGGCTCACTAATGCTTAGGGGATGCTTGTGTGCGAGTGATTTCTCTTGCTCTTGAGAAGGCATTGAAGGTAGTCTAAGATATGTGTATATGGCCGCATTTGTCTTGTTAAAGATAGGTACTGATGTTTATTACTGAATTCTTTAACTCTTTCAGCTAAAAGGTAGTGCTGGTTCAAAACGTCAGCATGTACATGGTTGCAGTCTTGTCCGTGCAAGAAGGTTTTATGGTTATGATGGATCTGAGCAACTATATGCGAAGCTTTACCTGTATCCTATTATTTTGAGTAGTTTTTTGTTGTATTTTTTCCTTTCTTATTCTCATAATTGTGTTTTGTGACATTTTGTAGTTGTACCATTCAAAATGTTTCAGTTTTCTTTTTCCCCTACCGTTCGTACGTTATATTGTACTACTTTGAGTTATGCTATCAGTTCCTTGACAGAAATTAAAGATATCATCCACAAGATGTTTCTCGGGCAGCAAACCTTCTTCTGGTAAAATTTACACTATTATATGTCATTGCTATAATGCATTAACATTTTTTTTATGTCTAATTGGATAGCGACTCGTTTTATTAAAAACAAGTGTTTTATTTTCTTTCAATATTCTTAACGTCAACTCACTAATGAAATTCTAATTCTCAGAGTGGTTCAGTCCTTGAGAAAAGTTTGCAGCCTCATGAATCACATATTCCATATCTTCTCCAGTTCCTGGTAAGCACACTTTAACTAGCTAATTTTTGGTTTCTCGAGTCTGTTGTTATCTCTTATGTTTACTTCATAGAATACAAGATGTGTAGTTATTTTTCTATTGAATAACTGTATCAGTTCTTTTATTGTTTCCTTCAGTAATGTCTTTCACATTATTTAGGTTGATTATAACTTGCAAGGAATGGGCCACCTACATGTATCAAATATGAAATTCCGGCATCCAGTACCACATGTTTTCACCAAGAGGAAGGCTAATGATTATGCACAACATAAACAACAAATGGATAAATTTTCCAAGGCTACTAATTCACAGGTTATTGTTGTGGTCATATAATTATGGTATTTGATATATATGAACACGATAAGTTGAATGTACAATGGTTTTCTCATATGTGGGATCTGTCAGGCAGATTCAAGTGATGATGTATGTCTAGTATCTCCCGTTTGGCTGTCATCTACTATTCCCGACACTTGGATTTGGAACTTTCCTAGTCAAAATTTCGAGAATAACTTTGTTAAACGTCAGAGTGTTTGTGAACTTGAGGGAGATGCTGCTATTGATGGTTAATTGTGTTTGTAGTCCCTAAAGTTTCTCAAAGTTCATGTAACTACATGCTAATGTGTAATGACTAATCATCTTAATTTGATTATTGGCAGATATCCTTAACCAGCAATATAAATTGTACTCATCATTGTCACAAACCCTTTCTGATGTCAGAATGGTTCAGTCACTCATACCAATTTGGGAGGTTTTCAATCTTATAAATATCCTCTTGTTCTCTTTAGTGGATCTACAGTGCGTGTGAACTTCACATTAAAATATGTTGGTTTTGACTTATTTTTCATTGTTACAGGAGTTTGAGAGGAATGGACAGCATATAGAAACCATATCATCTGATCCTGAAAAACCTAGCCCGCATAATGTTTTGACTGTGCTGTCTAATAAAGATGAATATGAAAATAAACTATTTGAATTGTACAATACTGACAATTCTTCACCTTGTACACCAGTTGAGCCTAATAAAATGCTTTCACAATCTAGAAAAGATACAATTGATGGAGAAGAATTGATTGGCAGTGGACATTTACAGTCACTAAACAAAATGAAGCCTCTGGTATCACAAGATTCACAATGCAGTTTTACTGCAGAAGATCCAGAAGCTTTAAGGCTTTTAAATTGGCTAGCCTCTTCTCAAGCTGCAGAAGATATAAACTCTGATGATGAACTTAGACGAGAGACCATTCTAAGTCCATTAATGCCTGCAACAACGATTAATCAAGTGCTGGAAAAAGCTGATATGGAATTCATTAGTGCATCCCAACAAGAATGTCAGGACATTCTTGATTCTGTTCAAGATTCAATTAACGTAGAATGTAGGAGTGAAAGTAAAACTGCTGATTGTGATTCTCCTTCTCGACTAAATTCAAAGAAAGAAATACCTCAAATAGATGGTTCTGGTGATGGTAAAAAACCTATCTATCATGATGGTGACCCTGTTGAGATAGAGAAGAAGAAAGATAAAGATAGAGTACAACTTGATTCCAGTTCAAGCTTCAGCAAAAAGCACAAAAGAAAAAGTCCTTTGTGGGGCCCTTTGCCTTTTTGTCTATCTAACACGACTAGTCAACCGACAGACGTTAAAGTTGGTAGATTTGATAGTGAAATTAATACCATAGATGGGTGCTCTGTTCGGGATCTGATGAGGAGAAAGCGTCATCATCGGGGTGACTCTCCAAAAATGGAAATTCATCATCACACAAAGGTTGAACCAGACAAGGAAACTTACTACAACACGATTTCTTCCCTAAAACAAAGTAGTGACCAGCTCGATATTGGTCCATCTGTCATTTCAGGTGATCAGCAAGAGATCAGTCCTACCAGTTGCCACTTGGCAACTGGACCCCAGTCAGTTAGTTCATCACCAGCAGTTACGCCTGGTGTCTGTCATCCGGAATATTGTGATAAGGCTGAAGAAATAGGTTGGAACATTGCTCCAAAGTTTCTTTCTTCACTAGTTTAACACAGGTGTATTAATTGTTGGATCTTGATTTGGACAAGACTGATCCAACAGGCATAGAAACTTGATCTAATAGATCAACCCATTTTGGCGGATCAATAATTGGGTATTCAAAAAGTAAAAGGAGAATCTTCCAATTTTATTTTTATGAAATTAAATTTCCATACTACTGTTTTTAAATGTGTGTGTAACATTTAAACTATTTTTTGAAGAAATGCCAGTATTTTGTATGAAAACTTCGAAAATATGAGAAAAAGCTTGATTTTTTCTAAAAAAGATTGGTTTTATGATGCCCCTTTTTTAGAAGTATAGCGTTATGTAGTTACCGATAACACTTTGCTGCAATCTGAGTACTTATCAGTCTTCTGCATCATGTAGTTAAGGATAATGTCATTGATGAGTTGCCCCCTTTTTCTGATGGGGATTATCAAGAAGATAAGCACACGGCGTCTAAAATAGATGAACCGATTCCTGGTCAAGAACAAGCCATAGGTTCTCCTACGCATCTTATTGATGGTTCCTATTTATATATGTTGATACCTGTAATTTCACCTCCATCAGCAGATGATGTTAATAAGTGGCTGCTTCATGATGGTACAAAACCTACTACTACATCCAATTTATAATAAAAGTTATATAATATGTTCAGTGTAATTTTTTTTTTTTTTGACTTTTTGATTTTAGATGTAGCGAGACAAAGCGTAAATGCTACGAGAGAAGAATCTTCATCATCAAAAGGTAAAATCATTTTAGTCTCATCAAGTGACAATGTTAGAAGTGTTCAATTATTGTTTACTTTTTTGCAGGTTGATGTTTCGCGAGGTGTATATAAAATAGCTTATATTTTACGCAGAAAATACTATTAAATACGATACAATTTTACACAAGATATTTATTTATTTATAGAATGGATATACTTAAACCTTGCTACAACACTTATAGGCAGTGTACCTAATCGTACAGTAGTGTAGTTTTTAGTAAGTCCGGTTCGTTCCACAGGGAAATCTTTAAACAAAGCTCAACGCTATATTAGTTTACTTTTATTAAAAATACAAATATATATATAAGTAATATTATTATTATAAAGGGGGGTTTTTACCGTTTAATGACCGGTTTGTCGATTTTTAAACTTTAGTCGCAGTTAAAACCTAATTTAAAATATAAAATAAATACAAGACTTTAAATTAAAGCGTAAAGTAAATAACGATAATGAAATTGCGAATAATAAAAATGCGATAAAATAAAATTGCGATAATTAAAAGTACGATAATTAAAAGTGCGATAAAATAAAATAACAATAAATAAAAGTGCGATAATTAGAAGTGCAATTAAATATAAAATAAAGGAAATAAAATATGATATAAAAGAATTATGCTTATTTAAACTTCCGTAATCATGATGTTTGACGTGTTGATTTTAGTTTTATGCCCATGGGTTAATTGTCCTTTGTCCTGGATTATTCAATATGTCCGTCTGGTTTTTGTCCATAACAGTCCATCAGTCATAAATATAAATTGCAAGTGTCCTTGTCAAATTATTATTATACCCGAAGATAAATATTCCAACTAATTGGGGATTCGAATTGTAACAAGGTTTTAATACTTTGTTTAATGAATACACCAGGTTATCGACTGCGTGTAAACCAAGGTTTTACTACTTTGTTAACAATTACACCAATTACCCTTGAATGTAATTTCACCCCTGTTTTAATTATTCTAGTGGCTATTAATCCATTCCCGTGTCCGGTTAAATGAACGATTATTCGTACATATAAATACCCCGCCCATCGTGTCCGATCGAGTGTATATGGTAATTTATAGGGACGCCCAATTGTAAATCTTTATATTAACATTAACAAACTTTCATTTAGTTAAACAAATATAAAGCCCATTAATAGCCCATAGCCTAGTTTCCACAAGTGTCGTTCTTTTGTCCAAACCCCAATTATGGTACAAAGCCCAATTACCCAATTTTAATAATTAGCCCAACATCATGATTACTTCGTTTTAAACAAGCATAATAATAACTTAGCTACGAGACATTAATATAAAAAGGTTGAACATAACTTACAATGATTAAAAATAGCGTAGCGTTACACGGACAGAATTTCGACTTACACCCTTACAACATTTGCTAACATACCCTTATTATTAGAATTATAATTAAAATTAAAATATAAATTATAAATATAAATATATATTACTCGTATATATTGAGAGAGAGATGAAAATATGTGTAAAATTCGATCAGAATTCGGTTGGCTTTATAGCCAGAAATGATTTTTGGGGCTCCGCGACTCGCGGCAAAAAGGCCTTCAAACTCCGCGAGTCGCGGAGAGGTATTTTCAATTTACTCCCTTGGAGTTTCTGGCTGCCGACAGTTTTTAATATATATATATAATATATATATAATTAATATAATTAATTATATATTATATTATATTTATATACATAGTTAACTTGTAATTTTTAGTCCGTTGCGTCGAGCGTTAAGAGTTGACTCTAGTCCCGGTTCCGGATTTTCGAACGTCCTCGCGTACAATTTAATATCTTGTACTTTGCGTTTTGAATCTTGTACTCTTGTGAATTTGAGACGTTTCTTATCAATAATTGGAACCTTTTTGATTGTCTTTTGTTCTTTTGAGCTTTTTGGTCGTTTGCGTCTTCAATTCGTCGAATCTGTCTTTTGTCTTCACCTTTTATTATTTAAACGAATATCACTTGTAAATAGAACAATTGCAACTAAAAGCTTGTCTTTCTTGAGGAATAATGCTATGAAATATATGTTCGTTTTTAGCATTATCAAATATTCCCACACTTGAGCGTTGCTTGTCCTCAAGCAATATTGTCTTGAAATACTAGAATCACTTCTTTATTCTTCACACTTTGTACATCAGTGATTTCTATACGGCGGTATAAACAATGGTAGTAACGATATGGTTTACAGTCCCACATGACTATAAAAATTTAGATCCATTAAGGAAATTGGATCTTTATGAAAACATTTGATCTTTTGAAAATTAAATCTAGTTTTTACCCTAGATAAGTTTTCCGGAATAACCCTTTACCGGTGTTTGCAAAATATTTTTGTGGGTTTAGTGGGTTTCAGATTTGAAAATTTTAGCTCAAAACTTGCGGTTTTGTGTCACCCACTTGCTAACCTTGTATTTGGAAAGCAACACGTCCAGTTTACTTGTTCCGTATATTACCTTTCGGCAAACTACCGTCCGGTTGTAAAGGAAAGCGTTGAACAAGCAACTGTTAAGGCAATGTCCCGTGACATGCTTTTGATTATGGTCTATAACGTGTCGGACGCAATTACTATCCTTGGTAGGAGCAATAGTAAAGCTCACCCTTATAATTTTTCGGTCTGGCACAAGGTCCTGTCTTTGACCATGCTATGCAACCACCGTTCTTACGGTTGACACCCGATTTGGTTCAGGTGACCTAATGAATTCCAGGTGAATTCCTAGGATTTTACGTTCAATGGTAATGAACGCATTGAAAATAGGGTTTTCAGAAAACAAATCGGTTTATAATTTTGATCAAAATATTTTCTCGTTCAAGCTCGAGTTTAGATATCATTGAATTCCATGAGTTTGTAATTCTCAATCTTTAAGGTCAATCTCTAGGATTGAGTAATATCAGTCTTAAAAGCTGATTTTTAATCTTTAAGGAGATTATCCTTTCTGGGGATCTGATTCATTAGTCTTATCCAGCTAATTTTGCATGGTGCCTCCCCATTGTACGAGATAAATCCTTCTCATGGTTAGGATAAATCTGACCACTTGGCGACCCTGTTTAATGCTGAGGTCCGTGGATTTCCTGCTGATTTTAGTGATGACTTTTCTAGATTTTTCGTCAACCTACAGCTGGTCTGGACGACAACTTCATGACCTAAATCAAGAAGCGCGTGTCTTTTTCGGAAGACTTTACTTCCTTTTAATGATGGAATTGATTCATCGTGTAGATCCATCTCTTCTTTTCTTTCATCGGGTAAAACAGTTTAGTTTAGTCCAAAGCAAAAGTATTTTCAGTTATTTGTTACAGATATTTGTGACATATGTTTAAAATAATTTGGTAAATTTTCCCACACTTGGCTTTTTATTTTTCTTTTTATCGTCCTCTATTCCATTTTAAATGAATTTTAACATTTTAGTTTGTTTCTCAATTTATGTCCTTTCCGAGGTAACAATAATTTCGGTGTTTGAAACCTAGTTTTATCGTTCATAAATATGTATAAACATGATTTTAATTCATTTAATTGAAAATTTTGAAAAATTTTACTAGAATTGGGTAGTCAGTATATAAGACTAGGGCTGTTCTTTTTTATCAGAGAGCACTAGATTCTAATACAACTACTGCTTTACTAGTATTTTTAATGGTAACCAAGTGTTTAATATAAAAATTTTTAAAATCCGAAAGAATTTAACCCCTTCCCACACTTAAGATCTTGCAATGCCCTCATTTGCAAGAAATCAGTAACAATTTAAATTATTGAGGGTGATTTGTGTGAAAATGATTAAATTTTTACCAAAGTTTCCAAATATATTGGCGTTTGTTTGCTGAATGATAAATGGTGCACGTCATTTGTTCATTCCGTCTTGTTGTTATTTCACATGTATTTTGCATCATTGTCGTCAAAATTACTTGCTTTTGCTGAACTTAATGCCAGTCTTTGAAAATGCGTTGTTTTACCCTGTTGTGTACATAAGATAAACTGCAAACATATATACATATTTTTGAAGTTTGGTATATTACCCCACATTCAAAAATTATTAAAATCTAAGAATAAAAGTTAGATAAATATAAAAATGATTACAATATTAACAAAAAATATTAAACATATCAATAATTACAAATTACAAAATAAAAATAAAAATAAGTAAACTAAGGATGATATTGGTACCAATAGGGGTTCCACGCATAACCATAAGTGCTATAGAATGCCTCGGCAGGGTCATACGTAGGATATGGTGGCTGCATCTCTATCGACCAAGGAGGGAAGACGGGTTTCGGTGTAGGAATATAGTTTCTACCTATGTGTTGGCAATGCGCTATGATCTGGTTCTGATGAACTTGCCAATCTTCAAATGCTCTCTGTCTAGCATTTTCGTATTCCTGAGAAGCTATAAACCTTTGCATTTCTTGCATCTGGTTCCCCCCTCCTACATTACCTTGTTCCTGGTTTCTCTCTACCTGTGGATGTCTACCATTGTATCGTACTGCGGCGTTATTTCGCCGCTTCAACACTTTCGCACCATGGTATACATTTAAACCTATAGTGTCGCGGGGTTCCGGCTCTTCTACTAATAATCCCCCCCGACTTATATCCACACCGAGATATTCACCAATCAAAGTAATAAAAATACCACCTCCTATTATGCTATGTGGACGCATCCCTCGAACCATAGCTGATAAATAATAACCCACACAATATGGTATACTTACAGCGCTGTGTGGGTCTCGAATACACATATGGTAAAACAAATCTTGTTCATTTACCTTTTCTTTGTTTTTACCCCTTTGTGTAATCGAGTTAGCTAAAAATCTATGTATTACTCTTAATTCGGCTCTATCTATATCCAAATAAGAGTAGTTTCCCCCTTTAAAACGGTGATGGCTTGTCATTTGACTCCACACACCGTGTGTATCAAAATTCTCATCTATTTTCCTACCGTTTAGTATCAATCCTCTACAATCGGCAGACGCTAATTCCTCAGGCGTATATATACGTAAAGCCTGAGCCATGTCTAGTAAAGACATGTGGCGCATCGAACCGCCTAACAAAAATCTAATAAAAGAACGATCGGTTAAACTAGCTACCCGATCATTCAACTCTATACTACATAACAACTCTTCACACCATACTTTATATACAGGTCTGCGTATGGTGAATAAACATATCCAGTCATTAAAAGAAGAATTACCATACCTCTGTACCAGTAATTCCCTAATTGGCCCGGCCAATTCTACAGCTTCCAAGGGTCCCCATTCTATGACCCTTGGTACCTCAATAACCTTAGAGTGAAGAGTATGCAAACCCCGTTGATATTTTGGATAATCTATCCAAAGTCTGTCAAATCGCAGGTTCGGGTGTAACTGTTCCAAGTGCATATCTGAAAAGGTCATGACTGGATGAGGTACATCCTGCTTGTAGTAGTTATCTACCTCCTGTTGTTCCAAGTTCTCAGCAGGAGCATGGCGGGCTTGGGATGAAGATTCACCCCTTTCACTCTGCAAAACACATCAAACACAAATTTTGTGCATCCAAATATGCATTAGTGTCAGCAAAATCATCAATTAAAATAATTACAATGACATTATCAATTTATATCAAACTTAAGCTTATTTTCACATTTTTATCAAATCTACACTTTTTCAAATAAGCATATACGAAAATTTTCGCCAAGTTCATAAGCATTCAACTCAAATAACATGTCAAAATAATCATTACTAGCAAATAAACAAGTCTCAAATGGCATTATCTTTCAAAAATCAAGTTCATGAATTTTGGACTTGAAAAAGTCCACTTTAATTCTCAAAATCATGTTTAGGCTCAAAGTTTGGATCATTTAACTACCTAGACATGTTACACTACTCAATTTAGCAACAATTCATGACAAAAATCGGCCATAACCTGTTTATATCAAAAAGCCCCAATTTTGCTCAAGAACACAAACCCTAGATTCTAAAGATTTTGAAGTTTTTGGCTTCAAATCATGTTAACAAGCATCAATCTAGGTTATACATGCATAATATACTAACAATTTAACACTAATTACACTAAAAATTAACAAAATTCAAATTATGAAAATATGCTCAAGAACACACTAAAATTCGGATTTAAAGGTGATTTGGGGTGTAATTGTACCTGTTTTCTTGAGTAGTTCCTAGATATCATCCTTCTCAACATGATTGTAGCAAAAAATTTGGTGATTAACGGTTAAAAATTGAGATTTTTGGGGGTGAAATTCGCAGTATTTCGGGTTCTTTTTCGGGTGTTTATGCAGTGTGTTTGTGTGTGGGAGAGTGACTGATCGAGCAGCTGGTTATATTTTTTTTCTGTAATTTTGTCCCTCCGCGAGTCGCGGAGGTTTTCACTCAAAACTCCGCGAGTCGCGGAGTTATTTTTTTTTTTTTTTTTTTTTTTTTTTTTTTTTTTATAATCTTTAACTTATAAAACAATTAAGAAATTAATTTTAAAATTTTGTTTCCCTTGTTATTTAGGACGAGGTCGTTTCGGATCGATGTCCTAGTCCGTCCCTCGACAAAATTTTAAAATTTGTCTTTTTGTAGCGATTGTTTTAAAAGCTAAGATTTTTGGGTTTTTTCAATGTTTTTGGCATACTTTAAATCAATAAGATTAAAAATAATGATAATAAAAGTTCTCGTCCCTCCCTCGGGTAAAGCAATTTCGGTTCAAAGACCTAGTCTTCAACTTACGACGAATTTTAAAAATCATATTCTTAACTTAATGAGATAAAGTAAATTTTTGTTTTTAAATTCACACAACTTAAATATAAAATTCAAAATTAAAATTAAAAATTCACACCAAACTCAAAATTTAAAATGCATAAAATTAAAATTTCATATTTTAAAAATTAAAAATTCACACCAAACTTAATTTAAAAATTCATAAATTCATACCAAACTTATATTAATTTTTCAAATATTTACAATTTTAAAAATATTGTTTTTACAAAGTTTACAATATTAATTTAAGATTTAAATATTAATTTTAAAAACATGGTAAAAAAATAAAATTAAAAATCTTTTTGTCTTTTTATCTCACTTTAATCAATCAAATATTATCAAAAATATGCGCCCCTCTTTTCGGTAAAGTAATTTCGGTTCCAAGACCTAATTTAACTCATGACGAATTTTTGAAATATTTTGGGTTGATTGATTAAAGATATTTATACCTTAAGAATAAACGTTAAATTTCGCAGTGATGTAATAAATTTTTGAATGATATCAATAATTTCGGTCGCCAAACCTAATTTTATTTAATACCAATTTAATACTTTTTAGCGAACAAATTAGCGTTTATTATCAAAAGGTTAAAAATAAAAATAAAAACTGTACAGACATACCTGTGAAATAGATTTCTTAGTTATATGATCTATTATATTCATAAGATAGTCGGTTTAATTGGTCTTCCATGGCTGCATAGGCGTAACCTCTAGCATTCATTGTCTTTTCTTCTAAACATATGAACGGTCCGTCTCTGCATAAAGTAACAAATTCGGTATTTGAATAAGTTTGATTATTTGAACATTTACCTCCATGTGACCATTTTCCGCATTTGTGACATTTTTCTAGGTGTCGTGCTCTTCTTTTCGCTGCGGATTTTGATTTTCCTTTACCAAATTGTAACTTATTATCTTCGCATCTGGATCCTTTTCTAACTCCGTCCATTCTTTCTCTGATTACTGATACTAATTCACTCGGGAGTATGTCATTATTACGTTTAGTGATCAAAGCGTGTAGCATTAGACCATGGTTTAGTTCACAGGCAGTCTTCATTTTGTAAAAACCTAAAAAAAATAAAAATTCAGAATGGGGGGAGAAGACTAGTTCTTTAGGGTCTGCTAGGGAAAGACCATACGTGTTCCATTTTCGAGAACTACACGAAAACAGACAATCTAACTCTAACAGAAATACATATTATCCTTTAAAGACTTGATTCTCCCCACACTTAGTTAGCTGTGGTGTCGAAATTGTGATTAACTTCGTTGTCGACTTCCATCGGACCATGTATGTAATGTTTAACTCTGTGACCATTAACTTTAAATTCAATCCCATTTGAATTTATTAATTCTATCGTTCCGTATGGGAAAACTCTTTTTACTATGAATGGTCCAGACCATCTCGATTTCAATTTTCCAGGAAATAGCTTGAATCGTGAATTGAAAAGAAGAACTCTGTCTCCTTCTTTAAATTCTTTTGAACTTCTGATTCTTTTATCATGCCATTTCTTCGTTCTTTCTTTATAGATTAACGAATTTTCGTATGCTTCATGTCTTAATTCTTCTAATTCGTTTAGTTGACTTAATCGTAGACGTCCGGCTTCATGTAAATCAAGATTACATGTCTTCAAAGCCCAAAATGCTTTGTGTTCAATTTCTACTGGAAGATGACATGCTTTTCCATAAACAAGTCTAAAAGGTGTGGTTCCAATTGGAGTTTTGTAGGCTGTTCTAAAAGCCCAGAGTGCATCCTCCAATTTAATGGACCATTCCTTCGGATTTGATCCTACGGTTTTCTCTAGAATACGTTTTAAAGCTCGGTTTGTATTTTCAACTTGTCCACTTGTTTGTGGATGATATGCGGTGGAGATTTTATGAGTTACTCCATATCTTTTAAGAACTTTCTCAAGTTGATTATTACAGAAATGAGTACCCCGATCACTTATTAAAGCTTTCGGTGTTCCAAACCTTGCAAAAAGACGTTTTAAAAAGTTTACTACAACTCGTGCATCGTTAGTTGGGAGAGCTTGTGCTTCCGCCCATTTAGATACATAATCAATGGCTACGAGTATATATAAATTATTATGAGATTTTGGAAATGGACCCATAAAGTCAATACCCCAAATGTCAAATACTTCACATACTTGTATGACATTTTGTGGCATTTCATCGCGTTGACTTATTTTTCCGGCCCTTTGACATGCATCACAGGATTTGCAAAGAAGGTGTGCGTCTTTGTAAATTGTAGGCCAATAGAATCCAGCTTCATAAACTTTTCTTGCTGTTAGTTGAGGCCCATAATGCCCTCCTGTTGGTCCTGTGTGACAATGGTTTAAAATTTTACTAGCTTCATCTCCAAATACACATCGGCGTATTATTCCATCGGGACAACTTTTAAACAGATGTGGATCTTCCCAGAAATAGTGTTTTATATCACTGAAGAATTTCTTTCGTCTTTGGTATGATAATCCTTTTTCAAGGAATCCACAAACTAAGTAGTTTGCATAGTCTGCAAACCATGGGATTTCTTTATAATCTATCTTCAATAGATATTCATCAGGAAAGTTGTCTTGTATGGCCGATTCATTTAGAACTTCTAATTCGGGATTTTCAAGACGAGAAAGATGATCAGCGGCGAGATTTTCTGCTCCTTTTTTATCTCGGATTTCAATATCAAACTCTTGTAAGAGTAAGATCCAACGGATTAATCTTGGTTTAGCATCTTGTTTTGAAAATAGGTATCTAAGAGCAGAATGGTCGGTATAGACCACCGTTTTTGCTAGAACTAGATATGATCGAAATTTGTCAAAAGCAAAGACAATAGCAAGGAGTTCTTTTTCAGTAGTTGTATAGTTCGTTTGTGCTCCTTGTAATGTCTTACTAGCATAATATATAGGTTGAAATCGTTTTTCAATCCTTTGTCCTAAAACGGCTCCCATTGCAAAATCACTTGCATCGCACATTAGTTCAAATGGTAGATTCCAATTTGGTGTTATCATGATCGGTGCATTAGTGAGTTTCTCTTTAAGAATATTAAAAGATTTGATACATTCATCTGAAAAGATGAATGGCGCATCCTTTTCTAGGAGTTTATTCATAGGAGTGGCAATTTTTGAAAAATCTTTTATAAAACGTCGGTAAAAACCGGCATGCCCTAGAAAACTCCTAACTCCTCTAACATTGGTGGGATGTGGAAGTTTAGCAATTACATCTACTTTAGCTCTATCCACTTCAATTCCTTCTTTTGAAATTTTATGTCCAAGAACGATGCCTTCTTTAACCATGAAATGGCATTTCTCCCAATTAAGTACTAGATTTGATTTTTCGCATCTAATTAGCATTCGTTCCAGATTAACTAGACATGATTTAAATGTATCACCGAAGACTGAAAAGTCATCCATGAATACTTCCATGCATTCTTCTATCATGTCATGAAAAATCGCCATCATGCACCTTTGAAAGGTTGCAGGGGCGTTACAAAGTCCAAATGGCATGCGTTTGTAAGCAAAAGTACCATAAGGGCACGTGAATGTGGTTTTTTCTTGATCCTCGGGTGCTATTGGAATTTGAAAATATCCGGAAAATCCATCTAGAAAACAATAGTAACTATTTCCGGCTAATCTTTCCAACATTTGATCTATGAAAGGTAAGGGGAAGTGATCTTTTCTGGTGGCGTCATTTAATTTTCTATAATCAATACATACACGCCATCCTGTTACAGTCCTAGTAGGAATAAGCTCATTTTTCTCATTTGTGATGACAGTCATGCCACCCTTCTTAGGCACGCATTGAACTGGGCTTACCCATGGACTATCAGAAATTGGATATATCAAACCTGCATCTAGCAGTTTAATAATCTCTTTCTTAACTACATCTTGCATATTAGGATTTAGTCTTCGTTGGCGTTGCACATACGTTTTATGACCTTCTTCCATAAGGATTTTATGTGTGCAATACGAAGGACTTATTCCTTTAATATCATGAATTTTCCATGCAATGGCTGGTTTATGAGCTTTCAACACAGAAATGAGTTGTGATTTCTCATTTTCAGTAAGAGAAGACGATATTATTACAGGTAATTCAGATTCACCATGTAAATAAGCGTATTCCAAATGGTTTGGAAGTGGCTTTAACTCTAATTTCGGAGGTTCTTCTATCGATGATTTATATCGATATCTGTCTTCTTCTTTTAGCATTTGAATTTCTTCTGTTGTTGGTTCATATCCATTAGCTATAAGTGTAGCTAACATTTCAGCTTCATCAATTGGTTCATTTCCTTCTCCTAAAGAACATTCTCCTGTTCCTTGTAATTCTGGAAATTCTTCTAATAATTCTGCATGTGCATCTATAGTTTGAATATAATAACATGTATCATCTGCAGATTGTGGATGTTGCATGGCTCTATCCACTGAAAAGGTAACACTCTCATCCTCTATACTTAGGGTCAGTTTCTTACCGAACACGTCTATCATTGCTTTAGCCGTGTTTAAGAATGGTCTTCCTAATATGAGAGGAACTTGAGAATCTTCTTCCATGTCTAAAACAACAAAATCTACTGGAAATACTAAAGTACCAACTTTAACTAGCATGTTCTCCATTATCCCTCTAGGATATTTTATTGATCTATCGGCTAGTTGTATGCTTATTCTGGTTGGTTTCAATTCTCCAAGGTCTAGTTTAGCGTATAGTGAATACGGCATTAGATTTATACTAGCACCTAAGTCTGCCAATGCTTCTATTGAACTAAGACTACCCAGAAAACATGGAATTGTGAAACTTCCTGGATCAGATAGTTTTTCTGGTATCTTATTCAACAGCACTGCTGAACAATTAGCATTCATAGTAACAGCCGAGAGTTCTTCCATTTTCTTTCTATTTGTGATTAGATCTTTCAAGAATTTAGCATATCTTGGCATTCCTGAAATCACATCAATGAAAGGAAGATTTACATTTATCTGTTTAAACATATCCAAGAATTTGGATTGCTCGGCTTCTAGTTTTTCTTTCTTCATTTTACTCGGGTAAGGAAGTGGTGGTTGGTATGGTTTAACATAAGGTTTATCCTTAACTGTGTTATCTTCATTAACCTTTTCAACTACCGGTTCTTTTTCCTTATCTTGATCAGGTTGTGGTTCTTGTGGAGTAGGAATAGTTTCATCAGAAGTTACAGGTATTTCAGGTGGTTTAAGTGTTGTACCACTTCTTGTGGTAATAGCTTTAGCTGTTTCATTCCGGGGATTAGCGTTTGTATCACTAGGTAAACTTCCCGGTTTTCTTTCACCTATTAACCTTGCTAGGTTACTTACTTCTTGTTCCAGATTTTGAATAGAAGCTTGTTGATTTCTAAATGCTTGTGCATTTTGTTCATTTGTTTGTTTTTGAGATGTGAAAAACTGCGTTTGAGTTTCAACTAGCTTCGTCATCATATCTTCTAAATTCGGCTTTTTATCATCGGTTTGTTGTGGTGGTTTGTTTTGAAAATTCGGTCTTTGCTGATTGTAAGTATTATTGGATAATTGTGGATTGCTAGGACCTTGTTGGTTATTGTATGGAATATTTCGGTTATAATTCTGGTTTTGATTGTAAATCGGTCTTGGCGGTTGATAATTATTCTGATAATTATTTCCAGGCCTTTGGTTTATGTATGAAATATTCTCTCTTTGTTCCATTGTTAATTCAATACTTAGACAATCTTTTGTCAAATGTGGTCCTCCACACTGCTCACAACTAATTCGTATAGCATGAATATCCTTAGTCATCTTTTCCATTCGTCTTTCCACAGCATCTATCTTTGCGGAAATGGAATCTAAGTCATGGCTAGAATCGGCTCTAGCTGCTTTAGATGATCTAATGATATCTTTTTCTTGGTGCCACTCATGTGAGTGGGAAGCAGTATTATCAATAATTTTGTAAGCATCAGTTTCGGTTTTCTTCATAATAGAACCACCAGCTGCTATATCTATGTCTTTTCTTGTAGTGATGTCGCATCCTTGGTAGAATATTTGTACTATTTGACAAGTGTCTAAACCATGTTGCGGACATCCTCTTAATAACTTTCCATATCTTGTCCACGCCTCATATAGAGTTTCATTTGGCTTTTGTGTGAACGTAACAATTTCTGCTTGAAGTCTTACGGCTTTAGATGCAGGAAAGAATTGTTTAAGAAATTTGTCAATTAAAACGTCCCATGTATCAATCGCCCCTTCAGGTAACGATTCCAACCAATCTTTGGCTTCTCCCTTTAAAGTCCAGGGAAATAACATGAGATATATTTGTTCATCCTCCACTTCTCGTATTTTAAATAGTGTGCAGATCCTATTAAAGGTACGTAGATGTTCATTTGGATCTTCCTTCGGCGCACCACTAAATTGGCATTGATTAGTCACCATGTGTAAAATTTGTCCTTTGATTTCATAATCTGGCGCATTAATGTCTGGATGAGTAATTGCGTGACCTTGGCCAGTGCGTTTAGCTCTCATTCGGTCTTCCATGCTTAAAGGTTCCAGATTCTCCATAATTGAATTTGTTGACTCGGTATCACTGAATGATTCTGATTTAATAGTTCGTTCCTCAACAATCTCTGTTTGAATGATTGGTGGTTCCGGAGGAAAGTTTAATGGTTCAGGATCTTTGAACCGTTCCTGAATATTTTCTGGATTCTCAATTGTGAGGTTTGTTTCAAAAACTGGATTATCGGAAATTTGAACTGAAGTACTTGGTCGACTGGATGACGATTCTAAAGAAAAATCAACGGCGGTTATATTTGTTAAACGATGTCTTGATCGAGTTACAGGTGGTGAACGTACAAAAGGTGATGAACGTCTTGCTCGGTGCATTCACAGAATATCCTATTAGTTTTTAAAAGGAAAGAAAAATTATAATAAGTTATCTAATCAATAGACTTTTCTGATTTTGCCCACGTTTCGAATAGCCAAAAGATGCAGCAGAGGGGCAGGATTCGTTTGGTCTCAATATAATTGAGGACTGTTTGGCTCCAATAACCCGGTCCACGTACAAATCCAACTATTACTACGAACCAGAAAATTTTGATGTCTATCAATTTAACCACTTAAAATAAATTTTCGTAATTTTAAGAAATTTAGATAAGAAGTAGAATAAAATTCTAAGTCCTAAAACTAGAATGGCGAGAAATAAGAAAGAAAAAGATTGCGCGTCGAAAAATGTCGAAAAAGAAAAAATGGTTGAAAAATAAAAGGTGACGGAAAAATAAAAGAAACTTATAAAAACTTAAAAATACTTAACTAATTTAACCTTATTACTACAACTAACTTAAAATTATAATCGCAAATTGATATTACTAATTGAAATGATAATTGGTACATAGTAAAAGGTCTAAAAATATTAAAGCTTACAAGAAAAACTAAATCCCAAATGGAAATAACTTAAAAAGAAACTAAAACTTAAAAAGGTGTCGCAAAATTCTAGAGCACCTAAATCTTAGTCTAAAGAAAAAGCACTTAAGGAATTCTACGGCAAAGCCTAAAAATATAGGAGTAAAAATAACTATAGCAAAAACTAAGTTTAAAATTAATTATGAGCTAAAAAATACAAATATTACGCTACAACGATTAAAAAGGTACAAAATATAAAAATATACAAAAAGTTGTAAAAAGTACAATTTTTATAAAAATATTATTTTTATATTATTTATTTAATAAAACTACTAATTTTATAATTTAATTAAAACTAATTAAACAAAATACATATATAAAGTAAAAAGTAAAAATAAAACTAAAATTAATAATAATAATAATAATTAAGTAATTAATAATAATAATAATAAATTAAAACCCGTGATTAGGGTTTTTGTCCGAGTGTCAGAGGGCCTCCGCGAGTCGCGGCAAATAAAGAGTAAAACCCCGCAAGTCGCGGGGTTCAGGAATTCTGTTGACAGGTAGTACTTTTTACGCGTTTTTTTTTTTCTTTTTTTATTTTTATTTATTTTTCTGTTTTCTGTTTTTAATTTAAATAAACGATTTTTAATAAAATTTTTATTTTTATAAATTAAAATAAAGATAAAGAAACTTATAAAACTTAAATATTTAACAAAATCCTAAAAATACTTATATTTTTGTTTTTCTTTTTATATTTTTGAATGATTAAAACGTAATTTTACAAAAACGAATTTTAATAAAATTAAACTAAAAAAAAAATCTTTTTTTTTTTTTTTTATATTAGCGTTGCGCTTCCGGCTTTTAAGATGGATTCCCCGGCAGCGGCGCCAAAAATACTTGATGTTTCGCGAGGTGTATATAAAATAGCTTATATTTTACGCAGAAAATACTATTAAATACGATACAATTTTACACAAGATATTTATTTATTTATAGAATGGATATACTTAAACCTTGCTACAACACTTATAGGCAGTGTACCTAATCGTACAGTAGTGTAGTTTTTAGTAAGTCCGGTTCGTTCCACAGGGAAATCTTTAAACAAAGCTCAACGCTATATTAGTTTACTTTTATTAAAAATACAAATATATATATAAGTAATATTATTATTATAAAGGGGGGTTTTTACCGTTTAATGACCGGTTTGTCGATTTTTAAACTTTAGTCGCAGTTAAAACCTAATTTAAAATATAAAATAAATACAAGACTTTAAATTAAAGCGTAAAGTAAATAACGATAATGAAATTGCGAATAATAAAAATGCGATAAAATAAAATTGCGATAATTAAAAGTACGATAATTAAAAGTGCGATAAAATAAAATAACAATAAATAAAAGTGCGATAATTAGAAGTGCAATTAAATATAAAATAAAGGAAATAAAATATGATATAAAAGAATTATGCTTATTTAAACTTCCGTAATCATGATGTTTGACGTGTTGATTTTAGTTTTATGCCCATGGGTTAATTGTCCTTTGTCCTGGATTATTCAATATGTCCGTCTGGTTTTTGTCCATAACAGTCCATCAGTCATAAATATAAATTGCAAGTGTCCTTGTCAAATTATTATTATACCCGAAGATAAATATTCCAACTAATTGGGGATTCGAATTGTAACAAGGTTTTAATACTTTGTTTAATGAATACACCAGGTTATCGACTGCGTGTAAACCAAGGTTTTACTACTTTGTTAACAATTACACCAATTACCCTTGAATGTAATTTCACCCCTGTTTTAATTATTCTAGTGGCTATTAATCCATTCCCGTGTCCGGTTAAATGAACGATTATTCGTACATATAAATACCCCGCCCATCGTGTCCGATCGAGTGTATATGGTAATTTATAGGGACGCCCAATTGTAAATCTTTATATTAACATTAACAAACTTTCATTTAGTTAAACAAATATAAAGCCCATTAATAGCCCATAGCCTAGTTTCCACAAGTGTCGTTCTTTTGTCCAAACCCCAATTATGGTACAAAGCCCAATTACCCAATTTTAATAATTAGCCCAACATCATGATTACTTCGTTTTAAACAAGCATAATAATAACTTAGCTACGAGACATTAATATAAAAAGGTTGAACATAACTTACAATGATTAAAAATAGCGTAGCGTTACACGGACAGAATTTCGACTTACACCCTTACAACATTTGCTAACATACCCTTATTATTAGAATTATAATTAAAATTAAAATATAAATTATAAATATAAATATATATTACTCGTATATATTGAGAGAGAGATGAAAATATGTGTAAAATTCGATCAGAATTCGGTTGGCTTTATAGCCAGAAATGATTTTTGGGGCTCCGCGACTCGCGGCAAAAAGGCCTTCAAACTCCGCGAGTCGCGGAGAGGTATTTTCAATTTACTCCCTTGGAGTTTCTGGCTGCCGACAGTTTTTAATATATATATATAATATATATATAATTAATATAATTAATTATATATTATATTATATTTATATACATAGTTAACTTGTAATTTTTAGTCCGTTGCGTCGAGCGTTAAGAGTTGACTCTAGTCCCGGTTCCGGATTTTCGAACGTCCTCGCGTACAATTTAATATCTTGTACTTTGCGTTTTGAATCTTGTACTCTTGTGAATTTGAGACGTTTCTTATCAATAATTGGAACCTTTTTGATTGTCTTTTGTTCTTTTGAGCTTTTTGGTCGTTTGCGTCTTCAATTCGTCGAATCTGTCTTTTGTCTTCACCTTTTATTATTTAAACGAATATCACTTGTAAATAGAACAATTGCAACTAAAAGCTTGTCTTTCTTGAGGAATAATGCTATGAAATATATGTTCGTTTTTAGCATTATCACAGGTTCGCTTGGCCATGATATGGACTCACGAGATTCTTCTGCTGACATGACCAATGAGAAAATGGAAGAAAAACCTAAGCAATTGCCAACAGTATCGAAAACGGAAGAAAAATCCAAGCAATTGCAACAGCGCAATGTTTACTCACAAGATATCTCTCAGATATCAGGCCCCGAAGGAAAAATGCTGACTCCTTTGAGTCAAGCGGGATTTAAGGATCCTGCAAGCATTGGAGCAGGACAGCAGTTGACCATGTTCAGCATAGAGGTTATCTTGGCTTAAATAAAACTTATTCTGGATTACTGGAAATTTTGTTTGTGTCATTAAAGATGCTGATGTATGGGACTAAAGCCTGCAGTTATTGACAGGTCCAAGCGGAATCTAGGGGAGACTTGAGACCTGACCCACGTTTTGATGCTGTCAATTTCATAGCAGTTGTTATTCAGGAAGATGATGAGACCACCATTAATAGTTATGTCCTCATGCGCAGTGAGATACCAGCTGTTAGAAGGTGAACTAATTCCACACTGCTTGATAGATGGTTATCAAACATGGTTGAAAACTCTCACGGGATAACCCGATTAGGCTGCGTACATCTAAATAAAAATAATCACCCTCTCAGGGTAGCCTGAATTGGGATATCATTATGCGAATTATCCTAGATTCCTAGCAATAGAGCATCTCATAAAATTAATTGTCATTTGTTGAATTATTTAAATGCTGCAAAATGTTATATAGGGTTATAAGGTCAGTCTTCTACTTCTCATTTGAGCTTTTACCTCACAGAAATCTGGACGGTATAACTAGTTGCACGTTGTTAGTTTGTACCCAAGAGAACCAGCTGTTTAATGAGTTCATGAAACTCGTAAGTATTCTTGACCCAGATATACTAATGGGTTGGGATGTTCAAGGTGGTTCACTTGGTTTCTTAGCTGAACGGGCTGCATTTCTTGGAATTGGGTTGCTTAATAAAATATCCCGCACACCGTCTCAACCTATATCTAATCCCGAAGTCTCAGATATTCCAAATAATGGAATTTTGGGTAATGTTCTCCCTGAAGCCTTAAATTCTGACACTGATTTGCCAAATGATGCAATTATTGAGGATGAGTGGGGCCGAACTCATGCAAGTGGGGTCCATGTTGGGGGTAGAATTGTCCTTAATCTTTGGCGGCTGGTTCGCAGTGAGGTTAAGCTTAATATGTACACAGCTGAAGCAGTTATAGAAGCAGTTCTTAGACGAAAAGTTCCTTCTATCAATTTCAGAACATTAACAAAGTGGTTCGCTAGTGGTCCTGGAAAAGCACGATATCGATGTATAGAATATGTTCTAGAGAGGGCAAAATTGAACTTTCAAGTGATGAACCAACTTGATATGGTATGTAGGGAGACATTTTTAAGTGTTTTATTAACTTCTTCTTAGAATTTATTTCTGGTGTATTTGATGTGCTTTTTGAATCAGATAGACTAATACTTCTCGAAATTGACATTATACCGTATCACTTGTGTGTATATATGCAGATAAACAGGACATCAGAGCTTGCACGTGTGTTTGGTATTGATTTCTTTTCTGTTCTTTCAAGAGGTTCCCAGTATCGCGTGGAATCAATGTTAATAAGATTGGCGCACACACAAAATTATCTTGCAATTTCTCCTGGAGGCCAACAGGTTTTTACTCAACATACTTACGTCTCTATATCAGTATCAAAATGTTTGGACCATTTTCTGAAAACAAATTCATGTTAATTAGGTAGCTTATCAACCTGCTATGGAATGCTTGCCACTTGTTATGGAGCCAGAATCTGGGTTCTATGCAGACCCTGTTGTTGTTTTAGACTTTCAGTCTCTGTATCCATCGATGGTCATAGCTTATAATCTCTGCTACTCTACATGCCTCGGAAAGGTTATACCTTCAAAGCCAAATACGCTCGGTGTTAGTTCATATACACCAGACACAAATGTTTTGCGGGAATTGAAACATGAAGTTTTGCTTACTCCAAATGGTGTAATGTATGTACCTTCAAAGGTAATGAAATCATAGATCATTTTGCTTGTGAGAAAGACTCAGTTAAAAATGTTGTGCTTTATTCTTCATCTGTCGCTTAAGATAGTCTTTATATAAATTAATTCTGTATAGCATGATTCAGGTCCGTAAGGGTATACTTCCTAGGTTACTTGACGAGATATTATCGACACGAATTATGGTTAAACAGGCAATAAAGAAGTTGTCACCTTCAGAAAAAGTACTTCATCGGGTACGATTTCACTTTGGGTAAACTCACCCTTTCGTTGTACTGACCAAGTCTTTTACTCGTACTCCTAATCTTGTTTCAGATCTATAATGCACGACAACTCGCGTTGAAATTAATAGCAAATGTGACGTATGGCTATACAGCTGCTGGTTTTAGTGGACGCATGCCTTGCGCTGAGCTGGCAGACAGTATTGTTCAGTGTGGTCGCAGAACGCTTGAGACTGCTATTGAACTTGTGAACACACATGATAAGTGGAAGGCTAAAGTTATATATGGTGATACTGACAGGTATTTTGTTTGTATAATTCATTTATAACTTTGTAGTAGTTTTAGTTGTACATCATGTAAAATGCTTAGTTTTGATGGTGAAATTTCTTGACATGTGGCATGTTTAAAATAGTCATTCTATTTCTATATTTGAGTGTAATGTAGTTGCAATATGCTTTGCAGCATGTTTGTACTCCTTCCTGGACGGTCTGTGAGTGAAGCCCACCAAATTGGAAACGAGATTGCATCAGCTGTAACCAAGATGAACCCTAATCCAGTTGTACTAAAAATGGAGAAGGTCTATCAACCCTGTTTTCTTATAACAAAGAAAAGATACGTCGGTTATAGTTATGAAAAACCCGATCAAGTCAAACCTGTCTTTGATGCTAAAGGAATCGAGACGATACGCAGAGATACATGTGCAGCTGTTTCCAAGATGATGGAGCGTTCGTTAAGAAACTATTTTGAAAATCAGGATATTACTAAGGTCAGCTATACCTTTATGTTTTTTAACCCGGTATTCATAAAGAAAAAAAAAAATCATAAAATGAATGAAGAATTATTTTTTTTCTGTATTTGTTTGTTTCTGCAGGTCAAATCATACTTGATACGTCAATGGTCTCGTATATTATCAGGCCGAGTTTCTATTCAAGATTTTATATTCGCAAAGGAAGTTCGTTTAGGTACTTACAGTTCACGTGTTTCTTCTCTTCCACCATCTGCAATAGTCGCAACCAAAGCTATAAAAGCCGATCCTCGGGCTGAACCACGTTATGCAGAACGAATACCATACGTGGTGGTTCATGGTGAACCTGGTGCACGACTATCTGACATGGTAGTTGACCCAATGGAACTTTTGGCAGTCGATTCACCCTATAGATTAAACGACTTGTATTATATCAACAAACAAATAATTCCAGCTTTACAAAGACTGTTTGGGCTTGTGGGTGTTGACTTACGACAATGGTTTTTGGACATGCCACGGCCAATTAGAGAATCTGTTGGGAAAAACCAGTCGTATGGACCGAATTCTCACCGGACCCGAATCGATTACTACTATCTCTCTAAACACTGTATCATGTGTGGTGAGTTGGTCCAGGCATCTGCGGCACCTATATGTAGTGAATGTTCTAGAAATGAAGCTGCTGTTGCAGTAGCTGTAACTGGAAGGACCTCCAAGATGGAAAGAGAGATTCAACACCTTGCTGCCGTAAGTATTATTATTATTATTATTTATTATAATTTTAAAATAAACATGGGCTAACTGAAAAGTTGTACCTGCCTCCTATCCATTTACGAAAAGTTGTCATTTGACCTTTTTTGGGTCGGATGTTGAGAATACAATATCCTAGGGTCAATTAGGTCGGTAATAGGTCGAAGAAACTCATTTTTTATATGGGCAGTGATTCCTACACCACCAAAATCTATCCATATACCACCAAAACTGCTTTAGAGGGTTGTATAGTACGATATTATAATGCATGTTTTGTGGTGTATGGATAATTTTAGGGGTGTACAGATCATCATCCTTTTAATACTGTTGAAACAGTCTGGCTCAGGATCCACCACCAAAACTTGTCCACGAAATATTGTAGCGAATAGTTTTTTGAATATATTGACTCAGGGGGTTCAAACATTAAGGTATCATACCAAACGTATTCAGTAGAATATAAATTCTGTATACCCTTTCCCCTTTTAGTTTTCTTGCTGTTAAAAATTGTTAAATACTTTCCACCCAGTCTTTCTTCGTATGAGTCCCGTGATTCATTTTTCTTGGAGACTTGCCATTGTATATTGTATATATTTCTTATAACAATGTCTGCTTTTATTATTAGTTTATCTGAAAAGGTTTAATACGTTGGTGATGTTTCTCAGATATGCCGGCACTGTGGAGGTGGAGATTGGGTTGTAGAAAGTGGTGTAAAATGTACATCGCTTTCATGTTCCGTGTTCTATGAAAGACGGAAATTGCTGAAAGAGTTGCGATCTCTATCTAACACTGCCACAGAATTGGGTTTCTATCCCAAATGTATGGCTGAGTGGTTCTAGATTACCTTTTTAACATAGTTTTCGTAGGGTGTTGTATATATTACTCCGTAATTAATCTTAATAAAGGTACCTGCACTCTTATTATCACTGTAAAATATAAGAAGCCTCTTGGCCAATGTATAGAAAGAACATATGTTATACATAGATAATTTCAGTTTTTACCAAAATGCGTGTTTATGTGTGGATAGCATTAGACCTAATGAAACAGATTATTTGGATTTTGGTGCTAAACCAGGATTCGGTTTTGATGATGAGGAAGACGATGATGTGAATAGTTACGATTTGAATACAAAATCAAGCAATCCTTCAGTTAATTTTTCTGGTATTGTTATTGAATTTACGAATGCCTGCCGACCTATTTTTTCAAACCAGGGTTAAGGTTTATCAGGCTCCGCTAGAGGTGCAAAAGTTACATGCACCATGAGAGATTTAGCATCCCAGAGTGAACGTTAGGTGATTGAACCATATCGTTAGACACCAGTTGCAACAAGGTGATTTATGTTATGAATTTATGATGCGTCGAACATTGTACAAAAGCAACCATCTGTCTTCTGTACTACTGTTTGCCGGCCAATGACGCCCCCAAAAGGCAACCATCTGTCTTCTGTACTACTTCTGTTTGCCGACCAATGATGCCTCCAAGGAACAAGTTTAGGTGCAAATAATGAGTAACATGAGAATTGAATGAGAAAGGAGTTCAGGAGTCAGGACTTCAGGTGTTTAGTAGCCTGAAATCAGAAGCTAATTACTGGTTGGTCACAATGAGAGTTTTGTGGTGTAATTTTAATCTTTGATGAAAAGCGATAACTTTTGAAGTAGATAATTGGTTCGATTCACGTTTTCAGTTTTTTTTTTTTTGTTATTGGTATGTAGTATACCCTCTCTCCCAACTTATTAGTTCAAAACTGTCCCATATTAAGATACACTTTTCATATTCATAAATAGATTAAAATAAGAGAAAATCATTTGGTTTGTTCTTTTGGTTATATTGAAAACATGTGTTTCGTCTATTACACTTCTATTGATGTGAATAATCTTTTATTTGGTAAGGTCGATCTTGAATCATGATTAACCAATTATGTTAACAGACGTTATATTAAAACACCTAATCACTTAGGGTCTTCCAGAGTTTAATTATAAATGAAAGGAAATGAAGTGAAGGGAAATGAAAAGGGATGAGAGTTGTATCCTTCTAAATTGGAAGAAAAGATGGGAAGGAAAATGCACTGAAATAATCCATCATTTTCATTTTCTTTCCTCCCTATTAAAACTTAGGAACACTACTTGTCTTTATTTTCCATCCCTTTCATTTAATTTTCTTCTAAATTAAAACTCTGGAACAGACACTAATCTACAAAATTACTTCCATGGTGATAAAATTGGATAAATAGTTGTAGGCGGTCGTCGGCGATGATAGTTGGTAGTAACATGTGTTGGTGTTTGCTAATGGTAACTTGTTACAAAAAATACTAGCTTTTATTCAAATTTAATTATTCATATATATTTTTCAATAACTAATTAATAATACATCAACTTATACTCCGTATAAAAATAAAATAAATTATTTTACCTTTGTATCAAGAATTGAAAGATTTTTAGTCTTAAATTGAGTATTCAAGTGTTTGGTAAAGATACAATATTAAGGTGCATTATTATATTATTATATGAGTATATGAAGGTGATTAAATGAGTATTAACTATTAACTAATGTGTGTTAATTGATTCCTTGAAAAATTTAGAATTAAAGATAATTGAAAAAATAAATGAACAAATGACTAAGATTGAAAAAAGACTGAAAAAGAATAGAAAAAAGGCTAAAAAGTGAATAAGTAACTCAAAAATTTAATATTTTTTATACCAAGTTGGTCCAAAAGACATGACCCTAATTTATATACATCTCTCTCATTTTTTACAAATGTTAGCGGCCTAATCATTCATCTTTTGTTTGTTCGTTAAACACATACACATAAAGTGTAGCCTCACGACTTTCATAAACACCGATATTAGATGGGTGTTTTTTTTGTTGTTGTATGACACTACGATGAATTTTGATTATTGAAGGGCTAGTTATTAAGTATAGTGGTAGTTTCAGTATTACAATAAGTATAAGGGTAGTTTCAGTATTACAAGAAATATAAGGGTACTTTTAGTATATCAAAAACTATAAGGGGTTTGTTATAATGAGAGCTTTGTGGTGTAATTTTAATCTTTGATGAAAAGTGATAACTTTTGAAGTAGATGATTAGATAGATTCATGTTTTCACTTTCATCATTTGTATGTAGTACTGTAGTATACTACTTCGCCCGTCTCCGTCTCTCCAACTTAATAGTTAAAAATCTTCCAAATTAATATATACACTTTCATATTCATAAGTAATAAATAGATTAAAAAATATGCTATTATTTGGTTTTTCTTTTTGATTATATAGAAAATTGTATTTCAACTATTACATTTTTATTGATGTGAATAGTTATTTATCTTGTAAGGTTGATCTTGATTAGTCATTCATGTTGACATACATTATATTATAACTCAAATTTACAAAATTACTTTCACGACGATAAAATTGAGTAAATAGTTGTAAACAATCGTTGGTGGCCGGTGATGATGGTTGATAGTAACATGAGTCGGTGTTTGCTACGACTAACTCGTGTACAAAAAATACTTGCTTTTATTATTAAAAAAATAAAATCAATAATACATCTACTTATATAAAAATAAAATAAAATATTTAACTTTTGTGTCAAGAATGAACAATTTTTAGTGTTGGAGTATTTGTGTTTGGGGTAAACATAGATTATTATTAAGGTGTATTACATATAAGTATGAAAGTGATTAAATAAGTATTAATTATTGACTGATATGTATTATTTGATTCTTTTAAAAAGTTTACTTAAAAATAGATGAAAACATGACTAAGATTGAAAAAAGATCAAAAAATGATAGAAAAAATATTAAAAATGTATAAGTAACTGAAAAATATAATTTGTAGAACAACTTGGTCCAAAGGACAGGACCCTAAATTATATACATCTCTCGCATGTTAGCAAATTCTAGCGGCCAAATCATTAATCTTTTGTTTGACGGCCGTCGTTACACACATACACGTAAATTGTGGTTTAACGAGATTCGTAAATGCCGATATTAGAAGGGTGTTTTTCCGTGTATGATAAGTACGATGAATTTTTATTTTTTAAAGGCTAGTTATTAAGTAATAAGTATAGGGGTCGTTTTACTATTACAATAAGTAAAAGGATAGTTTCAGTATAATAATAAGGGGCCTAATAGAAAATACCAATTCTGAAGGATATATAAAGCAGAGAAGATTGAAAGAATTATTTGATGACCAAAAAATTTGATTTCAAAGGCCAAAAAAGGAATGAACGCAACAAAGCAGCCGGGGTTTTTAAATTTCAATGAAGCTTGCTCTCAATTGATTAAAAGGTATAATAATTCGTTCAATCCCTAAACCCTAAATTATACAATTCAAATCTTCATCTTTCACTACACTAAACCCTAAAATTCACCGTAATTCATACTCGTTTTACTCAATTATACCCAATTGGAATGATTGATGGTTAATAATCAATCCTTGCTGATTAATTCCTTTTGTTGTTGTTTTTCTAACATGTGAATTCTATTTTCGCATCTGTAAATTTAAAATTACGTTAAATCTCTGTAATTTGAATTTTTCTGCATCTGTATGTTGGCTCTTTATTCGATTGATGTGATACATAATGATCCGATAATGATGATATGTTTCAGATAGTTTAGTTTTGTGCATGGCGCCAACAGAAGTGTGAATAAGCGGTATTCGGATACTGTTGACTCTCTCCCAGTAAAAATGTTGCTAGTAAATCCGGACGACAGGCGAGTTTTTTAGCTTATCCACGAAATCTATTTCGTTTTTGTGAACCGTGTGTATTTCGAATTGATTATAGCTTGCATAATGGTTTTCTATGATCCTTATACAAGTTTATTCTCTCTGTATCTATTTTGTATGACTCCTTTGTTCTTAATAAAACAGCGGGAAATTATGTTTTGTGAAACTAATTTGATAGTAATGATGTAAAGCAAGGAGGCTAGGCCACTTACTGTTATTTTTAAATTCGATCTTTTAAACTAGATATGGAAATGGGATAAATAGCAAGGTAAATGTAAGTGGTTGCCAGTATCTGTTTTGTATCTTTCGTGTTGTATTTTATGTACAGTAAGTACTACTCTATAAATAAACATTTGGACATATCTTTTGACTTCTCTCTGTATAGATTACCGCATCCTGATGTTAATCTCAGTGTTGGTTTTACATATCTTCTAAATGAATTGCAAATACTATTAACTTATTTTCTTGATTTGGTTGTTGACATGTATGAGGAGATTACCTTCTCTCCCTTTTATAGTTTGGGCGGTTGCATGGTCTCTTATTTGTTTGCTATGTATGCTTGTTAGTATCGTATTTTAGATACTTTTTGATATTTTATTTAACTTTTCTGATATTGTTGTTGATTCTGAGTCAGAAGATGAATTCACGAATGCCTGTCGACCCGTTTCTTCTTAATATTCTGGAAGGAACAGAAGGGTTTCAAAATCTCCCAAAAGATTTCAATTCAGATGATGATCTACCAGTCAATCCAAATTGGACGTCTAGTCATGTATCCGATCATAGTCACAGAAATAGAGGCATGATGGCGACCAAGTTTGGCTCAGGTTCATCAGCTAGAGGTGCGGACAGTTACATGGACCATGAAAGATATAGCAAGCCCAGAGTGAACATTATGTGATTGGATCATAAGACCAGTTGCAACAAGGTGATTTAAATTATGCATTTATAATGTGCCAATCATTGTACGAAGACAACAGTCTGTCTTCTGTACTATTTTCTGTTTGCCAACCAATGAAGCCCACCAAGGAACAAGTTTACGTGCAAATAATAAGTAACATGAGAACTTAAGGAGAAAGGGATTCAGGTGTTTAGTAGCATGAAATCAAAAGTTGATAATCGGTTTGTTACAATGACAGCTTGTGGTGCATCTTCGATGAAAATCGATAACTTGAAGTAGATGATTGGTCCGATTCATGTTTTCAGTTTTGTTATTGGTATGTAGTATACTACTCGTACTTCCCTACTCTCCAACTTAACAGTTCAAAAGTTCCAAATTAATATACACTTTCATATTAATAAATAAATAAATAAATAAATAAATAAATTAAAATAATAGAAAATTATTTGGTTTCTCCTTTTGTTTGGTTATATATTGAAAAAATGTGTTTCGTCTATTACATTTTAATTGTTGTGACTTTATCTTGTAAGGTTGATCTTGATTGGCCATTAATGCTAATAATATTAAAACACCTAATTACCTAGATATACAAAATCACTTTCACGACGATCGACGATAAAATTGTGTAAATAGTTGTAAGCGGTCGTCGGTGACCGAAGATGATGGTTGGTAGTAATATATGTTTGTGTGATAAAATTGTGTAAATAGTTGTAAGCGGTCGTCGGTGGCCGACGACAATGATGGTTGGTAGGAACATAGGTTGGTGTTTGCTAATGGTAACTTGGTGTCCAAAAAATACTTGCTTTTATTAAAATTTAACTATTGTTAATTTTTTCTAGAAAAAATTAATCAACAACTTATATAAAAATAATATAAAAAATTTACTTTTTATATCAAGGATGAACAATTTTCAGTGTTATGAGTATGAAGGTGTTTGAAGGGTCCTCAATGACCAACCTTCTCCACTGTAGATGAGTTGTTAATATGGATTCATTCTCGATTAGATTACTCTTCATCGACCATCAGAAGTCTATGTATCTTTTCAGCTACACTTTGGAGGATTTGGCGTCTCAAAAATGATATCCTCTTTGCCTCGAAATGTTTTCGGAAGGAGGATTTGTTTGATCTTATTAGACTATTTTCATTTTCTTGGGTTAAAAGTAGAAGTAAATTTACTCCTACTTGGAACTCTTGGCTTTGCAACCCTTTGTAACAGGGATGACATCGGGTCGGGTTTGGGTCGGGTTTAGGTAATCCCGGACCCAAACCCGATTAAGAAAGACCGCCCCAAACCCGGCCCGAAATCCGTCGGGTCCCCATTTACTTACATACTATTGGGTTTCGGATTTCCCCACGGGTAAACGGGTATACCCGATTAATCATTCTGTATCTATTTTTCAATAAGTTACCAAATTAAAATATCGAAAAATAACTTAACTACTTTATGTTTAAAGTATTATAAAATATCACATACAAAAAGTTGATTGAAAAGTTTATAAAATACTCAAATACACGAAAGTATATAAAATATCACATCTCGAAAACTTGTTGTATATGATTATATTTAATAATATTATACTCGTTTTCAAAACAAATAATAGAAATCTTTCATACATTAACAATATAATACTAATACTAAAACTTTACATAAAAATTATTATTAAAATTCCTCGAGCCGGGTATACGGGTATGCGGACTGGGTATACGGGTCGGGTAAACGGGTTTGTATCCAAAACCATACCCGAACCCGAACCCGGAATTTTTTTTGTAACCATCCCCATACCCGGCCCATGACCCGACGGACTCGGGTCAGACCCGGCCCAATTATAACGGGTTTCGGGTTTCCCCATCGGGTACGGGTCATTTTGCCATCCCTACTTTGTAACCTTTTGATTTTTTACTAGCTCCTTGCTAGTTTTTTAATAAAATTATCAGCGGTTCAAACAAAAAAAAATGGTGTTTGAATGAGTATTAACTAATGTGAATATTATTATTTGATTCTTTAAAATTTTTGACTTAAAGATGATTGAAAAATAGATGAAAACATGACTAAGATTGAAAAAAAATGATAGAACAAAGGTTAAAAATGAGTAAGTAACTGAAAAAAATATGATTTTTTAGACCAACTTGGTCCAAAAGACTTAATCCTAAATTATATATATCTCTCTCGAATTTTAGCGGGCTAATCATTCATCTTTTGTTTGACCGTTGTCCGTTACACACATACACATAAATTGTAGTTTAACGGCTTTCGTAAACGCCAATATTAGACGGGTTGTTTTTCCTTGTATGATACTGTATTACGATAATTTTTGATTTTTGAAGGGCTAGTTATCAAGTCTAGTGGTAGTTTCAGTATTACAATAAGGGTTGTTTCAATATTACAAAAAGTAAAAGGGTAATTTCAGTAAATCAATAAGTATAAGGGGTTTATTAGAAAATACGAATTCTAAAGGATACATAACGCAGACAAGATTGAAAGAGTTGTTTGTTAACCGAAAAATTTGATTTCAAAAGCCAAAAAGAGGAAACAACGCAACTGTTGAAAATTTAGTGTAATTGAGGAATTTAATCTACACTTGTAAATGGGTTAGGAGGTACAGAGTGTACACCCATTAAGTGAAAGATTACCCAGACTCGAAAGTGGTTTTCCATTATCACAAATTTGAGTGATTACGGAAGTATTATTCCTGCACTAGGTGAAACATCTCCATCGTGGAAATAAAACAAACAACTTTATGAAAAGGATTTAATCGATTTCCTTGATTTGGTTGTTGGAAATAAAACAAACAACTTTATGAAAATGATTTAATCGATTTCCTTGATTTGGTTGTTGGAAATAAAATAAACAACTTTATGAAAAGGATTTGTTTTAGATTTGAAAAGGAAATTAGTTAGTGAAACATCTCCATCGTGGAATAATACTTGTTTTTGGGTGCCTATAAATAAGGACTATCATTCATGAGAAAAAATAGATACAAAAACACCTTAATACTCTTATGCAAAAGAGTTCTTGTTTACTGCCAATAACAAGAACTAATCTCTGTCTTATCCCAAAGTGATATTCGTGTAACCCAGCCAATAAGGGTCGAATAATTACTTTCGGAAAGTGATACCACGATTCAGTGATTTATCCGGCTATCGATTATTTTACCCTACACGAAATTTCAATAAAACCTCCAACAATCGAAAGTAATTATTTGTTATAATCGATGGTGGCTACGATGAAACACATGACGGCGAATTTCTCTAAACTTGATAAGTTTGAGGGAATTGATTTTAGGAGATGGCAAAAGAAGATGCACTTCTTTCTGAGCAGCATGAGTGTGGTGTACGTACTCAGCACACCAATTCCTGAAGATCATGGTGATGATGCCACTGTTGAACAAATTCGGAAAAGGTTCAAGTGGGAGAACGATGACTACATCGCTAGAGGTTTAATCCTCAATGGTATGGCTGATTCCCTTTTTGATATTTACCTAAATGTTGAATCTGCTAAAGAACTATGGGACTGTTTAGAAACCAAGTATATGTCTGAGGATGCTTCTAGTAAAAAGTTCCTTGTGAGTAATTTTAATAATTACAAGATGGTCGATTCTAGACCGGTCTTGGAAAAATACAATGAGCTCATTCGTATACTTGGTCAATTCACACAACATAAGATGAACATGGATGAGTCTATTCAAGTCTCAAGCATAATTGATAAACTACCTCCATCTTGGAAAGAATTTAAACATTCTTTGAAACATAAGAAGGAGGAGTTAACTCTTGTTGAGTTGGGTAGTCATCTGCGTATTGAGGAATCCCTCAGGTTGCAGGATAATGACAAGCCAAAGAGCAACGAAATTGTAACGACCCAACCCGTATTAAAACCGGCCCATAAAATTTTTTCCTTTTAATACGCGTTAAATAATACTTTAGGTCCCATTACACAATTTTCAAAACATATTTGTTACCAAAGTAAGTTCAACGAACTTAAAACATACATTAATAATTTAAACTCCCTAATACAATGGTTCATTAATTAAATCGTAAACCGGTTATAATCATTATTGTAGTGACCCGAACTTTTCCATGTTTATATATATTAATTGAGATTGATATTTACATGATTAAATGTTTCCAACATGTTAAGCAATCAAACTTGTTAAGACTTGATTAATTGAAATATGTTTCATATAGACAATTGACCACCCAAATTGACCGGTGATTCACGAACGTTAAAACTTGTAAAAACTATATGATGACATATATATGGATATATATATAGTTAACATGATACTATGATAAGTAAACATATCATTAAGTATATTAACAATGAACTACATATGTAAAAACAAGACTACTAACTTAATGATTTTTAAACGAGACATATATGCAACGATTATCGTTGTAAAGACATTTAATGTATATATATCATATTAAGAGATATTCATACATGATAATATCATGATAATATAATAATTTAAAATCTCATTTGATATTATAAACATTGGGTTAACAACATTTAACAAGATCGTTAACCTAAAGGTTTCAAAACAACACTTACATGTAACGACTAACGATAACTTAACGACTCAGTTAAAATGTATATACATGTAGTGTTTTAATATGTATTTATACAATTTTGAAAGACTTCAATACACTTATCAAAATACTTCTACTTAACAAAAATGCTTACAATTACATCCTCGTTCAGTTTCATCAACAATTCTACTCGTATGCACCCGTATTCGTACTCGTACAATACACAGCTTTTAGATGTATGTACTATTGGTATATACACTCCAATGATCAGCTCTTAGCAGCCCATGTGAGTCACCTAACACATGTGGGAACCATCATTTGGCAACTAGCATGAAATATCTCATAAAATTACAAAAATATGAGTAATCATTCATGACTTATTTACATGAAAACAAAATTACATATCCTTTATATCTAATCCATACACCAACGACCAAAAACACCTACAAACACTTTCATTCTTCAATTTTCTTCATCTAATTGATCTCTCTCAAGTTCTATCTTCAAGTTCTAAGTGTTCTTCATAAATTCTACAAGTTCTAGTTACATAAAATCAAGAATACTTTCAAGTTTGCTAGCTCACTTCCAATCTTGTAAGGTGATCATCCAACCTCAAGAAATCTTTGTTTCTTACAGTAGGTTATCATTCTAATACAAAGTAATAATCATATTCAAACTTTGGTTCAATTTCTATAACTATAACAATCTTATTTCAAGTGATGATCATACTTGAACTTGTTTTCGTGTCATGATTCTGCTTCAAGAACTTCGAGCCATCCAAGGATCCGTTGAAGCTAGATCCATTTTTCTATTTTCTAGTAGGTTTATCCAAGGAACTTAAGGTAGTAATGATGTTCATAACATCATTCGATTCATACATATAAAGCTATCTTATTCGAAGGTTTAAACTTGTAATCACTAGAACATAGTTTAGTTAATTCTAAACTTGTTCGCAAACAAAAGTTAATCCTTCTAACTTGACTTTTAAAATCAACTAAACACATGTTCTATATCTCTATGATATGCTAACTTAATGATTTAAAACCTGGAAACACGAAAAACACCGTAAAACCGGATTTACGCCGTCGTAGTAACACCGCGGGCTGTTTTGGGTTAGTTAATTAAAAACTATGATAAACTTTGATTTAAAAGTTGTTATTCTGAGAAAAAGATTTTTATTATGAACATGAAACTATATCCAAAAATTATGGTTAAACTCAAAGTGGAAGTATGTTTTCTAAAATGGTCATCTAGACATCGTTCTTTCGACTGAAATGACTACCTTTACAAAAACGACTTGTAACTTATTTTTCCGACTATAAACCTATACTTTTTCTGTTTAGATTTATAAAATAGAGTTCAATATGAAACCATAGCAATTTGATTCACTCAAAACGGATTTAAAATGAAGAAGTTATGGGTAAAACAAGATTGGATAATTTTTCTCATTTTAGCTACGTGAAAATTGGTAACAAATCTATTCCAACCATAACTTAATCAACTTGTATTGTATATTATGTAATCTTGAGATACCATAGACACGTATACAATGTTTCGACCTATCATGTCGACACATCTATATATATTTCGGAACAACCATAGACACTCTATATGTGAATGTTGGAGTTAGCTATACAGGGTTGAGGTTGATTCCAAAATATATATAGTTTGAGTTGTGATCAATACTGAGATACGTATACACTGGGTCGTGGATTGATTCAAGATAATATTTATCGATTTATTTCTGTACATCTAACTGTGGACAACTAGTTGTAGGTTACTAACGAGGACAGCTGACTTAATAAACTTAAAACATCAAAATATATTAAAAGTGTTGTAAATATATTTTGAACATACTTTGATATATATGTATATATTGTTATAGGTTCGTGAATCAACCAGTGGCCAAGTCTTACTTCCCGACGAAGTAAAAATCTGTGAAAGTGAGTTATAGTCCCACTTTTAAAATCTAATATTTTTGGGATGAGAATACATGCAGGTTTTATAAATGATTTACAAAATAGACACAAGTACGTGAAACTACATTCTATGGTTGAATTATCGAAATTGAATATGCCCCTTTTTATTAAGTCTGGTAAGCTAAGAATTAGGGAACAGACACCCTAATTGACGCGAATCCTAAAGATAGATCTATTGGGCCTAACAAACCCCATCCAAAGTACCGGATGCTTTAGTACTTCGAAATTTATATCATATCCAAAGGGTGTCCCGGAATGATGGGGATATTCTTATATATGCATCTTGTTAATGTCGGTTACCAGGTGTTCACCATATGAATGATTTTTATCTCTATGTATGGGATGTGTATTGAAATATGAAATCTTGTGTTCTATTATTATGATTTGATTTATATAGGTTAAACCTATAACTCACCAACATTTTTGTTGACGTTTTAAGCATGTTTATTCTCAGGTGATTATTAAGAGCTTCCGCTGTCGCATACTTAAATAAGGACGAGATTTGGAGTCCATGCTTGTATGATATTGTGTAAAAACTGCATTCAAGAAACTTATTTTGTTGTAACATATTTGTATTGTAAACCATTATGTAATGGTCGTGTGTAAACAGGATATTTTAGATTATCATTATTTGATAATCTACGTAAAGCTTTTTAAACTTTTATTGATGAAATAAAGGTTATGGTTTGTTTTAAAATGAATGCAGTCTTTGAAAAACGTCTCATATAGAGGTCAAAACCTCGCAACGAAATCAATTAATATGGAACGTTTTTAATCAATAAGAACGGGACATTTCAGTTGGTATCCGAGCGTTGGTCTTAGAGAACCAGAATTTTGCATTAGTGTGTCTTATCAAGTTTGTTAGGATGCATTAGTGAGTCTGGACTTCGACCGTGTTTACTTGAAAAATGATTGCTTAACAAATTTTGTTGGAAACTATATATTTTTAACATGTGAATATTATGTGATATATTAATCTCTTAACGCGTTTGATATTATGTGATAGATGTCTACCTCTAGAACAAGTCCCATTGACTCACCTAATAATAATGAAGAGTCAAATGTAAATTGGAATGATTCGTGGACTGATTCACAAGTTCCCGAAGAGGAACCGGAAGAAGAGTCGGAACCGTAAGAAGAATCGGAACCGGAAGAAGAATCGGAACCGGATGAAGAAATAGAACCGGTGGGGGAAATAATAAAATGGTTAAGTAAAAGAAAATCCTCAACCAACCGACCAAGGTTAATTATGGTCAATGGTGTTTCCGCCAAGGAAGCAAAATATTGGGAGGATTACCAATTCTCCGATGAATCGGATTCCGACGAGAATTCCGATGATGTTATAGAAATTACCCCAACTGAATTTAAAAAGGCAAAAGAAAATAATAAGGGAAAGGGCATAAAAATAGAGAAATCTAATTCCAACCCCGATGAACTTTATATGTATCGTCAACCCCCGAAGTCCTTAAGTTGTAACAATGACCCGGGAACCTCTAAACCACCAGGTTTTTCTAAACCAATGTGGAAAACGATGGCTCGTATTAGGGGAACATCATATATCCCTAGAAACTTGGCAAAACGAACCAAAACCGAAGAAGAAGAAACAAGCGAGTCGGAATAAGATAGTTGTATTCGTGTGGTGTAATATATGTAATATAGTGTGCTTATGCTTTATGATATATGTAAAAATTGCTTGTATTAATAAGTATTTTTTTTATGAATCTAACTCTTGTCTATTTTACAGTATAAAAACACAAAATGGATAGACAACCCAATATTTTAAGAGACCTACCCGGAGACATGATTGATGAAATCTTGTCTAGAGTCGGTCAGAATTCTTCGGCACAACTATTTAAGGCGAGATCAGTTTGTAAGACATTTGAAGAACGTTCCAAGAATGCCTTGGTTTATAAAAGGCTTTCGTTCGAAAGATGGGGGATATCACATTGGGAAATTCATAAGTTACGATGTGTTTACTTTGACGCATATATTGCGGGGAACCCAAATGCTATTTTACGCAATGAGTTAAGAAATTATTTTGACTCAATGTATCCGAATATTGGACTTCGTGATTTAGAAAAAGCGGCTAACATGCAACATAAAGAAGCATGTTATGCTTACGGATTAGTAATGTTCGCTTCTCACCAAAGTGAGAACAAGAACATTGGGCTACAACTATTAAACAAAACGTTCCCACAAGTGACGGAGTCGGTAATTGGGGTAAGAAATGAGGTTTTTAGATTGTTACGGGATTGTTGGACATTACGTAACCCTCGTCCCTTTGACAACGTTACAACACGCTGTCTTATCAACGGCCATAACGGTTATGTTCCACAAGACCAAGGATGGGAAGTAATCCTAGTAAAACCAGAATGCATGACTTGTTTCTGGACGTATGAATTACGTGTCTTTATTGCCTTTGCTGAACGACTTGTGTACTGTAGTGACCCGAACTTTTCCATGTTTATATATATTAATTGAGATTGATGTTTACATGATTAAATGTTTCCAACATGTTAAGCAATCAAACTTGTTAAGACTTGATTAATTGAAATAGGTTTCATATAGACAATTGACCACCCAAGTTGACCGGTGATTCACGAACGTTAAAACTTGTAAAAAAACTATATGATGACATATATATGGTTATATATATAGTTAACATGATATTATGATAAGTAAACATATCATTAATTATATTAACAATGAACTACATATGTAAAAACAAGACTATTAACTTAATGATTTTGAAACGAGACATATATGTAACGTTTATCGTTGTAACGACATTTAATGTATATATATCATATTAAGAGATATTCATACATCATAATATCATGATAATATAATAATTTAAAATCTCTTTTTATATTATAAACATTGGGTTAACAACATTTAACAAGATCGTTAACCTAAAGGTTTCAAAACAACACTTACATGTAACGACTAACGATGACTTAACGACTCAGTTAAAATGTATATACATGTAGTGTTTTAATATGTATTTATACACTTTTTAAAGACTTCAATACACTTATCAAAATACTTCTACTTAACAAAAATGCTTACAATTACATTCTCGTTCAGTTTCATCAACAATTCTACTCGTATGCACCCGTATTCGTACTCGTACAATACACAGCTTTTAGATGTATGTACTATTGGTATATACACTCCAATGATCAGCTCTTAGCAGCCCATGTGAGTCACCTAACACATGTGGGAACCATCATTTGGCAACTAGCATGAAATATCTCATAAGATTACAAAAATATGAGTAATCATTCATGACTTATTTACATGAAAACAAAATTACATATCCTTTATATCTAATCCATACACCAACGACCAAAAACACCTACAAACACTTTAATTCTTCAATTTTCTTCATCTAATTGAACTCTCTCAAGTTCTATCTTCAAGTTCTAAGTGTTCTTCATAAATTCCAAAAGTTCTAGTTTCATAAAATCAAGAATACTTTCAAGTTTGCTAGCTCACTTCCAATCTTGTAAGGTGATCATCCAACCTCAAGAAATCTTTGTTTCTTACAGTAGGTTATCATTCTAATACAAGGTAATAATCATATTCAAACTTTGGTTCAATTTCTATAACTATAACAATCTTATTTCAAGTGATGATCTTACTTGAACTTGTTTTCGTGTCATGATTTTGCTTCAAGAACTTTGAGCCATCCAAGGATCCATTGAAGCTAGATCCATTTTTCTCTTTTCCAGTAGGTTCATCCAAGGAACTTAAGGTAGTAATGATGTTCATAACATCATTCGATTCATACATATAAAGCTATCTTATTCGAAGGTTTAAACTTGTAATCACTAGAACATAGTTTAGTTAATTCTAAACTTGTTCGCAAACAAAAGTTAATCCTTCTAACTTGACTTTTAAAATCAACTAAACACATGTTCTATATCTATATGATATGCTAACTTAATGATTTAAAACCTGGAAACACGAAAAACACCGTAAAACCGGATTTACGCCGTCGTAGTAACACCGCGGGCTGTTTTGGGTTAGTTAATTAAAAACTATGATAAACTTTGATTTAAAAGTTGTTATTCTGAGAAAATGATTTTTATTATGAACATGAAACTATATCCAAAAATTATGGTTAAACTCAAAGTGGAAGTATGTTTTCTAAAATGGTCATCTAGACGTCGTTCTTTCGACTGAAATGACTACCTTTACAAAAACGACTTGTAACTTATTTTTCCGACTAGAAACCTATACTTTTTTTGTTTAGATTCATAAAATAGAGTTCAATATGAAACCATAGCAATTTGATTCACTCAAAACGGATTTAAAATGAAGAAGTTATGGGTAAAACAAGATTGGATAATTTTTCTCATTTTAGCTACGTGAAAATTGGTAACAAATCTATTCCAACCATAACTTAATCAACTTGTATTATATATTATGTAATCTTGAGATACCATAGACACGTATACAATGTTTCGACCTATCATGTCGACACATCTATATATATTTCGGAACAACCATAGACACTCTATATGTGAATGTTGGAGTTAGCTATACAGGGTTGAGGTTGATTCCAAAATATATATAGTTTGAGTTGTGATCAATACTGAGATACGTATACACTGGGTCGTGGATTGATTCAAGATAATATTTATCGATTTATTTCTGTACATCTAACTGTGGACAACTAGATGTAGGTTACTAACGAGGACAGCTGACTTAATAAACTTAAAACATCAAAATATATTAAAAGTGTTGTAAATATATTTTGAACATACTTTGATATATATGTATATATTGTTATAGGTTCGTGAATCAACCAGTGGCCAAGTCTTACTTCCCGACGAAGTAAAAATCTGTGAAAGTGAGTTATAGTCCCACTTTTAAAATCTAATATTTTTGGGATGAGAATACATGCAGGTTTTATAAATGATTTACAAAATAGACACAAGTACGTAAAACTACATTCTATGGTTGAATTATCGAAATCGAATATGCCCCTTTTTATTAAGTCTGGTAATCTAAGAATTAGGGAACAGACACCCTAATTGACGCGAATCCTAAAGATAGATCTATTGGGCCTAACAAACCCCATCCAAAGTACCGGATGCTTTAGTACTTCGAAATTTATATCATATCCGAAGGGTGTCCCGGAATGATGGGGATATTCTTATATATGCATCTTGTTATTGTCGGTTACCAGGTGTTCACCATATGAATGATTTTTATCTCTATGTATGGGATGTGTATTGAAATATGAAATCTTGTGGTCTATTGTTACGATTTGATATATATAGGTTAAACCTATAACTCACCAACATTTTTGTTGACGTTTTAAGCATGTTTATTCTCAGGTGATTATTAAGAGCTTCCGCTGTCGCATACTTAAATAAGGACAAGATTTGGAGTCCATGCTTGTATGATATTGTGTAAAAACTGCATTCAAGAAACTTATTTTGTTGTAACATATTTGTATTGTAAACCATTATGTAATGGTCGTGTGTAAACAGGATATTTTAGATTATCATTATTTGATAATCTACGTAAAGCTTTTTAAACCTTTATTGATGAAATAAAGGTTATGGTTTGTTTAAAAATGAATGCAGTCTTTGAAAAACGTCTCATATAGAGGTCAAAACCTCGCAACGAAATCAATTAATATGGAACGTTTTTAATCAATAAGAACGGGACATTTCAGTTGGTATCCGAGCGTTGGTCTTAGAGAACCAGAAAATTTGCATTAGTGTGTCTTATCGAGTTTGTTAGGATGCATTAGTGAGTCTGGACTTCGACCGTGTTTTCTTTAAAAATGATTGCTTAACATTTTTGTTGGAAACTATATATTTTTAACATATGAATATTATGTGATATATTAATCTCTTAACGTGCTTGATATTATGTGATAGATGTCTACCTCTAGAACAAGTCCCATTGACTCACCTAATAATAATGAAGAGTCAAATGTAAATTGGAATGATTTGTGGACTGATTCACAAGTTCCCGAAGAGGAACCGGAAGAAGAGTCGGAACCGGAAGAAGAATCGGAACCTGAAGAAGAATCGGAACCGGATGAAGAAATAGAACCGGTGGGGGAAATAATAAAACGGTTAAGTAAAAGAAAATCCTCAACCAACCGACCAAAGTTAATTATGGTCAATGGTGTTTCCGCCAAGGAAGCAAAATATTGGGAGGATTACCAATTCTCCGATGAATCGGATTCCGACGAGAATTCCGATGATGTTATAGAAATTACCCCAACTGAATTTAAAAAGGCAAAAGAAAATAATAAGGGAAAGGGCATAAAAATAGAGAAATCTAATTCCAACCCCGATGAACTTTATATGTATCGTCAACCCCCGAAGTCCTTAAGTTGTAACAATGACCCGGGAACCTCTAAACCACCAGGTTTTTCTAAACCAATGTGGACAACGATGGCTCGTATTAGGGGAACATCATATATCCCTAGAAACTTGGCAAAACGAACCAAAACCGAAGAAGAAGAAACGAGCGAGTCGGAATAAGATAGTTGTATTCGTGTGGTGTAATATATGGAATATAGTGTTCTTATGCTTTATGATATATGTAAAAATTGCTTGTATTAATAAGTATTTTTTTTTATGAATCTAACTCTTGTCTATTTTACAGTTTAAAAACACAAAATGGATAGACAACCCAATATTTTAAGGGACCTACCCGGAGACATGATTGATGAAATCTTGTCTAGAGTCGGCCAGAATTCTTCGGCACAACTATTTAAGGCGAGATCAGTTTGTAAGACATTCGAAGAACGTTCCAAGAATGTCTTGGTTTATAAGAGACTTTCGTTTGAAAGATGGGGGATATCACATTGGGAAACCCATAAGTTACGATGTGTTTACTTTGACGCATATATTGCGGGGAACCCAAATGCTATTTTACGCAACGGGTTAAGAAATTATTTTGACTCAATATATCCGAATATTGGACTTCGTGATTTAGAAAAAGCGGCTAACATGAAACATAAAGAAGCATGTTATGCTTACGGATTAGTAATGTTCGCTTCTCACCAAAGTGAGAACAAGAACATCGGGCTACAACTATTAAACAAAACGTTTCCACAAGTGACGGAGTCGGTAATTGGGGTAAGAAATGAGGTTTTTAGATTATTACGGGACTGTTGGACATTACGTAACCCTCGTCCCTTTAATGACGTTACAACACGCTGTCTTATCAACGGCCATAACGGTTATGTTGCACAAGACCAAGGATGGGAAGTAGTCCTAGTAAAACCAGAATGCATGACTTGTTTCTGGACGTATGAATTACGTGTCTTTATTGCCTTTGCTGAACGACTTGTGTACTAGCTAGAATTGTCTTCACAACTATCTTGTATCAAAGTTATTGTGTGCTATATTTCATGCTTTATGTAAAATAAGCGGTATTGTAAGTTTGTAAAATATTGTATAAAAGTTTGAACGCGAAATATTATTATAATCAGTTTTTCATATAGAATTGTAGTAGTTGAATTGTATATTAGCTACTAAGTATGAACTTAACGGGTAGGTACTACCCGAATTTAAACTTATAAAACGCTAATATGAAGAAAAAGCTTTTATAAATGAGTTCATATTATGCTACGAAATACTATTAACTACTCTTAATATTCTGTATGATTAACTTGTTCCATTTAACTATTTTGAAGGAAATGGCACCGACTACTCGACACACCGTGAATATGAATGAAGAGGAATTCCGTACTTTTCTAGCTTCAAACATAGCCGCAGTACAGGCTGCGCTACATACCAACAATAACCTTGGATCTAGCAGTACAGGAAATCGTGTAGGATGCACCTACAAAGAATTCACTGCCTGCAAACCTTTGGAATTTGATGGAACCGAAGGACCGATCGGATTGAAACGGTGGACCGAGAAGGTTGAATCGGTGTTTGCCATAAGTAAGTGTACTGAAGAGGACAAAGTGAAGTACGCTACGCATACCTTCACAGGTTCTGCGTTAACATGGTGGAATACCTATCTAGAGCAAGTGGGACAAGATGATGCGTACGCACTACCGTGGTCAGCATTCAAGCACTTGATGAACGAGAAGTACCGTCCCAGAACCGAGGTCAATAAGCTCAAGACAGAACTTAGAGGGTTACGAACCCAAGGATTTGATATTACCACGTACGAAAGACGATTCACAGAATTGTGCCTATTGTGTCCGGGAGCATTCGAAGATGAGGAAGAGAAGATCGACGCGTTTGTGAAAGGATTACCGGAAAGAATCCAAGAAGATATAAGTTCACACGAGCCCGCCTCCATACAACAGGCATGTAGAATGGCTCACAAACTAGTGAACCAGATTGAAGAAAGAATTAAAGAACAGACTGCTGAAGAGGCCAATGTGAAGCAAGTCAAAAGAAAGTGGGAGGAAAACGGTGATAAGAATCACCAATACAACAACAACAGCAATTACAACAATAATCGTAACAATTATCCCAACAATCGCAACATCAATCGCAACTACAACAAACGGCCCAACAACAACAACAACAACAACAACAACAACAGCAACTACAACAATCATCCCAACAACAATAATAACCGCAACAACAACAACAATCAGAAGCAACTATGCCAAAGGTGTGAAAAGAATCACTCGGGGTTCTGCACCAAATTTTGCAACAAGTGTAAAAGAAATGGTCATAGCGCGACGAAGTGTGAGGTCTACGGACCAGGGGTTAATAGAACGAAAGGAACAAATAGTGTCGGAACGAGTAATGGCGGAGCAAGTAGTGTCGGAGCAAGTTATGCCAATGTAGTTTGTTATAAATGTGGAAAACCAGGCCACATTATTAGAAATTGCCCGAACCAGGAGAACACGAATGGACAAGGCCGTGGAAGAGTTTTCAATATTAATGCGGTAGAGGCACAGGAAGACCCGGAGCTTGTTACGGGTACGTTTCTTATTGACAATAAATCTGCTTATATTTTATTTGATTCGGGTGCGGATAGAAGCTATATGAGTAGAGATTTTTGTGCTAAATTAAGTTGTCCATTGACGCCTTTGGATAGTAAATTTTTACTCGAATTAGCAAATGGTAAATTAATTTCAGCAGATAATATATGTCGGAATCGAGAAATTAAACTGGTTAGCGAAACATTTAAGATTGATTTGATACCAGTAGAGTTAGGGAGTTTTGATGTGATAATCGGTATGGACTGGTTGAAAGAAGTGAAAGCGGAGATCGTTTGTTACAAAAATGCAATTCGCATTATACGAGAAAAAGGAAAACCCTTAATGGTGTACGGAGAAAAGGGCAACACGAAGCTACATCTTATTAGTAATTTGAAGGCACAAAAACTAATAAGAAAAGGTTGCTATGCTGTTCTAGCACACGTCGAGAAAGTACAAACTGAAGAAAAGAGCATCAATGATGTTCCCATTGCAAAAGAATTTCCCGATGTATTTCCGAAAGAATTATCGGGATTACCCCCACATCGATCCGTTGAATTTCAAATAGATCTTGTACCAGGAGCTGCACCAATAGCTCGTGCTCCTTACAGACTCGCACCCAGCGAGATGAAAGAACTGCAAAGCCAATTACAAGAACTTTTAGAGCGTGGTTTCATTCGACCAAGCACATCACCGTGGGGAGCTCCTGTTTTGTTTGTCAAGAAGAAAGATGGTACATTCAGGTTGTGTATCGACTACCGAGAGTTGAACAAACTTACCATCAAGAACCGCTACCCACTACCGAGAATTGACGACTTATTTGATCAACTACAAGGCTCGTCTGTTTATTCAAAGATTGACTTACGTTCCGGGTATCATCAAATGCGGGTGAAAGAAGATGATATTCCAAAGACTGCTTTCAGAACACGTTACGGTCATTACGAGTTTATGGTCATGCCGTTTGGTTTAACTAATGCACCAGCTGTGTTCATGGACCTTATGAACCGAGTGTGTGGACCATACCTTGACAAGTTTGTCATTGTTTTCATTGATGACATACTTATTTACTCAAAGAATGACCAAGAACACGGTGAACATTTGAGAAAGGTGTTAGAAGTATTGAGGAAGGAAGAATTGTACGCTAAGTTTTCAAAGTGTGCATTTTGGTTGGAAGAAGTTCAATTCCTCGGTCACATAGTGAACAAAGAAGGTATTAAGGTGGATCCGGCAAAGATAGAAACTGTTGAAAAGTGGGAAACCCCGAAAACTCCGAAACACATACGCCAGTTTTTAGGACTAGCTGGTTACTACAGAAGGTTCATCCAAGACTTTTCCAGAATAGCAAAACCCTTGACTGCATTAACGCATAAAGGGAAGAAATTTGAATGGAATGATGAACAAGAGAAAGCGTTTCAGTTATTGAAGAAAAAGCTAACTACGGCACCTATATTGTCATTGCCTGAAGGGAATGATGATTTTGTGATTTATTGTGACGCATCAAAGCAAGGTCTCGGTTGTGTATTAATGCAACGAACGAAGGTGATTGCTTATGCGTCTAGACAATTGAAGATTCACGAACAAAATTATACGACGCATGATTTGGAATTAGGCGCGGTTGTTTTTGCATTAAAGACTTGGAGGCACTACTTATATGGGGTCAAAAGTATTATATATACCGACCACAAAAGTCTTCAACACATATTTAATCAGAAACAACTGAATATGAGGCAGCGTAGGTGGATTGAATTATTGAATGATTACGATTTTGAGATTCGTTACCACCCGGGGAAGGCAAATGTGGTAGCCGATGCCATGAGCAGGAAGGATAGAGAACCCATTCGAGTAAAATCTATGAATATAATGATTCATAATAACATTACTACTCAAATAAAGGAGGCGCAACAAGGAGTTTTAAAAGAGGGAAATTTAAAGGATGAAATACCCAAAGGATCGGAGAAGCATCTTAATATTCGGGAAGACGGAACCCGGTATAGGGCTGAAAGGATTTGGGTACCAAAATTTGGAGATATGAGAGAAATGGTACTTAGAGAAGCTCATAAAACCAGATACTCAATACATCCTGGAACGGGGAAGATGTACAAGGATCTCAAGAAACATTTTTGGTGGCCGGGTATGAAAGCCGATGTTGCTAAATACGTAGGAGAATGTTTGACGTGTTCTAAGGTCAAAGCTGAGCATCAGAAACCATCAGGTCTACTTCAACAACCCGAAATCCCGGAATGGAAATGGGAAAACATTACCATGGATTTCATCACTAAATTGCCAAGGACTGCAAGTGGTTTTGATACTATTTGGGTAATAGTTGATCGTCTCACCAAATCAGCACACTTCCTACCAATAAGAGAAGATGACAAGATGGAGAAGTTAGCACGACTGTATTTGAAGGAAGTCGTCTCCAGACATGGAATACCAATCTCTATTATCTCTGATAGGGATGGCAGATTTATTTCAAGATTCTGGCAGACATTACAGCAAGCATTAGGAACTCGTCTAGACATGAGTACTGCCTATCATCCACAAACTGATGGGCAGAGCGAAAGGACGATACAAACGCTTGAAGACATGCTACGAGCATGTGTTATTGATTTCGGAAACAGTTGGGATCGACATCTACCGTTAGCAGAATTTTCCTACAACAACAGCTACCATTCAAGCATTGAGATGGCGCCGTTTGAAGCACTTTATGGTAGAAAGTGCAGGTCTCCGATTTGTTGGAGTGAGGTGGGGGATAGACAGATTACGGGTCCGGAGATTATACAAGAAACTACCGAGAAGATCATCCAAATTCAACAACGGTTGAAAACCGCCCAAAGTCGACAAAAGAGCTACGCTGACATTAAAAGAAAAGATATAGAATTTGAAATTGGAGAGATGGTCATGCTTAAAGTTTCACCTTGGAAAGGCGTTGTTCGATTTGGTAAACGAGGGAAATTAAATCCAAGGTATATTGGACCATTCAAGATTATTGATCGTGTCGGACCAGTAGCTTACCGACTTGAGTTACCTCAACAACTCGCGGCTGTACATAACACTTTCCACGTCTCGAATTTGAAGAAATGTTTTGCTAAAGAAGATCTCACTATTCCGTTAGATGAAATCCAAATCAACGAAAAACTCCAATTCATCGAAGAACCCGTCGAAATAATGGATCGTGAGATTAAAAGACTTAAGCAAAACAAGATACCAATTGTTAAGGTTCGATGGAATGCTTGTAGAGGACCCGAGTTCACCTGGGAGCGTGAAGATCAGATGAAGAAGAAATACCCGCATCTATTTCCAAAAGATTCGTCAACACCTTCAACAGCTTAAAATTTCGGGACGAAATTTATTTAACGGGTAGGTACTGTAGTGACCCGAACTTTTCCATGTTTATATATATTAATTGAGATTGATGTTTACATGATTAAATGTTTCCAACATGTTAAGCAATCAAACTTGTTAAGACTTGATTAATTGAAATAGGTTTCATATAGACAATTGACCACCCAAGTTGACCGGTGATTCACGAACGTTAAAACTTGTAAAAAAACTATATGATGACATATATATGGTTATATATATAGTTAACATGATATTATGATAAGTAAACATATCATTAATTATATTAACAATGAACTACATATGTAAAAACAAGACTATTAACTTAATGATTTTGAAACGAGACATATATGTAACGTTTATCGTTGTAACGACATTTAATGTATATATATCATATTAAGAGATATTCATACATCATAATATCATGATAATATAATAATTTAAAATCTCTTTTTATATTATAAACATTGGGTTAACAACATTTAACAAGATCGTTAACCTAAAGGTTTCAAAACAACACTTACATGTAACGACTAACGATGACTTAACGACTCAGTTAAAATGTATATACATGTAGTGTTTTAATATGTATTTATACACTTTTTAAAGACTTCAATACACTTATCAAAATACTTCTACTTAACAAAAATGCTTACAATTACATTCTCGTTCAGTTTCATCAACAATTCTACTCGTATGCACCCGTATTCGTACTCGTACAATACACAGCTTTTAGATGTATGTACTATTGGTATATACACTCCAATGATCAGCTCTTAGCAGCCCATGTGAGTCACCTAACACATGTGGGAACCATCATTTGGCAACTAGCATGAAATATCTCATAAGATTACAAAAATATGAGTAATCATTCATGACTTATTTACATGAAAACAAAATTACATATCCTTTATATCTAATCCATACACCAACGACCAAAAACACCTACAAACACTTTCATTCTTCAATTTTCTTCATCTAATTGAACTCTCTCAAGTTCTATCTTCAAGTTCTAAGTGTTCTTCATAAATTCCAAAAGTTCTAGTTTCATAAAATCAAGAATACTTTCAAGTTTGCTAGCTCACTTCCAATCTTGTAAGGTGATCATCCAACCTCAAGAAATCTTTGTTTCTTACAGTAGGTTATCATTCTAATACAAGGTAATAATCATATTCAAACTTTGGTTCAATTTCTATAACTATAACAATCTTATTTCAAGTGATGATCTTACTTGAACTTGTTTTCGTGTCATGATTTTGCTTCAAGAACTTTGAGCCATCCAAGGATCCATTGAAGCTAGATCCATTTTTCTCTTTTCCAGTAGGTTCATCCAAGGAACTTAAGGTAGTAATGATGTTCATAACATCATTCGATTCATACATATAAAGCTATCTTATTCGAAGGTTTAAACTTGTAATCACTAGAACATAGTTTAGTTAATTCTAAACTTGTTCGCAAACAAAAGTTAATCCTTCTAACTTGACTTTTAAAATCAACTAAACACATGTTCTATATCTATATGATATGCTAACTTAATGATTTAAAACCTGGAAACACGAAAAACACCGTAAAACCGGATTTACGCCGTCGTAGTAACACCGCGGGCTGTTTTGGGTTAGTTAATTAAAAACTATGATAAACTTTGATTTAAAAGTTGTTATTCTGAGAAAATGATTTTTATTATGAACATGAAACTATATCCAAAAATTATGGTTAAACTCAAAGTGGAAGTATGTTTTCTAAAATGGTCATCTAGACGTCGTTCTTTCGACTGAAATGACTACCTTTACAAAAACGACTTGTAACTTATTTTTCCGACTAGAAACCTATACTTTTTTTGTTTAGATTCATAAAATAGAGTTCAATATGAAACCATAGCAATTTGATTCACTCAAAACGGATTTAAAATGAAGAAGTTATGGGTAAAACAAGATTGGATAATTTTTCTCATTTTAGCTACGTGAAAATTGGTAACAAATCTATTCCAACCATAACTTAATCAACTTGTATTATATATTATGTAATCTTGAGATACCATAGACACGTATACAATGTTTCGACCTATCATGTCGACACATCTATATATATTTCGGAACAACCATAGACACTCTATATGTGAATGTTGGAGTTAGCTATACAGGGTTGAGGTTGATTCCAAAATATATATAGTTTGAGTTGTGATCAATACTGAGATACGTATACACTGGGTCGTGGATTGATTCAAGATAATATTTATCGATTTATTTCTGTACATCTAACTGTGGACAACTAGATGTAGGTTACTAACGAGGACAGCTGACTTAATAAACTTAAAACATCAAAATATATTAAAAGTGTTGTAAATATATTTTGAACATACTTTGATATATATGTATATATTGTTATAGGTTCGTGAATCAACCAGTGGCCAAGTCTTACTTCCCGACGAAGTAAAAATCTGTGAAAGTGAGTTATAGTCCCACTTTTAAAATCTAATATTTTTGGGATGAGAATACATGCAGGTTTTATAAATGATTTACAAAATAGACACAAGTACGTAAAACTACATTCTATGGTTGAATTATCGAAATCGAATATGCCCCTTTTTATTAAGTCTGGTAATCTAAGAATTAGGGAACAGACACCCTAATTGACGCGAATCCTAAAGATAGATCTATTGGGCCTAACAAACCCCATCCAAAGTACCGGATGCTTTAGTACTTCGAAATTTATATCATATCCGAAGGGTGTCCCGGAATGATGGGGATATTCTTATATATGCATCTTGTTATTGTCGGTTACCAGGTGTTCACCATATGAATGATTTTTATCTCTATGTATGGGATGTGTATTGAAATATGAAATCTTGTGGTCTATTGTTACGATTTGATATATATAGGTTAAACCTATAACTCACCAACATTTTTGTTGACGTTTTAAGCATGTTTATTCTCAGGTGATTATTAAGAGCTTCCGCTGTCGCATACTTAAATAAGGACAAGATTTGGAGTCCATGCTTGTATGATATTGTGTAAAAACTGCATTCAAGAAACTTATTTTGTTGTAACATATTTGTATTGTAAACCATTATGTAATGGTCGTGTGTAAACAGGATATTTTAGATTATCATTATTTGATAATCTACGTAAAGCTTTTTAAACCTTTATTGATGAAATAAAGGTTATGGTTTGTTTAAAAATGAATGCAGTCTTTGAAAAACGTCTCATATAGAGGTCAAAACCTCGCAACGAAATCAATTAATATGGAACGTTTTTAATCAATAAGAACGGGACATTTCATGTACTAGCTAGAATTATCTTCACAACCATCTTGTATCAAATTTATTGTGTGCTATATTTCATGCTATATGTAAAATAAGCGGTATTGTAAGTTTGTAAAATATTGTGTAAAAGTTTGAATGCAAAATATTATTATAATCAGTTTTTCATATAGAATTGTAGTAGTTGAATTGTATATTAGCTACTAAGTATGAACTTAACGGGTAGGTACTACCCGAATTTAAACTTATAAAACGCTAATATGAAGAAAAAGCTTTTATAAATGAGTTCATATTATGCTACGAAATACTATTAACTACTCTTAATATTCTGTATGATTAACTTATTCCATTTGACTATTTTGAAGGAAATGGCACCGACTACTCGACACACCGTGAATATGAATGAAGAGGAATTCCGTACTTTTCTAGCTTCAAACATAGCCGCAGTACAGGCTGCGCTACATACCAACAATAACCTTGGATCTAGCAGTACAGGAAATCGTGTAGGATGCACCTACAAAGAATTCACTGCCTGCAAACCTTTGGAATTTGATGGAACCGAAGGACCGATCGGATTGAAACGGTGGACCGAGAAGGTCGAATCGGTGTTTGCCATAAGTAAGTGTACTGAAGAGGACAAAGTGAAGTACGCTACGCATACCTTCACAGGTTCTGCGTTAACATGGTGGAATACCTATCTAGAGCAAGTGGGACAAGACGATGCGTACGCACTACCGTGGTCAGCATTCAAGCACTTGATGAACGAGAAGTACCTTCCCAGAACTGAGGTCAATAAGCTCAAGACAGAACTTATAGGGTTATGAACCCAAGGATTTGATATTACCACGTACGAAAGACGATTCACAGAATTGTGCCTATTGTGTCCGGGAGCATTCGAAGATGAGGAAGAGAAGATCGACGCGTTTGTGAAAGGATTACCGGAAAGAATCCAAGAAGATATAAGTTCACACGAGCCCGCCTCCATACAACAGGCATGTAGAATGGCTCACAAACTAGTGAACCAGATTGAAGAAAGAATTAAAGAACAGACTGCTGAAGAGGCCAATGTGAAGCAAGTCAAAAGAAAGTAGGAGGAAAACGGTGATAAGAATCACCAATACAACAACAACAGCAATTACAACAATATTCGCAACAATTATCCCAACAATCGCAACATCAATCGCAACTACAACAAACGGCTCAACAACAACAACAACAACAACAACAACAACAACAACAGCAACTACGACAATCATCCCAACAACAATAATAACCGCAACAACAACAACAATCAGAAGCAGCTATGCCAAAGGTGTGAAAAGTATCACTCGGGGTTCTGCACCAAATTTTGCAACAAGTGTAAAAGAAATGGTCATAGCGCGGCGAAGTGTGAGGTCTACGGACCAGGGGTTAATAGAACGAAAGGAACAAATGGTGTTGGAACGAGTAATGGTGGAGCAAGTAGTGTCGGAGCAAGTTATGCCAATGTAGTTTGTTATAAATGTGGAAAAACGGGCCACATTATTAGAAATTTCCCGAACCAGGAGAACACGAATGGACAAGGCCGCGGAAGAGTTTTCAATATTAATGCGGCAGAGGCACAGGAAGACCCGGAGCTTGTTACGGGTACGTTTCTTATTGACAATAAATCTGCTTACGTTTTATTTGATTCGAGTGCGGATAGAAGCTATATGAGTAGAGATTTTTGTGCTAAATTAAGTTGTCCATTGACGCCTTTAGATAGTAAATTTTTACTCGAATTAGCAAATGGTAAATTAATTTCAGCAGATAATATATGTCGGAATCGAGAAATTAAACTGGTTAGCAAAACATTTAAGATTGATTTGATACCAGTAGAGTTAGGGAGTTTTGATGTGATAATCGGTATGGACTGGTTGAAAGAAGTGAAAGCAGAGATCGTTTGTTACAAAAATGCAATTCGCATTATACGAGAAAAAGGAAAACCCTTAATGGTGTACGGAGAAAAGGGCAACACGAAGCTACATCTTATTAGTAATTTGAAGGCACAAAAACTAATAAGAAAAGGTTGCTATGCTGTTCTAGCACATGTCGAGAAAGTACAAACTGAAGAAAAGAGCATCAATGATGTTCCCATTGCAAAAGAATTTCCCGATGTATTTCTGAAAGAATTACCGGGATTACCCCCACATCGATCCGTTGAATTTCAAATAGATCTTGTACCAGGAGCTGCACCAATAGCTCGTGCTCCTTACAGACTCGCACCCAGCGAGATGAAAGAACTGCAAAGCCAATTACAAGAACTTTTAGAGCGTGGTTTCATTCAACCAAGCACATCACCGTGGGGAGCTCCTGTTTGGTTTGTCAAGAAGAAAGATGGTACATTCAGGTTGTGTATCGACTACCGAGAGTTGAACAAACTTACCATCAAGAACCGCTACCAACTACCGAGAATCGACGACTTATTTAATCAACTACAAGGCTCGTCTGTTCATTCAAAGATTGACTTACGTTCCGGGTATCATCAAATGCGGGTGAAAGAAGATGATATTCCAAAGACTGCTTTCAGAACACGTTACGGTCATTACGCGTTTATGGTCATGCCGTTTGGTTTAACTAATGCACCAGCTGTGTTCATGGACCTTATGAACCGAGTGTGTGGACCATACCTTGACAAGTTTGTCATTGTTTTCATTGATGACATACTTATTTACTCAAAGAATGACCAAGAACACGGTGAACATTTGAGAAAGGTGTTAGAAGTATTGAGGAAGGAAGAATTGTACGCTAAGTTTTCAAAGTGTGCATTTTGGTTGGAAGAAGTTCAATTCCTCGGTCACATAGTGAACAAAGAAGGTATTAAGGTGGATCCGGCAAAGATAGAAACTGTTGAAAAGTGGGAAACCCTAAAAACTCCAAAACACATACGCCAGTTTTTAGGACTAGCTGGTTACTACAGAAGGTTCATCCAAGACTTTTCCAGAATAGCAAAACCCTTGACTGCATTAACACATAAAGGGAAGAAATTTGAATGGAATGATGAACAAGAGAAAGCGTTTCAGTTATTAAAGAAAAAGCTAACTACGGCACCTATATTGTCATTGCCTGAAGGGAATGATGATTTTGTGATTTATTGTGACGCATCAAAGCAAGGTCTCGGTTGTGTATTAATGCAACGAACGAAGGTGATTGCTTATGCGTCTAGACAATTGAAGATTCACGAACAAAATTATACGACGCATGATTTGGAATTAGGCGCGGTTGTTTTTGCATTAAAGACTTGGAGGCACTACTTATATGGGGTCAAAAGTATTATATATACCGACCACAAAAGTCTTCAACACATATTTAATCAGAAACAACTGAATATGAGGCAGCGTAGGTGGATTGAATTGTTGAATGATTACAACTTTGAGATTCGTTACCACCCGGGGAAGGCAAATGTGGTAGCCGATGCCTTGAGCAGGAAGGACAGAGAACCCATTCGAGTAAAATCTATGAATATAATGATTCATAATAACCTTACTACTCAAATAAAGGAGGCACAACAAGGAGTTTTAAAAGAGGAAAATTTAAAGGATGAAATACCCACAGGATCAGAGAAGCATCTTAATATTCGGGAAGACGGAACCCGGTATAGGGCTGAAAGGATTTGGGTACCAAAATTTGGAGATATGAGAGAAATGGTACTTAGAGAAGCTCATAAAACCAGATACTCAATACATAAGGATCTCAAGAAACATTTTTGGTGGCCGGGTATGAAAGCTGATGTTGCTAAATACGTAGGAGAATGTTTGACATGTTCTAAGGTCAAAGCTGAGCATTAGAAACCATCAGGTCTACTTCAACAACCCGAAATCCCGCAATGGAAATGGGAAAACATTACCATGGATTTCATCACTAAATTGCCAAGGACTGCAAGTGGTTTTGATACTAAATTGCCACGATTCAGTGATTTATCCGGCTATCGATTATTTTACCCTACACGAAATTTCAATAAAACCTCCAACAATCGAAAGTAATTATTTGTTATAATCGATGGCGGCTACGATGAAACACATGACGGCGAATTTCTCTAAACTTGATAAGTTTGAGGGAATTGATTTTAGGAGATGGCAAAAGAAGATGCACTTCTTTCTGAGCAGCATGAGTGTGGTGTACGTACTCAGCACACCAATTCCTGAAGATCATGGTGATGATGCCACTGTTGAACAAATTCGGAAAAGGTTCAAGTGGGAGAACGATGACTACATCGCTAGAGGTTTAATCCTCAATGGTATGGCTGATTCCCTTTTTGATATTTACCTAAATTTTGAATCTGCTAAAGAACTATGGGACTGTTTAGAAACCAAGTATATGTCTGAGGATGCTTCTAGTAAAAAGTTCCTTGTGAGTAATTTTAATAATTACAAGATGGTCGATTCTAGACCGGTCTTGGAAAAATACAATGAGCTCATTCGTATACTTGGTCAATTCACATAACATAAGATGAACATGGATGAGTCTATTCAAGTCTCAAGCATAATTGATAAACTACCTCCATCTTGGAAAGAATTTAAACATTCTTTGAAACATAAGAAGGAGGAGTTAACTCTTGTTGAGTTGGGTAGTCATCTGCGTATTGAGGAATCCCTCAGGTTGCAGGATAATGACAAGCCAAAGAGCAACGAAATTGTAACGACCCAACCCGTATTAAAACCGGCCCATAAAATTTTTTCCTTTTAATACGCGTTAAATAATACTTTAGGTCCCATTACACAATTTCCAAAACATATTTGTTACCAAAGTAAGTTCAACGAACTTAAAACATACATTAATAATTTAAACTCCCTAATACAATGGTTCATTAATTAAATCGTAAACCGGTTATAATCATTATTGTAGTGACCCGAACTTTTCCATGTTTATATATATTAATTGAGATTGATATTTACATGATTAAATGTTTCCAACATGTTAAGCAATCAAACTTGTTAAGACTTGATTAATTGAAATATGTTTCATATAGACAATTGACCACCCAAGTTGACCGGTGATTCACGAACGTTAAAACTTGTAAAAACTATATGATTACATATATATGGATATATATATAGTTAAAATGATACTATGATAAGTAAACATATCATTAAGTATATTAACAATGAACTACATATGTAAAAACAAGACTACTAACTTAATGATTTTTAAACGAGACATATATGTAACGATTATCGTTGTAAAGACATTTAATGTATATATATCATATTAAGAGATATTCATACATGATAATATCATGATAATATAATAATTTAAAATCTCATTTGATATTATAAACATTGGGTAAACAACATTTAACAAGATCGTTAACCTAAAGGTTTCAAAACAACACTTACATGTAACGACTAACGATGACTTAACGACTCAGTTAAAATGTATATACATGTAGTGTTTTAATATGTATTTATACAATTTTGAAAGACTTCAATACACTTATTAAAATACTTCTACTTAACAAAAATGCTTACAATTACATCCTCGTTCAGTTTCATCAACAATTCTACTCGTATGCACCCGTATTCGTACTCGTACAATACATAGCTTTTAGATGTATGTACTATTGGTATATACACTCCAATGATCAGCTCTTAGTAGCCCATGTGAGTCACCTAACACATGTGGGAACCATCATTTGGCAACTAGCATGAAATATCTCATAAAATTACAAAAATATGAGTAATCATTCATGACTTATTTACATGAAAACAAAATTACATATCCTTTATATCTAATCCATACACCAACGACCAAAATGTAACATCCCGCGTTTTTCCGTTAAATTTATTTTTAACACCGTCTTTTTTTTTTAAATAATATCTTTCGCTATTTAAATTCCCAATTTCCGTTGACTAACGTTTATAATATTCTCGTTATTTAATTATAACATCACTCGTCTACTCGAGCGTTTTTAAAATATTCGTTTGGTTAAATCCCGCACCCGCTTCTAAACTTGAGGGACTAAAATTGACACGGGGCAAACTAGTTGACTAGGTCAACTAGTCCACCCCAAGCACCACCATTCAATCCCTCCATCTCTCTCTTTCTTTCTTTTTTTTCTCTCAAGAACACAAACATAATTCATCATCTAAATTCGGATCGGGAAGCAAACTTCAAAACAAATTACATATTCGTGATCCTCTCATCATCCTCTTCGATTTGGTACCAATTTCATCCATTTTGGGTAACATTTCTAAAACACTAAATTTCTCTAAATTCGTGTTTTTGATTTGAAATGGTGTTAGTTAGTGTCTATGGCTCAAGTCTAACATGAATATATGTTTGGTTTGCTCGATTTGTTATTTTTGGAGTAACTAGCATGAACTTGAAATGGGTTTGCTTAATCCTTGATTTTGGATGAGTTAATGTTGTTAGATTGTTAAAGTGCATGTTTTAATTGTGTTACTAGTATCACTAGCTTCGTTTTGATGCGTAGGTTGATTAAGAAAACTTCAAAAACATGAATATTGATTTTGTGATGTTTGACTAGGGTTTGATAGTTCTTGACATGAACTTTTGATGCTTGAATGCCATGGAATGTTAATTGTTAGTGATTAGTTGTAATGTATGCTTAATTACCTTCGAAACGGCATATCGTATGTGTAAATTGGATTCCCGAAACTTAAAATGCAATTGATGAACTTGAAACTTTGAAAATGGACTTTTAAACGATCACTTGACGAGAAATCGGTTATGGAAAATGTTGTTTTTGTTTGATGAAACATGTTTAGTTGTGTTCCTTGTCAAAAGAGCTTTCCAACGGTATAAGATACGCTTCCTAATTGTTTACGGTTTGAGTTTTGCGTTTGTTTGAAATTTTACCAAGCCTTGAACAAGTGAAACAGGCCAGGGACCAGGCCACGGCCATTGTCGCGCCGCGGAGCAATTTGTCGCGCCGTGGCCCAAAGGGTGATTTTAGAACATGTTTTTCAAGCTTTCTGACCTTCAACATAGGCATTTGTCGCGCCGCGGAGCAATTTGTCGCGCCGTGACAATTGCCTGTTTCATCCGAACTTCAGCAAACTTGTTTTGGCCATAACTTTTTGACCGTAACTCCGTTTTCGATGAATCAAATATCGTTGGAAACGTAATAAGATTTCCTTTCTAATGGTAAGGTTTTGAAATGTCAACTCAAACTTTATTACAATCGTTCTAACATGCTTTTATACTTGATTCTTGCATGAAACTTGACAACGTGATTCACATGCTATACTATTCGAGTCGTAACGAGCCATAGGACTAATTGAACACATTTCACCCGACCTTGTGTCGTAACCGGTTAATTGATATAACTTACTTGTTTAGGTCAAGGCTAAGCAACTTTCATGCACACGTTTACTTGTTGAAGTACCTTTATACTCGTGCACTCGAGGTGAGATCATAGTCCCACCTTTTCAACAACTTTTATTCTTTTAAATCGTGGGCTGAGAAACATATACATTACATACTTATATACATTTCACATGTATATATATACTTTTCATACTTTTATACTTTGAACACAAATACGAATACAAGGATACAGACGAGTTAGAACAAAAGTCCTCAATCCAATTATCATTAGTTCCACTTGCAGGGTGTAAGTGTAAGCGAGTGATTATGTTGTGTGGCCATACGGGTTTAACGAACCCTCATTCAGACGGTTCGCTACCGTTAGTGGATGAAATATAATTTCAACGTGCATAGTGTATGTTCTAACACTATATTCAAAATTCAGAGGGAAGATTCAGTTAAGCTTTGGTAATTGGGTGCTCGCAATACAAACTACATTCTTCGGAATAAATACGATTTGGATAATCATCTATACAAACTATTGTGGTTCAAAGTATACTTTTACAAATACATTTATGATCTCACCAACGTTTTTCGTTGACAGTTTTCTACATGTTTTCTCAGGTTCATACTTGGCTATTTGATACATGTTTCCGCGTACACTCATACTTGCTTGGAGTCGAGCATACATGCATACACTCTGATTTCTTGCTTGGGGTCAAGCATACATACATACATACGCTAGGGATAGCACTTTTGGATTCAAACTTTTGTTTACATACTTACGCTATTTATAGCAACTGTGTTTTTCAACTTATATTATGTCGCAAGTTATTTCATTTATACTTTATGACTTTTGTAAACTTAGACTTGTTGTCGAACGGTTTTGTAAACTAAACTTGCAAGTCTTGTACCTTTCAAATGAATGCGACATAATTTTGGTCAAACGAGTCTCATATAGGGACTACGACCACGCAACGGGACCTAAGTTAACGGCGCCGTCAATAACGGTTTTGGTCGGGTCGTTACAAGTGGTATCAGAGCGTTGGTTGTAGGGAACTAGGACGTGTATTAGTGTGTCTAACAGAGTCGTTAGGACGCATTAGTGAGTCTAGACTACAACCGGATAGTTAATCATTGCATTCTGACATACATTTGCTATAGATAGCACTTACTTGACTACTTGTGCATTATACTTGAATCATTCTTAGGAAAATTTTTTAATGGTACCCAACCTTCATTATACGAACTCGTATCCTGCCACTTTGGTTCGGGAACTCTGACTCCTTGGTTGTTATTCCCCCCGTCTCATCTTACTATCCATGAATATTGTAAAGTCACTGTCACTACTCTAGATGAGTATCGTCATCACCATTTATCGCTACGGTTGCGTGCTACTCGTTATCATGACTCGTTACTCTTTTCATACCTGAATACCTTATTGTCTGACTCGAACCACATTGACGTGAACAATCATTTATACACTTCCCACGGGGGAACGCTTCCTTAAATTTGCAGAAATTCTTTCGATTTAATACGAGTCACGTTTGAGACGTCGTTACATTTTGTTCATTTTAGATTTTCGCGATTACACGAACTTGAATCTATAGAGTGATGTGGGAATGGAAGTATGAGTTAGCGTAATATAACGACACTCGATCAACGTGGTTATATTACGGTAAGACATACCAAAGTTCTAGTGACGCGTGATGGTGGTTAGACTCGATCAACCTAAACACCACCATGTGCCATGTACATGACTTCATCTTTTCAGGTTTGGACATCCGAAAACTCCGAGAATATTTATAACAACCATACCGGGGACACACCTTCAATTTTTGTCAAATTATACTTATGCTTCCGAATGAATTACCGATTCCTCTCGACTTCAACCGTATGTTACACGTGTATACTATCTCGTCCTCGCACAGTCTTATTGACTAATTACGATTTACTCGTTATGCTCGCACCGAGGCGGAAACTTCTCTCTCATCACACTCGTACTTCCGGTTCAGGAAATCTTTACTCTAAACTCTCAATGGGGGAAGAGACTCTCCACGTTATACTAGTATTCACCTCGAGGGTGAATAGTTCCGACGAACGTTTTTCTTTCAGAAACCGATGAGAACTTGCCCCGACGAACGTTTTTGGAAACTGATAAATCTTTCGCGACGCGAATTTTCTTGAGAAACTTGTCCTAACAAACTTGTCCAAATATACCTTACGGAATGTACTCTGTTTCGGACCGAGGTCCTCGTTTCACTTCTAGATTTCGGAGTGCCTTACAAAAAGCCTCGGGACCACGTCTAGACATGAGTACCGCGTACCATCCGCAACCCGACGGACCGAACCAACATACGATTTAAACCTTAGAATCCATAATACGAGAGTGTATTACTAACTTCAAATTTACTTGAGAAAAGTATTTTCCTTTAGCTTAATCCTCGTACTACAATGATTTTCATTCGAGTTTTAACGTCACTCCTTTTGAAACCACATGTGACCGGAAACGTCATTCTCCTTTGTCGAACCAAGTAAACGATGATCAATTCACCGGGGCCGAGGTTATTCATGAGCAACCGAGAAAATTTATTCATATTCAGGTAAAACCCTACGCGACTCGTAATCACCAAGAGCTACGCCGATGTTAGACGTAAACATTTCAAATTCCACGTGAGAAACCGCATCACGTTAAGAGTCGCACCTTGGAAAGGTGCAATCCGTTTCGGGAAAACGTAGGAAGCTAAATCCGCGATATTTTGATCCTTTAAATTCTTGGGGTGTTTTGGAACCGTCGCTAGCCGTTTAGGTTTTTCCGACTCATTTTGGGTCTCCGTTTATCCTACATTCGATGTATCAACTCAAAGACGTGTTTTGCGAAACGAGAACTTGTTATCTCCTTTGATGAACTCACTATCGACGATAACCCTCAATTCCTAGGAGGACCGGTTGAAACCATGAATCATGGAAGCCAAACCTTAAAACAACATGTGATCCCGACCGTCAAAATTCGTTGAAATACCCTAGAACGTACTTCTTCCTCATTCGTAGAATTGGCAACACAAAATCTCGAGGAAGATTCAACAACTACTACTTCCAACTAAATTTCGGGACGAAATTTCTTTCGAGGTGTGGATAATGTAACATCCCGCGTTTTTCCGTTAAATTTATTTTTAACACCGTCTTTTTTTTTTAAATAATATCTTTCGCTATTTAAATTCCCAATTTCCGTTGACTAACGTTTATAATATTCTCGTTATTTAATTATAACATCACTCGTCTACTCGAGCGTTTTTAAAATATTCGTTTGGTTAAATCCCGCACCCGCTTCTAAACTTGAGGGACTAAAATTGACACGGGGCAAACTAGTTGACTAGGTCAACTAGTCCACCCCAAGCACCACCATTCAATCCCTCCATCTCTCTCTCTTTCTTTCTTTTTTTTCTCTCAAGAACACAAACATAATTCATCATCTAAATTCGGATCGGGAAGCAAACTTCAAAACAAATTACATATTCGTGATCCTCTCATCATCCTCTTCGATTTGGTACCAATTTCATCCATTTTGGGTAACATTTCTAAAACACTAAATTTCTCTAAATTCGTGTTTTTGATTTGAAATGGTGTTAGTTAGTGTCTATGGCTCAAGTCTAACATGAATATATGTTTGGTTTGCTCGATTTGTTGTTTTTGGAGTAACTAGCATGAACTTGAAATGGGTTTGCTTAATCCTTGATTTTGGATGAGTTAATGTTGTTAGATTGTTAAAGTGCATGTTTTAATTGTGTTACTAGTATCACTAGCTTCGTTTTGATGCGTAGGTTGATTAAGAAAACTTCAAAAACATGAATATTGATTTTGTGATGTTTGACTAGGGTTTGATAGTTCTTGACATGAACTTTTGATGCTTGAATGCCATGGAATGTTAATTGTTAGTGATTAGTTGTAATGTATGCTTAATTACCTTCGAAACGGCATATCGTATGTGTAAATTGGATTCCCGAAACTTAAAATGCAATTGATGAACTTGAAACTTTGAAAATGGACTTTTAAACGATCACTTGACGAGAAATCGGTTATGGAAAATGTTGTTTTTGTTTGATGAAACATGTTTAGTTGTGTTCCTTGTCAAAAGAGCTTTCCAACGGTATAAGATACGCTTCCTAATTGTTTACGGTTTGAGTTTTGCGTTTGTTTAAAATTTTACCAAGCCTTGAACAAGTGAAACAGGCCAGGGACCAGGCCACGGCCATTGTCGCGCCGCGGAGCAATTTGTCGCGCCGTGGCCCAAAGGGTGATTTTAGAACATGTTTTTCAAGCTTTCTGACCTTCAACATAGGCATTTGTCGCGCCGCGGAGCAATTTGTCGCGCCGTGACAATTGCCTGTTTCATCCGAACTTCAGCAAACTTGTTTTGGCCATAACTTTTTGACCGTAACTCCGTTTTCGATGAATCAAATATCGTTGGAAACGTAATAAGATTTCCTTTCTAATGGTAAGGTTTTGAAATGTCAACTCAAACTTTATTACAATCGTTCTAACATGCTTTTATACTTGATTCTTGCATTTAACTTGACAACGTGATTCACATGCTATACTATTCGAGTCGTAACGAGCCATAGGACTAATTGAACACATTTCACCCGACCTTGTGTCGTAACCGGTTAATTGATATAACTTACTTGTTTAGGTCAAGGCTAAGCAACTTTCATGCACACGTTTACTTGTTGAAGTACCTTTATACTCGTGCACTCGAGGTGAGATCATAGTCCCACCTTTTCAACAACTTTTATTCTTTTAAATCGTGGGCTGAGAAACATATACATTACATACTTATATACATTTCACATGTATATATATACTTTTCATACTTTTATACTTTGAACACAAATACGAATACAAGGATACAGACGAGTTAGAACAAAAGTCCTCAATCCAATTATCATTAGTTCCACTTGCAGGGTGTAAGTGTAAGCGAGTGATTATGTTGTGTGGCCATACGGGTTTAACGAACCCTCATTCAGACGGTTCGCTACCGTTAGTGGATGAAATATAATTTCAACGTGCATAGTGTATGTTCTAACACTATATTCAAAATTCAGAGGGAAGATTCAGTTAAGCTTTGGTAATTGGGTGCTCGCAATACAAACTACATTCTTCGGAATAAATACGATTTGGATAATCATCTATACAAACTATTGTGGTTCAAAGTATACTTTTACAAATACATTTATGATCTCACCAACGTTTTTCGTTGACAGTTTTCTACATGTTTTCTCAGGTTCATACTTGGCTATTTGATACATGTTTCCGCGTACACTCATACTTGCTTGGAGTCGAGCATACATGCATACACTCTGATTTCTTGCTTGGGGTCAAGCATACATACATACATACGCTAGGGATAGCACTTTTGGATTCAAACTTTTGTTTACATACTTACGCTATTTATAGCAACTGTGTTTTTCAACTTATATTATGTCGCAAGTTATTTCATTTATACTTTATGACTTTTGTAAACTTAGACTTGTTGTCGAACGGTTTTGTAAACTAAACTTGCAAGTCTTGTACCTTTCAAATGAATGCGACATAATTTTGGTCAAACGAGTCTCATATAGGGACTACGACCACGCAACGGGACCTAAGTTAACGGCGCCGTCAATAACGGTTTTGGTCGGGTCGTTACACAAAAACACCTACAAACACTTTCATTCTTTAATTTTCTTCATCTAATTGATCTCTCTCAAGTTCTATCTTCAAGTTCTAAGTGTTCTTCATAAATTCTACAAGTTCTAGTTACATAAAATCAAGAATACTTTCAAGTTTGCTAGCTCACTTCCAATCTTGTAAGGTGATCATACAACCTCAAGAAATCTTTGTTTCTTACAGTAGGTTATCATTATAATACAAGGTAATAGTCATATTCAAACTTTGGTTCAATTTCTATAACTATAACAATCTTATTTCAAGTGATGATCTTACTTGAACTTGTTTTCGTGTCATGATTCTGCTTCAAGAACTTCGAGCCATCCAAGGATCCGTTGAAGCTAGATCCATTTTTCTCTTTTCCAGTAGGTTTATCCAAGGAACTTAAGGTAGTAATGATGTTCATAACATCATTCGATTCATACATATAAAGCTATCTTATTCGAAGGTTTAAACTTGTAATCACTAGAACATAGTTTAGTTAATTCTAAACTTGTTCGCAAACAAAAGTTAATCCTTATAAATTGACTTTTAAAATCAACTAAACACATGTTCTATATCTATATGATATGCTAACTTAATGATTTAAAACCTGGAAACACGAAAAACACCGTAAAACCGGATTTACGCCGTCGTAGTAACACCGCGGGCTGTTTTGGGTTAGTTAATTAAAAACTATGATAAACTTTGATTTAAAAGTTGTTATTCTGAGAAAATGATTTTTATTATGAACATGAAACTATATCCAAAAATTATGGTTAAACTCAAAGTGGAAGTATGTTTTCTAAAATGGTCATCTAGACGTCGTTCTTTCGACTGAAATGACTACCTTTACAAAAACAACTTGTAACTTATTTTTTCGACTATAAACCTATACTTTTTCTGTTTAGATTTATAAAATAGAGTTCAATATGAAACCATAGCAATTTGATTCACTCAAAACGGATTTAAAATGAAGAAGTTATGGGTAAAACAAGATTGGATAATTTTTCTCATTTTAGCTACGTGAAAATTGGTAACAAATCTATTCCAACCATAACTTAATCAACTTGTATTGTATATTATGTAATCTTGAGATACCATAGACACGTATACAATATTTCGACCTATCATGTCGACACATCTATATATATTTCGGAACAACCATAGACACTCTATATGTGAATGTTGGAGTTAGCTATACAGGGTTGAGGTTGATTCCAAAATATATATAGTTTGAGTTGTGATCAATACTGAGATACGTATACACTGGGTCGTGGATTGATTCAAGATAATATTTATCGATTTATTTCTGTACATCTAACTGTGGACAACTAGTTGTAGGTTACTAACGAGGACAGCTGACTTAATAAACTTAAAACATCAAAATATATTAAAAGTGTTGTAAATATATTTTGAACATACTTTGATATATATGTATATATTGTTATAGGTTCGTGAATCAACCAGTGGCCAAGTCTTACTTCCCGACGAAGTAAAAATATGTGAAAGTGAGTTATAGTCCCACTTTTAAAATCTAATATTTTTGGGATGAGAATACATGCAGGTTTTATAAATGATTTACAAAATAGACACAAGTACATGAAACTACATTCTATGGTTGAATTATCGAAATCGAATATGCCCCTTTTTATTAAGTCTGGTAAGCTAAGAATTAGGGAACAGACACCCTAATTGACGCGAATCCTAAATATAGATCTATTGGGCCTAACAAACCCCATCCAAAGTACCGGATGCTTTAGTACTTCGAAATTTATATCATATCCGAAGGGTGTCCCGGAATGATGGGGGATATTCTTATATATGCATCTTGTTAATGTCGGTTACCAGGTGTTCACCATATGAATGATTTTTATCTCTATGTATGGGATGTGTATTGAAATATGAAATCTTGTGTTCTATTATTATGATTTGATTTATATAGGTTAAACCTATAACTCACCAACATTTTTGTTGACGTTTTAAGCATGTTTATTCTCAGGTGATTATTAAGAGCTTCCGCTGTCGCATACTTAAATAAGGACGAGATTTGGAGTCCATGCTTGTATGATATTGTGTAAAAACTGCATTCAAGAAACTTATTTTGTTGTAACATATTTGTATTGTAAACCATTATGTAATGGTCGTGTGTAAACAGGATATTTTAGATTATCATTATTTGATAATCTACGTAAAGCTTTTTAAACCTTTATTGATGAAATAAAGGTTATGGTTTGTTTTAAAATGAATGCAGTCTTTGAAAAACGTCTCATATAGAGGTCAAAACCTCGCAACGAAATCAATTAATATGGAACGTTTTTAATCAATAAGAACGGGACATTTCAATTATGACCCGACTAGTTACGTTTACACAAAACCGAGCATGGTGATTTGGGACTACGCTACCCAAATCCTAATCGAGTTCAAAAGCAAGATCTTCTAAAGCAACCTAGCCAAGATCTCTAATCCCCATGCTTACCCGAGCCGCCATCACGCGAACCTATAAAAATATCAACAACGAGAGGGTAAGCTAACGCTTAGTGAGTGAAAATATACTACATACATATATATGCATAAAATGGACACGCCACAATAATAATCAAATAGCGCATACCGAAGCATCAAGGTATAAGACAAGCTAAACCTAGCATACCGTACGTTCACTAAGCACAAGCTAACAATACCAACAATATAGTAAGTTCGCAAACAACATTGTGAACAATGCTAATAAGCTACAACCAGAAGGTTAGCTACATCACGTCAATACAACATTATACGTATACAATATATATATATATATATATATATATATATATATATATATATATATATATATATATATATATATATATATATATAACAACGCGTAAAACACCCAAGGTTAACCATAACGCTATGGTGCTACCGGCTTGTGGTTCACACCATACGCATTTGAGTCATACTCTTTTATAGTGCTACCGGCTCGTGGTTCACACTCGATGCTACCGGCACGTGGTTCACATCAATTATTTTATAGTGCTACCGGCACGTGGTTCACACTCGATGCTACCGGCACGTGGTTCACATCAATTATTTTATAGTGCTACCGGCTCGTGGTTCACACTCGATGCTACCGGCACGTGGTTCACATCAATTATTTTATAGTGCTACCGGCTCGTGGTTCACACTTGATGCTACCGGCACGTGGTTCACATCCTATCACACACACACATTATGACACTACCGGCTCGATGGTTCATACCATAACATTCACAAATAAATACGCCATATACACATACGTATAATTATTCCACTCACAATATTAACCCTTCGCCATTGGGGTTATATAATCCACATCACACGCACATGTGATAACGTACACACAAGGTGTACACCTCGTCAAAGGTGGTTAACCAAAACGCACAACCGTGCCAATTGGACCTATACACAAGTCCATCAATCCACCTATATGTGAAGTGAGCTCTATAACCGAGAACCACTTCACCCGACCCGCACCCATCCTACACATACATATGCATATAGGATATTAACACTCACCTTATCGCCTTGAAGAAGTGATTTCAAGTAATCCGCAACTTGTCAATGGAAAGTACCTAATCCATTATCACAAATTCAACAGCACACTTAGATTGGATCTACAAACCACCCAATTCGACACTTAGTGCAATTTCGACCCAAATGCACTTCCAAGGACAAACCATGCCCAAACTACCCAATAATCACTAACACAAGTGATAATGGTCCTAATATGCCAATTAAACCCGAACACAAGTGTTAAACACTTATCGTTTTCAAAATCGCCCATAAACCCTAATTTTGACCCATAAGGTCAAAATCTCACCATTTACAAGTTTTGACACCAAAACATGTTTAACTCGGTTTTATACTTCAACTTAATCCATTTTAAGTTTACAAACCTCATCGAATCGACATTCGGGTCATAATCCTCAACAAACCCTAATTTTGACTCTAGTCAAAATTAGTCAACCACGAAAACCCTAAAAGTCTCCAAAACACCAATAATCACTAATGCTAGTGATTGTACACCATTTACGAGTCTTAAACATGGTTAAATCATTAACCAACCCAAAACCCGCCTCTAACACTTACAAACCCGAATCTTGGTGTTAATCTCCAATTAACAACTAAATGGGTTCCATCTATGAATCATACAATCAAAAGCCCCTAATTTGAATGATGAACACGAAAATGAAATTTGGAGTTAGAGCTTACCACTAGTATCACCATGTAGCTAAGAACGAGGAGAACAAACTTGTCAACTATGCCAAAGATCAAAACCCGCTTCTTCCTTTCCAAAATCCCACTTGAATCACTTGGGGAAATTGAGTTTCTTGAGAGAAAATGAAAAGAAAAGCAAAAAGAAAATAAGAAAATGAATGAGTGGATGAGGTTAATGAAATGTCCCGTTCTTATTGATTAAAAACATTCCATAATAATTGATTTCGTTGCGAGGTTTTGACCTCTATATGAGACGTTTTTTCAAAGACTGCATTCATTTTAAAACAAACCATAACCTTTATTTCATCAATAAAGGTTTAAAAAGCTTTACGTAGATTATTAAATAATGATAATCTAAAATATCCTGTTTACACATGACTATTACATAATGGTTTACAATACAAATATATTACAACGAAATAAGTTTCTTGAATGCAGTTTTTTTTACACAATATCATAAAGGCATGGACTCCAAATCTTGTCCTTATTTAAGTATGCGACAGCGGAAGCTCTTAATAATCACCTGAAAATAAACATGCTTAAAACGTCAACAAAAAATGTTGGTGAGTTATAGGTTTAACCTATATATATCAAATCGTAACAATAGACCACAAGATTTCATATTTCAATATACATCCCATACATAGAGATAAAAATCATTCATATGGTGAACACCTGGTAACCGACATTAACAAGATGCATATATAAGAATATCCCCATCATTCCGGGATACCCTTCGGATATGATATAAATTTCGAAGTACTAAAGCATCCGGTACTTTGGATGGGGTTTGTTAGGCCCAATAGATCTATCTTTAGGATTCACGTCAATTAGGGTGTCTGTTCCCTAATTCTTAGATTACCAGACTTAATAAAAAGGGGCATATTCGATTTCGATAATTCAGCCATAGAATGTAGTTTCACGTACTTGTGTCTATTTTGTAAATCATTTATAAAACCTGCATGTATTCTCATCTCAAAAATATTAGATTTTAAAAGTGGGACTATAACTCACTTTCACAGATTTTTTTTACTTCGTCGGGAAGTAAGACTTGGCCACTGGTCGATTCACGAACCTATAATAAATATGTACATATATATCAAAGTATGTTCAAAATATATTTACAACACTTTTAATACATTTTGATGTTTTAAGTTTATTAAGTCAGCTGTCCTCGTTAGTAACCTACAACTAGTTGTCCACAGTTAGATGTACAGAAATAAATCGATATATATTATCTTGAATCAATCCACGACCCAGTGTATACATATCTCAGTATTGATCACAACTCAAACTATATATATTTTGGAATCAACCTCAACCCTGTATAGCTAACTCCAACATTCACATATAGAGTGTCTATGGTTGTTCCGAAATATATATAGATGTGTCGACATGATAGGTCGAAACATTGTATACGTGTCTATGGTATCTCAAGATTACATAATATACAATACAAGTTGATTAAGTTATGGTTGGAATAGATTTGTTACCAATTTTCACGTAGCTAAAATGAGTAGTTTTTACCAATTTTGTTTTGCTCGCCATTTCTTCGTTTCTAATCCGTTTTCAGTAATTTAAGTGGCCACGGTTTCGTATTGAACTTGAATTTATGAAACTAAACAGAAAAGGTATAGGTTTATAGTCGGAAATACAAGTTACAAGTCATTTTTGAAAGAGGTAGTCATTTCCGTCGAAAGAACGACATCTTGATGACTGTTTTGAAAAACATACTTTCACTTTGAGTTTAACCATGATTTTTGGATATGGTTTCATGTTCATAAGAAAAATCATTTTCCCAGAAGTATAGCTTTTAAATCAAAGTTTTTCTTAGTTTTTAATTATCCAAACCAAAACAGCCCCCGGTTGTAACTACGACGGCGTAAATCCGGTTTTATGGTGTTTATCGTGTTTCTGGGTTTTAAATCATTAAGTTAGCATATCATATAGATATAGATCATGTGTATAGTTGATTTTAAAAGTGTAGTTAGAAGGATTAACTTTATTTGCGAACAAGTTTAGAATTAACTAAACTATGTTCTAGTGATTACTAGTTTACCACTTCGAATATGATAGCTTTTTATGTATGAATCGAATGATGTTATGAACATCATTACTACCTTAAGTTCCTTGGATAAACCTTCTGTAAAAGAGAAAAATGGATCTAGCTTCAACAGATCCTTGGATGGCTCGAAGTTCTTGAAGCAGAATCATGACACGAAAACAAGTTCAAGTAAGATCATCACTTGAAATAAGATTGTTATAGTTATAGAAATTGAACCAAAGTTTGAATATGATTATTACCTTGTATTAGAATGATAACCTACTGTAAGAAACAAAAATTTCTTGAGGTTGGATGATCACCTTATAAGATTGGAAGTGAGCTAGCAAACTTGAAAGTATTCTTGATTTTATGTAACGAGAACTTGTAGAATTTATGAAGAACACTTAGAACTTGAAGTTAGAACTTGAGAGAGATCAATTAGATGAAGAAAATTGAAGAATTAAAGTGTTTGTAGGTGTTTTTGGTCGTTGGTGTATGGATTAGATATAAAGGATATGTAATTTTGTTTTCATGTAAATAAGTCATGAATGATTACTCATATTTTTGTAATTTTATGAGATATTTCATGCTAGTTGCCAAATGATGGTTCCCACATGTGTTAGGTGACTCACATGGGCTGATAAGAGCTGATCATTGGAGTGTATATACCAATAGTATATACATCTAAAAGCTGTGTATTGTACGAGTACGAATACGGGTGCATACGAGTAGAATTGTTGATGAAACTGAACGAGGATGTAATTGTAAGCATTTTTGTTAAGTAGAAGTATTTTGATAAGTGTCTTGAAGTCTTTCAAAAGTGTATGAATACATATTAAAACACTACATGTATATACATTTTAACTGAGTCGTTAAGTCATCGTTAGTCGTTACATGTAAGTGTTGTTTTGAGACCTTTAGGTTAACGATCTTGTTAAATGTTGTTAACCCAAAGTTTATAATATCAAATGAGATTTTAAATTATTATATTATCATGATATTATGATATATTAATATATCTTAATATGATATATACATTTAAATGTCGTTACAACGATAATTGTTACATATATGTCTCGTTTCGAAATCCTTAAGTTAGTAGTCTTGTTTTTACTTATGTAGTTCATTGTTAATACACTTAATGATATATTTAATTATCATATTATCATGTTATATATAATATAACAATGTATTAATATGCTTCATATATATTTAGTAAGACGTGGTTATAACGATAATCGTTATATGTATCGTTTCGAGTTTCATACGTCAATAGTCTCCTTTTTAAGTATATAAATTATTGTTACTATTTTTAATGAGATACTTGATGATCATTATATCATGTTAAACATATATATTTATTCATTTATGTATCATCATGTCATATACAACTTATAGCGTTCGTGAATCATTGGTCAAACTGGGTAATCAGACGTTTACAAAATTTCCGTTTCAATTAACCAAGTCTTAACAAGTTTGATTGCTTAACATGTTGGAAATATTTAATCATGTAAATATAGTTTTCATTAAACATATAATCATAGAAAGGTTCGGAAAAGTTCGGGTCACTACAGTACCTACCCGTTAAATAAATTTCGTCCCGAAATTTTAAGCGATTGGAGGTGTTGGCTCATCTTCTGAAAATAAGTGCGGGTACTTCTTCTTCATCTGATCTTCTCATTACCAGGTGAACTCGGGTCCTCTACGAGCATTCCATCAAACCTTAACAATCGGTATCTTGTTTTGTTTAAGTCTCTTAACCTCACGATCCATTATTTCAACGGGTTCTTCAGTGAATTGAAGTTTTTCATTGATTTGGATTTCGTCCAATGGAATAGTGAGATCTTCTTTAGCAAAATATTTCTTCAAATTCGAGACGTGGAAAGTGTTATGTACAGCCGCGAGTTGTTGAGGTAACTCAAGTCGGTAAGCTACTGGTCCGACACGATCAATAATCTTGAATGGTCCAATATACCTTGGATTTAATTTCTCTCGTTTACCAAATTGAACAACACCTTTCCAAGGTGCAACCTTAAGCATGACCATCTCTCCAATTTCAAATTCTATATCTTTTCTTTTAATGTCGGCGTAGCTCTTTTGTCGACTTTGGGCGGTTTTCAACCGTTGTTGAATTTGGATGATCTTCTCAGTAGTTTCTTGTATTATCTCCGGACCCGTAATCTGTCTATCCCCCACTTCACTCCAACAAATCGGAGACCTGCACTTTCTACCATAAAGTGCTTCAAATGGAGCCATCTCATTGCTTGAATGGTAGCTATTGTTGTAGGAAAATTCTGCTAACGGTAGATGTCGATCCCAACTGTTTCCGAAATCAATAACACATGCTCGTAGCATGTCTTCAAGCGTTTGTATCGTCCTTTCACTCTGCCCATCAGTTTGTGGATGATAGGCAGTACTCATGTCTAGACGAGTTCCTAATGCTTGCTGTAATGTCTGCCAGAATCTTGAAATAAATCTGCCATCCCTATCAGAGATAATAGAGATTTTTATTCCATGTCTAGAGACGACTTCCTTCAAATACAGTCGTGCTAACTTCTCCATCTTGTCATCTTCTCTTATTGGCAGGAAGTGTGCTGATTTGGTGAGACGATCAACTATTACCCAAATAGTATCAAAACCACTTGCAGTCCTTGGCAATTTAGTGATGAAATCCATGGTAATGTTTTCCCATTTCCATTCCAGGATTTCGGGCTGTTGAAGTAGACCTGATGGTTTCTGATGCTCTGTTTGAACCTTAGAACATGTCAAACATTCCCCTACGTATTTAGCAACATCGGCTTTCATACCTGGCCACCAAAAATGTTTCTTGAGATCCTTGTACATCTTCCCCGTTCCAGGATGTATTGAGTATCTGGTTTTATGAGCTTCTCTAAGTACCATTTCTCTCATATCTCCAAATTTTGGTACCCAAATCCTTTCAGCCCTATACCGGGTTCCGTCTTTCCGAATATTAAGATGCTTCTCCGATCCCTTGGGTATTTCATCCTTTAAATTTCCCTCTTTTAAAACTCCTTGTTGCGCCTCCTTTATTTGAGTAGTAAGGTTATTGTGAATCATTATATTCATAGATTTTACTCGAATGGGTTCTCTGTCCTTCCTGCTCAAGGCGTCGGCTACCACATTTGCCTTCCCCGGGTGGTAACGAATCTCAAAGTCGTAATCATTCAACAATTCAATCCACCTACGCTGCCTCATATTCAGTTGTTTCTGATTAAATATGTGTTGAAGACTTTTGTGGTCGGTATATATAATACTTTTGACCCCATATAAGTAGTGCCTCCAAGTCTTTAATGCAAAAACAACCGCGCCTAATTCCAAATCATGCGTCGTATAATTTTGTTCGTGAATCTTCAATTGTCTAGACGCATAAGCAATCACCTTCATTCGTTGCATTAATACACAATCGAGACCTTGCTTTGATGCATCACAATAAATCACAAAATCATCATTCTCTTCAGGCAATGACAATATAGGTGCCGTAGCTAGCTTTTTCTTCAATAACTGAAACGCTTTCTCTTGTTCATCCTTCCATTCAAATTTCTTCCCATTATGCGTTAAGGCGGTCAAGGGTTTTGCTATTCTGGAAAAGTCTTGGATGAACCTTCTGTAGTAACCAGCTAGTCCTAAAAACTGGCGTATGTGTTTCGGAGTTTTCGGGGTTTCTCACTTTTCAACAGTTTCTATCTTTGCCGGATCCACCTTAATACCTTCTTTGTTCACTATGTGACCGAGGAATTGAACTTCTTCCAACCAAAATGCACACTTTGAAAACTTAGCGTACAATTCTTCCTTCCTCAATACTTCTAACACCTTTCTCAAATGTTCACCGTGTTCTTGGTCATTTTTTGAGTAAATAAGTATGTCATCAATGAAAACAATGACAAACTTGTCAAGGTATGGTCCACACACTAGGTTCATAAGGTCCATGAACACAGCTGGTGCATTAGTTAAACCAAACGGCATGACCATAAACTCGTAATGACCGTAACGTATTCTGAAAGCAGTATTTGGAATATCATCTTCTTTCACCCGCATTTGATGATACCCGGAACGTAAGTCAATCTTTGAATAAACAGACGAGCCTTGTAGTTGATCAAATAAGTCGTCGATTCTCGGTAGTGGGTAGCGGTTCTTGGTGGTAAGTTTGTTCAACTCTCGATAGTCGATACACAACCTGAATGTACCATCTTTCTTCTTGACAAACAAAACAGGAGCTCCCCACAGTGATGTGCTTGGTCGAATGAAACCACGCTCTAAAAGTTCTTGTAATTGGCTTTGCAGTTCTTTCATCTCGCTGGGTGCGAGTCTGTAAGGAGCACGAGCTATTGGTGCAGCTCCTGGTACAAGATCTATTTGAAATTCAACGGATCGATGTGGGGGTAATCCCGGTAATTCTTTCGGAAATACATCGGGAAATTCTTTTGCGACGGGAACATCATTGATGCTCTTTGCTTCAGTTTGTACTTTGTCGACGTGTGCTAGAACAGCATAGCAACCTTTTCTTATTAGTTTTTGTGCCTTCAAATTACTAATAAGATGTTGCTTCGTGTTGCCCTTTTCTCCGTACACCATTAAGGGTTTTCCTTTTTCTCGTATAATGCGAATTGCATTTTTGTAACAAACGATCTCTGCTTTCACTTATTTCAACCAGTCCATACCGATTATCACATCAAAACTCCCTAACTCTACTGGTATCAAGTCAATCTTAAATGTTTCGCTAACCAGTTTAATTTCTCGATTCCGACATATATTATCTGCTGAAATTAATTTACCATTTGCTAATTCGAGTAAAAATTTACTATCCAAAGGCGTCAATGGACAACTTAATTTAGCACAAAAATCTCTACTCATATAGCTTCTATCCGCACCCGAATCAAATAAAACGTAAGCAGATTTATTGTCAATAAGAAACGTACCCGTAACAAGCTCCGGGTCTTCCTGTGCCTCTGCCGCATTAATATTGAAAACTCTTCCACGGCCTTGTCCATTCGTGTTCTCCTGGTTCGGGCAATTTCTAATAATGTGGTCCGGTTTTCCACATTTATAACAAACTACATTGGCATAACTTGCTCCGACACTACTTGCTCTGCCATTACTCGTTCCGACACCATTTGTTCCTTTCGTTCTGTTAACCCCTGGTCCGTAGACCTTACACTTCACCGCGCTATGACCATTTCTTTTACACTTGTTGCAAAATTTGGTGCAGAACCCCGAGTGATACTTTTCACACCTTTGGCATAGCTGCTTCTGATTGTTGTTGTTGTTGTTGCGGTTATTATTGTTGTTGGGATGATTGTTGTAGTTGTTGTTGTTGTTGTTGGGCAGTTTGTTGTAGTTGTGATTGATGTTGCGATTGTTGGGATAGTTGTTGCGATTATTATTATAATTGCTGTTGTTGTTGTATTGGTGATTCTTATCACCGTTTTTCTCCCACTTTCTTTTGACTTGTTTCACATTGGCCTCTTCAGCAGTATGTTCTTTAATTCTTTCTTCAATCTGGTTCACTAGTTTGTGAGCCATTCTACATGCCTGTTGTATGGAGGCGGACTCGTGTGAACTTATATCTTCTTGGATTCTTTCCGGTAATCCTTTCACAAACGCGTCGATTTTCTCTTCCTCATCTTCGAACGCTCCCGGACATAATAGGCATAATTCTGTGAATCGTCTTTCATACGTGGTAATATCAAATCCTTGGGTTCGTAACCCTCTGAGTTCTGTCTTGAGCTTATTGACCTCGGTTCTGGGACGGTACTTCTCGTTCATCAAGTGCTTGAATGCTGACCACGGTAGTGCGTAAGCATCATCTTGTCCCACTTGCTCTAGATAGGTATTCCACCATGTTAACGCAGAACCTGTGAAGGTATGCGTAGCGTACTTCACTTTGTCCTCTTCAGTACACTTACTTATGGCAAACACCGATTCGACCTTCTCGGTCCACCGTTTAAATCCGATCGGTCCTTCAGTTCCATCAAATTCCAAAGGTTTTCAGGCAGTGAATTCTTTGTAGGTGTATCCTACACGATTTCCTGTAGTGCTAGATCCAAGGTTATTGTTGGTATGTAGCGCAGCCTGTACTGCGGCTATGTTTGAAGCAAGAGAGGCACGAAATTCCTCTTCGCTCATATTCAAGGTGTGTCGAGTAGTCGGTGCCATTTCCTTCAAAATAGTCAAATGAAACGAGTTAATCATATAGAATATCAAGAGTAGTCAATAGTATTTCGTAGCGTAATATGAACTCATTTATAAAAGCTTTTTCTTCATATTAGCGTTTTATAAGTTTAAATTCGGGTAGTACCTACCCGTTAAGTTCATACTTAGTAGCTAATATACAATTCAACTACTACAATTCTATATGAAAAACTGATTATAATAATATTTCGCGTTCAAACTTTTACACAATATTTTACAAACTTACAATACCGCTTATTTTACATATAGCATGAAATATAGCACACAATAAATTTGATACAAGATGGTTGTGAAGATAATTCTAGCTAGTACACAAGTCGTTCAGCAAAGGCAATAAAGACACGTAATTCATACGTCCAGAAACAAGTCATGCATTCTGGTTTTACTAGGACTACTTCCCATCCTTGGTCTAGTGGAACATAACTGTTATGGCCGTTGATAAGACAGCATGTTGTAACATCGTCAAAGGGACGAGGGTTACGTAATGTCCAACAGTCCTGTAACAATCTAAAAACCTCATTTCTTACCCCAATTACCGACTCCGTCACTTGTGGGAACGTTTTGTTTAATAATTGTAGCCCGGTGTTCTTGTTCTCACTTTGGTGAGAAGCGAACATTACTAACCCGTAAGCATAACATACTTCTTTATGTTGCATGTTAGCTGCTTTTTCTAAATCACGAAGTCCTATATTCGGATATATTGAGTCAAAATAATTTCTTAACCCGCTGCGTAAAATAGCATTTGGGTTCCCCGCAATATATGCGTCAAAGTAAACACATCGTAACTTATGGATTTCCCAATGTGATATCCCCCATCTTTCGAACGAAAGCCTTTTATAAACCAAGGCATTCTTGGAACGTTCTTCGAATGTCTTACAAACTGATCTCGCCTTAAATAGTTGTGCCGAGGAATTCTGACCGACTCTAGACAAGATTTCATCAATCATGTCTCCGGGTAGGTCTCTTAAAATATTGGGTTGTCTATCCATTTTGTGTTTTTATACTGTAAAATAGACAAGAGTTAGATTCATAAAAAAAAATACTTATTAATACAAGCAATTTTTACATATATCATAAAGCATAAGCACACTATATTACATATATTACACCACACGAATACAACCATCTTATTCCGACTCGCTCGTTTCTTCTTCTTCGGTTTTGGTTTGTTTTGCCAAGTTTCTAGGGATATATGATGTTCCCCTAATACGAGCCATCGTTTTCCACATTGTTTTAGAAAAACCTGGTGGTTTAGAGGTTCTCGGGTTATTATCACAACTTAAGAAATACGGGTGTTGACGATACATATAAAGTTCATCGGGTTTGGAATTAAATTTCTCTATTTTTATGCCCCTTCTCTCATTGTTCTCTTTTGCCTTATTAAATTGTGTTGGGGTAATTTCTATAACATCATCGGAATCCTTGTCGGGATCCGATTCATCGGAGAATTGGTAATCCTCCCAATACTTTGCTTCCTTGGCGGAAACACAATTGACCATAATTAACTTTGGTCGGTTGGTTGAGGATTTTCTTCTACTTAACCGTTTTATTATTTCCCCCACTGGTTCTATTTCTTCTTCCGGTTCCGATTCTTCTTCTGGTTCCGATTCTTCTTCCGGTTCCGACTCTTCTTCCGGTTCCTCTTCGGGAACTTGTGAATCAGTCCACGAATCATTCCAATTTACATTTGACTCTTCATTATTATTAGGTGAGTCAATGGGACTTGTTCTAGAGGTAGAAATCTATCACATAATATCAAACACGTTAAGAGATTAATATATCACATAATATTCACATGTTAAAAATATATAGTTTCCAACAAAATTTGTTAAGCAATCATTTTTCAAGTAAACACGGTCGAAGTCCAGACTCACTAATGCATCCTAACAAACTCGATAAGACACACTAATGCAAAATTATGGTTCTCTAAGACCAACGCTCGGATACCAACTGAAATGTCCCGTTCTTATTGATTAAAAACGTTCCATAATAATTGATTTCGTTGCGAGGTTTTGACCTCTATATGAGACGTTTTTCAAAGACTGCATTCATTTTAAAACAAACCATAACCTTTATTTCACCAATAAAGGTTTAAAAAGTTTTACGTAGATTATCAAATAATGATAATCTAAAATATCCTGTTTACACACGACTATTACATAATGGGTTACAATACAAATATGTTACAACGAAATAAGTTTCTTGAATGCAGTTTTTTTTTACACAATATCATAAAGGCATGGACTCCAAATCTTGTCCTTATTTAAGTATGCGACAGCGGAAGCTCTTAATAATCACCTGAGAATAAACATGCTTAAAACGTCAACAAAAAATGTTGGTGAGTTATAGGTTTAACCTATATATATCAAATCGTAACAATAGACCACAAGATTTCATATTTCAATATACATCCCATACATAGAGATAAAAATCATTCATATGGTGAACACCTGGTAACCGACATTAACAAGATGCATATATAAGAATATCCCCATCATTCCGGGACACCCTTCGGATATGATATAAATTTCGAAGTACTAAAGCATCCGGTACTTTGGATGGGGTTTGTTAGGCCCAATAGATCTATCTTTAGTATTCGCGTCAATTAGGATGTCTGTTCCCTAATTCTTAGATTACCAGACTTAATAAAAAGGGACATATTCGATTTCGATAATTCAGCCATAGAATGTAGTTTCACGTACTTGTGTCTATTTTGTAAATCATTTATAAAACCTGCATGTATTCTCATCCCAAAAATATTAGATTTTAAAAGTGGGACTATAGCTCACTTTCACAGATTTTTTTTACTTCGTCGGGAAGTAAGACTTGGCCACTGGTCGATTCACGAACCTATAACAAATATGTACATATATATCAAAGTATGTTCAAAATATATTTACAACACTTTTAATACATTTTGATGTTTTAAGTTTATTAAGTCAGCTGTCCTCGTTAGTAACCTACAACTAGTTGTCCACAGTTAGATGTACAGAAATAAATCGATATATATTATCTTGAATCAATCCATGACCCAGTGTATACATATCTCAGTATTGATCACAACTCAAACTATATATATTTTGGAATCAACCTCAACCCTGTATAGCTAACTCCAACATTCACATATAGAGTGTCTATGGTTGTTCTGAAATATATATAGATGTGTCGACATGATAGGTCGAAACATTGTATACGTGTCTATGGTATCTCAAGATTACATAATATACAATACAAGTTGATTAAGTTATGGTTGGAATAGATTTGTTACCAATTTTCACGTAGCTAAAATGAGTAGTTTTTACCAATTTTGTTTTGCTCGCCATTTCTTCGTTTCTAATCCGTTTTGAGTAATTTAAGCGGCCACGGTTTCGTATTGAACTTGAATTTATGAAACTAAACAGAAAAGGTATAGGTTTATAGTCGGAAATACAAGTTACAAGTCGTTTTTGAAAGAGGTAGTCATTTCCGTCGAAAGAACGACATCTTGATGACTGTTTTGAAAAACATACTTTCACTTTGAGTTTAACCATGATTTTTGGATATGATTTCATGTTCATAAGAAAAATCATTTTCCCAGAAATATAGCTTTTAAATCAAAGTTTTTCATAGTTTTTAATTATCCAAACCAAAACAGCCCCCGGTTGTAACTACGACGGCGTAAATCCAGTTTTATGGTGTTTATCGTGTTTCTGGGTTTTAAATCATTAAGTTAGCATATCATATAGATATAGATCATGTGTATAGTTGATTTTAAAAGTGTAGTTAGAAGTATTAACTTTATTTGCGAACAAGTTTAGAATTAACTAAACTATGTTCTAGTGATTACTAGTTTACCACTTCGAATATGATAGCTTTTTATGTATGAATCGAATGATGTTATGAACATCATTACTACCTTAAGTTCCTTGGATAAACCTACTGGAAAATAGAAAAATAGATCTAGCTTCAACAGATCCTTGGATGGCTCGAAGTTCTTGAAGCAGAATCATGACACGAAAACAAGTTCAAATAAGATCATCACTTGAAATAAGATCGTTATAGTTATAGAAATTGAACCAAAGTTTGAATATGATTATTACCTTGTATTAGAATGATAACCTACTGTAAGAAACAAAAATTTCTTGAGGTTGGATGATCACCTTATAAGATTGGAAGTGAGCTAGCAAACTTGAAAGTATTCTTGATTTTATGTAACTAGAACTTGTAGAATTTATGAAGAACACTTAGAACTTGAAGTTAGAACTTGAGAGAGATCAATTAGATGAATAAAATTGAAGAATGAAAGTGTTTGTAGGTGTTTTTAGTCGTTGGTGTATGGATTAGATATAAAGGATATGTAATTTTGTTTTCATGTAAATACGTCATGAATGATTACTCATATTTTTGTAATTTTATGAGATATTTCATGCTAGTTGCCAAATGATGGTTCCCACATGTGTTAGGTGACTCACATGGGCTACTAATAGATGATCATTGGAGTGTATATACCAATAGTACATACATCTAAAAGCTGTGTATTGTACGAGTACGAATACGGGTGCATACGAGTAGAATTGTTGATGAAACTGAACGAGGATGTAATTGTAAGCATTTTTGTTAAGTAGAAGTATTTTGATAAGTGTCTTGAAGTCTTTCAAAAGTATATGAATACATATTAAAACACTACATGTATATACATTTTAACTGAGTCGTTAAGTCATCGTTAGTCGTTACATGTAAGTGTTGTTTTGAGACCTTTAGGTTAACGATCTTGTTAAATGTTGTTAACCCAAAGTTTATAATATCAAATGAGATTTTAAATTATTATATTATCATAATATTATGATGTATTAATATATCTTAAGATGATATATACATTTAAATGTCGTTACAACGATAATCGTTACATATATGTCTCGTTTCAAAATCCTTAAGTTAGTAGTCTTGTTTTTACTTATGTAGTTCATTGTTAATACACTTAATGATATATTTAATTATCATATTATCATGTTATATATAATATAACAATGTATTAATATGCTTCATATATATTTAGTAAGACGTGGTTATAACGATAATCGTTATATGTATCGTTTCGAGTTTCATACGTCAATAGTCTCCTTTTTAAGTATATAAATTATTGTTACTATTTTTAATGAGATACTTGATGATCATTATATCATGTTAAACATATATATTTATTCATTTATGTATCATCATGTCATATACAACTTATAGCGTTCGTGAATCATTGGTCAAACTGGGTAATCAGACGTTTACAAAATTTCTGTTTCAATTAACCAAGTCTTAACAAGTTTGATTGCTTAACATGTTGGAAACATTTAATCATGTAAATATAGTTTTCATTAAACATATAATCATAGAAAGGTTCGGAAAAGTTCGGGTCACTACAGTTAAAACCCCAAATCTGGCTCAAATGCGAAATGACCAAATTGTCCTTGATCCTTATTTAAAATCACAAGAATTCGGTACCTGTCTGCACTGTCTGCCGCGCCGCGGCCTAATTCGTAGCGCCGCGACGATTGCCTTGAACTGGGATCATTTTTAATCGCACTTCTGGTCTGGATTTACTCGAAACGCCGCGCCGCGGCCCTCTTTGTCGCGCCGCAACACCATGCCTCTCCTGATTCATTTTTCTCGCGTACCACTTCAACACACGAATAAGTCTCGAACCTTGCATCCACTAGTCGTATGTATGCTTTACACCTATAAAACATGTACGGGGAAAAAACGGGGTGTTACAGAAATTGCTGGTACGTCTGTTGTCAATATGGTGGAACATAAAAAGTTCACTAGTAATAATGACAAAAAGGGAAAACGTAAACATCAAGGTAATAACAAAGTTGATCCTAATAAGAAGTCTAAATTGACTTGTTGGAAGTGTGGTAAATCTGGACACTTGAAGAGGGATTGCAAGGTTATTTTTGGCACTAACAATGCTAAGGGATCTAGCACAAATGGTTCGGGCAATGGTTCGAACAACCAAGCCCCGAAAGGTCAGAATATATTTAATAATTCAATTGAGAATTATTATGTTTCGTATATATCTGAGATTTGTTTTGTGCAGGATGATGATGTTGCGTGGTAGGTTGACTCTGGAGCTACTATTCATGTATGTAAGGATAGATGTTGGTTCAAGACTTACGAGTCGGTGACTTATGGATCAATTCTTCATATGGGAAATGAGTCAACAGCCTCTATTCATGGACGTGGTCGTGTGGATTTAAGTTTTAGTTCTGGAAAGATTGTTTCTTTGTTTAATGTTTTTCATGTACCACAAATTAGGAAAAATTTGGTTTCAAGTAGTATGTTGAATAATTGTGGTTACAAGCAAGTTATTGAATCTGACAAGTTTGTTCTATCTAAAAATAGTTTATTTGTTGGATTTGGTTATTTGAGTAATGGAATGTTTAGACTAAACATTGAACATGTAAGTGTTGATATTGCTTGTATGTCTACTACTAGCATAAATAATTCTATTCTTTGGCATGCTAGACTAGGACATGTACACTTTAAAAGAATGCAAGATATGTCTAAAGATGGATTAATACCGGCCTTTGATATGAACAATGAAAAGTGTAAAACGTGTATGTTGACAAAGATCACTAAGAAACCTTTTCAAAATATACATCGTGATACTGAGATTTTGGAATTAATACATAGTGATTTATGTGATTTGCATGCAACTCCTACTTTAGAGAACAAGAAATATTTTGTGACTTTTATTGATGATGCTTCCAGGTTTTGCTATGTTTATTTGTTACATACTAAGAATGAAGCATTAGATAAATTTAAAATATTTAAAACTGAAGTAGAATTACAACAAAAGGCATTGATTAAAAGACTTAGAACGGATAGGGGAGGTGAATACATTGACAAATTGTATTTCCAATCCGTTGGTATTATCCATGAGACCACAGCTCTTTATACTCCACAATAAAATGGTATATCTAAGAGGAAGAATAGGGTCCTCAAAGAGATGGTTAATTCCATGTTATCCTATTCGGGTTTAAGTAAGGGATTTTGGGGAGAAGCTATATTAACAGCTTGTTATTTGCTTAATAGAGTTCCTAACAAAAGGAACAAGATTACACCTTATGAACTTTGGAATAAAAGAAAACCTAACTTGAACTATCTTCGGGTATGGGGTTGTAGGGCTGTTGTAAGACTGCCTGATCCCAAGAAGAAAAGTTTGGGTGAAAGAGGTATAGATTGCATATTTATTGGATATGTTGAACATTCCAAGGCGTATAGGTTCTATGTTATAGAGCCTAATGAGTTTGTCTCAATTAATTCTGTGATTGAATCAAGGGATGCAATCTTTGATGAAAATTGATTTTCATCTATTCCTAGACCAAAGGATATGATTCCAAGTAACAATGGAATCAATAAGGATTGTAATGATGAAGTCTCTGAAAAGGCTGTTGATCAGTCACTTGAGATTCGAAAAAGCAAAAGAAAAGGGAAACCTAAATCATTTGGACCTGATTTTCAGTTATACTTAATTGAAGGTTCTAGGGATGATGTTTCTACCCAATATTCGTATTGTTTCAATATTGATGATGATCCTAAAACATATGATGAAGCAATGAGGTCTCAGGATGTTGCATTCTGGAAAGAGGCAATTAATGATGAGATGGATTCTATCATGGGCAATAACACTTGGGTGTTAGCTGATCTACCTCCTAGTTGCAAACCTTTGGGTTGCAAATGGATCTTCAAAAAGAAGATGAAGGTAGATGGAACTATTGAAAAGTTCAAGGCAAGGTTAGTCATTCAAGGCTTTAGACAAAAGTCTGGAATGGACTATTTTGATACTTATGCTCCCGTGGCACATATCACTACCATTAGACTGTTGATTGCTTTGGCTACAATTCACAATCTGGTTATTCACCAGATGGATGTGAAGAAAGCATTCTTGAATGGTGAATTGGATGAGGAGGTTTATATGAACTAACCTCAAGGCTTTATCATGCCAGGTAATGAAGGCAAGGTGTGCAAACTTGTGATGTCCTTATATGGTTTGAAACAAGCACCTAAGTAATGGCATCAGAAATTTGATGAAGTAGTTTTATCTAGTGGTTTTAAATTAAACCAAGCAGATAAATGTGTATATAGCAAATTTGATGATTCTGGTAAAGGAGTTATAGTTTGTCTATATGTTGATGACATGTTAATCTTTGGGACTTACCAAAGTCATGTTGATTTAACAAAAAAAATTTTGTCATCAAAATTCTCCATGAAAGATATGGGGGGAGGCTGACGTTATCCTTGGCATTAGGATCAAACGTGAAAGCAAAGGAATTTCGATTTGTCAATCTCATTATGTTGAGAAGGTGTTGAAAAAGTTCAATTGCTTTGAATGTACTCCTTTGAATACCCCTGTTGATCCAAGTGAGAAGCTTATGCCTAATCAAGGTGAAGCTGTATCACAACTTGAGTATTCTCAGGTGATTGGCTATTTGACGTACGCCATGACTTGTACAAGGCCAGATATTGCTTTTGCTGTGGGAAAACTGAGTAGATATACTAGTAATCCTAGTACTCATCACTGGCAAACAATTAGGCGGGTACTGAAGTACTTGAAGAAAACTATGGACTATAGTTTATCTTATAATGGGTTTCCTTCGGTAATAGAAGGATATTCTGATGCGAGTTGGATAACCAATATTGAAGATCATTCTTCAACGAGTGGTTGGGTGTTCTTGCTTGGGGGAGGTGCTATTTCATGGGCTTCTAAGAAGCAGACATGTATTACCAACTCAACGATGGAATCTGAGTTTGTTGCTTTAGCTGCTGCTGGTAAAGAAGCAGAATGGCTTAGAAACTTGATCCATGAGATACCATTATGGCCTAAACTTATAGCACCCATGTCTATCTATTGTGATAGTGCTGTGACATTGGCAAAGGCTTATAGCCAGATGTACAATGAAAAGTCTAGACACTTAGGTGTCAGACATAGCATGATTCATGAACTCATCATGAATGGGGTGATTTCTATAGTGTTCGTGAGGTCACAACAGAATTTAGCTGATCACTTGACGAAGGGATTGGCAAGAGACTTGGTTGACAAGTCTGCTGTGGGGATGGGTTTAAAGTCCACATAAATGTCTAATTATAAGATACCCAATTCCCTTCCAATGAAAATTAGAAGTTGAATTCAATGCGGAAGGCTTATACTTAGAAATTTGGAGTACATAAATTTTATATCATCCCAAGGTAAGGTATGTACTCGGACCTGCTGAAGGTGAGGTTGAAGTCTAGCTTTTTAACAGTTCATTTGAAAAAGTGCAAGAGCAGGTGCATGACTGAAGTGAACTACCTATGTGAATGTGAAGTTTTGCCGCTTCAACAAAGCTTGGACTTTTAGCTTTGGATACATTCATGAAAGGATATGGACACATGGCTTGTAAAGTGTCAGGATAGCTTTAGAGTATTTGAAAACTTATGTGTATATTATTTTCAGTTATTCAAATGGGTTGAAGGGTTCAATTCTTAGAACACCCCGATTCTCGAATATTTGGAATGTGTAATGTACTAAGGTGAAAATTCAATCTTCAAGATATTTTCATTTATGCATGAGTTTTTGTTTTAATTTGTTTAATTCTCATGAAACGAATTGCACTAAATTGGGGAGGATTGTTGGAAATTTAGTGTAATTGAGGGATTTAATCTACACTTGTAAATGGGTTAGGAGGTACAGAGTGTACACCCATTAAGTGATAGATTACCCGGACCCGAAAGTGGTTTTCCACTATCACAAATTTGAGTGATTACGGAAGTATTATTCCTGCACTAGGTGAAACATCTCCATCGTGGAAATAAAACAAACAACTTTATGAAAAGGATTTAATCGATTTTCTTGATTTAGTTGTTGGAAATAAAACAAACAACTTTATGAAAAGGATTTAATCGATTTTCTTGATTTGGTTGTTGGAAATAAAACAAACAACTTTATGAAAAGGATTTGTTTTAGATTTGAAAAGGAAATTAGTTAGTGAAACATCTCCATCGTGGAATAATACTTGTTTTTGGGTGCCTATAAATAAGGACTATCATTCATGAGAAAAAATAGATACAAAAACACCTTAATACTCTTATGCAAAAGAGTTCTTGTTTACTGCCAATAACAAGAACTAATCTCTGTCTTATCCCAAAGTGATATTCGTGTAACCCAGGCAATAAGGGTCGAATAATTACTTTCGGAAAGTGATACCACGATTCAGTGATTTATCCGGCTATCGATTATTTTACCCTACACGAAATTTCAATAAAACCTCCAACAATAGCAAAACAGTCGAGATCAGGTCACTTAATAGGTTGAAACAACTCATTTTTAATACTGATTTAAACAGTATGGCTCAGGCTCAAGTCTATCCGTTTTTTCTTATTCGTCTGGAAGGAACAAAAGGGTTTCAAATTCTCCGAAAAGATGTGTGTTATCTGACATGACACTGTTGAATTCAATTCAGAAGATGATCTACCGGTCAATCCAAATTTGAAGTCTAGTCATGTAGCCGATCATAGAGACAGAAATAGATGCACGTTGGCGACTAAGGTTGGCTCAGATGATGATTATGATCTGATTTCTGGTGATGAAGACTCGAGTGACGACGATTCACCACATAACTTAAGTCACAGATAAGTACAAGGCCAAATGATTAGTATAGAAAACTCTAGAGGAAGAAAGGTGACCCCTGATAGAAGTGAAGGCCCTGCAAAGGGTTTCCGAAGTGATTCATAATTTCATACGGTTTAAAAAGCCAAGGAAGATAAGACTTTGGTGATGAAAATAATCAAAGATTTAACAAGGGTCAGAGGTTAACCAAAGGGCCATTGGTCTAGCGTTATTGTAGTGACCTTTTCAATCACAAGGTTGAGGGTTCAAGTGTTATCGTACATATACTTTTTTCTGAACTTCAAAATTTTATATATCAAAGGAACCTCCCTAGCGAGAAGCTAGGAAAGGCTGAAACTTACAACAACTTAATAAGACAGTCAATCCAACTTACATCCACTTTTCCTCTACTAGAAATCTAAATAAAAGAAAAATAACAAATAGAATCGAACAATAAATTTCTCTTCATCGGTGGCGGTTGTAATATATTGGAGTGTGGAATATAAAAGTGGAGTGGGTCAAACATTCTAAAAGTGTTCAAAAAGCTGAGGAATTGTGGAATATAAAGTGGAGCTGATTGCTTCATATTGGAGTGTGGTTGCGGTTTAGTGTTAGCGTGTCATGAAAGATGGGACAGCTTGATCTAAGCTTGTGTTGGTATCATAGTGGGTCTAGGGTATCTTGGTTTGTAGTTTTGGGTTATTTTGTATTTGTTCTCTGTTTTGGCTAGGCCATCCCCTGCCATTGTATTTCTATGTTATTTGTTAATATATTTGCTCTTTTTTTGCAAAAAAAAAAAAAAAAATATTTTGCAATGGGTGAAAATGAGTATGTGAAATTTCCTTTTACAAAAAAATAAAAATAAAAATAAAAAAATAAAAAAATGAGGTTCATCAGGTTCAGCTAGAGATGCAACAGTTACATGGAGATTTAACAGGTCAAAGTGAACGTTATGTGATTGGACATTAAATTAATTAAATTAAACCTTTATCTAAAAGACAACGTCTCATGAATAGTAGCTTCTTCATGCTTAAATCATTTATACCTCACGTTAAAACGGTAGCACTCACAAATTCACCACACTACAAGTTAGTTGACAACCCTTACAAATCTCAGGGGGCCAATTCTAAATTCTTGGGGGATAAATGGAAACTTTATAGGGGTGTAAAGTTAAACTTTATGGAGGCCAAACGAAAGTCATTATATATGTATTAAGGGATGACGAGGCTTCTGCAACGGTATCCATTTCTCACAAGGATAAATTGGTGTTAGAGTAATTCGTTTTATGTTGCCGGAGTCATTGTTGGGTAGTTTGGTCTTATTTTGTTGCTAGTTTAATTTAGTGTGTGGTTGTATTGTTTTAGTTTTTAGGTAGTTAGCGGCTCGGCTCGACTTTAGTTTGGTTAGTATTGTTGCGGTAGTCTATTTCGCCTTTATGATTCCTTAAGTCATGGCCCTTATTTTTTGCATCTTTGTTTAGCTCTTCTTCTTTCTTTCTTTTTTGTCGAGAAAATGGCTCATTTATATAGTTTTTGTTCTTTCAGCAAAAAAAAAAAAAAAAAAAAAAAAAAAAAAAAAAACGAGTACTAATTGAAATGATAGCTGTGAAAACATAGATTGAAAACATGATTAAGATTGCGAAAAGACTAAAAGAATATAAAAAAAAGTAGAAGAATGAAAAATAACTGAAAATTTTAATATTTTTTAGATCAAGTTGGTCCAAAAGACTGAACCCTAATATATATCTCTCTAAAATGTTACCGACTTAAACATTCATCTTTTGTTTGACCGTTACACACATACAGCATAAAGTGTAGTTTAACAACTTTCATAAACACTGATATTAGATGGGTGTTTTTTTCTGGTACGATACTACGATATATTTTGATTTTCAAATTTTAAGGGATACTTGGACTGGTTGTTTCAGTGACATTATATAAGGGTGGTCTTGATATTACAATAAGGGTGGTTTTAGTATATCAGTAAACATAGAGGGCCTTGTTAAAAAATACGAACTCTGAAGGATATATATAAAGCAGAGGAGATTGAAAGAGTTGTTTGCTACCCAAAAAATTTGATTTCAAAAGCCAAAAAAAGGAAAGAACGCAACAAAACAGCCGAGATCGTAAGCATAAGGGTTTTTAAATTTCAATGAAGCTTGCTCTCAATTGATTAAAAGGTATAATAATTCGTTCAATCCCTAAACCCTAAATTTTACAATTCAAATCTTCATCTTTCACTACACTAAACCCTAAATTTCACCTTAAATTCTACTCGTTTTACTCAATTTACTCTAACATTATACCGAATTGTAATGATTGATGGTCAATAATCAATCGTTGCTAATTATTTCTTTTTGTTGTTGTTTTTCTAATATGTGAATTTAATTTTCGCATCTGTAAAATTCAAATTCTTTGAATTTTTATATTTTGAATTTTCTGCATCTGTATGTTGACTCTTTATTTGATTGATGTGCTAAATAATGATACATCATTGATGATGTGTTTCAGATAATTTAATTTTGTTCATGGCGCCAACAAGGAAGTCTAGAAGTGTGAATAAGCGATATTCGGATTATGTTGATGTCTCTCCCAGTAAAAATGTTGCTAGTAAATCCGGACGACAGGCGAGTTTATAGATTATTTACCGAATCTATTTGCATTTTGTGACCCAAGTGTATTTTGAATTGATTATAGCTTGCATAATGGTTCACAGGTTCCTTATACTAGTTTACTCTATCTATATCTAATCGTTGGGCTCTTTTTAATAAATCAGTGGGAAATGAAGTTGTTGAAATTAAATTAAATTTAAAAGCAAGGAGACCAGGCTACTCACCTTTCGTTTAAATTTGATCTTTTAAACTAGAAATGGAAATGGGTTAAATTGTAAGGTAAATACAAGTGGTTGCTAGTACTTTATTTGTGTTGTATCTATCATGTATATTGTATACACTACTACTTTATAAATAAGCATTTGTATATATCTTTTGACTTATCTCTGTATTAGATTACCAAGTCCCGATGTTAATTAGTGTTGGTTTTAAATATCTTCTAAATGAATCACAAAAACTATTAATTTATTTTCTTGATTTGGTTGTCGACATGTATGAGGAGATTACCTTCTCTCCCTTCTATAGTTTGGGCAGTTGCATGGTCTCTTATTTGTTTGCTATGTGTGCGCGTTAGTTAGTATGATATTTTAGATACTTTTTGATGAACACGTAAAGGTTTATCTTTTTCCTTTAACTTACATTTTGGCAAGATCATATAGTAATCTTGTCTGATACGAAATTCTTTGGTGCAGAAGAGGAAGCTTTCTGACATGTTAGGATCTCCATGGACTGATGAAGAGGTTGAGCGCTTTTATAAAGCCTATAGAAAGTTTGGTAAAGACTGGAAAAAGGTTTGTTTATTCTTCATCTTCATTGTGATTTAGTTACTATCTCAGCCCTACTTTACTACAAAAGTGGTGATTATTTTCTTTCATATTCTTAGCCAAACTTCTATTTTGTACCTCACAATCTGATTTGATAAAGTACACATGTTTTTTTTTTTTTTTTTTCCATTTACATTTAGGTGGCTACAATGGTGCGTACCAGGACCTCTGAAATGGTTGAGGCTCTCTACACAATGAACAGGGTAATGACTCGTATTACAAGCGTCTAAATTGTCTAATGGATGACATTTACTGCAATAAATATTATGTGTATCTTGTTTAGAGTCATTGGTTGAGCTGCATATAGTTGATTGCTTCTCTGTTCTTTGCGTTTCATCTTTTCTAGTATTCATTTCTTTAAATGATATATGTTGTTCAAGTACATAACTGCATTTTCTAATTAACTAATTTCCAGGCATACTTGTCATTGCCGGAGGGAACGGCTTCTGTGGTCGGTTTCATTGCAATGGTTTCGGATCATTATAATGCCATGGTGAGACTCTATCAATATGTTATATTGTTGATTTTGGTGATTTATGCAACGTGCACTGTTTTTCTTTGGCATCAACTTATGTACATTACTAACAGGATGGAAGTGATAATGATCAAGAGACGAATGATTTTCAAGAAGCTCGCAAACCTAAAAAACGTAACCATGGATTAGTTCAGAAAAATGGTAAGGAAGAACATAAATTGCTATCCAGGCAGGTTGGTTCAAGTGATGGGCGTTCGCCACAACTGAAGATAAGGGAATCAGATGGTAAACTTCTGCAATCTTCTTGATATGATTGTTTAGTGGCTGTAAAGTTTGTTATTTTTTTAAGTTCTCATTTGAATATTGAAGACATATATTTAAATGAATGTAGGATGTACTGTTCGGAAAAGAACACCTCGATTCCCTATCAACCATTCATCTAGAAGAGATAATGTTGGAAATTACGCTTCACCTTCTAATAGAAGCCAAAAGAGAGAGGTTGATGACGTGGCACATGGTGCTGCACTAGCATTAACAGAAGCATTACAAAGAGGAGGCTCCCCACAAGCTTCTCAATCACCATACCATATGAAACCTACACCTTCAAAGGGCAGGCAAAAAATTGTAATGATTTCATTAAGTATTCTCTTGTTTTATATGAAAAGATCAACTCTGTTAGATTCGTTGTTTACGTATCACGTTCCATTTGGCAGTGGGACACGATGAGGACCAAGAATTATGGTAATTTGATGGATGAAGATGCTTTTGAGGGTAGTTCAGGTAGTAGAGGGGCTGAAAATGTAAATGGTGAAGAAGTTTACCATAAAGGGAAAAAGTTATATGGGCAAAAAGATGATAATGAATTCGATGGTGGTGAAGCATGTAGTGGTACAGGTGAAGGACTTGCTGATATTGAGGTTGCAGATGAGAATATTGAGCAGTGTTCGTCTCAGGGTAAAAGAAAAAGGAACAAAAAACTTTTTTTTAAAGGTAAATATTCTTAATAATCACTGTTTTCCTCTTGATAGTTGCAAAGATTACTCATTGGATGTTCTATAGTAGTTACAAACTATTTTAAATATTACTTGTCTACTTGCGTGTTTATGATATGATTAGTCTTTAAGTCTTGTACTCATTTGTGCAGACGAAAGTTCTGGTTTGGATGCACTGGAGACATTGGCCAATTTATCGCTGATGATGCAATCATCAAAAGTAGATTCTGGTAAACGTATAATGCTTATATATTTTTATCAACATAACTTTTAAATATGAGGTTTACTATTTTGATGGCTTACATTTTTGTGTTTGTGTGCAGATACAATTGTATTGAAAGACGATAAGCCTCCAACTGGACATCGTAGATACAAAACGAAAGTATCGGCTGACAAAGAGAAAATAGTAAATGAGTTTCCTAGAGTTGATGCTTTTAAATCTGGAAGATCTAAACCAGGAAGAGAATCAAAAGTTGATTATAAGGCTTTATCTGAAGGAAAACATCTAGATCATTCTTTCAGTAAACCATGGAAAAAAAGAAACAAATCTTCTTCGATTGAGGTAAGTGCAAAGTTCTTTGATTCATCATAGTTTGGTCCTTCAATTGTTTTGGTTTTTACATGTTTGGTCCTTCAATTCAGGCCCCATTCAAAGATGAAGAAAAGTTTGCAAATAAAGTCACAAGTGCTAAAGAAGATAATGCTCCTTCAAAAAATTGTAAAGCTACAAGACTTGTGGAGTACTCTTCTTCAAATAGTAATACATCAAGAACTGGGCCCGACTCTGCAATATCAAAATCACTGCTGGCAAATTCTGATGATATTGATCTGCCATCTAAAAGAAGAAATAAACGTAAGGTGATTCCGAATAAATTAGCCGAGCATGATGAGATGAAACTGGGGAAGATTGCTTCAAAAAGTCAACCAATTAGAAAGACTGAACACCAGGAGGGGCCCCACTACTTAAAGGTTATTCAGAAACCTTCTTTAGATGCTGCTAGTGGTGGCAATTTTGACCTCATGAAGTTATGGAAGTGTCAATATGGGTTATGAATAGGTTTTATAAAATAAAATTGCAGATTTTGATTGTACTTTTATAGTTTTTGGCATCATATTTAAAGTTTTTTTATTAATCAAATTAAAACCGAAGATATGTTGTCGATTAACTTACTGACCTGAACTCTTTGATCCACGTCATTTTGACATATTTTCCAACCCACCCATACTGCCACCTCTGGTTATTCTTTTTATCAGTCTTTATTAAGACAATTTGAAACTAATATCAGGTTTTGCAGGAGAGGGCTTTTCGTCATCTTTCGTCTTCTAGTGTACGTAGATGGTCCACGTATGAGTGGTTCTATAGTGCAATTGACTACCCATGGTTCGTTAAAAGGGAATTCGTTGAGTACTTACATCATGTTGGGCTAGGGCACATTCCAAGACTAACCAAGGTTGAGTGGGGTGTCATAAGAAGGTATTTCATTTATCTATCCGGCCTATATGAATTTTATATAGGTTGTTTTTCATATATCTATACATCTATATCTATACTGTGGGTGGAGATTTCCTTTTCTTGACTCGTGGTTAAGGAAACGACTTCTCTTCTATTTTAGGGTAGAGGAAGGATTGTCTACATCTTACCTCCCCCATACCTCGCAGGCGCGGGATTGGGTATTGTTATTGTTGTTGTTGTTGTATATCTATACTTCATCTTCATTATTTTTAGTTCATTGGGGAAGCCTCGAAGGTTCTCAAGTAATTTCTTACGTGAAGAAAAGGAGAAACTTTGGCAATATCGGGAATCTGTAAGGAAACATTACACCGAGCTTCGAAGCGGGACCCGCGAAGGACTACCAACCGACTTGGCACGTCCATTAGCAGTAGGGCAACGGGTCGTTGCCATACATCCAGAATCAAGAGAAGTTCATGATGGAAGTGTACTAACTGTTGATCATGATAAGTGTAGGATTCAGTTTGATCGTCCCGAGTTAGGTGTTGCTTTTGTTAAGGTAAGGTGCTTAAATTGCATACCTGAATCATTATTAAACACTTGTAAATTGAAAAATACCTAACTGATTTTTATAGGATATCGATTGTATGCCCTCAAACCTGTTGGAAAACATGCCTGAAGCTCTTAGAAGAGAAAGCAGTGAACTTTATAGATTCTCTTTGAACTCTCGAGAGCCACCGTTGTCTCAATCGGTTGTTGGATCTTTCTTGAAACATGGTTCTAATGACCATCTTGAGCAGATTCCTACTATAACTTTGAATCACCAACCGGTTAGTTTTTTTATAAGTTGTTTGTTCTTTGTTTGTTCTGATGTCTTATTACTTCTTTTACTTTTAATATATTGTTTATTTAGACTATAAAAGGTTATAGGGAGTAAATGTATAAACAAAATATGCTAATATCTGTTCAGATACATAACGGGTCTGCACCTGTTAAAGCTGCGGAAAATGTTTCTCAAATTCAATCAAGAGAAACTGATATTCGTGCTCTTTCGGAGCTTACTCGCACTCTCGATAAAAAGGTAATCTTTATGCTCATACATTACATCAAACTTTTGTCTTTATCTGCACCTAGTTATTACATGTAGTATATTAGACTCAGGTATACTAAATGATGTGTAACCGAAGTTTTTTCTTATTTATTTCAGGAAGCAATATTGGCAGAGCTTAAGCTTGTAAATGATGGTTTAATAAGTCACAAAAATGAGACAGGCGTTGACATGAAGTTATCTGAAAGCTTCAAAAAGGAGTATGCGTTGGTGCTAATGCAGCTCAAAGAAGCCAGTGACCAGGTATATAATCTGACTATAATTATGTTATTTTTATATTTTTATATTTTATATTTTATTGTTTTTTACTGAGACAATTACTGAAATATTATTCCAGGTTACTTCTGCTCTTCTTAATTTGAGGCAACGTAACACATACCCAGGGAACCCTTTGCCTCCTTGGCAAAAGCTCCAATCTAGTTCGAGTGGTTTTGTGGGCCCTATTAGTTCTGCAGACAACTCATCATCAAATAATCAGTTACCATCTAACGTTGTTGAAACTGTGAATAATTCAAGACTTGAAGTACATAAACTTGTACATACTGCTACACAGGTAATCAAACTTTGGAAATCTTATGCTGCCTAAGTGTGTGTTTGTTTACCTCTTAATTGAATGGTTCGGCATTCTGAACCATTCAGAGTTGAAACACTCTCTTAAACATCAAGCACCTAAATTTTATGTAATATCTTCCTTGAATCATATCCAGAACACTTAATAAACAAATACATTGAACTATTTAATCATTTAACACATTAATAAGATAATTTTTACCCAATTCATATCGTTTATTCAAAATGATTATCAAACAGCTTATTTTCATTCAGAACCAAGTTTATTCAGAGACTTTGAACCATTCAGATTATGAACCATTTAGCGCTAAATCATTCAGTTTTATCAAACGCAGCCTAAGAAAACTTCTTCACTATATACACAACTTTGTAATGCTTCTTGTGTCCCAAATTTACTGTTCACAATAAACAAGCCTAAGAAAACATAAACATTCAGTTTGTTATCAAGTTGATGATGCAATTCAAATGATTTACTTAAAAGTTGCTTGATATAGATTGTGTTGTCAAATAAAAAAGTTCATCTGAATAGGGGGCCCTCTAATATATTTACGTACACGTGTTTATCAGATTATGCACTCTGAACATTTCATTGTAACCATATACTTCAAAAAGTTAGAGACTGATTTAATTATATTATGATGAGTCAGGCACTGTCTAAAATAAATGGGGAGCAAAATGTTCACTCACAAGTTGCAGCAGTAATGGATTCACTGAAATTTCCAATTGAATATGGGTCATCAACAATCAGACCTTCGGAGCAGGCCAACGGGGGAACATATAAGAACAAGTTGAATTCAACACCCGACCCGTTTACAAACTACCTTCCATCCGATTCGAAGTTGCAGCTTGATGATTCTGTTAAAACTGATTCAATAACCTTTGAACTTATTGTCTCTTGTGTTGCTTCATTTCGTCTGATGCAGGTAACTCATATCTTGCAATTTTCATTTTACAGGGAATGTTACAGTAGATGTGTCTATTTTGACCCATTAATCTATGAATGTCAATTTGGATTATGTTTCATCTTTAACAGGTCAAACATAAATTTAATGAAGAAAAAATTAGCTTAGTAGGAAACAGGTTTAATGGGTCCACAAACATAAATTTGATAACGGAAAAATTAGCCTAGTACACAAAAAAGTTGCACATCTTATGTTACTCATCCCGCCTGTTATGTTGATTATGCAGGTGTGTACTGAACAACAATACCCACCGTCTGATGTGGTTCAGATGCTAGATTCTGCGTTTGCACGCTTGCATCCTCTATTACCTCAACATCTTCCAATATTTAAAGAGTTACAAATGTGCATGGGAAGACTTAAAACTCAGATACTTGCCCGTGTCCCGTCATAGGGAAGTTTCCATCTTCCTTTCATGTATTTTGTATCTTAATATAAGTTTTTATTACTTCTATATTTCATGGTAGTTCCGTTTCTCTAATAATTGTTACTTACATATAATATTATATATAGTACAGAAGCTAGTTTCTGGATATGTTTTAATTTGAGATCTAGGACATTGCCCACATTTGCTATCTTGTAATCAACAATGTAGCAGTTTTAGGCTTACCAGTTACATAATTTTTCTTAAAACAGTTTCAACAAGAGTCAGAAGTACAGCTCACTTTCAACTTTCGATGAAACAAAGTTACAGTTAGTAAGATCATTCCCACATAAAAGCTACTATTCATAAGGAAGATGCAAACAGAATTTGTATAAGTTTGTATAAAATGACACTGACAATTTGATACCAATAAACAAAATGATAATCTGGAACCGGAACACTATTCATAAGGATCTGGGAGGTTTCTCCAACAATGCTGAAAGAAAGACTTCATCTTTTGACTTGGGAGAAATAGCCCATTTGTGTTTCTTGTATCTAAACTGCAGAAACATATACATATAATCATCCATATCTTTCCTGTTGCAAAAGAATCGGTCGATCCACAACAACCCGCCCGGCCTCAAGATCCGATCCCAATCGAATAATATAAAGTCCATCAGTTGTAGATCAATCCACCCATCCATGAACCCTGTTGTATGAATCAAATCCATGGTGTTATCAAAGAACGGCAAACGCTGATTTAACGTTACATAAAGCGGAATCAAGCCTCTAAGTGCAATCATTTCGTTAAATGGAGCTCCAAGATTTAACGCCGTTGTAACAATCGTCACATTATGCTCTCTCATTCTAGCAGCAAATGTTCCTGTACCTATACCAAAATCGAGCCCTATTCTTATCTCCCCCGGCTTAACACCTAAAGCGTCCTTAATCAAGAAATCAGCTGATAACGACGTGTTTGTTACCCATTTCATCTTTTCTTTCTCCATTTCAAAACAACCAACGCATTTAGAGTAACCCCGTTTTGGATTCTTGCTCGATAAGCACTCAAAGTTTCGACACAAATACTTGCTCCACCTCACGTTTCTTCCGTCGGGTATCTTCCATAAAGATTCATTAATCGGATACGGCTTTTGATAAAGCTTTGAAGCCCTAGTGAGACACCTTCTTCTTGGCAAAGGATCACAACCTTGAATCATGAGATTTTGTGCTACGTTCCAGTCGTCTTTACAAAACGATCCAATGTCATAATCCATATACTCTTGTAGCTCGTTCTTCATCGACACACACCCGTGCCCAATAGTGTTATATATCTTTTCGCTTCCATATATGTTCTTCTTGCCTACGCGATTCTCTTTCGGGGTTATATACTTTCTTATTTCCTCCGTAACAAAAGTATTAATAAAAGGATCTTCATTCGTTGTCCCATTTTCGACTTTAGGTAAACGAATTTGCCTAAGAGAGATGTGAGCACTGTAAAGTGGCTGAATCACTTCTTCTTCTACAAACCTTTTGTAATCCAACATTGAAACATTACTTGTAGCCAAATCTTTCATTTTCTCGAATTTTTGCACCTTCAATTCCATCTTTTCTTGTAATGCAAGCAATTTATCTAGCACTTCATTAACACGAGACGAAAGTGACATTACATCAAACCCTTCATAAACATCTTTCACTCCATAAAACTGTTTGCATATATCTTCATTATGCATGAAAAATCCAGCTGAATAGAACCTAAATAAACTCGAAACACTTACAATTATAACTAATACTCCAAGAAAAATCTGAACCATACCCAAAATTTTTCCTAATCTATACTTTGGAAAACATGATATCCTCATCTTAAACTATCTCACCTTAACAAACAAAACTAATAAAGTTTGTAGCTTTATAACATTTCAGAATGATCTAAGAAAAACCCAGCTGCAGAGTAATTTGAACTGATGCAAAATGGAAACTTTGAATGATCACAAGACTTAAAGCTCTGAAATGAGGTTTGATTAATGTAAGTCTGGATTATCATAATTATATCAACCGAGGCTTAAATTAAGCAACAAAAAAGGGAAAAGAAAAAAAAAAAAGAAACTTTTTTGCTTAAATTGGTAACTTTAAAAGAGCTGTAGAATCGTGAATATTAAGCATAATAAACGTGACAAATTGCAAGAAATAAATGGCGAGAATTCTGAGGTAATATCAATCTGATTATGAATTGTGTGTATATATATAGTATAGATGGATAGATATAAGATTTGGATTGAGTATTGCCGTATTGGAAGCATTGACAGTTGACTAAAGAAAGAGTGACAGTGGGTTAGGTTTACGATAACTAAAAAATTAGGCTCATTTGAAAAGATTTGACGGTTGAAGATGCAATATCATCAAATATCTACTTAATAAATGAGTTTTTTTAAAGGTAGTAATTGATAATTACATATGTGTAATCTTTGTCGAAGACAAGATACATTTTGTTGAATTCACTGTTAAACATTAATTTTGAAAAATTAACTATGTAATTTGTATGTTTGTTTTGTTAGATATACGGGTTTATAAGGTTGAAAGTAATTTGTAAATTTAACGGTAAATGCATTTGTAATAGTAAATATTTAAGCATATATCTATATTTATATACTTATATATCTATTTCGGGTATTAAAAGATATATTTGTTGATGAAACTTTTCATCATATCCATATATTATATTCATTTAGATTTTATCAATATCCATTACCAAATGGGTGGATCAGATGGATATTTATTGGATTGGATGCCCATTGGCATCCATAGTTAGAACACTACAAGCGGCATCAACTCGATTTTTTTCTTTTTTAAATTTCTATAAAAAACTTTGAAACTGAAATGGCAGAAGAGTGATTCAGTGTTCTAATCAAAGTTCCAAAGTTCTTTTTAATTTTGTAAAATAAAAATATTATATATGTATAATTAATATCTAATTTAGTTTTATTTGGATGAATTAAGCATTAAAATAAAACTTGCTTTAATAATTAAATTATTACAATTCTTAAAATAACAACTAGAATAATTATAATGCATTAATTTTACTCTCAAAGTTTCACGATCTTTTACAACGTATACTACCAAGCAACAACTTCAGCTTACGAGCATTACATTTATTATAGTATTTACAATTGATACTTGAACTCACTACTTCAAAGTAGCCATGCCAAATTTACATATCATATGACGCAACAACTTCAAACATAATCACCCAATAACCATGATGCGAGTCTATTGCCCTCTCCATGTCTTTACAATCAAATTCTCGATTCTTAATGTTGGTTTTATTTTTGATAGAAAAATTGGTATGGTTACTTTGTGAAGGATGTTATCCCACATAGGTGGGAGGAGAAAGTTGGAGGTAGGTGACTTGGTTATAAAAGAAGGGCTAAGTCTTCATTCCATTTTGCACCAATCAATACACTTTAAGTATTTGATTATTTCTTTCTTTCTTTCTTACCCTTGTTTGAAAGTTGTATTAGTTAAATATTTTGGAGAATGTAGTTGGCTTAAGAGAGTCGTCTATATCATTGTAACAATTTTTGATATAGTGTATTTTTCTCTTTGGGGGGCCGGTGGTTTTTCTCATGTTTTGGAGTTTTCACGTTAAATCTTGTGTTGTGTATTGTTCTTATTTCTTTACTATTATTGTTGGGCTGGGTGGTGGGAATTAGTGAGACCGTAATTTCCCAACAACTGGTATCAGAGCGTCAGGTTTGACGGGGGTCTCGGTTATAGGAGTCGGAGTATGCTCTTTGGTTGCCACGGGAGTGGATCGTCCACATCAGAAACGAGTTCTATTGATCGTATATGGTATCTGGTTAGACAATATTTTTCCGATTCGTAGTAATAGTTGGATTTGTTAGTGGCGAGTTGTGAATTTCAGATTTAAAGGGTCTTGGCTACCTGCTACATCTTTTGGCTATTCGAAACGTGAGCAAAATCAGAGAAAGTGTTGTTTATAGGATACAGATACAATGTCGAAGTTCAGTCCAATGAGGTTTGATGTAGAGAAATTTGATGGGATGATCAATTTTGGCTTATGGCAGGTTCAAGTCAAGGATGTGTTGATTCAGTCCGGGTTACACAAGGCATTGAAAGGTAAACCCACATTTGTTCCCGGCAGTGATTCTAGCAGTAAGTTCGATGATGAAGAATGGGATGATATGGATTTGAGGGCATCAAGTGCGATTCGTTTGTGTCTTGCAAAGAACGTGCTTGCAAATGTGCACGGGTTATCAACGACAAATGAGCTTTGGGTTAAACTAGAGCAGTTGTACTAGGGCAAGGGCATCTCAAATCGGTTGTGTCTTAAAGAACAATTTCATACTCTGCGTATGGATGGGGGTTCAAAGATTTCAGATCATCTAAGTATTCTTAACGGTATTGTTTCAGAACTGGAGGCTATTGGAGTTAAAACGGATGATGAAGATAAAGCTTTGAGGTTGATATTATCTTTATCATCGTCTTATGAACACATGAAACCTATTTTGATGTATGGGAAGAAAACTCTGAAGTTTGAAGACGTTACTAGCAAGCTCCTATCCGAGGAGAAAAGACTGGAAGGTAACGGGGTCTCGTCATCAGTAGATACGATAGTGTTGTGTTCGGATAAGCGAAAGAGAAACTCTGAGAAGAATCTGGTATGCTGGAGGTGCGGGAAGACTGGGCATGTAAGAGTTAATTGTCCAGGTGGAGCTAATCCGGCAAATGGCTCCAAAGACGCTAACATTGTCTCCGTTGTTACGGAGAGTGACGAATTCCTCTGAAGTCACGTCATCCTCATGGTGTGTCCGCGCCACCGTGGAAAGGGATGTTCGTTAGCGGTTTCACAATTACACATGGGCATTGGTTTGGCGTTGATGCAGGTTGTGTGGTGGAAACTGATGTTGTAGCTGATGGGACTTTCGGGAAAGCCAAACAGGGAAGTTGCACCATAAAGTTTCAGCTGGTTGTTCAACAACATGTGCCGAGGTGAAATGCTTGGAATGTGATATTCTAAGTGCTATACTCTTAATGGTGGAGTATGATAATTCTTGTTAAGAGTTATGATTGTCTGTGATGACAATGATTGTCGGTTTAGACAATGTTCGGTAAAAATGCAAGTTTTGTCTCTTGAGAGATAATGTCATCGGCATGAAGATGAGGATCTTGAAGTTGTCGTCGAGGAAGCATCTATATCGGTTATCCTTATAATGTTGAAGTATGGTTATCTTTTTCTATCAAAAAGGTGGAGATTTGTTGGTTTTATTTTTGATAGAAAAATTGATATGGTTAGTTTGTGAAGGATGTTATCCCACATAGGTGGGAGGAGAAAGTTGGAGGTAGGTGACTTGGTTATAAAAGGAGGGCTAAGTCTTCATTCCAATATGCAACAATCAATATACTTTAAGTATTTGATTATTTCTTTCTTTCTTACCCTTGTTTGAAAGTTGTATTAGTTAAATATTTTGGAGAGTGTAGTTGGCTTAAGAGAGTCGTCTATATCATTGTAACAATTTGTGATATAATGTATTTTTCTCTTTGGGGGCCGGTGGTTTTTCTCCTGTTTTGGAGTTTCCACGTTAAATCTTGTGTTGTGTATTGTTCTTATTTCTTTACTATTATTGTTGGGCTGGGTGATGGGAATTAGTGAGACCGTAATTTCTCAACACTTAATACTATATCAATCATTTGTGACATAATTTCGTCGTCCGAAGAAGTTAAAGACGTTATAAATTTTTAATTTTGGTAAAATATAGTTGATAAAAATGTAAAAGTTAGTGTGCAAATAATGGTTTAGCTGTATAATATTTATATAAAAAGGTTATTAAAAAATAAAATTTGCACCAAGTAGGAGTATGGACGTAAATGTATCGAATATAGTTATATCCACGTCTACATCTGTTTAATGGGAGTATGGACGTAAATGTATCGAATATAGTTATATCCACATCTACATCTGTTTAATTTTTTAATCAATATTCATTTAATTTCAATCAATTTATATCCATATCTATCGGATTAAGCACATTAATGGATATTTATACAGATCCATATCACATTGTTCTATTTTGTATAATAAAAAATGATGTTCTTGTACGATTAAAAATTTAAGTTCTATATAATTTATACAACCGAAAGTCACATTTCTTACTAATTTCTACAACTGAAAGTCAATAGATATCTTGATAAGTTTTCAAAAGCATCGATCGGGACGGATGTTAAGTCATCCATATCCATTGTTAGTGGCTTTTTGGATATCCATCAGAACGAATTTTAATTGCCCCTTGGTAGGAGTTGTGAAACGTCGGGATCCCGAGGTTCCACAAGAAAAACGTCAAAATCGACGAGCCACTCCCGGTGCTCTTATGCAGAGAAACATTGTAGAAAAGTATCCATCGTCAGAAACGTTGTAGAAAAGTATCCATCGTCACCTTCGTTGTTTAGCCCGTGGTAATGATCCAGACAGTTAAAATTGTTCATTACATGTTGACTTTAATCATATGACTTTCAGATAAATTTAAGGAGTATTTATTTCCGGGATTATCACCTAAATGCCCATTTTTTCTAACGTTTTTGACTCAGAACCCATAAAAAAAAAAAGTTGGCAAATTACCCGCGCAAGGGCGCACGATGCCTCTTTGCGACCTTGCTCCCCGGTGGACGCAAGGACGCAAGATGCCTCTTGCGACCTTGCTCCCCGGGGACGCAAGGGCGCAAGGTGCCTCTTGCTCCCACCTGCATGTCATAATCAATGTTTTCTTTCAAGCATTTCATCAAACACTTTACGTGCGCCTTACATATATATTTTTTTTTTCTTGTTCCTCTTTCATGGTAATACACCTTACGTGCAAATATGTTCACTTTTATTTTAGAAAAATAAATAACAAAGGCTCAATTAGTTTTTAGAGAGTCGAGCTTAATTTACTAAGTAGCGCAGCAATCAGTTTGTTTTGGGCATACCTTTAGCTAAATGCCTAAATATTGCAATTAAATAAACTAGAGTATATCGTAGGCTTAATTAGTAAATATAATATGTAAGGCGCACGTAAGGTGTTTGATGAAATGCTTGAAATAAAACATTGATTATGACATGCATGCGGGAGCAAGAGGCACCTTGCGTCACCTTGCGTCCTTGCGTCCCCGGGGAGCAAGGTCGCAAGAGGCACCTTGCGTCCTTGCGTCCACCGGGGAGCAAGGTCGCAAAGAGGCATCTTGCGCCCTTGCGCCTTGCGCGGGTAAATTGTCAACTTTTTTTTTCACGGGTTCCAAGTCAAAAACATTAGAAAAAATGAACATTTAGGTGATAATCCCTTTATTTCCGGACAGCAATGATCCAAAGTCACAGTACAACCCTGACACAACCTCCCCTGGATCCAAAGGTAAGATAATAGTAGTATATATTTATAAATTTTTTGATAATAAGAAAAATCTAGCGTGATTCAATTTGTTGTAACAGCCTAAAAATGTTCAAAAGTACAACCCTGACAACCTCCACTGGATTTGTAAATGCGTCTGCTCATATTAATTCACGTACACGCTTATTATCGCCTAAGTTGCTTAAGGTACAAGAATATGCTTCTACCAATATGAACACTAAGCACATGCTTAATAGAAAAATAAAACAGAACCATTGTTGGAGGTTTTATTAAAATTTCGTGTAGGGTAAAATAATCGATAGCCGGATAAATCACTGAATCGTATCGTGGTATCACTTTCCGAAAGTAATTATTCGACCCTTATTCCCTGGGTTACACGAATATCACTTTGGGATAAAACAGAGATTAGATCTTGTTATTGGCAGTAAACAAGAACTCTTTTGCATAAGAGTATTAAGGTGTTTTTGTATCTATTTTTTCTCATGAATGATAGTCCTTATTTATAGGCACCAAAAAACAAGTATTATTCCACGATAGAGATGTTTCAGTAACTAATTTCCTTTTCAAATCTAAAACAAATCATTTTCATAAAGTTGTTTGTTTTATTTCCAACAACCAAATCAAGGAAATCGATTAAATCCTTTTCATAAAGTTGTTTGTTTTATTTTCAACAACCAAATCAAGGAAATCGATTAAATCCTTTTCATAAAGTTGTTTGTTTTATTTCCACGATGGAGATGTTTCACCTAGTGCAGGAATAATACTTCCGTAATCACTCAAATTTGTGATAATGAAAAACCACTTTCGGGTCCGGGTAATCTATCACTTAATGGGTGTACACTCCGTACCTCCTAACCAATTTACAAGTGTAGATTAAATCCCCCAATTACACTAAATTTCCAACAATCCTCCCCAATTTAGTGCAATTCGTTTCATGAGAATTAAACAAATTAAAACAAAAACTCATGCATAAATGAAAATATCTTGAAGATTGAATTTTCACCTTAGTACATTACACATTCTAAATATTCGAGAATCAGGGTGTTCTAAGAATTGAACCCTTCAACCCATTTGAATAACTGAAAATAATATACACATAAGTTTTCAAATACTCTAAAGCTATCCTGACACTTTACAAGCCATGTGTCCATATCCTTTCATGAATGTATCCAAAGCTAAAAGTCCAAGCTTTGTTGAAGCGGCAAAACTTCACATTCACATAGGTAGTTCACTTCAGTCATGCACCTGCTCTTGCACTTTTTCAAATGAACTGTTAAGAAGCTAGACTTCAACCTCACCTTCAGCAGGTCCGAGTACATACCTTACCTTGGGATGATATAAAATTTATGTACTCCAAATTTCTAAGTATAAGCCTTCCGCATTGAATTCAACTTCTAATTTTCATTGGAAGAGAATTGGGTATCTTATAATTAGACATTTATGTGGACTTTAAACCCATCCCCACAGCAGACTTGTCAACCAAATCTCTTTCCAATCCCTTCGTCAAGTGATCAGCTAAATTCTGTTGTGACCTCACGAACACTATAGAAATCACCCCATTCATGATGAGTTCACGAATCATGCTATGTCTGACACCTAAGTGTCTAGACTTTCCATTGTACATCTGGCTATAAGCCTTTGCCAATGTCGCAGCACTATCACAATGGATAGACATGGGTGCTATAGGTTTAGGCCATAATGGTATCTCATGGATCAAGTTTCTAAGCCATTCTGCTTCTTTACCAGCAGCAGCTAAAGCAACAAACTCAGATTCCATCGTTGAGTTGGTAATACATGTCTGCTTCTTAGAAGCCCATGAAATAGCACATCCCCCAAGCAAGAACACCCAACCACTCGTTGAAGAATGATCTTCAATATTGATTATCCAACTCGCATCAGAATATCCTTCTATTACCGAAGGAAACCCATTATAAGATAAACTATAGTCCATAGTTTTCTTCAAGTACTTCAGTACCCGCCTAATTGCTTGCCAGTGATGAGTACTAGGATTACTAGTATATCTACTCAGTTTTCCCACACCAAAAGCAATATCCGGCCTTGTACAAGTCATGGCGTATATCAAACAGCCAATCATCTGAGAATACTCAAGTTGTGATACAGCTTCACCTTGATTAGGCATAAGCTTCTCACTTGGATCAACAGGGGTACTCACAGGAGTACATTCAAAGCAATTGAACTTTTTCAACACCTTCTCAACATAATGAGATTGACAAATCGAAATTCTTTTGCTTTCACGTTTGATCCTAATGCCAAGGATAACGTCAGCCTCCAATTCTTTTGTTAAATCAACCTGACTTTGGTCAGTCCCAAAGATTAACATGTCATCAACATATAGACAAATTAGAACTCCTTTACCAGAATCATCAAATTTTCTATATACACATTTATCTGCTTGGTTTAATTTAAAACCATTAGATAAAACCACTTCATCAAATTTCTGATGCCATTGCTTAGGTGCTTGTTTCAAACCATATAAGGACTTCACAAGTTTGCACACCTTGCCTTCATTACCTGGCATGACAAAGCCTTGAGGTTGGTTCATATAAACCTCCTCATCCAATTCACCATTCAAGAATGCTGTCTTCACATCCATCTGGTGAATAACCAGATTGTGAATTGTAGCCAAAGCAATCAACAGTCTAATGGTAGTGATACGTGCCACGGGAGCATAAGTATCAAAATAGTCCATTCCAGACTTTTGTCTAAAGCCTTGAATGACTAACCTTGCCTTGAACTTTTCATTAGTTCCATCTACCTTCATCTTCTTTTTGAAGATCCATTTGCAACCCAAAGGTTTGCAACCAGGAGGTAGATCAGCTAACACTCAAGTGTTATTGCCCATGATAGAATCCATCTCATCATTAATTGCCTCTTTCCAGAATGCAACATCCTGAGACCTCGTTGCTTCATCATATGTTTTAGGATCATCATCAACATTGAAACAATACAAATATTGGGTAGAAACATCATCCCTAGAACCTTCAATTAAGTATAACTGAAAATCAGGTCCAAATGATTTAGGTTTCCCTTTTCTTTTGCTTTTTCGAATCTCAAGTGACTGATCAACAGCCTTTTCAGAGACTTCATCATTATAATCCTTATTGATTCCATTGTTACTTGGAATCATATCCTTTGGTCTAGGTATAGATGAAAATCGATTTTCATCAAAGATTGCATCCCTTGATTCAATCGCAAAATTAATTGAGACAAACTCATTAGGCTCTATAACATAGAACCTATACGCCTTGGAATGTTCAACATATCCAATAAATATGCAATCTATACCTCTTTCACCCAAACTTTTCTTCTTGGGATCAAGCAGTCTTACAACAGCCCTACAACCTCATACCCGAAGATAGTTCAAGTAAGGTTTTCTTTTATTCCAAAGTTCATAAGGTGTAATCTTGTTCCTTTTGTTAGGAACTCTATTAATTGACCTAACAAGCTGTTAATATAGCTTCTCCCCAAAATCCCTTACTTAAACCCGAATAGGATAACATGGAATTAACCATCTCTTTGAGGACCCTATTCTTCCTCTCAGATATACCATTTTGTTGTGGAGTATAAGGAGATGTGGTCTCATGGATAATACCAACGGATTGGAAATACAATTGGTCAATGTATTCACCTCCCCTATCCGTTCTAAGTCTTTTAATCAATGCCTTTTGTTGTAATTCTACTTAAGTTTTAAATATTTTAAATTTATCTAATGCTTCATTCTTAGTATGTAACAAATAAACATAGCAAAACCTAGAAGCATCATCAATAAAAGTCACAAAATATTTCTTGTTCCCTAAAGTAGAAGTTGCATACAAATCACATAAATCACTATGTATTAATTCCAAAATCTCAGTATCACGATGTATATTTTGAAAAGGTTTCTTAGTGATCTTTGTCAACATACACGTTTTACACTTTTCATTGTTCATATCAAAGGCCGGTATTAATCCATCTTTAGACATATCTTGCATTCTTTTAAAGTGTACATATCCTAGTCTAGCATACCAAAGAATAGAATTATTTATGCTAGTAGTAGACATACAAGCAATATCAACACTTACATGTTCAATGTTTAGTCTAAACATTCCATTACTCAAATAACCAAATCCAACAAATAAACCATTTTTAGATAGAACAAACTTGTCAGATTCAATAACTTGCTTGTAACCACAATTATTCAACATACTACTTGAAACCAAATTTTTTCTAATTTGTGGTACATGCAAAATATTAAACAAAGAAACAATCTTTCCAGAACTAAAACTTAAATCCACACGACCACGTCCATGAATAGAGGCTGTTGACTCATTTCCCATATGAAGAATTGATCCATCAGTCACCGACTCGTAAGTCTTGAACCAATATCTATCCTTACATACATGAATAGTAGCTCCAGAGTCAACCCACCACGCAACATCATCATCCTGCACAAAACAAATCTCAGATATATACGAAACATAATAATTCTCAATTGAATTATTAAATATATTCTGACCTTTCGGGGCTTGGTTGTTCGAACCATTGCCCGAACCATTTGTGCTAGATCCCTTAGCATTGTTAGTGCCAAAAATAACCTTGCAATCCCTCTTCAAGTGTTCAGATTTACCACACTTCCAACAAGTCAATTTAGACTTCTTATTAGGATCAACTTTGTTATTACCTTGATGTTTACGTTTTCCCTTTTTGTCATTATTACTAGTGAACTTTTTATGTTCCACCATATTGACAACAGACGTACCAGCAACTTCGTTGCTCTTTGGCTTGTCATTATCCTGCAACCTGAGGGATTCCTCAATACGCAGATGACTACCCAACTCAACAAGAGCTAACTCCTCCTTATGTTTCAAAGAATGTTTAAATTCTTTCCAAGATGGAGGTAGTTTATCAATTATGCTTGAGACTTGAATAGACTCATCCATGTTCATCTTATGTTGTGTGAATTGACCAAGTATATGAATGAGCTCATTGTATTGTTCCAAGACGGGTCTAGAATCGACCATCTTGTAATTATTAAAATTACTCACAAGGAACTTTTTACTAGAAGCATCCTCAGACATATACTTGGTTTCTAAACAGTCCCATAGTTCTTTAGCAGATTCAACATTTAGGTAAATATCAAAAAGGGAATCAGCCATACCATTGAGGATTAAACCTCTAGCGATGTAGTCATCGTTCTCCCACTTGAACCTTTTCCGAATTTGTTCAACAGTGGAATCATCACCATGATCTTCAGGAATTGGTGTGCTGAGTACGTACACCACACTCATGCTGCTCAGAAAGAAGTGCATCTTCTTTTGCCATCTCCTAAAATCAATTCCCTCAAACTTATCAAGTTTAGAGAAATTCGCCGTCATGTGTTTCATCGTAGCCGCCATCGATTATAACAAATAATTACTTTCGATTGTTGGAGGTTTTATTGAAATTTCGTGTAGGGTAAAATAATCGATAGCCGGATAAATCACTGAATCGTGGTATCACTTTCCGAAAGTAATTATTCGACCCTTATTTCCTGGGTTACAAGAATATCACTTTGGGATAAGACAGAGATTAGTTCTTGTTATTGGCAGTAAACAAAAACTCTTTTGCATAAGAGTATTAAGGTGTTTTTGTATCTATTTTTTCTCATGAATGATAGTCCTTATTTATAGGCACCCAAAAACAAGTATTATTCAACGATGGAGATGTTTCAGTAACTAATTTCCTTTTCAAATCTAAAACAAATCCTTTTCATAAAGTTGTTTGTTTTATTTCCAACAACCAAATCAAGGAAATCGATTAAATCTTTTTCATAAAGTTATTTGTTTTATTTCCAACAACCAAATCAAGGAAATCGATTAAATCCTTTTCATAAAGTTGTTTGTTTTATTTCCACGATGGAGATGTTTCACCTAGTGCAGGAATAATACTTCCGTAATCACTCAAATTTGTGATAATGGAAAACCACTTTCGGATCCGGATAATCTATCACTTAATGGGTGTACACTCCGTACCTCCTAACCCATTTACAAGTGTAGAATAAATCCCTCAATTACACTAAATTTCCAACAACCATAATAGTTGTCAGGTTATACACTTACTTCAAAGTTAGCTACTTCAAAGTTTACTCCTTCTGGCATAATTGGAACCTGAACTCTTCAGTCGCAATCTATCTTCGCAGATCTTGCTATGAAATTTTGACGGTTTACCGGTCTAAATGAAGTAACGAGATTCATTTTGTACCAAAAGAGCTTATAGCCTAGCAGGATTCAAGGAGCCTTTTAATCAAATCCATTGGGGGTTCAAGCCCCGTCATGAGCATATTGGTGAATTAATAGGTGTTAGGAACTTAGGTGTGTGAATTGTGGTTTTTAAAAAAAAAAAAAAAAAAGAGCTTCATTTTGTCATTACATGATCGTTCAAAGGTTTTTCAAAATCAACCAAAGTTTAAAAATTGATCTTGATTACATGCATGTACTTCTCTTAGTACCTGAGTAAGTCTTGACATCGTAATTCAACCACTTTTCTTCATTATTTTATGATAGCAATGATACAGTTCAACGCTTTGTCAATAGTATGGCTTGCATTTTGACCCCGTAACCATCAATAATTCATATTCAGTTCAGGGATTTACCAAGACACGTAGGGACTGTTTACTTTATTTTCATTAAGTTCGATATATGCATATAGATGGCAAAATGAGTATAGAAGGTGAAATGGGGTAAGTTCTAAATGAACAAATGTTGTTTCTTTTTTATGATTAATGAAATTGATTAATAACAAAAATGACTATTTTACCCTAATCAAACACATCGATCAAGCACTAATGTCAAGCTACAAAATTCAGAAAACAATCTATCACCATATTTACATTTATTTCACAAATAAACTGTGAAAATTACATTCCGTTTAAACCTCTAATATGCACAAATCCTAACTTCGGACTCATTAACAATTACAAACACACTTTATTATCTTATTTGGGCAACAAAAAATAATCCCAGAACGATATAAACTTTCCCATTTTTCATAAGTATAAAATAATAAATTAAAAATAATTGAGTGATATTAGGCACAAATGAGTCAACACATAAGTAGTTATCAAAAACAAACAAATGAGTAATTCATCTGGATCAATTTACAAATCTTCGATCAAGGTGATAAATTGTCGCTTGAAACTTACCGGAGATAACTGAAATTGATAGTCAAACAAATAATTAATTTGACCTAATTATCGCGAGACTTGCAAAAAAGAAGCCGACATAAACGGCGGGAGTAGATTCGACAACGAAGGTAAACAGTGACGGTGTAGACATCCAGAAAAAGAGATGTTGCTGTGTCCAATTTCTTTTGTGTAGTTGAAGAAGGAAAAGTTCCTTTATTTGATTGAAGAGGGAGGGGGTATGGTTGGAAATAATACGGCAATATGGGGACAACACCCATATTTTGGGTGACCGATACAGCTCTTGATATAGTTGGAAATAATAAATAAGTCTCAAGTAAACACATTGAATATCTGACCGAATAATCCTTGTATATTATTAAGACCTATTAATCCATAAGTAAACATGCCCGTAGTATCTAATCCATAAAGGCATAAACTACTAGTTCAGTGTTGCAAAAAAACACACAATTACATCGTTTATACCTCTGTTCTATTAACAATTTAACATTGGTCCCAAGACTATTGTTATATGTCCTAAAAAATTGTATGGTTCGTCCATGGCTCTATTTTGACAATGTAACCATCATTTATTTGTACCCAGTTCAAAGATTCGCCACGTTACAAAGTAGTACCTAATCCATAAACTACTAGATTGGTGTTACAAAAAAACACAACTATATTGTGTATACCTCAGGTCTATTTCATTGGTCCAAAGACTATTATGTCCTCTACAAATTGTAACTTCTTGTATATTATGAAGATAACTTTGAGTTCTCTTGAGAATCTACCTGCCTATTTGAGCAAAATATTGCCCCACTGCATTTAAATAATAATATAATGATAATAATACATAATACATAATAGATAAAAATAATAATGAAAATGAAAAATATGCTTTGGAGATGGATAATGAAAATTCAATAGTGAAATTTCTTAAATCTAATCGGTAAAAAATTTACATGAAACTCCTGTCAGGATATGCTTCGTTTCGTTGTGCATTTTCCACAGCATCCTTTCCTTTTCCATCCATAATTTATGATTTTGAGTCGACGTCACATGTGTCGGCGATATTAAAGTAATTGAATTATGCAGAACACAGAAATCATAACAGGTTCAAAATAACTATCCAGGTCAACCATTGACTACATGAATTTAATTTAGAATAGAAGCTTTCTGGATCGACAACCGATTAATATATCCTCAAGAACATGAAGAAAGCAAGTGTTAAAAGAACAAAATGTTCAAGAACTCAAGTTAATATATAGTCAATATCTCCAAGTAAATATCCACCCAAAAATTATTAAGATGGTACAACAAATTTACCTAACATATTGGACTATCTCATTTCGTGTATGATTATCCATCATAAATGAATCTCCTAAAAGACTGTACAAAAAATAACACTTTCTCTAGAAACAATGTCAGCTCTTTTTCAAAAATGATTCCATGATGCCCAATTGACTAGAAGAAAATGGAGGTACTTTTTTATGCACCAATGATAAAATAAACCTAACTTGCTCAATTTTCCCAGCAGTTTGCAGCCCCTGAAGTAGTTGATAAATACTATTGATACTTGGATACCAATTCTTTTCCATACTATTTTTGCACATTGTATACGCCATGTCAAATTCACCTTCTCTACACAAATAATGCATCATTGTTTGATATATTCTAGCATTTGGCTTGTAACCCTCATCATGTAAAGCAGAATAAACCCGTTTAGCCATATCAATATAACCCGCCCTGCAAAACCCTTTTATCACTAAGTTATAAGTAACCTCATCAGGGGTAACTCCGATATAACGCATCATACCCATTAAACTATTAGCCTGCCAAGAACGTCCTTTACACACCAAGAACTGAACCCTGGCATTAAACGTTGCTAAATTCGGTAAACATCCTTTCATCACCATAAGATTCCATAAACCATTTCCTATTTCCGCTCGATCTATTTTATAAAACGCTGATATAAGTGTCGTATACGTGACCACATCGGGTCTAATCCCTGATTTTTCCATCAGTCCCATACTTATATAAGCTTTTTCAGGCACTCCCATTCGACATAACGCATCCACCACAATATTCACAGAAATCACATCCAACTTAACATCAAATTCTTCATGAACATCACCAAGAAACGAATCAAACGCTTCCAAATCACCACTTTTAGCCAAAACCTTAAGCGCAGCATTAAACGACTTAACAGTTCGTTTACAACCATATAAATGCATATCTTTAAAAGTTTTAACAGCATGTTTAAACATCCCAGCTTTACCATACAACATTATAATCCTCATTACAAACCCTTCCCGTCGACCCTGTGGCAACGCCTTTTGGTCCTCAAGCAATTCCTTAATATAATCAAACCGTTTCGCACCAGCTAACCTAGAAACAGTGTCCTCAAACGCAACAGTATTCTCTACAACGAGTCGATTACGCGCATTATCCTTGAACAATTGAAACAACTTTTCAGGATTTCGTTCTGCCTTTAACTTAACAAGTGCAGGTAGTTCTAAATTCAAGGGCTTCTTAATATCATTTGCATTCAAACTAAATTTAGCATTAGAAATTGTTGTAATTGAGGCTGTAAATCTAGTGTATGTTCTAAACCATCGCCCTAATCGCATAGATAGCATATTTTTCTCCGAATCTAAAATTCAAATTGGAACCCTAGACGAAATCATAATGTATGTATAACTATTATTATGATACATACAGATAGATATAGATGGATAGGTGGATATAAATGAGGGCTTAAACGTACCTCAGTTTTCAGATTGGCGATTAAAATGATAGAAATAGTGGATATAATGAATAATTAAAATGAAGTGATTGAATGATAATAGGTGTTGTGGTGGTGGTGGTGGTGGTGGTGGTGGATTTAGGGGTGGTTAAGGGTTTTACGGTGGTGGAATGGAATCTAGTGGCGGTGAAGGGTTTTACGTATTACTGTAGTTGTGCTGTTTTGGTGGTGAACTTGAGATCATGTGATTTGTTAACGAGACTATTTTTCTAGGTTTTTGAATTGAGCCCGCTGGCCCATACGCATTTTGGGTTTCGAAGTCTAGACTACACCTCATTTTTTATTATTAATTAATTTAATATTATTTAATTAATATTAATTCAATGTCATTTTTATGTTTTAAATACGTAAATCTTCTATCTATAGTTAATATTAAAATGCTATAATGGCGACATCATAAATAGTCATTTTGCTTCATTGAAAAAAATCAAAAAGAAAATAGAAAAAAAATCTAACCTTGAATGACATCATAAATCAATTTAATTTACAATTAAAATTTAATCTTTACAATTAATTATGATTAAGATATAAATTAACAAAAGATGCCGCTTTTATTCCTTTTGTAATTTACAGAGTATATGTTTTTTTATATGGTAAATAAAATTACCCCTTGCTCCGAAATATATACGGAGTAAATCAAAAAGCATATATGGATACAAGTCATATATGGATTTAAATATATTAAAATATGGATTCTCTTTACGGGATTAATTACATTACATATGTATGCGAAAATACATGTCTCTATATGTTTGTAAAAACAACGACAAGTTTCTTAGTCAGAATCCGTGGTTTTACGGGTCATTAAACTAAACGACTTTAGCATTTACATTCACTTAATTCCTAAAACATATCATTAAACTATTTCGTTTAACCAAACTCGAGGTTCCACTGGTCATTTCACTAGTAATCTTTTAAAAAGTGTTGCGGACGTTGATGTTGAAGTCGTTGGACTTTGTAATTTGCTTCTCGGGTTACATTGTTCGGTATTATGTGCTAATAGTGCTTTTTGTTGTTGTTTTTTGTAATAATGTGAGTGTCATATATTAATCTATTAACTTGGTTCAACATCAAAAAGCTAAACACGTAAAAATTGATTTACATTTTTTCAAGAAACTTGTTGTCATAGGTCATGCACATGTATTGCCTGTGGCGTCCGCTCATCAGTTTACAAATATAACTACCAAGTGTTTGCCTACACAACTAGTCTTTTGAATTTTCGATTTAGTCTGATCATCTAAGAGCTTCCCGCTCCAACTGTCACGGGTCTATATTCCTTAAATATTTTAACGATATACAACACATACCTTTGTGTTTCAACAATCTACAATAAGTTGGTTGAAACATATAAGGGCATGTTAAGTTGGTTGAAACATATAAGGGCATGTTAATCTTCCACTTAATAATTTGTTTCTATACAATTTTTAATTCAGTAAATAAAATTGTTGTTTCACTTCACTTAACTTGTCACTTAATGTGAGATTTGATATGTTTTCAAAAGACATTGAATCAGACAACCTTTTCTAAAGAGATGCATATGAAAACTGAACTTAATACAAAATAAAAGTAAACAATCCCTAAGAGTGTGTTTGGCATACAAGCTTCTTGGAGCTTATGGGAGCTTATTGGAGCTTGAGCTTATTATTTTAATAAACTCCATGTCATAAGCTTTGTTTGGTAGTCATAAAAAGTAGAGCTTATGAAAATAATAAGCTCTGAAAAAATAAGCTACTTGTAGTAGCTTATGAAAAAAAGTAGAACTTATGAACTGAAAAATAAGCTCCATCTAGTTTACCAAACACTTATAAAAATAATAAGCTCCAGCTACCAGCTTTAAAAAAAATCTCCAGCTCCAGCTCTAGCCCATAAGCTCCAGCTCCAGCTATAAGCTCCAACTCCAGCTAGTTTCATACAAACACACCCTAACTTTAATTCACATTGAGTTTTAAGTCAAACTTGTTGAACTGGACCCCAGAATTAAACTCTGAGATCGCTAAATGTAAAATCTCATCTTAGCATTGTAAATGTAAATTGTTATAATAATAATAACAATATAGATATGGATAGTCAATTTTGGTGTATACATATAGTCAATTTTGGTACACAAAGTATGTATTTTTATATTGAGATTTTAGGCTATAAATACTCATGAATGCAAGCATTAAACTTGCACCATTCCTCACACTTACAAAGTGTTTCTTTCTTTCTCTCCATTATCATCTTTGTTCTTACACTTCATTATTAGTATTCTAAATCAAGAATCAAATCACTAAAGGTAGTTATAAGCCTACTGAATTATAACATCAAGAATCAAACCACTAAAGGTAGTTATAAGCCTACTGAATTATAACATCAAGAATCAAACCACTAAAGGTAGTTATAAGCCTACTGAATTATAACACGTTATCAGCACGATAATCTTAATACTAAATATGGTTGGCTCTGCCACCAAAATGATATATGGTCGGTTATACCACCAAAATGATATATGGTCGGTTATACCACCAAAATGATATATGGTCGGTTATACCACCAGAATGATATAGGTCGGTTATACCACCTGAAAAAATATATGGTCGACACTGTCGCCAAATTTTCATTTATGTTTACTAATATTTATATTTTTGTTATATAACATTTATTTATGATTGCTTACACATGGTCGACACTGTCACCTACTTATCATTTATGTTATATTAAATTTATGTTTAATGTTTATATACTTATGAATATAAATTGACTCTAATTTATCATGATGTTTGTTTTAATTTTTGATAATAGAAAATGTCGAATCTGGAAAAGCTTAAATTTACTCCTTTAGAATCAACTGGAAACAACTACATGCCATGGGTTATAAAAGTAAAAATGCATCTTAAATCAATGGGCATTCTTGAAACCATAAATGAAAACAACACTTGTTCTGAAAAAGAACAAGCTACGGCATGTTGCTTTATTCATCAACATATTGATGAATGCTTACAAAATAATTATGTGACTGTAGAAGATCCCCATGTTTTATGGGAAGGTCTCAAAAGCAGATTCAATAATCAAAGAGAAATTTTACTTCCAGCTGCAATGGAACAATGGAGAACATTAAGGTTCCAAGACTTTAAGAAAGTAAATGAATACAGCTCAGCTCTGTATAATACATGTTCACAACTTAAATTCTGTGGACATGAAATTAGTGATGCAGACATGATGGAGAAAACTTTCTCCACAATGAATGCTGCAAACATCACAGTGCAAAGAAATTTGAGAATGCTAAAGTTCAAAACATATCCTGAACTTAATTCATATCTCTTAGTTGCAGAGCAAAATGATGAGCTATTAATGAAAAATCAGCAATCCCGTCCTACTGGTACACTTGCAATCCCTGAAGCAAATACTGCAAATAATTATAAACAGGGACAAGGACGCGGGCAAGGTCGTGGTTATAATAACCATCACCATCATCATGCCAAAAGCCATAACTATGGTAGAAACCATCCTTATGGTAATGGTAATGGGCGTGGACGTGGTCGTGGTCGTGGTGGTCAAAGAAATAGTAATCCACGAAAATATAAATATCAACCACAAAACAAGCCCATTAAACAAGATGTTGAAGAAAATTCTTCTAAAAATTCTGAAGAATCTTGCTACAGATGTGGTAGAATGGGCCACTGGGCTAATACTTGCCGAACATCTAAACATCTTGTTAAGATGTATCAGGATTCGCTGAAAGGTAAAGAAAAGGAAGTAAATTTTGTGGATAATATTGATCCAACAGTCACTGAGAAACCATCTAATTTATATGAAGATTTCTTGAATGTTTAAGTTGTGTGTCTTTTGAAAAATAAACGATTTAATATCGTCTGTCTTTGTCATTATGTTTGCTAAATGTTTCAGTACTATCTATTTGCGTTTAAAATATTGTGTAATATTAATGTACTCACTATTTATTTCTTATATATGAAGTTCAATATGAATTTTGCTGGAATACAACATCAATCAAGTGGTGGAGATCTCTGTATAGCAGACAGTGGAACTACACACACTATACTTAAATCCGAGAAATATTTTATTGATCTAAAACCAACGGAAGGAACTATACATACAATATCAGGACCTGCTAACTTGATAAAAGGGATAGGAAAGGCAAATTTCATACTACCAAATGGTACAAAATTTTTAATAAATGATGCCTTATTTTCTCCCAAGTCAAGCAGAAATTTATTGAGTTTCTCCGACATATACCTTAACGGGTATGATTATCAGTCAGTGACAACAGAAAATGAGAAATATTTAAGTATCACTGACAAGAGTCATGTGGTTGAAAAACTGCCAAGACTTAGTTCTGGATTACATTATACACATATAAATGTACCAGAAATACATATGGTCGTTAACGAAAAATATATTGATCCTGGTGTATTCAGTTTATGGCATAACAGATTAGGCCATCCAGGATCAACAATGATGAAAAGGATTATTGAATGTACTCATGGACATCCACTAAAGGATAGAAAAATCCATCATGATACAATGGTTCCATGTACATCTTGCTCTCTTGGAAAATTGATAACTAGACCCTCACCACTTAAGGTTGAGAAAGAATCACCAATATTTCTTGAAAGAATTCAAGGTGATATATGTGGACCAATTCATCCACCATGTGGACCATTTAGATATTTCATGGTTCTAATAGACGCATCTAGCAGATGGTCTCATGTTTGTCTGTTATCAAGCCGTAATGTGGCATTTGCAAAATTTCTTGCCCAAATTATTAAATTGAGAGCTCATTTTCCTGATTACACCATTAAAAGGGTGAGACTTGATAATGCTGGTGAATTTACATCTCAAGCATTTAATGACTATTGCATGTCTATAGGAATTGTTGTTGAACATTCTGTTGCTCATGTGCATACACAAAATGGTTTAGCCGAGTCATTGATTAAACGTTTACAGTTAATCGCTAGACCATTGATAATGAGAACAAAACTCCCTGTATCTATATGGGGTCATGCAATTTTACATGCTGCTGCATTGATTCGCATCAGACCAAGTGCAAGTCATAAATATTCCCCCCTACAACTTGCTTTTGGTCAAGAGCCAAATATTTCCCATCTTAGAACATTTGGTTGTGCAGTGTATGTTCCAATTGCGACACCACAACGTACAAAAATGGGTCCTCAAAGGAGGTTGGGAATATATGTTGGATATGAAACATCTTCAATATTAAGGTATATTGAACCTATGACAGGTGACGTTTTTACAGCACGTTTTGCTGATTGTCATTTTAATGAAACATTGTTCCCTAGATTAGGGGGAGAAATGAAAAATAAAGAAAATGATGTTTCATGGTGTGAACCTCAATTAAAGTATCTTGATCCTCGCACAAAAGAATGCGAGACAGAAGTTCAAAAGATAATGCATATACAAGAACTTGCAAATCAATTGCCTGATGCATTTACAGATACAAAAACGGTGACAAAATCATATATACCAGCAGTAAATACTCCAGCTCGAATTGAAATTCCAAAAGCTGGCAATAACGTCACTCATGAATCTTTGCCACGTCAGAAACGTGGAAGACCAATCGGTTCAAAGGATAAAAATCCTCGAAAAAGAAAATCAGCTGATAATGAAGTAAAAGAAAGTGTTCAAGAAGAACCACAAATCAGTACTCCTACTGCAGAGGAGATTGATGATGTCAATACAGAAATTGCAATCAATTATGCATATTCAAAAATATTATGGAACCGAAATGAAATGAAAAATCTTGATGAGAAATTTTCATTTAATGTTGCATATGACATCATGAATAAATCCAGAACCAACATCTATGGTTGAATGTCAAAATAGACATGATTGGGCTCAATGGAAAGAAGCAATACGAGCTGAATTAGAATCACTCAATAAAAGAAAAGTTTTCGGATCCATCATTCTCACTCCTAAAGATGTGAAACCTGTAGGATACAGATGGATTTTTGTCCGAAAAAGAAATGAGAAAAATGAAGTTACAAGGTATAAAGCTAGACTTGTAGCTCAAGGTTTTTCTCAAAGACCGGGAATTGATTATGAAGAAACTTATTCTCCTGTTATGGATGCAATTACTTTTAGGTACTTAATCAGTCTGGCAGTTTCTAAAAATTTAGAAATGCATCTCATGGATGTTGTGACTGCTTATCTATATGGATCACTTGATAGTGATATATATGTGAAGATACCTGAAGGATTTAAGGTACCAGAAGCATCAAATGCAAAACCCAAAGAAATGTATTCGATTAAATTACAAAGATCTTTATATGGGTTAAAACAATCGGGACGTATGTGGTATAACCGATTAAGTGATTACTTGATAAGCAAAGGGTATACAAATAATCTTACTTGCCCTTGTGTTTTCATTAAGAAAACAACATCCGGATATGTGATCATAGCTGTTTATGTTGATGATCTTAACATCATAGGTACAAATAAAGAGATCCATGAAGCCATTCAACTTCTAAAGAAAGAATTTGAAATGAAAGATCTCGGAAAAACCAAGTATTGCCTTGGTTTACAAATTGAGCATATGCCTAATGGTTTACTTGTACATCAAACAACATATACTGAAAAGATTTTGAAACGTTTCAATATGGACAAGGCAAAACCATTAAGTACTCCTATGGTTGTTAGATCACTCAATGTTGAAGCTGATCCATTTCGTCCATGTGAAGATCAAGAAGACATTCTTGGACCAGAAGTACCATATCTTAGTGCAATTGGAGCTCTTATGTATCTTACAAATTGTACAAGACCTGACATTTCTTTTGCAGTTAATTTGTTGGCAAGGTTCAGCTCTGCTCCTACCAAAAGACACTGGAATGGGATCAAACACATATTTCGATACCTTCGAGGAACTACTGATTTAGGATTATTTTATTCTAACGAATCAAAACAAGATTTGGTTGGTTATGCAGATGCAGGTTATTTATCTGATCCACATAAAGCTAAATCTCAAACTGGATATGTATTCCTAAATGGAGGTACTGCAATATCATGGCGTTCTCAAAAACAAACACTTGTTGCTACATCGTCAAATCATGCCGAAGTGATTGCATTACATGAAGCTACTCGAGAATGTTTTTGGTTGAGATCAATGACACAACTCATTACTGATTCTTGTGGACTAGAACGCGATAAAAGTCCAACAACTATCTATGAAGATAATGCAGCTTGCATAGCACAGATGAAAGAAGGGTATATCAAAAGTGACCGAACAAAACACATACCACCTAGATTCTTCTCATACACTCAAAATCTCATTAAGGACAACCAGATTGAAATGAGATATGTGCAATCTAGCAAAAACTCTGCTGATCTTTTCACGAAAGCACTTCCAACTGCTATTTTCAGAACACACGTTCATAACATTGGCATGAGACATGTTCAAAAGATGTAACAGCTGAAGCGATGTCTACTTGAGGGGGAGTCAACTCCATGCTGCACTCTTTTTCCCTTAGCTAAAGTTTTTTCCCACTGGGTTTTCTTTAGCAAGGTTTTTAACGAGGCAGTAATTTATAGTTGATCTTCAACAAAATAAAATTGCTATCCAAGGGGGAGTGTTATAATAATAATAACAATATAGATATGGATAGTCAATTTTGGTGTATACATATAGTCAATTTTGGTACACAAAGTATGTATTTTTATATTGAGATTTTAGGCTATAAATACTCATGAATGCAAGCATTAAACTTGCACCATTCCTCACACTTACAAAGTGTTTCTTTCTTTCTCTCCATTATCATCTTTGTTCTTACACTTCATTATTAGTATTCTAAATCAAGAATCAAATCACTAAAGGTAGTTATAAGCCTACTGAATTATAACATCAAGAATCAAACCACTAAAGGTAGTTATAAGCCTACTGAATTATAACATCAAGAATCAAACCACTAAAGGTAGTTATAAGCCTACTGAATTATAACATAAATATAATTGATACCATGATAAACATTTTTTTTTTTTTTTTTGAAAAGCAAGATGAATTTTATTCACACACAATAGAACAAGAGTACAATGGTTGTCAATTTGACAACATACTACAACTTGAGACTACGATCTAATCAAACTACAAAAATGCACGAACACGAGACAATCGATCTATACAAACATCTAAATTGTAGAGGAAGCAATTACGCCGCCAACGGCTTTGTAAACCAATTATGCCGATCACAACCCAATTGTTTATGTCTTCGCGAGATCCAATCGAACGAGAGAGCTTGGATTTCCATAAATAATGAAGGAACCGTCGAGCTCTTATTCTTGAAAATTTTTGCATTCCGACATTTTCAAATCAAGTAACACGTAATCCAACACACCGCTTGCCAAACTATATGCTTACTATCACTAGCCGCCGAACCGAATGTACCTAGAAAAATATCATCGAAGCCAAAGATAGCCGAACCATAACCCCACCAATTGAGCACTTTGAGCCATACGTCTTTCGCGAATTGACAAGAGAATAGTATGTGTTCCACCGACTCGATCCCCCCATCACAAACCGGGCACCTCAAACTATGCAAATCGATACCTCTTTTATCTAATTCGACCCTTACCGGAATTCGACCCCTTCTAGCTCGCCAAATAAAGATCTCAATTTTTTTAGGAACCAAGCGATTTCTAAGCGACTCAATAGAACGAATCCCCCTAGATAAAAGGCTGCCATCAATCAGTTTTGACATCTTCTTAACCGAAAATACCTTGCTCGCGTCTAGCACCCATTGCCACCCATCAGACTTGTCACGGTCTAATACGATGCACTGCAGCAACCCCCGAAGCTCACTGAATTCTGCATCCGTACGACCCGAAGGTTCACGGATCCATGTCCAGCCCGGTCCAGACCCGACACTAAAACCCAATTTGTCTCTTACACTTGCATCTTTATTACTCTCTAGCCTGTATAGTCTTCCGAATTTATTTTTAAGGCACTGATTACCGATCCACATATCGTCCCAAAACAAAGTATTAGTCTCATCCCCGATTAAGCGATAGAATGAACTAGAGAAAGGAATCCCTAGATCATCCACCCATTTTCCTGCAACACAAATAGAAGTCCAAAGACTAGTGAATGAGTGACGAGCGAGCCCGCCCTCAAGCACAAGTCCCCCGTTAGAACCATAGATGCTACGAATCACTGAATACCACAAAGTGTTGGTTTCGGTTTTAAACCTCCACCACCACTTACAAAGAAGTGCAATATTTTTACATTTAAGTGACATGATATTTAACCCTCCTTCTTCGTAAGGAATAAGGATTGATTCCCATTTAACCCACGCCATTTTTGAATTAGAATCCGACCCGCCCCAAAAGAAATTTCGCCTCACACTCTCTAATTGTTTAAGCACACAAGGCGGGGCCCGAAAGAGCGAGAAATAGTAAAGAGGCAAACTAGAAAGAACCGATTTAACAAAAGTTAGACGACCACCGAATGACACCGATTTAGCCCTCCATTCCGCTAACCTATTGTTGAACTTCTCGATCATCGGGGACCAATCACTCACCTTCTTCATCTTGCTACCTACGGGGAGACCCAAATATATGAAAGGCAATTTACCCGCTAGACAAGAGCACCAAGAAGCCATATCTTCCACCAAAGCATTACTAATTCCCACCCCATAAAGTAGGCTTTTGTTATAGTTAACCTTTAAACCCGAGGCTCTTTCAAAACATTCCAACAAATACATAAGATTACGAGCGTTACGCTTACTCCATTCACCGAAGAAAATCGTGTCGTCCGCATATTGCAAGTGAGAGACCACAACCTTTTCTAAACCGACTTCCACACCCTTGTACAAACCTTTATCCACAGCGATCTTTGATAAAATATTGAGTCCTTCCGCTGCTATAATAAATAAGAAAGGTGATAATGGGTCGCCTTTTCTCACCCCTCTTTGCAAACGAAACTCCCGAGATGGAGAGCCGTTAATTAGAATGGAGATAGACGTCGACTCTAAACACGAAAGGATCCATTTTCGCCACTTAGCCCCGAAACCCATACAACCCATGACCTCCAAGAGATAATTCCAATTAAGAGAATCAAACGCCTTTTCGAAGTCAACTTTAAAGATCAAACCATGATTTTTATTGCGTTTAAGATCATCAACTACTTCGTTCGCAACTAGAACACTATCTAAAATGTATCTACTGTAACATCCCGCCTTTTTCCGTTTACTTTTCTGTTTAACTATTTAAATCCCGTTATATGTTTATAACATCTCCGGTTAATACGTGTTTTAAAAATATCTCGTCTAGGTATTTCACACACCCGCAAACGAACTTGAGGGACTAGTTTCGCCAAAATGCCAAAGAGGTGACTAGCCTTTTGTAGTGACCCGAACTTTTCCATGTTTATATATATTAATTGAGATTGATATTTACATGATTAAATGTTTCCAACATGTTAAGCAATCAAACTTGTTAAGACTTGATTAATTGAAATATGTTTCATATAGACAATTGACCACCCAAGTTGACCGGCGATTCACGAACGTTAAAACTTGTAAAAACGACATGACGATATATATATGGATATACATATGGTTAACATGAGATTATGATAAGTAAGTATCTCCATTAGTATATTAACAATGAGTTATATACATATAAACAAGACTACTAACTTAAGGATTTCGAAACGAGACATATATGTAACGATTATCGTTGTAACGACATTTAATGTATATATATCATATTAAGATATATTAATATATCATAATATCATGATAATATAATAATTTAACATCTCATTAGATATAATAAACAATGGGTTAACAACATTAATTGAGATCGTTAACTTAAAGGTTTCAAAACAACACTTACATGTAACGACTAACGATGACTTAACGACTCAGTTAAAATGTATATACATGTAGTGTATTTAGATGTATTAAAATACTTTTGGAAGACTTCAAGACATATATCAAAACACTCATACTTAACGAAAATGGTTACAGTTACTTTCCCATTCTTTTCTTTCATCAAGAATTCTAGTCGTATTCTTACCCGTATTATACACAGCTTCAAAACGTACTTACTATGGGTATATACTAATAGGAACTAGCATGGGATTCCACTCTTGATTATGTCATGTATGACTAATCAATTTTAACTTCTACCATGAGCTAGTCAACTAACTAGAACCCCTTTTAACCCCACTCACCACTCACCAATTACCACTCATCATTCACTCCATTTCACTTCCAATTCTCTTTCTAATTCTCTCTCAACACACACACACTATTATGAACGTATTTTTCCAGTAGTTAATCATCATCTTCATCAAAAATCACTTCAAGAATCAAGCTATAATCATCATAGGAAGAACACTTCAAGAACACTTCAAAAATCCCTTCAAGTTTACTAATTTACTTCCAAGCTTTCTAATCCATTCCAAGTAATCATCTAAGATCAAGAAACCTTTGTTATATACAGTAGGTTATCTTTCTTATTCAAGGTAATATTCATATTCAAACTTTGATTAAATTTCTATAACTATAAACTATCTTAATTCGAGTAAAAATCTTACTTGAACTTGTTTTTGTGTCATGATCCTACTTCAAGAACGTTCAAGCCATCCAAGATCCTTTGAAGCTAGATCATTTCTTGTCACTTCCAGTAGGTTTACCTACTAAACTTGAGGTAGTAATGATGTTCATAACATCATTCGATTCATATATATAAAACTATCTTATTCGAAGGTTTAAACTCGTAATCACTAGAACATAGTTTAGTTAATTCTAAACTTGTTCGCAAACAAAAGTTAATCCTTCTAACTTGACTTTTAAAATTAACTAAACACATGTTCTATATCTATATGATATGCTAACTTAATGATTTAAAACCTGGAAACACGAAAAACACCGTAAAACCGGATTTACGCCGTCGTAGTAACACCGCGGGCTGTTTTGGGTTAGTTAATTAAAAACTATGATAAACATTGATTTAAAAGTTGTTATTCTGAGAAAATGATTTTTATTATGAACATGAAACTATATCCAAAAATTATGGTTAAACTCAAAGTGGAAGTATGTTTTCTAAAATGGTCATCTAGACGTCGTTCTTTCGACTGAAATGACTACCTTTACAAAAACGACTTGTAACTTATTTTTCCGACTATAAACCTATACTTTTTCTGTTTATATTCATAAAATAGAGTTCAATATGAAACCATAGCAATTTGATTCACTCAAAACGGATTTAAAATGAAGAAGTTATGGGTAAAACAAGATTGGATAATTTTTCTCATTTTAGCTACGTGAAAATTGGTAACAAATCTATTCCAACCATAACTTAATCAACTTGTATTGTATATTATGTAATCTTGAGATACCATAGACACGTATACAATGTTTCGACCTATCATGTCGACACATCTATATATATTTCGGAACAACCATAGACACTCTATATGTGAATGTTGGAGTTAGCTATACAAGGTTGAGGTTGATTCCAAAATATATATAGTTTGAGTTGTGATCAATACTGAGATACGTATACACTGGGTCGTGGATTGATTCAAGATAATATTTATCGATTTATTTCTGTACAGCTAACTGTGGACAACTAGTTGTAGGTTACTAACGAGGACAGCTGACTTAATAAACTTAAAACATCAAAATATATTAAAAGTGTTGTAAATATATTTTGAACATACTTTGATATATATGTATATATTGTTATAGGTTCGTGAATCAACAGTGGCCAAGTCTTACTTCTCGACGAAGTAAAAATCTGTGAAAGTGAGTTATAGTCCCACTTTTAAAATCTAATATTTTTGGGATGAGAATACATGCAAGTTTTATAAATGATTTACAAAATAGACACAAGTACGTGAAACTACATTCTATGGTTGAATTATCGAAATCGAATATGCCCCTTTTTATTAAGTCTGGTAATCTAAGAATTAGGGAACAGACACCCTAATTGACGCGAATCCTAAAGATAGATCTATTGGGCCTAACAAGCCCCATCCAAAGTACCGGATACTTTAGTACTTCGAAATTTATATCATATCCGAAGGGTGTCCCGGAATGATGGGGATATTCTTATATATGCATCTTGTTAATGTCGGTTACCAGGTGTTCACCATATGAATGATTTTTATCTCTATTTATGGGATGTGTATTGAAATATGAAATCTTGTGGTCTATTGTTACGATTTGATATATATAGGTTAAACCTATAACTCACCAACATTTTTGTTGACGTTTAAAGCATGTTTATTCTCAGGTGAATATTAAGAGCTTCCGCTGTTGCATACTAAAATAAGGACAAGATTTGGAGTCCATGTTTGTATGATATTGTGTAAAAACTGTATTCAAGAAACTGATTTCGATGTAACATATTTGTATTGTAAACCATTATGTAATGGTCGTGTGTAAACAGGATATTTTAGATTATCATTATTTGATAATCTACGTAAAGCTTTTTAAACCTTTATTTATGAAATAAAGGTTATGGTTTTTTTTAAAAATGAATGCAGTCTTTGAAAAACGTCTCATATAGAGGTCAAAACCTCGCAACAAAATCAATTAATATGGAACGTTTTTAATCAATAAGAACGGGTCATTTCAGTTGGTATCCGAGCGTTGGTCTTAGAGAACCAGAATTTTGCATTAGTGTGTCTTATAGAGTTTGTTAGGATGCATTAGTGAGTCTGGACTTCGACCGTGTTTACTTGAAAAATGATTGCTTAACAAATTTTGTTGGAAACTATATATTTTTAACATGTGAATATTATGTGATATATTAATCTCTTAACGCGTTTGATATTATGTGATAGATGTCTACCTCTAGAACAAGTCCCATTGACTCACCTATTAATAATGAAGAGTCAAATGTAAATTGGAATGATTCGTGGACTGATTCACAAGTTCCCGAAGAGGAACCGGAAGAAGAGTCGGAACCGGAAGAAGAATCGGAACCGGAAGAAGAATCGGAACCGGATGAAGAAATAGAACCGGTGGGGGAAATAATAAAACGGTTAAGTAAAAGAAAATCCTCAACCAACCGACCAAGGTTAATTATGGTCAATGGTGTTTCCGCCAAGGAAGCAAAATATTGGGAGGATTACCAATTCTCCGATGAATCGGATTCCGACGAGAATTCCGATGATGTTATAGAAATTACCCCAACTGAATTTAAAAAGGCAAAAGAAAATAATAAGGGAAAGGGCATAAAAATAGAGAAATCTAATTCCAACCCCGATGAACTTTATATGTATCGTCAACCCCCGAAGTCCTTAAGTTGTAACAATGACCCGGGAACCTCTAAACCACCAGGTTTTTCTAAATCAATGTGGAAAACGACGGCTCGTATTAGGGGAACATCATATATCCCTAAAAACTTGGTAAAATGAACCAAAACCGAAGAAGAAGAAACAAGCGAGTCGGAATAAGATAGTTGTATTCGTGTGGTGTAATATATGTAATATAGTGTGCTTATGCTTTATGATATATGTAAAAATTGCTTGTATTAATAAGTATTTTTTTTTATGAATCTAACTCTTGTCTATTTATAGTATAAAAACACAAAATGGATAGACAACCCAATATTTTATGAGACCTACCCGGAGACATGATTGATGAAATCTTGTCTAGAGTCGGTCAGAATTCTTCAGCACAACTATTTAAGGCGAGATCAGTTTGTAAGACATTCGAAGAACGTTCCAAGAATGCCTTGGTTTATAAAAGGCTTTCGTTCGAAAGATGGGGGATATCACATTGGGAAATCCATAAGTTACGATGTGTTTACTTTGACGCATATATTGCGGGGAACCCAAATGCTATTTTACGCAATGGGTTAAGAAATTATTTTGACTCAATATATCCGAATATTGGACTTCGTGATTTAGAAAAAGCGGCTAACATGCAACATAAAGAAGCATGTTATGCTTATGGATTAGTAATGTTTGCTTCTCACCAAAGTGAGAACAAGAACATCGGGCTACAACTATTAAACAAAACGTTTCCACAAGTGACGGAGTCGGTAATTGGGGTAAGAAATGAGGTTTTTAGATTATTACGGGACTGTTGGACATTACGTAACCCTCGTCCCTTTGACGATGTTACAACACGCTGTCTTATCAACGGCCATAACGGTTATGTTCCACAAGACCAAGGATGGGAAGTAATCCTAGTAAAACCAAAATGCATGACTTGTTTCTGGATGTATGAATTACGTGTCTTTATTGCCTTTGCTGAACGACTTGTGTACTAGCTAGAATTATCTTCACAACCATCTTGTATAAAATTTATTGTGTGCTATATTTCATGCTATATGTAAAATAAGCGGTATTGTAAGTTTGTAAAATATTGTGTAAAAGTTTGAACGCGAAATATTATTATAATCAGTTTTTCATATAGAATTGTAGTAGTTGAATAGTATATTAGCTACTAAGTATGAACTTAACGGGTAGGTACTACCCAAATTTAAACTTATAAAACGCTAATATGAAGAAAAAGCTTTTATAAATGAGTTCATATTATGCTACGAAATACTATTAACTACTCTTAATATTCTGTATGATTAACTTGTTCGATTTTGACTATTTTGAAGGAAATGGCACCGACTACTCGACACACCGTGAATATGAATGAAGAGGAATTCCGTACTTTTCTAGCTTCAAACATAGCCGCAGTACAGGCTGCGCTACATACCAACAATAACCTTGGATCTAGCAGTACAGGAAATCGTGTAGGATGCACCTACAAAGAATTCACTGCCTGCAAACCTTTGGAATTTGATGGAACCGAAGGACCGATCGGATTGAAAAGGTGGACCGAGAAGGTCGAATCGGTGTTTGCCATAAGTAAGTGTACCGAAGAGGACAAAGTGAAGTACGCTACGCATACCTTCACAGGTTCTGCGTTAACATGGTGGAATACCTATCTAGAGCAAGTGGGACAAGACGATGCGTACGCACTACCGTGGTCAGCATTCAAGCACTTGATGAACGAGAAGTACCGTCCCAGAACCGAGGTCAATAAGCTCAAGACAGAACTTAGAGGGTTACGAACCCAAGGATTTGATATTACCACGTACGAAAGACGATTCACAGAATTGTGCCTATTGTGTCCGGGAGCATTCGAAGATGAGGAAGAGAAGATTGACGCGTTTGTGAAAGGATTACCGGAAAGAATCCAAGAAGATATAAGTTCACACGAGCCCGCCTCCATACAACAGGCATGTAGAATGGCTAGCAAACTAGTGAACCAGATTGAAGAAAGAATTAAAGAACAGACTGCTGAAGAGGCCAATGTGAAGCAAGTCAAAAGAAAGTGGGAGGAAAACGGTGATAAGAATCACCGATACAACAAAAACAGTAATTACAACAATAATCGCAGCAATTATCCCAACAATCGCAACATCAATCGCAACTACAACAAACGGCCCAACAACAACAACAACAACAACAACAACAACAACAACAACAACAACAACAACAACAACGACATCAACTACAACAATCATCCCAACAACAATAATAACCGCAACAACAACAACAATCAGAAGCAGCTATGCCAAAGGTGTGAAAAGTATCACTCGGGGTTCTGCACCAAATTTTGCAACAAGTGTAAAAGAAATGGTCATAGCGCGGCGAAGTGTGAGGTCTACGGACCAGGGATTAATAGAACGAAAGGAACAAATGGTGTCGGAACGAGTAATGGCGGAGCAAGTAGTGTCGGAGCAAGTTATGCCAATGTAGTTTGTTATAAATGTGGAAAACCGGGCCACATTATTAGAATTTGCCCGAACCAGGAGAACACGAATGGACAAGGCCGCGGAAGAGTTTTCAATATTAATGTGGCAGAGGCACAGGAAGACCCGGAGCTTATTACGGGTACGTTTCTTATTGACAATAAATCTGCTTACGTTTTATTTGATTCGGGTGCGGATAGAAGCTATATGAGTAGAGATTTTTTTGCTAAATTAAGTTGTCCATTGACACCTTTGGATAGTAAATTTTTACTCGAATTAGCAAATGGTAAATTAATTTCAGCAGATAATATATGTCGGAATCGAGAAATTAAACTGGTTAGCGAAACATTTAAGATTGATTTGATACCAGTAGAGTTAGGGAGTTTTGATGTGATAATCGGTATGGACTGGTTGAAAGAAGTGAAAGCAGAGATCGTTTGTTACAAAAATGCAATTCGCATTATACGAGAAAAAGGAAAACCCTTAATAGTGTACGGAGAAAAGGGCAACACGAAGCTACATCTTATTAGTAATTTGAAGGCACAAAAACTAATAAGAAAAGGTTGCTATGCTGTTCTAGCACATGTCGAGAAAGTACAAACTGAAGAAAAGAGCATCAATGATGTTCCCATTGCAAAAGAATTTCCCGATGTATTTCCGAAAGAATTACCGGGATTACCCACACATCGATCCGTTGAATTTCAAATAGATCTTGTACCAGGAGCTGCACCAATAGCTCGTGCTCCTTACCGGACTCGCACCCAGCGAGATGAAAGAACTGCAAAGCCAATTACAAGAACTTTTAGAGCGTGGTTTCATTCGACCAAGCACATCACTGTGGGGAGCTCCTGTTTTGTTTGTCAAGAAGAAAGATGGTACATTCAGGTTGTGTATCGACTACCGAGAGTTGAACAAACTTACCATCAAAAACCGCTACCCACTACCGAGAATCGACGACTTATTTGATCAACTACAAGGCTCGTCTGTTTATTCAAAGATTGACTTACGTTCCGGGTATCATCAAATGCGGGTGAAAGAAGATGATATTCCAAAGACTGCTTTCAGAACATGTTACGGTCATTACGAGTTTATGGTCATGCCATTTGGTTTAACTAATGCACCAGCTATGTTCATGGACCTTATGAACCGAGTGTGTGGACCATACCTTGACAAGTTTGTCATTGTTTTCATTGGTGACATACTTATTTACTCAAAGAATGACCAAGAACACGGTGAACATTTGAGAAAGGTGTTAGAAGTATTGAGGAAGGAAGAATTGTACGCTAAGTTTTCAAAGTGTGCATTTTGGTTGGAAGAAGTTCAATTCCTCGGTCACATAGTGAACAAAGAAGGTATTAAGGTGGATCCGACAAAGATAGAAACTGTTGAAAAGTGGGAAACCCCGAAAACTCCGAAACACATACGCCAGTTTTTAGGACTAGCTGGTTACTACAGAAGGTTCATCCAAGACTTTTCCAGAATAGCAAAACCCTTGACTGCATTAACGCATAAAGGGAAGAAATTTGAAAGGAATGATGAACAAGAGAAAGCGTTTCAGTTATTGAAGAAAAAGCTAACTACGGCACCTATATTGTCATTACCTGAAGGGAATGATGATTTTGTGATTTATTGTGACGCATCAAAGCAAGGTCTCGGTTGTGTATTAATGCAACGAATGAAGGTGATTGCTTATGCGTCTAGACAATTGAAGATTCACGAACAAAATTATACGACGCATGATTTGGAATTATGCGCGGTTGTTTTTGCATTAAAGACTTGGAGGCACTACTTATATGGGGTCAAAAGTATTATATATACCGACCACAAAAGTCTTCAACACATATTTAATCAGAAACAACTGAATATGAGGCAGCGTAGGTGGATTGAATTGTTGAATGATTACGACTTTGAGATTCGTTACCACCCAGGAAAGGCAAATGTGGTAGCCGATGCCTTGAGCAGGAAGGACAGAGAACCCATTCGAGTAAAATCTATGAATATAATGATTCATAATAACCTTACTACTCAAATAAAGGAGGCGCAACAAGGAGTTTTAAAAGAGGGAAATTTAAAGGATGAAATACCCAAGGGATCAGAGAAGCATCTTAATATTCGAGAAGATGGAACCCGGTATAGGGCTGAAAGGATTTGGGTTCCAAAATTTGGAGATATGAGAGAAATGGTACTTAGAGAATCTCATAAAACCAGATACTCAATACATCCTGGAACGGGGAAGATGTACAAGGATCTCAAGAAACATTTTTGGTGGCCGGGTATGAAAGCCGATGTTGCTAAATACATAGGAGAATGTTTGACGTGTTATAAGGTCAAAGCTGAGCATCAGAAACCATCAGGTCTACTTCAACAACCCGAAATCCCGGAATGGAAATGGGAAAACATTACCATGGATTTCATCACTAAATTGCCAAGGACTGCAAGTGGTTTTGATACTATTTGGGTAATAGTTGATCGTCTCACCAAATCAGCACACTTCCTACCAATAAGAGAAGATGACAAGATGGAGAAGTTAGCACGACTGTATTTGAAGGAAGTCGTCTCCAGACATGGAATACCAATCTCTATTATCTCTGATAGGGATGGCAGATTTATTTCAAGATTCTGGCAGACATTACAGCAAGCATTAGGAACTCGTCTAGACATGAGTACTGCCTATCATCCACAAACTGATGGGCAGAGCGAAAGGACGATACAAACGCTTGAAGACATGCTACGAGCATGTATTATTGATTTCGGAAACAGTTGGGATCGACATCTACCGTTAGGAGAATTTTCCTACAACAACAGCTACCATTCAAGCATTGAGATGGCGCCATTTGAAGCACTTTATGGTAGAAAGTGCAGGTCTCCGATTTGTTGGAGTGAAGTGGGGGATAGACAGATTACGGGTCCGGAGATTATACAAGAAACTACCGAGAAGATCATCCAAATTCAACAACGGTTGAAAACCGCCCAAAGTCGACAAAAGAGCTACGCTGACATTAAAAGAAAAGATATAGAATTTGAAATTGGAGAGATGGTCATGCTTAAAGTTGCACCTTGGAAAGGCGTTGTTCGATTTGGTAAACGAGGGAAATTAAATCCAAGGTATATTGGACCATTCAAGATTATTGATCGTGTCGGACCAGTAGCTTACCGACTTGAGTTACCTCAACAACTCGCGGCTGTACATAACACTTTCCACGTCTCGAATTTGAAGAAATGTTTTTCTAAAGAAGATCTCACTATTCCGTTAGATGAAATCCAAATCAACGAAAAACTTCAATTCATCGAAGAACCCGTCAAAATAATGGATCGTGAGGTTAAAAGACTTAAGCAAAACAATATTCCAATTGTTAAGGTTCGATGGAATGCTCGTAGAGGACCCGAGTTCACCTGGGAGCGTGAAGATCAGATGAAGAAGAAATACCCACATCTATTTCCAGAAGATTCGTCAACACCTTCAACAGCTTAAAATTTATGGACGAAATTTATTTAACGGGTAGGTACTGTAGTGACCCGAACTTTTCCATGTTTATATATATTAATTGAGATTGATATTTACATGATTAAATGTTTCTAACATGTTAAGCAATCAAACTTGTTAAGACTTGATTAATTGAAATATGTTTCATATAGACAATTGACCACCCAAGTTGACCGGCGATTCACGAACGTTAAAACTTGTAAAAACGACATGACGATATATATATGGATATACATATGGTTAACATGAGATTATGATAAGTAAGTATCTCCATTAGTATATTAACAATGAGTTATATACATATAAACAAGACTACTAACTTAAGGATTTCGAAACGAGACATATATGTAACGATTATCGTTGTAACGACATTTAATGTATATATATATCATATTAAGATATATTAATATATCATAATATCATGATAATATAATAATTTAACATCTCATTAGATATAATAAACAATGGGTTAACAACATTAATTGAGATCGTTAACTTAAAGGTTTCAAAACAACACTTACATGTAACGACTAACGATGACTTAACGACTCAGTTAAAATATATATACATGTAGTGTATTTAGATGTATTAAAATACTTTTGGAAGACTTCAATACATATATCAAAACACTCATACTTAACGAAAATAGTTACAGTTACTTTCCCATTCTTTTCTTTCATCAAGAATTCTAGTCGTATTCTTACCCGTATTATACACAGCTTCAAAACGTACTTACTATGGGTATATACCAATAGGAACTAGCATGGGATTCCACTCTTGATTATGTCATGTATGACTAATCAATTTTAACTTCTACCATGAGCTAGTCAACTAACTAGAACTCCTTTTAACCCCACTCACCACTCACCAATTACCACTCATCATTCACTCCATTTCACTTCCAATTCTCTTTCTAATTCTCTCTCAACACACACACACACACACTATTATGAACGTATTTTTCCAGTAGTTAATCATCATCTTCATCAAAAATCACTTCAAGAATCAAGCTATAATCATCATAGGAAGAACACTTCAAGAACACTTCAAAAATCCCTTCAAGTTTACTAATTTACTTCCAAGCTTTCTAATCCATTCCAAGTAATCATCTAAGATCAAGAAACCTTTGTTATATACAGTAGGTTATCTTTCTTATTCAAGGTAATATTCATATTCAAACTTTGATTAAATTTCTATAACTATAAACTATCTTAATTCGAGTAAAAATCTTACTTGAACTTGTTTTTGTGTCATGATCCTACTTCAAGAACGTTCAAGCCATCCAAGATCCTTTGAAGCTAGATCATTTCTTGTCACTTCCAGTAGGTTTACCTACTAAACTTGAGGTAGTAATGATGTTCATAACATCATTCGATTCATATATATAAAACTATCTTATTCGAAGGTTTAAACTCGTAATCACTAGAACATAGTTTAGTTAATTCTAAACTTGTTCGCAAACAAAAGTTAATCCTTCTAACTTGACTTTTAAAATTAACTAAACACATGTTCTATATCTATATGATATGCTAACTTAATGATTTAAAACCTGGAAACACAAAAAACACCGTAAAACCGGATTTACGCCGTCGTAGTAACACCGCGGGTTGTTTTGGGTTAGTTAATTAAAAACTATGATAAACTTTGATTTAAAAGTTGTTATGCTGAGAAAATGATTTTTATTATGAACATGAAACTATATCCAAAAATTATGGTTAAACTCAAAGTGGAAGTATGTTTTCTAAAATGGTCATCTAGACGTCGTTCTTTCGACTGAAATGACTACCTTTACAAAAACGACTTGTAACTTATTTTTCCGACTATAAACCTATACTTTTTCTGTTTAGATTCATAAAATAGAGTTCAATATGAAACCATAGCAATTTGATTCACTCAAAACGGATTTAAAATGAAGAAGTTATGGGTAAAACAAGATTGGATAATTTTTCTCATTTTAGCTACGTGAAAATTGGTAACAAATCTATTCCAGCCATAACTTAATCAACTTGTATTGTATATTATGTAATCTTGAGATACCATAGACACGTATACAATGTTTCGACCTATCATGTCGACACATCTATATATATTTCGGAACAACCATAGACACTCTATATGTGAATGTTGGAGTTAGCTATACAGGGTTGAGGTTGATTCCAAAATATATATAGTTTGAGTTGTGATCAATACTGAGATACGTATACACTGGGTCGTGGATTGATTCAAGATAATATTTATCGATTTATTTCTGTACATCTAACTGTGGACAACTAGTTGTAGGTTACTAACGAGGACAGCTGACTTAATAAACTTAAAACATCAAAATATATTAAAAGTGTTGTAAATATATTTTGAACATACTTTGATATATATGTATATATTGTTATTGGTTCGTGAATCAACAGTGGCCAAGTCTTACTTCTCGACGAAGTAAAAATCTGTGAAAGTGAGTTATAGTCCCACTTTTAAAATCTAATATTTTTGGGATGAGAATACATGCAGGTTTTATAAATGATTTACAAAATAGACACAAGTACGTGAAACTACATTCTATGGTTGAATTATCGAAATCGAATATGCCCCTTTTTATTAAGTCTGGTAATCTAAGAATTAGGGAACAGACACCCTAATTGACGCGAATCCTAAAGATAGATCTATTGGGCCTAACAAGCCCCATCCAAAGTACCGGATGCTTTAGTACTTCGAAATTTATATCATATCCGAAGGGTGTCCCGGAATGATGGGGATATTCTTATATATGCATCTTGTTAATGTCGGTTACCAGGTGTTCACCATATGAATGATTTTTATCTCTATGTATGGGATGTGTATTGAAATATGAAATCTTGTGGTATATTGTTACGATTTGATATATATAGGTTAAACCTATAACTCACCAACATTTTTGTTGACGTTTAAAGCATGTTTATTCTCAGGTGAATATTAAGAGCTTCCGCTGTTGCATACTAAAATAAGGACAAGATTTGGAGTCCATGTTTGTATGATATTGTGTAAAAACTGCATTCAAGAAACTGATTTCGATGTAACATATTTGTATTGTAAACCATTATGTAATGGTCGTGTGTAAACAGGATATTTTAGATTATCATTATTTGATAATCTATGTAAAGCTTTTTAAACCTTTATTTATGAAATAAAGGTTATGGTTTGTTTTAAAAATGAATGCAGTCTTTGAAAAACGTCTCATATAGAGGTCAAAACCTCGCAACGAAATCAATTAATATGGAACGTTTTTAATCAATAAGAACGGGACATTTCACCTTTGACTAGTCAACCCCCACCCCCATCTTTTCTTTTTCATTTCCCTTTTCTTCTTCTACTTCCATATTTTCTCTAAATTCTCCAATTTCAAGAATCATCATCTAAATCAAATCGAGCAAGCATCCATCTAAACAAATTGCATATTCGGAATCCTCTCATCTTCCTCTTCGATTCCATACCGATTTCATCAAGTTTGGGTAACTTTCTAAAATCACTAGATTTTGTGTTCTTGATGTTTTTAACTTATAAAGTTGTTAATTAGTGTCTATGGCTCAAGTCTAACATGATTATATGATTTATATGCTCGATTTCGTTATTTGAAGTAACTAGCTTAAATATGAACTTTGGTGTGTTTGATTTGGTAATTTGGTTGCTTAAATGTTGTTGTTATGGTAAAGTGCAAGTATTAAATGTGTTACTAGTAGCACTAGCTTCAATTTGATGTGTAGGTTGTTTTAGAAAACTTCATAAACTTGATTATTGGTTTTGGTGGATTTGGGTTAGGGTTTGATGAACTTGAAATGAACTTTTGATGCTTTGAATGACATGAAATGTTATTTGTAAGTGTTAGGTTGTATTGTATGCTTGATCACCTTCAAAACGGCATATCATTCATATAAATTGGTTGCCGAATCATCGAATTTCATTTATGAACTTGAGTGCATTTAATGAGGAACTTTGAATGTGATTTTGGTTGTTGTAAAAGTAAATGTGATGGATGAAATGTGTTTAGTTGTTTTCCTTGTCAAAATACCTTTCCGATGATATAAGATACATGCTTTGGTTATTTGCGGGTCATAAATGGTGATTGGTTGAAGTTAGGTTCGTGCATAAAACTTAAAAACTGCCAGAATTCTCTGCACAGGTAATGGCGCGGCGTGCCAAAGTGGTCTGTCCAACTTTGTCGATTTTTGAATAATGTTTGCTATGCTACGCACCTCCGATTCACATGTAACTTGTTTTAACATGCTCATATATGATTAAAAACCTCAGAAAAATAGTTTGGGACCCGACCCGAACGTGTTGACTTTTTCGTTGACTTTGACCGACCAAAGTTTGACTTTTTGTCAAACTTAACCAAATGATTATGCAACCTTCCTAACTTGTTTCTATACTTGTATCTTGCATGAAACTTGACAATTTGATTTCACATGCTATATAATCGAGTCGTAACGAGCCATAGGACTAATTGAACATCTTTGACCTATCGTGTTTACCGTTATTGATACGACCTATTTGTTTAGGTCAAGACTAGCATTATTCTTCGCACACGTTACTTTGTGAAGTACTTTTCATACGTACACTCAAGGTGAGATCATAGTCCCATCTTTCAACAACTTTTATACTTTTAAATCATGGGATGAGAAACATATACGATTTTATACTACATACTTTTACACTTTGAACACAAGTACGGAAACGAACATTCCACGTATGAAATGTCCCATTCTTATTGATTAAAAACGTTCCATATTAATTGATTTCGTTGCGAGGTTTTGACCTCTATATGAGACGTTTTTCAAAGACTGCATTCATTTTAAAACAAACCATAACCTTTATTTCATAAATAAAGGTTTAAAAAGCTTTATGTAGATTATCAAATAATGATAATCTAAAATATCCTGTTTACACATGACCATTACATAATGGTTTACAATACAAATATGTTACATCGAAATCAGTTTCTTGAATGCAGTTTTTACACAATATCATACAAACATGGACTCCAAATCTTGTCCTTATTTTAGTATGCAACAGCGGAAGCTCTTAGTATTCACCTGAGAATAAACATGCTTTAAACGTCAACAAAAATGTTGGTGAGTTATAGGTTTAACCTATATATATCAAATCGTAACAATAGACCACAAGATTTCATATTTCAATACACATCCCATACATAGAGATAAAAATCATTCATATGGTGAACACCTGGTAACCGACATTAACAAGATGCATATATAAGAATATCCCCATCATTCCGGGACACCCTTCGGATATGATATAAATTTCGAAGTACTAAAGCATCCGGTACTTTGGATGGGGTTTGTTAGGCCCAATAGATCTATCTTTAGGATTCGCGTCAATTAGGGTGTCTGTTCCCTAATTCTTAGATTACCAGACTTAATAAAAAGGGGCATATTCGATTTCGATAATTCAACCATAGAATGTAGTTTCAAATACTTGTGTCTATTTTGTAAATCATTTATAAAACCTGCATGTATTCTCATCCCAAAAATATTAGATTTTAAAAGTGGGACTATAACTCACTTTCACAGATTTTTACTTCGTCGGGAAGTAAGACTTGGCCACTGGTTGATTCACGAACCTATAACAATATATACATATATATCAAAGTATGTTCAAAATATATTTACAACACTTTTAATATATTTTGATGTTTTAAGTTTATTAAGTCAGCTGTCCTCGTTAGTAACCTACAACTAGTTGTCCACAGTTAGATGTACAGAAATATATCGATAAATATTATCTTGAATCAATCCACGACCCAGTGTATACTTATCTCAGTATTGATCACAACTCAAACTATATATATTTTGGAATCAACCTCAACCCTGTATAGCTAACTCCAACATTCACATATAGAGTGTCTATGGTTGTTCCGAAATATATATAGATGTGTCGACATGATAGGTCGAAACATTGTATACGTGTCTATGGTATCTCAAGATTACATAATATACAATACATGTTGATTAAGTTATGGTTGGAATAGATTTGTTACCAATTTTCACGTAGCTAAAATGAGAAAAATTATCCAATCTTGTTTTACCCATAACTTCTTCATTTTAAATCCGTTTTGAGTGAATCAAATTGCTATGGTTTTATATTGAACTCTATTTTATGAATCTAAACAGAAAAAGTATAGGTTTATAGTCTGAAAAATAAGTTACAAGTTGTTTTTGTAAAGGTAGTCATTTCAGTCGAAAGAACGACGTCTAGATAACCATTTTAGAAAACATACTTCCACTTTGAGTTTAACCATAATTTTTGGATATAGTTTTATGTTCATAATAAAAATCATTTTCCCAGAATAACAACTTTTAAATCAAAGTTTATCATAGTTTTTAATTAACTAACCCAAAACAGCCCGCGGTGTTACTACGACGGCGTAAATCCGGTTTTACGGTGTTTTTCGTGTTTCCAGGTTTTAAATCATTAAGTTAGCATATCATATAGATATAGAACATGTGTTTAGTTGATTTTAAAAGTCAAGTTAGAAGGATTAACTTTTGTTTGCGAACAAGTTTAGAATTAACTAAACTATGTTCTAGTGATTACAAGTTTAAACCTTCGAATAAGATAGCTTTATATGTATGAATTGAATGATGTTATGAACATCATTACTACCTTAAGTTCCTTAGATAAACCTACTGGAAAAGAGAAAAATGGATCTAGCTTCAACGGATCCTTGGATGGCTCGAAGTTCTTGAAGCAGAATCATGACACGAAAACAAGTTCAAGTAAGATCATCACTTGAAATAAGATTGTTATAGTTATATAAATTGAACCAAAGTTTGAATATGATTATTACCTTGTATTAGAATGATAACCTACTGTAAGAAACAAAGATTTCTTGAGGTTGGATGATCACCTTACAAGATTGGAAGTGAGCTAGCAAACTTGAAAGTATTCTTGATTTTATGTAACTAGAACTTGTAGAATATATGAAGAACACTTAGAACTTGAAGATAGAACTTGAGAGAGATCAATTAGATGAAGAAAATTGAAGAATGAAAGTTTTTGTAGGTGTTTTTGGTCGTTGGTGTATGGATTAGATATAAAGGATATGTAATTTTGTTTTCATGTAAATAAGTCATGAATGATTACTCATATTTTTGTAATTTTATGAGATATTTCATGCTAGTTGCCAAATGATGGTTCCCACATGTGTTAGGTGACTCACATGGGCTGCTAATATCTGATCATTGGAGTGTATATACCAATAGTACATACATCTAAAAGCTGTGTATTGTACGAGTACGAATACGGGTGCATACGAGTAGAATTATTGATGAAACTGAACGAGGATGTAATTGTAAGCATTTTTATTAAGTAGAAGTATTTTGATAAGTGTATTGAAGTCTTTCAAAAGTGTATAAATACATATTAAAACACTACATGTATATACATTTTAACTGAGTCGTTAAGTCATCGTTAGTCGTTACATGTAAGTGTTGTTTTGAAACCTTTAGGTTAACAATCTTGTTAAATGTTGTTAACCCAATGTTTATAATATCAAATGAGATTTTAAAATATTATATTATCATGATATTATCATGTATGAATATCTCTTAATATGATATATATACATTAAATGTCTTTACAACGATAATCGTTACATATATGTCTCGTTTAAAAATCATTAAGTTAGTAGTCTTGTTTTTACATATGTAGTTCATTGTTAATATACTTAATGATATGTTTACTTATCATAATATAATGTTAACTATATATATATCCATATATATGTCATCATATAGTTTTTACAAGTTTTAACGTTCGTGAATCATCGGTCAACTTGGGTGGTCAATTGTCTATATGAAACATATTTCAATTAATCAAGTCTTAACAAGTTTGATTGCTTAACATGTTGGAAACATTTAATCATGTAAATATTAATCACAATTAATATATATAAACATGGAAAAGTTCGGGTCACTACAGTACCTACCCGTTAAATAAATTTCGTCCCGAAATTTTAAGCTGTTGAAGGTGTTGACGAATCTTCTGGAAATAGATGCGGGTAATTCTTCTTCATCTGATCTTCATGCTCCCATGTGAACTCGGGTCCTCTACGAGCATTCCATCGAACCTTAACAATTGGTATCTTTTTTTGCTTAAGTCTTTTAACCTCACGATCCATTATTTCGACGGGTTCTTCGATGAATTGAAGTTTTTCGTTGATTTGGATTTCATCTAACGGAATAGTGAGATCTTCTTTAGCAAAACATTTCTTCAAATTCGAGATGTGGAAAGTGTTATGTACAGCCGCGAGTTGTTGACATAACTCAAGTCGGTAAGCTACTGGTCCGACACGATCAATAATCTTGAATGGTCCAATATACCTTGGATTTAATTTACCTCGTTTACCAAATCGAACAACGCCTTTCCAAGGTGCAACTTTAAGCATGACCATCTCTCCAATTTCAAATTCTATATCTTTTCTTTTAATGTCAGCGTAGCTCTTTTGTCGACTTTGGGCTGTTTTCAACCGTTGTTGAATTTGGATGATCTTCTCGGTAGTTTCTTGTATAATCTCCGGACCCGTAATCTGTCTATCCCCCACTTCACTCCAACAAATCGGAGACCTGCACTTTCTACCATAAAGTGCTTCAAACGGCGCCATTTCAATGCTTGAATGGTAGCTGTTGTTGTAGGAAAATTCTGCTAACGGTAGATGTCGATCCCAACTGTTTCCAAAATCAATAACACATGCTCGTAGCATGTCTTCAAGCGTTTGTATCGTCCTTTCGCTCTGCCCATCAGTTTGTGGATGATAGGCAGTACTCATGTCTAGACGAGTTCCTAATGCTTGCTGTAATGTCTGCCAGAATCTTGAAATAAATCTGCCATCCCTATCAGAGATAATAGAGATTGGTATTCCATGTCTGGAGATGACTTCCTTCAAATACAGTCGTGCTAACTTCTCCATCTTGTCATCTTCTCTTATTGGCAGGAAGTGTGTTGATTTAGTGAGACGATCAACTATTACCCAAATAGTATCAAAACCACTTGCAGTCCTTGGCAATTTAGTGATGAAATCCATGGTAATGTTTTCCCATTTCCATTCCGGGATTTCGGGTTGTTGAAGTAGACCTGATGGTTTCTGATGCTCAGCTTTGACCTTAGAACACGTCAAACATTCTCCTACGTATTTAGCAACATCGGCTTTCATACCCGGCCACCAAAAATGTTTCTTGAGATCCTTGTACATCTTCCCCGTTCCAGGATGTATTGAGTATCTGGTTTTATGAGCTTCTCTAAGTACCATTTCTCTCATATCTCCAAATTTTGGTACCCAAATCCTTTCAGCCCTATACCGGGTTCCGTCTTCCCGAATATTAAGATGCTTCTCCGATCCTTTGGGTATTTCATCCTTTAAATTTCCCTCTTTTAAAACTCCTTGTTGCGCCTCCTTTATTTGAGTAGTAAGGTTATTATGAATCATTATATTCATAGATTTTACTCGAATGAGTTCTCTGTCCTTCCTGCGCAAGGCATCGGCTACCACATTTGCCTTCCCTGGGTGGTAATGAATCTCAAAGTCGTAATCATTCAATAATTCAATCCACCTACGCTGCCTCATATTCAGTTGTTTCTGATTAAATATGTGTTGAAGACTTTTGTGGTCGGTATATATAATACTTTTGACCCCATATAAGTAGTGCCTCCAAGTCTTTAATGCAAAAACAACCGCGCCTAATTCCAAATCATGTGTCGTATAATTTTGTTCGTGAATCTTCAATTGTCTAGACGCATAAGCAATCACCTTCGTTCGTTGCATCAATACACAACTGATACCTTGCTTTGATGCGTCACAATAAATCACAAAATCATCATTCCCTTCAGGCAATGACAATATAGGTGCCGTAGTTAGCTTTTTCTTCAATAACTGAAACGCTTTCTCTTGTTCATCATTCCATTCAAATTTCTTCCCTTTATGCGTTAATACAGTCAAGGGTTTTGCTATTCTGGAAAAGTCTTGGATGAACCTTCTGTAGTAACCAGCTAGTCCTAAAAACTGGCGTATGTGTTTCGGAGTTTTCGGGGTTTCCCACTTTTCAACAGTTTCTATCTTTGCCGGATCCACCTTAATACCTTCTTTGTTCACTATGTGACCGAGGAATTGAACTTCTTCCAACCAAAATGCACACTTTGAAAACTTAGCGTACAATTCTTCCTTCCTCAATACTTCTAACACCTTTCTCAAATGTTCACCGTGTTCTTGGTCATTCTTTAAGTAAATAAGTATGTCATCAATGAAAACAATGACAAACTTGTCAAGGTATGGTCCACACACTCGGTTCATAAGGTCCATGAACACAGCTGGTGCATTAGTTAAACCAAACGGCATGACCATAAACTCGTAATGACCGTAACGTGTTCTGAAAGCAGTCTTTGGAATATCATCTTCTTTCACCCGCATTTGATGATACCCGGAACGTAAGTCAATCTTTGAATAAACATACGAGCCTTGTAGTTGATCAAATAAGTCGTCGATTCTCGATAGTGGGTAGCGGTTCTTGATGGTAAGTTTGTTCAACTCTCGGTAGTCGATACACAACCTGAATGTACCATCTTTCTTCTTGACAAACAAAACAGGAGCTCCCCATGGAGATGTGCTTGGTCGAATGAAACCACGCTCTAAAAGTTCTTGTAATTGGCTTTGCAGTTCTTTCATCTCGCTGGGTGCGAGTCTGTAAGGAGCACGAGCTATTGGTGCAGCTCCTGGTACAAGATCTATTTGAAATTCAACGGATCGATGTGGGGGTAATCCCGGTAATTCTTTCGGAAATACATCGGGAAATTCTTTTGCAATGGGAACATCATTGATGCTCTTTTCTTCAGTTTGTACTTTCTCGACGTGTGCTAGAACATCATAGCAACCTTTTCTTATTAGTTTTTGTGCCTTCAAATTACTAATAAGATGTAGCTTCGTGTTGCCCTTTTCTCCGTACACCATTAAGGGTTTTCCTTTTTCTCGTATAATGCGAATTGCATTTTTGTAACAAACGATCTCTGCTTTCACTTCTTTCAACCAGTCCATACCGATTATCACATCAAAACTCCCTAACTCTACTGGTATCAAATCAATCTTAAATGTTTCGCTAACCAGTTTAATTTCTCGATTCCGACATATATTTTCTGCTGAAATTAATTTACCATTTGCTAATTCGAGTAAAAATTTACTATCCAAAGGCGTCAATGGACAACTTAATTTAGCACAAAAATCTCTACTCATATAGCTTCTATCCGCACCCGAATCAAATAAAACGTAAGCAGATTTATTGTCAATAAGAAACGTACCCGTAACAAGCTCCGGGTCTTCCTGTGCCTCTGCCGCATTAATATTGAAAACTCTTCCGCGGCCTTGTCCATTCATGTTCTCCTGGTTCGGGCAATTTCTAATAATGTGGCCCGGTTTTCCACATTTATAACAAACTACATTGGCATAACTTGCTCCGACACTACTTGCTCCGCCATTACTCGTTCCGACACCATTTGTTGCTTTCGTTCTGTTAACCCCTGGTCCGTAGACCTCACACTTCGCCTCGCTATGACCATTTCTTTTACACTTGTTGCAAAATTTGGTGCAGAACCCCAAGTGATACTTTTCACACCTTTGGCCTAGCTGCTTCTGATTGTTGTTGTTGTTGTTGTTGTTGCGGTTGTTATTGTTGTTGGGATGATTGTTGTAGTTGCTGTTGTTATTGTTGTTGTTGTTGGGCCGTTTGTTGTAGTTGCGATTGATGTTGCGATTGTTGGGATAATTGTTGCGATTATTGTTGTAATTGCTGTTGTTGTTGTATTGGCGATTCTTATCACCGTTTTCCTCCCACTTTCTTTTGACTTGCTTCACATTGGCCTCTTCAGCAGTCTGTTCTTTAATTCTTTCTTCAATCTGGTTCACTAGTTTGTGAGCCATTCTACATGCCTGTTGTATGGAGGCGGGCTCGTGTGAACTTATATCTTCTTGGATTCTTTCCGGTAATCCTTTCACAAATGCGTCGATCTTCTCTTCCTCATCTTCGAATGCTCCCGGACACAATAGGCACAATTCTGTGAATCGTCTTTTGTACGTGGTAATATCAAATCCTTGGGTTCGTAACCCTCTAAGTTCTGTCTTGAGCTTATTGACCTCGGTTCTGGGACGGTACTTCTCATTCATCAAGTTCTTGAATGCTGACCACGGTAGTGCGTACGCATCATCTTGTCCCACTTGCTCTAGATAGGTATTCCACCACGTTAACGCAGAACCTGTGAAGGTATGCGTAGCGTACTTCACTTTGTCCTCTTCAGTACACTTACTTATGGCAAACACCGATTCGACCTTCTCGGTCCACCGTTTCAATCTGATCGGTCCTTCGGTTCCATCAAATTTCAAAGGTTTGCAGGCAGTGAATTCTTTATAGGTGCATCCTACACGATTTCCTGTACTGCTTGATCCAAGGTTATTGTTGGTATGTAGCGCAGCCTGTGCTGCGGCTATGTTTGAAGCTAGAAAAGTACGGAATTCCTCTTCATTCATATTCACGGTGTGTCGAGTAGTCGGTGCCATTTCCTTCAAAATAGTCAAACGGAACAAGTTAATCATACAGAATATTAAGAGTAGTTAATAGTATTTCGTAGCATAATATGAACTCATTTATAAAAGCTTTTTCTTCATATTAGCGTTTTATAAGTTTAAATTCGGGTAGTACCTACCCGTTAAGTTCATACTTAGTAGCTAATATACAATTCAACTACTACAATTCTATATGAAAAACTGATTATAATAATATTTCTCGTTCAAACTTTTACACAATATTTTACAAACTTACAATACCGCTTATTTTACATATAGCATGAAATATAGCACACAATAAATTTCATACAAGATGGTTGTGAAGATAATTCTAGCTAGTACACAAGTCGTTCAGCAAAGGCAATAAAGACACGTAATTCATACGTCCAGAAACAAGTCATGCATTCTGGTTTTACTAGGATTACTTCCCATCCTTGGTCTTGTGGAACATAACCGTTATGGCCGTTGATAAGACAGCGTGTTGTAACGTCGTCAAAGGGACGAGGGTTACGTAAGGTCCAACAGTCCCGTAACAATCTAAAAACCTCATTTCTTACCCCAATTACCGACTCCGTCACTTGTGGGAACGTTTTGTTTAATAGTTGTAGCCCGATGTTCTTATTCTCACTTTGGTGAGAAGCGAACATTACTAATCCGTAAGCATAACATGCTTCTTTATGTTGCATGTTAGCCGCTTTTTCTAAATCACGAAGTCCAATATTCGGATATATTGAGTCAAAATAATTTCTTAACCCATTGCGTAAAATAGCATTTGGGTTCCCCGCAATATATGCGTCAAAGTAAACACATCATAACTTATGGATTTCCCAATGTGATATCCCCCATCTTTCGAACGAAAGCCTTTTATAAACCAAGGCATTCTTGGAACGTTCTTCGAATGTCTTACAAACTGATCTCGCCTTAAATAGTTGTGCCGAAGAATTCTGACCGACTCTAGACAAGATTTCATCAATCATGTCTCCGGGTAGGTCTCTTAAAATATTGGGTTGTCTATCCATTTTGTGTTTTTATACTGTAAAATAGACAAGAGTTAGATTCATTAAAAAAATACTTATTAATACAAGCAATTTTTACATATATCATAAAGCATAAGCACACTATATTACATATATTACACCACACGAATACAACTATCTTATTCCGACTCGCTTGTTTCTTCTTCTTCGGTTTTGGTTCGTTTTGCCAAGTTTCTAGTGATATATGATGTTCCCCTAATACGAGCCGTCGTTTTCCACATTGGTTTAGAAAAACCTGGTGGTTTAGAGGTTCCCGGGTCATTGTTACAACTTAAGGACTTCAGGGGTTGACGATACATATAAAGTTCATCGGGGTTGGAATTAGATTTCACTATTTTTATGCCCTTTCTCTTATTATTTTCTTTTGCCTTTTTAAATTCAGTTGGGGTAATTTCTATAACATCATCGAAATTCTCGTCGGAATCCGATTCATCGGAGAATTGGTAATTCTCCCAATATTTTGCTTCCTTGGCGGAAACACCATTGACCATAATTAACCTTGGTTGGTTGGTTGAGGATTTTCTTTTACTTAACCGTTTTATTATTTCCCCCACCGGTTCTATTTCTTCATCCGGTTCCGATTCTTCTTCCGGTTCCGATTCTTCTTCCGGTTCCGACTCTTCTTCCGGTTCCTCTTCGGGAACTTGTGAATCAGTCCATGAATCATTCCAATTTACATTTGACTCTTCATTATTATTAGGTGAGTCAATGGGACTTGTTCTAGAGGTAGACATCTATCACATAATATCAAACGCGTTAAGAGATTAATATATCACATAATATTCACATGTTAAAAATATATAGTTTCCAACAAATTTGTTAAGCAATCATTTTTCAAGTAAACACGGTCGAAGTCTAGACTCACTAATGCATCCTAACAAACTCGATAAGACACACTAATTCAAAATTCTGGTTCTCTAAGACCAACGCTCGGATACCAACTGAAATGTCCCGTTCTTATTGATTAAAAACGTTCCATATTAATTGATTTCGTTGCGAGGTTTTGACCTCTATATGAGACGTTTTTCAAAGACTGCATTCATTTTAAAACAAACCATAACCTTTATTTCATAAATAAAGGTTTAAAAAGCTTTATGTAGATTATCAAATAATGATAATCTAAAATATCCTGTTTACACACGACCATTACATAATGGTTTACAATACAAATATGTTACATCGAAATCAGTTTCTTGAATGCAGTTTTTACACAATATCATACAAACATGGACTCCAAATCTTGTCCTTATTTTAGTATGCAACAGTGGAAGCTCTTAGTATTCACCTGAGAATAAACATGCTTTAAACGTCAACAAAAATGTTGGTGAGTTATAGGTTTAACCTATATATATCAAATCGTAACAATAGACCACAAGATTTCATATTTCAATACACATCCCATACATAGAGATAAAAATCATTCATATGGTGAACACCTGATAACCGACATTAACAAGATGCATATATAAGAATATCCCCATCATTCTGGGACACCCTTCGGATATGATATAAATTTCGAAGTACTAAAGCATCCGGTACTTTGGATGGGGTTTGTTAGGCCCAATAGATCTATCTTTAGGATTTGCGTCAATTAGGGTGTCTGTTCCCTAATTCTTAGATTACCAGACTTAATAAAAAGGGGCATATTCGATTTCGATAATTCAACCATAGAATGTAGTTTCACGTACTTGTGTCTATTTTGTAAATCATTTATAAAACCTGCATGTATTCTCATCCCAAAAATATTAGATTTTAAAAGTGGAACTATAACTCACTTTCACAGATTTTTACTTCGTCGGGAAGTAAGACTTGGCCACTGGTTTATTCACGAATCTATAACAATATATACATATATATCAAAGTATGTTCAAAATATATTTACAACACTTTTAATATATTTTGATGTTTTAAGTTTATTAAGTCAGCTGTCCTCGTTAGTAACCTACAACTAGTTGTCCACAGTTAGATGTACAGAAATAAATCGATAAATATTATCTTGAATCAATCCACGACCCAGTGTATATGTATCTCAGTATTGATCACAACTCAAACTATATATATTTTGGAATCAACCTCAACCCTGTATAGCTAACTTCAACATTCACATATAGAGTGTCTATGGTTGTTCCGAAATATATATAGATGTGTCGACATGATAGGTCGAAACATTGTATACGTGTCTATGGTATCTCAAGATTACATAATATACAATACAAGTTGATTAAGTTATGGTTGGAATAGATTTGTTACCAATTTTCACGTAGCTAAAATGAGAAAAATTATCCAATCTTGTTTTACCCATAACTTCTTCATTTTAAATCCGTTTTGAGTGAATCAAATTGCTATGGTTTCATATTGAACTCTATTTTATGAATCTAAACATAAAAATTATAGGTTTATAGTCTGAAAAATAAGTTACAAGTCGTTTTTGTAAAGGTAGTCATTTCAGTCGAAAGAACGACGTCTAGATGACCATTTTAGAAAACATACTTCCACTTTGAGTTTAACCATAATTTTTGGATATAGTTTTATGTTCATAATAAAAATCATTTTCCCAGAATAACAACTTTTAAATCAAAGTTTATCATAGTTTTTAATTAACTAACCCAAAACAGCCCGCGGTGTTACTACGACGGCGTAAATCCGGTTTTACGGTGTTTTTCGTGTTTCCAGGTTTTAAATCATTAAGTTAGCATATCATATAGATATAGAACATGTGTTTAGTTGATTTTAAAAGTCAAGTTAGAAGGATTAACTTTTGTTTTCGAACAAGTTTAGAATTAACTAAACTATGTTCTAGTGATTACAAGTTTAAACCTTCGAATAAGATAGCTTTATATGTATGAATCGAATGATGTTATGAACATCATTACTACCTTAAGTTCCTTGGATAAACCTACTGGAAAATAGAAAAATGGATCTAGCTTCAACGGATCCTTGGATGGCTCGAAGTTCTTGAAGCAGAATCATGACACGAAAACAAGTTCAAGTAAGATCATCACTTGAAATAAGATTGTTATAGTTATAGAAATTGAACCAAAGTTTGAATATGATTATTACCTTGTATTAGAATGATAACCTACTGTAAGAAACAAAGATTTCTTGAGGTTGGATGATCACCTTACAAGATTGGAAGTGAGCTAGCAAACTTGAAAGTATTCTTGATTTTATGTAACTAGAACTTGTAGAATATATGAAGAACACTTAGAACTTGAAGATAGAACTTGAGAGAGATCAATTAGATGAATAAAATTGAAGAATGAAAGTGTTTGTAGGTGTTTTTGGTCATTGGTGTATGGATTAGATATAAAGGATATGTAATTTTGTTTTCATGTAAATAAGTCATGAATGATTACTCATATTTTTGTAATTTTATGAGATATTTCATGCTAGTTGCCAAATGATGGTTCCCACATGTGTTAGGTGACTCACATGGGCTGCTAAGAGCTGATCATTGGAGTGTATATGCCAATAGTACATACATCTAAAAGCTGTGTATTGTACAAGTACGAATACGGGTGCATACGAGTAGAATTGTTGATGAAACTGAACGAGGATGTAATTGTAAGCATTTTTGTTAAGTAGAAGTATTTTGATAAGTGTATTGAAGTCTTTAAAAAGTGTATAAATACATATTAAAACACTACATGTATATACATTTTAACTGAGTCGTTAAGTCATCGTTAGTCGTTACATGTAAGTGTTGTTTTGAAACCTTTAGGTTAACGATCTTGTTAAATGTTGTTAACCCAATGTTTATAATATCAAATGAGATTTTAAATTATTATATTATCATGATATTATCATGTATGAATATCTCTTAATATGATATATATACATTAAATGTCTTTACAACGATAATCGTTACATATATCTCTCGTTTAAAAATCATTAAGTTAGTAGTCTTGTTTTTACATACGTAGTTCATTGTTAATATACTTAATGATATGTTTACTTATCATAATATCATGTTAACTATATATATATATCCATATATATGTCATCATATAGTTTTTACAAGTTTTAACGTTCGTGAATCATCGGTCAACTTGGGTGGTCAATTGTCTATATGAAACATATTTCAATTAATCAAGTCTTAACAAGTTTGATTGCTTAACATGTTGGAAACATTTAATCATGTAAATATCAATCACAATTAATATATATAAACATGGAAAAGTTCGGGTCACTACAGTGGTTTGAACAAAAAGCCTCAATTCAATTATCATTAGTTACACTTGCAGGGTGTAAACGTGAACTTATATTATGTGATCACATGGGCTTGACGTGCCTCATTCGGACGGTTCGCTACCGTTAGCGGATGAAATATATTTTCGGGTCTAGTGTATGTTCTAACACTACGCAAAGGGTGCAAAACAGTTAAGTTTGATAATTGGGTGCCCGCGAAACAAATAACTTTGGAATGCAAATGATTTAGATAATCATATTATATTAAATCTTGTGGTTTAAATGCAACGTTTACTAAAACACCTATGATTTCACCAACGTTTTCGTTGACAGTTTTCTATATGTTTTCTCAGGTCCTTGAAAGCTACTTGATACATGCTTCCGCACTCTTTTTGATACTTGCTTAGATGTCGAGTATACATGCATAGTTGGAGCGTCTTTTGACTAATTTAAATTGTGTCGCATAGGTTTCATTCGTACGTTAAACATTGTAATGTAACTAGTCTTTTGAACTACATTTGAAAACTTGAAACATCCTTTTACTTATGAAATAAATGCGACATATTTTGGTCAAACGTCATGATAAAGACTTATGACCACGTAACGGGACCTAAGTAGTCGGCGCCGTCAAACATGATTTGGTCGGGTCGCTACAGATGGTATCAGAGCGTTGGTTGTAGGGATTTAGAGTTCATTGGTGTCGACCCCGAGTCACAGGGTACATTGGTGAGTCTAGACTACAACCGGCATATAGACTTGAAGTAGGAATTACTTGACTACTTGTGCATTATACTCGAACTCGTCTATCATATCTAATTCTTATTCAATCTTAATCTCATGTTACTTAATTCAATTGACGCGCCACCTTGACTATATGAATTAGTGTCGAATGCACATATGAATTAGGGTAATATAATTTCCGGGATTATATTACGGTGACTCATATGAACATTCCGACATTATGACATAAAGAATTTAAGGCGAGTCAAGGAAAAATTTCTCTCTATCCTTATTCCATATCATGGTTAGTATTATTAAGAATACTAATCAACGGTATTCTTATGTTTTGAAGGAACAATGCCTCCTCGTCGTGTGCCACGCCATGAGACTCCCGAACAAGCACTACAACGAATGATAGCCACCGCCGTGGAAGCGGCCATGGCCGATCACTCCTCCAAAAATAACAACAACCACAACAACAATCAAGGGGCCGGTAACTCAAGCGAAGGGTGCTCCTACAAAGCCTTCATGGGGTGCAAACCTCACACTTTTGATGGAACTGGGGGACCGGTTGTACTCACTCGTTGGTTCGAACAAACGGAAGCCGTTTTTAGCATAAGCGGTTGTCGAGACCAAGATAAAGTCAAATATTCCACCCACACCTTTGCCGGTATCGCCCTCATGTGGTGGAACACGTATGTACAATCGGTGGGTACCGATGAAGCTCACGCCCTCTCTTGGGCCGATTTGAGAGAGAGAATGATCGTCGAATTTTTACCTCGTGAAGAAACCCGAAAGCTCGAACAAGAGCTAAGAACTTTAAAGGCAGTCGGAAACGATCTCAAGGCCTACAATCAATGATACGCCGAGCTATCCTTGATGTGTACCAACCTCGTGAACCCCAAATCTCAAAGGGTTGAACTCTATATGGATGGTCTTCCAAAGAGCATCAAACAAGGAGTGATGTCATCCAAACCCGCTAACCTACAACAAGCTTTGAACATGGCCCGCCAATTGATCGAAACGGTTGACGAAATCGTAGTTCCGGCACCTAAGGCCGAGGATAAATCGTGCGGCAACAAAATAAAATGGGAAGCCCCCCAATCAAGCAACAACTACAACAACAACTTCACCAAAAAGCCTTTCACCTCCGACGCCAAGAAAAGTTATGGCGGAAATAGACCCTTTTGCAACAAATGCCACAAACACCACTATGGTGAATGTAGCAATCTATTTTGCCAATGGTGCCAAAGGGGTGGTCATGTGGCCAACGATTGTAGAAGTGCCGCTCCCGTCGCTCAAAAGTGCCCAATGCACCAAAATCGGGTACTTGTTATGAATGTAGCCAAACGGGTCATTTTAGAAATGCGTGTCCGAAGAAGAAAGCCAACACCAACACGCGCAGACGAGCTTTCAACATCAACACTGAGGAAGCCCGAGATGACAATGAATTAGTCACGGGTACGTTTCTGCTCAACAACACTTATGTTACTTGTTTATTCGATTCGGGTGCCGATAAGAGTTTTGTATCCAAGACTTTGACTCATTCTTTTAATACTCCACCACTTCCACTAGATACCACTTATACCATTGAAGTGGCCAACGGAAAACTATTGAGTGCCGACAAATATTACCGGGGGTGCACGTTAAACATTTTGGGTAATGAGTTTGAAATTGACTTGATACCCATAGAACTAGGAAGTTTCGATGTAATAATCGGTATGAATTGGCTAGCCAAAACGAAATCTCACATCCTTTGTGATCTTAACGCAATCCGAATTCCTATCGAGAATGGTGAACCTTTGATCGTCTATGGCGATAAGAGTTGCACCGGACTCAACCTCGTTTCATGCATTAAAGTTAGAAAACTACTCCGTAAGGGTTGTTTTGCGATCCTTGCTCACGTTAAGAAAGTCGAGTCCGATGAGAAGCACATCGATGATGTGCCAATTGTTAGTGACTATTCCGATGTATTTTCCGACGAATTGCCGGGTCTTCCACCTCATCGACCGGTTGAATTCCAAATCGGTCTTATTCCGGGGGCCGCACCCGTAGCACGTGCACCTTATAGACTCGCTCCATCCGAGATGCAAGAATTGCAAAGTCAAATCCAAGAACTACTTGATCATGGTTTTATCCAACCTAGCCATTCACCTTGGGGCGCTCCGATTTTGTTTGTTAAAAAGAAAGACGGATCCCTACGAATGTGCATTGATTATCGTGAACTAAACAAATTGACGGTTAAAAACCGATATCCTCTTCCTCGCATTGATGACCTCTTTGATCAACTACAAGGGTCTTGTGTATATTCAAAAATCGATCTCCGCTCGGGTTATCATCAATTAAGGGTTAAGGGGGAAGATGTCTCCAAAACCGCTTTCCGAACTCGTTATGGTAGTTATGAATTTCTTGTAATGCCATTTGGTCTCACTAACGCACCGGCCGTGTTCATGGATCTTATGAACCGCGTGTGCAAACCGTATCTTGACAAATTCATTATCGTGTTCATCGATGATATTTTCGTTTATTCTAAAAGCGAAGAAGAACACGAGGAACACCTCCGGCTCGTGCTTGAACTTTTAAGACAAGAACGACTCTATGCCAAATTCTCCAAGTGTGAATTTTGATTAAAGGAAGTTCAATTTCTTGGTCATGTTGTAAGTGACCAAGGTATTAAAGTCGATCCAACGAAAATCGAAGCCATTAGTAAATGGGAGACTCCCACTACTCCTACTCACATTCGTCAATTCTTGGGTCTCGCCGGATACTACCGTAGATTCATCAAGGATTTCTCTTTGGTTGCTCGTCCTCTAACCGCTTTAACTCACAAGGGAAAGAAATTCAATTGGGCGACCGAACAAGAATCCGCATTTCAAATCTTGAAAATAAAGCTAACCACCGCTCCTATCTTGTCACTTCCCGAAGGCAATGACGATTTTGTTGTGTATTGCGACGCCTCGAAACATGGTTTTGGGTGTGTGTTGATGCAACGAACGAAAGTCATTTCTTATGCTTCTCGACAACTCAAAATTCATGAACGAAACTATACGACACATAATCTCGAACTCGGAGCCGTTGTCTTTGCACTTAAAATGTGGAGACACTATCTTTATGGAACCAAGAGTACTATCTTTACCGATCACAAAAGTCTCCAACACATCTTCGACCAAAAGCAACTAAACATGAGACAACGAAGGTGGATTGAAACCTTAAACGATTACGATTGCGAGCTTCGTTACCATCCCGGGAAGGCAAATGTAGTAGCCGATGCCTTAAGTCGAAAAGAAAGAGCGGTGCCTCTTTTGTCCGAGCCTTAAACATTACCATCCACACCAACCTTAATAGCCAAATTCGGGTAGCCCAAGATGAGGCTCTCAAGGATGAAAACGTTTCACACGAGCTCTTGAACATTCTCATCTCTCGATTCGAAACTAGAGAGACCGGACTCCGATATTTCACCGGAAGGATTTGGGTGCCTAGTTGTGGGGACCTACGAAGCCTTATTTTAGATGAAGCCCATAAGTCACGATACTCGATTCACCCCGGTGCCAATAAGATGTACCACGACCTTAAAGAACAATATTGGTGGCCAAACATCAAAAGGGACGTAGCTACTTATGTTGCCAAGTGTTTGACATGTTCCAAAGTCAAAGCCGAACACCAAAGACCGTCCGGGTTACTTCAACAACCTGAAATCCCGCAATGGAAGTGGGAAAGAATAACGATGGACTTCATCACCAAGTTACCAAAAACGACGGGCGGTTATGATACCATTTGGGTTATTGTTGACCGTCTCACCAAATCCGCACACTTTCTCGCTATGAAAGAAACCGACAAAATGGAGAAACTTGCACAACTTTACATAAAGGAGATCGTAGCTCGACACGGTGTACCTTTATTGATTATCTCCGACCGAGATGACCGTTTTGTTTCTAGATTTTGGCGTACCTTGCAAGAAGCGTTGGGAACGCGTTTAGACATGAGCACCGCATATCATCCTCAAACCGATGGACAAAGAGAACGTACAATTCAAACCTTAGAGGACATGTTACGAGCTTGCGTGGTTGATTTTGGAAAAGCTTGGGACAAGCACTTACCTCTCACCGAGTTCTCTTACAACAATAGTTATCACGCGAGTATAAAAGCCGCCCCATTCGAAGCATTATATGGCCGAAAATGCCATTCTCCTCTTTGTTGGGCCGAAGTAGGCGATGTACAAATCACCGGACCCGAACTCATTCACGAAACCACCGAAAAGATCGTTCAAATCCGAGATAGGCTTCGGACGGCCCGGAGTCGTCAAAAGTGCTATACCGACAAAAGACGCAACGGCCTTGAATTTCAAGTCGGTGACAACCGTCATGTTAAAAGTCGCACCTTGGAAAGGTGTAATCCATTTTGGGAAACGCGGGAAGCTAAATCCGCGGTATATTGGTCCTTTCGAAATCTTGGAGCGTATTGGAACCGTTGCTTATCGTTTAGATCTTCTGCCTCAATTGAACTCCGTTCATCCTACCTTCCATGTATCTAACTTGAAAAAGTGTCTTGCCGAACCCGATATCGTCTTCCCTCTCGAGGAACTTACTATTGATGACAAACTTCATTTTGTGGAGGAACCGGTTGAAATTGTGGACACCTCCGTCAAGACATTGAAACAAAGCCGAATTCCGATTGTTAAAAGTCCGTTGGAACGCCAAAAGGGGACACGAGTTTACTTGGAAAAGGCAAGATTAAATGCAAAAGAAATACCCTCATTTATTCCCGGCTTCGGAAACGCAAGATCCCGAGGAAGAAACAACAACTACTACGCCTACTTAAATTTCGGGACGAAATTTCTTTTAAGGAGTAGGTAATGTAACATCCCGCCTTTTTCCGTTTACTTTTCCGTTTAACTATTTAAATCCCGTTATATGTTTATAACATCTCCGGTTAATACGTGTTTTAAAAATATCTCGTCTAGGTATTTCACGCACCCGCAAACGAACTTGAGGGACTAGTTTCGTCAAAATGCCAAAGAGGTGACTAGCCTTTGACTAGTCAACCCCCACCCCCATCTTTTCTTTTTCATTTCCCTTTTCTTCTTCTACTTCCATATTTTCTCTAAATTCTCCAATTTCAAGAATCATCATCTAAATCAAATCGAGCAAGCATCCATCTAAACAAATTGCATATTCGGAATCCTCTCATCTTCCTCTTTGATTCCATACCGATTTCATCAAGTTTGGGTAACTTTCTAAAATCACTAGATTTTGTGTTCTTGATGTTTTTAACTTATAAAGTTGTTAATTAGTGCATATGGCTCAAGTCTAACATGATTATATGATTTATATGCTCGATTTCGTTATTTGAAGTAACTAGCTTAAATATGAACTTTGGCGTGTTTGATTTGGTAATTTGGTTGCTTAAATGTTGTTGTTATGGTAAAGTGCAAGTATTAAATGTGTTACTAGTAGCACTAGCTTCAATTTGATGTGTAGGTTGTTTTAGAAAACTTCATAAACTTGATTATTGGTTTTGGTGGATTTGGGTTAGGGTTTGATGAACTTGAAATGAACTTTTGATGCTTTGAATGACATGAAATGTTATTTGTAAGTGTTAGGTTGTATTGTATGCTTGATCACCTTCGAAACGGCATATCATTCATATAAATTGGTTGCCGAATCATCGAATTTCATTTATGAACTTGAGTGCATTTAATGAGGAACTTTGAATGTGATTTTGGTTGTTGTAAAAGTAAATGTGATGGATGAAATGTGTTTAGTTGTTTTCCTTGTCAAAATACCTTTCCGATGATATAAGATACATGCTTTGGTTGTTTGCGGGTCATAAATGGTGATTGGTTGAAGTTAGGTTCGTGCATAAAACTTAAAAACTGCCAGAATTCTCTGCACAGGTAATGGCGCGGCGCGCCATATACCCGCGCGGCGCGCCAAAGTGGTCTGTCCAACTTTGTCGATTTTTAAATAATGTTTGCTATGCTACGCACCTCCGATTCACATGTAACTTGTTCTAACATGCTCATATATGATTAAAAACCTCAGAAAAATAGTTCGGGACCCGACCCGAACGTGTTGACTTTTTCGTTGACTTTGACCGACCAAAGTTTGACTTTTTATCAAACTTAACCAAATGATTATGCAACCTTCCTAACTTGTTTCTATACTTGTATCTTGCATGAAACTTGACAATTTGATTTCACATGCTACATAATCGAGTCGTAACGAGCCATAGGACTAATTGAACATCTTTGACCTATCGTGTTTACCGTTATTGATACGACCTATTTGTTTAGGTCAAGACTAGCATTATTCTTCACACACGTTACTTTGTGAAGTACTTTTCATACGTGCACTCAAGGTGAGATCATAGTCCCATCTTTCAACAACTTTTATACTTTTAAATCATGGGATGAGAAACATATACGGTTTTATACTACATACTTTTACACTTTGAACACAAGTACGGAAACGAACATTCCACGTACGGGTTTGAACAAAAAGCCTCAATTTAATTATCATTAGTTACACTTGCAGGGTGTAAACGTGAACTTATATTATGTGATCACATGGGCTTGACGAGCCTCATTCGGACGGTTCGCTACCGTTAGCGGATGAAATATATTTTCGGGTCTAGTGTATGTTCTAACACTACGCAAAAGGTGCAAAACAGTTAAGTTTGATAATTGGGTGCCCGCGAAACAAATAACTTTGGAATGCAAATGATTTAGATAATCATATTATATTAAATCTTGTGGTTCAAATGCAACGTTTACTAAAACACCTATGATTTCACCAACGTTTTCGTTGACAGTTTTCTATATGTTTTCTCAGGTCCTTGAAAGCTACTTGATACATGCTTCCGCACTCTTTTTGATACTTGCTTGTATGTCGAGTATACATGCATAGTTGGAGCGTCTTTTGACTACTTTAAATTGTGTCGCATAGGTTTCATTCGTACGTTAAACATTGTAATGTAACTAGTCTTTTGAACTACATTTGTAAACTTGAAACATCCTTTTACTTATGAAATAAATGCGACATATTTTGGTCAAACATCATGATAAAGACTTATGACCACGTAACGGGACCTAAGTAGTCGGCGCCGTCAAACATGATTTGGTCGGGTCGCTACATCTACCCCCGAGGAAAGCACTTTGTTCTGGTCCAATAAGGCGTGGGACCACCCGTCTTAGTCTAAGGGAAAGCATTTTCGCGATAATTTTATAGTAGCTACCGATGAGACTAATCGGTCGGTAATCGCCAAAGGAGAGAGGATCGGATTTTTTGGGGATAAGAGACACGAACGACTCGTTACAACCTTTAGAAAACTCCCCATTAACCCAAAACCAATTGACAGCCGCAATTAAGTCGCCTTTCACGATGTCCCAATATTTTTTAAAAAATCCCAAGTTAAAACCATCCGGCCCAGGGGCTTTCGAGCTGCCACAACAATTAACCGACTCTCTAACTTCGGCCTCAGAAAATGGCAACTCAAGGTCAGTTGCTTCCTGTTCAGAAATCGACATGTATGACAAACCATCCAAGCTTGGCCGCTCATTACCTACCTCACTGAATAATGTTTGAAAATGAGAGGCTGCTGCCTCTTTGATCGTGACCGGATCTACACACCATGCACCATTTACCGAAACACCTCAAATGTTGGTTTTGTTGTAGTTTCTACGTAACGAGTTATGAAAATACTTGGAGTTTTCATCACCTTCTATCATCCATCGCACCCGTGCCTTTTGTTTCAACATCTCAGATTTTATTTTTTCCTTGTCTAACCAAAGCTTCCTCGACTTCATCCAATTCTCATATTCAACCGGATAAAGACTCCCCGATTCTGCCTTAAGTTCGAGGTTCGTAGCCTCACATTTTGCATTTTTAATTTCGACATCCAAGTTACCGAAGTGAGTTTGGCTCCAAATTTTGAGGGCCTCTTTCAATCTTTTCAATTTATTACGAAAAACATAATCTTTCCAGTTTCAATCTAACGGGGCCGACCAAGATTCGGCGATGACTTGATCAACACCTTCCACATGAAACCAATCGTCGAAGACTTTAAAAGGTTTAGGACCAAAATTAACTTCCCCATCTGTGACGATCGCTCCAAATCCATATGGACGAACACGTCATTCATTGATTTCATTGCGAGGTATTTGACCTCTATATGATACGTTTTGTAAACATTGCATTCTTTTGAAAAGGCATACCATAAATGAATATTTAATTCCAAGGTTTTCAACATCTGATGATTTCTACATATAGACAATCACCGTAAATAATAGTTTACAATAATACTTCCGTTGACAATGCAGTCAAAATAGATACATGATGATGGTTTTGTGAATGCATCGTTTTCTTGAATAAAGAATGCAAGACTCCATGCACATAGCTTGTATAACATGTAAGCAAACAGTGGAAGACTTCTAGGGAACCTGAGAATAAACATGCTAACAAGTGTCAACACAAAGGTTGGTGAGTTCATAGTTTTAATGTTTTACATAATCTGTACATAAAGGTGGATCACAAGATTTCAGTTGTTTCATCCAGAAACGTTTATCAAATTATTCTACGAAATTGAGCACCCTGGTAACTAAACTTAATGTATATATAATTTGTACCCTTTGTATAATCATCTTAATAAATACACGCAAACTAACGCGTACGCTTCTCAAATAGCATACGCCCGTTAAAAGGCTAGTGCTCTAGCTCGGACGGGGATATCAAGCCCTATGGATCCATATACTACTACTCGCGCCCACCAGTTCTTATAACCGGTAGTTACTAGTTACCAAAGCTAAGGGATTTTCGGTTCAAACTCAGTGTAGAATTAAGTATGTACTTGTATCCATTGCGTTTAAAATAAAGTGCATGTATTCTCAGCCCAAAAATATATATTGCAAAAGCAATTAAAAAGGGAGCAAATGAAACTCACCTTAGCAGCATATAAAGTCGTTCACCAAAATGTGACTGAAACTCGGATTACCAAATAACCGTAGATCTCAACCTAGAGAACATATGTTGATCAATAAATGTCTATCAAGCTAGGTCAGGTCATAGTGTATCATAATCCTAATGCTCGAGATCGACATACAAAAGTTGTCCAAAGTCGTTTCAAAAAGTCAATTTTGACAATAGTTCAACAAAACGAGACATACCTTATATAAGGAGTCATTTACTCGATTGGTAATATTTAAAAGTTCACTTTATCAATCTCGTAAACAAGTTGTTTAAATTTTAATTGCAGATTCAAAAGCAATTTCAATTAACGTCAATCATAATTCAGTTGATCATATCTTTTAATCCGTTCATCGAAACTATTCGGTGTCTAAATGAAAAGTTATTGATTTTTCGCCAGCTTTCCGAAAACATGTATATCATATACCTTTTACCAGTAATATATGTATTTAATTCGTGATTCATTATAAACTGTTTAACGACAAAATTTAGCATACAAACATGTATAAATATATATACTCGAGCACTAGACATGGATATACAATTAATGTATAAAAGATAAAATATAAATGCTTACGTATCAATATTGTGATTCAATATTGCAGAAAAGTACGTAGACACAACATAGATGATAACAGTAGGTTTGACTTGTAAATAATACCCATGAACATTACCCATAACCTCCATAGCTATAACCCATAATTTCCTTAACTTTATCCCGCTCAAAAACCCATTTTTGAAAGTGACACGCTCATAACCTCGTCGTAGTATTTTATGTATATTACTAATTAATAATTAATAATAATAATAATTAATAAGATTAATTTAATAATAATAATAATAATAATAATAATAATAATAATAATAATAATAATAATAATAATAATAATTTAAATACGGAGGAAGTAACATAAATAAATATGTGTGTGATTGAAATGAAATCGTTTGAATTTATAGAACCTTTTCTGAAAAAGTACCCCATGCGATCGCATGGGATTTGTGCTTCAAGGCCATGTGATCGCATGGCACCCTGGGACAGCTCACAAATTTTTAACTTCTTGTTTGTCGACATAATATTTTATAATATATATAATATATATAATTTAAATAATTAATTATATATTATTAAATTCATGTGCATAGTTGACTTGTAATTTTTGTTCCGATGACTCGTACGTTGTCACTCGACTTATGTCCCAGTTCCGCTTTCTCGAACGCATGTTTGTACGCTTAGAAAACTCGCAATTTACGTTTTGTGACTCGTACCTTTGTCAAAATATAGTCTTAAATTATCAATAAACTATATCATTCAAAGTGTATCTTAAACTTTCGAGTGTTTTGGTCATTTACTTCTATAAATCGTTGTCTCGCAATTTGTTAATATATATATAATAACAAATCGTTTTATGACCAAGTTAATATATATTTTCAACATTCATAAACACGTTTTAAATATACGTCGCAAGTTATTCATATAATTAATATTCCAACTTATCATATATATTCAAATAAATATTTAAACCAATAAGTTTAATGTACAGTATCAAACAATTAATACATTGTTACGTTTTCAAGTTATAGTATATATATATGTATCTATATACATATAATTGTTCGCGAATCGTCAAGAATAACCGAAAGGTATTTGAATATATGAAAGTAGTTCAAAAATTTTGAGATTCAATTTTACAGACTTTGCTTATCGTGTCGAAAATGTTAATCATACAAAGATTAAGTTTAAATTTGGTCAGAAATTTCCGGGTCATCACAGTACCTACCCGTTAAAGAAATTTCGTCCCGAAATTTGAGTGAGGTCGTCATGGCTAACAATAAAAATGTTTTTATGACGATTATGTGTTGATAAATAGAATTTTTATCACCGTTGAATAATATGGATAAAAAAATCCAATTACTCGAAGCGTATGAGAGAAGTTATCGTAATAGAGTGAAATGGAGAATAGAGATTCGTCTTATCTTTTGACATAGTAACGATTGATTTCTGGAATTTAATGAATAGAAAATCTTCATAATTTAAATAAGATTTGATTCTTCGGAATTTAAGGAAATTAGAATTTCCTTTGATTAAATGCGTAATCTGCCTCGATTGCTATGTCTGATATTTTGCTATAAATTGACCTTTTCCGTTTCATTTATTTTCACCACTCCTATAATCTTCTTCCTTATTTCATACTTACAAAAGATTTGTGAAAATGCTTCATCCAGTTCTGATTTTTGATATTTTCTTGGCTATCATATCATTCATTCTTCTTTTTCATCTGCCACCAGTGGAGGTTATTTTCTTCCACTATTACCTTGGGGTTATATTGTTTTTTATTCTCCTGTGTCTTTATATTGCTATACGCATTGATATACACGGTTTGTAATTTCGGAGTTGTTTTCGGACTTTATATTTTCCATTATATTTCGGAGCTTCATGCTTTCGTTTTCTCTTCCCGACTTTAAGTCAAGCAAATAATGGTCCAGAATTCGTAGGTATGAATTTCGGAATGAACATAATTAATATTCTAAGAAAGAAATGGTAATGGCACAATCTGACTTGTCAAATTACCAGAATACCTCGAAAAAAAACCGAATCATCAAGAAAAATATTTTCTTGATATGTTTAGAGGTTAAATAGAATGAAAGAGTTATGTAACATGGTTCATGATGAGGGTGGGATCTGTGAACCTTTATCACGTTCCATTAGAAACTTAGCATGACTTACTGTAATATAATCACGTTGATCAAGTGTCATTATATTATACTAATTCATGCTTCAGTTCCCAACACTACTTCAAAACATTCATATTTTAAACTTGAAGGTTTCAGAATTTAGAAACTATAATAGTTTCTTTTATGATGTAACACGGATAGCGCGAAGAGATGAATGATTTCAGATAAGAATAGTTATGAAGATACCTCAAGAATTATCGAGGATATTTATAATGAAAGGTACGATGATATCTTAGAATATTTAAGATAAGATGATGATGAAGAATATTGTCCGCAAAGGTTTTAGAGTAAGGAGCAAGGTATTTGCTAAGGATTTCAGCAGACACTGAATCATTTGTATTCTTTGAAGGTAGATTTCGTCTTTGTGATTTGTCCACAGCCTCCTTCATGGTCTGCTCAATCCGTTTTCCAGTTCCAAACCTTCTCTTTTTCTCAGCTTTACCACCATACTATTCTTTATCATCAAACTTTTGACTGTTAAGGTCGTTTACAGTTTTTGCTGCTTCATCCGCATTGTTTCAAATTTCAGAGAACTAGTTCATAGTTTAGGGTGTTTTTCAGAAACTTCACATTCGAAGTATGTAAGTCAAGGAGATAGACATTATATGTATATATATAACTGTTGGCGTAGAATTGCTGCGAAATTCGAAATACTGATTGCTAATTCCCGGTAGTTGGTATAACAATTATTCTTATAAGATATGGATGAGTACATGATAAGGTTTCAATGAGTATAATGATTTTTCGGAAGGTCAAGGATTAATGAAGTTGTTGGTAAATTTACTGCTAATGTGGTGGAACATAAAAGGTTCCCCAGTAACAAAAACGTATATACCAAAGTTTCAAGTCTGAAAGGTTGTCGTTGACTGGTTGAATAGTTGATAATACTGGATACTTTGAAAAGGGATTGCAAGGTTATTTTCGGTAAAAACAACGCTAAAGAATCTTGCACAGTTTTGAAGTCAAAGTATAGCTTCGAAAGATGCAGGAATCTAAGAATGATGTCTTTTGTTAAATCTTGACTTTGGATTTTGATTTGTCAAAATCAAAATATGTAATCAAATTTGGATGAGGATGATTGTTTTGATTTTTATAAAAGAATATATATTGTTGTGAAAGTAGTGAGTATAGTTGATGATTTGTTGAATCAGAATCGAAGAATGTAACATATTAATAGTGAATTTATATATCTCTCGGGTATTACCTACCCGTTAAAATATTCTCACCATTAACAGTTTGTACAAAAGAGTTTTCTTAATTACATTCTTTATGAAAATACACCTACATATATATTTTCTTTAGATGTAATCATGATTTAAATGAGTTAACATAATATTATTCTCATCTGGTTTTCGACTAGGACTAGAATATATAATCTCTAAAACTTTTAGAAACTACATATTCTCTGCAGAATATTTCTTCGATGAAGTTATGAATCAATACTTCATCGTTTGTTGTTGTTGGTATTCTTTGGTATCTATGGTGCGTATGACGTTGATGTTCGAGGTACATATTGTGATGTTGAGGTGTGGGATGCGGATGTTGTTGTTGGTGGTGGTGATGGTAATGTTGGTGTTGCTGATGGTGGTACTGTTGCTGTCGGTGCTGCTGCTGGTGCTTGTAACCTTTGCACCATATTCTCCAAAGCTACTACCCGAGCGCGAAGCTCGTTGACTTCTTCTATTACACCGGGGTGATTGTCGGTTCGGACGAGTGGACGAATAAGATCTAGAATTTAAGATAATATATAATCGTGACGAGACACTCTGGAAATGAGAGAGAAAATGGTGTCTCGAATAGGTTTGCCGGTAAGTGCTTCAAGTTATTCGCCAAGAGGGCAATGTGGTGGATGGAAGGGATCACCTTCTTCTTGTCTCCAATGACTAAGCAGGCTACGAACCCATCCCCAATTCATCCAGAATAGGTGATGGCTGATTGGTTGATCCATTCCGGTTACACTGTCTTCGGAATTCAGGTGAATATCCATATCGTAATAGCTGTCGAAGTTTAAGGAATTTGAACTTGATACGTGATCCATCTTGTATAATTAGAGGGATAATTTTTGATATGAAATAGATTATAGAATTTAGATTGGTACTCTTCAACACATAATTTACCTATGTATATATAATACCAAAATCCCGTAAATTACGGAGAAATTTTCGAAGGATGTCAGGAAAAGTATACAGTAACAGATATGCTAAGATATGAATTTTTGTCTATACACTATTTATGCAATAAATGCAGGAAAATGTGTCTAGACTTAAGAATGATAAGCATATAATTTCTGACAAGAAATGATAATCAAAACTTTTAACATGCAGACACGGTCGAAGTCCAGACTTACTAATGCATCCTAACAACTATCAGTTAGACACACTCATTCAAGACCTGGTTCGCTAGGACCAATGCTCTGATAGCAACTGTGACGATTGCTCCAAATCCATATGGACGAACACGTCATTCATTGATTTCATTGCGAGGTATTTGACCTCTATATGATACGTTTTGTAAACATTGCATTCTTTTGAAAAGGCATACCATAAATGAATATTTAATTCCAAGGTTTTCGACATCTGATGATTTCTATATATAGACAATCACCGTAAATAATAGTTTATAATAATACTTCCGTTGACAATGCAGTCAAAATAGATACATGATGATGGTTTTGTGAATGCAACGTTTTCTTGAATAAAGCATGCAAGACTCCATGCACATAGCTTGTATAACATGTAAGCAAACAGCGGAAGACTTCTAGGGAACCTGAGAATAAACATGCTAACAAGTGTCAACACAAAGGTTGGTGAGTACATAGTTTTAATGTTTTGCATAATCTGTACATAAAGGTGGATCACAAGATTTCAGTTGTTTCATCCAGAAACGTTTATCAAAATATTCTACGAAATTGAGCACCCTGGTAACTAAACTTAATGTATATATAATTTGTACACTTTGTATAATCATCTTAATAAATACACGCAAACCAACGCGTACGCTTCTCAAATAGCATACGCCCGTTAAAAGGCTAGTGCTCTAGCTCGAACGGGGATATCAAGCCCTATGGATCCATATACTACTACTCGCGCCCACCAGTTCTTATAACCGGTAGTTACTAGTTACCAAAGCTAAGGGATTTTCGGTTCAAACTCAGTGTAGAATTAAGTATGTACTTGTATCCATTGCGTTTAAAATAAAGTGCATGTATTCTCAGCCCAAAAATATATATTGCAAAAACAATTAAAAAGGGAGCAAATGAAACTCACCTTAGCAGCATATAAAGTCGTTCACCAAAATGTGACTGAAACTCGGATTACCAAATAACCGTAGATCTCAACCTAGAGAACATATGTTGGTCAATAAATGTCTATCAAGCTAGGTCAGGTCATAGTGTATGATAATCCTAATGCTCGAGATCGACATACAAAAGTTATCTAAAGTCGTTTCAAAAAGTCAATTTTGACAATAGTTCAACAAAATGAGACATACCTTATATAAGGAGTCATTTACTCGGTTGGTAATATTTAAAAGTTCACTTTATCAATCTCGTAAACAAGTTATTTAAATCTTAATTACAGATTCAAAAGCAATTTCAATTAACGTCAATCATAATTCAGTTGATCATATCTATTAATCCGTTCATCGAAACTATTCGGTGTCAAAATGAAAAGTTATTGATTTTTCGCCAGCTTTCCGAAAACATGTATATCATATACCTTTTACCAGTAATATATGTATTTAATTCGTGATTCATTATAAACTGTTTAACGACGAAATTTAGCATACAAACATGTATAAATATATATACTCGAGCACTAGACATGGATACACAATTAATGTATAAAAGATAAAATATAAATGCTTACGTATCAATATTGTGATTCAATATTGCAGAAAAGTACGTAGACATAACATAAATGATAACAGTAGGTTTGACTTGTAAATAATACCCATGAACATTACCCATAACCTCCATAGCTATAACCCATAATTTCCTTAACTTTATCCCGCGCAAAAACCCATTTTTGAAAGTGACACGCTCATAACCTCGTCGTAGTATTTTATGTATATTACTAATTAATAATTAATAATACTAATAATTAATAAGATTAATAATAATATTAATCTTAATAATAATAATAATAATAATAATAATAATAATAATAATAATAATAATAATAATAATAATAATAATAATAATTTAAATACGGAGGAAGTAACATAAATAAATATGTGTGTGATTGAAATGAAATCGTTTGAATTTATAGAACCTTTTCTGAAAAAGTACCCCATGCGATTGCATGGGATTTGTGCTTCAAGGCCATGTGATCGCATGGCACCCTGGGACAGCTCACAAATTTTTAACTTCTTGTTTGTCGACATAATATTTTATAATATATATAATATATATAATTTAAATAATTAATTATATATTATTTTAAATTCATGTGCATAGTTGACTTGTAATTTTCGTTCCGATGACTCGTACGTTGTCACTCGACTTATGTCCCGGTTCCGGTTTCTCGAACGCATTTTTATACGCTTAGAAAACTCGCAATTTACGTTTTGTGACTCGTACCTTTGTCAAAATATAGTCTTAAATTATCAATAAACTATATCATTCAAAGTGTATCTTAAACTTTCGAGTGTTTTGGTCATTTACTTCTATAAATCGTTGTCTCGCTATTTGTTAATATATATATATAATAACAAATCGTTTTATGACCAAGTTAATATATATTTTCAACATTCATAAACACGTTTTAAATATACGTCGTAAGTTATTCATATAATTAATATTCCAACTTATCATATATATTCAAATAAATATTTAAACCAATAAGTTTAATGTACAGTGTCAAACAATTAATACATTGTTACGTTTTCAAGTTATAGTATATATATATGTATCTATATACATATAATTGTTCGCGAATCGTCAAGAATAACCGAAAGGTATTTGAATATATGAAAGTAGTTCAAAAATTTTGAGATTCAGTTTTACAGACTTTGCTTATCGTGTCGGAAATGTTAATCATACAAAGATTAAGTTTAAATTTAGTCAGAAATTTCCGGGTCATCACACCATCCGAAAGCATAATAGGACAATGATCCGACATCATTCTATCTAAAGCAATCACTTTCAAGCCCGACCACAAGTCAAGAAAATCCCCCGAAACAAGGAATCTGTCCAATTTGCTCATCTTGACCCCGTCGTCGCTAACCCTAGTAAATTTTCTCCCACCCATCGGAATATCCACAAGCATGTTTTGATTAATAAACTCATTAAACATCTTAGCTCGATTCTCAATGAATTCACAGTTTAATCTTTCGGAACTATTCCTAACCTCGTTGAAATCACCACAAATCATCCACGAAACCCCGCTAATATTTAGGATGCTGTTACGCGAGTCCCACATCTTCCTTTTGTTAACATCATCATGCGGCCCATATACATTCACGATAATCGTTTCTTTACCCGAATCCTTCCAAGAACCCCTAATGGCCACAAAATAATCACTTATCTGTTCTCCGCTAACAACAAATGCATTTTTATCCCAAATTATCAATTGCCCTCCCGACTTGCCGATCATCTCCTTTTGGATGTACCCACAATCTTTAGAACCCCGGAGTCCGAATACCCAATTTTCTCCTACACTATGACATTTGGTTTCCTGAAGAACGAAAATGGTAGGTTTCTCCGAAATACATAATTTTCTAACATCCCCGAATTTGCTTTCTTTCCCTGACCCGAATCCCTGAATATTTAAAGAAATTATCTTCATTTAAAACCACAAGAACGAAACAGAAAAAACAGAAGCTTACTGAGCATTCTTGATCCATTTTAGACCAAGATTCGTGCCAAACTCCTCAATGCCAATGCTACTTTCCGAGATTAAATGCCTTAAATCTTCATTCCTGCTGTTACGAGATGAAGAAGAAGATTTACCTTTAGCAGATGATTTTGGAATGCCAGACCCCTTCGACTTCTTTTCCCCAATGCAACCGTCGGAGCAATCTACACCTTTTTTCCTTCTGTAAACTTTATTAGCTTGCAATAGTTTCGAAGAAGCCTTCCAGTTACCAGCCGAAATCCAACCGCAATTAGATGAATCAGAACAGTATGCCTTTTCTTTTTTATTAACCCTCGATTTCGATCTTTGAATATTCACGGGTTTATCTGGAACATCCGTGATAATACTAAAAACGAACATATATTTCATAGCATTATTCCTCAAGAAAGACAAGCTTTTAGTTGCAATTGTTCTATTTACAAGTGATATTCGTTTAAATAATAAAAGATGAAGACAAAAGACAGATTCGACGAATTGAAGACGCAAACGACCAAAAAGCTCAAAAGTACAAAAGACAATCAAAAAGGTTCCAATTATTGATAAGAAACGTCTCGAAATCACAAGAGTACAAGATTCAAAACGCAAAGTACAAAATATAAAATTGTACGCGAGGACGTTCGAAAATCCGGAACCGGGACTAGAGTCAACTCTTAACGCTCGACGCAACGGACTAAAAATTACAAGTTAACTATGCATATAAATAAAATATAATATATAATTAATTATATTAATTATATATATTATATTTATAAATAAAAACCGTCGGCAGAGAAAGACTCCAAGGACCGAGCTGTAAATTCATTCTCCGTGACTCGCGGAGTTTGAAGAGGATTTTGCCGCGAGTCGCGGAGCCCCAAATTTGAAAACTGCCTATAAAGCCAACCGAATTCTGATCAAAGACCATCATCTTTTTCTTCCTCATTCATACGTAAAATTTATATTTATATTTATAATTTATATTTTAATTTTAATTATAATTCTAATAATAAGGGTATGTTAGCGAATGTTGTAAGGGTGTAAGTCGAAATTCTGTCCGTGTAACGCTACGCTATTTTTAATCATTGTAAGTTATGTTCAACCTTTTTATATTAATGTCTCGTAGCTAAGTTATTATTATGCTTATTTAAAACGAAATAATCATGATGTTGGGCTAATGACTAAAATTGGGTAATTGGGCTTTGTACCATAATTGGGGTTTGGACAAAAGAACGACGCTTGTGGAAATTAGACTATGGGCTATTAATGGGCTTTATATTTGTTTAACTAAATGAAAGTTTGTTAATGTTAATATAAAGATTTACAATTGGGCGTCCCTATAAATTACCATATACACTCAATCGGACACGATGGGCGGGGTATTTATATGTACGAATAATCGTTCATTTAACCGGACACGGGAATGGATTAATAGCCACTAGAATAATTAAAACAGGGGTGAAATTACATTCAAGGGTAATTGGTGTAATTGTTAACAAAGTAGTAAAACCTTGGTTTACACGCAGTCGATAACCTGGTGTATTCATTAAACAAAGTATTAAAACCTTGTTACAATTCGAATCCCCAATTAGTTGGAATATTTAACTTCGGGTATAATAATAATTTGACGAGGACACTCGCACTTTATATTTATGACTGATGGACTGTTATGGACAAAAACCAGACGGACATATTAAATAATCCAGGACAAAGGACAATTAACCCATGGGCATAAAACTAAAATCAACACGTCAAACATCATGATTACGGAAGTTTAAATAAGCATAATTCTTTTATTTCATATTTAATTTCCTTTATTTTATATTTAATTGCACTTCTAATTATCGCACTTTTATTTATTGTTATTTAATCGCACTTTTAATTATCGTACTTTTTAATTATCGCAATTTTATTTTATCGCACTTTTATTATTCGCAATTTCATTATCGTTATTTACTTTACGCTTTAATTTAAGTCTTGTATTTATTTTATATTTTACATTAGGTTTTAACTGCGACTAAAGTCTTAAAATCGACAAACCGGTCATTAAACGGTAAAAACCCCCCTTTATAATAATAATATTACTTATATATATATTTGTATTTTTATAAAAGTAAACTAATATAGCGTTGAGCTTTGTTTAAAGATTTCCCTGTGGAACGAACCGGACTTACTAAAAACTACACTACTGTACGATTAGGTACACTGCCTATAAGTGTTGTAGCAAGGTTTAAGTATATCCATTCTATAAATAAATAAATATCTTGTGTAAAATTGTATCGTATTTAATAGTATTTTCGCACTAAAAATAATACTATTTTATATACACCTCGCATAACATCAAGTAATTTTGGCGCCGCTGCCGGGGAAATCTCTTAAAAGCCGGAAGCGGAACGCTAATATAAAAAAAAAAAGATTTTTAGCTTACTTCTATTAAAAATTCGCTTTTGTAAAAATACGTTTTAAATATTCAAAAATATAAAAAGAAAAATAAAAATATAAGCATTTTTAAGATTTTGTTAAATATTTAAGTTTTATAAGTTTCTTTATTTTTATTTTAGTTTATAAAAATATAAGTTTTATTAACTATCTTTTATTTATAGAAAAAAATTAAAAACAGAAAAAAAAAAATAAAAAAATAAAGAAAACGCGTCGAAGTTAAATCTGTCAACTGAATTTCTGAACCCCGCGAGTCGCGGGGTTTGAAGTTTTAATTACCGCAAGTCGCGGAGCTTCTCTGACAATCGAACAGAAACCCTAATCCTGCATTAATTACGATTATTAATTATTTATTATTATTATTAAACCCTAATTATGTATTATTATTATAATTAGTTTTATTTTTACTTTTACTTTTTATTTAATTTATGTATTTAGTATTAATTAGTTTTAATTAAATTGTAAAATTAGTAGTTTTATTAAATAAATAATATAAAAATAATTTTTTTATAAAAATTGTACTTTTTACAACTTTTTATATATTTTTATATTTTGTCCCTTTTTAATCGTTGTAGCGTAATATTTGTATTTTTCGCTCATATTTAATTTTAAACTTAGTTTTTGCTATAGTTATTTTTACTCCTAGATTTTTAGGCTTTGCCGTAGAATTCCTTAAGTGCTTTTTCTTTAGACTAAGATTTAGGTACTTTAGAATTTTGCGACGCCTTTTTAAGTTTTAATTTCTTTTTAAGTTATTTCCATTTGGGATTTAGTTTTTCCTGTAAGCTTTAATATTTTTAGACACCTTTTACTATGTATCAATTATCATTCCAATTAGTAATTTCAGTTTGCGATTATAATTTTAAGTTAGTTGTAGTAATAAGGTTAGGTTAGTCAAGTATTTTTAAGTTTTTACAAGTTTCTTTTATTTTTCCGTCACCTTTTATTTTTCAACCATTTTTTTTTTCTTTTTCGACCTTTTGCGACGAACTCTTTTTCTTTCTTATTTCTCGCTATTCTAGTTTTAGGACATAGATTTTTATTCTACTTCTTATCTAAATTTCTTAAAATTACGAAAATTTATTTTAAGTGGTTAAATTGATAGACATCAAAATTTTCTGGTTCGTAGTAATAGTTGGATTTGTACGTGGACCGGGTTATTGGAGCCAAACAGTCCTCAATTATATTGAGACCAAACGAATCCTGCCCCTCTGCTGCATCTTTTGGCTATTCAAAACGTGGGCAAAATCAGAAAAGTCTATTGATTGGATAACTTATTATAATTTTTCTTTCTTTTTAAAAAACTAATAGGATATTCAGTGAATGCACCGAGCAAGACGTTCATCACCTTTTGTACGTTCACCACCTGTAACTAGATCAAGACATTTAGCAAATATAACCGCCGTTGATTTTTCTTTAGAATCGTCATCCAGTCGACCAAGTACTTCAGTTCAAATTTCCGATAATCCATTTTTTGAACCCAACCTCACAATTGAGAATCCGGAAAATATTCAGGAACGGTTCGTAGATCCTGAACCACTAAACTTTCCTCCGGAATCACCAATCATTCAAACAGAGATTGTTGAGGAACGAACCATTAAATCAGAATCATTTAGTGATACCGATTCAACAAATTCAATTATGGAGAATCTGGAACCTTTAAGTATGGAAGACCGAATGAGAGCTAAACGCACTGGCCAAGGTCACGCAATTACTCATCCAGACATTAATGCGCCAGATTATGAAATCAAAGGACAAATTCTACACATGGTGACTAATCAATGCCAATTTAGTGGTGCGCCGAAGGAAGATCCAAATGAACATCTACGTACCTTTAATAGGATCTGCACACTATTTAAAATTCGAGAAGTGGAGGATGAACAGATATATCTCATGTTATTTCCCTGGACTTTAAAGGGAGAAGCCAAAGATTGGTTGGAATCGTTACCTGAAGGGGCGATCGATACATGGGACGTTTTAGTTGACAAATTTCTTAAACAATTCTTTCCTGCATCTAAAGCCGTAAGACTTCAAGCAGAAATTGTTACGTTCACACAGAAGCCAAATGAAACTCTATATGAGGCGTGGACAAGATATGGAAAGTTATTAAGAGGATGTCCGCAACATGGTTTAGACACCTGTCAAATAGTACAAATATTCTACCGAGGATGCGACATCACTACAAGGAAAGACATAGATATAGCAGCTGGTGGTTCTATTATGAAGAAAACCGAAACTGATGCTTACAAAATTATTGATAACACTGCTTCCCACTCACATGAGTGGCACCAAGAAAAAGATATCATTAGATCATCCAAAGCAGCTAGAGCCGATTCTAGCCATGACTTATATTCCATTTCCGCAAAGATAGATGCTGTGGAGAGACGAATGGAAAAGATGACTAAAGATATTCACTCAATACGAATTAGTTGTGAGCAGTGTGGAGGACCACATTTGACAAAAGATTGTCTCAGTATTGAATTAACAATGGAACAAAGAGAGAATATTTCATACATAAACCAAAGGCCTGGAAATAATTATCAGAATAATTATCAACCGCCAAGACCGATTTACAATCAAAACCAGAATTATAACCGAAATATTTCATACAACAACCAACAAGGTCCTAGCAATCAACAAGTATCCAATAATACTTACAATCAGCAAAGACCGAATTTTCAAAACAAACCACCACAACAAACCGATGATAAAAAGCCGAATTTAGAAGATATGATGACGAAGCTAGTTGAAACTCAAACGCAGTTTTTCACATCTCAAAAACAAACTAATGAACAAAATGCTCAAGCATTTAGAAATCAACAAGCTTCTATTCAAAATCTGGAACAAGAAGTAAGTAACCTAGCAAGGTTAATAGGTGAAAGAAAACCGGGAAGTTTACCGAGCGATACAAATGCTAACCCCCGGAATGAAACAGCTAAAGCCATTACCACAAGAAGTGGTACAACACTTAAACCACCTGAAATACCTGTAACTTCTGATGAAACTATTCCTACTCCACAAGAACCACAACCTGATCAAGATAAGGAAAAAGAACCGGTAGTTGAAAAGGTTAATGAAGATAACACAGTTAAGGATAAACCTTATGTTAAACCATACCAACCACCACTTCCTTACCCGAGTAAAATGAAGATAGAAAAACTTGAATCCGAGCAATCCAAATTCTTGGATATGTTTAAACAGATAAATGTAAATCTTCCTTTCATTGATGTGATTTCAGGAATGCCAAGATATGCTAAATTCTTGAAAGATCTAATCTCAAATAGAAAGAAAATGGAAGAACTTTCGGCTGTTACTATGAATGCTAATTGTTCAGCAGTGCTGTTGAATAAGATACCAGAAAAACTATCTGATCCAGGAAGTTTCACAATTCCATGTTTTCTGGGTAGTCTTAGTTCAATAGAAGCATTGGCAGACTTAGGTGCTAGTATAAATCTAATGCCGTATTCACTATACACTAAACTAGACCTTGGAGAATTGAAACCAACAAGAATAAGCATACAACTAGCCGATAGATCAATAAAATATCCTAGAGGGATAATGGAGAACATGCTAGTTAAAGTTGGTACTTTAGTATTTCCAGTAGATTTTGTTGTTTTGGACATGGAAGAAGATTCTCAAGTTCCTCTCATATTAGGAAGACCATTCTTAAACACGGCTAAAGCAATGATAGACGTGTTCGGTAAGAAATTGACCCTAAGTATAGAGGATGAGAGTGTTACCTTTTCAATTGATAGAGCAATGCAACAACCACAATCTGCAGATGATACATGTTATTATATTCAAACTATAGATGCACATGCAGAATTATTAGAAGAATTTCCAGAATTACAAGGAACAGGAGAATGTTCTTTAGGAGAAGGTAATGAACCAATTGATGAAGCTGAAATGTTAGCTACACTTATAGCTAATGGATATGAACCAACAACAGAAGAAATTCAAATGCTAAAAGATGAAGACAGATATCGATATAAATCATCGATAGAAGAACCTCCGAAATTAGAGTTAAAGCCACTTCCAAACCATTTGGAATATGCTTATTTACATGGTGAATCTGAATTACCTGTAATAATATCGTCTTCTCTTACTGAAAATGAGAAATCACAACTCATTTCTGTGTTGAAAGCTCATAAACCAGCCATTGCATGGAAGATTCATGATATTAAAGGAATAAGTCCTTCGTATTGCACACATAAAATCCTTATGGAAGAAGGTCATAAAACGTATGTGCAACGCCAACGAAGACTAAATCCTAATATGCAAGATGTAGTTAAGAAAGAGATTATTAAACTGCTAGATGCAGGTTTGATATATCCAATTTCTGATAGTCCATGGGTAAGCCCAGTTCAATGCGTACCTAAGAAGGGTGGCATGACTGTCATTACAAATGAGAAAAACGAGCTTATTCCTACTAGGACTGTAACAGGATGGCGTGTATGTATTGATTATAGAAAATTAAATGACGCCACCAGAAAAGATCACTTTCCCTTACCTTTCATAGATCAAATGTTGGAAAGATTAGCCGGAAATAGTTACTATTATTTTCTAGATGGATTTTCCGGATATTTTCAAATTCCAATAGCACCCGAGGACCAAGAGAAAACCACATTTACGTGCCCTTATGGTACTTTTGCTTACAAACGCATGCCATTTGGACTTTGTAACGCCCCTGCAACCTTTCAAAGGTGTATGATGGCGATTTTTCACGACATGATAGAAGAATGCATGGAAGTATTCATGGATGACTTTTCAGTCTTCGGTGATACATTTAAATCATGTCTAGTTAATCTGGAACGAATGCTAATTAGATGCGAACAATCAAATCTAGTACTTAATTGGGAGAAATGCCATTTCATGGTTAAAGAAGGCATCGTTCTTGGACATAAAATTTCAAAAGAAGGAATTGAAGTGGATAGAGCTAAAGTAGATGTAATTGCTAAACTTCCACATCCCACCAATGTTAGAGGAGTTAGGAGTTTTCTAGGGCATGCCGGTTTTTACCGACGTTTCATAAAAGATTTTTCTAAAATTGCCACTCCTATGAATAAACTCCTAGAAAAGGATGCGCCATTCATCTTTTCAGATGAATGTATCAAATCTTTTAATATTCTTAAAGAAAAACTCACTAATGCGCCGATCATGATAACACCAAATTGGAATCTACCATTTGAACTAATGTGCGATGCAAGTGATTTTGCAATGGGAGCCGTTTTAGGACAAAGGATTGAAAAACGATTTCAACCTATATATTATGCTAGTAAGACGTTACAAGGAGCACAAACGAACTATACAACTACTGAAAAAGAACTCCTTGCTATTGTCTTTGCTTTTGATAAATTTCGATCATATCTCGTTCTAGCAAAAACGGTGGTCTATACCGACCATTCTGCTCTTAGATACCTATTTTCAAAACAAGATGCTAAACCAAGATTAATCCGTTGGATCTTACTCTTACAAGAGTTTGATATTGAAATCCGAGATAAAAGAGGAGCAGAAAATCTCGCCGCTGATCATCTTTCTCGTCTTGAAAATCCTGAGTTAGAAGTTCTAAATGAATCGGCCATACAAGACAACTTTCCTGATGAATATCTATTGAAGATAGATTATAAAGAAATCCCATGGTTTGCAGACTATGCAAACTACTTAGTTTGTGGATTCCTTGAAAAAGGATTATCGTACCAAAGATGAAAGAAATTCTTCAGTGATATAAAACACTATTTTTGGGAAGATCCACATTTGTTTAAAAGTTGTCCCGATGGAATAATACGCCGATGTGTATTTGGAGATGAAGCTAGTAAAATTTTAAACCATTGTCACACAGGACCAACAGGAGGGCATTATGGGCCTCAACTAACAGCAAGAAAAGTTTATGAAGCTGGATTCTATTGGCCTACAATTTACAAAGATGCACACCTTCTTTGCAAATCCTGTGATGCATGTCAAAGGGCCGGAAAAATAAGTCAACGTGATGAAATGCCACAAAATGTCATCCAAGTATGTGAAGTATTTGACATTTGGGGTATTGACTTTATGGGTCCATTTCCAAAATCTAATAATAATCTATATATACTCGTAGCCATTGATTATGTATCTAAATGGGCGGAAGCACAAGCTCTCCCAACTAACGATGCACGAGTTGTAGTCAACTTTTTAAAACGTCTTTTTGCAAGGTTTGGAACACCGAAAGCTTTAATAAGTGATCGGGGTACTCATTTCTGTAATAATCAACTTGAGAAAGTTCTTAAAAGATATGGAGTAACTCATAAAATCTCCACCGCATATCATCCACAAACAAGTGGACAAGTTGAAAATACCAACCGAGCTTTAAAACGTATTCTAGAGAAAACCGTAGGATCAAATCCGAAGGAATGGTCCATTAAATTGGAGGATGCACTCTGGGCTTTTAGAACAGCCTACAAAACTCCAATTGGAACCACACCTTTTAGACTTGTTTATGGAAAAGCATGTCATCTTCCAGTAGAAATTGAACACAAAGCATTTTGGGCTTTGAAGACATGTAATCTTGATTTACATGAAGCCGGACGTCTACGATTAAGTCAACTAAATGAATTAGAAGAATTAAGACATGAAGCATACGAAAATTCGTTAATCTATAAAGAAAGAACGAAGAAATGGCATGATAAAAGAATCAGAAGTCCAAAAGAATTTAAAGAAGGAGACAGAGTTCTTCTTTTCAATTCACGATTCAAGCTATTTCCTGGAAAATTGAAATCAAGATGGTCTGGACCATTCATAGTCAAAAGAGTTTTCCCATACGGAACGATAGAATTAATAAATTTAAATGGGATTGAATTTAAGGTTAATGGTCACAGAGTTAAACATTACATACATGGTCCAATGGAAGTCGACAACGAAGTTAATCACAATTTCGACACCACAGCTAACTAAGTGTGGGGAGAATCAAGTCTTTAAAGGATAATATGTATTTCTGTTAGAGTTAGATTGTCTGTTTTCGTGTAGTTCTCGAAAATGGAACCCGAATGGTCTTTCCCTAGCAGACCCTAAAGAACTAGTCTTCTCCCCCCATTCTGAATTTTTATTTTTTTTAGGTTTTTACAAAATGAAGACTGCCTGTGAACTAAACCATGGTCTAATGCTACACGCTTTGATCACTAAACGTAATAATGACATACTCCCGAGTGAAATAGTATCAGTAATCAGAGAAAGAATGGACGGAGTTAGAAAAGAATCCAGATGCGAAGATAATAAGTTACAATTTGGTAAAGGAAAATCAAAATCCGCAGCGAAAAGAAGAGCACGACACCTAGAACGATGTCACAAATGCAGAAAATGGTCACATGGAGGTAAATGTTCAAATAATCAAACCTATTCAAATACCGAATTTGTTACTTTATGCAGAGACGGACCGTTCATATGTTTAGAAGAAAAGACACTGAATGCTCGAGGTTACGCCTATGTAGCCATGGAAAATCAATTAAACCGACTATCTTATGAATGGGATAGATCATATAACTAAGAAATCTATTTCACAGGTATGTCTGTACAGTTTTTATTTTTATTTTTATTTTTAACCTTTTGATAATAAACGCTAATTTGTTCGCTAAAAAGTATTAAATTGGTATTGAATAAAATTAGGTTTGGCGACCGAAATTATTGATATCATTCAAAAATTTATTACATCACTGCGAAATTTAACGTTTATTCTTAAGGTATAAATATCTTTAATCAATCAACCCAAAATATTTCAAAAATTCGTCATGAGTTAAATTAGGTCTTGGAACCGAAATTACTTTACCGAAAAGAGGGGCGCATATTTTTGATAATATTTGATTGATTAAAGTGGGATAAAAAGACAAAAAGATTTTTAATTTTATTTTTACCATGTTTTTAATCTTAATATTTAAATCTTAAATTAATATTGTAAACTTTGTAAAAACAATATATTTAAAATATTTGAAAAATTAATATAAGTTTGATATGAATTTATAAATTTTTAAATTAAGTTTGGTGTGAATTTTTAATTTTTTAAATATAAATTCTTAATTTTATGCATTTTAAATTTTAAGTTTGGTGTGAATTTTTAATATTAATTTTGAATTTTATATTTAAGTTGTGTGAATTTAAAAACAAAAATTTACTTTATCTCATTAAGTTAAAAATATGATTTTTAAAATTCGTCGTAAGTTGAAGACTAGGTCTTTGAACCGAAATTGCTTTACCCGAGGGAGGGACGAGAACTTTTATTATCATTATTTTTAATCTTATTGAATTAAAGTATGCCAAAAACATTGAAAAAACCCAAAAATCTTAGCTTTTAAAACAATCGCTACAAAAAGACAAATTTTAAAATTTTGTCGAAGGACGGACTAGGACATCGATCCGAAACGACCTCGTCCTAAATAACAAGGGAAACAAAATTTTAAAATTAATTTCTTAATTGTATTTAATAAGTTAATGATTATAAAAAAAAATATATATATATATATACCAAACTCCGCGAGTCGCGGAGTTTGGAGGGTTAATCCTCGCGACTCGCGGAGGAGCCGGATTACAGAAAAAAAAATAAGAGCTGCAAACTGATCAGTTTCATACTCCTCAACCCAAAAATACAGCTCGAAATACTCCGAAAAAACCCGAAAAACACCCCCAAAAATCCCAATTTTTAACCGTTAATCACCAAATTTTTTGCTAAAATCATGTTGAGAAGGATGCTATCTAAGAATTACTCAAGAAAAACGGTAAATTTCTACACCTAAACACCATTTAATCCGAAATTTGATGTTCTTGAGCAAATTTTCCCCCAATTTGATTTTGATGCTTTTTAGTGTAATTAGACTTAAATTATTTATGTATTATGCTTGTATAACCTAGATTGATGCTGTTTAACATGATTAGAAGCCTTAAACTTCAAATTTTGAATAATCTAGGGTTTGTGTTCTTGAGCAAATTTGGGGCTTTTTGATATAAACAGGTTATGACCGATTTTTGTCATGAATTGTTGCTAAATTGAGTAGTGTAACATGTCTAGGTAGTTAAATGATCCAAACTTTGAGCCTAAACATGATTTTGAGAATTAAAGTGGACTTTTTCAAGTCTAAAATTCATGAACTTGATTTTTGAAAGATAATGCCATGTGAGACTTGTTTGATTGCTAGTAATGATTATTTTGACATGTTATTTGAGTTGAATGCTTATGAACTTGGCGAACATTTTCGTATATGCTTATTTGAAAAAGTGTAGATTTGATAAAAATGTGAAAATGAGGTTAAGTTTGATATAAATTGATAATGTCATTGTAATTATTTTGATTAATGATTTTGCTGACACTAATGCATATTTGGATGCACAAAATTTGTGTTTGATGTGTTTTGCAGAATGAAAGGGGTGAATCTTCATCCCAAGCCCGCAATGCTCCTGCTGAGAATTTGGAACAACAGGAGGTGGATAACTACTACAAGCAGGATATACCTCATCCATTCATGACCTTTTCCGATATGCACTTGGAAGAGTTGCACCCGAACCTGAGATTTGACAGACTTTGGATAGATTATCCAAAATATCAACGGGGTTTGCATACTCTTCATTCTAAGGTTGTTGAGGTACCGAGGGTCATAGAATGGGGACCCTTAGAAGCTGTAGAATTGGCCGGGCCAATTAGGGAATTACTTGTACAGAGGTATGGTAATTCTTCTTTTAATGACTGGGTATGTTTATTCACCATACGTAGACCTGTATATAAAGTATGGTGTGAAGAATTGTTATGTAGTATAGAGTTGAATGATCGGGTAGCTAGTTTAACCGATCGTTCTTTTATTAGATTTTTGTTAGGCGGTTCGATGCGCCACATGTCTTTACTGGACATGGCTCAGGCTTTACGTATATATACGCCTGAGGAGTTAGCGTCTGCCGATTGTAGAGGATTGATACTAAACGGTAGAAAGATAGATGAAAATTTTGATACACACGGTGTGTGGAGTCAAATGACAAGCCATCACCGTTTCAAAGGGGGAAATTACTCTTATTTGGATATAGATAGAGCCGAATTAAGAGTGATACATAGGTTTTTAGCTAATTCGATTACACAAAGGGGTAAAAACAAAGAAAAGGTAAATGAACAAGATTTGTTTTACCATATGTGTATTCGAGACCCACAAAGCGCTGTAAGTATACCATATTGTGTGGGTTATTATTTATCAGCTATGGTTCGGGGGATGCGACCACATAGCATAATAGGAGGTGGTATTTTTATTACTTTGATTGGTGAATATCTCGGTGTGGATATAAGTCGGGGGGGATTATTACTAGAAGAGCCGGAACCCCGCGATACTATAGGTTTAAATGTATACCATGGTGCGAAAGTTTTGAAGAGGCGAAATAACGCCGCAGTACGATACCATGGTAGACATCCACAGGTGGAGAGAAACCAGCAGCAAGGTAATGTAGGAGGGGGGAATGAGATGCAAGAAATGCATAGGTTTATAGCTTCTCAGGAATACGAAAATGCTAGACAGAGAGCATTTGAAGATTGGCAAGTTCATCAGAACCAAATCATAGCTCATTGCCAACATATAGGTAGAAACTATATTCCTACACCGAAACCCATCTTCCCTCCTTGGTCGATAGAGATGCAGCCACCATATCCTACGTATGACCCTGCCGAAGCATTCTATAGCACTTATGGTTATGCCTGGAACCCCTATTGGTACCAATATCATCCTTAGTTTACTTATTATTTTTATTTTTTATTTTGTAATTTGTAATTATTGATACGTTTAATACTTTTGTTAATATTGTAATCATTTTTATAATTATCTAACTTTTATTCTTAGATTTTAATAATTTTTGAATGTGGGGTAATAAACCAAACTTCAAAAATATGTATATATGTTTGCAGTTTATCTTATGTACACAACAGGGTAAAACAACGCATTTTCAAAGACTGGCATTAAGTTCAGCAAAAGCAACTAATTTTGACGACAAGATGCAAAATATATGTGAAATAACAACAAGACGGAATGAACAAATGATGTGCACCATTTATCATTCAGCAAACAAACGCCAATATATTTGGAAACTTTGGTAAAATTTAATCATTTTCACACTAATCACTCTCAATAATTTAAATTGTTACTGATTTCTTACAAATGAGGGCATTGCAAGATCTTAAGTGTGGGAAGGGGTTAAATTCTTTCGGATTTTAAAATTTTTATCTTAAACACTTGGTTACCATTAAAAAATACTAGTAAAGCAGTAGTTGTATTAGAATCTAGTGCTCTCTGATAAAAAAGAACAGCCCTAGTCTTATATACTGACTACCCAATTCTAGTAAAATTTTTCAAAATTTTCAATTAAATGAATTCAAATTATGTTTATACATATTTATGAACGATAAAACTAGGTTTTAACACCGAAATTATTGTTACCTCGGAAAGGACATAAATTGAGAAACAAACTAAAATGTAAAAATTCATTTAAAATGGAATAGAGGACGATAAAAAGGAAAATAAAAGCCAAGTGTGGGAAAATTTACCAAGTTATCTTAAACATATGTCACATATATCTGTAACAAATAACTGAAAATACTTTTGCTTTGGACTAAACTAAACTGTTTTACCCGATGAAAGAAAATAAGAGATGGATCTACACGATGAATCAATTCCATCATTAAGGAAGTAAAGTCTTCCGAAAAAGACACGCGCTTCTTGATTTAGGTCATGAAGTTGTCGTCCAGACCAGCTGTAGGTTGACGAAAAATCTAGAAAAGTCATCACTAAAATCAGCAGGAAATCCACGGACCTCAGCATTAAACAGGGTCGCCAAGTGGTCAGATTTATCCTAACCATGAGAAGGATTTATCTCGTACAATGGGGGGCACCATGCAAATTAGCTGGATAAGACTAATGAATCAGATCCCCAGAAAGGATAATCTCCTTAAAGATTAAAAATCAGCTTTTAAGACTGATATTACTCAATCCTAGAGATTGACCTTAAAGATTGAGAATTACAAACTCATGGAATTCGATGATATCTAAACTCGAGCTTAAACGAGAAAATATTTTGATCAAAATTACAAACCGATTTGTTTTCTGAAAACCCTATTTTCAATGCGTTCATTACCATTGAACGTAAAATCCTAGGAATTCACCTGGAATTCATTAGGTCACCTGAACTAAATCGGGTGTCAACCGTAAGAACGGTGGTTGCATAGTGGTCAAAGACAGGACCTTGTGCCAGACCGAAAAATTATAAGGGTGAGCTTTACTATTGCTCCTACCAAGGATAGTAATTGCGTCCGACACGTTATAGACCATAATCAAAAGCATGTCACGGGACATTGCCTTAACAGTTGCTTGTTCAACGCTTTCCTTTACAACCGGACGGTAGTTTGCCGAAAGGTAATATACGGAACAAGTAAACTGGACGTGTTGCTTTCCTAATACAAGGTTAGCAAGTGGGTGACACAAAACCGCAAGTTTTGAGCTAAAATTTTCAAATCTAAAACCCACCAAACCCACAAAAATATTTTGCAAACACCGGTAAAGGGTTATTCCGGAAAACTTATCTAGGGTAAAAACTAGATTTCAAAAGATCAAATGTTTTCATAAAGATCCAATTTTCTTAATGGATCTAAATTTTTTATAGTCATGTGGGACTGTAAACCATATCGTTACTACCATTGTTTATACCGCCATATAGAAATCACTGATGTACAAAGTGTGAAGAATAAAGAAGTGATTCTAGTATTTCAAGACAATATTGCTTGAGGACAAGCAACGCTCAAGTGTGGGAACATTTGATAATGCTAAAAACGAACATATATTTCATAGCATTATTCCTCAAGAAAGACAAGCTTTTAGTTGCAATTGTTCTATTTACAAGTGATATTCGTTTAAATAATAAAAGATGAAGACAAAAGACAGATTCGACGAATTGAAGACGCAAACGACCAAAAAGCTCAAAAGTACAAAAGACAATCAAAAAGGTTCCAATTATTGATAAGAAACGTCTCGAAATCACAAGAGTACAAGATTCAAAACGCAAAGTACAAAATATAAAATTGTACGCGAGGACGTTCGAAAATCCGGAACCGGGACTAGAGTCAACTCTTAACGCTCGACGCAACGGACTAAAAATTACAAGTTAACTATGCATATAAATAAAATATAATATATAATTAATTATATTAATTATATATATATTATATTTATAAATAAAAACCGTCGGCAGAGAAAGACTCCAAGGACCGAGCTGTAAATTCATTCTCCGCGACTCGCGGAGTTTGAAGAGGATTTTGCCGCGAGTCGCGGAGCCCCAAATTTGAAAACTACCTATAAAGCCAACCGAATTCTGATCAAAAACCATCATCTTTTTCTTCCTCATTCATACGTAAAATTTATATTTATATTTATAATTTATATTTTAATTTTAATAATAATTCTAATAATAAGGGTATGTTAGCGAATGTTGTAAGGGTGTAAGTCGAAATTCTGTCCGTGTAACGCTACGCTATTTTTAATCATTGTAAGTTATGTTCAACCTTTTTATATTAATGTCTCGTAGCTAAGTTATTATTATGCTTATTTAAAACGAAGTAATCATGATGTTGGGCTAATTACTAAAATTGGGTAATTGGGCTTTGTACCATAATTGGGGTTTGGACAAAAGAACGACACTTGTGGAAATTAGACTATGGGCTATTAATGGGCTTTATATTTGTTTAACTAAATGAAAGTTTGTTAATGTTAATATAAAGATTTACAATTGGGCGTCCCTATAAATTACCATATACACTCAATCGGACACGATGGGCGGGGTATTTATATGTACGAATAATCGTTCATTTAACCGGACACGGAAATGGATTAATAGCCACTAGAATAATTAAAACAGGGTTGAAATTACATTCAAGGGTAATTGGTGTAATTGTTAACAAAGTAGTAAAACCTTGGTTTACACGCAGTCGATAACCTGGTGTATTCATTAAACAAAGTATTAAAACCTTGTTACAATTCGAATCCCCAATTAGTTGGAATATTTAACTTCGGGTATAATAATAATTTGACGAGGACACTCGCACTTTATATTTATGACTGATGGACTGTTATGGACAAAAACCAGACGGACATATTAAATAATCCAGGACAAAGGACAATTAACCCATGGGCATAAAACTAAAATCAACACGTCAAACATCATGATTACGGAAGTTTAAATAAGCATAATTCTTTTATTTCATATTTAATTTCCTTTATTTTATATTTAATTGCACTTCTAATTATCGCACTTTTATTTATTGTTATTTAATCGCACTTTTAATTATCGTACTTTTTAATTATCGCAATTTTATTTTATCGCACTTTTATTATTCGCAATTTCATTATCGTTATTTACTTTACGCTTTAATTTAAGTCTTGTATTTATTTTATATTTTACATTAGGTTTTAACTGCGACTAAAGTCTTAAAATCGACAAACCGGTCATTAAACGGTAAAAACCCCCCTTTATAATAATAATATTACTTATATATATATTTGTATTTTTATAAAAGTAAACTAATATAGCGTTGAGCTTTGTTTAAAGATTTCCCTGTGGAACGAACCGGACTTACTAAAAACTACACTACTGTACGATTAGGTACACTGCCTATAAGTGTTGTAGCAAGGTTTAAGTATATCCATTCTATAAATAAATAAATATCTTGTGTAAAATTGTATCGTATTTAATAGTATTTTCGCACTAAAAATAATACTATTTTATATACACCTCGCATAACATCAATCCGTATCATCCAAATTAGAACCAGGCATTTCTGTAGGCCCAACATCACAAGGATCACCCTTTGGAACAGGCCCAATTAATGGGCTTGAGCCCACATACACATCAGTAGAAATATCAGTCTCGCCCAACTCTTCCACCAAAACCACATCATTTGGATCCATTGGGTCGTTCGCCTGAGAAGGCCCATTAGTGTCGAAGAGTTTACTTGGGCCAGACAATCCTGCAGCCTGCTTCGCTTGGAATTGATTAGGCGTGTTACTTTTTTTCTGGTTACGAGACCCACCATTAATTATCTCCACATTCCCCAAAGATTTGGAAATCTCCATGTTGTCGGCTACTGGAGTTGCCCTCACTTTATCCAACCTATCATCATTATAATTATTATTTCCAAAAAGTTGTTTGATACCCATGCTTGAAGACCCATCATCTTCCACCGGAGTAGGGGAACGGCGACGATGCAATGTTGATCAGAATTCACCATCTTCCAATTCATCGTCGCTATCATCAGAATAAGTATTGGATATATCGTCCGAACCCGAATAATCTTCCCAATCAGACACGTTACTAACCTCAAGATCCAATTCAATTCTATCAAAAGATTCAATTACATTCACAAACTTGCACAATGATCCTGCAACTAACTTCACCACCCCAAAGATGTGTTCATCTTCTTTCGTATGAATCAGGACTTTCCCAGCAATTAGATTCTGTTTTCCATGAATGATATTACAATTTTGGAACTCGATGGCCTGCCCCCACCAATTAGCAATTGAATCGAATGTGGAGATATTCCAGTATCTAAATGGAACGAGAATGATATCCACCCACACAAGTCTACCAGGATTGAAATACCCACCGTCCCAAGGTTTTAGAGACTTAAAGCAATTACTAAACGGCCTATCATGCCCTTCAATAATGTTTGTTGCAGTGCTTGCGTTGTCACAAATAATTAAAACACATAATCCACCAATGTATTTAAGATGGAAACTAGTAAACCCATTGGCCTCTCCCAAAGTAGTGATAAGATTGAGTGAGCCAATGCTCTTAATTTCTCCCAGTATAACACGATCCTCCATGTTATTGAAGGATATATTATTCTCGACATCAACAGTTCTTGCCTTCTCTACCTCCTTTAGTAACTTTCTCTCCCAACTCTTTTTCAAGAGTTTTACCCGCAAATCATCCTTGAAACGGTCATCACGATATCTACGATTGTGAACAGGAGCACCAAAGATGGTATTCCTTCGCCTTGAACCATACACTTCATTCAAATCAGGGAACTCTTCCCCCAGTGGCGGTTGAAATACATTACCAGCAGAAGTTGCTTTAGGTCTCCATACCTGACCAATCGACACCTTGTCTCCCCTGACCGGAGGTCGGCTATTAGCATGCACATTATTGTCTCTGCTTGTGGCTTTGAAAACCCTAATAGGTCTTGAATCGAACTTGATACTCTCTAGTCGACGTAGAAGGAGGTCTACGTCAACCACGCCATGAAATCTAGCGAAGGCAAATTTGGATCCGCATCGTAGCCTTTTGCCTGCTAGATATATATCTCTAAGATCACCAAAAGGCTTGAAGATCCTCCATAGATCGGAGATGCTCCAATGGTCACCGAAGTTGAAGAACATAAAAGATGTTAAACGATACCCGAAAAACCTTGAAACCGAATCCCTAGTGTTGCCCTCGCCTGCTCTCAGCCCGTTCGAACCAACCTTGTGTGCATCTCTCGAAAATTTTGGATTCTCTCTCCTCACCCTTTCTCTCTCACACACACTCATTCTCTCGCATTCAAATCCCATGATAAACATTTTATGTTATTGTTAATAAACTGCTAAAAAGTTTAATGTTTAAAATTGGTCAATTCACTAAAAAGCTCAAAAGATGACTATATTTGTTGATGAGTTACAAATTTGCAATGATACCAGGATTTATATACCCGTAAAGTAAAACTGGGTTAGAAACGTACATTATTGTATTGAGCACTTGGGAAGGTAAAAATGAATCGAATTTCCACTATTGAGCCGTCGTAAGAATGTAAATGAACTAATTGCTGTGTACTTGTGTGCAAGGTTGCAAAATTCGCTATTCGGGGATTAATCGGTCGGGACTTTGAAAGGATTAATCGACAATTCGGGGATTAATCGGATTGTAATGTATACATTTAAATAGTATATTTTAAAATTTTTATGTGTAACTATAGAAAAAAACCATAAATATAGAGATAAATTTTAACATAATTGTCTAAAATTGTTCATTTTGCTTCAAAACTATAAAATTCTAATTTAAATTAATGTTAAAATGTTAACCCTTTTTTACTTTGACTCACTTTGATTATCAAATTCGATTTTGATCCATCAATTGACGTTGACCGTTTAATTAAACGGATTTTTGAAAATCGAAACGGATTACTTTTAAAAATGATTAATCGGAGATTAATCGACGAGTAAACGGGTTTTTTACAACACTGTGTGTCCACCGGGGTCAAGTGGCAAGTTGACAAGCTCCATGTTAGCGTCATCATTTTCCCAAGGAAATGATATTTCCAACTTCTATTTTACTTCTTCCACTAAATTTTTATTGTGTTTCCTAAAATACCCCTAATAAAGCCACTTGTGTTTTGTCATCTGTAGTGTCTTATGGTTCTAGTCAAACACCTCAACTCTTTCCCCTTTCTTCATTTCAAAATCGCTATTTTTTCAGTAAAAAAAAAAATAAATAAATATGAATAAGCTGGAATATCGAAGCTTGTGTAACCATCGGACCAACCAAGATATAAATCCCAAATCCATCTCGCTCGTCGTTGATGGCATGTTCCCGTATCTATAATCACTCGAACTAAAAGTATAAATCCCAATCCAACTCTTTGACGCCCGACCAGCTCCGGCCCTGGTTCCCGCATCTATAATCACTCAAACTAAAAGTAATTAGTGAAAGTTTTGGTATCAATTTGAATGATATTAAACTTCAAAGTGTTCTGGCTTTTCTACTAATTAGTGAAAGTCGTGGTACTCTACTGTGATATCAACAAAAAAGAAATTGTTATGATTAAGTGATTTAAGATGTAGTCTTCAATTTTATCATGGAAAGAAAATAAGGAGATGTTATCAATTTTGTACAGAAGAGAGAGAGAGAGAGAGAGAGAGAGAGAGAGAGAGAGAGAGAGGGGGAGGGTTGTGAGAAATGCAGAGGATAACTTGAGTCGGTGATACTTCAATATTACGGTATTATACAGGGGTATTTCAGGAAAACATTGTAAAAATATTGTGGAAGAAGTAAAACGGAGGTCGGAAATATCAACTCCCTTTTCCCAAATGCTTTGGTTTCTCATAAGGTGTAGATTGCTTACTTACATTTTTCCCCCCGCTTAGTACAATAACATCAACATTATAATTTTATTATCTTCATATTCCATGTAATAATGAAAAACAAAATCATTCTTCGTTAAAAATGCTTAATTGGGAAGGAATCTTAATATGTGGATGTCTAAAAGAATCTTCTATAAGACTTACTTTTAATTGTGTCTGGTGTTACACATTAATGTCATAGTCTACTAAAGTAAGGAACCGCCGAACAACTTTTCCTAAGTGTTTGATTTGCGTATAGGCGATTTGATAATATGTACTTATATTTTCCTAAATATAAAACCGTTTTATTTTGTGAAAAGTAAAATAATTTATAAATTTAAATTAATTAAGCTTTACTTTTTTTTAGGTCGAGACGTCAAAGTTATATTTTATTAATAAAGCTATAATATTACTTATTTACGTTAATTATATAATTTTAAATGACGAAGAGTTCGTATATTATATTAACAACTAGGTTTTTGAGCCCGTGCGTTGCACGGATGTGTAAGAAACTATGCAAAATATGTAATTCGTAGTTTATATTGCTATATAAATAGCGATACTAAAAAAATAGGAAAAGTATAAAAATTATTTAAGAGATCCCGTGGTGTTGATAAATTTTAAAAATTGCTTTGAGTCTAAAAGCCCGTAGTGTTGATAAATTTTAAAAATTCCTTTTGAGTTTAAGAGTCTGTGGTGTTGACTGATCATGCATATTTTAACCGTGGGGTTTAATATGCCTGCTCAATACATAAGGAGGGGTTTAAGGATCTTAGAACGTGGCTCTCCGGTCCGGCTACCGTGAATAACCCTGGCCGACATGATGATGTCGGCGGGGTGGCCAAGTGATTAAGTCCACCTCTGATAACGGTCGTCGATCAAGAGGCCCCAAATAAGGTCGTAGGTACTAGCTTACGAAAGACTAACCTGTTAACCTTGAAGAGATGCTGAATGATGCTGTTTTGCGTAACGTATCTCGTGTGCGATAGTTACGTAATATGCCGTGTCTGGTAAATGATGATTAGGGTTGTATTTATAGGCAAACCCTAATTCTAGAACCGTCCCAGATCACGTTAATCTCTTCCATAACTGACTCCCCCGAATCACGGATATAATTATGGAAAAGATATTTACTTGACAGCTAAGCAACCGCCGTACCGGGAACAAAGGAATCAGATACAATCCGCATACCGCATACCGCACACAAGCACACGCATACGCACACTATTAAGCGCCCGCATGCATATGAGGTGCGCATGCGGGTTGCGGTATCATTATGTCCCCTCAGTTTGATGTTATATGACGCAAGACACATGACATCAAACTATTAAGCGGAAAAAACAAGAAAACGGCTAGCATTTAATATTCCGCGTGCGCCTCGATGCCATTAAATGCCTGTCACAATCGCAGAAGCCCATTCGGCGGACATGACATAAAGTGGCAGTGTGTCAGGCGCGTGCCAACCACGCGCGTACATGTAATCATACCCAACTGGCATCCACGCGCATAAATAAAGTGCTGGCCGTCGATTGTGTAACACGTGTACAGCCACGATCACACCACTCCATCCCATGACTCCCAATCTTCCCTATAAATACCCCATTTTGCAGCTCATTTCCACTTTCCTGCTTCAAGCTTCCTCGTTACGCTGCCAATTTGAATTCCGATCAAAAATCAAACATTTCGACCACCATTTAAAGGTTAGTATTCATCCGATTACTCCTAGAAAATGACTAAAGCTAACGAGACGTATGTAGATAGCGTAGAGTCTGTTATAGAGCAGAAGCACATAGATTACTTAGTGAAACAGTATCCTCCCTTAGCCAAGTACAATCCGGTGCCACCCCTACCCCATCAGCGTGCTCACGAGCCACCGGAGAAGAAAGTGGCCATCTATGAACATGCGTTCAAGCCTGGTAACTTTAGGGTTCCTCCCTCTGACTTCTTCTTAGGCGTATTAGATCACTTCAGAGTGGGATTAGGGCAACTATACCCGTATGCCATAGGCAAAATAGTTCTGTTTGAAATGTGGTGCGCCGCAATCGACAGGGTACCATTGGTTAAAGTTTTCTGTCATCTATACCGCCTAGCCAATCACCACAAATCCTGGTTCACCTTCTTCGCCCGACAAAATTTCACCAAAACCCCAAAGTCGAATGCGGGTAACTGGAAAGAAACTTTCTTTTTCATTGACCAAACTGTAGTTGGTACCGCTTTTCCGCAAACGCTTATATGGTGCGAGAAGGTGGAAAAGGATGTGAACAAAACCCCGGTCCTTGATGACGAGGAAACAAAGCTGTTAGCGGAGTGCGCTAACGCACAGCTGGTGCACCGGTCATACGGGAACGTGATGTTGCGGCTAGGGAAGATATCCGCACACTGGCCATGGGAGGATGTGCGTCCAGCCATAGTCGGATCGGATGGAAATGGTAGGAATAGTATAATCACGTACTAACAACAGTTTGCTATTTATGTGTTCTAACGCATGCGTGCATGTTCGCAGAGATGAAGATGAAGAGAGTACTGACTGCGGAGGAGATTGCGGGCATCGCCTTCCTCAAACAGAATGTGAACCAGCCGTTAGAGCAGGAGAAGACTGGCGAGAATGCACCTGCCACCTCCGGCAATAAGCGCAAGGCCGCCGAAGCCTCCCAATCCCAACAGAAGAAGAAGAAACTCACTCCCAAACAGAGGGAGGACAAGCGGAACGATAACTTCGTTCCCATCGTACCCCGTTCTGCGGATCTACCTCCCCCATCATCTGGTAAGAGTTCTGCTTGCGCGCAGACCGCACATTTAAGTTTGCACTTATTTAACCACTTATTAATACGCATGGCATGCAGAAGAAACTCATCACAGCCCACCGCGGGTCAATCCGGACCTCGAAGCTACTGCCGAGTCAAAGGATAAGACGATACACCTGGACTCCGAGTCCACACCAACCCCGCCACACGGTAGCTTCCGATTGGCAAACCTGGCGCAGCTCACCCAGTCATCGGCGGAAATCGCCGCAGAGCAGTGCGCCTTCCTCCAACAAATCTTCCCGGCTGAGTTCCGTAACCAACTAGCCGCACTGCCTTTTAATCAGGCGCTCAACGCCTTCGTCCAAAACGGCCTCGTCTTTTTTGGCATGGTTGCGGATCAAGCCCGCCGTTCCACTAACTTGTATCAAGTGGCCTTGCGGAAAGAAACAGAGCTAGGGCTGCTGCAAGCGGGGGTTGATCAGGTGAAGAAAAACAGGGACGCCGCAGAAGAAGCGCGCAAGGCGGTGGAGTTAACCGCGGCGGAAACCAAAACTGCACTGATTGAAGAGAGAAAGAAAAACCGCGAGCTGGTTGGGGCGGTTGACCAGTCCAAGGGGGAGGCGGAGCATCTGCGGGTGGAGCTGGAAAAGGTGACGAGGGAAAGGGATGACGCGGTAACCAACCGCGAGCTGGCAGAGGCGGATCTGGCGAAGCTGCGCACTGCACTCCCCACCATTGCGCAAAAGGTGATGGATTCTGGGCCAGTTACCGATAAGTTCAATGCCTATGTTGACGCGGTGAAAGACCACGAAGTCAACAAGGCAGTCTTAGAGGTGATTCAAGCCTGCAGCCTCACACCACCGTACCCTGACGCTGTGCAGAAGAAATTGAAGGAGGGTACGGCTGCGGCATTGCTGGAAGCGGAGAATGCTACCACCACCATTCCTATCCCTCTAATCGATGCGTTTGCGGCGGACCCAAACATGCCGATTGATGGGTTTCTCAAGGAGCATTTTTAGTTTGTGTTTGTGATGGTTTGCGCCGTAAGTCCTATGCTTAGGCAGGCAATTGTAAATGTATTTTTGAGCCCTAAGTCCCGTGTCGAGCAGGCATTTGAAACAATTACCACTTATGTAATAACTTAATTCAATGTATATGTATCTTACTGTTATGCATGCGTAGTTTGTTTGTTTATATATCGCGAATCAAAACAAAAGGTGAACCGCATGCCCATGCGCATAGTTAACCAAAACTCATGCGTATGCGGGTATTACTGCGTAAAATAAACCAATACTTTAACAATTTTACCCTTTAATAATTTAGACTCGAAAGCTACTGCGTTATCGCTTTGTCATGTACTAGAGGTGCACTATAGCTTTATGGTAAGCAACGCAACTAAAAACAAGCCAATGTTTTTATGCTTTGAGTTCCTCAAGCAAACCAATGCGAGAGTAATTACGCACAAGCAAACCAATGTTTGTAATTTTTTAAGTCGACTTTGCAGCCATCTAGTCTGCGTGGCGCTTGACTAGGGGAAAACCAATTCCCTTTGCCTGCCGTTAGCGTCTAGCCTTGTAACCAAACAGGCTTCTGCCGCATGGGGGCTAGAGGACACCCCTTAAGTAGGCAGGAACCGCATACAAAAAAGATTTAAACAACAAAAGTATGCGCGAGTAAATATTTAATTGGCATTAATCACAATTACAACCGCGACACATCCAAACGGACGAAAAATACATAGAAAAAATAATGTGCTACAATAAACTGGAGTGATCAGGTCCACCTAGCTACATATAACATTTTTTCAATAACGTCGCATGCCAAGTGCGTTTCACAGGTTTTCCATCTAATGTCTCGAGATGGTACGCCCCGGTATTGTTTGCCTTCGCTACCCTGTATGGACCTTCCCAACGGGGGCCCAGTTTCCCAGTATCCTCCGCATGACTTGCGTCGTTCTGACGCCAAACCAAGTCACCGCACTTGTAAGAGCGCGAACGCACACGCTGATTATAGTACTTTGCAATCTTTTGCTTGTTATTTGCTTCGTTGACAGCCGCAGAGAGTCTGCGCTCTTCCAGCAAATTAAGATTTTCCCGCAAAGCTTCAGAGTTATTTTGCTCATCAAAATTTTGTATGCGGAACGTTGGTACCCCAATTTCTGAGGGTACAACAGCTTCTGATCCATAGACCAAACTGAACGGGGTCTCACCAGTGCTTGCTTTGGGTGTTGTTCTATGCGCCCATAAAACCTTCGGTAGTTCATCCACCCAACCAACGTGACCATGACCCAACCTAGCTTTGATTCTAGCTACTATATCCCGGTTGGTGACTTCGCACTGGCCATTCGCCTGCGGATGCGCAACAGATGTAAAAGTTTGCTTAATTCTAAGCTCCGCGCACCAGCTGCGAAAAGGGTCACCCGCGAACTGCGTACCGTTATCGCTAACAATTTCGTTTGGTATACCAAATCGACAGACGATGTCTTCCCATACAAAATTTCGCACCCTTTTTCCTGAGATTGCTGCCAGCGGTCTCGCTTCGACCCACTTTGTGAAATAGTCGATTGCAACAATCAAGAATTTGATGTTTCCTCGGCCTTTTGGGAATGGTACGACTATGTCGATATTTGCAGAATGGCCACGGTGAGGAGACTGGTATTATTGGATGCGCAGGTGCTCTGCTAATAGGTGCATGTATTTGGCATGATTCACATTGCTTAACTATGCGCGCAGTATCCGCGTACATGGTGGGCCAATAATATCCTAGCCGCATTATTTTTGACACAATGGACCTGTGCCCCGAATGGAGTGCGCATGCACCTTCATGCACCTCGCGTACAACTTCCTCTGCCTCTTTCGGGCCAATGCACCTTAACGCGGACTTTCTTTGCATCAGCGGAATCCGCAGGAGATGTGCCATCCCGCAGAAAAGCCACAATGGGCGTCATCCATGTTGAGTTTGATTCCTCAACTGGTGCCACTAAAGGCATCATAACAATGAATTTCGCATTGAGTTCTTCTATTAGAACTTTCTTTCCCATATGATCAAAAGCCAAGGCAGCCAGTTTGCTTAGCGCATCCGCCTTCTTATTTTGCCCACGCATTACGTGGGAGATTTGAAAAGCTTCAAATTGGTCAGCGAGGTTGTGAACAAGCAATAGATATTGCTGCATGGCTATGTTATGCGCTTCGAAATCTCCGCTGACCAGACTGCATACTGGCTTTGAATCCACATATGCGTGCAAAATTTTAACATTTAACCTATGCGCAATGCGCATACCTGCTAACAAAGCCTCATACTCTGCTTCGTTGTTCGTAACAGCAAAATTAAACTGCAGTGCGTATGTATGCTCTTCGCCATCTGGGCCTGTTAAAATTATACCCGCACCTGCACCAGATGCGCTGCACGCACCATCGGTGTACAATTCCCATGGTGACAATGTTGGTGCAGGTGGATCCTGATGTTCTGCTGACGCCTCGGCATCCGCAGGTAATTCTGCTAGGTAATCTGCAAGTATTTGACCCTTAACCGCACTGCGCGAAGAGAAATTTATTTCATGTTCACCTAATTCAACTGCCCACTTAGCCATTCGGCCAGAAATCTCAGGCTTGTATAACACCTGAAAGAAAAATGATTGCGTTAGTCAATGCGGTAACCCCGGTCAGCGTTTACCAACCTGTTTGATTGGTTGATCAGTTAGAACCACGATTGGATGTGCTTGAAAATATCGGCGCAAACGCCGCGCCGTATGGACCAGCGCATATACAAGCTTTTCTATCGGTGAGTAGTTTACTTCGCTTGATGTCAGCGTCTTGCTTACGAAGTAGACCGGCATTTGCGTCTGAGAAAAACCTCAGTCGTTAAGTTTCTGCGATATAAATAAAGCATGTAAATTAATGGATTACCTTTCCGCGATCCGCGATGAGGACTGAGCTGACAGCTTCCTTCGATGCTGCGCTGTACAGTGTTAGCGTTTCTCCTGATACTGGCGCAGTAAGTGTTGGTAATTCTGCAAGCACCTTTTTCATCTCCTGAAAGGCTGATTCTGCTTCCTGAGTCCATACGAAGTCTTTTTTCTTCAAACAATTTTTCAAAGTATTGAAGAATGGTAACTGTCGTTCTGCGGCTTTCGACAGAAACCGCGTGATAGCCGCAAGCTTCCCCGTTAGACTCTGCACATCTTTCTTTGTCTTCGGAGATGGCAAATTATCAATGGCTTCAATCTTTTTGGGATTGGCCTTGATACCCCGCGCTGTCACCACATGACCTAAAAACTTGCCTTCCTCTTCCCCAAAACTGCATTTAAGCGGGTTAAGCTTCATGTTGATCGTGCGCAGAGATGCAAACTTTTCTAGGATGTCCGTGAGTATGTCTTCTTCGGTGTTACTTTTAATTACCAAGTCGTCGACGTACGCTTCAAGATTTCTACCGATTTGGTGCTTGAATGCTGCGTCAATTACACGCTGATAGGTCGCGCCCGCATTCTTTAAACCGAAAGGCATCTTCGTGTAACAATAAATACCCTGCGGCGTATGAAAAGCAGTCTTGTCCTCATCTTCCGCAGCCATTAAGATTTGGTGATAACCCTTGTATGCGTCCAGAAAACACTTGTACCTAAATCCCGATAGTGATTCTACCTTCCAGTCTATCTCCGGGAGAGGGTAATTGTCCTTGGGACATGCCTTATTAATATCTTTGAAATCAACGCACATCCTCCAGTTACCGTCAGCCTTTTTTACCAATACAGGATTTGCAACCCATGTCTGATAACGCACTTCCCGCAGAATGCTTGCTTTGACAAGGTTGTCCACCTCTGCGCACAACCAATCACTGCGGTCTAGAGCCATATGCCGCCTCTTTTGCCTAACGGATGGATTAACATTTAACTTATGTTCCGCAATATCACGCGGAACCCCAGTCATGTCTGACTCACGCCACGCGAAAACATCTGCGTTTGCGGGCAAAATTCCATGCAATTTGGCCTTTGTTTCGGCTGACAAGCCTGCGCCGATTTTAATTCGCTTATCCGGATGCAAGCGATTTGCTATGACTGCACAATTTGCCAGTTGCTCTCCCACGCTAGGAGTGCTTATAGGCGCAACTGAGCCACACAACTCGGTTGTTTGATGTGACGCAACCGTGGCAACGCCTCCTACTGTGGGAAACTTGATCAAACCATGAACTACCGATGGTATGATGTTAAAACGCCGTATGAATTTTCTCCCTAGCAGTGCGTTATATCGTGAAGTTGAACGAACCACATAAAAATCGACCAATTCATGCCTGATCATCTGCGGGTTCCTGTCATCCGCAAGCTCTACCATTAATTCTATTCGGCCTAGCGGCCACGAGTTTTCTCCGGAAAACCCTGATAGCCTAATATCAGGCTGGCGTAACTGCGCTTTGACTTCTGCCGGAAGGAAACGATAACAATGCTCATACATAATATCGACACCGCTGCCAGTGTCAACATGCATGCGCTTAACCTGGATTCCGCAATCAGGGATGCGACACTTGATGATAATGGGCTCATTAATAGAATCAATTGACATTACAGGAGGGAAAGTGATTGGGAGAAGCTCCCAATCTTGGTGATCATTGTACTTTCTCCGCTGGCTGATTTTCTCTACGTCAACCATGTTAATGGTTAAGTCGGCATCTTTCGCTTTGTCCACTTTCTGCCATGCGAAAGTTTTAGACTTCGAACCCCCTTCTGCGGCCTTTCCCTTATCCTTTTTAGGTGGTTTTAGATGATCCAATTTGCCCGCGCGAAGCGCCTCCAGAACCCGTTCCATCAAGTTTTTACACCAATTGGTGTCGTGACCATAATCATCATGAAATTCACAATACTTTGTTTTGTCCCGCTTGCCAAATTCTGTAAGCGGAGTTGGAACCGCGAAGGTCGCGCATACTGGCTCCGTTGCCAAAATTTCCTTGGGCGTTTTGGACAAACTTTTGAGCAGCGCATAGTTCTGATTATTGATGTCGCGCTGATTATTGTTTCGATAATTGCCACTTGATTTCCCTTTATCATTCCTGATAGGACCACCGCTAGGATACCTTCCGCGAGAGTTGTTACCACGATTTTGATCGCGCGAACGATCATCATCGTCCTTCCTCTCGTTGCGTGAGCTAGCCGTTGGGATGTCATTATCTTCGCCACTCCGCATATAGTCGTGGCATTCATTAAGCGCCTCAACATAATTTGTTGAGACTGTATGGCGCAGACGCCTTACCAGTGTTGGATGACGTTCTGAGTTTATACCATGTATGAGTCCGGAAATCTGTTGCTCTGGTTTGAGATCTGGTATACGCAGGCACTCATTAGTATACCTTGTGAGAAATTCGACCAAAGATTCCTTGGACTTCTGCATGATGTCATGGCATTCAATGTGAGTGCGCTTGCGTGGTCTCTAATTCTGATATTGCAGCAAAAACTTTGTCCGCAGATCCATAAACCCGTCAATACTACCCGCCGGCAACTTATTAAACCACTCACGAGCAATACCCTGTAGTGTCATAGGAAATATCTGACACGCAACCGGATCCACCCAGCCTTGAGTGCGCATTGCGCCTTCGAAACGCTGTAAAAAATCATCTGGATCGGTCAGGCCATTGTAAGTACCCAACGTGCTAGGTATCTTTGGTGCTGATGGAAACGGGTATGCGAATATATGCGGAGGAAACTTGTCAAAGGTAGTCGGTAGCTCGAAGGGTGGTTTAACAGGATCCCCTTTCAAGTTTGCAAAGAAACGCTTCATCATGTCCTGAACAAAGTCAGGTTGTGAAAATAAGTGAACCATATCAGGAGGTGCAGCCTGCATGAATTGACTTGCAAGATTTTCCTGCCCTTGAACATTTTGCCAAGGTTGACCCTGCGTCTGCGGATATAACCAATGCTGTTGCGTTGGAAAAGAGGGATAACTTGAAGACGCAGAGTACACAGGTGGCTGTAAAGGAAGCGAAACCTGTGGCGCAGATATCTGCGAAACTTGAGGATACACACTTAAAAGCCCAACTGTATGCGCTGTGTTTTGCTGCTGCGCTGTTATCGGCGCCCAATGAGAGTTTGTATCTGGGATGACACCAAATCCCCAACTATTAAGTAACGCCTGCACATTCGCAGGAGTTAAAAATTGTGAAACTGGGCGCGGTGGTTGCCAAGGTTGCAACGGTGTAAATGACGAATTCTGCTGAATGCTCTGCGTATGCAGAGGTATTGAAATAGTGGTACTGTAAATAGGTACCTGGCCGCAGCAAACCACATGCGGCCCCGTTGTTCCACCGCTAGTGCCTGCAAAGATGACCCTTGGATCCACTGACGAAAAGTCCAGCCGCGTGGTTGTGACTGGTGAGTTTGCTCTTGGCGGTGTAACCCCGTCTGAATATATCGGCTTGTACCTCTGAAAGGGTTCGCCGGATATAGGTGGAGGGTACATCGTGTACCCCGCCTGAATAGCGGCCCCCGTAGTCATAACCGGTGTCTGTTGACTACCAGACGGTGCGTTATGAACATCTGTTTGGGTATGTTCCAATGATTCCTCGGAAGTCATGATACTGTTAAAGAAAAAATTCAAAAATTTTGTAAATAACGAGTCATACAATTAAAAACCTTAAAAAGAAAAAGCAATTAAACAGTCTTGAATTAATTCGACTCTCAATGAAAGCACCACTTGATCATGCATATTTTAACCGTGAGGTTTAATATGCCTGCTCAATACATAAGGAGGGGTTTAAGGATCTTAGAACATGGCTCTCCGGTCCGACTACCGTGAATAACCCTGGCCGACATGATGATGTCGGCGGGGTGGCCAAGTGATTAAGTCCACCTCTGATAACGGTCGTCGATCAAGAGGCCCCAAATAAGGTCGTAGGTACTTGCTTACGAAAGACTAACCTGTTAACCTTGAAGAGATGCTGAATGATGCTGTTTTGCGTAATGTATCTCGTGTGCGATAGTTACGTAATATGCCGTGTCTGGTAAATGATGATTAGGGTTGTATTTATAGGCAAACCTTAATTCTAGAACCGTCCCAGATCACGTTAATCTCTTCCATAACTGACTCCCCCGAATCACGGATATAATTATGGAAAAGATATTTACTTGACAGCTAAGCAACCGCCGTACCGGGAACAAAGGAATCAGATACAATCCGCATACCGCATACCGCACACAAGCACACGCATACGCACACTATTAAGCGCCCGCATGCATATGAGGTGCGCATGCGGGTTGCGGTATCATTATTGACGAATTTTAAAAGTTCTTTTAAGTTTAAGAACCCGTGGTGTTGACAAATTTTAAAAGTGATTTTATGCGATGTTAGTAACTTAATGTCTACAATTTTTATTTTTCACCATTTATAGCTTTTTAATATATAAATTATATACAACGTAATATTTAGAGTACAATGAAATTTATCATGGAATGTAACATTAGTAAAATAGAAGTTATATTATTTTAGAATTATTATATACAATATTTTTTTGAATAAAAGTGTAATCCGCGAGTTTAATTTTAGAAACGTTGTTAGTCATTTCAGTAAAAATAATTTTATTCGGGAGAGTCGTCATGTATAATTAATATTATACTACGTAATAGTTATATTTGTGTGTTCATATATATTTTAAGGACATAAACTGTAAATTCAAATCGCTTCTATATTTATTGCTAAAAATAAATGCTCTGTTGTGTTTACAACGAAGCTCCATTTCGGATACAATTTATTGCATTTTGTTCGTAAAATTATTTCGAGTTGAACGATGATGGCGGTAGAACTTCATTCGTAGCGAAAAGAAAGATAAATTCGTTATAAAATTTTGATGAGTAATATTTATATATATTAATTACGGATATAGTTATTATAATTAGTATATATACTACTTAATGATATCGTACATATATGAAACCCAAAATAACAAATGAATGAGATCATGTAATAAAATAAAATATTCTAAAGCACTATTCTATTCGTTCACCCTCAGCAAATTTATCAAACTTTAAATTCTACGGACTAAAGATTTGATGCTATATGTACAAGTCCTAAAAGTAATATTGGAATAAATTATATATGCGTACGGTATATATCTTTTTATATATGCGTACGGTACAGATTTAATTATTATAAAGGGATAATTAGCTAGTTGCCATATTTTATTAATAATAAATAAATTTATAGATAAGTTTTAATTAATTTAGAATCTCCTTAAATATAGTGTATAGGATAATTACTATAAATTATAAGTTAACCACAAGCCGTCACATAAGCAAATATAACCAGAATTAATAATAGACTGACACGTAGGATTATTGGCAAATAAAAAAAACTTATATATTATAATAATGTACAGATGTATAGATGTATAGATGATTTGAATATTTAAAATAATATTAATTTATTCAGCCAAACAAAAAAACTTATATATTAATAAAAAAAAACTACTATATGTTATAATTCAGTAGGCTTATAACTACCTTTAATGGTTATAAGAACAAAGAGAGAAAAAGAGAGAAGAAATATTGATATTGATATTTCAAGAGAAATGGTGCACCTTAAATGGTTACCATACATGTCTATTTATAGTATAAAATATTACTATGCAAGAAATATAATAATAATAAAATTAACATCCAATCTAGATATTTTATAACACAATCTAGATATTTTATAACACTCCCCCTTGGATGACAATTTTATTAGAGAATAACTAGTACTGCCTCGTTAAAAACCTTGCTAAAGAAAACTCATTGGGATAAAACTTTAGCTAAGGGAAAAAGAGTGCAGCATAAAGTTGACTCCCCCTCAAGTAGGCAACGCCTGAGTTGTTACATCTTCTGAACATGCCTCATGCCAATATTATGAACGTGTGTTCTGAAAATAGCAGTTAGCAGTGCTTTGGTATAAAGATCAGCAGAGTTGTTGATTGAACGTATCTCATTTTAATCTGGTTGTCTTTTACGATATCTTGAGTATATGAGAAAAATCTGAGGTTTTCATCTGAAACTGTATCATCTAAATCTTTTATGTACAAGTTTGGCCCTCGTGATTTGTCTACAGTCTCCTTCATGGTTTGTTCAAACCGTTGTTTCAGTTCCTATTCCCTTTCAGTCTTTTTCTGAGCCTTACCAATATACCATTCTTTTCCATCAAACTTATGACCGTTAAGACCGTTTATAGCTTTAGCGCCTCGTCAGCATTTATGTTTTGTTCTGTCATTTTTTATACTCTTCTTTCATTTGTATTATGTAAGCTGTATTATCTTCATAGATAGTTGTTACGCTTTTACAGCGTTCTAGTCCACAAGAATCAATAATGATTTGTATCATTGATCTTAACTAAAATCATTCCCGAGTAGCTTCATGTAATGCAATCACTTCGGCATGATTTGATGATGTTGCAACAAGTGTTTGTTTTGAGAACGTCATGATATTGCGGTGCCTCCATTTAGGAATACATATCCAGTTTGAGATTTAGCTTTATGTAGATCGGATAAATAATCTGCATCTGTATAAACAAACAAATCTTGTTTCGAGTTGTTAGAATAAAATAATTATAAATCAGTAGTTCCCCGAAGGTATCAAACTATTTGTTTGATCCCATTCCAATGTCTTTTGGTAGGGGCTGAGCTGAACCTTGTCAACAAATTAACTGCAAAAAAAATGTCAGATCTTGTATAATCTATAAGATACATAAGAACCTCAATTGCACTAAAATATAGAACTTCCGATCTGTTAAAATTTTCATGATCTTCGCAGGAATGAAATAGATCAGTGTCAATATTGAGTGATCTAACAACAATGAGTTTGTCTTAAAAAAAATGTTTTAAAATCTTTTCGGTATAAGTTGTTTGATGTACAAGTAAACCATTAGGCATATGCTCAATTTGCAATCCAAGGTAATACTTGATTTTTTCAAGATCTTTCATTTCAAAATAATTCTTTAGAAGTTGAATGATTTCATAGATCTCTTTATTTGTTCATATGATGTTAAGAACATTGACATAAACAACTACGATCTCATATCCGAACATTGTTTTTATAAAACATACGTGCAAAATAAGTTTATATTTATACCCTTTTTTTTTATCAAGTAGTCATTTAATCGGTTATACCACATACGTCCCGTTTGTATAAACCCACTTAGAAATCTTTGTGATTTAATGGAATATATTCCCTTGGGTTTTACATTAGATGCTTATGATACCTTAACCCTTTAGGTATATTCATATATATCACTATTAAGTGATCCATACAGATAAGTAGTAACAACATTCATGAGATGCATTTAAATAACTACCAGGTTGATTAAGTATCTAATAAGTAATTGTATCCATTACAGGAGGATAATTTTTCCTCCTAATTCATTTCTGGTCTTTGTGGGAAATATTGAGTTACAAGTCTAGTTTTGCCTTGTAACTTCATTTGCACATTTCTTTTCGGATAAAAATTCATTTGTATCCCATACGTTTCACATCTTTAAAAGTGATAACGATTGATCCGAAAACTTTTCTTTTATCGAGCGATTCTAATTCAGCTCTTATTGCTCCTTTCCATTGAGCTCAATCATGTCCATTTTGTATATTCAATGATAGATTTTAGTTCCAGATCATCATCTTTATTCATGATGTCATTGTAACATTATATGAAAATATCTCATAGAGATTTTAGTTTCATTTCGGTTCCATAATATTGCATAATTTATCGCAATTTTAGTATTTACATTTATCAATATCCTCTGCAGAAGGAATATTGATTTGTGGTTCTTCTTGAACACTTTCTCTTACCTCATTATCAGCTGATTTTCTTTTTCGAGGATTTTTATCTTCGGAACCAATTGATCTTCCACGTTTGATGCGTGGCAAAGACTCAACAGTGACATTATTGCCAGCTTTTGGAATTTCAGTTCGAGCTGGAGCATTTATCGCTGGTATATATGATTTAGTCACTTTTTTATATCTGTAAATGCATAAAGTAATTAATTTGCAAGTTCTTGCATATGCATTATTTTTGAACTTTCGTTTCACATTCTTTTGTGCGAGTTCAATATACCTTAATTGATGTTCACATCATGAAGCATCATTTTATTTTTTATTTTTATTTCTTCCCCTAATCTAGGGAACAATATTTTATTAAAATGACAATCAGCAAAACGTGCTGTAAAAACATCACCCATCACGGGTTCAATATATCTTATGATTGAAGATGTTTTATATCCAAAATATATTATCATCTTTCTTTGAAGAACCATTTTATTGTGTTGTGGTGATACAATTGGAACATACACTGCACAACCAATGTTTTAAGGTAGAAAATATTTGGCTCTTGGCCAAAATCAAGTATTAAGTGAAAATATTTACGACTTCCACATGGTATAATGCGAATTAATGTCGCAGTATGTAAATTTACATGTCCACATATAAATATTGAGAGATTTGTACTCATTATCAATTGTCTAGTTATTAGCTGTAAGCGTTTATCTATTGATTCAGCTAAACCAATTTTGTGTATGCACATGAGCAACTGGATGTTCAACAACAATCCCTGTAGATATATAATGATCATTAAATGCTTGAGATGTTAACTCACCAGCATTATCAAGTCTCATCCTTTTAATGGTGTAATCAGAATAATGTGTTCTCAATTTAATAATTTGTGCAAGAAACTTTGCAAATGCCATATTACGGCTTGATAACATACAAATATGAGACCATCCGCTAGATGCGTCTATTAGAACCATGAAATATCAAAATGGTTCACATGATGGATGAATTGGTTCATATATCTTACCTTGAATTCTTTCAAGAAACATTTGTGATTCTTTTTCACAATATACTTTTCATTAATCACCATATGTGCTTTCCATTAATCACCATATGTTTTTTTTTTTTTATATATCACCATATGTGTTTTTTTTTTTATCATATATCCTTTTCACCATATACGCTTTTAATCATATGCGCTGTGTTTTTCACCATATGCGCTTTTAATCATATGCGATTTTCATCATATGCGTTGTGCTTTTCATCATATTCGCTTTTTATCATATGCGCTTATCATATGCGATGCGCTTTTTATCATATGCGCTTTTTTATGTGAATAGTAAATTAATTAATTTCGTTTTACTATTCATATGAATTAATTTAGATTTACTATTTTGTTAATTGAGTAATATATATATACATCATATACTTGTGACTCCGAAGGCTCAAATGAATTTGACCATATAGTTATACGTTGTACCTTGCACATTAATTTTCAGTAGAAGCTTTAGATGCATATTATTTTCAGTAGAAGCTTTAGATGCACTTTTTTTTTTAATCACCAAATACCACAAACACTTTGTTTGCGTTTGTTCATAGTCATCAATGAAAACCATTTTCTTTAATTTTATTTTATACAATAAAATTAACGCATCATTATTCTTTTCAAAAACAATAATCTATTGTTATTGTTCACTTGTGCCATGTTTAACAACAAAAGTCAACAACCTCTGTCTTGTTTGTTGTGGCAACAAAAAACAACCTTTGCTTTTGTTACCGAGAATCCAAGACCAAAAAAACAATTAATTTTTAATTAATCTTTTATCAAAACCATAAATGATTTTATTGATCTACGTTGATATGGCCATAAAGAATTGACGGCTGACCTACTTTTGTAAGTGTATTTCGGCTATCATCCCGAAAACGCACAACGACCCTTTTTTTTTTTATGAACTATTTGTTTCATATCTAGCTCAGGCAATTATTGTGAACATTTGGTCCCTATAAGAGCATTTATTTTTTAGACTTTTAGTTGATTTGTACTTGTCACAATTAGGGATAGCACCCGCGGGTCGTGGATGCGGATCCATTGGATCCATCACCCGTACCCGCAGATTTTTTTTAAGAGACATCCAATTGAACCCTTGTTCGTTGAAACAATTTGACTATATTTTTACTTCCCATTATTAAACGGGCCATTTTGATGCACACTCTTAAAAAAATAATTTGTTTTTTAAGTTTTATTATTCAACCTCCTTTTTTCAACGGTCACGTTTTTAACAAAACATTTGACAAGTTTGGAAAAAAGTTTTTTATTGATTATCATCAAAAGTTTTCTATTGTCACTCTACTGGATGGAATTATGGCATATAACCAAAATTGCAACCCAACACTACATAAGAACAAAAAGGTTGTTTTTAATTAACATATGTATATGTGTTAAACTCGGAATAATAATAACTTATTTTAGAAAATTAACATAAGACATGTTGAAATATTTTTGTCACATTTAGCTCATCAAGTCTAATACTTATCATTGATAGATTTTATCACGTCTAGGAGATGTTTACTTTTTTCTTGTATTAAGTCCTACTTTCATTTACCTTTGTTTGGAAAAAAGTTTTTTTTACTTTGCTTTCCCCCTTTCTGTAAAACTCATTTAAACACTTTCTTTGTTTTTTTTTTTTAAAAAAAACTTCCTTTTTTTTTTACGTTACCCGTAAATTATAAATATATAAAAAAAACTTTTTGTTTAAATTTTTTTTTCTAGTTTTTAAAAGGCCACTTGACCAATTTTTTAATTCTTTCACAACACCTGATATCGTGATCGTGACCTTTCACCAAAGCAAGAGATATTCTTGATAAACTAAACACGGACTCGTGTTTGAAATTGTCGGCCACAAAAAAAATTCATTTGATAAAAGTATATATTTTTTTTTTTAGTTATAGAAGGAGACCACTTCATTTTCAATACTTCATTTTTGACAAAAAAACTATTCCATTTTACCATCCCCTTTTTTTTCTTACTTTAACTTTTAAGATATACTTTTAATAAAAATACAAACTACTTTTTCTTATTTTAACTTTTAAGATTTACTTTTAATAAAATACAAACTACTTTTTGTATTTTAACTTTTAAGATTTACTTTAATAAAAGTACAAACAACTTTTTCTTATTTTAACTTTTAAGATTTACTTTTAATAAAAATACAAACTACTTTTTGTATTTTAACTTTTAAGATTTACTTTTAATAAAAGTACAAACTACTTTTTCTTATTTTAACTTTTAAGATTTACTTTTAATAAAAATACAAACTATTTTTTTATTTTAACTTTTAAAATTATAAATTTAAGAATAAACATTAGTATGCATGAAATAAATAATGATTAATTGCATAAGTAATCATAAATGTTAGATAACATATAAAGACCCCGTCGTATTCGTATTGATCGGAATTAATCTCGACCCATGGTACCGTGTTGTCAAATGACGTGTTGCGTACATAAAGTACCGTGTTGTCAAATGACGTGTTGCGTACAATCATGAGGTCTTATTAACATAAATATAAATGTTAGTGAAGTTAATAAGAGTTAGATTACAGAAAATATAATTCAGGTGGTATAACCGACCATATATAACTTAAATAACATAAATATAAATGTTAGTGAAGTTAGTAAAAGTTAGATTACAGAAATATAATTCAGGTGGTATAACCGACCATATATAACTTAAATAACATAAATATAAATGTTAGTGAAGTTAGTAAAAGTTAGATTACAGAAATATAATTCAGGTGGTATAACCGACCATATATAACTTAAATAACATAAATATAAATGTTAGTAGTCCAAAATTTGATATATTCGAGTCTGAAAATTATTAATAATTTCATACCTTGATTAGTGATTCGTGATCGTTTGAGATATCTTTTAATTACACTAAGCTTTTCGTGCTGATAACGTGTTATAATTCAGTAGGCTTATAACTACCTTTAATGGTTATAAGAACAAAGAGAGAAAAAGAGAGAAGAAGGAGAGAAGAAATATTGATATTGATATTTCAAGAGAAATGGTGCACCTTAAATGGTTACCATACATGTCTATTTATAGTATAAAATATTACTATGCAAGAAATATAATAATAATAAAATTAACATCCAATCTAGATATTTTATAACAGAATCTAGATATTTTATAACACTATATATAAAGTAAGTCAGAGATGATAACTCCACCTAAACAAATACAATCTAAACGAGATACAACCAAGCTACAAAAGCAACCAACAATCTACCACGTAACAAAACTACACTTAATTCACACTTAATTCAATTGACTTAATAGTTGTCTCATTTTTAATCACGCAATTAAGTCGACTACTCAATCATCTCAAATGAAAACTTCATATTCACCCACTTTAAGTTCTAAATTTCAACATCCCTTATTACAAGGGTTACTTTTCACTTTAAAAGCCAAAATTTATAATTTGGCGTGCTAAAATGTTTCCTAGATCTTCACATTCCATGTTTTCTTTTTAACTTTGAAAATTTAGTTATTCTTCTATTGCCAAACACAGTATACAATAACAATATGACCAATCTATATATAATACTTCATATTTGTCTTCGAAAAGGATACATATCAAGACCAAAAACAATGGTAGTCGGCTCATAGCTCAGCCCTCTAAACAACATTTTAACTTTCAGATCAACTCGAACTTTTCCTAAATACTCACATTGAAAAATGGATGGATAACTTAATCTACACAGTGATCACATTTAGAGGTAACGCACACACCCCAACACGTTTTTTTACAAGAATATATACATAATACGTTAATACTTGTCTTGAACCTATGACCTAAAGGTCATAGGGATGTCTCCATACCGTCAAAACTTAAACAACGTTTACCAAGTGAACAGTATATGTATGTATATGTGTGTGTGTATATATATATATATATATATATATATATATATATATATATAATGATAATGAAGATTTTTTTTTAGAACGGCAGTTTTAGTATCGAATCCTCTCATTTGCTACTCATATGCCCATTAGGAAGAAACTCTTCGCATCCATTGCGCAAAGCGTACCTGAAATGCTTTAGGTTAACTGTTTGGCCCCCCATTTTTCAAGGATGCTGGCGCAGAATCAACTGATGCTTTTTACCACTTAGTTCAATGGTATGATAGTAAATATTTTGAATTTTTAAAACAAGAAAATGATAAACAAACATTCCATATATAAACTAATTATATATTTATAATTAAATATTGGTATGAATAATACTAATAGTAAAATTATATAAGAAAAATCGATATTAAAAAAGAATATTTATGTTTTACAATTAATTTAATGTAGTTTTAAAAATCAAATATGATATGCTTAAACAGCCCAAAGCTATTCTCCTTTCAAATAATATTAAAATTAAAATTAAATTAAATTTTTTGTTAAATAAATATTAAATTTAATTAAATAATGATTACTTTAATAATTAAACTTAAATTATGAAATACTGGGCTGTATTATATCATATGATGAATGATGAAACAGATTCGCAATTGCAAATTGCAAATAGTGTAATGAAGTAACAATATTATTCCTACCACATTCGCCCAAAACTCAATTCAAATCGCAATTGTTCAATTCTTACTACTTAGATCAACCTAACATCATCGATCTGATTCGATCGATCGATCGAAATCAATGGCGATGGCTCGGATAAGCTCTGGCCTCGCATATCCTGATCGATTCTACGCAGCTGCTACTTACACCGGATTCGGTGGTGATTTCCCATATTCATCTGCTGTCATTTCCAAATTTTTAAGACATCTTTGATGATGTCATTATTTTATATTAAATTTAATTAAAAAAATAATATGAAATCTTTTATAAAAGGAAATACTAATCATTAACATAACATCAACACATTTACAAATTTTAAAGCATATTATACAACCTTTATATAATAGTTGTATTTTAATTTTCTAAACAAATTTCAAAAAACATTTATTATTACTAATAATTATTATTAAAACTATAAATACTCAACTTTGAGCAAACTTTATTATTACGGAGTACTATTTATTTTTATCATAATAATTATAATTATTATATTATTAATATTAAAATATGAATTCTCTTTACAATATTAATTACGTTACATATGTATGCGAAAATACATGTCTCTATATATTTGTAAAAACAACGACAAGTTTCTTAGTCGAACGGGTCATTAAAATAAATGACTTTAGCATTTACATTCTGTTAATACCTAAAACATGTCATTAAATTGTTCCGTTTAAACAAACCCGTGATTTCACGGGTCATTTCACTAGTTAATAATGATTTGAATATTTAAGATAATATTAATTTTTTCGGCCAAATAAGAAAACTTATATATGAATAAAAAAAAAGTACTAGATAAAAGTAAGTCAAAAATGATAACTCCGCCTAAACAAATACAATCCAAACCAAATACATCCAAGCTACAAAAAGCAACCAACAATCTGTGACGCCCCGTACAAAACCATCGTGTGCGATTCGTCAACAACAGGATCTTCACACGATCAAACACTATATGCTGTTTGAAAACCAGTTTGCATTCATAAAAAGATAGCGTTTTACAAAAGGTAACGTGCATCCTACGAATAGGAGCATAAACATAAGTATTTGACCCTAAGGTCGTTACAAAGCCATTGTTTGAAATTAACATAAACTACCAATGCAAAAGAAAAGTTCCATGAATGAAACATCTCTAGTAATGCAGCGGATAACTAATACAGCAGGTCCTTAACAGCAAGACAGCAAATCTAACAGCGGAAGCAAGAAACCTCTAGGCACCTGAGAAATACACGCTTAAAAAGTCAACACGAATGTTGGTGAGCTATAGTATAAGTTGTAACAGTAACGTAAGGTAGGCCACGAGATTTCAGTGTAACAAAACAGTATGAAAAGTATATGTATAACCGTGGGCACCCGGTAATTAGACTTAACGTTTATAACCCCCTGAAAGTACACCTGGCGAGTGCGTATGTTCGCGAAGTATTAAACACCCGTTAAATGCTAGCGCGACTAGCCCGAGTGGGGATGTCAAACTCTATGGATCCATATCTAAGATTCGCGTTCACCGGTTCAAAAACCAATGACTAAACGTTACCGTGCTAAGGGGAAAGTTTATGCCGTTGTATAACCCACACACATATAAAGTTTAAGTACTCGTGCCTAGTATGTAAAACGTAAAAAGCGCATGTATTCTCAGTCCCAAAATAGTTAAAGTAAAAAGGGATGCTATAACTCACAGTGATAAAAGCGGTATAGTCGGTAATGAAAGTACGCAAGTAGTAAGTGAAAGGTCGTCAACCTAAATCAAGGGTTACTAGGTCAGTAGGTTATCTTTATAAATTCTAATAGTGCATAAAATAAGTTTAAGTGTCATCATCATCATCATTCATCATCATAAAAGCTAAGTAAGTTCGACAAGAATAGAGATCGAAACAATAGGCTGATTTCGGTCAGCTGCTACGACCTCTACGTAAATCGAAAAGATGCATAGTCAGTGACTATGGCTCCGTATGTGAGTCCCCTAACCGCTGACCAATTTTCAGAACCTAAATCGTCTTCGTTTGACCGTGGTGACGGTTTAAGTGCGAGTAGGTCAGAAATTTCAGCACAACGTTAATAGGGTGTAGTGACTCTCGGAGGCCCATAAATCCTAAACCGTAACTCAGATTAAGACGAGGCCTAAACGGATAATCATCTAATCGAATCGAACTAACTGAAAATCAACTTTCCAGTAGCCTAGGTTATAGTGACCCGAACTTTTCCATGTTTATATATATTAATTGAGATTGATATTTACATGATTAAATGTTTCCAACATGTTAAGCAATCAAACTTGTTAAGACTTGATTAATTGAAATATGTTTCATATAGACAATTGACCACCCAAGTTGACCGGTGATTCACGAACGTTAAAACTTGTAAAAACTATATGATGACATATATATGGATATATATATATAGTTAACATGATACTATGATAAGTAAACATATCATTAAGTATATTAACAATGAACTACATATGTAAAAACAAGACTACTAACTTAATGATTTTTAAACGAGACATATATGTAACGATTATCGTTGTAAAGACATTTAATGTATATATATCATATTAAGAGATATTTGATGATGTAGCGTGAGGGTACGAAATAGTGTTTATTTTTAATACAAAATTCGACGAAATTTTACACAAGTTTTATTTATTTATCGAGTGGATATACTTTAAACCTTGCTACAACACTTATAGGCAGTGTACCTAGTCGCGGAGTAGTATAGTTTTCAGTAAGTCCGGTTCGTTCCACAGGGAGCTCGTGAAGTTTAACGCTATATTTTTACACACAATATTTGTAAAAATGCAAAAATATATATATGTACTAGTATTATAATTATTATAAAAGGGGGTTTTACCGTTTAATGACCGGTTTGTCGATTTTAACTAAAGCGTAAATATAAATGACGGAGATTAAAGTGCATAAAATAAATTGCGATAAAGTAAATGACAGAAAATAAAATGACAGAAAATAAAATAGCGAGTAAATAAAAGTACGATGAAATAAACAATAAAACAATTATGCTTATTTAAACTTCCGTAACCATGATGGTTGACGTGTTGATTTTAGTTTTATGCCCATGGGTTAATTGTCCTTTGTCCTGGATTATTTAATATGTCCGTCTGGTTTTTGTCCATAACAGTCCATCAGTCATAAATATAAAGTGCGAGTGTCCTCATCAAATTATTCTTATACCCGAAGTTAAATATTCCAACTAATTGGGGATTCGAATTGTAACAAGGTTTTAATACTTTGTTTAATGAATACACCAGGATATCGACTGCGTGTAAACCAAGGTTTTACTACTTTGTTAACAATTACACCAATTACCCTTGAATGTAATTTCACCCCTGTTTTAATTATTCTAGTGGCTATTAATCCATTCCCGTGTCCGGTTAAATGAACGATTATTCGTACATATAAATACCCCGCCCATCGTGTCCGATCGAGTGTATATGGTAATTTATAGGGACGCCCAATTGTAAATCTTTATATTAACATTAACAAACTTTCATTTAGTTAAACAAATATAAAGCCCATTAATAGCCCATAGTCTAATTTCCACAAGTGTCGTTCTTTTGTCCAAACCCCAATTATGGTACAAAGCCCAATTACCCAATTTTAGTAATTAGCCCAACATCATGATTACTTCGTTTTAAATAAGCATAATAATAACTTAGCTACGAGACATTAATGTAAAAAGGTTGAACATAACTTACAATGATTAAAAATAGCGTAGCGTTACACGGGCAGAGTTCTGACTTAAAACCCGTAATTTATTTCTACCATAACTAAATTAAAATTATTATTAAAATTAAAATTAAAATTAATATATATAAATACGTTACAGAGATAGATAGATATATTGAATATGGGATTGAAAAGGTGTCGTCCAATTGATCGAATGCAATGCCTTTTTATAGGCGAATTATGAATTTGAATTTTCACTTACGACCCCTGAACTATGCTCAATTAACAACTTTTTATTATTTAATATTATTCTTAATATGAATTATTTAAATATTATATTTTATTCTTGTGCATAGTTGACTTGTAATTTTTACACCGTTGCGTCGAGCGTTGAGAGTTGACTCATGTCCCGGTTCCGGATTTTCGAACGTCCTTTCGTACAATTTTATATCGTGTACTTTGCGTTTTGTAACTTGTACTCTTATCATTTTTAGACGTTCCTCATCAATAAATTGAACCTTTTTGATTGTATATTGTACTTTTTAGCTTTTTGGACCTTTTTGTCTTCAAATCGTCGTTTTCGCCTTTTGTCTTCGCACTTATTTAAAATAAACGAATATTACTTGAAAATGGAACAATTGCAACTAAAATCTTGTCTTTCTTGAGGGATAATGCTATGAAATATATGTTCCTTTTTAACCTTATCAATATCCCCACACTTGAGCGTTGCTTGTCCTCAAGCAATACAGTCTTGAAATATAATACATCACACGAATCACTTCTTTATTCTTCACACTTTGTACATCAGTGATTATGATAGAGCGGTATAAACAATGATAGTGACGATATGGTTCAAAGGTGGGTGTGTCATCCACAGTTGCCTCGGGTTTAGGTCAACGACACTTGCAATCAAATAGCCGATTTACTTTCGGTTTCCAAAGCAAAGTGCACATTTGAAAGGCGGTTTACAGTCCCACATGACTATGAAAATTTAGATCCTTAAGGGAATTGGATCTTTATGAAAACATTTGATCTTTTGAAAATTCAAGCTAGATTTTACCCTAGACAAGTTTTCTGATTTGACCCCCCATCGGTGTTGCAAAATATATTTGTGGATCAATATTTTGGCTAAAAACTTTTAGGTTCGTGTAATCCACTGCTATCCCGGTATCGGAAAGCACACATCCAGTTTACTTGTTCCGTATATTACCTTTCGGTAAACTACCGTCCGGTTGTAAAGGAAAGCGATGAACAAGAAACTGTTAAGGCAATGTCCCGTGACATGCAGATGATTATGGTCTTTTAACGTGTCGGATGCTAGAACTATCCTTGGTAGGAGCGATAGTAAAGATCATCCTATGATTTTTCGGTCTGGCACAAGGTCCTGTCTCCGACCATGCTATGCAACCACCGTTCTTACGGTTGACACCCGATTTGGTTCAGGTGACCTAATGAATTCCAGGTGAATTTCTTAGGATTTTACGTTCAATGGTAATGAACGCATTGAAAATGGTTTTTCAGAAAACAAATCGGTTTGTATTTTTGATCAAAATATTTTCTCGTTCATGCTCGAGTTTAGATATCATCGAATTCCATGAGTTTGAATTCTCAATCTTTAAGGTCAATCTCTAGGATTGAGTATTATCAGTCTTAAAAGCTGATTTTTAATCTTTAAGGAGATTATCCTTTCTGGGGATCTGATTCATTAGTCTTATCAAGCTAATTTGCACGGTGCCCTCCCCATTTTACAAGACAGACCCTCTCATGGTTAGGATAAGTCTGACCACTTGGCGACCCTGTTTGATGCTGAGGTCCGTGGATTTCCTGCTGATTTTAGTGATGACTTTTCTAGGTTTTTCGTCAACCTACAGCTGGTCTGGACGACAACTTCATGACCTAAATCAAGAAGCGCGTGTCTTTTTCGGAAGACTTTACTTCCTTTTAATGATGGAATTGATTCATCGTGTAGATCCATCTTTCTTTCAAATGTATTACAGTAAACCGGGTAAAACTGATTAGTATCGTCCAAAGCAAAAGTACCTGCAATAATCTTGTACAAAAATATGTGATATATAGTTTTTAATTGAATAACTTGGTACATTCTCCCCACACTTAGTTTCTTTCTTTGCCTTTTTATTCTCCTTTATTCTAATTTAAATGAATTCAAGCGTTTTAAGTTGTTTCTCAATTTATGTCCTTTTCGAGGTAACGATAATTTTGGTATTAACACCTAGTTTTCATCGTTCATAAATATGTATAAACATGATTTTGAGTTCATTTAATTGAAAATTTTTCAAATTTTCACAAAATTTGGCAAATAAACTAAGTGCAAACCCGAGAGAATTTATAACCCTTCCCCACACTTGAGATCATGCAATGCCCTCATTTGCATGAAATCAGACTCTAATTATAAATTCATGATGGTGATTAGTGTAGAAAAGTTATTGGAAATACCGAGTTTGCAAACATGTTGTTTTATATCACATTTGATATTTTGCGTCTTGTCGTCAAAATTAGAAGCTTTTGTTGAACTTAATGACATTCTTTGAAAGTGCGCTGTTTTACCCTATTTTGTACATAACATAAAATACAAACATACATATACATATTTTTGAAGTTTGGTATATTACCCTACTTTCAAAAATTTATAATATTTAATATTTTTTTTTTTTTTTTTTGCATACTTTAAATCAATAAAATTAAAAATAATGATAACAAAATTTGTCGTCCCGCCCTCGGGTAAAGCAATTTCGGCTCAACGACCTAGTCTTCAACTCACGACGAATTTTAGAAATCAATTTTTTTTTAAACTTAATGAAATAAAGTAATTTTTTTTTTTAAATATCACACAAAACTTAAAAGCATATTAATTTCATATAAAACCTAAAAAAAACAAAAATTCAGAATGGGGGGAGAAAACTAGTTCTTTAGTGTCTGCTAGCGGAAAAGACCAATCGGATTCCATTCTCGGAACTACACGAGAACAGAACAACTAACTCTAGATAACATTTTCTTAGAACATTTGAATCTCCCCACACTTAGGTAGCTGTGGTGTCGAAATTGTGATTAACTTCATCGTCAATTTCTTTTGGTCCATAATCAACTTGCCTATCTGTGACTTTTTCTTTAAGCCAGTGCCCGGCTTCTTCCGTAATATCCCAAAATTCAACTAGTTTCGCCTTTTCTTTAGGCGACAGATTGGATACTAACCGGTTACATAACTTAAAGTTCCCCTTACTTCTAGCATCGATAGCCCGTTTAATAAGTTTCTTCATTGAACTATTAATAACGGGATCATTTAATTTCGTATCAACAACGGGGTTCTTTGTTATCATGTCATCATTAGGTGTTACTTCATTTTCCCCACACTTAGGCGTTTCATTATTGCTAAGTATTACCGTTGGAGTTGGTAAAACCACATGGTTCTTACCAATTGTTTTTACTGGTTCAACGGTTTTGGCTGGTGGAGATTTAGACTTTCGAATCATAAAGGTGATCGATTTGTCACCACTACTAAGTGTCATTCTTCCATTTCCTACATCAAATAACGCCCCGGTGGACGCTAAGAATGGTCGTCCTAAAATTAGAGGAATGTTTGAGTCCTCTTCTATGTCAATGACAATAAATTCGACTAGAAAGGTTAAATTGCCTACTTGAACGGGTAGATTGTCAGCAATTCCAACTGGGTGCTTAATGGTTTGATCAAAGAGTCGAACACTCATATCCGTTGGACTTAACTTACCTACACCTAATCTCTTATATAAGGAAAGAGGCATAACACTTACACTTGCACCTAAATCTGCTAGTGCATCATACATGACACAATCACTAAGTAGACAAGGAACAATAAATTCACCCGGATCACCTACCCTAGGTGGAGGTTTTGGTGGAACTGTCTTCACCGGGTTTATATTTACGGCTTTTGTTTCTTGCACTTTCTTATTCTTTTTCTTCTTCTTCTTTCCAGAGGTATCACAATCTTTATTACCTATCACTTGCTCATACTCAACTCCTTTTCTTGGAAACGGGATGGGTGGTTTGTATGGTGCCACCACTGGCTTTACATACTCGGGTGGTGGTGGTGTAACTTCTTCATTGTTACTCTCATCTAAAACCTTCCCATCTTCTGATGCTGGTTTTTCAGAATTCGTTGACACCATATTAACATTCTCATTCCGAGGATTTACTTCAGTATTACTCGGTAGCTTTCCTTGTTCCCTCTCACTCATCATGCTAGCAAGAGTACCTACGTGTTTTTCTAGATTCAAAATGGAAGCTTGTTGAGTTCTTAATGACTGATCAAACCTCTCGTTCGTTTGGGTTTGAGATGTAATGAATTGTGTTTGAGATTCAATCAGCTTTGCCATCATTTCTTCTAGATTTGGCTTTTTCTCTTCGGGTTGTTGTGGTGGTTTATACAAGCTAGGTCTTTGTTGATTGAAAGTGTTGTTTTGAGTTGGTTGGTTATTCGGACCTTGTTGGTTATACCAGTTATTTTCGGGTCCTTTTGGATTGTAAAGAATGTTTTGATTTCGATTGAAGTTCGGCCTTGGCGGTTGATAATTATTTTGATAATCATTTCCCGGCCTTTGGTTCATATAAGAAACATTCTCTCGTTGTTCCATCGTTGGTTCAACATTACAATCTTTCAATAAGTGTGGTCCACCGCATTGCTCACAACTGATTCGTATTGCGTGAATATCTTTATTCATCTTTTCCATTCGTCTTTCGAAAGCATCTATTTTTGCGGAAACGGAATCAAAGTCATGGCTAGAATCGGCTCTAGCCACTTTAGATGAACGAAAAATATCTTTTTCTTGGTGCCACTCATGCGAGTGGGAGGCTGTGTTATCAATAATTTTGTAAGCTTCAGTTGCGGTTTTCTTCATAATGGATCCACCAGCTGTTATGTCGATGTCTTTTCGTGTGGCGATGTCTACGCCTTTATAGAAGATTTGTACTATTTGAAAAGTATCTAATCCGTGTTGAGGACATCCTCTCAACATCCTTCCGAATCTTGTCCACGCCTCATATAATGTTTCATTTGGATTTTGCGCGAACGTAACAATTTCTCCTTGAAGTCTCACGGCTTTGGATGCCGGAAAGAATTGTTTAAGAAATTTTTCAATTAAAACATCCCATGTGTCAATCGCCCCTTCAGGTAACGATTCTAACCAATCTTTGGCTTCTCCCTTTAAAGTCCAGGGAAACAACATGAGATAGATCTGCTCATCTTCCACTTCTCGGATTTTGAATAGTGTACAAATTCTTTTAAACGTACGAAGGTGTTCGTTAGGATCTTCATTCGGTGCACCACTGAATTGGCATTGGTTAGTTACCATGTGTAGAATTTGTCCTTTGATTTCATAATCTGGCGCATTAACTTCTGGTTTAATAATGGCATGACCTTGGCCCGTGCGTGTGGCTCTCATTCGATCTTCCATACTTAGAGGTTCCGTTACTTCCATAATTGAATTTGTTGAATACGAATCACTAGAAGATTCTGATTTAATGGTTTGTGGTTCAGGAGGAATGATTAGTGGTTCAGGATCTCTGAATTGTCCTTGAATATCCTCCGGGTTCTTAGTTGTGAAATCGGGTTTAAAAGATGGATTATCGGAAATTTGAATTGGAGTACTTGGTCGACTAGATGATGATTCTAAAGAAAAATCAACGGCGACAATATTTGCTAAATGTCTTGATCGAGTTACAGGTGGTGAACGTATGAAAGGTGGTGAACGTTTTGCTCGGTGCATTCACTGAATATCCTATTAGTTTTTAAAAAGGAAAGAAAAATTATAATAAGTTATCCAACCAATAGACTTTTCTGATTTTGCCCACGTTTCGAATAGCCAAAAGATGCAGCAGAGGGGCAGGATTCGTTTGGTCTCAATATAATTGAGGACTGTTTGGCTCCAATAACCCGGTCCACGTACAAATCCAACTATTACTACGAACCAGAAAATTTTGATGTCTATCAATTTAACAACTTAAAATAAATTTTCGTAATTTTAAGAAATTTAGAGAAGAAGTAGAAAAAATTCTAAGTCCTAAAAACTAGAATGGCGAGAAATAAGAGAGAAATAGATTGCGCGCCGAAAAATGTCGAAAAATAAAAGGTCGAAAAAAATAGGCGTCGAAAAATAAAAATAAGAAAGTAGTGCGAAATACGGCGTCGTAAAATTCTAAAGCACCTAAAACTTAGTCTAAGGAATAAACACTTAAGGGATTTTACGGCAAAGCCTAAAAATTCTAGAAGTAAAAATAACTATGGCAAAACTAAACTTAATACTAAAAGTTGCGACTATAGTCTAAAAATCTAAAGGTAATAAAACTAAAAAAACATTTTTTTTTTATAGACAAAATTTTAAAAATATATTTTTTTTTTTAATAAATTTTTTTTTTTTTTTTTTTTACGTTTTTTTTTTTTTACGCTTTTTTTTTTTTTTTTTTTTTTTTTTTTTTTTTTTTTTCGCTTTTTTTTCTAAAAAAAAAAACGATTTTTTTTTTTTTACAAATTTTTTTTTTAAAACGATTTTTTTTTTCTTTTAAAAAAAACGATTTTTTTTTTTTTTTTACACAAATTTTTTTTTTTTTTTTTTTTTTTTTTTTTAAAAATGATTTTTTTTTTTTTTTAAAAACGATTTTTTTTTACAAATTAATAATTTTTTTTTTTATAATTATAATTTTTTTTAAAACTTTTTTCTTTTTTTTTTTTAATTCATTTACTATTCATGAATAGTAAATGAAAATTAATTAATTAATTTACTATTCACATGAAAGCGACATGATAGCAATTATTAATTATAAGTTACATAATATACCCCTGAAGTATTTAATAAATACGACTTTTGTTTTTAAAATTTACGTAAACTTTTGATTCTTAAAATTTTTATATTATTATATTCTAATTCAATATTATTATATTATTATATTCTATTTCAATATTATTATATTATTATATTTTATTTCAATATTATTATAATTAAAAATATAGCGTTTTAGCGCTCCCCGGCAGCGGCGCCAAAAACTTGATGATGTAGCGTGAGGGTACGAAATAGTGTTTATTTTTAATACAAAATTCGACGAAATTTTACACAAGTTTTATTTATTTATCGAGTGGATATACTTTAAACCTTGCTACAACACTTATAGGCAGTGTACCTAGTCGCGGAGTAGTATAGTTTTCAGTAAGTCCGGTTCGTTCCACAGGGAGCTCGTGAAGTTTAACGCTATATTTTTACACACAATATTTGTAAAAATGCAAAAATATATATATGTACTAGTATTATAATTATTATAAAAGGGGGTTTTACCGTTTAATGACCGGTTTGTCGATTTTAACTAAAGCGTAAATATAAATGACGGAGATTAAAGTGCATAAAATAAATTGCGATAAAGTAAATGACAGAAAATAAAATGACAGAAAATAAAATAGCGAGTAAATAAAAGTACGATGAAATAAACAATAAAACAATTATGCTTATTTAAACTTCCGTAACCATGATGGTTGACGTGTTGATTTTAGTTTTATGCCCATGGGTTAATTGTCCTTTGTCCTGGATTATTTAATATGTCCGTCTGGTTTTTGTCCATAACAGTCCATCAGTCATAAATATAAAGTGCGAGTGTCCTCATCAAATTATTCTTATACCCGAAGTTAAATATTCCAACTAATTGGGGATTCGAATTGTAACAAGGTTTTAATACTTTGTTTAATGAATACACCAGGATATCGACTGCGTGTAAACCAAGGTTTTACTACTTTGTTAACAATTACACCAATTACCCTTGAATGTAATTTCACCCCTGTTTTAATTATTCTAGTGGCTATTAATCCATTCCCGTGTCCGGTTAAATGAACGATTATTCGTACATATAAATACCCCGCCCATCGTGTCCGATCGAGTGTATATGGTAATTTATAGGGACGCCCAATTGTAAATCTTTATATTAACATTAACAAACTTTCATTTAGTTAAACAAATATAAAGCCCATTAATAGCCCATAGTCTAATTTCCACAAGTGTCGTTCTTTTGTCCAAACCCCAATTATGGTACAAAGCCCAATTACCCAATTTTAGTAATTAGCCCAACATCATGATTACTTCGTTTTAAATAAGCATAATAATAACTTAGCTACGAGACATTAATGTAAAAAGGTTGAACATAACTTACAATGATTAAAAATAGCGTAGCGTTACACGGGCAGAGTTCTGACTTAAAACCCGTAATTTATTTCTACCATAACTAAATTAAAATTATTATTAAAATTAAAATTAAAATTAATATATATAAATACGTTACAGAGATAGATAGATATATTGAATATGGGATTGAAAAGGTGTCGTCCAATTGATCGAATGCAATGCCTTTTTATAGGCGAATTATGAATTTGAATTTTCACTTACGACCCCTGAACTATGCTCAATTAACAACTTTTTATTATTTAATATTATTCTTAATATGAATTATTTAAATATTATATTTTATTCTTGTGCATAGTTGACTTGTAATTTTTACACCGTTGCGTCGAGCGTTGAGAGTTGACTCATGTCCCGGTTCCGGATTTTCGAACGTCCTTTCGTACAATTTTATATCGTGTACTTTGCGTTTTGTAACTTGTACTCTTATCATTTTTAGACGTTCCTCATCAATAAATTGAACCTTTTTGATTGTATATTGTACTTTTTAGCTTTTTGGACCTTTTTGTCTTCAAATCGTCGTTTTCGCCTTTTGTCTTCGCACTTATTTAAAATAAACGAATATTACTTGAAAATGGAACAATTGCAACTAAAATCTTGTCTTTCTTGAGGGATAATGCTATGAAATATATGTTCCTTTTTAACCTTATCAATATTCATACATGATAATATCATGATAATATAATAATTTAAAATCTCATTTGATATTATAAACATTGGGTTAACAACATTTAACAAGATCGTTAACCTAAAGGTTTCAAAACAACACTTACATGTAACGACTAACGATGACTTAACGACTCAGTTAAAATGTATATACATGTAGTGTTTTAATATGTATTTATACACTTTTGAAAGACTTCAATACACTTATCAAATACTTCTACTTAACAAAAATGCTTACAATTACATCCTCGTTCAGTTTCATCAACAATTCTACTCGTATGCACCCGTATTCGTACTCGTACAATACACAGCTTTTAGATGTATGTACTATTGGTATATACACTCCAATGATCAGCTCTTAGCAGCCCATGTGAGTCACCTAACACATGTGGGAACCATCATTTGACAACTAGCATGAAATATCTCATAAAATTACAAAAATATGAGTAATCATTCATGACTTATTTACATGAAAACAAAATTACATATCCTTTATATCTAATCCATACACCAACGACCAAAAACACCTACAAACACTTTCATTCTTCAATTTTCTTCATCTAATTGATCTCTCTCAAGTTCTATCTTCAAGTTCTAAGTGTTCTTCATAAATTCTACAAGTTCTAGTTACATAAAATCAAGAATACTTTCAAGTTTGCTAGCTCACTTCCAATCTTGTAAGGTGATCATCCAACCTCAAGAAATCTTTATTTCTTACAGTAGGTTATCATTCTAATACAAGGTAATAATCATATTCAAACTTTGGTTCAATTTCTATAACTATAACAATCTTATTTCAAGTGATGATCTTACTTGAACTTGTTTTCGTGTCATGATTCTGCTTCAAGAACTTCGAGCCATCCAAGGATCTGTTGAAGCTAGATCCATTTTTCTCTTTTCCAGTAGGTTTATTCAAGGAACTTAAGGTAGTAATGATGTTCATAACATCATTCGATTCATACATATAAAGTTATCTTATTCGAATGTTTAAACTTGTAATCACTAGAAAATAGTTTAGTTAATTCTAAACTTGTTCGCAAACAAAAGTTAATCCTTCTAACTTGACTTTTAAAATCAACTAAACACATGTTCTATATCTATATGATATGCTAACTTAATGATTTAAAACCTGGAAACACGAAAAACACTGTAAAATCGAATTTACGCCGTCGTAGTAACACCACGGGCTGTTTTGGGTTAGTTAATTAAAAACTATGATAAACTTTGATTTAAAAGTTGTTCTTCTGGGAAAATGATTTTTCTTATGAACATGAAACTATATCCAAAAATCATGGTTAAACTCAAAGTGTAAGTATGTTTTCTAAAATGGTCATCTAGACGTCGTTCTTTCGACTGAAATGACTACCTTTACAAAAACGACTTGTAACTTATATTTCCGACTATAAACCTATACTTTTTATGTTTAGATTCATAAAATAGAGTTCAATATGAAACCATAGCAATTTGATTCACTCAAAACAGATTTAAAATGAAGAAGTTATGGGTAAAACAAGATTGGATAATTTTTCTAATTTTAGCTACGTGAAAATTGGTAACAAATCTATTCCAACCATAACTTAATCAACTTGTATTGTATATTATGTAATCTTGAGATACCATAGACACGTATACAATGTTTCGACCTATCATGTCAACACATCTATATATATTTCGGAACAACCATAGACACTCTATATGTGAATGTTGGAGTTAGCTATACAGGGTTGAGGTTGATTCCAAAATATATATAGTTTGAGTTGTGATCAATTCTGAGATACGTATAGACTGGGTCGTGGATTGATTCAAGATAATATTTATCGATTTATTTCTGTACATCTAACTGTGGACAACTAGTTGTAGGTTACTAACGAGGACAGCTGACTTAATAAACTTAAAACATCAAAATATATTAAAAGTGTTGTAAATATATTTTGAACATACTTTGATATATATGTATATATTGTTATAGGTTCGTGAATCAACCAGTGGCCAAGTCTTACTTCCCGACGAAGTAAAAATCTGTGAAAGTGAGTTATAGTCCCACTTTTAAAATCTAATATTTTTGGGATGAGAATACATGCAGGTTTTATAAATGATTTACAAAATTGACACAAGTACATGAAACTACATTCTATGGTTGAATTATCGAAATCGAATATGCCCCTTTTTATTAAGTCTGGTAATCTAAGAATTAGGGAACAGACACCCTAATTGACGCGAATCCTAAAGATAGATCTATTCGGCCTAACAAACCCCATCCAAAGTACCGGATGCTTTAGTACTTCGAAATTTATATCATATCCGAAGGGTGTCCCGGAATGATGGGGATATTCTTATATATGCATCTTGTTAATGTCGGTTACCAGGTGTTCACCATATGAATAATTTTTATCTCTATGTATGGGATGTATATTGAAATATGAAATCTTGTGGTCTATTGTTACGATTTGATATATATAGGTTAAACCTATAACTCACCAACATTTTTGTTGATGTTTTAAGCATGTTTATTCTCAGGTGATTATTAAGAGCTTCCGCTGTCGCATACTTAAATAAGGACGAGATTTGGAGTCCATGCTTGTATGATATTGTGTAAAAACTGCATTCAAGAAACTTATTTTGTTGTAACATATTTGTATTGTAAACCATTATGTAATGGTCGTGTGTAAACAGGTTATTTTAGATTATCATTATTTGATAATCTACGTAAAGCTTTTTAAACCTTTATTGATGAAATAAAGGTTATGGTTTGTTTTAAAATGAATGCAGCCTTTGAAAAATGTCTCATATAGAGGTTAAAACCTCGCAACGAAATCAATTAATATGGAACGTTTTAATCAATAAGAACGGGACATTTCATAGGTGGCCTGATCAGATACGAAAATCAGTGGACAAGTGCTTCGGTGGGGTTCTTGGTGCTTGATGCTCATCACGGTTCTCATCCTTGATGCTTGTAGCTTCAAGTGTACAACTCGTTGATGGTTTAGCATCACTTTTGACCAAGATTCTACCATCAATACACAATATGTTAAGACCAAGTGGTAACACAACTCATTTAAGAGTCTTAGATGGATGATGAACCAAGGTTACATCATATCCTTAGTCTTAACACAAATACAAGTCCTATTTACAAACAAAGTTACAAACTTTACATCAATCAAACAAGTATGAGCACAATCTAAGTCAAATGAGGTGATGGAACCCTAAGCTAGAGAGCTTGGATCCTATTCACACAAGTTACAAGGTTGCAAAGCTAGAAAGCTTGAACCGTTATTGTTCTTGAAGATATTAAAGCATAAAGCTTGGATCTTTAAGTTTCATGAAGACCATAAACACAAGTTTTGATCTTTATAACAAAACAACAAGATCATAAGCTAGAAAACTTAGATCCAACAACAAGATATGAAGATTCAAGCTAGAAAGCTTGCATTTTGGTTGTTCTTGAAGATCTTGAAGCATAAAGCTTGGATCTTTAAGATACATGAAGATTACAAACACAAGTTTGAATCTTTATAACAAAATAACAAGATTAAAGTAAGAAAAATATAGATCTACAAAGTTGGTGAAGATTCAAAGCTAGAAAGCTTGAATCTTCCATGTTCTTGAAGGATTCATGCTTGAATCAACAAGATATAATCAAGATCAAGGCTAAAGAGCTTGATCTTCCATGATGATGATGTTCACGAATTAGAAAGGAAGAAAGGAAGAAGAAAAATTAAATACTTACAAGTTTCTAGAGTGAGAAAGACTAGAAAGAAGATAGGAGAATAAGTGTGTGTGAAATACAAATGGAAGCAAGTGTAAAATGAGAGGAATATGGCTAGTATTTATAGGAAAATTTTAACATGGATTGGTGAGGTGGAGGCCATGGTGGCTGTAGGTCATTAGGGGGGAGGGGGAGACACCATTTTGCTTTTTGATTAGTGGTTGTCTAAAGTATGTACTTATGCTAGGATCCCATGTAACATTATGGATAATCCTTATCCAAATGCTAGTATGACTCATCCAATTAAATGGGCATTTATTTTATTTATTATGGGTCACTAGTAAATAATACTTGGGCTAATTAATTGGGCTACTAGCTAGTGTAGGGTGGGCTAAGGTCCAATAAGGTAGAAAGTCCAACAAGACTAACTATTGTGATCTAGTAAATAATTAAATAAAATTAAGCATCCAAAAGCCCAAGTAATTATTATTATAAAATAATAATTAATATTTTGCAGTCATAATATTCCGATTACGACAAAAGTCAAACATGCGCGCAGTTCGCGGTTTAATCGAAACGTCAAGTAACGCTAACGGTTATAAAGGCTTCCGGTGAACAAGTTAAGTATCCTACGTACTCTAAGGCACGTTTTAACATATAATTAGAAGTAAACCACGTATATCAAGTTTCCAGAGTATAAAGTAACACAGTGCGCACAAAATCACAGTTTCACAAAAATACAAGGCACGAAAGCAAGTCGAAAAAGTCGGGTCGTTACATTACCCATCTGTTAATGAAAATTTCGTCCCGAAAATTTAAGCTGATGGTGATGGAGTCGGGAAAAGGTGAGGATAATTCTGCATCATTTGATCCTCTCGTTCCCAGGTAAACTCAGGTCCACGCTTGGCATTCCATCGAACTCGGACAATTGGAATCTTATTGCGTTTCAAGGTTTTGACCTCACGGTCCATAATTTCGACAGGCACTTCCATGAAGTGGAGTTTTTCATCAATCGTAAGTTCTTCTAATGGTATGATAAGTTCCGGTGGAGCAAGACACTTCTTCAAATTTGATACATGGAAGGTTGGATGAACAGCACTTAACTGAGTCGGAAGATCCAGCCGATAAGCAACGGGTCCAACACGTTCCAAAATTTCAAAAGGACCAATATATCGCGGGTTTAACTTTCCACACTTTCCAAAGCGGATTACACCCTTCCAAGGTGCGACTTTCAACATCACACGGTCACCTACGTTGAATTCGAAGTCTTTACGTTTAAGATCAGCATAACTCTTTTGGCAATCACGGGCCGTCTTAAGTCTTGCTTGAATCTGAGAAATCTTCTCCGTCGTTTCATGGACTATCTCGGGTCCGGTGATTTGCACTTCGCCTAACTCGGCCCAACAAATAGGAGAACGGCACTTGCGGCCATACAACGCTTCAAAAGGCGCGACTTTAATACTCGAATGATAACTGTTGTTGTAAGAGAATTCGGCTAACGACATATGCCTTTCCCAAGACTTTCTGAAGTCAATAACACAGGCCCGTAACATGTCCTCTAAAGTCTGAATCGTTCGTTCGCTCTGACCGTCGGTCTGGGGGTGATACACGGTGCTCATGTCGAGACGAGTTCCCAAGGCTTCTTGTAAGGAATGCCAGAATCTAGAAGCAAAACGGGGATCGCAATCTGAGATAATTGATAGGGGTACACCATGACGAGACACAACTTCTTTGATGTACAGTTGAGCAAGTCTCTCCATTGTATCTGTTTCCTTCATTGCTAGGAAATGAGCAGATTTGGTAAGACGGTCAACGATAACCCAGATTGCATCGTATCCGCCCACCGTCTTTGGTAGCTTCATGATGAAATTCATCGTAATTGCTTCCCATTTCCACTGTGGGATTTCTGGTTGTTGGAGTAATCCAGATGGCCTCTGATGTTCAGCCTTAACCTTCGAGCAAATCAAACACCTCCCAACATAAGTTGCAACATCCTTCTTAAGATTTGGCCACCAATACTGTTCCTTAAGATCGTGGTACATTTTTCCTGCTCCTGGATGAATCGAATATCTTGACTTGTGGGCTTCATCAAGTAAAAGGCTTCGTAAATCCCCATAACGAGGTACCCAAATTCTTCAGGCATAACATCAGAGTCCAGACTCCTTAACCTCAAATTTAGAGACCAGGATGTTCAGGTATTCACGAGATATGTTCTCCTCCTTGAGAGCATCTTCTTGGGCTACTCGGATCTGGCTATGGAGGTTCGAATGGATGGTGATGTTCAGAGCTCAAACACGAAGAGGTGTCGTTCTCTCCTTTCGACTCAGAGCGTCGGCTACAACATTGGCCTTACCAGGATGGTAACGAAGTTCACAATTATAGTCGTTCAGTGTCTCAATCCATTGTCGTTGTCTCATGTTCAACTGCTTCTGATCAAAGATGTGCTGGAGGCTTTTGTGATCGGTGAATATGGTACTCTTTGTTCCATAGAGATAGTGTCTCAACAGCTTCAATGCGAAGACAACGGCTCCAAGTTCGAGATCGTGAGTAGTGTAGTTTCGCTCATGAATCTTCAGCTGACGAGATGCATAAGCAATGACCTTCGTTCTTTGCATCAATACACAACCAAAACCATTCTTCAAAGCATCGCAGTACACAACGAAGTCGTCACTGCCTTCGGGAAGAGATAAGATAGGTGCGGTGGTTAACTTCTGCTTCAGGGTTTGAAATGCTGCTTCTTGTTCGATTTCCCAAACGAACTTATTTCCTTTGTGAGTCAGTGCGGTCAAAGGACGCAAAATCAATGAAAAACCTTCAATAAACCTTCTGTAGTAACCGGCAAGACCTAGAAATTGGCGGATGTGAGTCGGAGTAGTGGGTGTCTCCCACTTGCTGATAGCTTCAATCTTGGCGGGGTCAACTTTGATACCTTGATCACTCACAATATGACCCAGAAATTGGACTTCCTTCAGCCAGAATTCACACTTAGAGAATTTGGTATAAAGCTGCTCTCGTCTCAAGAGTTCAAGCACTAACCGAAGATGTTGCTCATGTTCTTCTTCGCTCTTGGAGTAGATGAGGATATCATCTATGAAGACGATAACGAATTTATCCAGATAAGGCTTGCAGACACAATTCATGAGGTCCATGAACACGGCTGGTGCATTGGTTAATCTGAACGGCATCACGAGAAACTCGTAATGGCCATAGTGGGTTCTAAATGCAGTCTTCATCACATCACTCTCTTTCACCCTCAACTGGTGGTAACCGGATCGCAAATCGATCTTAGAGTACACGCTCGATCCTTGTAGCCGATCAAAAAGATCGTCAATTCGGGGAAGAGGATATCGATTCTTGATCGTCAATTTGTTGAGTTCGCAGTAGTCGATACACATGCGGAAGGATCCGTCCTTCTTCTTCACGAATAAAACGGGCGCGCCCCAAGGCGATGAGCTTGGTTGGATAAACCCTCGGTCGAGCAATTCCTGAAGTTGACTCTGCAACTCTTGCAGTTCGGAAGGTGCTAGTCGATAAGGTGCGCGAGCTACGGGTGCAGCTCCCGGCACTAGATCGATCTGGAATTCTACGGCTCTCGGTGGCGGTAATCCAGGCAGTTCTTCCGGAAAGACGTCGGGGAATTCATTCACGGTTCGCACATCATTCACACTCTTCTCCTCTATTTCTAAGGCCTTCACGTGTGCTAAAACAGCAAGACGTCCTTTCTTCATGATCTTCTGCGCTTTCATACAACTAATGAGGTTCAGCTTCGAGTTACATCTCTCTCCGTAAATAGTCAATGGCTCACCATCTCCTTGTGGTATACGAAGAGCTTTATCTCCACAGATAATATCGGCCCTTACTTTAGTCAACCAGTCCATGCCGACAATCACGTCAAAGCTTCCCAATTTGATGGGTATCAAGTTAATTTCAAAATCCACGCCAGCTATGTTAATAATAGCTCCTCGGCCAATTTGGTCAACTTTCTCAAGTTTCCCATTGGCTACCTCAACTAGCATATTCTCCTCTAAAGGTACTAATGACCAATCTATCTTAGAGAAAAAGTTTCTACAGACATAGCTTCTATCGGCACCAGTATCAAATAGGACAGAGGCTAATAGATTGTTGATAGTGAATATACCTGTAACCAAGTCGGGGTTCTCACGTGCATCCCTTGCATTAATGTTGAAAGCTCTACCACGCGGTGGTCCACCGTCCTTCTTTTTATTGGGGCATTCATTCCTAAAGTGGCCCTGCTGTCCACACTCATAGCATTTCCTTGGCCCATTTTGGTTTGTCCTCACAGCTGAAATGGGAATCTTGCAGTCCTTGCCAATATGCCCGGTCCTTTTGCACTTTTCACAGACCACATTACAGTACCCGGTATGGTGCTTGTAGCACCTCTTGCACTGCGGTAGAGTACCCTTGTAGTTGGGGTTCGAGCTGGTATTCGGGTTGGGGTTCCTTCCGTCATTAGGCCTCTTAGCGGGGGTTTGATCATAGGTTCTCCCCTTGTTGTTGTAGTCCCACTTACGCTTCTCACCACTGGCTCCCGATTCGGATTTAGCCTTTTCCGGTTCTTTGCTGATAATTTGATTCATAAGGGTATGCGCCCTGCGCATAGCTGCCGGGACATTGGGTGGATTAGAAGAGGTGAAATTGCCTTGAATAGACTTGGGAAGTCCCCACAAGTATCGCTCCATTCTCTTAAACTTCGGGGTAACCATCGTGGGATACATCAGTGCTAATTCCAGATACCTACGGTTGTAACCATCAAGATCGTTGCCCACAACCGTTAACTCCCAGAACTCAGCCTCCATTTTCTGTATCTCTGTCCTGGGGCAGTACTCTTCGATCATGGCCCCCTTGAATTCTTCTCACGGAATGGCATAAGCCTCATCAATACCCTTAGCTTGAGCCAGTGTGTTCCACCAGGTTAGGGCACCGCCTGACAGCGTACATGAGGCATACTTGGTTTTGTTCACCTCTGAGCAGTTGCTGACGCGGAACACAGCTTCTAATTTCTCAAACCACCTAGTCAAACCAACTGGCCCCTCAGTACCACTAAAGTTATGGGGCTTGCAGCTTTGAAACTCTTTGTAAGTGCAACCATTCTGGACGTTCTGGTTAACCGGTGGGGCTGGGGGAATGACATTTGCCATGGCTGCGGCTACTCGTTCCGCAATTATTTCCTCAATTTGTGCTGCTGCGGGTGCTGCTCATCCGTTAACCATTGCTCTTCTAAATAGAAATTTTGACTTAAGTCAAAATCCAGCATTTAATATATATAATAATACAGTATATGGTAAAAAGGGGAACAACACAATGCATACCAATTAAGTAACGCAACCGGGTACAAATACCGCAAAACCAACATACAGTAATGTAAATAGAACACTGTGCAAGAATTAAACAATACAAAGTTTCATTCATTAATAAAGAGTTGCATACATCCGCATAGGTTCGTACAATACATAAGTAAAACATGAACTACAAACGAGAATACATAATGAAATCTACTACAAAGCCCTATGGTGACGGTGGGTAAAGGATGTCCATTACGTGGGACATCTGGTCCTCGAGCTCAGTTACCAGAGCACGGAGGATCTCCACTTCCCTTACCAGTTCCTTGACAGAGGGAGGGGCTGGTAGAGCAGGCGGTGCTGCTGGCGCAGGTGGTGCCGGTGGTACAGATGGTCCAGCACCAGAAGTAGAGGCTGCAAAGCGGTAAGGCTTACACACGAAAGGATCAGCAGGGTAAGGCACAACCCGCTTACGGGCGGTAACCCTACGACGCTGACCATGTGCGTTAGTGAACACTCGACCTCCGTTGATCCCCGGAATAACGGTGCCGTCGAAACGGTACCGCTTCTTCGGCGGGGTGGAGGGTGGATGAACAGGTGTATCATCAGGGTCCTCCTCGTCGGAGTCATCGTCACTAGAGTCATCTGTGGATGAGTCGTCGGATGATGAATCGTCAAAAACAGCTGGAGGTGGCGGTGCTCGGCGGCCGGTAGTCATGATCCGGTATCTGAAAGGTGGGATCGGTATGACACGTCCATCAGGAAGGCGTCGACACCAATGGTTATGCTCATTACGGAACGGAATGTCCCCGTATTCCCCAGGAATCACAACACTACCGGAGCGGGGCTGTGGCTCCGAGGGTCCTGGGGCAAGTAGAGCTGGAATCACCGGGGGGTCCTGGGCTCCGTCTGAGGTAACCACTGAGGCAGGCGTATGGCTGCTGGTTCCGGAGGATGAAGCGTCGTGGTCACTGGTGGGTGTCGCCGACGGGATCGGAGGATCGGCAACAGTGGCAGGTGAAGTGGCTGAAGAGTCTGAATCGCTGCCCAAAATGATGACAGGTGGAATATCCGACATCTGAACAAGGAAAAATAACTTTTCCATGTAAGTAAGTCATAAAGCAAGCATGTATTAGGCACTACATCAACCTAGCATGGCAGTAATAATAACAGTGCTAAACAGAAATAACATGTAAAAGGAGATAGTAATCACGCAATAGCGGAAATAAGCATACAACAAGTTCGTATGGCAGTGAAGATAAGCAATAGCATGTAGTAAGATCATACAGCTGAAAATGTAGACAAAAGCATGTAGTAAGTTTCGCAGAAACAAGTAAACTAGCAAGTTATAGATTAGTCCTATTAGTGTATCCTACTCAGGTCGGTATAGACTCACTAATGCAACCTAATTCCCTACAACCAATGCTCTGATACCAAATGTGATGCCCCGTACAAAACCATCATGTACGATTCGTCAACAACAGGATCTTCACACAGTCAAACACTATATGCTGTTTGAAAACCAGTTTGCATTCATAAAAAGATAGCGTTTTATAAAAGGTAACGTGCATCCTACGAATATGAGCATAAACATAAGTATTTGACCCTAAGGTCGTTACAAAGCCATTGTTTGAAATTAACATAAACTATGAATGTAAAAGAAAAGTTCCATGAATGAGACATCTCTAGTAATGGAGCGAATAACTAATACAGCAGGTCCTTAACAGCAAGACAGCAAATCTAACAGCGGAAGCAAAAAACCTCTAGGCACCTGAGAAATACACGCTTAAAAAGTCAACACGAATGTTGGTGACCTATAGTTTAAGTTGTAACAGTAACGTAAGGTAGGCCACGAGATTTTAGGGTAACAAAACAGTATGAAAAGTATATGTATAACCGTTGGCACCCGGTAACTAGACTTAACGTTTATAACCCCCTGAAAGTACACCTGGCGAGTGTGTATGTTCACGAAGTATTAAACACCCGTTAAATGCTAGCGCGACTAGCCCAAGTGGGGATGTCAAACCCTATGGATCCATATCTAAGATTCGCGTTCACCGGTTCAAAAACCAATGACTGAACGTTACCGTGCTAAGGGGAAGTTTATGCCGTTGTATAACCCACACACATATAAAGTTTAAGTACTCGTGCCTAGTATGTAAAATGTAAAAAGCGCATGTATTCTCAGTCCCAAAATAGTTAAAGTAAAAAGGGATGCTATAACTCACAGTGATAAAAGTGTTATAGTCGGTAATGAAAGTACGCAAGTAGTAAGTCGGTCCGAAAGGTCGTCAACCTAAATCAAGGGTTACTAGGTCCATAGGTTGTCTTTATAAATTCTAATAGTGCATAAAATAAGTTTAAGTGTCATCATCATCATCATTCATCATCATAAAAGCTAAGTAAGTTCGACAAGAATAGAGATCGAAACAATAGGCTGACTTCGGTCAGCTGCTACGACCTCTACGTAAATCAAAAAGATGCATAGTCAGTGGCTATGGCTCCGTATGTGAGTCTCCTAACCGCTGACCAATTTTCAGAACCTAACTCGTCTTCTTTTGACCGTGGCGATGGTTTAAGTGCAAGTAGGTCAGAAATTTCAGCACAACGTTAATAGGGTGTAGTGACTCTCGGAGGCCCATAAATCCTAAACCGTAACTCGAATTAAGACGAGGCCTAAACGGTTAATCATCTAATCGAACCGAAATAACTGAAAATCAACTTTCCAGTAGCGCAGGTGGCCTGATCAGATACGAAAATCAGTGGACAAGTGCTCCGGTGGGGTTCTTGGTGCTTGATGCTCATCACGGTTCTCATCCTTGATGCTTGTAGCTTCAAGTGTACAACTCATTGATGGTTTAGCATCACTTTTGACCAAGATTCTACCATCAATACACAATATGTTAAGACCAAGTGGTAACACAACTCATTTAAGAGTCTTAGATGGATGATGAACCAAGGTTACATCATATCCTTAGTCTTAACACAAATACAAGTCCTATTTACAAATAAAGTTACAAACTTTACATCAATCAAACAAGTATGAGCACAATCTAAGTCAAATGAGGTGATAAAACCCTAAGCTAGAGAGCTTGGATCCTATTCACACAAGTTACAAGGTTGTAAAGCTAGAAAGCTTGAACCTTTATTGTTCTTGAAGATCTTGAAGCATAAAGCTTGGATCTTTAAGTTTCATGAAGACCATAAACACAAGTTTTGATCTTTATAACAAAACAACAAGATCATAAGCTAGAAAACTTAGATCCAACAACAAGATATGAAGATTCAAGCTAGAAAGCTTGCATCTTAGTTGTTCTTGAAGATCTTGATGCATAAAGCTTGGATCTTTAATATACATGAAGATTACAAACACAAGTTTGAATCTTTATAACAAAATAACAAGATTAAAGTAAGAAAAATATAGATCTACAAAGTTGGTGAAGATTCAAAGCTAGAAAGCTTGAATCTTCCATGTTCTTGAAGGATTCATGCTTGAATCAACAAGATATAATCAAGATCAAGGCTAAAGAGCTTGATCTTCCATGATGATGATGTTCACGAATTAGAAAGAAAGAAAGGAAGAAGAAAAATTAAATACTTACAAGTTTCTAGAGTGAGAAAGACTAGAAAGAAGATAGGAGAATAAGTGTGTGTGAAATACAAATGGAAGCAAGTGTAAAATGAGAGGAATATGGCTAGTATTTATAGGCAAATTTTGACATGGATTGGTGAGGTGGAGGCCATGGTGGCCGTAGGTCATTAGGGGGGAGGGGGGAGACACCATTTTGATTTTTGATTAGTGGTTGTCTAAAGTATGTACTTATGCTAGGATCCCATGTAACATTATGGATAATCCTTATCAAAATGCTAGTATGACTCATCCAATTAAATGGGCATTTATTTTATTTATTATGGGTCACTAGTAAATAATACTTGGGCTAATTAATTGGGCCACTAGCTAGTGTAGGGTGGGCTAAGGTCCAATAAGGTAGAAAGTCCAACAAGACTAACTATTGTGATCTAGTAAATAATTAAATAAAATTAAGCATCCAAAAGTCCAAGTAATTATTATTATAAAATAATAATTAATATTTTGCAGTCATAATATTCCGGTTACGACAAAAGTCAAATGTGCGCGCAGTTCGCGGTTTAATCGAAACGTCAAGTAACGCTAACGGTTATAAAGGCTTCCGGTGAACAAGTTAAGTATCCTACGTACTCTAAGGCACGTTTTAACATATAATTGGAAGTAAACCACGTATATCAAGTTTCCAGATTATAAAGTAACACAGTACGTACAAAATCGCAGTTTCGCAAAAATACAAGGCACGAAAGCAAGTCGAAAAAGTCGGGTCGTTACATTATCTATCACCTAACAAAACTACACTTCATCTAGTTTTTTTTTCCGGCAAAAATATTAATATGTATATGTATATATATATATATATATATATATATATATATATATATATATATATATATATATATAAAAGATTCGAGGATCCGGTGGTACAACATTGGGCAGATCATATGGATCTGTTGAGAAATTAATTGGTCACAAGTGACCATACACATTGACTCTCGCTATGTTCGTTCTAAGTACTATGAACGACTACAATGAAACAAGCGAGCACAATTGGAATAACACAAGAAATTACAGACAAACAATACCACCAATCCTAAACCTAAAACATACACATAAACCCGATCTCGTATCCAACCCCGCACCAGTACTCCTCAAAAACCGCAAATTCAAATCATTCACCGGGCAACCCAAGAACACCTAACCCGAGGCCTATTTCTGAAGTCAACTAAGTCAACAACGCCAACAACAACATCGAGCCTACTAAAGACACGATGACGGAAAAAATGGAATGAATGAACCAAACCCGCAACTACCGAACAAAACCAAATGCTGAATCTGTAGTGACCCGAACTTTTTCATGATTATATATTAAATGAAAACTATATTTGCATGATTAAATGTTTCCAACATGTTAAGCAATCAAACTTGTTAAAACTTGATTATTTGAAATGAGTTTCATGTAGACAATTGACCACCCAAGTTGACCGGCAATTCACGAACGTTAAATCTTGTAAAAATTATATGATGATATATATATGGATATATATATATATATATATATATATATATATATATATATATATATATATATATATATATAGTTAACATGATATTATGATAAGAAAGTATCTCACTAGGTATATTAACAATGAGTTATATACATAAAATGAGACTATTGAATTAAGAAAACTCGAAACGATAAATATAATGATTATCGTTATAACAACGTCTTACTAAATACATATGTATCATATTAAGATATTAATACACTATGTTTAACATCATGAAATGATAATTACATATATCATTAAGCGTATTAACAATGAACTACACGAGTAAGATGAGACTACTAACTTAAGGATTTCAAAACAATACATATATGTAACGATTATCGTTGTAATAGTATTTTACACACACACATACACACACACACACACACACACACACACATATATATATATATATATATGATATTAAGATATATTAATACACCATGTTAACATGTTAACATAACAATTTAACATCTCATTTAAGTGTAATAACAATGGATCAATTACATTTAACAAGATCGTTAACTTAAAGGTTCTGAAACAACACTTACATATAACGACTAACGATGACTTAACGACTCAGTTAAATGTATATACATATAGTGTATTAAGATGTGTTAATACACTTTTGGAAGACTTCATGACATATATCAAAGTACTTCTACTTAATAAAAATGCTTACAATTACATCCTCATTCATTTTCATCAACAATTCTACTCGTATGCACCCGTATTCGTACTCGTACACCGTAAAACCGGACATACGCCGTTGTAGTAACACCGCGGGCTGTTTTGGGTTTGATAATTAAAAACTTTGATAAACTTTGATTTAAAAGTTGTTCTTCTGGGAAAATTATTTTTCTTATGAACATGAAACTATATCCAAAAATCATGGTTAAACTCAAAGTGGAAGTATGTTTTTCAAAATGGTCATCAAGATGTCGTTCTTTCGACGGAAATGACTACCTCTTTAAAAAATGACTTGTAACCTGTATTTCTGACTATAAACTTATACCTTTTCTGTTTAGATTCATAAACTTAAGTTCAATATGAAACCATAGCAACTTGAATCACTCAAAACGGATTTGAAACGAAGAAATGACGGGTAAAACAAGATTGGATAAATTTGCTAGTTTTAGCTACAAAAATTTTGTAACAAATCTAGACTAAACATATCCTAACTAATTTATATTGTATTATACACGTTATGAAATCTTGGGATACCATAGATACGTATACAATGTTTTGACATATCATATCGACCCATCTATATATATGTTTCGGAACAACCATAGACACTCTATATGCAGTAATGTTTGAGTTAGCTATACAGGGTTGAAGTTGATTCCAAAATAATATATATACTTTGAGTTGTGATCGAGTCTGAGACTTGTAGACACTGGGTCATGGATTGATTCGAGATAATATATATTGCTTTATTTCTGTACATCTAACTGTGGACAACTAGTTGTAGGTTACTAACGAGGACTGCTAACTTAACAAACTCAAATCATTAAAACGTAATAAAAATGTTGTAAATATATTTTGAATATACTTTGATATATATGTACATATTTGTTATAGGTTCGTGAATCGACCAGTGGCCAAGTCTTACTTCCCGACGAAGTAAAAATCTGTGAAAGTGAGTTATAGTCCCACTTTTAAAATCTGATATTTTTGGGATGAGAATACATGCAATTTTATAAATGTTTTACGAATTAGACACAAGTAATCGAAACTACATTCTATGGTTGAATTATTAAACCGAATATGCCCCTTTTAGCCTGGTAATCTAAGAATTAGGGAACATCACTAATTTTGAGAGTTAGTGCACCCCTAATTGACGCGAATCCTAAAGATAGATCTACGAGAACTAACAACCCCCATTCTGGAATTTGGAATGCTTTAGTACTTCGAGTTTATCATGTCCGATGGATGTTCCGGAATGATGGGGATATTCTATATGCATCTTGTTAATGTCGGTTACCAGATGTTCACCATATGAATGATTTTTATCTCTATGCAGTTTGCGAAATGCCTGATATGAGATGTGATATAAAAATGAAATCTTGTGGTCTATTGATGTGCAAAACGTGGTATATGAATTAACGTATGAAATAATATGGAAAAATACCAATTAAAGATTATTACACACTAACGGGCAGTGTACCCGATCGTGTAGTAGTATAAATAATGGTTTAGTTCCGTGTATCGTTCCAAGGACAGTTGGATTAGTCAAACTAGAATTAGGAACTATATTATGATTAACTAAGTAAATGAAACTTAAAGATACAAGATATTATGTTTTTGTGGCTATTTAACGATTTAGCCAAATCAGAGAAGATTAAAAGTAAAAACAATATTTTTGGTCTTTTAAGTTTATATAATGAAAACAAGTGCAAAGAAAACAAATAGGATAGTTTGTTTAAAATCAAAGATACGAAATATTCATCTAGATATTTTACCCTCGGTATTGGATGTAAGTTATATTGTTAAGACCCGATTGAATGACTATGTGTGTGAGTTACCTAATAGATTTACCAAGAGTTCTCTTTAATAAACACGCAAACTCGATTACAAGATCAAAGGTTCCCTTTTCGCTATAGTTCTCGTGTTTGTAACCAAATAACTATGATATATATGCTAATCACCCAAATCGACTTGCCAAGAGTTCTCTTTAGCAAGTACTCAAACTAGAATTACTAAGTGGAGGGTTCCCTATCACCTAGACCTTTTCGTTTATGACTAGTTGATTAGCTAGATCAAAGACTTGAATAACAATTGTCTTTTGCGTTCGCTCTACACAATTCATTCCTATATCGTCTAATCATTTTGATCTAATTTACCCCCTTGGTCTGGTTTAGTAAACAATCAATCTAAGACAAGTTGATTGTAAATCAATATGATACATCAACAAGAGTTCTCTTTATCAACAACATATCAATTAACTAGATACAAATGATTTGACATCAATAAGCATGGTTATTTGATTCAAGCTCTAATCTAATCACACATAATACATTCAATCCATAAGATTACATCCAATACCTCAGTTATTAATCTAGACAAACATTATAGAGTTTAGCCAACAATCATATTAACAAACAAAATAGCAATCAATTGATAAGTAGAATTCATTGTGAAGAACAAGAAATCAACCTAATAGAGTATGAATCTTGAATGGGGAAGGTGTTGAATCTTGATTCTTGGATGTTAAATCTCTTCCAAGAGCTTGGAATTCTCCAATTTTGCTCCTAAAATCGTCTTGGAACTCCTCTGTTTCGTAACTGTCCGTATCTCTCTCAATAATACACTTTTAAAGTGGTGAAAGTTGGTCAAAAGCAAAAAGTAGGCTGAAACCTACTTCTGAACGGCGTCCAGATTTCTGGACGGCGTCCAGTTGTAAAGGCCTGGACGGCATCCAGATTTCTGGACGGCGTCCAGTTATGAAGGGCTGGACGGCGTCCAGAAATCTGGACGGTGTAACATCCCGCGTTTTTCCGTTAAATTTAATTTTAACACCGTCTTTTTTTTTTTAAAACATAATCTTTCGTATTTAAAGTAATAGTTTCCGTGAGTAACGTTCATTATATTTCCGCTATTTAATTATAACATCACTCGGTTACTCGAGCGTTTTTAAAATATTTCGTTGGTTAATTCCCGCACCCGCTTTGAAACTTGAGGGACCGAAGTTGTCAAGTGGGCAAACTAGTTGACTAGGTCAACTAGTCAACCCACCATTCTCATCCATTCAATCCCTCCATCTCTCTCCCTTTTCTCTCTAGCTCAAGAACTCCATTTCTCCCAACTTCACTAAATCATCATCTAAATTCGATCTAGGAGGCTTACAACAAAACAAATTACATTTTCGTGATCCTCTCTTCATCCTCTACGATTTGATACTAACTACACCGATTTTGGGTAACATTTCTAAAACTCTAGATTTCTTTAAATTCGTGTTTTTGACTTGAAATGTTGTTAGTTAGTGTCTATGGCTCGTGTCTAGCATGATTATATGATTTGTATGCTCGATCTTGATGTTTTGGTGTAACTAGCTTGGAAATGAAAAGTGGATGCTTAATCCTTGATTTTGGATGAGTTAATGTTGTTAGATTGTTAAAGTGCATGTTTTAATTGTGTTACTAGTATCATTAGCCACATTTGGATGTGTAGGTTGATTAAGGAAACTTCAAAAACCCGATTAATGATTTTGTGATGTTTGACTAGGGTTTGATAGTTCTTGACATGAACTTTTGGATGCTTAAATGCCATGGAATGTTAATTGTTAGTGTCTAGTAGTAATGTATGCTTCATTACCTTCAAAACGGCATATCGTATGTGTAAATTGGATTCCCGAATCATAAAATACGTTTTACGAACTTGAAACTTGAAAATAAACCTTTCTCGATCAATTGACGAGTTTTCGTTTATTGTAAATGATGTTTTTGATTGATGATATGTGGTTAGTTGTATTCCTTGTCGAAATAGCTTTCCGATGATATAAAATACATGTTCTAATTGTTTGCGGATCATAAAATGTGATTGTTTGTGTTTTGGTTCGTGCATACTTTGAAAACTGACCAGAAATCCCTGCACAGAGGGTGGCGCGGCGCGCCCCTTCCCCGCGCGGCGCGCCGATGTGCCTGGTCAGATTCTGACCTCCTCGTCCCGTTTCACGTGAAATGTTTGACTAGCTATCGACCTCCGATTCACATGAAACTTGTTCTAATATGCTTATATATGAGTAAAAACCTCAGAAAAATAGTTCGGGACCGAACCCGAACGCGTTGACTTTTTTTCGTTGACTTTGACCAAGTTTGACTTTTAGTCAAACTTAACCAAACTTTTAATGCAATCTTCCTAACATACTTTTATACTTGTATCTTGCATGAAACTTGACAATTTGCTTCACATGCTACATAATCGAGTCGTGTCGAGCCATAGGACTAATTGAACACATTTCACCCGACCTTGTGTCGTAACCGGTTAATTGATATAACTTACTTGTTTAGGTCAAGGCTAAGCAACTTTCATGCACACGTTTACTTGTTGAAGTACTTTTATACTCGTGCACTCGAGGTGAGATCATAGTCCCACTTTTACTCTTTTTGAACTTACATTTGGGATGAGAAAACATAAACATTTCTTTTACTAAGTGAACACAAGTACAGGAAAACAAACATTCTACATACGAGTTTAGAACAAAATCCTCAATTCGATTATCATTAGTTACACTTGCCGGGTGTAAGCGAGAACTTATGTTGTATGGATCCATATGGGTTTGACAAACCCTCATTCAAACGGTTCGCTACCGTTTACGAATGAAATATATTTTCGAGAAACAGTGCATGTTCTAGCACTAAGTGATGGGGTTCAATGGAAGGAAATGTTAAGCATTGATAATTGGGTGCTCGTGAAACAAACTTTTGGAATGTATTGCTATTATTTCATTGATGCAAATCTTGTGGTTCACTTGTACTTACTTACTTAAACCTATGATTTCACCAACGTTTTCGTTGACAGATTTCTATGTTTTTCTCAGGTCATGCACGATATGTGAAACATGCTTCCGCTTACTATTTGATACTTGCATCCGATGTCGAGTATACATGCATTTCATGGAGCGTCTTTTGACTTTACTTTAAACCGTGTCGCCTAGATTTCAATCGTACTTATAACGTTGTAACTTAACTTTTGGTTGAACAATCCTTGTAAACTTTGAAACAATCTTTATTTTGAAATGAAGGCGACATATTTTGGTCAAACGTTATCTTAAAGACTTATAATCAGGTAATGGGACCCACGTAGCCGACGCCGTCACTTGACGATTTGTCGGGGTCGCTACAGTTGGTATCAGAGCCTTGGTTGTAGGGATTTAGAGTTCATTTGTGTCCACCCCGAGTCATAGGGTACATAGGTGAATCTAGACTACAACCGGCATATAGACTGAAGTAGGAATTATTTGACAAATTGTGCATTTATACTCGAACTCTTCTATCATATCTAACTCGTATTCGATCTTGATCTTACGTTGATAAATTTTGTTGATGCGCCACCTTGACTTTATGAAGTAATGTTAAATGCACATGAGAATCAGAGTAATATAATTTCCGGGATTATATTACGGTGATTCACATGGACGTTCCGACATTATGACGTAAAGAATTTAAGGCGAGTCAAGGAAAATTTTCTCTCTATCCTTATTCCATACTGTGGTTAGTATTGTTGAAAATACTAACCAACGATATTCTTGTGTCATGAAGGAACAATGGCTCACCAAGGTCAACACAACACTCCTCTCGAAACTCTTGAACAAGCTCTTCAACGAATGATAACCACCGCCGTGGGTACGGCCGTGGCCGATCACTTTTCTAACAACAACAATCATGGGGCCGGTAATTCAATCGAGGGTTGCTCCTACAAGAACTTCATGAAGTACAATCCTCCCACTTTCAATGGAACCGAAGGACCGGTTGCTCTCACCCGATGGTTCGAACAAACAGAAGCCGTTTTTAGTATAAGCGGTTGTCGGGACCAAGATAAGGTCAAGTTTTCCACCCTCACTCTCACCGGTATTGCTCTCTCATGGTGGAACACGTATGTACAATCGGTGGGTATCGATGAAGCCCTTACACTCTCTTGGACCGAATTAAGAGAAAGAATGACCACCGAATACTTCCCGCGCGAAGAGACTCGAAGGCTCGAACAGGGGCCAAGAAATTTAAAAATAGCCCGAGATGACCTCGAAGCTTATAATCAACGGTTTGCCGAACTAACCTCAATTTGTCCAAACCTTCGGACTCCCGGGCCCCAAGGAGTTGAGTTTTACATGGATGGCCTCCCTAAGAGCATTCCACACGGGGTAATGCCATTAAGACCCGCCGACCTACAAGAGGCTGTGATGATAGCCCGCCGATTTATAAAAACGGTGGATGAAATTGAAGCGCTGGCACCAACGGCCGAGGCCCAACCAGTTAACAACAAAAGAAAACAGGAAGCCTCTCCATCAAGCAACCACAACCACAACGACTCCACCAAGAAGCCTTTCACCCCCGGCGGCAGGAAAAATTATGCTGGAACACGACCTTTTTGCAACACGTGCCACAAACATCATTATGGAAAATGTGGCGGACCATTTTGCATCAAGTGTCAAAGAAGTGGCCATGTGGCCCATAGTTGCAAGGGTGCCGCCCCCGTCACTAAAAAGGTGCCCAGTGCACGCAGAAGGGGTGCTTGTTTTGAATGTGGACAACTGGGTCATTTTAAGAATGCATGTCCCAAGAAGAACGCCCACCCTAATGTACGCGAATGAGCTTTCAACCTTAACACATAGGATTCCCGGAACGACAATTAGTTACGGGTACGTTTCTTCTCAACGACTCTTATGCTTCATGTTTATCCGATTCGGGTATCGATAAATGTTTTGTATCCAAGGCTTTGGAGCCTACTCTTTGCACTCCACCCCTCCCCCTAGATATTACTTACGCCATTCAAGTGACCAACGGAAAACCATTGCGTATCGATAAATTTTATCGGAGGGAGTACGTTAAACTTATTGGGTAGGTAATTTGAACTTCGATTTGACATCTATAGAACTAGGGAGCCCAAAACCTATACGTTAGGAAGGGAATGTTTTCCCCACATATATGTGATTTTAGTGAACTAAATGACTTCCGTTTAAGAACCGATATCCTCTTCCCCGTATCAACAACCTCTTGAACCGTTACACGGATCTCGCGTATATTCTAAAATCGACCTTCATTCTGGTTATCATCAATTGAGGGTTAAGGGAGAAGATGTCTCCTAAACCGCTTTCCGAACTCGCTACGATAGTTATAAATTTCTTTTAGTGCCGTTCAGTTTATCTAAGGCTCCGCCCGTATTCATAGACCTCCGGAACCGCGTATGCAAACTTATCTAGACAAATCCGTTACCGTACTTATAATTGATGTTTTAAGCTATTCAAGCGGAAAGGAAAAAAACGGACAACGTCTCCGTCTTACGCTCGAACTCTTGAGAAAAGAGCAACTCTATGCCGAATTCTCCAAGTGAGAATTTTGGTTAAACGAAGTCCAAATTCTAAACCATGTTGTTAGTGGTCAAGGTAAAAAAAAAAAAAAAAAAAAAAAAAAAAAAAAAAAAAAAAATTAATTAATTTTGGAGAAACCCTCACGACTCCGACTTGTATTCGTAAAATTTTGGATCTCGCGATTATTACCAAAGATTAATTTCCAATTTTTTTTTCGTATCGCTCGTCCTTTAACCTCGTTAACGTACTAAGGGAAAGAATTAAACATTTTTCGTGTCCGGACTTTGAACGTGATTTTTTTTTTTTTTCACACCAACCTTACTAGATAAATTCGTGTGGCACCAAAATGGAACTCAAATATAGAAATACTTCTACGTGAACGCCTGAAAGGCAACCCCTCTCGACTCGAAATCAAGGAAGCTGAAATTCGTTATTTTACACGGAGAATTTGAATACTTATTTATGGATCCGATCAATCTTCTCGTTATCGCGTACCACGATACATATCTCTGTTATTTCACCGTTACCGTCTGATATTACTGGAACTTAAGATAACACACGATCCAATGATACTTCACTCTTCTTTGATTTAATGTCATTGTGTTTCTAATAATCGGCCAACTATTATTCAACCCCGAACTAAACAACTACGTGTACGATCTCGTTTCTCTTTCAGACTTCAACTTTTGACAACTAGAGGCACGTTATGGCAACCTCGAGATGTAAACTCATCCTATTCTAAGTCCTCATTTCACTACTATCTTTACCGTTCGCATTTCCGTTTAAAGAAACTCCTTGTAACATTTCTCCATGGATAGAGAAACTCCTCATATTACATAAGTATTCGCCACGAGGGTGAATAGTCCTAACGAACATTTTTTTTTCGAACCCTAACTGACTCGTTCAAACATATCTTAAGAGATTCTATTCCAACACGGTGTATCTTTGTTAATTATCCCGTATCGAAATACTCGTTTCACTTCTAGTTTTACAAGAAGCCTCGGGACCGCGTTTAGACATGAGTACCGCGTACCATCCACAACCCGACGGACCGAACAAACATGCGATTTAAACCTTGGAAACAATAATACGAATTTGTATTACCAACTTCAAATTTACTTGAGAAAAATATTTTCCTTTAACCGAATCCTCGTACCTACAATGATTTTCATTCGAGTTTTAACGTCACTCCTTTTGAAACCACGTGTGACCGGAAACGTCACTCTCCTTTGTCGAACCAAGTAAACGATGATCAATTCACCGGGGCCGAGGTTATTCATGAGCAACCGAGAAAATTTATTCATATTCAGGCAAAACCCTACGCGACTCGTAATCACCAAGAGCTGCGCCGATGTTAGACGTAAACATTTCAAATTCCACGTGGGAAACCGCGTCACGTTAAGAGTCGCACCTTGGAAGGGTGCAATCCGTTTCGGGAAAACGTAGGAAGCTAAATCCACGATATTTTGATCCTTTAAATTCTTGGGGTGTTTTGGACCCGTAGCTAGCCGTTTAGACTTTTCCGACTCATTTTGGGTCTCCGTTTATCCTACATTCAATGTATCAACTCAAAGACGTGTTTTGCGAAACGAGAACTTGTTATCTCCTTTGATGAACTCACTATCGACGATAACCCTCACTTCCTAGGAGGACCGGTTGAAACCATGAATCATGGAAGCCAAACCTTAAAACAACATATGATCCCGACCGTCAAAATTCGTGGAAATACTCAAGGACGTACCTTCACTTATTCGTAGAATTTACAACGCAAGGTCTCGAGTAAGATTCAACAACTACTACTTCCAACTAAATTTCGGGACGAAATTTCTTTTGAGGTGTGGATAATGTAACATCCCGCGTTTTTCCGTTAAATTTAATTTTAACACCGTCTTTTTTTTTTTAAAACATAATCTTTCGTATTTAAAGTAATAGTTTCCGTGAGTAACGTTCATTATATTTCCGCTATTTAATTATAACATCACTCGGTTACTCGAGCGTTTTTAAAATATTTCGTTGGTTAATTCCCGCACCCGCTTTGAAACTTGAGGGACCGAAGTTGTCAAGTGGGCAAACTAGTTGACTAGGTCAACTAGTCAACCCACCATTCTCATCCATTCAATCCCTCCATCTCTCTCCCTTTTCTCTCTAGCTCAAGAACTCCATTTCTCCCAACTTCACTAAATCATCATCTAAATTCGATCTAGGAGGCTTACAACAAAACAAATTACATTTTCGTGATCCTCTCTTCATCCTCTACGATTTGATACTAACTACACCGATTTTGGGTAACATTTCTAAAACTCTAGATTTCTTTAAATTCGTGTTTTTGACTTGAAATGTTGTTAGTTAGTGTCTATGGCTCGTGTCTAGCATGATTATATGATTTGTATGCTCGATCTTGATGTTTTGGTGTAACTAGCTTGGAAATAAAAAGTGGATGCTTAATCCTTGATTTTGGATGAGTTAATGTTGTTAGATTGTTAAAGTGCATGTTTTAATTGTGTTACTAGTATCATTAGCCACATTTGGATGTGTAGGTTGATTAAGGAAACTTCAAAAACCCGATTAATGATTTTGTGATGTTTGACTAGGGTTTGATAGTTCTTGACATGAACTTTTGGATGCTTAAATGCCATGGAATGTTAATTGTTAGTGTCTAGTAGTAATGTATGCTTCATTACCTTCAAAACGGCATATCGTATGTGTAAATTGGATTCCCGAATCATAAAATACGTTTTACGAACTTGAAACTTGAAAATAAACCTTTCTCGATCAATTGACGAGTTTTCGTTTATTGTAAATGATGTTTTTGATTGATGATATGTGGTTAGTTGTATTCCTTGTCGAAATAGCTTTCCGATGATATAAAATACATGTTCTAATTGTTTGCGGATCATAAAATGTGATTGTTTGTGTTTTGGTTCGTGCATACTTTGAAAACTGACCAGAAATCCCTGCACAGAGGGTGGCGCGGCGCGCCCCTTCCCCGCGCGGCGCGCCGATGTGCCTGGTCAGATTCTGACCTCCTCGTCCCGTTTCACGTGAAATGTTTGACTAGCTATCGACCTCCGATTCACATGAAACTTGTTCTAATATGCTTATATATGAGTAAAAACCTCAGAAAAATAGTTCGGGACCGAACCCGAACGCGTTGACTTTTTTTCGTTGACTTTGACCAAGTTTGACTTTTAGTCAAACTTAACCAAACTTTTAATGCAATCTTCCTAACATACTTTTATACTTGTATCTTGCATGAAACTTGACAATTTGCTTCACATGCTACATAATCGAGTCGTGTCGAGCCATAGGACTAATTGAACACATTTCACCCGACCTTGTGTCGTAACCGGTTAATTGATATAACTTACTTGTTTAGGTCAAGGCTAAGCAACTTTCATGCACACGTTTACTTGTTGAAGTACTTTTATACTCGTGCACTCGAGGTGAGATCATAGTCCCACTTTTACTCTTTTTGAACTTACATTTGGGATGAGAAAACATAAACATTTCTTTTACTAAGTGAACACAAGTACAGGAAAACAAACATTCTACATACGAGTTTAGAACAAAATCCTCAATTCGATTATCATTAGTTACACTTGCCGGGTGTAAGCGAGAACTTATGTTGTATGGATCCATATGGGTTTGACAAACCCTCATTCAAACGGTTCGCTACCGTTTACGAATGAAATATATTTTCGAGAAACAGTGCATGTTCTAGCACTAAGTGATGGGGTTCAATGGAAGGAAATGTTAAGCATTGATAATTGGGTGCTCGTGAAACAAACTTTTGGAATGTATTGCTATTATTTCATTGATGCAAATCTTGTGGTTCACTTGTACTTACTTACTTAAACCTATGATTTCACCAACGTTTTCGTTGACAGATTTCTATGTTTTTCTCAGGTCATGCACGATATGTGAAACATGCTTCCGCTTACTATTTGATACTTGCATCCGATGTCGAGTATACATGCATTTCATGGAGCGTCTTTTGACTTTACTTTAAACCGTGTCGCCTAGATTTCAATCGTACTTATAACGTTGTAACTTAACTTTTGGTTGAACAATCCTTGTAAACTTTGAAACAATCTTTATTTTGAAATGAAGGCGACATATTTTGGTCAAACGTTATCTTAAAGACTTATAATCAGGTAATGGGACCCACGTAGCCGACGCCGTCACTTGACGATTTGTCGGGGTCGCTACAGACGGCGTCCAATTGTGCTGAATTGTTCTGTCTCGTTTTTTCCAAATCTCCCTTCATTTAGACGGCGTCCCAATCATTTTGGACGGCGCCCAACATACCTGAAGCCTTGTTTTATCGTTTTAGAGCGCTAATTTGACCATAACTTGTATCGGGATCAACTATGATGAAATCACAACTTATAGAATGGTCATAATTCACCAAAACTCTTTATAAACCTCTTTCCGATACACTTTTCATACCTTTGTGTATTACTTGTAGAAACCGCCTTAACTATCCTTGATTCGAGAGTTTTTACACGATATTGCGAGATATATATATATGATGTAATTGAGCAATATCATCTATTATTATGATTTGATAATATATAGGTTAAACCTATAACTCACCAACATTTTTGTTGACGTTTTAAGCATGTTTATTCTCAGGTGATTATTAAGAGCTTCCGCTGTTGCATACTAAAATAAGGACAGGATTTGGAGTCCATGCTTGTATGATATTGTGTAAAAACTGCATTCAAGAAACTTATTTCGATGTAATATATTTTTATTGTAAACCATTATGTAATGGTCGTGTATAAACGGTATATTTTAGATTATCATTATTTGATAATCTACGTAATGTTTTTTTAAACCTTTATCGATAAAATAGAAGTTGTGATTGTTTTAAAAATGAATGCATTCTTTGAAAAACGTCTCATATAGAGGTCAAAACCTCGCGACGAAATCAATTAATATGGAACGTTTATAATCTATATGAACGGGACATTTCAGTTGGTATCCGAGCGTTGGTCTTAGAGAACCAGAAATTGCATTAGTGTGTGTCTAAAAGAGTTTGTTAGGATGCATTAGTGAGTCTGGACTTCGACCGTGCTTTCTTTAAAAACGATTGCTTAACACTTTTTGTTGGAAACTATATATTATTAACATGTAAATATTATGTGATATATTAATCTCTTAATGTGTTTGATATTGTGTGATAGATGTCTACCTCTAGTACAAATCCCATCGACTCACCTAATAATAATGAAGAGTCGAATATATTTTGGGAAGATTCACAAATTCCCGAAGAGGAACCGGAAGAAGAGGAACCGGAAGAGGAGGAACCGGAAGAAGAGGAACCGGAAGAAGAGGTTCCGGAGGAGGAAATATTAGGAACCACAAAAAAGCAGATAAATAAAAGAAAATCCTCAACCAATAGACCAAAGTTAATAATGGTCAATGATGTTTCCGCCGAGAAAGCAAAATATTGGGAATATTACCAATTTTCCGATGAATCGGATCCCGATGAGGATTCCGATGATGTTATAGAAATTACCTCGACCCAATTTGAAAAATCAAAAGAAAATAATAAGGGAAAGGGCATCAAAATAGAGAAACCTGATTCCAACCCCCGATGAACTTTATATGTATCGTCAACACCCGTATTTCTTAAGTTGTAACAATAACCCGGGAACCTCTAAGTCACCAGGTTTTTCTAAACCATTTGTGAAGATAACGGATCGTATTAGAGGAACATCATATATCCCTAGAAAATTAGCAAAAAGAAACAGGTCCGAATAAGAAGAAACTAGTGAGTCGGAATAAAGAGTTGTAATCATGAGGTGTAAAATATGTAAAATAAGTGTGCTTGTATTTTTCTTGTTATATGTGAAAATTGCTTTTATTATTTGATAATTATCTTTTACGAATCTAACTCTCGTCTATTTTTACAGTATAAAAACAAAAAATGGATGTTAAGGATAGACAACTAAAAATTTTAGAAGACCTATCCGGGGACATGATTGATGAAATCTTGTCTAAAGTCGGTCAGAATTCGTCGGCATAATTATTTACGGCAAAATTAGTTTGTAGAACATTTGAAGAACGTTCCAGGCATGCCTTAGTTTATAAAAGGCTTTCATTTGAAAGATGGGGTATATCACATTGGGGACACCGTAAGTTACGCCGTGTTTTCTTTAAAGCGTTAAATGCGGGGAACCCAAATGCAATTTTACGCTACGGGTTAAGAACATATTTTGACTCAACATATCCTAACATAGGACTTCGTGAGTTAGAAAGAGCTTCTAATATGCAACATAAAGAAGCATGTTATGCTTACGGGTTAGTGATGTTCGCTTCTCACCAAAGTGAGAAAAAAAAACATCGGATTACAACTTTTAAATAAAACCTTCCCACAAGTGACGGATTCAGTAGTTGGGGTGAGAAACAAGGTTTTTAGATTATTACGGGGCTGTTGGGCATTACGAAACCCTCGTCCCTTTGACGACGTTACAACATGCTGTCTTGTCAACGGCCACAACGGTTATGTTCCACAAGACCAAGGATGGGAAGTAGTCTTAGTAAAACCAGAATGCATGACTTGTTTCTGGACTTATGAATTACGTGTTTTTATTGCCTTTGTTGAACGACTTGCGTATTAACTAGGAATGTTGTCACAACTATTTTGTATCAAAGTGATTGTGTGCTATATTTCATGCTTTATGTATAATAGCGGTATTGTAAGTTTGTAAATTTTTGTATAAAAGTTTGAACGCGAAATATTATTATAATCAGTTTTTCATATAGAATTGTAGTAGTTGAATGGTATATTAGCTACTAAGTATGAACTTACCGGGTAGGTACTACCCGAATTAAAACTATAAAACGCTAATATGAAGAAAAAGTTTTTATAAATGAGTTCATATTATGCTACGAAATACTATTGACTACTCTTACTATTCTACATGATTAACTTAATTCTTTTGGGATATTTTTGAAGGAAATGGCACCGACGACTCGTCAGAATTTGAACATGAGCGAGGAAGACTTCCGTGTTTTCCTTGCAGCAAACATAGCAGCAGTACAGGCTGCAATGCAAAACAACAACAATAACTCGGAATCTAGCAATGCAAATAACGTCACAAGAAATCGTGTAGGATGCTCCTACAAAGAATTCATTGCCTGTAAACCTCTGAAATTCGATGGAACCGAGGGTCCAATCGGATTGAAACGGTGGACCGAAAAGTAAGTGTACTGAAGAAGACAAAGTAAAGTACGCTACGCATACCTTCACAGGTACTGCGTTAACATGGTGGAATAGCTATCTAGAACAAGTAGGACAAGATGCTGCGTACGCACTACCGTGGTCAGCATTCAAACATCTGATGACTGAGCAGTATCGTCCCAGAAACGAGGTCAACAAGCTAAAAGTAAAGCTTAAGGGATTACGAACACAAGGATTCGATAGTACCACGTACGAACGACGATTCACGGAGTTGTGCTTATTGTGCCCGAGAGCGTTCGAAGATGAAGAGGAGAAAATCGACGCATTTGTAAAAGGGTTAACAGAAAGGATCCAAGAAGATATAAGTTCACACGAGCCCACTTCCATACAAAAGGCGAGTAGAATGGCTCATAAAGATTGAGGAAAGAGTTAAAGAGAAGATGGCCGAAGAAGCCAACACGAAACAAATCAAAAGAAAGTGGGAAGAAACCAGTGACAAGGGTCACAATTTTAACAATCAACACAACAATCACAATTTCAATCGCACCAATTATCGCAATAACAAACGCAACAACAATCGTTCCAACAATAACTACAACAACCATCCTAACAACAATAACCACCACAACAATCGTCCCAACATCAATAACAACCGCAACAACAACAATTCCTATAACAATAATAATCAGAAAAAGCCATGCCAAAGGTGTGAAGAGTACCACCCGAATGAGTTCTGCACGACATTTTGCACCAAGTGTAAAAGAACTGGCCATGGTGCGAGAAAGTGTGAGGTCTACGGCCCAATGAATAATAGAAATAAAAGAACAGATAATATCGGAACAAGTAATGCCGCCTTTGTTTGTTATGGATGTAGAAATCGGGCCACATTAGGAGTAATTGCCCGAACCCAGAGAAAAATAATGGGCAATGTCGTGGAAGAGTTTTCAATATTAATATGGTAGAAGCGCAGGAAGACCCGGAGCTTGTTATGGGTACGTTTCTCATTGACAATAAATCTGCTTATGTTTTATTTGATTCGGGTGCGGATAGGAGCTATATGAGTAGAGATTTTTGTGCCAAATTAAGTTGTCCATTGATGCCTTTGGATAATAAATTTTTACTTGAATTAGCAAATGGTAAATTAATATCAGCAGATAATATATGTCGGAATCGAGAAATTAAACTGGTTAGCAAAACGTTTAAGATTGATTTGATACCAGTAGAGTTAGGGAGTTTTGATGTGATAATCGGCATGGACTGGTTGAAAGAGGTGAAAGTAGAGATCGTTTGTTACAAAAATGCGATTCGCATCATACGAGAAAAAGGAAAACCCTTAATAGTGTACGGAGAAAAGAGCAACGCGAAGCTAAATCTTATTAGTAATTTGAAGGCGCAAAAACTAATAAGAAAAGGTTGCTATGCTATTCTAGCACATGTAGAGAAAGTACAAACCGAAGAAAAGAACATCAATGATGTTCCCGTCGCAAAAGAGTTTCCCGATGTATTTCCAAAAGAATTACCGGGATTACTTCCACACCGATCCGTTGAATTTCAAATAGACTTGGTACCAGGAGCTGCACCAATAGCCCGTGTTCCATATAGACTTGCACCCAGCGAAATGAAGGAACTCCAGAGCCAATTACAGGAACTTTTAGAGCGAGGTTTCATTTGACCAAGCACGTCACCGTGGGGAGCCCCTGTTTTGTTTGTCAAGAAGAAAGATGGTACATTCAGGTTGTGTATCGACTACCGAGAGTTGAACAAACTTACCATCAAGAACCGTTACCCACTACCGAGAATCGACGACTTATTTGATCAATTACAGGGTTCGTCAGTTTATTCGAAGTTTGATTTACGTTCCGGATATCATCAAATGCGAGTGAAAGAGGATGATATTCCGAAGACTGCTTTTAGGACGCGTTACGGTCATTACGAGTTTATGGTTATGCCGTTTGGTTTAACTAACGCACCAGCTATGTTCATGGACCTCATGAACTGAGTGTGTGGGCCATATCTTGACAAGTTTGTCATTGTCGTCATCGATGACATACTTATCTACTCAAAGAATAATCAAGAGCACGAAGAACATTTGAGAAAAGTGCTAGAGTTGTTAAGGAAAGAAAAACTGTACGCTAAGTTTTCAAAGTGTGCATTTTGGTTGGAAGAAGTTCAATTTCTCGGTCACATAGTGAACAAAGAAGGTATTCTGGTGGATCCGGCAAAGATTGAAACCGTTGAAAAGTGGGAAACCCCAAAAACTCCGAAACACATACGCCAATTTTTAGGATTAGCTGGTTACTACAGAAGATTCATCCAAGATTTTTTCAAAATAGCAAAACCCTTGACTGCATTAACGCATAAAGGGAAGAAATTTGAATGGAAGGATGAACAAGAAAAAGCATTTCAATTGTTGAAGAAAAAGTTAACTACGGCACCTATACTGTCATTGCCTAAAGGGAATGATGATTTTGTGATATATTGTGACGCCTCAAAGCAAGGCCTCGGTTGTGTATTAATGCAACGAACGAAAGTAATTGCTTATGCGTCTAGACAATTGAAGATTCACGAGCAGAATTATACGACACATGATTTGGAATTAGGCGCAGTTGTTTTTGCATTAAAGACTTGGAGACACTACTTATATGGGGTCAAAAGTATCATATATACCGACCACAAAAGTCTCCAGCATATATTTAATCAGAAACAACTGAACATGAGGCAGCGTAGATGGATTGAATTGTTAAATGATTACGATTTTAAGATTCGTTACCACCCGGGGAAGGCGAATGTGGTAGCCGACGCTTTGAGTAGAAAGGACAGAGAACCTATGCGGGTAAAAGCTATGAATATAATTATTCGTACTAACCTTACTACTCAAATAAAGGAGGCGCAGCAGAGAGTTGTAAAAGAAGGAAAGTTGAAGAATGAAATACCTAAAGGATCAGAGAAACATCTTAATATTCGGGAAGACGGAACCCGGTATAGGGATGAAAGAATTTGGGTACCAAAGTTTGGAGATATGAGAGAAAAGGTACTTAAGGAAGCACATAAAACCAGATATTCAATACATCCCGGAGCGGAGAAGATGTACAAAGATCTCAAGAAACACTTTTGGTGGCCCGGTATGAAAGCCGATATTGCTAAATACGTAGGAGAATGTTTGATGTGTTCTAAAGTCAAAGCTGAACATCATAAACTATCCGGTCTACTTCAACAACCTGAAATTTCAGAATGGAAATGGGAAAACATTACCATGGATTTCATTACTAAATTGCCAAGGACTGCAAGTGGTTATGATACTATTTGGGTAATAGTCGACCGTCTTACCAAATCAGCACACTTTCTGTCAATGAGAGAAGATGATAAAATGGAGAAGTTGGCGCGATTATATTTAAAGAAAGTTGTCTCCAAACATGGAATACCAATCTCTATTATCTCTGATAGGGATGACAGATTTGTTTCAAGGTTTTGCAGACACTGCAACAAGCATTGGGGACTCATCTAGACATGAGTACTGCTTATCATCCACAAACTGATGGGCAAAGTGAAAGGACGATACAGACCCTTGAAGACAGGTTACGAGCATGTGTTATCGATTTCGGAAACAGTTGGGATCGACACCTACCGTTAGCAGAATTTTCCTACAACAACAGTTACCATTCGAGTATTGAAATGGCGCCGTTTGAAGCACTTTATGGTAGAAAGTGCAGGTCTCCGATTTGTTGGAGTGAAGTGAGGGATAGAAAAATTACGGGTCCGGAGATAATACAAGAAACTACCGATAAAATCATCCAAATTCAACAACGATTGAAAATTGCCCAGAGTCGACAAAAGAGCTACGCGGACAGTAAAAGAAAAGATATAGAATTTGAGATTGGAGAAATGGTTATGCTTAAGGTTTCACTTTGGAAAGGCGTTGTTCGATTTGGTAAACGGGGGAAACTAAATCCAAGGTACATTGGACCATTCAAGATTATAGATCGTGTCGGACCAGTAGCTTACTAACTTGAGTTACCTCAACAACTCGCGACTGTACATAACACTTTCCACGTCTCGAATTTGAAGAAATGTTTTGCTAAAGAAGATCTCACTATTCCATTAGACGAAATCCAAATCAACAAAAAACTTCAATTCATTGAAGAACCCGTCGAAATAATGGATCGTGAGGTTAAAAGACTTAAGCAAAACAAGATACCAATTGTTAAGGTTCGATGGAATGCTCGTAGAGGAACCGAGTTTGAAATGTCCCGTTCATATTGATTATAAACGTTCCATATTAATTGATTTCATCGCGAGGTTTTGACCTCTATATGAGACGTTTTTCAAAGACTGCATTCATTTTTAAAACAACCATAACCTTTATTTTATCGATAAAGGTTTAAAAAGCATTACGTAGATTATCAAGTAATGATAATCTAAAATATACCGTTTACACACGACCATTACATAATGATTTACAATAATAATATATTACATCAAAAATAAGTTTCTTGAATGCAGTTTTTACATAACATCATACAAGCATGGACTTCAAATCTTGTCCTAATTTTAGTATGCAACAGCGGAAGCTCTTAATAATCACCTGAGAATAAACATGCTTAAAACGTCAACAAAAATGTTGGTGAGTTATAGGTTTAACCTATATATTATCAAATCATAATAATAGACCACAAGATTTCATATTTCAATATACATCCCATACATAGAGATAAAAATCATTCATATGGTGAACACCTGGTAACCGACATTAACAAGATGCATATAAGAATATCCCCTATCATTCCGGGAAATCCTTCGGACATGATAAAAACGAATTCAAAGTACTAAAGCATCCGGTACTTTGGATGGGGTTCGTTAGGCCCAATAGATCTATCTTTAGGATTCGCGTCAATTAGGCGTGCACTAATTCTCAAAATTAGTGATGTTCCCTAATTCTTAGGCTACCAAGCAAAAAGGGGCATATTCAGCTTCGATCATTCAACCATAAAAAGTAGTTTCATGTACTTGTGTCTATTTTGTAAAACATTTATAAAGCTGCATGTATTCTCATTCCAAAAATATTAGATTTTAAAAGTGGGACTATAACTCACTTTCACAGATTTTTTACTTCGTCGGGAAGTAAGACTTGGCCACTGGTCGATTCACGAACCTATAACAAATATGTACATATATATCAAAGTATGTTCAAAATATATTTACAACACTTTTAATACATTTTGATGTTTTAAGTTTAGTAAGTCAGCTGTCATCGTTAGTAACCTACAACTAGTTGTCCACAGTTAGATGTACAGAAATAAATCGATATATATTATCTTGAATCAATCCATGACCCAGTGTATACACGTCTCAGGCTAGATCACAACTCAAAGCATATATATTTTTAGAATCAACCTCAACCATGTATAGCTAACTCCAACATTACTGCATATAGAGTGTCTATGGTTGTTCCAAATAATATATATACATGGGTCGATATGATATGTCAAAACATTTGCATACGTGTCTATGGTATCCCAAGATTACATAATATATTAAAATACATGTATAATACATTATAAGTTAGCTAGGATATGGTTAATATATATTTGTTACCAATTTTCACGTAGCTACAACAAGCAAAAATATCCAATCTTGTTTTACCCATAACTTATTCGTTTTAAATCTGTTTTGAGTGTTTCAAGTTGCTATGGTTTCATATTGAACTTAAGTTTATGAATCTAAATAGAAAAAGTATAAGTTTATAGTCGGAAATACGGGTTACAAGTCATTTTTGTAAAGGTAGTCATTTCAGTCGAAAGAACGACGTCTAGATGACCATTTTGGAAAACATACTTCCACTTTGAGTTTAACCATGATTTTTGGATATAGTTTCATGTTCATAAGAAAAATCATTTTCCCAGAAGAACAACTTTTAAGTCAAATTTTATCATAGTTTTTAATTAACTAACCCAAAACAGCCCGCGGTGTTACTACGACGGCGTATATCTGGTTTTACAGTGTTTTTCGTGTTTTTCGGTTTTAAATCATTAAGTTAGCATATCATATAGATATAGAACATGTGTTTAGTTGATTTTAAAAGTCAAGTTAGAAGGATTAACTTTTGTTTGCGAACAAGTTTAGAATTAACTAAACTATGTCCTAGTGATTACATGTTCAAATCTTCGAATAAGATAGTTTTATATATATGAATCGAATGATGTTATGAACATAATTACTACCTCAAGTTTAGTAGGTAAATCTACTGGAAGTGATAAGAAATGATCTAGCTTCAAAGGATCTTTGATGGCTTGAAAGTTCTTGAAGTAGAATCATGACACGAAAACAAGTTCAAGTAAGATTATCACTCGAATTAAGATAGTTATAGTTATAGGAATTGAATCAAAGTTTGTATATGAGTATTACCTTGATTTAGAATGATATCTTACTGTAAACAACAAGGATTTCTTGAGGTTGGATGATCACTTTACAAGATTGGAAGTGAGCTAGTAAACTTGGAAGTATTCTTGATTTTATGAAACTAGAACTTGTAGAATTTATGAAGAACACTTAGAACTTGAAGATGGAACTTGAGAGAGATCAATTAGATGAAGAAAATTGAAGAATGAAAGTGTTTGTAGGTGTTTTTGGTCGTTGGTATATGGATTAGATATAAAGGATATGTAATTTTGTTTACATGTAAATAAGTCATGAATGATTACTAATATTTTTGTAATTTTATGAAATATTTCATGCTAGTTGCCAAATGATGGTTCCCACATGTGTTAGGTGACTCACATGGGCTGCTAAGAGCTGATCATTGGAGTGTATATATCAATAATACATACATCTAAAAGCTGTGTATTGTACGAGTACGAATACGGGTGCATACGAGTAGAATTGTTGATGAAACTAAACGAGGATGTAATTGTAAGCATTTTTGTTAAGTAGAAGTATTTTGATAAGTGTCTTGAAGTCTTTCAAAAGTGTATGAATACATATTAAAATACTACATGTATATACATTTTAACTGAGTCGTTAACAAAAATTGATCTAGCTTCAGTTAAAACGTATATACATGTAGTGTTTTAATATGTATTCATACACTTTTTAAAGACTTCAAGACACTTATTAAAATACTTCTACTTAACAAAAATGCTTACAATTACATCCTCGTTCAGTTTCATGAACAATTCTATTCGTATGCACCCGTATTCGCACTCGTACAATACACAGCTTTTAGATGTATGTACTATTGGTATATACACTCCAATGATCAGCTCTTAGCAGCCCATGTGAGTCACCTAACACATGTGGGAACCATCATTTGGCAACTAGCATGAAATATCTCATAAAATTACAAAAATATTAGTAATCATTCATGACTTATTTACATGTAAACAAAATTACACATCCTTTATATCTAATCCATATACCAACGATCAAAAATACCTACAAACACTTTCATTCTTCAATTTTCTTCATCAAATTGATCTCTCTCAAGTTATATCTTCAAGTTCTAAGTGTTCTTCATAAATTCTATAAGTTCTAGTTTCATAAAATCAAGAATACTTCCAAGTTTGCTAGCTTACTTCCAATCTTGTAAAGTGATCATCCAACCTCAAGAAATCTTTCTTATTTACAGTAAGATATCTTTCTAATACAAGGTAATACTCATATTCAAACTTTGATTCAATTTCTATAACTATAACAATCTTATTTCGAGTGGAAATCTTACTTGAACTTGTTTTCGTGTCATGATTCTGCTTCAAGAACTTTCAAGCCATCCAAGGATCCTTTGAAGCTAGATCTATTTTTCTCATTTCCAGTAGGTTTATCCACAAAACCTGAGATAGTAATGATGTTCATAACATCATTCGATTCATATATATAAAACTACCTTATTCGAAAGTTTAAACTTGAAATCACTAGAACATAGTTTAGTTAATTCTAAACTTGTTCGCAAACAAAAGTTAATCCTTATAACTTGACTTTTAAAATTAACTAAACACATTTTCTATATCTATATGATATGCTAACTTAATGATTTAAAACCCGAAAACACGAAAAACACCGTAAAACCGGACATACGCCGTTGTAGTAACACCGCAGGCTGTTTTGGGTTTGATAATTAAAAACTATGATAAACTTTGATTTAAAAGTTGTTCTTCTGGGAAAATTATTTTTCTTATGAACATGAAACTATATCCAAAAATCATGGTTAAACTCAAAGTGGAAGTATGTTTTTAAAAATGGTCATCAAGATGTCGTTCTTTCGACGGAAATGACTACCTCTTTAAAAATGACTTGTAATCTGTATTTTCGACTATAAACTTATACTTTTTCTGTTTAGATTCATAAACTTAAGTTCAATATGAAACCATAGCAACTTGAATCACTCAAAACGGATTTGAAACGAAGAAATGACGGGTAAAACAAAATTGGATAAATTTGCTAGTTTTAGCTACGAAAATTTTGTAACAAATCTAGACTAAACATATCCTAACTAATTTATATTGTATTATACATATTATGAAATCTTGGGATACCATAGACACGTATACAATGTTTTGACATATCATATCGACCCATCTATATATATTTCGGAATAACCATAGACACTCTATATGCAGTAATGTTTGAGTTAGCTATACAGGGTTGAAGTTGATTCCAAAATAATATATATACTTTGAGTTGTGATCGAGTCTGAGACTTGTAGACACTGGGTCGTGGATTGATTCGAGATAATATATATTGCTTTATTTCTGTACATCTAACTGTGGACAACTGGTTGTAGGTTACTAACGAGGACTGCTGACTTAACAAACTCAAAACATTAAAACGTAATAAAAATGTTGTAAATATATTTTGAATATACTTTGATATATATGTACATATTTGTTATAGGTTCGTGAATCGACCAGTGGCCAAGTCTTACTTCCCGACGAAGTAAAAATCTGTGAAAGTGAGTTATAGTCCCACTTTTAAAATCTGATATTTTTGGGATGAGAATACATGCAGTTTTATAAATGTTTTACGAAATAGACACAAGTAATCGAAACTACATTCTATGGTTGAATTATTAAACCGAATATGCCCCTTTTAGCCTGGTAATCTAAGAATTAGGGAACATCACTAATTTTGAGAGTTAGTGCACCCCTAATTGACGCGAATCCTAAAGATAGATCTACGGGAACTAACAACCCCCATTATGGGAATTTGGAATGATTTAGTACTTCGAGTTTATCATGTCCGATGGGTGTCCCGGAATGATGGAGATATTCTATATGCATCTTGTTAATGTCGGTTACCAGGTGTTCACCATATGAATGATTTTTATCTCTATGCAGTTTGCGAAATGCCTGATATGAGATGTGATATAAAAATGAAATCTTGTGGTCTATTATTATGATTTGATAATATATAGGTTAAACCTATAACTCACCAACATTTTTGTTGACGTTTTAAGCATGTTTATTCTCAGGTGATTATTAAGAGCTTCTGCTGTTGCATACTAAAATAAGGACAGGATTTAGAGTCCATGCTTGTATGATATTGTGTAAAAACTGCATTCAAGAAACTTATTTCGATGTAATATATTTTTATTGTAAACAATTATGTAATGGTCGTGTGTAAACGGTATATTTTAGATTATCATTATTTGATAATCTGCGTAATGTTTTTTTTAAACCTTTATCGATAAAATAGAAGTTATGGTTGTTTTAAAAATGAATGCAGTCTTTGAAAAACGTCTCATATAGAGGTCAAAACCTCGCGACGAAATCAATTAATATGGAACGTTTATAATCTATATGAACGGGACATTTCAGTATCGAACCATAAAGGAACCAGTCACCTCCGCCAATTTTCTAACTACATTTACAAACCTCCGGACACAAGCAGTCAGCAAACAGGGCCAGCTCCCTCCAACAACCTCCGGTGACCGCCAACGACAACAACCGGCTCTGTTTCCCGCAACCCTAACAACCGAGTGGCCGGCAGCAACTACTAGCAACCACCTAAGGCCGCCAGCAGCTGCCACCCACCCCAGTAATTGCCGGCAACGGTTAACCACCGAGCACCGCCAGATTTCAACATCAAACACGCATCAACATAAACCCAAGCCAAAAACCAGCTCACCACGTCTAGATCCGAAGCCCCACCAATAAGGAAGTAGAGTTCCGTCGGAACTCGCCGCCTACAACCATCACCGGAGGAGACAACGGCGGAAAAGAGCGGAGAAACGAAATCGACAAGCCAAACCCAAACCCACAAGAACCAGCCAGAAACGTCCCTAAATCCACCCCAAAAACCATTCAGATCCCAGAATCTTTGCAAAAACACAAGGATTCGCCGCCTGGAACCGGAAGAGAAGCCGGAGAGAATGTCGAGGCAAGAAACCCATCTGAAAAGTAGGTAGGCCTGTTGATCTTATTAAACGAAAAGCGGGTAAAACCACCGACCACCGGCGAGATGCCGGTGGTCGGAAAGTGGAGAGACTAAAGGTTACAAACCTGCAACTTGATGATGAAGGAAGAAAGTAGAGCTTGAATGGATGAAGGGAGAAGATCTAGATCTAGATCTTAAAAATGGGTTTACGGAGAGAGAAAAAGGTCTTGTGTATTGGTATGACACTTCATCTAGTTGACTTAATAGTTGACCCATCTTTAATGACACAAAATAAAGTCGACGATTAAATCAGATCAAATTAAAAACTTCATATTCACCCGCTTCAAGTTCTAAATTTCAGCAGCCCTTATTACTACAATTGCCTTTTCACTTTAAAAGCCAAAATTTATATTATGACATGCTAAAATGTTTCCTAGATCAGCACATTCCCTTTTTTTTATCTTTCAAAATTTAGTTATTCTCTTGCCAAACATATAGTATATATACAACAACAATATGACCAATCTATCTATAATACTCCATATTTGATTTTGAAAAGGATACATAGCAAGACCAGAAACAATGCTAGTCGGCTCATAGCTCAACCCTCTAAACAATATGTTAGCTTTCAGGTCAATTCGAACTTTTCTTGAATACACACATTGAAAAATAGATGGATAACTTACTCTGCATAGTGATCACATTTAAACTCAAATTTGGGTACCATAATTGAAATTTGTCTTTGAGTAGTAAATTTTTTCCAAGTAGCAAGTCACAATATTAAATTATTTTATATATTATTAACTTTAACAGTTATTGTGTTTTTGATCCAGTGTTAATGGCACATACCTCTTTGTTAGAGGTTGAGAGTTCGATGTCCTAGGGCAACAACATTACACACAATGATATCAACTGATCTTGAATTCCACCAATATCGCATTTCGCACATTGCGGGGGCAGCGGGGAAGGGGATTTTACTGGTCATGCATTTGAATTCGTCTGAGTTTCCCCCAAGGCATCAGTTAAGAGCGGATTATGCAACTGCGAGAGATGATCGCGTGGGTGATTTAGTCTCCCTGATTGATCCCAAACTGCTGTTAAAAAATGATCAGTTAATTAAATATGAATTATGAAATATGGTTGAAGGTGTAAAGCAATTTTCTGTTAATTTGTATATACATGATCCGATAATTTATATTTACTTTTTTAAAAGTATTTTATTAAATGCAACACACACTAGACACGATTTTTGACAAGATCATATTATGCATAATATGTCAATACCATGTTTTGAACCCATTATCTAAAGCCTAAAGGTCAAAAGGGCACTTAGATACCGTCAAAACTTAAAACAACGTTACCAAATAAAAAGTAAAATAATAAAAAAAAAAAATTAAACAAATCATAATATTTAAAGTTTACTTATGTTAGACATATATTTCATAGTGATAGTGAAAGACTACTTACGTTAGATATATATTTCATAGCAATAGTGAAGATTTTGAATATTTAAAATAAGAAAATTTCTAAGAGCTACGTTTAAGCATATCATATAATAATCGTTGCTATGAATAAAACTAAATATAAAATTGTATAAGGAAAATTGATATTAAAAAACATATTTATGTTTTCAAATTAATTCAACAGAGTTTTAAAACTTAAATATAATATGGTTAAAACTAGCTTAAAGTAGTCCAATACTATTATCATTTAAAATAATATTTTAAATTTAAAATTAAATTAAACTTTTTGTCAAATAAGTATTAAATTTAATTAAATAATTATTAGCTAATTAAACTTAAATTATGAAATACAGGGCTGTATTATTATTCCTGATGAAACGGATTTGCAATTGCAAATTCCAAATAGTGTAATGAAGTAACAATATTATGCCTACCACATTCGGCCAAAACTCAATTCAAATCGCACTTGTTCAATTCTTACTACTTAGATAGATCAACCTAACATCATCGATCTGATTGGATCGATCGATCGAAATCAATGGCGATGGCTCGGATAAGCTCTGGCCTCGCATATCCTGATCGATTCTACGCAGCTGCTACTTACGCCGGATTCGGTGGTGATTTCCCTTATTCATCTGCTGTCATTTCCAAATTCTCAAACGACGTCGCTCTGTTGCTTTACGCTTTGTATCAGCAGGTTTTCTAATTTCTTCTACCATTTCCAATTGCTCAATTTTCATTAACTGATCTGACGTAATCAATTACTTGTATTCTTAACTTCATTTGGTTAGGGTTTATGACCTTGTGTTTTCTCTATTCATGTATATATCAGCCAAATTGGGGATTTATTGATTTATATTGAATGTTTTGAAATTCAAATGTTTATATTTTTGGTTATATGATCAGAAACTGTAGATCTATCTGAATAGCAAATTGTGCTCGCATTAAGTACAATCTCTGATATAAGGAAGCTTGAATGTCTGCATATATGCAAATTGAGCACCTGCATTATTATTTTTCTAGTATTTGGCTATACAATTAAAGTGAATACTCCTTTTTCGATCAAGGTGAGTACTACTTTTTCGTGAGATTAAAAGTTGCATAAGAAATGAGGTAGCTGGAAAGTAACTCCATTTAGAAAAGGATACTAGAGTTCAGATTATTAACTTATTCTTATTGGAATGGGGGTATGACTAATGTAGGATATAAATAAACTTCAAATGCAGCTATTGAGACTTTTCGTTCATGATGTTAAAGAAATGAGTGCATCATGACACTATACAAGGATTTCATAATTGTCCCAATGTGAACATGATGGAGATATTGGGATTTGACTAGTGCATGACTAGCTTTAGATTACGATATTAGAAAATTTCAACATTAGAAGGTGATGATAGTGGATTTTCGTACTTCTAGTTTGTTTTAATATGTCAGTTTTAGTAAAACTTATGATGATAAAATCTATTATGCAGTAAATTACAATGCATTTTCTTGCCTAAATGATCAATCATCTCACTTAGATTAGCGAGTATGAATAGTGTATCAGATCATATCACACATTAACTATTAACTATACCAAATTGTTTGCCGAATTTATGTTTGCACCCACTCACTAGCTTATGGTTCACTTATATACAACAACATTCACCACATTCTAAAAACATACGCAACTACAACTCCTCAAACATACCATATTTACTCGAGCTCTGTTTCATGTGTGGACATAAATGAAGGAACTTTGCCATTTATCAAGCTCTTATTTCAATCTTCTCTCAGAACAAACATATACCACCGTGGATCGGTTGTTGACCGGCCTTTTCAGCAACTTTGGTCTAGTCGGGTCGGGCTACCTCCCAACTCCTACTAGTCGGCTAACTAGGCCGAATCATACAACACTGGATAAGTTCTTCATGTATGTCTTTAGTTTATCCTCCCACCTACGTCTAGGTCAACCTCTACTCCCTAAGCTGTCAACCTTGAGGGCTTCCACTTTATACTCGACGCTAGCGGTCTCTTCCTTATATGTCCAAACCAGCTAGTCATCCTTCTCTCCACTCATTAATGATACTCCCAACTTTTTGTTTCTCTTTAAAAACTTCGTTTGGGGTCATCTCTAACATGGTTTACCTGTATCATGTTTGATATTTGATTACTTCCAATGCAAATGTATTTCGTTTTTATCCATCTATTATCCGATATATGTACTCACCTACATGCCTATTACTTGTTTGTCACATGTACATGTACATGTATGCATATGCTTTGTCTTTCCGACTATCCCAGAAATTCTGAATGCTCACATAGTCTTTGCGATATGCTACTGATTACTTAATGCGTACCAGCCTTTTGTCAATGAAGTTTTTTTTGCAGAATTTTAGCCTAATATTTGGAGTTTTTAATTTTAAATCAGGCAACTGTAGGACCTTGTAACGTACCCAAACCAAGAGGTTGGAGTCCAGTTGAACAAGGCAAATGGACAAGGTTTGTTTATTTTAGATACCTAATGCATCTACCTTATCTTTTAGGCCTGGACCAAATATACATCAGCGTTTTCTCTATGCTTTCCAGTTGTATGTTATCTAAGATTGATACAAATTTATAGCATGCGTTACTGCTCTTAACCGAAATCACAAGACTTTTAGCAAGATCGGATAAAAGAATATATATAATGTCAGATCAGTATTTATGCTGATATGCAGAAGAAAACATATGTCTGATCAATATTTATGCTTATATGCAGAAGTAAACAGATGAAAAATGGTGCATATTTGCCCTTTTAGTGTGGAAATTACCATAAAGGCCTCAAATGAAGTTCACGTTAACACTGTAACTTTAAAGTGATATCTATATTCTGAGAGGACATAACATCTTTAAAGTGATCGAAATTTACAACATCTAAAAAGGAAAACATGCTGAAAACCAGGATAACTAATAGTAACTGTAGATTTTGAAAATAATTAATCGGCAACATGTTAATATTCATGTGATATGGGTAAATAGCGTAGCCAGTTTGCTGGACATGAAAGTGTGTATATATATCCGAGGTTGATGGCAGTTGTGGAATCATAAGTTATAATGAAGATAATGTTAGTAATTTTGTTGGTCAACCAGAATTGTAATTGTTTACTGCTTTCTATCGCAGTTGGAATGGTCTTGGAAACATGGCTTCTATTGAAGCGATGCGTCTCTTTGTAAAAATATTGGAGGTATCCTTAACTTGGTATTCATCTCAAATTAAAATAGCATGTTTCAAGACCTTGATTAATTTGTCTTTCATTTATCCCTCAACCAGGAAGAAGATCCAGGATGGTATTCAAGGGTATCCGACTTTACTTCAGACCCCGTAGTAGATGTAGAGATGAATGTAAGCTTCTTCTAACTTGGTTTATCGTAAATTGTGATATAATATTTCTTGTAGTTATATATATGCAATAACGATGGTTTAACTTGGGATATTGTGCATTTGATGTAGCATAATCATCAGACAGAATTACCCTCTAAGAATGTAGTCAATGTTCCTGAAATGAAAACTATTCCCACTGAGAATGGCAATCATGTGGAAACTCAGGATAAAGATGTATTGGTGGATGGGGTTGGTTATGTTGGTGTGTATGACCAATGGGTTGCACCTGCAGTTTCTGGTCCACGTCCCAAGCCTCGATACGAGGTAATAATTTGTACTTATGGTTCCCATTAAAGTTAAGTGGTTCCTTTATCCTTCATCTGAAATCTGAACTTAGTATTCACATTGGCAGCATGCAGCAGCTGTTATTGATGATAAAATGTATATATTTGGTGGAAACCATAATGGACGTTACCTAAATGATCTTCAGGTATGTGACTATATGGTCAAAAAAACAATGCTGTTATTTTCTTTTTCTTTGTACTAGTTTTGGTCCACAAGATTTCTCTATGTTGTCTATATAACTATATTGAGTGAAAGTTTTCAAAAACAAACACAGACACAGACACACACACATTACCATGAGGCGTGAGCAATATTTGAATTGAGGGATGAGTGTCTTTATTACCTGGTGTCAATGTTATCATTTTCTCTTTGAGTTTGAGATAAATCTACCATTTTATTACTGCTATTGGTTTAGTTAGTTAGGTTTACGTGAAGGCGTGATAATTTTGTGACTGCACCCTCAGTTCTTGTGATAATTTGTTGCAGACACTTGATTTACGAAATTGGACGTGGTCAAAGGTTGAAGTCAAAGCAAATCCCGAGGCTCCTCTGACAGTAACTTCTTGTGCTGGGCATTCTTTGGTTAGTATCATCATATATAGATTTTGTTCATGGAATTGATTTGAGATGCTTTTATGGAACTTGTTTATTATATCCAACCATAATATCAGTTTGACCCATGTGAACTTTCACCATTGTGTTGTATATTACGAATGTTTATAATATTTTGATCTGTAGATACCATGGGAAGGAAATAAGCTTTTATCAATTGCTGGACATTCAAAAGATCCTTCTGAAGTTGTCAACGGTTTGTGTGAATTTGTTCAGAGTTTTTAAATATTGTTGTTAGCTGCCCTCTATTAACAGTTTTCCCTTCTTATGAATTGTTATACTTATGATGTTCTTTTATGTATAATCTTAACAGTAAAGGCATTTGATCTACAAACATATACTTGGTCAACCATGAAGACCTATGGAAAACCGCCGGTATACATTCTTAATCTCTTGCCACTATCTGCAATACTTACATTTCAATTGTCAATAGACTTGATCACAATCCATTTAAATGTGCCAGCAAATCGAAAAGATTGATTCATAGATTCAGGGACATAATGTATCAATTACATGGAGTCATATGACATATCTGGACCTTATTCATTTTCTTATAACAAAATAATTCGTAATACAAGTGAGAAATCATACTGATATATTCAAGTCAAAACTTTTAGAATAAACCTATACTTAACACCGTACAAATAATTAAAAAAAGTATATTATACCAATGGTCTTTGTGATTTATATGAAATTACATCAATCGTCCGTATCTTTTGAAAATTACAGCAATAGTCCCTCTGGTTTTCATAAATTTACACCAATCGGCCTTATCTTTTGAATATTGCACTGATCATCCCCGACTTACCTAGAAGTGTACGTTTATGGTCCCTCCTATTAATAGACATTTTGAATAAGTCAAGGACCATCAACATACACTTTTATATAAGTCAGGGACTATCAGTGTACATTTTCAAAGATAAGATGTTTGTTGTCAGTGATAACCGCTCTAATTTTTCAAAGATATGGATGGTTGGTGTAATTTCATTTATACCACAAGACTCGCCTATCGGTATAATTTACTCTAATAATAATATGATGCGGTGTGGTTCAAATACAAGCATTTTAGTTGTACTGTACATGTTTCATAATGTTATATCTTGTTTCGTCTCGTTATTGTAGATTTCACGCGGAGGTCAATCAGTTACACTTGTAGGGAGTACCTTAGTTATATTCGGTGGACAAGACGGAAATAGAACTCTCTTGAATGACCTTCATATTTTAGACTTAGAAACCATGACCTGGGATGAAATCGATACACTGTAAGATATTTATTGCAATCGTTTGTCATTTATAGTTTATTTATCATTTAATCATAAATTATAATAAAATAATGAGAATCTATAATTCAAGGCATATTTGTTTTCTATTCATGCAGAGGTGTGTCACCTTCTCCACGGTCTGACCATGCTGCTGCAGTACATGCAGAGCGTTATCTTCTAATATTTGGTGGTGGCACACATGCAACATGTTTCAATGATCTTCATGTCCTTGATTTAAAAACTGTGAGATTTAATCATATGATATTTCATATTTGATGTTATCGCCATTGTATCTAAATTGTTGTTCATATTTATATGAATGCATGCTTCATTAGATGGAATGGTCAAGACCAAGTCAACAAGGAGAGATACCAAGTCCACGAGCTGGCCATGCGGGTGTCACCATTGGAGAGAGTTGGTTCATTGTTGGCGGTGGAGATAACAAGAGTGGTATGTATTGATATTATGAATTTTCAGTCCATTACTTCGTTGTGCATTCATTATAAAGTCAAAAAGGTCAATTGGGTCGAAAGTACTGTCAACCCAACTCGTTTTGACCTAATACCTAACTCTCTAGCCCCCCATGTCTTACTTTTTTTAGGAGTTTCAGAAACTGTCGTCCTCAACATGTCAACTTTATCTTGGTCAGTTGTAACAACTGTTGAAGGACGTGTTCCTCTTGCTAGCGAGGTATTTGTTTTGTAATATAAAGTTCTTTACAGATTTTAGAGGTCCTAAACTCCTAATCTGACGCCGATTTTCCATCTTTTCAGGGACCGAGTTTGGTCTTGAGCTCCTACAATGGTGAAGATATTCTAGTTTCTTTTGGAGGGTATAATGGTCGATACAATAATGAGGTACAGCAAGCCCCCCACACACTACATCCTCTGATGCACACACATGTTGCTTCAAAGGGTTCCCTAATTTGGTATTGGTGTTGACTAGGTCAACTTATTGAAACCCAGCCACAAATCAACTTTGCAAGCAACTAGGTTTGGAACGCCTGCCCTTGATAGCGGTTCTGGTGCACAGAATGCGACGAATGGCACTAGAGATGTCGAGTTAGAGTTTGAAACTGCCCAAGAAGCTAAAATAAGGGAAATTAGTATGGACAATAATGAGTCACAGGTAGCCGTTATGTAATTTGAATGTTGCTTACCATCAGCTAATATGCTCATTGCATATGTAAAGCTGACAAAACGTCCGGGTTAGCTGAGTTGCATAACGGGTCAAAGTGGATGGGTCAGGTGGGTTTTGTAGCACGGATTGGATTAACTGGAACACTTTCTGTCCAAAAACTTTAAAAATGATTTAAGTGTGTCAAATATGTCTACTAAAAATTATATATTATGGTGGCCACCATTTTTTCCTTAATAAAATGATTCCAAGGTTTTGTGCTTTACAAACACACTTTGGATCGCTTTGACCCGTTTGACGCCTAACCTGAATTAGCCCATTCAAAAATAAATGGTTCGTAGTTGCTATCTTTAGTTATACATCTGAAATCTGAAAAGCTTGATGCTACAGACATGATATTAATGATAGAGTGTTTATCCTTTAAACTCGTTTTAATTGCAATAAACTAAGCATGTCTGCTTTGTAAAAACACTGTTGTGTTAATATAATCTACAATTATGCAGACGAATAAAGCTAATGAAGTTAGTGAGCGTTCAATAGCTGCCCTTAAAGCAGAAAAGGAAGAACTAGAATCAGCGCTCAGCAACGAAAAGTCACAATCACTTCAGCTAAAACAAGAGTTGTTAGAAGCTGAATCTAAGAACACGGACTTATACAAGGTAATGCACTTCCAGTACTTTAATATCTGTAAAGTCCACCCAGTAGACCTGGAAATTGGGCGGGTTAAGTGGGTTGTATAATTTGTCAATTTTGGGTCCAATCAAACAAATTCTTTTTGTGCAGTGCGAAATGAGTCGGGTGGGTTGCCCGAAAACTCTATTTGTTTTAAATTGTCATTTTTATGATCAATTTGTGTGATTATGATTCGTCACTTTATTACAGTCAACAAAGTCAACAGGAAGTACAGGGTTTAAATTATACATAGTCTATAGTTCGAGGTTCAAGTGTAAATATGTTGTAATTAATTACAACTTTGCCATTTTTATTTTTTACTTTGTGCATCTTTACTAAAGATGCAGACTAGAATAAAAACAATTTTTGCTTGCTAAAATTCAGCTACACTTGCAAATTTTACAATGTTGCAGGAACTCCAGTCTGTACGTGGTCAGCTTGCTGCAGAGCAGTCGAGATGTTTTAAGCTAGAGGTTATTTGTTTCCCTGATGTTTCAACACATTTATCACACAATCATGTTTTAAATTGGAATCACATAATTTTCATTTTGAGTTAGTAATCTATAATTATAATTACTGGTGAATTATCAACAGGTGGATGTTGCAGAGCTACGACAAAAGCTACAAACGATGGACACGTTACAGAAAGAACTCGAAATCCTACAAAGACAAAAGGCTGCTTCTGAAGAAGCTTATGCAAAACAAAAACAGAGTTCAGGTGGAGTTTGGGGATGGTTAGCCGGGACACCACCTCCTATCGAAAAACCATAAGTTAAACAACTAGATACACAAGTGATTTTCATACTCAAAATCCCTTCCAATTTTATTTTCCTATAAAATTTATCTTTCCTTTGTCTCTTGACCATTGTTTGACTTGGCATAAGGTATTTAGAATTTTGTTATTGTCACAAAGAATATAGCTAAATGGTGGGGTCTATTTTTTCATTTTTTGTTTGGGATTTTGAACTTGAAGATTATATGGTTTCCGTGTTTCTTGTATTAGACTAATGATTATGAATTTATGATTATGGTATATAGCCATTTTTAAGTTGAGTTTCATTATTCTGTTGTACATGGTTTTGTTACTCTTCTCTGTGACAAAAAGGCGGAACATATACTAGTAAGGATGTGAATTCGCTAAATGGGGATTAATCGGCCGGAAACTTATAGTGATTAATTGGTCAAATTGGGCATTAATTGGTCCGAACCATACTGATTACTTTGACCAACCTAATATATATTATGACATATTGATTAATTAGAAAGATTTTAGAAACCCTAACCGGCCTGCTTTTAGAAAGGGTTTGATACATTGAATTGCAGAAGTAGATTCTCACTTGCAACACTGAAGTTTGCGATTTAATGAGAAAAATGTAGGGCATGCTATGAAGTATCTTTTTCTGAGGTAAGAAAAACTAGTTTTTTGAGATCTTCAAAAGATTCATCGTATTTGTTTATTGTCTAATTTTTAAGCTAAGAGTATGGCACACTTCTCGGTGCTATAATGACATTAGAAACAAACCATGAATACAAAATCAAGATTAAGATTCTAAGAAATCTTTCATCAAACAACAAAAACTATTTCCATCTAATCAATACATACAAGTGGTACAAGCTCCTGCTTCCCCGTCTTTTTTTTATTCCTTGTTGAGAGCGTTTTTCTTCTGAAAACGACCTCGTTTCTATATGAGTATTAGTTTTTTCGGAAGAAAAAAAAAAGTATCCCCACCTAAAGACTTTGTTATAAGTGAGGAGTGATTCGTACATTAATATATACATTTGACAGTGTTATACAGCACCATAAAGCATAGCTAGCAGTGGCGAAAATACATGGGGGCAAGGGGGGAGGGCGCCCGCCCCCGGTGGATTTTTTTTTCAGTGTTAAAATTTTGGGTTTTTCGACTTTGTCCCCGGTGGATTTTTATTCCCTAAAACCAACATAGTTTGCCCCAAAAACTACTTATTTTACCCCAAAACCTACTTATTTTGCCCCAAAACCTTTGAATTTTGCTAAAAATTCTCCAACTGTTGTCCAAAAATCTTCAAATTTTGCTCAAAAACCTTCAACTATTGCTCAAAAACCTTCATAATTTGCCCAAAAACCTCAATTTTTTGCCCCAAAACCTCCATATTTTGTCCAAAAACATTGCTGCGGTTTTAAATTTTTTTGCCCCCGGTGAAAAAAAATGTTAGAAAATGGGTATGAATTGGCTGTCTGAATTCGTTCTTGAATCGTGTGTTCACTTTCTCTATAAAGTATTTCGACCCAACGATTGTCTCGGTTGCACCAAATCTTTATAGGGTAAGACAAGAACGCAATCAGTGTTTTTGGCAATGAAATCACTGATCAAATTATCTGAGAATATGCGTGTGTTTTATGTCAGTATGAATGCAGAATGTGTCAAAAACGGATATCTAAAACTGTATATGAAACGGTTATAATTTGAAAGGATGTAACCCTTCATAAATGGGCGGGAAAAACTGTTATAACCCTTGCCTGAATACACTTTCCGCAAGGGGGCGCAGCCCCCTTGACCCTGCAATTGCACATCAATTAGTAGCCAACTCTTACGGGTGTGTACTCCACACTCTCCGAACCCATTGTTAAGTAAAACTAGCTAACCCTTGCATTCAAGTAAATCGCAACTAACTAAAATGCATGTTGGATAACACTAAAATCACTAACAAAAAATCCTAGTTCCGCCGCAACTGGTAGCTAGTAGTGTAGGAAGACAAAATGGTAATATAAATAAACATGCTAGCATAGGCTAGTACCTCACAATCATATGGAAATCTTCACTATCTTCTCTTCGTATTCATGGCTTCTTACAAGCTTCATGTTGTGCATCTTTCTGTATACTCTAAAATTGACAAAAAGATCGATCACGACAGGTCGTTATAAGCCTCCTCCTAGCCCTTCAAAACTTCCCATAATCGGGAACTTGCATCAAATACTAACCAAACCCCGTCATCAAGCTCTTTGGCAACTTTCCAAAATATATGGCCCTGCTATGTTAATCCATATGGGTTCAAAACCTTTTATAATCATTTCTTCACCTTCCATGGCCAAACAAATATTCAAAACTCATGATCACATATTTTGTTCTCGGCCAATTTCTAAGGCCACAAAGCGACTAACATACAATTATGTTGACATCGCCTTCGCACCTCAAAGTAAACATACCAAGGAGATGCGCAAGATATTGGTCTCCGAATTCCTAGGTCCCAAGAGAGCTAGATTGTTTAACAATGTCTTAATAACAGAGATCAGGAGCATGATTCATTTTTTATCATTGTCTCCAATAAACAAACCGGTAAACCTAAATGAGTTGTTTTTAACAACAATAAAAACAGTGGTTTGCACGGTGGCAGTTGGTAAGAACCATAGACAACAACCGGCTAATGGTCCCTCATGGGAAGAGATTGTTGATGATGTTCAAGACATGTTGGGTGGATCACTTGGCGATTTTTTCCCATGGTTAGGTCCATTTATCGACCGAATTAGTGGATTTGATGGCAAGCTTGAGAAGAGTTTTGCTAACATTGATGCCTACATCGAGACGATCCTTGAAGACCATCACAAACAATCCATTGAAGAACTAAGTGATGATGATAAAGATTTTGTTCATGCTATAATTGAGTTATCCTTCAAAGAGAATGCTTCTGGTTATCGGTTAACTAAAGAAGGCATGAAAGCACTTATAATGGTAACTAACTAGTCTTTTTTCATAGTCTTAAAATTATAGAAGTAGCTAATTACATTTAATTCTGAAGTTTAATAAGGTTGTGTTGTTAGATAACCAACTTATTTCATGGCAGGAAAATCATTAAACTTTTCCTAGTAACAAACGAACATTATATTAAGTACAGTAGAAGTTTACAAAGTTAGTTACCTTGGATAATTTTATTTTACAAGTTTGATTGAACTTTTTAACATAATAAGGTTGGTTATAATAAAGCTCGTTAAGTCGTTATTAATGTAAAATGGAAACTTTACAGAATGTAGTTACTGGAGGAGTTGACACAACGGTCACAACGCTAGTATGGGCAATGTCTGAGATCATTAGAAACACTAGAGTCATGAAAAACTTACAAAGTGAAATCCGTAATCACGTAGGAAGAAAACAAGAACTCGACATTACAAAAATGGCATACTTAAAGATGGTAGTAAAAGAGACATTGAGACTTCACCCACCTGCCCCATTGTTGATCCCACATCAATGCTTAAGTCATTGTCAAATTGGTGGTTATGATGTCTTACAAGATACGAGCGCTTTAGTTAACGTATGGGGTATAGGAAGAGATCCAAACATTTGGGGTGACAATGCAAATGAGTTTTATCCAGAAAGGTTTGAGAATTTTGATGTTGGGTTTGAAATGGCACCGTTTGGAGGGGGAAGAAGGTCGTGTCCAGCAATGAACACTGCTCCTGCAACTATAGAGCTCGTGATAGCGAATCTTCTTTACTCGTATGATTGGAAACAGCCTAACGAAGCGATGAATGGCGATTTGAATATGGAAGAAGAGGGTTCTTTGATTGTCCGCAAGAAATTTCCGCTTTACCTTGTACCCATCAAATATACTTGAGGAGATTAGTATCACTTGGACTCCAAAGATTACACTTCTTTAATTATAAAAGATGAATTCAAACAGATACACAATCAATTGTTAAATAAATACACAATCAATTGTATCACTTTAGATCTTTGGATCTATTTTAATTTATGTTATGTTTTTTCCGTAAAATAAAAAAAAAATAGCAACGGCCTTTAAAATTGTCGTTATTGTGAATAAATATTTTGTACTTTTAATAATCACCAATTTAAAGTTATCATATAAGCACTATTTACAATTTACGATTACAATAAATTTATGCACATTTACGATAAAATTTTACATTTATTTTAACGTAAGGTTATCGTTAAAAAGTTCTAAAAAAATTGCTCAAGTTTTGTGACCCATATCTTGTCTTTTGGTTCGATGAATTATAAATCCTCTTCGATTGTCAATCGTTCACCGCAATTATTTGTTAGATATAGATCTAAAACAAAAGAAGACATAGTCATGCCCATATGAAGTTTTCTAGTTAATAGTTTATACAAGCTATGGGCAATCGAAATACAACTTAAACCATCCAAAATTGACAAATATAAAATGCCATACATGAGGCACCAAGATAAAACAAAAAGAAGATGCAACAACTATGGAAAGAGTACATTGTTTTTCCTTTCCCATGTTTGTTCTATACTCCATTCTTAACTTGCCTCTACTCGTTTTTCCCAATTGCAACACCTCTGAATTCATCGTTTTAATATCAACCTTGATCGTTTTGGTTACTCCACTTGTATTCTTTAATATGTGTTTAAAGAGGATGGTATGGCACATAGCCCATTATATTAGTCAGATTACAAACAACTTCATTGCACTTTGTCAAAAGGCTTAACATTTCTTGTGAAATATCCACTTTGGGTGTTGTGGTTGGAGGACTAATATTCGGTCGTTGCAAGTTATGAACAAAGTTCCCAGGGGGCGGCCGACGGGGCGGCGTTGGTGTTGGTTTTGCCACATCACTTCCAAAATTTAAAGATCGTGGTGGTGGCGGTGGTAGTAGTGGTGGTGGTGCCAGTGGTGTCCCATATTGCATAGAATTTGGTGGTTGTTGTGGTCTAGTAGTAACCAAACTAGAATTAGGAAGTGGAAGAAGAGGCAATGTTGCATTAGAAGATGACTGCTGAACAGCTTTTTGAATATTCTTACTATTAATATCCATTGTTGCATGAGTATTAGTAGAAGAAAAAGAAGATGCACCATTCTTGTTTTCGATGTTGCTCTTCATTTGAGTTTCTTCACCACCCAACATGAATTTTACTCGACCCCTACCGCCATTACCTGCTGACTCATCACCGCCTGATTTCTTCAGAATCGATTTCAACTGTACAGGAGTTGCGGGAACAACAGCTGGCGGCGGCAGTCTGTCTTCCGTGGCCGAATAGTCTTCTTTTGGGATTTTAGATGCTGGTTCAGACTCAGTGGGCCCCGCATTGCCAACATCCTTAAGGATGCACTTTACATCTCTGTTTCCAAATAAGCTACTACTTTCGACCACGAATCTATACGCTGACTGGGCACTGGCCTTGTTACGATAAACCACCCGACAAGTGAATGTTTTCCAAAATATACGAGTAGCTGAATGATCCATTGGTCCAAAACGTGCGAACCTTGCCTTCAGTTCATTATGGGACGGTAACGATCCACCTTGCGGGAACTTTATCATTAACATAGTTGGTTGCCGTTCTGTTGCTCGGTGTTCTGTTTTCTTCACAAGCTCGGGCCCCACCTTCTTCAGAGGAACGGATTGTTTGACGTCTCGTGCAGGCGGTTCATCGGTTCTCTTAATTAGCTTCTTATCTTTGGTTAGATTTTTAATATCAACAACCTTTTTCTTCTTTCTTGCAGCCATTTCTTCCTGGCGGTCAGATGGTCCCCGCTTACGCCCTCCTTTAGTCGGATCATCGGGTCTCCCTAAAAAACTGGCTTGCGGTTTTATAGGTTTCAATCCTAACCCATTCTCAGAAGGTTTACCAGAATGGGTATCATTTCCCTCATCATCAGCTTTCGGGGACAAGTTTAAACTTTTCTGAAACACAAGTGACCTAAATTTCATAAAAACCCGCCTTGTCTTAACAACCTTAACTTTCTTGATAGCTTGCAAAGGATCACGAGCGAGTGTATACAAATCCCCGAGTACCCGTGGAAGCTCAGTTTCGGTTCCATGCGGATCTTCAGATTGAACGGGTTTTTTATCTGAAACTTTTTCTTTATCCAAATCGGAAACCAAATGCTCTATCTTTCTCTTCTTTTTCTTCTCAGACAATACAGGTTTACCGGGGCCCACCTCTCCAATGGGACGTTTAGACACCTTCACTTTTTTTGGTTCATTTATAGAGCCAACAGTTTTATGGGGTCCAGAACTTGGGATGTCGTTTTGGGTAGAAGCCTTTTTATCAATTGAAGTGTTGTCATCTACTGAGTCATCACTTGTTCTGTCCTCCATTTGTGAAACAATCTTCTTGTCATCATCATCATCATCATCATCAACCTTGTTCTTGATAGTCTGAAAACCGGGGTCTCCAAATTCCAAGATAATGGGCGTGTTTTCGATACTAGCACCTGTCCCTGTTGAATCTTTTGAAGCTAAATCGTCAACTGTTAAAAAGACTCTCTTTTGCAACGCATAGTCACCAGTAGCAAGGGCCCCACCATCTTCAACATGAGCAAGCTGTTTTGCTTTGCCTTTCTCCTTTTGGCGTGCTACTTCTTTATCATCTCTCCGTTTAAAGAGATACTTATCTTTCTTAGTATTGTCTTTCGGCTTATTAGATTTTGCAGAGCTCTTTCCTTTACCTGAAGTGTCAGCAAATACCTGTCGCCCACTCAATGGAGCTGTTAAAAAACGTCAGCTATGTAAGGCGGATCAATTGAACCATGGGAGAGGTTTAAAAAAAGAATGATCAAAATCAATCAACTGAAAAAATAGCAGTAAACACGCTACATGAACATGGTTAGACATTATAATCTTTGACCCCTAATGAGGTGTTTTGTATGGTAATAAGAATTCATAAAGAATTTCATTTCCAAATTTTTGGTAAAACAGAGCGTGGAAAAACAATATAAAGAAAGAAGAAACCAAACTACCAAAGGAATGTCAACCCTATCCTTGAAATTACAATCATCTTGTCCCTTAATAATTTACCCAGGTCAGTGATAAACAAGGAAGAATGACGGAAAGCCCATACAAAAAAGGGCCGTCTCTTCAAATTTATAATACACCCGAATACTTTGTGTAAGAGCATATATGACAAGGCAAAACATGAAACATAAACTCTTGTCTGTTTTCTGTATCCAAAATTTTGATCAGTACTACACTTGAATTGATAATAGCAACTTAATTTAGCACCTATTTGTACCTCTGTATATAAAATCAAAGTTGAAAAAAACACATCTATCAAACATGAAATTCACGATAGACTATATAAATGGAGGATAGGCTCAACCAGACATCAAACTTCATATATGATACACCTAACCAAATACCTTTAAAAATAGCTGTCATATTGCATAAGAGACTAGATACAACTCTATTTTCCAAATCTCAGGAAGCCTATATATACTATCAAAACTGTTGGTTATACTTTAAGCATTCTGATAAAGTGCAACGACAATTGCTACACATAGTTGAGCTACATGCCCTACCATCATCTTTAAACGAATATCAATCCATGTCAAGCAGACTGAGAATATAAAATCTTAACTCCTAATTTCCTTCATTAGAGCAGGTGTTTATCCAAAACATACTACAGAGCCTGGGTGGCCACCAGGACTTCCAATGAAGCAAGAGGTCACGGGTTCGATTCCCTTCAAGGCAAATACCTTGGGGCGAGCTCCATTTAGTGACTGATTGACTAGAGGATGCTTTGCCTGGTAGCGGTGGAGGCCTGGCTTGCCGTTTACCCGGGGTTTACCAACTAGAGGGGAGCCATTATGGCTCGTCGCTAGGGGGGTTCCTCGTAAAAAAAAAAAAAAAAGCATAATAATTTAAGAAACTAAAAACAAACAACAAACATCATTTGATCAATATACCGGTATCAGTCTTCACTTTTCAGATCAAGAAAACATATAACATTAGTAGTGAATTATCAGTAAGTTGCAATAAACTGAGAATAAACCAAGTACATGAGAAAGAAAATCCCATGTGTAAAACTTATATAATACATGTATCAAAGTATCAATACCTTTAGATGGTATTTTTCGGGCCGATTCTAAAACAGATTCAGGTGAAGGTTGAACAGGATCATGACCAAATGCCTGTGAATACGTCTCATCGAATTCCTCATACACTGCCCTTCTGTAAGAAATGACATTAGCCTTGTTCTTTATAAAATCAATACTATCATGCTTAGTGCTTGTAGGTTCCAAAGCCAGCTGCAGCACAAAATCAAGAGCTGAAGCGGGCTGAAAACCGTCCCTAGCTTTACCAATCGCATCAATTGAGTACACAGATCCAGGTTCATAATCTGCCACGTCAACAGAAAAGTATCCTTCCACATCAGTCTTTGTAAAATTCTGTTCACTCCTACACATACAAGACAACCCGAGCGCACTCCTCCTACTCACCTCGTCCACTGCTTCTTCCACAGCCCTAACAAACGTTTTTGAACTCGTCTGACGAGACTTTTCAGCAAAATTAACATCAAACGGAATAAGTTCCGAAGGATCAAACCACCCGTAACTACTATCCCCGAAAAATGCAACCAACAAAAGACCATCCCTCTTCGATCTTCGCACCGAAGGAGTCGCAAATTCTTCACTGAAAATATGACCAGGCCACCAAGGATGAGATTTCACTTTCCCCCAAACCATATCCCCTACTTCAAACCCATGCCCACGCGACACCTCATTCGGCGACCTACTCGATCCATCCTCAACAACCACACTTCCATTTCCAGCAAACTCATCAAACGTTGAAATCGCATTCACCGGGCCCGATACTTTCGATTTCATTTCTGTTTTCCTTTGCCCTTTCTTTACACTATCATTTTTCCTATTTCTAACCACATCTAATTTTTTCAAACCCTTAGATTTCCTAATATTTACATCACTACCATTTCCTTCAACTAAAACACTATCGCTTTCAATATCAGTACCGTCTACAGTCTCGGCACCCGGCACAACTGTAGAGTTATCTGAAGGACTAACTGAATTTATAGATTCAAAATCTAGTTTAGCTTCTGAGCTACTAGCATCAATAACAGGTTCTGATTGAGAGCTAGGGTTTGTTCTATCGGATTCTATATCAGAACCGCTAACCATAATTACGCGGAAACTAAACGAGCCCTAGATAATTGAAATGGATATGATGATATAACTAGAAATGAGGTTGAACTCATGGAATCATACCTTGAACACCGATGTGTCTGTATGGGCGTGTATTCACAGGTCGAAACCCTAACAAGAGTTTATGATTAGTTTTGGCTACCGAAGGCCGTATTCCGTGAACGCGGATAATACGAGTAGTAATTACGCTGGTCGTCCCTGTGGTTTACCCCATTTTTCACGCGTACTCCCTGAACTTCTAATTTTGCATTGATATTTCATTGAATTGTATATTTTTTCAATTGTAGTCCTTCGGTCACTTGGTTGTTAATTTTTATGTTTCATCATTTTCTTTTAAAATTATCTAATTTTTTTCTTTTATGAAACATCATATTCTTCTTATTTTTCCAGATCCCTGTTTCATCTCAAGCACACCAAATTTTGTAACACCGTACTTTTTAAAAAAAAATCACATCGAAAGTATTTAAAGCATATAACATTTATATATTACAATAAAACTGGTGTTACATTTCAAAACAGTTATACATAGTTATATTAAACATTAGAGTTTTTCAGTGTGTCAAACATAATCAAAGTGCGACTATCTTCTTCCATCCCTAGCATGCAAACAATATAACCTGCAGGAGAGAAAATGTGGGGCATTAGCAAAACGCTAAGTGAATGAGATATCCTAACAGATATTATTATCAAGTACCAATCCTAGCTTTTGGAGATCATGCATATGGTCACGGACATGTGGACATAGCGTTACACATCTATCATATAGTATAGCATTACACATCTGTAACATAAAAAGCTAGGCAGCGATCCAGCTAACAAAGCAGCAATAGCATCAACAAGCTATTTACTAAAGGCACCAAAGGCACTACACTAACATAGCCTTACATAGCTATACAATAAGGGTATCAATAGCTCTACACGGCTATTCAATAATGCTATCAATAGCTCTACACAACTATTCACTCTCATAGCACTAACGGCTATACATAGCACTAACGGCTATACATAGCACTAGCGGCTATAAATACAAGAAGATCGTTGACTCTGCCAAGTCTACAACTACTAGATGATCAAGATAGAGCAATATTGATAGCCCTCGTTATTGTCACACGGTATACATCTCCTGACGTTTACATACGTCAATTGCAATATACTGTCATTACAATAACCAATGAGCCCAACCCTTCTATACACGGTTGACCTCTTCTGTCCCTTCTATACACGGACAGTTCCCACATGTGCACATAAACCACCTACAACCTCACGGTAGGTAACATCAATAATAATCGCAGTGTACCCTAATCAGGCATGCTATAGATTCAATCTAATCGAGCAACCTGATAACAACAGTATCACATACTACTTATAATTACAAGAGTAATTAACATGCATACATAGATAATCATAATATTTACTAGCATAACAATGGGTAGTAACTACAATTGTAACTAACTACCAATATCCATACGGATAGTGCCACTTGCCGATTACCAACAAGAACTCAGTGGTCTAATGTTACTAAGTCTTCTCCATTCCTTTATCACCTGAGAATATCATATAATGAGTTAGTATACTTCTCCAATCAATGCTAATCATCAATTCATACTATAAACCACGTCATATAACTCTACATTAATTATGTGACAAGGCTACATAATTGTCCATACGAAAACAACCCTCGTACGCGTGTAAAACGAAGCATACAAGCTATCATATCTTTTTAACCCCGAATAAAATCTGATTTTTTGTTTTAAAACCTTACCATTGGAAAGTATACCTCATTACGTTTCCAATGATATTTGATTCATCAAAAACAGAGTTACAGTTTGAAAGCTACGACCAAAACAAGTTTCACAAAATGCTGACAACCTGCAACCGCACGGGTGCATCTGCAACCGTACGGATACATCTGTATCCGTACGGTTACACCCAAAATGTTCTAGATACAACCCATACCCGTACGGATGCGCCCTGTATCCGTACGGATGATGTTCATAAATACCAGGTCGATGTTTTCATGATTTTAAGCCTCAAATCTCGTTTTTGCACTGTTTTGACACTAAAAATCACTTAGGAAACATACATAACTCATGTGCAAACATTTACCAATGCCAATTTGACACAAACAACACTTTTAAATCAATATTTGATAAAAACCCATTTGATATGAAACTTTGATAAAACCTAAATTAAACACAGATTAAGGTACGAAATTGACATGTAAAATACCTTGTAATGACCATGAAGTCATTGATAACAAATAACACAACTTGATTTGAACAATAAAACGAGATCTAGAGAATTAGGGTTATGGACCTAGGGTGTGTTTACGTAAAGAGGTTTCCAAAAATGGAAACTAAAACAAATACAGAGTATATATGTCTAAGGGGTTTCTTCATGGTGAGGAAACCTCTTTCGTGCCTCACACGGATATTTAACAGTTATATGAAATCTAACGTACCTCATTAAGCAGTCCTAATGAGTTCCAATTTAAATAAACAAATATGTTTTGTGACTCTTGTTACAAATTGGACCCAACTAAAACATCAAATATTTATAAACATATACACTACTCACATTTTATACGATTAGGTTGTCCTATTGAACCCAGATCTTGGGATTTCCAGTCAGCTGGGTTAGGTTTCCTTCATATAAAGCATCCGTTCAAGGGCTTTAGTCTCGTTCCACAACATAATCTCTTCTCAAACCCATGGTCGTCGGATCCGAATTGTAATCATTTAACTCTACAAAGTTAACTAATGGATCACAAGGAGAGAGAGTGATTTCGGCCATAAGAGTCAAAGATGGAGTCCATGGACCCATTTTTTTCCTAATTAAGTTTTATAAGTAAGCCCATTAAGTGTCGTCGATCGAAACCGAAAACTAGAACGTTAACCGAACGTTTTAATTAATTTTCTCGGGTTCTAAATTAGGTAGTCCTAAATATTTAAAAGGAATCCTAAAACTCAATAATTATATAAAATAATTATTAAAAGTTAATAATTATACGTTTCGATTTCTTAAAAGGCGTTTTTCTGGTTTTCACTAACCGTAACGGTATATAGCGTTTTCTAAGTTTCTCGCATACTTCTAAACCAAAGTATGAAATCAAGTAATATGTAACACATATTAAAACATATTCATAAAATGTTCTAAAAAAATTAGCATAGAAAATCATGAGAATTTTAGTAATGGGCGTTAAGTAATTAACGAAAAGTTAACGTAAAAAACCGGGTTGTTACAACGTGGGAACCTTTCTCGTTTTTGGTGATTTCAATTCCGTTAGATAAGAATATGAGAGGAGTGGCACTTTATTATCTTCGTATGATGCTCATTTATTTAATTCCCTTTTAGAATTAGCGAATCTTTTTGACTTACCTCAAGGAGTTCGGGCATTAACTTATATGAACAAACTGTAGTGACCCGAACTTTTCCATGTTTATATATATATTAAATGAAATTGTTATTTACATGATTAAGTGTTTCCAACATGTTACGCAATCAAACTTGTTAAGACTTGATTAATTGAAATATGTTTCATATAGACAATTGACCACCTAAGTTGACCGGTGATTCACGAACGTTAAAACTTGTAAAAACTATACGATGACATATATATGGTTATATATATAGTTAACATGATTTTATTATAAGTATGTATCTCATTAGGTATTTTAACAATGAGTTATATACATAAAAATGAGACTATTAATTTAAGAAACTCGAAAACGATATATATAACGATTATCGTTATAACAACGTCTTACTAGGTACATATGAATCATATTAAGATATTGATACACTTGGTTAATTATGTTAAATGATAAGTAAATATATTATTAAGTGTATTAACAATGAAATACATATGTAAAAATAAGACTACTAACTTAATGATTTCGAAACGAGACATATATGTAACGATTATCGTTGTAACGACATTTAACTGTATATATATCATACTAAGATATATTATATATCATAATATCATGATAATATAACAATTTAACATCTCATTTGTTATAATAAACAATGGGTTAACAACATTCAACAAGATCGTTAACCTAAAGGTTTCAAAACAACATTTACATGTAACGACTAACGATGACTTAACGACTCAGTTAAAATGTATATACATGTAGTGTTTTAATATGTATTCATACACTTTTTAAAGACTTCAAGACACTTATCAAAATACTTCTACTAAACAAAAATTCTTACAATTACATCCTCGTTCAGTTTCATCAACAATTCTACTCGTATGCACCCGTATTCGTACTCGTACAATACACAGCTTTTAGATGTATGTACTATTGGTATATACACTCCAATGATCAGCTCTTAGCAGCCCATGTGAGTCACCTAACACATGTGGGAACCATCATTTGGCAACTAGCATGAAATATCTCATAAAATTACAAAAATATGAGTAATCATTCATGACTTATTTACATGAAAACAAAATTACATATCCTTTATATCTAATCCATACACCAACGACCAAAAACACCTACAAACACTTTCATTCTTCAATTTTCTTCATCTAATTGATCTCTCTCAAGTTCTATCTTCAAGTTCTAAGTGTTCTTCATAAATTCCAAAAGTTCTAGTTTCATAAAATCAAGAATACTTCCAAGATTGCAAGTTTACTTCCAAGTTTTCTAAATCCATTCCAAGTAATCATCCAAGATCAAGAAACCTTTGTTACTTACAGTAGGTTATATTTATAATACAAGGTAATAATCATATTCAAACTTTAATTCAATTTCTATAACTATAACAATCTTATTTCGAGTGGAAATCTTACTTGAAATTGTTTTCGTGTCATGATTCTGCTTCAAGAACTTTCAAGCCATCCAAGGATCCTTTGAAGCTAGATCTATTTTTCTCATTTCCAGTATGTTTATCCAAAGAACTTGAGGTAGTAATGATTTTCATAACATCATTCGATTCATACATATAAAGCTATCTTATTCGAAGGTTTAAACTTGTAATCACTAGAACATAGTTTAGTTAATTCTAAACTTGTTCGCAAATAAAAGTTAATCCTTCTAACTTGACTTTTAAAATCAACTAAACACATGTTCTATATCTATATGATATGTTAACTTAATGATTTAAAACCTGGAAACACGAAAAACACCGTAAAACCGGATTTACGCCGTCGTAGTAACACCGCGGGCTGTTTTGGGTTAGTTAATTAAAAACTATGATAAACTTTGATTTAAAAGTTGTTATTCTGAGAAAATGATTTTTATTATGAACATGAAACTATATCCAAAAATTATGGTTAAACTCAAAGTGGAAGTATGTTTTCTAAAATGGTCATCTAGACGTCGTTCTTTCGACTGAAATGACTACCTTTACAAAAATGACTTGTAACTTATTTTTCTGACTATAAAACTATACTTTTTCTGTTTAGATTCATAAAATACAGTTCAATATGAAACCATAGCAATTTGATTCACTCAAAACGGATTTAAAATGAAGAAGTTATGGGTAAAACAAGATTGGATAATTTTTCTCATTTTAGCTACGTGAAAATTGGTAACAAATCTATTCCAACCATAACTTAATCAACTTGTATTGTATATTATGTAATCTTGAGATACCATAGACACGTATACACTGTTTCGACCTATCATGTCGACACATCTATATATATTTCGGAACAACCATAGACACTCTATATGTGAATGTTGGAGTTAGCTATACAGGGTTGAGGTTGATTCCAAAATATATATAGTTTGAGTTGTGATCAATACTGAGATACGTATACACTGGGTCGTGGATTGATTCAAGATAATATTTATCGATTTATTTCTGTACATCTAACTGTGGACAACTAGTTGAAGGTTACTAACGAGGACAGCTGACTTAATAAACTTAAAACATCAAAATATATTAAAAGTGTTGTAAATATATTTTGAACATACTTTGATATATATGTATATATTGTTATAGGTTCGTGAATCAACCAGTGGCCAAGTCTTACTTCCCGACGAAGTAAAAATCTGTGAAAGTGAGTTATAGTCTCACTTTTAAAATCTAATATTTTTGGGATGAGAATACATGCAGGTTTTATAAATGATTTACAAAATAGACACAAGTACGTGAAACTACATTCTATGGTTGAATTATCGAAATCGAATATGCCCCTTTTTATTAAGTCTGGTAATCTAAGAATTAGGGAACAGACACCCTAATTGACGCGAATCCTAAAGATAGATCTATTGGGCCTAACAAACCCCATCCAAAGTACCGGATGCTTTAGTACTTCGAAATTTATATCATATCCGAAGGGTGTCCCGGAATGATGGGGATATTCTTATATATGCATCTTGTTAATGTCGGTTACCAGGTGTTCACCATATGAATGATTTTTATCTCTATGTATGGGATGTGTATTGAAATATGAAATCTTGTGGTCTATTATTATGATTTGATATATATAGGTTAAACCTATAACTCACCAACATTTTTGTTGACGTTTTAAGCATGTTTATTCTCAGGTGATTATTAAGAGCTTCCGCTGTCGCATACTTAAATAAGGACGAGATTTGGAGTCCATGCTTGTATGATATTGTGTAAAAACTGCATTCAAGAAACTTATTTTTTTGTAACATATTTGTATTGTAAACCATTATGTAATGGTCGTGTGTAAACAGGATATTTTAGATTATCATTATTTGATAATCTACGTAAAGCTTTTTAAACCTTTATTGATGAAATAAAGGTTATGGTTTGTTTTAAAATGAATGCAGTCTTTGGAAAACTTCTCATATAGAGGTCAAAACCTCGCAACGAAATCAATTAATATGGAACGTTTTTAATCAATAAGAACGGGACATTTCAGTTGGTATCCGAGCGTTGGTCTTAGAGAACCAGAAAATTTGCATTAGTGTGTCTTATTGAGTTTGTTAGGATGCATTAGTGAGTCTGGACTTCGACCGTGTTTTCTTTAAAAATGATTGCTTAACATTTTTGTTGGAAACTATATATTATTAACATGTATATATTATGTGATATATTAATCTCTTAACATGTTTGATATTGTGTGATAGATGTCTACCTCTAGCACAAATTCCATTGACTCACCTAATAATAACGAAGAGTCGAATATATATTGGACTGATTCACAAGTTCCCGAAGAAGAACCAGAAGAAGAATCAGAACCGGAAGAAGAATCAGAACCGGAAGAGGAGGAACCGGAGGAGGAAATAGAACCGGTGAGGGAAATAATAAAACGGTTAAGTAAAAGAAAATCCTCAACCAACTGACCAAGGTTAATTATGGTCAATGATGTTTCCGCCAAGGAAGCAAAATATTGGGAGGATTACCAATTCTCCGATGAATCGGATTCCGACGAGAATTCCGATGATGTTATAGAAATTACCCCAACTAAATTTAAAAAGGCAAAAGAAAATAATAAGGGAAAGGGCATAAAAATAGAGAAATCTAATTCCAACCCCGATGAACTTTATATGTATCGTCAACCCCCGAAGCCCTTAAGTTGTAACAATGACCCTGGAACCTCTAAACCACCAGGTTTTTCTAAACCGTTGTGGAAAACGACGGCTCGTATTAGGGGAACATCATATATCCCTAGAAACTTGGCAAAACGAACCAAAACCGAAGAAGAAGAAACAAGCGAGTCGGAATAAGATAGTTGTATTCGTGTGGTGTAATATATGTAATATAGTGTGCTTATGCTTTATGATATATGTAAAAATTGCTTGTATTAATAAGTATTTTTTTTATGAATCTAACTCTTGTCTATTTTACAGTATAAAAACACAAAATGGATAGACAACCCAATATTTTAAGAGACCTACCCGGAGACATGATTGATGAAATCTTGTCTAGAGTCGGTCAGAATTCTTCGGCACAACTATTTAAGGCGAGATCAGTTTGTAAGACATTCGAAGAACGTTCCAAGAATGCCTTGGTTTATAAAAGGCTTTCGTTCGAAAGATGGGGGATATCACATTGGGAAATCCATAAGTTACGATGTGTTTACTTTGACGCATATATTGCAGGGAACCCAAATGCTATTTTACGCAATGGGTTAAGAAATTATTTTGACTCAATATATCCGAATATTGGACTTCGTGATTTAGAAAAAGCGGCTAACATGCAACATAAAGAAGCATGTTATGCTTACGGATTAGTAATGTTCGCTTCTCACCAAAGTGAGAACAAGAACATCGGGCTATAACTATTAAACAAAATGTTCCCACAAGTGACGGAGTCGGTAATTGGGGTAAGAAATGAGGTTTTTAGGTTATTACGAGACTGTTGGTCATTACGTAACCCTCGTCCCTTTGACGACGTTACAACACGCTGTCTTATCAACGGCCATAACGGTTATGTTCCACAAGACCAAGGATGGGAAGTAATCCTAGTAAAACCAGAATGCATGACTTGTTTCTGGACGTATGAATTACGTGTCTTTATTGCCTTTGCTGAACGACTTGTGTACTAGCTAGAATTATCTTCACAACCATCTTGTATCAAATTTATTGTGTGCTATATTTCATTCTATATGTAAAATAAGCGGTATTGTAAGTTTGTAAAATATTGTGTAAAAGTTTGAACGCGGAATATTATTATAATCATTTTTTCATATAGAATTGTAGTAGTTGAATTGTATATTAGCTACTAAGTATGAACTTAACGGGAAATGGCACCGACAACTCGACACACCGTGAATATGAACGAAGAGGAATTCCGTACTTTTCTAGCTTCAAACATAGCCGCAGTACAGGCTGCGCTACATATCAACAATAACCTTGGATCTAGCAGTACAGGAAATCATGTAGGATGCACCTACAAAGAATTCACTGCCTGCAAACCTTTGGAATTTGATGGAACCGAAGGACTGATCGGATTGAAACGGTGGACCGAGAAGGTCGAATCGGTGTTTGCCATAAGTAAGTGTACTGAAGAGGACAAAGTGAAGTACGCTACGCATACCTTCACAGGTTCTGCGTTAACATGGTGGAATACCTATCTAGAGCAAGTGGGACAAGATGATGCGTACGCACTACCGTGGTCAGCATTCAAGCACTTGATGAACGAGAAGTACCGTCCCAGAACCGAGGTCAATAAGCTCAAGACAGAACTTAGAGGGTTACGAACCCAAGGATTTGATATTACCACGTACGAAAGACGATTCACAGAATTGTGCCTATTGTGTCCGGGAGCGTTCGAAGATGAGGAAGAGAAGATCGACGCATTTGTGAAAGGATTACCGGAAAGAATCCAAGAAGATATAAGTTCACACGAGCCCGCCTCCATACAACAGGCATGTAGAATGGCTCACAAACTAGTGAACCAGATTGAGGAAAGAATTAAAGAACAGACTGATGAAGAGACCAATGTGAAGCAAGTCAAAAGAAAGTGGGAGGAAAACGGTGATAAGAATCACCAATACAACAACAACAACAGCAATTACAACAATAATCGCAACAATTATCCCAACAATCGCAACATCAATCGCAACTACCACAAACAGCCCAACAACAACAACAATAACAACAGCAACTACAACAATCATCCCAACAACAATAACAACCGCAACAACAACAACAATCAGAAGCTGCTATGCCAAAGGTGTGAAAAGTATCACTCGGGGTTCTGCACCAAATTTTGCAACAAGTGTAAAAGAAATGGTCATAGCGCGGCGAAGTGTGAGGTCTACGGACCAGGGTTTAACCGAACGAAAGGAACAAATGGTGTCGGAACGAGTAATGGCGGAGCAAGTAGTGTCGGAGCAAGTTATGCTAATGTAGTTTGTTATAAATGTGGAAAACCGGGCCACATTATTAGAAATTGCCCGAACCAGGAGAACACGAATGGACAAGGTCGCGGAAGAGTTTTCAATATTAATGCAGCAGAGGCACAGGAAGACCCGGAGCTTGTTACGGGTACGTTTCTTATTGACAATAAATCTGCTTACGTTTTATTTGATTCGGGTGCGGATAGAAGCTATATGAGTAGAGATTTTTGTGCTAAATTAAGTTGTCCATTGACGCCGTTGGATAGTAAATTTTTACTCGAATTAGCAAACGGTAAATTAATTTCAGCAGATAATATATGCCGGAATCGAGAAATTAAACTGGGTAGCGAAATATTTAAGATTGATTTGATACCAGTAGAGTTAGGGAGTTTTGATGTAATAGTTGGCATGGACTGACTGAAGAAGGTGAAAGTAGATATTGTATGTTATAAAAATGTAATTCGCATTGTACGAGAAGAGGGAGAACCCTTAATGGTGTACGGAGAAAAGGGCAACATGAAGCTACATCTTATTAGTAATTTGAAGGCACAAAAACTAATAAGAAAATGTTGCTATGCTGTTCTAGCACACGTCGAGAAAGTACAAACTGAAGAAAAGAGCATCAATGATGTTCCCATTGCAAAAGAATTTCCCGATGTATTTCCGAAAGAATTACCGGGATTACCCCCACATCGATCCATTGAATTTCAAATAGATCTTGTACCAGGAGCTGCACCAATAGCTCGTGCTCCTTACAGACTCGCACCCAGCGAGATGAAAGAACTGCAAAGCCAATTACAAGAACTTTTAGAGCGTGGTTTCATTCGACCAAGCACATCACAGTGGGGAGCTCCTGTTTTGTTTGTCAAGAAGAAAGATGGTACATTCAGGTTGTGTATCAACTACCGAGAGTTGAACAAACTTACCATCAAGAACCGCTACCCACTACCGAGAATCGACGACTTATTTGATCAACTACAAGGCTCGTCTGTTTATTCAAAGATTGACTTACGTTCAGGGTATCATCAAATGCGGGTGAAAGAAGATGATATTCCAAAGACTGCTTTCAGAACACGTTACAGTCATTACGAGTTTATGGTCATGCCGTTTGGTTTAACTAATGCACCAGCTGTGTTCATGGACCTTATGAACCGAGTGTGTGGACCATACCTTGACAAGTTTGTCATTGTTTTCATTGATGACATACTTATTTACTCAAAGAATGACCAAGAACACGGTGAACATTTGAGAAAGGTGTTATAAGTATTGAGGAAGGAAGAATTGTACGCTAAGTTTTCAAAGTGTGCATTTTGGTTAGAAGAAGTTCAATTCCTCGGTCACATAGTGAACAAAGAAGGTATTAAGGTGGATCCGGCAAAGATAGAAACTGTTGAAAAGTGGGAAACCCCGAAAACTCCGAAACACATATGCCAGTTTTTAGGACTAGCTGGTTACTACAGAAGGTTCATCCAAGACTTTTCCAGAATAGCAAAACCCTTGACTGCATTAACGCATAAATGGAAGAAATTTGAATGGAATGATGAACAAGAGAAAGCGTTTCAGTTATTGAAGAAAAAGCTAACTACGGCACCTATATTGTCATTGCCTGAAGGGAATGATGATTTTGTGATTTATTGTGACGCATCAAAGCAAGGTCTTGGTTGTGTATTAATGCAACGAACGAAGGTTATTGCTTATGCGTCTAGACAATTGAAGATTCACGAACAAAATTATACGACGCATGATTTGGAATTAGGCGCGGTTGTTTTTGCATTAAAGACTTGGAGGCACTACTTATATGGGGTCAAAAGTATTATATATACCGACCACAAAAGTCTTCAACACATATTTAATCAGAAACAACTGAATATGAGGCAGCGTAGGTTGATTGAATTATTGAATGATTACGACTTTGAGATTCGTTACCACCCGGGGAAGGCAAATGTGGTAGCCGATGCCTTGAGCAGGAAGGACAGAGAACCCATTCGAGTAAAATCTATGAATATAATGATTCATAATAACCTTACTACTCAAATAAAGGAGGCGCAACAAGGAGTTTTAAAAGAGGGAAATTTAAAGGATGAAATACCCAAAGGATCGGAGAAGCATCTTAATATTCGGGAAGACGGAACCCGGTATAGGGCTGAAAGGATTTGCGTACCAAAATTTGGAGATATGAGAGAAATGATACTTAGAGAAGCTCATAAAACCAGATACTCAATACATCCTGGAACAGGGAAGATGTACAAGGATCTCAAGAAACATTTTTGGTGGCCGGGTATGAAATCCGATGTTGCTAAATACGTAGGAGAATGTTTGACGTGTTCTAAGGTCAAAGCTGAGCATCAGAAACCATCGGGTCTACTTCAACAACCCAAAATCCCAGAATGGAAATGGGAAAACATTACCATGGATTTCATCACTAAATTTCCAAGGACTGCAAGTGGTTTTGATACTATTTGGGTAATAGTTGATCGTCTCACCAAATCAGCACACTTCCTACCAATAAGAGAAGATGACAAGATGGAGAAGTTAGCACGACTGTATTTGAAGGAAGTCGTCTCCAGACATGGAATACCAATCTCTATTATCTCTGATAGGGATGGCAGATTTATTTCAAGATTCTGGCAGACATTACAGCAAGCATTAGGAACTCGTCTATACATGAGTACTGCCTATCATCCACAAACTGATGGGCAGAGCGAAAGGACGATACAAACACTTGAAGACATGCTACGAGCATGTGTTATTGATTTCGGAAACAGTTGGGATCGACATCTACCGTTAGCAGAATTTTCCTACAACAACAGCTACCATTCAAGCATTGAGATGGCGCCGTTTGAAGCACTTTATGGTAGAAAGTGCAGGTCTCCGATTTATTGGAGTGAAGTGGGGGATAGACAGATTACGGGTCCGGAGATAATACAAGAAACTACCAAGAAAATCATCCAAATTCAACAAAGATTGAAAACCGCCCAGAGTCGACAAAAGAGCTACGCGGACAGTAAAAGAAAAGATATAGAGTTTGAAATTGGAGAAATGGTCATGCTTAAGGTTTCACCTTGGAAAGGCGTTGTTCGATTTGGTAAACGGGGGAAACTAAATCCAAGGTACATTGGACCATTCAAGATTATAGATCGTGTCGGACCAGTAGCTTACCAACTGGAGCTACATCAACAACTCGCGGCTGTACATAACACTTTACACGTCTCAAATTTGAAGAAATGTTTTGCTAAAGAAGATCTCACTATTCCGTTGGACGAAATCCAAATCAATGAAAAACTTCAATTCATTGAAGAACCTGTCGAAATAATGGATCATGAGGTTAAGAGACTTAAACAAAACAAGATACCGATTGTTAAGGTTCGATGGAATGCTCGTAGAGTGTAACATCCCGCATTTTTCCGTTAAATTATTTTAACGCCCGTTTTTTTTAAAAAAATATCCTTCGTAACTAAATTCGTATCCTCCGTTAGCTAACATTCTTAATATTTTTCCGTTATTGGATTTTAACAACCTCCGTTAATACGCGTTTTAAAATATTCCGTTTAGGTAATTCCCGCACCCGACTACAAACTCGAGGGACTAAAATTGACACGGGGCAAACTAGTTGACTAGGTCAACTAGTCCACCCCAATCACCACCATTCAACCATCCCCCTCTTTCTCTCTTTCTCTCTAGCAAGAACACACACACATTTACCAAATTCATTCAATCATCATCTAAATTCGATCTAGGAGGCTTACAACAAAATAAATTACATATTCGTGATCCTCTCTTCATCCTCTTCATTTTGGTACCAACTTCATCTCGTTTGGGTAACATTTCTAAAACTCTAGATTTCTCTAAATTCGTGTTTTTGACTTGAAATGGTGTTAGTTAGTGTCTATGGCTCATTGTGATGTCGTGTATATGATTATTATGCTCGATCTCGTTGTTTTAGTGTAACTAGCATGAACTTGAATTTTGGTGTGTTGTTCTTGAATTTTGGATGATCATATGTTGTTAGATGTTAAAAGTTCATGTTCTAATTGTGTTCCTAGTATCACTAGCTTCAATTTGATGTGTAGGTTGCATGAGAAAACTCCATAAACTTGATTAGTGATTTTTGGTGAATTTGGGTTAGGGTTTGATAAGCTTGAAATGAATAGATGATACATTGAATGCCATGAATTATTGTTAGTAAGTAGTTAGTTGTATTGTATGCTCGATTACCTACAAAACAGCGTGTTGTATGTATGCATTAAATGCCCGAATCATAAATGTGCACTTATCAAATTCGAGTATTGAATGTGTGCATTAATTGATCATTTATTTTGGAAAGCCGATTGTTACAAATAATGTTTTTGGTTGGTGAAATATACTTAGTTGTGTTCTTTGTCAAATTACCTTTCTAACGATATAAGGTGCGAGTTCTAAGAGTTAGCGGTTTGTAATTTATGCTTGAAAGAGTTTTGATTTGGGACTTGAACAATTGAGACTGACCAGGTACCAGCGCATGGCCAATGCCGCGGCGCGGCCAGCTTATGTTGCGGCGCGACATAAGCCGTGGTCAGGTTCTGACCACCATGTCCAAATTACGAAAAATGTTTGGCATACTATGGACCTCCGATTCACATGAAACTTGTTCTAACATGCTCATATATGATTAAAAACCTCAGAAAAATAGTTCGGGACCCGACCCGAATGTGTTGACTTTTTTTGTTGACTTTGACCCGACCTAAGTTGACTTTTAATCAAACTTAACCAAATATTTGTGCAATCGTTCTAACATGTTTTTATACTTGTACCTTGCATGAAACATGACAATTTGATTCACATGCTATTATGATCGAGTCTTAACGAGCCATAGGACTAATTGAACATCTTTGACCTATCGTGTTTACCGTTATTGATACAACCTATTGTTGAGGTCAAGACTAGCATTGTTCTTTGCACACGTTTACTTGTTGAAGTACTTTACTACTCGTGCACTCAAGGTGAGATCATAGTCCCACTTTTACTCTTTTTGAACTTACATTTGGGATGAGAAAACATAAACATTTCTTTACTAAGTGAACACAAGTACACGAAAACAAACATTCTACATACGAGTTTAGAACAAAATCCTCAATTCGATTATCATTAGTTACACTTGCCGGGTTTAAGCGAGAACTTATGTTGTATGGATCCATATGGGTTTGACAAACCCTCATTCAAACGGTTCGCTACCGTTTACGAATGAAATATATTTTCGAGAAACAGTGTATGTTCTAGCACTAAGTGATGGGGTTCAATGGGAGAAATGTTAAGCATTGATAATTGGGTGCTCGTGAAACAACTTTTGGAATGGTTAACTATTAATTCGATGTTGCAAATCTTGTGGTTCAATCTACTTATTTACTCACTTACTTACTTAAACCTATGATTTCACCAACGTTTTCGTTGACAGATTTCTATGTTTTTCTCAGGTCTTTGAACGATATGTGTTACATGCTTCCGCTCATTATTTTGATACTTGCTTTGGATGTCGAGTATTTATGCATACATGGAGCATCTTTTGGCTACTTTTAAATTGTGTCGCATAGGTTTCATTTGTACTTATAACTTTGTAATGTAACTTTTGGATGAACAATTCTTGTAAACTAGGGAACACTCTTTACTTTTGCAATGAATGCGACATATTTTGGTCAAACGTTATTTTAAAGACTTATGACCACGTAACGGGACCTAAGTAGTCGGCGCCGTCAAATGACAATTTTGTCGGGTCGCTGCAGATGGTATCAGAGCGTTGGTTGTAGGGATTTAGAGTTCATTGGTGTCAACCCCGAGTCATAGGGTACATTAGTGAGTCTAGACTACAACCGGCATATAGACTTGGAGTAGGAATTACTTGACTACTTGTGCATTTATACTCGATCTCTTCTATTCACATCTAACTCTTATTCTACCTTAATCTCACGTGGTTGATTTGATTGACACGCCACCTTGACTATCTGAAATGATGTCGAATGCACATATGAATCAGGGTAATATAATTTCCGGGATTATATTACGGTGACTCACATGAACATTCCGACATTATGACATAAAGAATTTAAGGCGAGTCAAGGAAAAATTTCCTCTTTATCTTGATTTCCATATCACGATTAGTATTATTGATAATACTAAACAACGGTATTCTTGTGTCATGAAGGAACAATGGCTCACCAAGGTCAACCCAATACTCCTTCCGAAACTCTCGAACAAGCTCTTCATCGAATGATAACCACCGCCGTGGGTGCGGCCGTGGCCGATCACTTTTCCAACAACAATAATCATGGAGCTGGTAATTCAAACGAGGGGTGCTCCTACAAGAACTTCATGGGGTGCAAACCTCCCACTTTCGATGGAACCGAGGGACCGGTTGCTCTCACCAGATGGTTTGAACAAACGGAAGCCGTTTTTAACATAAGCGGTTGTCGGGACCAAGATAAGGTCAAGTTTTCCACCCTCACTCTCACCGGTATTGCTTTCTCATGGTGGAACACGTATGTACAATCGGTGGGTATCGATGAAGCCCACGCACTCTCTTGGACCGAACTAAGAGAAAGAATGATCACCGAATACTTTCCGCGCGACGAAACTCGAAGGCTCGAACAGAGGCTAAGAAATTTACAAACGGTCCGGAATGACCTCGAAGCTTATAATCAACGGTTTGCTGAACTAGTCTTAATGTGTCCAAACCTCATGACTCTCGAGTCCCTAAGAGTTGAACTTTACATGGATGGCCTTCCGAAGAGCATTCAACACAGGGTAATGTCATCCAAACCCGCCAACCTACAAGAGGCTTTAACGATGGCTCGCCAATCTATAGAAACGGTGGATGAAATTGAAGCACCGGCACCAACGGCCGAGGACCAACCAGGTAACAACAAAAGAAAATGGGAAGCCTCTCAATCCAGCAACTACAACAGCAACAACTTTGCCAAGGAACTTTTCATCTCCGTCGGCAAGAAAAGTTATGCTGGAACTCGACCTTTTTGCAACAAATGCCACAAGCATCACTTTGGTGAATGTGGCAAGCTAATTTGCCACCGGTACCAGGGAAGTGGTCATATTGCCAAATATTGTGGAAGTACCGCCCCCGTCAGTCAAAAGGGACCCAACACACAAAAGCCAGGTGTTTGTTCGAATGTGGCCAACCGGGTCATTTTAGGAATGCATGTCCAACGAAGAAAGCCAACCCCAACACACGCGGCCGAACTTCCAACATTAGCACCGAGGATGCTCGAGACGACATGAACTAGTCACGGGTACGTTTCTTCTTAACAACTCCTATACTTCATGTTTATTCGATTCGGATGTCGATAAATGTTTTGTATCCAAGGCTTTGGAGCCTACTATTTGCACTCCACCACCCCCTAGATATTACTTAGGCCATTCAAGTGACCAACGGAAAACTATTGCGTACCGAAAAATTTATCGGAGAGTGTACGTCAAACTTATTGGGTAGGTAATTTGAACTTTGATTTGACATCTATAGAACTAGGGAGCCCAAAACCTATACGTTAGGAAGGGAATGTTTTCCCCACATATATGTGATTTTAGTGAACTAAATAATTTCCGTTTAAGAACCGATATCCTCTTCCCCGTATCAACAACCTCTTGAACCGTTACACGGATCTCGCGTATATTCTAAAATCGACCTTCATTCTGGTTATCATCAATTGAGGGTTAAGGTAGAAGATGTCTCCTAAACCGCTTTCCGAACTCGCTACGATAGTTATAAATTTCTTTTAGTGCCGTTCAGTTTATCTAAGGCTCCGCCCGTATTCATAGACCTCCGGAATCACGTATGCAAACTTATCTAGACAAATCCGTTACCGTACTTATAATTTTAAGCTATTCAAGCGGAAAGGAAAAACGAACAACGTCTCCGTCTTACGCTCGAACTCTTGAGAAAAGAGCAACTCTATGCCGAATTCTCCAAGTGAGAATTTTGGTTAAACGAAGTCCAAATTCTAAACCATATTGTTAGTGGTCAAGGTATTACAGTAGATCTCGCAAAAAAAAAAAAAAAAAAAAAATTTGAATTAATTAATTAATTTTGGAGAAACCCTCACGACTCCGACTTGTATTCGTAAAATTTTGGATCTCGCGATTATTACCAAAGATTAATTTCCGATTTTTCCCGTATCGCTCGTCCTCTAACCTCGTTAAAGTACTAAGGAAAAAAAAAATTAAACATTTTCCGTGTCCGGACTTTGAACGTGATTTTTCGCACCAACCTTACTAGATAAATTCGTGTGGCACAAAATGGAACTCAAATATAGAAATACTTCTACGTGAACGCCTGAAAGGCAACCCCTCTCGACTCGAAATCAAGGAAGCTGAAATTCGTTATTTTACACGGAGAATTTGAATACTTATTTATGGATCTGATCAATCTTCTCGTCATCGCGTACCACGATACATAGCTCTGCTATTTCACTATTACCGTCTGATATTACTGAGGCCAAAGATAACACACAATCCAAGGATACCCCTTTCTTCTTTGACTTAACGTCCTTGTGCCTCTGTTATACGGCCAACTACTACTCAACCCCGAGCTATACAACTACGTGTACTATCTCGTTTCCCACCAAGTCTCAACATTTGGCCACTAGATGCGCGATATGGCTACCTCAAAATGTGAACTCATCCTATTCTAAGTTCTCATTTCACTCCTATCTTTTCGCTCGTACTTCCGTATACGGAAACCTTTTTATATAATTTCTCAATGGAGAGAGAGACTCTTCACGTGTTACTAGTATTCGCCACGAGGGTGACTAGCCCTTACGAACATTTTTCAGTAGCCGACAAGAAACCTGTTCCAACAAACGCTTTCGAACCCTAACTAACTTGTCCAAGCATATCTTAAGAAATTATATTCCAACACGGTGTATCATTGTCAATTATCCCGGATCGAAAATACTCGTTACACATCTTGCTTACAAGAAGCCTTCGGAACACGTTTAGACGTGAGTACTGCGTATCTTCCACAAACAGACGAGCTAAGCAAACGAACAATTTACATCTTGGAAAGACATGTTACAAACTTGTATTGTCGCCTTTAGTTGATCCCTCTTACAACAGTAGTTACCACTCGCGTGTTAACGCGCACTTTTCGAAACTTTATATAACCACAAATGTTGTTCTCCTATTCGTTGGACCGAAGTAGGTGACAAGAAAATCATCAGATCCGAAATCATTCAAGAAACAACCTTTGAGATAGTTCAAGTCCGAGAAGGGCTCAAGACGGCCCGTGGTCGCCAAAGGAGTTATACCAATGTTAGATGAAAATCTCTCAAATTTAAAGTCAGTAACCGTGTAATATTGAAAACCACACCTTGGAAAGGTGTAATCCGTTTCGGGAAATCGAGGAAATTTATATCCGCAATATTGATCCTTTTGAAATCTTGGGGCGTCTTGGAACCGCTTCCTACCGTTTAGAACCTCCGACTCAATTAAGTTTCCGTTTACCTTACGTTCCATGTAACAAACTTAGATACGTGTCCTGCGGAACAGGAACGTGCTATCCTTCTAGATAAACTTACTATTGATGACAACTCCTCTTCGTAGAAAGACCGGTTGAAATTGTGGATCGTAAAACCAAGCCTTAATACAACATAAAACCCCGACTGTCCAAATTCGTGGGAATGCCCAAGGACGTATCTTCACTTATTCATAGCATTGACAATGCAAGGTCTCAAGGAAGAGACATCGACTATTACTTCCAACTAAATTTCGGGACGAAATTTCTTTTAAGGTGTGGGTAATGTAACATCCCGCATTTTTCCGTTAAATTATTTTAACGCCCGTTTTTTTTTTTAAAATATCCTTCGTAACTAAATTCGTATCCTCCGTTAGCTAACATTCTTAATATTTTTCCGTTATTGGATTTTAACAACCTCCGTTAATACGCGTTTTAAAATATTCCGTTTAGGTAATTCCCGCATGTAACGACCCGGAATTTCCGACCAAATTTAAACCCTAATCTCTATATGTTTCCGACACGATAAGCAAAATCTGTAATTTTGAGTCTAGAAAGTCTGAAATCTTTATTTAGATAATTAGTTACCCTTTGACCCTGCCTGTGATTCACGAACCACTGTTTACTTATATGTGTAAAAAAAAAAATAATAAATAAATATGTGTATCTATATATTAACTTGAATTACGTTAATAAACTATCATATGTTTTTGGTTATTATAAATAAATGTGTGAAATAAAAATAGGTAGTAATGAAAACTATTATTTTATTTTTATATGTATATATTTATATATACATGCATTACTTGATAAATATAATGCATACTTTAAATTTCTTTATTTCTAAGTGTATATTTAATATATTTATTTATGTAATAAAAACTTGTAATTAAAATGTAATTATAGATATATTAGGATTTTTAACATTACCATTATTATTATTATTAATGATATAATTATAAATACCATAATAAGAATGATTAAAATATTAAATTAGTTGCAATTTAAAATTTTTTATTTATTATTATTATTATTGTTATAATTATCATTATCATTCTTTTTACAAGAATAATACAATTTATTATTATCATTAATATAACTAATATTATTAGTATTATTAGTTAATAATTATTGATATAAAAAAATATATATAATAAATAAATATTGATACGTATTTTATTTCCATATCTATCTGATTGAATTTTTTTTATGTCTTCTTCTTCACTTGCGAATCTCTTGTCGACCACCAACATATCAATAATCGATCTGTCTTTATCAATCTATCCATCAATCGAATTACTCCACTGTGATTATCAATTTATAGCTGTATCCTTTAGCAAAAACCTGATAAAAAAAAACATACAAATTTAAAGAGAACCCAGTACCTGCTCACTTCATTTTTTTTTTTCTAAAGGCTCAATTTCGGACTTTAATCAAAATTGGTGAATACTATCATGTTGGTAATCAATTACATGAATTGTCTGCACAATTCTCAACCTTTAACTCTTTACATTCAGCTTGAATTTTTAAATCAAAATTTAGAAATAAAAAGTTAAGGAAATCGATTTTTAGGAAATTCGAATTCCAGTAGATATTCCTGTCTCAATTGAAGATGGGGAAATATTCTGGTAATGATTTGAAACCTAATTTGTATTGAAAGTTTCGTCCAAAACAAACTCGAATTCAAAATCATGATTTAGTGGTTTATTTATTTATTTATTTTTTTTTTCTTTCTTTACGAATGCAACTGGATTGCTGTTTCTTTTGTTAATTTTATTTTCTCACAACCTAATAATTCGGTTTTGATTATAAAATAAAAACGTATTTTTTTTTAATCGCTGTTATGAGGTCAATTAGGGTTCTGGTCGATTGAATCTATAAGGAAGAAGAAGCACAAAATTAATAAAAGAAATACGGGATAAATGTAAATATATTATGAGTTATAACAAGAAATGAGAATTGGAGCATTGGTTTGGGGACGTTTCGGGTGTCCTAGAGGTCGCGGGTTCAATCCCTGCTATGGCCTCTTTCTTTTTAAAGACTTTCTTAAGGTAATTTTCATTAACATTATTATTATTATTATTATTATTGTTAGTGTTATTATTATTATTATTGTTATTATTATGGTTATAAAGATTATTATTATTATTATTATTATTATTATTATTATTATTATCACACATATAAGTTTTATAATGATTATCATTATTATTATTATTGTTAATACAACTAGTAAATATCATTCATTATTATTATTACGATTATAATTACAAAAATAAATATTTTATTACTATTATTATTAATTTAGGTATTATTATTATTATTATTATCATTATTAATACCAGTATTATTAATACTATTAGGATTCTTATTATAATTATTATTATTATAAATAATGATATAATTATCATAATCAAATGCAACTTTTATTTACTATTAGCAATATTATATATTATTATATATATATAAATATTACATATAGGTATGATTTGATTATATTAACAACCCTTATATAAATATTCATATATATAACCAATTATGTTTTTTTTTTTTTTCAAATATATATATATATATAAATATGCATAACTATACAAATTAAATATATAATATATAAAGTTATAATATATGAAGTTGTTCGATTACGATTAGAGGTATTAATGTATATACAAATGACATAGGTTCGTGAATCCGAGGCCAACCTTATACGTGTTCAATGATGTTATATGTATTTTTACTACAAAATACATTAGGTGAGTATATAATCCCTTTCAAATTTTAAATATTTTGGGCTGAGAATACATGCGCTGTTTTTATAAATGATTTACGTTATGGACACAAGTGACTAAAATTACGTTCTACATGGGTTTGAATCAAAAATCCCCTAGCTTGGTAACTTTAACTATTGGTTTATGAACTGGTAGGCGCGAATCCTAAAGATAGATCTATCGGGTTTTACACCCCTACCCAGATGTTGTTCTAGTCACTACTAAACTAAAAGAACGGGTGTTTAGTACTTCGAGGTTAACGGAACGCACTTGATTCGGTGCACATATTATTATAACTCAGGGGTACACACTCTTGTTAAGGCTAGTTACCGGGTGCCCACTGTTTGGAATGCTTTTCATACGCTTGCGAGTGTATTATGTTTATAAACTTAAAATCTTGTGGTCCATAGTTATAACACTGCTAGCATCAAACCTATATATCTCACCAACTTTATGTTGACCTTTTAAAGCATGTTATTCTCAGGTACAAATTAAGTCTTCCGCTGTGCAATAGCTCATATTAAGGACCTTACTTGGAGTCGATCATCGCAATGGAACCAACTGTTGAAGACTTTGTCCGGGAGGATTAGTTCGGGTTTCTACAGTTGGTATCAGAGCGGTGGTCTTAGCGAACCAGGCCTTGCATTAGTGTGTCTGCCTAGTAGTTGTTAGGATACATTAGTGAGTCTGGACTTTGACCGTACCTACATGTCAAAAGTTTTGCTTATCATCTCTAATCGGAAACCATCTGCTTATCATCCTTAAGGAATTGCCTACTTATCATTCATAAGTCTAGACACGTCTTACTGCATTTGCTGCATTGATAGTGTATAGACAAAATTCATATCTTAGCATCTATGATAATCCATATCTTATTGCCTCCGTAGATTTGCCTGTTATATGCCGCAAATTCCTCCGTAGTCTACGAAATCTTTAGGATTATATATATAGATATTCTATATAGTTAGAATATCATCCGACATCGGGAAAATCATTTCACATCGAAGATCCTTCTCATTCACCAAATTGCCCTCTTGACGATGAACTTGAAAGCACTTACCGGCGAACCTGTTCGAGAAACCATATACCCTCTCATTTCTAGAATATCCCGTCACGATTATATAATATTCTATATTTCGAATCTTACTCACCCGCTCGTTTCAATCGTCAATCATCCTGACATAATATAAGAAGTTAACGAACTACATGCTCGAGTAATGGCTTTGGAAAATCTGGTGCGGAGATTACAAACACCAGCAACAACACCAGCAGCATAATCCATACTACCATCATCAACGCCGACAGCACTCTTATCACCCCTATACCACAACCGCGTTGTAAACCTCAACATCATAACCTGTACCTCGAATATCAACATTATACGCCTCAATATCACCATCTATACTTCGAGTATAAATTTCGTTCTACACATCGATCTACATCGATTATCTTCGCTTTACGTATCATTCTACCTCATTTTTTTCCTCGTTCGACATGGTGAATATGTAATTTCTAAAGTTTTAGAGATTATGTAATCTAGTATTAACGATAAATCAAATGAGTTTTTGACTCATTAAATCCATAATTACATCTGACGAAAATATATATGCAAGTATATTTTCATAAAGATTGTAATTAAAAATTCTTTTGTACAAACTGTTAATGATAAAAATATTTTAACGGGTGGGTAGTACCCGAGGAATATTTAGAATTCACATTAATAAGTTACACTGTACATTCTTCGAATCTAATTCAACGATCATTTACTATCCTACTTACAACTACCGATATACGTATCCGTTCACCACAGAATAACCATTTCTATTCAAATTTCATATTTGGATTTTGATCTATCAGAATCCAACAAGTGGCATAACGAAGAAAACATTGGACAAAAATAAAAAGTGTTAGAAACAAACGAATTAATTAATTGGAATTGTGATAGGATTTCACGCTAACTGTTCCGGCTAACTGTTCCCAGCTAACTGATTAACATTTAATTTATCGCAATTTACATTCTCGCAATTTTATTTATCGTCATTTAATTTCTGTTATTTACTTTTACGCACTTTAAATAACGGGACACGTATGCAAGGTTTCGACTTATCATATCGACCCATCTATATATATATTTCGGAACAACCATAGACACTCTATATGTGAAGGTGGGAGTTGGCTATACAGGGTCGGAGTTGATTCCAAAATATATATATACTTTGAGTTGTGATCGACACCGAGACCGGTACACGGGTCACGATACGTATTATTTAATTCGAATATTATATATTAAATTATATATGAATCATTGAACCATCGGACTATTTGAATGCTAACTTTGGACAATTAAAATGAATTAAATTAAAATATTGATTATAACATATGAAACTAAATAATTCTTCAAGCTTGCCACTTGATTTCATCTTAAACCTCATTTGTATCTCGATAATTACAATGCGTGTTCAAATCTTTCATGATTCTTGAAAACCCCTCAATCGAGAGGATGAACCAACCGCGTTCCATCTACGGAAGAAAAGACTTATGCTCCTGTAAGACTCTCGGAGACTGAGTCAACGTTTAACACGCAGCAGTGTTAATTTCTTTAGTGTTATTATTACCCAAAATAACTTTGCAATCCCTTTTCAAATTAGCCAATTTTGTCACAGCTCCAGCAAGTTAACCTTGACTTCTCAGAAAGGTTAGTTTCGATATATATACACGTTATTCTTTCGCTGTCGTTACCGGAGAATCTTTTATATTCCATCATCAGCGTTTAACCATCTAAAAACACAATTCTCCTGAAACCACCTCAGTTTAATAACCGATGACCCAGATCCGTTAACTTTGAGAATGCTGACGAAGCAGCATGTGGTAGATGGTCTTAATAGCCAAAAGTTGATTATAAAGAACGGAGTATTGGAAACACTCAATAGAAAATTTAGTACCAAAAAGCGGATTATGCGAAACTATGAAGTAAGTCATGGACAAATCACAAAGAATAAGTTTGACTTCAAAGAATTTAAAAGATTCAGTGCCTGCTGAAATCCTTAGTACATACCCTGCTCCTTACTCTAAAACCTTTGCGGACACTATTCTTTATCATCATCCTTCGGCATTAGAAGTTCCAAGATATTATCATATCTTTCATTATAAATATCCTCAATGTTTCTGAAGATATTTTTAACTATTCTTATCGAAAATCATCTATCTTCTCGCGCTATCTGTATCACATCATAAAAGAAACTGTGTTAGTTTCTAAATTCTGAAACCTCCGAATTTAAAATATGAATGTTTTGAAGTAATGTTGGGAACTGATGCATAAATTAGTATAATATAATGAAACTTGATCAACTTCATTATATTACAGTAAGTCATGTTGAGTTTCTAATGGAATGTGATGATTCACAGTACCATCATCATGTGTCATGTTACACGACTCTTACGTTCTATCCAATCTCTAAACATATTAGAATGTATCACCCTGATAGTTCTAATTTTCCGAAATATTCTGGTAATTGGACCAATCAAAATCGTGCCAGTACCATTTCTTTCATAGAACATTAGTTATGTTTATTTTAAATTTCATATCTACAAATTCCGGACCATTACTCGCCTGACTGGAAGTCAGGAAGAGAAAACGAAAACATGAAGCTCCGAAAAATAATGAAGAATACAAAGGCCGAAAATCACCGAGGATTTACAAACCGTGTATGTCAATACGTATTGCAACGTAAAGACACGGGGAAAATTAAAAATATTATCACTCTGAGAAAAGGATAGAAGTAAATAGATTCTTCTGGCGGTAAATAAAAGAGAAGAATGAAAGATATGAAAGTTAGAAGTATAATAAGAATTAAAACGGGATGGAGCATTTTGAAGAATACTTTAAAGTATGAATTGGAGGAGAAAGAATAGAAGGTGTGAATTGTGGAAAATAAGGAAGTGAAGGGGTGAATTTATAGTGAAATATCTGACAGAACAATCGAAACAGATTATTTCATTTAATCAAGAAAATTTTGATTTCCTAAATCGCCGATTAACCAAATCTTATTACGTAAGATTTTCTTTAAATTCCGTGAAATCCGGAAATTCACTGTGACTACGTCAAAAGTTAAAACTCTATCTCAATCTCTTGTGACAGCTTCACTCGTAAGCTTCACATAATTGAATTGTTTTACCACTATTACTAGATGGTGATAAAACTCTAATTATCAACTCATACTCGTCATAAAAAAAAAAACATTTTATGGTTAGCCACGACGATCTCGATTAAATTTCGGGGACGAAATTTCTTTAACGGGTGGGTACTGTAACGACCCGGAATTTCCGACCAAATTTAAACCCTAATCTCTATATGTTTCCGACACGATAAGCAAAATCTGTAATTTTGAGTCTAGAAAGTCTGAAATCTTTATTTAGATAATTAGTTACCCTTTGACCCTGCCTGTGATTCACGAACCACTGTTTACTTATATGTGTAAAAAAAAATAATAATAAATAAATATGTGTATCTATATATTAACTTGAATTACGTTAATAAACTATCATATGTTTTTGGTTATTATAAATAAATGTGTGAAATAAAAATAGGTAGTAATGAAAACTATTATTTTATTTTTATATGTATATATTTATATATACATGCATTACTTGATAAATATAATGCATACTTTAAATTTCTTTATTTCTAAGTGTATATTTAATATATTTATTTATGTAATAAAAACTTGTAATTAAAATGTAATTATAGATATATTAGGATTTTTAACATTACCATTATTATTATTATTAATGATATAATTATAAATACCATAATAAGAATGATTAAAATATTAAATTAGTTGCAATTTAAAATTTTTTATTTATTATTATTATTATTGTTATAATTATCATTATCATTCTTTTTACAAGAATAATACAATTTATTATTATCATTAATATAACTAATATTATTAGTATTATTAGTTAATAATTATTGATATAAAAAAAATATATATAATAAATAAATATTGATACGTATTTTATTTCCATATCTATCTGATTGAATTTTTTTTATGTCTTCTTCTTCACTTGCGAATCTCTTGTCGACCACCAACATATCAATAATCGATCTGTCTTTATCAATCTATCCATCAATCGAATTACTCCACTGTGATTATCAATTTATAGCTGTATCCTTTAGCAAAAACCTGATAAAAAAAAAACATACAAATTTAAAGAGAACCCAGTACCTGCTCACTTCATTTTTTTTTTTTCTAAAGGCTCAATTTCGGACTTTAATCAAAATTGGTGAATACTATCATGTTGGTAATCAATTACATGAATTGTCTGCACAATTCTCAACCTTTAACTCTTTACATTCAGCTTGAATTTTTAAATCAAAATTTAGAAATAAAAAGTTAAGGAAATCGATTTTCAGGAAATTCGAATTCCAGTAGATATTCCTGTCTCAATTGAAGATGGGGAAATATTCTGGTAATGATTTGAAACCTAATTTGTATTGAAAGTTTCGTCCAAAACAAACTCGAATTCAAAATCATGATTTAGTGGTTTATTTATTTATTTATTTTTTTTTCTTTCTTTACGAATGCAACTGGATTGCTGTTTCTTTTGTTAATTTTATTTTCTCACAACCTAATAATTCGGTTTTGATTATAAAATAAAAACGTATTTTTTTTAATCGCTGTTATGAGGTCAATTAGGGTTCTGGTCGATTGAATCTATAAGGAAGAAGAAGCACAAAATTAATAAAAGAAATACGGGATAAATGTAAATATATTATGAGTTATAACAAGAAATGAGAATTGGAGCATTGGTTTGGGGACGTTTCGGGTGTCCTAGAGGTCGCGGGTTCAATCCCTGCTATGGCCTCTTTCTTTTTAAAGACTTTCTTAAGGTAATTTTCATTAACATTATTATTATTATTATTATTATTGTTAGTGTTATTATTATTATTATTGTTATTATTATGGTTATAAAGATTATTATTATTATTATTATTATTATTATTATCACACATATAAGTTTTATAATGATTATCATTATTATTATTATTGTTAATACAACTAGTAAATATCATTCATTATTATTATTACGATTATAATTACAAAAATAAATATTTTATTACTATTATTATTAATTTAGGTATTATTATTATTATTATTATCATTATTAATACCAGTATTATTAATACTATTAGGATTCTTATTATAATTATTATTATTATAAATAATGATATAATTATCATAATCAAATGCAACTTTTATTTACTATTAGCAATATTATATATTATTATATATATATAAATATTACATATAGGTATGATTTGATTATATTAACAACCCTTATATAAATATTCATATATATAACCAATTATGTTTTTTTTTTTTTCAAATATATATATATATATAAATATGCATAACTATACAAATTAAATATATAATATATAAAGTTATAATATATGAAGTTGTTCGATTACGATTAGAGGTATTAATGTATATACAAATGACATAGGTTCGTGAATCCGAGGCCAACCTTATACGTGTTCAATGATGTTATATGTATTTTTACTACAAAATACATTAGGTGAGTATATAATCCCTTTTAAATTTTAAATATTTTGGGCTGAGAATACATGCGCTGTTTTTATAAATGATTTACGTTATGGACACAAGTGACTAAAATTACGTTCTACATGGGTTTGAATCAAAAATCCCCTAGCTTGGTAACTTTAACTATTGGTTTATGAACTGGTAGGCGCGAATCCTAAAGATAGATCTATCGGGTTTTACACCCCTACCCAGATGTTGTTCTAGTCACTACTAAACTAAAAGAACGGGTGTTTAGTACTTCGAGGTTAACGGAACGCACTTGATTCGGTGCACATATTATTATAACTCAGGGGTACACACTCTTGTTAAGGCTAGTTACCGGGTGCCTACTGTTTGGAATGCTTTTCATACGCTTGCGAGTGTATTATGTTTATAAACTTAAAATCTTGTGGTCCATAGTTATAACACTGCTAGCATCAAACCTATATATCTCACCAACTTTATGTTGACCTTTTAAAGCATGTTATTCTCAGGTACAAATTAAGTCTTCCGCTGTGCAATAGCTCATATTAAGGACCTTACTTGGAGTCGATCATCGCAATGGAACCAACTGTTGAAGACTTTGTCCGGGAGGATTAGTTCGGGTTTCTACACCGCACCCGACTACAAACTCGAGGGACTAAAATTGACACGGGGCAAACTAGTTGAATAGGTCAACTAGTCCACCCCAATCACCACCATTCAACCATCCCCCTCTTTCTCTCTTTCTCTCTAGCAAGAACACACACACATTTACCAAATTCATTCAATCATCATCTAAATTCGATCTAGGAGGCTTACAACAAAATAAATTACATATTCGTGATCCTCTCTTCATCCTCTTCATTTTGGTACCAACTTCATCTCGTTTGGGTAACATTTCTAAAACTCTAGATTTCTCTAAATTCGTGTTTTTGACTTGAAATGGTGTTAGTTAGTGTCTATGGCTCATTGTGATGTCGTGTATATGATTATTATGCTCGATCTCGTTGTTTTAGTGTAACTAGCATGAACTTGAATTTTGGTGTGTTGTTCTTGAATTTTGGATGATCATATGTTGTTAGATGTTAAAAGTTCATGTTCTAATTGTGTTCCTAGTATCACTAGCTTCAATTTGATGTGTAGGTTGCATGAGAAAACTCCATAAACTTGATTAGTGATTTTTGGTGAATTTGGGTTAGGGTTTGATAAGCTTGAAATGAATAGATGATACATTGAATGCCATGAATTATTGTTAGTAAGTAGTTAGTTGTATTGTATGCTCGATTACCTACAAAACGGCGTGTTGTATGTATGCATTAAATGCCCGAATCATAAATGTGCACTTATCAAATTCGAGTATTGAATGTGTGCATTAATTGATCATTTATTTTGGAAAGCCGATTGTTACAAATAATGTTTTTGGTTGGTGAAATATACTTAGTTGTGTTCTTTGTCAAATTACTTTTCCAACGATATAAGGTGCGAGTTCTAAGAGTTAGCGGTTTGTAATTTATGCTTGAAAAAGTTTTGATTTGGGACTTGAACAATTGAGACTGACCAGGTACCAGCGCACGGCCAATGCCGCGGCGCGGCCAGCTTATGTCGCGGCGCGACATAAGCCGTGGTCAGGTTCTGACCACCATGTCCAAATTACGAAAAATGTTTGGCATACTATGGACCTCCGATTCACATGAAACTTGTTCTAACATGCTCATATATGATTAAAAACCTCAGAAAAATAGTTCGGGACCCGACCCGAATGTGTTGACTTTTTTTGTTGACTTTGACCCGACCTAAGTTGACTTTTAATCAAACTTAACCAAATATTTGTGCAATCGTTCTAACATGTTTTTATACTTGTACCTTGCATGAAACATGACAATTTGATTCACATGCTATTATGATCGAGTCTTAACGAGCCATAGGACTAATTGAACATCTTTGACCTATCGTGTTTACCGTTATTGATACAACCTATTGTTTAGGTCAAGACTAGCATTGTTCTTTGCACACGTTTACTTGTTGAAGTACTTTACTACTCGTGCACTCAAGGTGAGATCATAGTCCCACTTTTACTCTTTTTGAACTTACATTTGGGATGAGAAAACATAAACATTTCTTTACTAAGTGAACACAAGTACAGGAAAATAAACATTCTACATACGAGTTTAGAACAAAATCCTCAATTCGATTATCATTAGTTACACTTGCCGGGTGTAAGCGAGAACTTATGTTGTATGGATCCATATGGGTTTGACAAACCCTCATTCAAACGGTTCGCTACTGTTTACGAATGAAATATATTTTCGAGAAACAGTGTATGTTCTAGCACTAAGTGATGGGGTTCAATGGGAGAAATGTTAAGCATTGATAATTGGGTGCTCGTGAAACAACTTTTGGAATGGTTAACTATTAATTCGATGTTGCAAATCTTGTGGTTCAATCTACTTATTTACTCACTTACTTACTTAAACCTATGATTTCACCAACGTTTTCGTTGACAGATTTCTATGTTTTTCTCAGGTCTTTGAACGATATGTGTTACATGCTTCCGCTCATTATTTTGATACTTGCTTTGGATGTCGAGTATTTATGCATACATGGAGCATCTTTTGGCTACTTTTAAATTGTGTCGCATAGGTTTCATTTGTACTTATAACTTTGTAACGTAACTTTTGGATGAACAATTCTTGTAAACTAGGGAACACTCTTTACTTTTGCAATGAATGCGACATATTTTGGTCAAACGTTATTTTAAAGACTTATGACCACGTAACGGGACCTAAGTAGTCGGCGCCGTCAAATGACAATTTTTTCGGGTCGCTACATAGAGGACCCGAGTTCACCTGGGAGTGTGAAGATTAGATGAAGAAGAAATACCCGTATTTATTTCCAGAAGATACGTCAACACCTCCAGCTGCTTAAAATTTCGGGACGAAATTTATTTAACGGGTAGGTACTGTAGTGACCCGAACTTTTCCATGTTTATATATATATTAAATGAAATTGTTATTTACATGATTAAGTGTTTCCAACATGTTAAGCAATCAAACTTGTTAAGACTTGATTAATTGAAATAGGTTTCATATAGACAATTGACCACCCAAGTTGACCGGTGATTCACGAACGTTAAAACTTGTAAAAACTATACGATGACATATATATGGTTATATATATAGTTAACATGATTTTATTATAAGTATGTATCTCATTAGGTATTTTAACAATGAGTTATATACATAAAAATGAGACTATTAATTTAAGAAACTCGAAAACGATATATATAACGATTATCGTTATAACAACGTCTTACTAGGTACATATGAATCATATTAAGATATTGATACACTTGGTTAATTATGTTAAATGATAAGTAAATATATTATTAAGTGTATTAACAATGAAATACATATGTAAAAATAAGACTACTAACTTAATGATTTCGAAACGAGACATATATGTAACGATTATCGTTGTAACGACATTTAACTGTATATATATATCATACTAAGATATATTATATATCATAATATCATGATAATATAACAATTTAACATCTCATTTGTTATAATAAACAATGGGTTAACAACATTCAACAAGATCGTTAACCTAAAGGTTTCAAAACAACATTTACATGTAACGACTAACGATGACTTAACGACTCAGTTAAAATGTATATACATGTAGTGTTTTAATATGTATTCATACACTTTTGAAAGACTTCAAGACACTCATCAAAATACTTCTACTTAACAAAAATTCTTACAATTACATCCTCGTTCAGTTTCATCAACAATTCTACTCGTATGCACCCGTATTCGTACTCGTACAATATACAGCTTTTAGATGTATGTACTATTGGTATATACACTCCAATGATCAGCTCTTAGCAGCCCATGTGAGTCACCTAACACATGTGGGAACCATCATTTGGCAACTAGCATGAAATATCTCATAAAATTACAAAAATATGAGTAATCATTCATGACTTATTTACATGAAAACAAAATTACATATCCTTTATATCTAATCCATACACCAACGACCAAAAACACCTACAAACACTTTCATTATTCAATTTTCTTCATCTAATTGATCTCTCTCAAGTTCTATCTTCAAGTTCTAAGTGTTCTTCATAAATTCCAAAAGTTCTAGTTTCATAAAATCAAGAATACTTCCAAGATTGCAAGTTTACTTCCAAGTTTTCTAAATCCATTCCAAGTAATCATCCAAGATCAAGAAACCTTTGTTACTTACAGTAGGTTATCTTTATAATACAAGGTAATAATCATATTCAAACTTTAATTCAATTTCTATAACTATAACAATCTTATTTCGAGTGGAAATCTTACTTGAAATTGTTTTCGTGTCATGATTCTGCTTCAAGAACTTTCAAGCCATCCAAGGATCCTTTGAAGCTAGATCTATTTTTCTCATTTCCAGTAGGTTTATCCAAGGAACTTGAGGTAGTAATGATTTTCATAACATCATTCGATTCATACATATAAAGCTATCTTATTCGAAGGTTTAAACTTGTAATCACTAGAACATAGTTTAGTTAATTCTAAACTTGTTCGCAAATAAAAGTTAATCCTTCTAACTTGACTTTTAAAATCAACTAAACACATGTTCTATATCTATATGATATGCTAACTTAATGATTTAAAACCTGGAAATACGAAAAACACTGTAAAACCGGATTTACGCCGTCGTAGTAACACCGCGGGCTGTTTTGGGTTAGTTAATTAAAAACTATGATAAACTTTGATCTAAAAGTTGTTATTCTAAGAAAATTATTTTTATTATGAACATGAAACTATATCCAAAAATTATGGTTAAACTCAAAGTGGAAGTATGTTTTCTAAAATGGTCATATAGACGTCGTTCTTTCGACTGAAATGACTACCTTTACAAAAACGACTTGTAACTTATTTTTCTGACTATAAACCTATACTTTTGCTGTTTTGATTCATAAAATAGAGTTCAATATGAAACCATAGCAATTTGATTCACTCAAAACGGATTTAAAATGAAGAAGTTATGGGTAAAACAAGATTGGATAATTTTTCTCATTTTAGCTACGTGAAAATTGGTAACAAATCTATTCCAACCATAACTTAATCAACTTGTATTGTATATTATGTAATCTTGAGATACCATAGACACGTATACACTGTTTCGACCTATCATGTCGACACATCTATATATATTTCGGAACAACCATAGACACTCTATATGTGAATGTTGGAGTTAGCTATACAGGGTTGAGGTTGATTCCAAAATATATATAGTTTGAGTTGTGATCAATACTGAGATACGTATACACTGGGTCGTGGATTGATTCAAGATAATATTTATCGATTTATTTCTGTACATCTAACTGTGGACAACTAGTTGTAGGTTACTAACGAGGACAGCTGACTTAATAAACTTAAAACATCAAAATATATTAAAAGTGTTGTAAATATATTTTGAACATACTTTGATATATATGTATATATTGTTATAGGTTCGTGAATCAACCAGTGGCCAAGTCTTACTTCCCGACGAAGTAAAAATCTGTGAAAGTGAGTTATAGTCCCACTTTTAAAATCTAATATTTTTGGGATGAGAATACATGCAGGTTTTATAAATGATTTACAAAATAGACACAAGTACGTGAAACTACATTCTATGGTTGAATTATCGAAATCGAATATGCCCCTTTTTATTAAGTCTGGTAATCTAAGAATTAGGGAACAGACACCCTAATTGACACGAATCCTAAAGATAGATCTATTGGGCCTAACAAACCCCATCCAAAGTACCGAATGCTTTAGTACTTCAAAATTTATATCATATCCGAAGGGTGTCCCGAAATGATGGGGATATTCTTATATATGCATCTTGTTAATGTCGGTTACCAGGTGTTCACCATATGAATGATTTTTATATCTATGTATGGGATGTGTATTGAAATATGAAATCTTGTGGTCTATTATTATGATTTGATATATATAGGTTAAACCTATAACTCACCAACATTTTTGTTGACGTTTTAAGCATGTTTATTCTCAGGTGATTATTAAGAGCTTTCGCTGTCGCATACTTAAATAAGGACGAGATTTGGAGTCCATGCTTGTATGATATTGTGTAAAAACTGCATTCAAGAAACTTATTTTGTTGTAACATATTTGTATTGTAAACCATTATGTAATGGTCGTGTGTAAACCGGATATTTTAGATTATCATTATTTGATAATCTACGTAAAGCTTTTTAAACCTTTATTGATGAAATAAAGGTTATGGTTTGTTTTAAAATGAATGCAGTCTTTGAAAAACGTCTCATATAGAGGTCAAAACCTCGCAACGAAATCAATTAATATGGAACGTTTTTAATCAATAAGAACGGGACATTTCACAAAGCGGGCACAAAATTTAGTAAATTGGATCGCTTCCTTCTATCTCACGAAAGTGTGAAACATATTCCGGACATTAATGTTATTGTTCTGGATCGAAAGTGGTCTGACCGCAACCATGTTCTGCTCAGAATCAAAGAGGTGCACTATGGACCAACACATTTTAAATTATTTAAATATTGGGATCGATGCTATGGTTGCTTCAGTTTTTTCTGCACACATTGGTTCTCCTCTCCGTATTATTATGAGGGTCCTCAATTTATATGATTTTACTCGTTTATCCGTTATTTATTTATTACAAGTTAGATGTAAAGTTGCACTGCCATGGTCAACTTGGCTAAAATAACCCTTTAAATTTCTTTTTATTCACTAGTTTATTGTTAGTGTTTTTATTTAATAAAATTTTTATAGATGTTACAAAAAAAAAAAAAAAAAAAAAAAGCCTAATGCACTCATATATCTGGGCCGGAATATCCTGGCCATATCTCAATATCTGGGCTAGCCCATTCTTATGGTAAATTGACTAATAATGGTTACTCTAATGGACATGAGTTGGGTTAATATGATTTTGATAATTCTATGCGTGATTTACTAGATTCAAGACTAAAAAATTTGGTTACCATTTTATAAATGACGATGATGAATCTAAAGCCGATATAGATGACGTTTGATGAGTGTTACACACATAGATGTCACAGACGACGATGGAAAATGAAGATAAGGAATGTTAAACAATTAAAAAATAGTGACATATATATATCTATCTACATCTATATAGTCATATAAAGTTCTAAGATGATTATGTCATCGTTGAACTAATTATTCTTTACTTTTCATAATGATGATGTCATCATTAAACTAATTATTCTTTACTTTTCATAATGATGATGTCATAATTATATATTAATTTAATTAAAAATATAATACGAAATCTTTTATAAAAGGAAATATTAATCTCTTCTTAATTGTAATTTTAATTTTCTAAAAAAAATTAAAAGGCATTTATTATTACTAATTATTATTATTATTATTGTTACAAAAATTGAACGAACTTTATTATTATTACTAGTGAAATGAATCGTGAAATCACGGGTTTGTTTAAACGAAATAATTTAATGACATGTTTTAGGTATTAAGTGAATGTAAATGCTAAACTCATTTATTTTAATGACCCATTTGACTAAGATTCTTGTTGCTGTTTTTATAAATATATAGAGACATATATTTTCGCATACATATGTAACGTAATTAATTTCGTAAAAATAATCCATATTTGAATATTAATAATATAATAATTATAATTATTATATTAAAAGTAAATAATAATAATATAGTTCGCTCAAAGTTGAGTATTTATATTTATATTTTTAATAATAATAATAATAATTATTAGTAATAATAATTGTCTTTTAAATTTTTTTAGAATATTAAAATTACAATTTAGGAGAGATTAATATTTCCTTTTATAAAAGATATCGTATTATTTTTTAATTAAATTAATATATAATTATGACATCATCATTATGAAAAGTAAAGAGTAATTAACTTAATGATGACATCATCATTTTAGAACTTTATATGACCATATAGATTTACTTTTAATATAATAATTATCAATATAATTATTATATTATTAATATTCAATTATGAATTATTTTTACGAAATTAATTACGTTACATATGTATGCGAAAATTGTGACGATCGCTCCAAATCCATATGGACGAACACGTCATTCATTGATTTCATTGCGAGGTATTTGACCTCTATGATACGTTTTGTAAACATTGCATTCTTTTGAAAAGGCACACCATAAATGAATATTTAAATCAAAGGTTTTCGACATCTAATGATTTCTACATATAGACAATCACCATAAATAATAGTTTACAACAGTACTTCCATTGACCATGCAGTCAAAATAAGATACATGGTGATGATTTGGTGAATGCAACGTTTCCTTGAAAAATATGTCATGCAAGACTCCATGCACATAGCTTGTCTAACATCTAAGCAAACAGCGGAAGACTTCTAGGAAACCTGAGAATAAACATGCTAACAAGTGTCAACACAAAGGTTGGTGAGTTCATAGTTTTAGTGTTTCGTATAATCTGTATATAAAAGTGGATCACAAGATTTTAGTTGTTTCATCCAGAAATGTTTATCAATAGATTATATAAAAGTGGATCACAAGATTTCAGTTGTTTCATCCAGAAACGTTTATCAAAATATTCTACGAAATTGAGCACCCTGGTAACTAAACTTTAACGTATATATAATTTGTACCCTTTGTATAATCATCTTAATAATACACGCAAACCAACGTGTACGCTTCTCAAATAGCATACGTCCGTTAAAAGGCTAGTGCTCTAGCTCGGACGGGGATATCAAGCCCTATGGATCCATATACTACTACTCGCGCCCACCAGTTCTTATAACTAGCAGTTACTAGTTACCAAAGCTAAGGGATTTTCGGTTCAAACTCAGTGTAGAATTTAGTATGTACTTGTATCCATTGCGTTTAAAATAAAGTGCATGTATTCTCAGCCCAAAAATATAGATTGCAAAAGCAATTAAAAAGGGAGCAAATGAAACTCACGCATATAAATATTGTATATCGGTTAATAAAGCATTTGCATGTATTCTCAGCCCAAAAATGTAGAGAGTAAAAGGGATCATATGAAACTCACAGTTTAATATTGATATACAATATTGCAGGAAAGCACGTAGACGCATCGGAGATGATAAACACGAGGTTTGATTCACAAAAATACCCCCGAACATTACCCATAATTTCCTTGGCAATAACCCATATTTTCCTTAGCTCTAGCTCGCTCGGAAACTCGTTTTGAAAATTACTTGGACATCACTCCGTCGTAATATTTTTTTTTGTACATTATTATTTTTGTATCGCAAAAATAATAACACTAATAATAATAATAAAAAAATAATAAGATTAATAATAATCTTATTAATAATAATAATAATAATAATAATAATAATAATAATAATAATAATAATAATAATAATAATAATAATAATAAATAATATTACGGAGTATATATATATTTGTGTATGTGTGTGATTTAAATCGAGCGAAAACACTGAAATTTATAGATGTGGCCTAAAATCTGGAGTCATGCGACTCGCATGGAAATGGCCTTCTGGCCATGCGACTCGCATGAGGACCAGGGACAGCTCACATTATTTTGGCTCCTAGCTTGTCGACATAATATAAAATAAATATAAATATAATATATATAATTTAAATTAATTAATTATATATTATATTAAATTCACGTGCATAGTTGACTTGTAATTTTTGTTCCGATAAGTCGTACGTTGTCACTCGACTTATGTTCCGGTTCCGGTTTTTCGAACGCCCTTTCGTACGCTGAGAAAACTTGTACTTTACATTTCGTGAATCGTACCTTTGTCAAAATATAGTCTTAAATCATCCATAAAATATACCATTGTAGCAAAGTTACTGTAGCAAAGTCAATTTTTTACTGTAGCAATTCACTGTAGCAAAGTCAATTTCACTGTAGCAAATAGTGATTTTCAAAAACACTGTAGCATTTTGGGTACTGTAGCAATTTGAAATGTTACTATCGTTTACTAAATAACTTGAAATTATATATATGTATATATCTTTTTAATATATATAAATCAGTTTTTTTAAATACACATTGGAAGTTATTTATAAATAAATTTTAATAATAAATATTTCAACTTATCATATATATTCAAATAGATATTTAAACCAATAAGTTTAATGTACGGTATCAAATAATTAATACATTGTTACCTTTTCAAGTTATAGTATATATGTATCTATTTACATATAATTGTTCGCGAATCGTCGAAAACAACCGAAGGGTATTTAAATATATAAAAGTAATTCAAAAATTTTGAGATTCAGTTTTACAGACTTTGCTTATCGTGTCGAAAATGTTAATCATACAAAGATTAAGTTTAAATTTGGTCAGAAATTTCCGGGTCATCACAGTACCTGCCCGTTAAAGAAATTTCGTCCCGAAATTTGAGTGAGGTCGTCATGGCTAACAATAAAAATGTTTTAATGACGAATATGAGTTGATAATAGAGTTTTATCTATGTTTGAATAATATGGATAAAATAATCCAATTACTCGAAGCGTATGAGAGAAGTTATCGTAATCAAGTGAAATGGAGAATAGAGATGCGTCTTATCTCTTGATGTAGTAACGATTGATTTCCGGATTTTAAGGAATAGAAAATCTTCATAATTTTAATAAGATTTGATTTTTCGGAATTTGCGGAAATTAGGATTTTCTTTGATTAAATGCGTAACCTGCCTCTATTGCTGCGTCCGATATTTTGCTATAAATTGACCTCTTCCGTTTTATTTATTTTCAACACTCCTATAATCTTCTTTATTATTTCATACATCCCAACAGATTGTGAAAATGCTTAATCCAGTTCTGATTCTTGATATTTTCCTGGCTATCGTATCCTTCATTCTTCTTTTTCATCTACCACCAGAGGAAGTTATTTTCTTCTACTATTACCTTGGGGTTATAGTGTTTTTCATTCTCCCGTGTCTTTATGTTGCTATACGCATTGATATACACGGTTTGTAATTTCGGGGTTGTTATCGGGCTTTATATTCTCCATTATATTTCGGAGCTTCAAGCTTTCGTTTTCTCTTCCCGACCTTAAGTCAAGCGAATAATGGTCCAGAATTCGTAGGTATGAATTTCAGAATAAACATAATTAATGTTCTACGAAAGAAACGGTAATGGCACAATCTGACTTGTCAAATTACTAGAATATCCGGAAAAGACCGAATCATCAAGAAATATATTTTCTTGATATATTTAGAGATTATATAGAATGAAAGAGTTATGTAACATGGTTTATGATGAGGGTGTGATCTGTGAACCTTTGTCACGTTCCATTAGAAACTCAACATGACTTATTGTAATATAATCACGTTGATCAAGTGTCATTATATTATACTAACTCATGCTTCAGTTCCCAACATTACTTCAAAACATCCATTTTTTTCGAATTTTTTTAGATTTTAGAAATTAAAATAGTTTCTTTTATGATGTAACACAGATAGCGCGAAGAGGTAATGATTTCAGATAAGAATGGTTTAAAAAAATATCTTCAGAAATATGGAGGATATTTATAATGGGAGATACGATGATATCTTAGAATATTTAAGATAAGATGATGATGAAGAATATTGTCCGCAAAGGTTTTAGTGTAAGGAGCAAGGTATTCTTTAATGATTTCAGCAGACTCTGAATCATTTGGATCCTTTGAAGGTAGATTTAGTCTTTGTGATTTGTCCACAGCCTCCTTCATGGTCTGCTCAATCCGTTTTTCAATTCCAAACCTTCTCTTTTTCTCTGCTTTACCACCATATTATTCTTTATCATCAAACTTTTGACTGTTAAGGTCGTTTACAGTTTTTGCTGCTTCATCAGCATTGTTCCAATTTCAGAGAACTAGTTTCATAGTTTGGGGTGTTTTTCAAAAACTTCACATTCGAAGTATGTAATTCGAGGAGGTAGACGTTATATGTACACATATAACTGTTGGCGTAGACGTGCTGCAAGATTTCAAAATACTGATTGCAAATTTCCGATAGTTGGAATAGCAACTATTGTTACAAGATGTGAATGAGTACATGATAGGGTTTCAATGTATATATAGTGATTTCCGGAGAGTTTCAAATAGCAGAGTGACGGAGTCGCTGGTACATTTACTGCTAATATGGTGGAACATAAAAGGTTCCCCAGTAACAAAAACGTATATGCCAAAGTTATAAGTCTGAAAGGTCGTCGTTGACTAGTTGAATGGGTGATAATACTGGATACTTTTAAAAAGGAATTGCAAGGTTACTTTCAGTAATAATAATGCCGAAGGATTTATCACAGATACGTGTTAAAGTTTTACTTAGGTTTCGAGAGCTTTCCAGATATATGATTATAAGTACAAATCTTTCTTCTCGTAGATATCGTGTAGTTGGTTTGTCTTCTCGTTTGTTCATTAGTTGAAGTGTTTCCAAGAATTTCGATGGGTTTGAACGCAAAATATAATCATATGATGTTCTAGTACTGTTCTGAATTCAAAGCATGGGTTTCGAAGCATGGTTTTGAAAGATGTAGGAATCTAAGAGTGATGTTTTTCGTTTAATCTTGACTTGGATTCTGATCTATTGAAATCAGAATATGAAATTGAATGAAAATAGTTATTCTGCGATGAACAGATACGTATATCTATAGGTTTGAGCAGTATAGTTAATGATTGCTGAATCAGAATTGAGAAATGTATAGTGTAACATATTAATGTGGAATTTATATATTTCTAGGGTATTACCTACCCGTTAAAATATTCTCATCATTAACAGTTTGTACAAAAGGATTTTCAATTACAATCTTTATGAAAATATATGTATGTATATTTCCTTCAGATGTAATATAGATTTAATGAGTTATTAAACTCATTTGATTTTCGGTTGGAACTAGAAACGAATAATCTCTTCTATATTAAAGATTACATAATCGTCGCAGGATATTTCTCCAATGAAGTTATGAATTAATACTTCATCGTTTATGGTTATTAGTATTCTTCGGTGCCTACGGTGCGTATGAGGTTGATACTCGTGGGACAGATTATGAGGTTAAGGTTTACGGTGCGGATGTTGTTGTTGGTGGTACTGGTACTGTTGTTGGTTGTGCTGCTGGTTCTGGTGGTGCTACCGGTGCTGCCTGTGATGCCTGCAAATTGTGCATCATATTCTCCAAAGCCACAACTCGAGCGCGAAGCTCGTTAACTTCTTCTATTATTCCGGGATGATTGGCGGTTGGTACGAGAGGATGAATAAAGTTTAAAATTCTAGTTATCATATAATCGTTGCGAAATATCCTGGAAATTAGGGTAAAGATAGTGTTTCGAACGGGTTCGCCGGTAAGTGCCTCAGGTTCCTCACCAAGAGGTGAATTCGGTTGGTGGAAAGGATCGCCTTCCTCTTGTCTCCATCGATTAAGTTGATTACGAACCCATCCCCAATTCATCCAGAATTGGTGGTGACTGATTGGTTGATTCATTCCGGTTACACTGCTTTCGGAACTCAGGTGGAAACTCATATCGGAATCCGAAGAACCCGAATTACTTGCAGAATTCATCTTACACGGTTAGATAAATAATTTTCGATGTGAAATGATTTTCGGATATCGGATGGTATTCTAATTACATAGAATACCTTTATATAGTACAAAGGATCCGCAAATTACGGAGAAACTTTCGGAAACTGTTAAGTAAAGGTAACAGTAACAGATACGCTAAGATATTCATTTTGTCTATACACTAGTCATGCAATCCATGCAATAAGGTGTGTCTAGACTACAAATGATAAGCAGGTAATTTTCCACACAAGGAATGATAAGCAGGTAATTTCTAACAAAAAAAATTATAAGCAACAACTTTTATCATGCAGACATGGTCGAAGTCCAGACTCACTAATGTATCCTAACAATAACCGGTTAGACACACTAATGCAAATTCTGGTTCGCTAAGACCAACGCTCTGATACCAACTGTGACGATCGCTCCAAATCCATATGGACGAACACGTCATTCATTGATTTCATTGCGAGGTATTTGACCTCTATGATACGTTTTGTAAACATTGCAGTCTTTTGAAAAGGCACACCATAAATGAATATTTAAATCAAAGGTTTTCGACATCTAATGATTTCTACATATAGACAATCACCATAAATAATAGTTTACAACAGTACTTCCATTGACCATGCAGTCAAAATAAGATACATGGTGATGATTTGGTGAATGCAACGTTTCCTTGAAAAATATGTCATGCAAGACTCCATGCACATAGCTTGTCTAACATCTAAGCAAACAGCGGAAGACTTCTAGGAAACCTGAGAATAAACATGCTAACAAGTGTCAACACAAAGGTTGGTGAGTTCATAGTTTTAGTGTTTCGTATAATCTGTATATAAAAGTGGATCACAAGATTTTAGTTGTTTCATCCAGAAATGTTTATCAATAGATTATATAAAAGTGGATCACAAGATTTCAGTTGTTTCATCCAGAAACGTTTATCAAAATATTCTACGAAATTGAGCACCCTGGTAACTAAACTTTAACGTATATATAATTTGTACCCTTTGTATAATCATCTTAATAATACACGCAAACCAACGTGTACGCTTCTCAAATAGCATACGTCCGTTAAAAGGCTAGTGCTCTAGCTCGGACGGGGATATCAAGCCCTATGGATCCATATACTACTACTCGCGCCCACCAGTTCTTATAACTAGCAGTTACTAGTTACCAAAGCTAAGGGATTTTCGGTTCAAACTCAGTGTAGAATTTAGTATGTACTTGTATCCATTGCGTTTAAAATAAAGTGCATGTATTCTCAGCCCAAAAATATAGATTGCAAAAGCAATTAAAAAGGGAGCAAATGAAACTCACGCATATAAATATTGTATATCGGTTAATAAAACATTTGCATGTATTCTCAGCCCAAAAATGTAGAGAGTAAAAGGGATCATATGAAACTCACAGTTTAATATTGATATACAATATTGCAGGAAAGCACGTAGACGCATCGGAGATGATAAACACGAGGTTTGATTCACAAAAATACCCCCGAACATTACCCATAATTTCCTTGGCAATAACCCATATTTTCCTTAGCTCTAGCTCGCTCGGAAACTCGTTTTGAAAATTACTTGGACATCACTCCGTCGTAATATTTTTTTTTGTACATTATTATTTTTGTATCGCAAAAATAATAACACTAATAATAATAATAAAAAAATAATAAGATTAATAATAATCTTATTAGTAATAATAATAATAATAATAATAATAATAATAATAATAATAATAAATAATATTACGGAGTATATATATATTTGTGTATGTGTGTGATTTAAATCGAGCGAAAACACTGAAATTTATAGATGTGGCCTAAAATCTGGAGTCATGCGACTCGCATGGAAATGGCCTTCTGGCCATGCGACTCGCATGAGGACCAGGGACAGCTCACATTATTTTGGCTCCTAGCTTGTCGACATAATATAAAATAAATATAAATATAATATATATAATTTAAATTAATTAATTATATATTATATTAAATTCACGTGCATAGTTGACTTGTAATTTTTGTTCCGATAAGTCGTACGTTGTCACTCGACTTATGTCCCGGTTCCGGTTTTTCGAACGCCCTTTCGTACGCTGAGAAAACTTGTACTTTACGTTTCGTGAATCGTACCTTTGTCAAAATATAGTCTTAAATCATCCATAAAATATACCACTGTAGCAAAGTTACTGTAGCAAAGTCAATTTTTACTGTAGCAATTCACTGTAGCAAAGTCAATTTCACTGTAGCAAATAGTGATTTTCAAAAACACTGTAGCATTTTGGGTACTGTAGCAATTTGAAATGTTACTATCGTTTACTAAATAACTTGAAATTATATATATGTATATATCTTTTTAATATATATAAATCAGTTTTTTTAAATACACATTGGAAGTTATTTATAAATAAATTTTAATAATAAATATTTCAACTTATCATATATATTCAAATAGATATTTAAACCAATAAGTTTAATGTACGGTATCAAATAATTAATACATTGTTACCTTTTCAAGTTATAGTATATATGTATCTATTTACATATAATTGTTCGCGAATCGTCGAAAACAACCGAAGGGTATTTAAATATATAAAAGTAATTCAAAAATTTTGAGATTCAGTTTTACAGACTTTGCTTATCGTGTCGAAAATGTTAATCATACAAAGATTAAGTTTAAATTTGGTCAGAAATTTCCGGGTCATCACAAAAATAAATGTCTTTATATATTTGTCAAAACAACGATAAGTTTCTTAGTCAAATGAGTCATTAAAATAAATGAGTTTAGCATTTACATTCACTTAATACCTAAAACATGTTATTAAATTGTTTCGTTTAAACAAACTCGTGATTCACGGTTAATTTCACTAGTTGTCATATAAAGCTCTAAAAAGATGATGTCATCATTAAGATAATTATCATTTAATTTTTATAATGATGATGTCATAATTTTATATTAATTTAATTAAAAAAATAATACGAAATCTTTTATAAAAGGAAATAATAATCTCTCATAAATTATAAAATCTTCTATACAACACCCAAATTTTAAAACATATTGTAAAACTTTTATATAATAATTGTATTTTAACTTTTTAAAAAAATTTAAAAAGCATTTATTATTACTAATAATAATTATTAAAAATATAAATACTCAACTTTGAGCGAATTTTATTATTATTATTATTTACTTTTAATATAATTATTATAATTATAATTATAATTATTATATTATTAATATTCAAAATTCAAATATGGAATCTTTTTACTGGATTAATTACATTACATATGTATGTGAAAATACATGTCTCTATACATTTGTAAAAACAACGACGAATTTCTTAGTCAAACGGATCATTAAAATAAATGACTTTAACATTTACATTCAATTAATACCTAAAACATGTTATTAAATTATTTCGTTTAAAAAACTCGTAATTTCACAGGTCATTTTACTAGTCTAATAATAAATAAATAGTGACATGAAAAATAAAAAAGATACTACGTACAAAATAATGAAATGTGACGTGGAAAACACCATAAATGTGCCATATGCCATATATTTAATATTTAATTAATACAGTATATACATACAGTATATAATTTAATACGGAGTAACAAAGAAATCGCAACGGATAGCCACATCTCGTTTAGTCGCAGATCTCCAACATGGCACCCATTTCCACCGTTGGATTATCCCCGCCGTCTCCAAACGCATCGCACCCAAAATCAAACCAAAACTACACGCGCGCACATATATATACCTCATCATCTCTTTCGTTTTCATCACAGTTTCAAATTAACATTCACAATCTACTTCAAAAACCTTCAATATCTCTTCACGCAAATTCAAATTTCGGTCAAATGGAGTCAGGCAAGGCAACCAAGGGCGCCGGAGGAAGGAAAGGTGCCGGTGAACGTAAGAAGGCAGTTACGAAATCCGTTAAGGCTGGACTTCAGTTTCCCGTTGGTAGAATCGCTAGGTTTTTGAAGAAAGGACGTTATGCTCAACGAACTGGTTCTGGTGCTCCGATTTACCTTGCTGCCGTACTTGAATACCTAGCTGCTGAGGTATAATTTCCAGATCTACCGTAATTTAATTTAATTTAATTTCATCCTCTTTTTTAATGATTCGTTGAAATTAGCAGCAGTTTTGTATTATTGTAATTGTGAATTTCGAATGCAGGTATTGGAATTGGCTGGAAATGCAGCAAGAGATAACAAGAAGACAAGAATAAACCCTAGACATGTGCAATTGGCTGTGAGAAATGATGATGAATTGGGGAAATTGCTTGCCGGTGTTACGATTGCGTCTGGTGGTGTGTTGCCTAATATCAACCCTGTGCTTTTGCCAAAGAAATCTGCTGTCACTGAGGAGAAGGCTACCAAGACTCCTAAATCTCCAAAGGCTACCAAGACTCCTAAATCTCCAAAGAAGGCTTAATTGTTAATGCTTTATATTTGTGATAGCTAGGTTTGTTCATTAGAATGGTTTGGCAGTTAGTAAAAAATGTAATAGAACAACTTGATATGTTGTTTAATTTCTAATTTCTATATAAACGAATCTATTTTGTTAGCACTTTTTTCTCCTTTTCTTTTCCTTTTACTGTTTATGAATCAATTTAAAATATTTTTAGCAATTATAAGTAAACATTGTTGCTTAACGGTTTATAATGGAATTAGAATTATATCAACAGGGTACTTTCTGCCTAAATTTCATTTCAGTGTAGTCTAAATGGAAATCTATTTGGGCTTGTTGGGTATTCCGTATTGGTTTACTAGTTGGACCAAAAAATGTTAGTGTTTTAGTTTAAATGAGGTAATTGTGTAACGCCCAATTAAAATATGATGTATTATTTTACTGGAGTACTTGTTTTTTAGTTGATGTTTAGCTAAGCTACCAAGTTTATGATGAAGATGTAAGTTTTAACTAAATGGTAATTTTGTATGTATTAATTAAAAGTGTTGGCCTATGAAGTTGGCTATTTTAATAAGTTGATTGATCAATCCTAGATTATCATATAAAGGCTAATCAAGGATTGATTGCAATGAGGGGTACAATGGATGTCGATTAGGATTTTGAGACCTTATTGTCATATTTCGTTAAGTGCTAAACGATCAACAACCATGTCCCGGTCTTCGTAAATTACCTTAACCAATAAAGATCAAGTCTCGGGTAAACTCACGAGAGAGATCAATATGGCTAGGACAATTCTTCCAGAATCAACAACCTTAAATGAGAGGCTAAGTTCCCTATTTATAGGTTTGAGACCTATGCGGAAGTAAGATGTGCGCGCACTTAGGCATTCCGCACAAGTACTGCGAGAAGCCTACGCACTCTTTAATATTCTGCATAGTCTCACCGCGTATGTTCACATTTACCGCGGTTTATTATCTTGCATCAATTGTCTTTAAGTAGCTTTTCGCACTTCAAATATACATATACATGCGTATGTATATGATCACTGATGATATTAAGTAGATAACTTGAATGTTATTAGTAGAGGTGTTATGCAATATATATAAGTTGACTAATTTGATGTAATTATCATTATCAATAAGTATATTAGCCAACATGAAGAAATAGTAACTTGAGTTACATAATGATGATGTCATCTTTTTTTTATCATTTAGTCCAATTTTTTTTTCTTTTATCTTTTTTACGAAACTTTAATTTGTCGGCTCTAATTTTTCGGCCCTACGAAGTGGGCCAACCGGCCACTTCCTAGTTATTAAGCCACTCCCTATCGTAACTAAACTATTCATCCTCTTAACCTTCCACATCAGCGCTACATCAACACCAATATCCTATAAGTAACTCATAACTAAACACTCCCTATCATGGCTAAAACAATACTCCTCTTAATATACAACGTACAAGCAACAAAGCATTAAGTCCAACAATAAAAAGCACTGGGACCCGCAATTCCTATAACTCTTCCGTTAAATCTATGGTGAAAGCGGGTAACTCACGCGGGTAACTAAGTGGTGCCTATGGTTAGTTACGGGTAATGAGCGGATAATGGGCGGGTAACTAACCATAGGGGGTGGTCTTAACATATTATCTATTAGACAAAATTTGTCTTATAAGCGATGAACATTACTATTTATATTTTTACTTTTCACAAAATTAACCCCCCAACTTTCATTAAAATACAAATCAAACCCCCCACTTTATACCTATATTCTAAATTCTAAATTATTATTTATCTCATTACTAAAATCAAAAATACTGAATAATAACATCCATCATGCTTTACCGACTTGTATGCTGCGCTCAAACAGTTGGACCCACATGGATCACTACTGTGCTACAGTAAATTTTTTTTGGTCTCCAACGATAAAAGAAGCAAGTTTCGTAAAAGAACCAACCTTCAATGTTACCAAAAGATGTCGAAAAAAATTCTTTTTTTACAAAAAAAGCAACTAACTTTTTTTTCCTTTTCCTTTTTTCTTTTCTTCCTCAACAATAAAAGAGGCAACTTTCATAAAAGGAACAACCCTTCAATGCTACCAAAAGATGTCGAAAAACATTCTTTTTTACAAAATAGATCAACTAACTTTTTAAAAAAAAAAAGAAAAAAAGAAAAACCCGAACGCTAAAAGAAGCAACTTTCACAAAAGGAACAACCCTTCAATGTTAGATGTTGAAAAAAATTCTTTTTTTATAAAATAGATCAAGGTTTTTATTTTTTTTAACTCGCATTCAAAACGGAACCCCTGACGCGAAGCGAGGACTCCACAACTAGTTTAAAAAAATAGTGTGATTAGAAGTGGCCTAGTAAGAAGAACAATATGAATTACGGATCTTGTTGTGTGTTGCTTAAAAGTGTGAATTTGAAGCTACATGTAAGTGTAGTGTGATTATATCATGAAATAGGAAGAAATCGAGAAAAAGGAATCGGGGGCGTTTTGACAACCGTACACAAATTCTCAAGGTGATGTTACTGATCTCCGAGTTGATGTACTTGTTGGAACTCTTTTGCCTATTTATCCAATTTCTTATAAATGGCTTGTATTTCGCCGGGTTATCTTGCCCGTGAATGGAGCGGGGCTACTCGTACTCTTCTGGTAAATAGTTAGCCATCTGCAATAGTCAAATGATGTAGGTTATGTTCTAAAATAATGAGACTTGTAATAACATTTAGAAATGAAAAATGCTTATATTTAAAAAAAAAAAAAAAAATTAATAAAGAGAGCTTTAAAAATGGCATTTTTCATATCCCTGTTATCGTCAATGGCCCAACCAAATAGGCATCTTCAGAGATGCAGATGGTGATGGTATGCATTCATTATTTTACAATTTATTTTTGAATAACGCATATTTTTTCATATTTATTACTGTTAACACCTTTGCGCTCTTTTCGCAGAGATTCCTCTCGCAAATCTTATGCGCGAGAAAGATATTAGAGGATTCACTTCATATCGTCGCTCACTAGAAGATGGTGACCAAGACACTGACATTGAAGAACCATTGATAAATGCCAATATCATTCCTGATAGCCATGAAAAAGGCAAATGCAAAAGCACCACAACTAATCCAGCAACAACATCAAAGAAACGCGCTAAACGCGCTACCCGTGAAGAGTCTGAAGAAGGTATGCGAATTATCTACTCATGCTTTATTGCATTTTCTTCGCATTCGTACTGCGTTTACTTAATAATATTTTTATCAAATATTTTTGTGCAGAGCCTATCGATCTCACCAAAAGTTCACAAGAGGGTCCACAGTTCAACATATCCCAAGAAATTCCTGACGATGTTTTTGGTAAAAACTTTGCCCCAGCGAGTCCAATTACATCCATGAAGTTTAATCATCTCCGCGAACATATTGATATTGAGCGAGAGATAGCCGCATACCAGATTAAACAACTTGGACACGAAGTCCCTGAAGATATTCTTGCTGAGCTACAGAAAGTTGATGATGAAACCATGGAAAGCGTTAGAGTGCAGAATTTATATTCTGCAGTATGTTTCTTAGTTGACGATGTTCGCCGCTGAGACAGCTTAGTTACTGAACTTGAAAGTCAAACTAATGCCGCAGAATCTCAACCGCAGCTTCCAACCGCAGATGATCAATTTAAGCAGCTTGTTACTTACCTTCCTGATCGTCGGCGAGGGAAAAACCCTACACGAGGTGTAGGTAAAACCCTAGGTGAGGGGCTTCAGGACGTACCTCATAAATTGTGGAAGATCATTAAATCGTTATGATCTTATTCCTTAGAGGATTGTTGAATGTGATAGTTAAATCTTTATCACATGTTGTGTGTCCGTAAAGGATATTGTAATTTTCATCCCGTAGAGGATGTTATGAATGAATGAGGTTAGAGTTATATTTATAGTGAAACCATAACCTTAAAAGCCCCTTAATTCATTCTAGATCCTTCCCAAATAATAGCCATAAATAAAGAAATTATTGTTAGGAAAGGATCACAGTTAATTAAGGATAAGATTGCTTCTTGTGCACCAAGTAAAGCTGTGTGCACCCCATTGGTCGTCTGGTTTACCCCTTCTAATTGCCTGGGTGCACCCCGTCTGGGGCACGACGCACTCCTTTCTGGGCGCACTCCATTCTGGGTGCACCCTCGTCTGTGCGCACCTTATCTGGGCGCACCATTGTCTGGGCGCACCCCAGGGTTAGTGCAGGACTTTAATTAATAAGTGTGTGCAAGCACATGATACGCATGAGCGTCCAATGCGGAAATAGGCGTATCATCAAGTCCCACAAGTTCGGTATGATAGATAGAAAAGATATCATATCGAACTTCTTCATATGTCACTGCACGTAACCCAAAAGAGCAGTAACATCAAATCGTTAGTCACCATACAATGGCGTTATCTTTAATGCAGTAAAGTGTAGCGTGATCTTCGTGCCAAGCTGTCACACAACACGTAATATGGCCATGCACACATTGTGATGTGGAGAATCATTGTGCGCATCTTATGTGCCAACCATACATGCGTAATACACGTTTTATTCGCAATAGTGATGCGTAATGAGTATTTCATGCGCTATGTGATAACATGTAATGCGGTTGAACATCACGAAGACTGAATTCATGTTAAGTGCAGTGAATTCGGGTTTAAGGACTCTACGAATTTAACTCTCCAGTCCGGATACCATGAATAACCCTAATCTAGATGATGATCTAGAGAGGGTGGTTAAATAAGTCCACCATCGTTGGCTTGACCGTAACGATGACCGATGGTATTCGTAAGGTTTATGTTCGAAGAACAAACCTGTTACCGTATATGTGTTTTCTGGATGCAATCGGTAATCGAGTAATACAGAAAATGTTATCGTAGTTTATAATCGTAGTTCAGGTATTAGTCGGTCTTCGAGTATCCCAAAATAGATCTTCACTGTGTGCGCAAAACAAGATGCTAGATGCGCTTTACCGAAAAGACAGTATACTAGTATAGTATACTACCACTCCCCCAGTTCGGTATGACATAGTAAAACATGTCGTGTCGAACTATTGCAAGAATGACCATGAGTATTACGCGATCATGGACTTATAAAGAATATCCATGAGCATTAAGCGATCATGAATTTACAAGAAACTGCCATGCGTCCATGGACTTAGTAGTGATCGACCATGAGCATCACGCAACCATGGACTGATGAAGAGCGCCATGGGCAATACCTGACCGTGGACTTAGTGAAGAGTGGTCCATAGCACACAGCCATGGTCTACTCATAAATCGTACTCTCGTAAAGTGAGGCTTTCTTGATGTAACACCGGCCATTTTTTTTATAACACAGCGGAAGTCTTAGTTAATACAACACCACATTAATTACATTAGTACAAAAGCTTAAGTTTAACTTTCACAAATGGTGTTACTTTATTACAAACACGGTTACAAATGTCCACATCAGAGTTGCTAGTCAAACATGTCTTCTACATCAAGTTCCGATCCCATCAACAGTACCTAAACCTGCAGGGGGAGGAATGTGGGGGATTAGCGCACCGCTAAGTGAATGGAATCTATCTACAGATTAAGCTTAAGCAATCCCTCATACGACAGTCAACTAACATGCTTACAACCATCAAGCATACAAACAACGACAATATGAGGCTCGGCGGCTTGTACGGGCACACGACTCCTAGCCGATCGAACTAGAGTCTACCGATAGTCCTTCCTACCAAGTCTCTGCATAACTATCCAAACGCAACACATGCGTTCTTCTATGCTATACTAACAGACTGTAGGACTTGGACTCAACCTCCCTTGGAATGGTTGACCTCACACGAACTTCAACTGCCCTCGGCATGGTTGAAAGCCCCCAACCACCCTAGGCATGGCTGGTGTCAAACACAGTGCACATATACAATATATATAGATCACATAGCATGCAACTATCTATCTAGCATGGCAATCACTACACTACACAAGGTAATCAGAGTAATCTACAGTAGCATGATTTGCTACTTAAACTCTATCCGAAGATAGACCCACTCACCAATTACCAGCAACGACTCAGATTCTAACTACTGAGCTTTTTCTTTATCCTTTTCACTTGAGAATAAACATAACCAAGTCAGTAATCATGTCTTGATATAATCCCAGCAACAAGACAATAACATCAATATATAAACACTTAAACACTTAACCACCTGACCAGTCAACCGTATGAGTGACACTCACCCGCACGTTTGAGGAACCTTAACTGTGCGGTTGACACCTCACTCGTACGTTTAGTCCTTGGCCAAATATCTAATTAGACAACAGTAGATCCGTACGGTTGACTACACGAGTGACATATGACTCGTACGAGTCACATCTCAACCGTACGATCCAACTTTCAAATATACTAGTTCAAGTAGTCACTCACTCGTGCGGTTCACCATGTGGTTGACCGCCTCAACCGTACGAGTGAAGGCTCACTCGTGCGAGTGAAGACTCACTTATGCGAGTGACAAGGAACATCAATAACAACATGTAATAACATTTTCCCACCTATATTCATCATATATTCAATCATTCATAAGCCTATATCAAGAATTCAACCCATAATAACATATTAACGCATGCACACTAGACACACACGCTAATATCTCTATTTCTGACCCAAATTGATGTTAAAGCAGAGGGGTACGAAATAGCTATATTTTTATTGCGAAATACTATTAAATATGATACAATTTTACAAGTTATTTATTTATTTATAAAATTTCGAAATTAAATAAAATGACGATAAATAAAATTGCGATAATTAAAAAGTACGATAATTAAAAGTGAAATAAATAAAATGACAGTAAATAAAAGTGCGACGAGATATAAAATAAAGGAATTATGTGTAATGACCCGTCCTAATCCACCTGGACGAAATCATTAGTATCTGGTCCCATTGCGATGATCGACTTCAAGTAATGTCCTTAAAATGAGCAAATGCACAGCGGAAGACTTAATTCGTACCTGAGAATAAACATGCTTAAAAGTGTCAACCAAAAGGTTGGTGAGTTCATAGGTTTATCATAACAATCATTTCAATATCTTAATAGACCACAAGATTTCATAATCATAAACATTTCAATAAAAATATTCTAAGTTGTTGAGCACTTGGTAACCATACTTAACTATTAATCAACGTCGCATATTCCCTTTATTATGAAATCTCACTACACTGTACCAAGTGTAGCCTACAAAACGAAGTACTGTGCAACCGTTGAATACTGGTCGTCCAGTCCGGTTGGGGTTGTCAGGCCCGATAGATCTATCAACAGGATTCGCGTTTACAATACCCATGTAAATAGTAGTTACCAAGCTACAGGGAAATATGCCAGTGGTACAACTCAACGTAGAATATATTTTTAAGTACTTGTGTCTATTTTGTAAACATTTATAAAAGCAGCGCATGTATTCTCAGCCCAAAAATATATATTGCAAAAGCAATTAAAAAGGGAGCAAATGAAACTTACAATACTGTATTTCGTAGCGATTATGCATATGACGGCACTAAATAAGTGCAGGGTTGACCTCGAATTCACGAACCTATATCATTTATATATATATATATATATATATTAACACATAATCACATAATTCCTTCTATATAATATTTATGTATGTTAAGTGTTGTAGCTATATAAATATATATACTTTATTTATGTTTTATGTCTTCAGTTATATTTTATATATGTTTATTTTATAAAATAATCAATATTCATACATATAGTTATATTAAAATATATATATATATTTATTTGTAATTGGTATTATATCAAAAATAAATAATTTGTTAAAAAACAATACTATTAATAATAATAATGATAATGATTCTTGTAACAACAATAATAATAATAATAATAATAATAATAATAATAATAATAATAATAATAATAATAATAATAATAATAAGTAAACTACCTCAAAGAAATAGTCCTTAAGAAAAATGCCCAAATCCGGGTTTGAACCCGCGACGTCCCGCTAACCTGATAACATCCTTAACCATTACTCCACCCATTCATTTCCGATTAAATCCAGATTAATATTTATGTAACCCCTTACTAATCTAACTTTTCGGTCCAACAAAAATGCTATTCCTCGGCCCAATATTACAGAATCATAACAGCCCAATTTGCCTCATTCGACCCTATAACAAATGAATGTGATACGGCCCAAGAACTAGATTTCGGCCCAACAGACCCACTCTTAAGACAGCCATTATAAAAAAATATTTGCAGGCTCTTAGTTTTGAACCCACGACCTTCTGTTTAACACCCACACTCCAAACCATCTGCACCATTCTATGTTTCTGTTTAATATTTCGACCCATACCCATATAACCCGTTTTTCTCACAACTTGGCCAAATCTTTCAGCTCAAAATGAAGACTTTCGGCCCAACATCTAAAAACAATACGATTCAGTTTAGGATCCGTAAAAAAAAAATCAATCGGCTGTATGGGAATTATTTTATACAGCCTTTTTATCTTTCTTTTTTTTTTCCATCATGGCATCCATTATCAATCATCATCATTATTCTCCATATTCAATTACTATCATTATCATCTTAATACATCATCATGCATCATATAAAAAAATTATCCAAACGTCATTTTATCAAAATGGGTCGGCCACTAGCTCCCATTAAAAGATCATTGTGTATGTAATAATTTAGGATCCAAAGAAATGTATACTCCATTGGGACCCCCTTTTTCGTTTGACAGGAAAACCAATAAGCATTATAAATTACTATATTCATTGACATCTTTCATTTCATCACCCTTGCAAAAGTGAACATAAGTGAAGCAAGATGCAGCGATTTATTTGGCCAATCGTGGTGGTTTGTTCGATGGCAACAGTAGGCAAAACAGGAAAAATAACGTGGTGTTGGTGATGACAATTGTTATGGTGGATGGTTGTGGTGATTATCGACGGATGTTCTTGGGTTTTGATTTGCGGTTGTAAGATAGCAGAAACAATTAATCCATAGCAACCGCAGATAAATGTTTGGTGATGATATAATTCGAGACAACAGGCACAACACAAGTTGTAGTTTGATGTTTTGAGATTATTTTTGAAGGTAGCTGTTTTAAGATGGATTTCATCATAGGATTTGGTGTTGGTTGCAGGTGGTTTACGAGGATATGGTCTCGGTGGTGTAGTCGAGTAATAAGAGTTGATAAAAAATGGTGATAGGTTTGTAAATCACAAAACAGAAAAGTATAGATAATGGTTTTGGTGTTGTGTTATTTACAACATAAATAGAAATAGATTAGTTATGGTGTTTGATTGGTGTTTGGTTTGATTAAAACGGGAATGAAACGCATAAGAGTTTTGGTGATGGTTTGTTATGATGGTGGAGCTGAATGGTGTTGGAGGATGATGAGGTGAAGAAGTGGTGGTCGAAGGATGATGATAATGATGGTTTCGTTCATCAAACAATAAGGTGGTTTTGTGTGAATGTATAAAAAAATCCATCGTGTATATGTATATATATGTCTAGCAATTAGGATGATAAGTATAATATTACATTTAAATAATTAAAATGTGATCCAGCTGTAAAGATTCCTATAACATGATAGTGGAAAAGGATGTGTACCAGAATGATATAGTAAACAGAAAAATTCAATATCCTAAATAGTGTAGCAGCCGGATCATTTGATATTTTCTACCGACGGTTCTAATTAGGTGTGATATCGTGCTCCGTTGATAATTTGTGGCGGATAAAAGTACTCGGAAAATATCAAATTTTTACATTAATATTCTTTAATTATTTTAGTCATTATGATAAAATAATCAGTCATTAACTGTTTAAAAATTATTAAATAAAAATTAAATTAATTATTAGCTCCCAATCCCAAGTACAAAATACCAAATTTTGAAACTAATAAGATAGATTCTAATTATATTTTTAACAAAGCTATAATTCATATAACTTATTTTCGGATCACCCTTTATTTTTAAAATCATATAAATTCATATTTAACTTGTTTAATATCAATCGAATGACATTTGAGTGTTATCTTCGTTTACTAAATAGATTCAAAATCACAAAATATATATTTAACATACTTTATTTATATGTAGATATGTTTTAAATAATCATAATATCATATTTTTATTTAATAACAACAACATATACTATTTAAAAATTATATTTTCAATTATTATATTTATATATACACACAAATCTACTTACCATTAATGGTTCGTGAAAATGGTCGAAGGTCAATTGAATATATGAAACAGTTCACATTTTTTTTTTTTGAGACTCAACCTATCAGACTTCTCTTATTGTGTCAAGAATATTAAATCGTATCAAGAGTTTGGTTTAAAATTGGTCGGAATTTTCCGGGTCGTGACAGTACCCACCCGTTAAAGAAATTTCGTCCCGAAATTTGATCGAGGTCGTCATGGCTAACAATAAGAATGTTTTTCATGACGAATATGAATAGTGTTTTATCATTTTCAATTAATATGGATAAAACGATTCGATCATGCGAAGTACGAGTGAAGCTATCACAAAAGAGTGAAATGAAGTGAAATAGAGGTTCGTTCTAACTTTTGACGTAGTCATGGTGGATTTTCGGAATTCAAGGAATTTAAAGAAATCTTTTATTCAGAAGGAAAATGAAATAGCACGATTTATTAGCAAACTGTTGGAATTACGGAAGGACAGAAATATCAAGGAAATATGTCCGTGATATGCTTAGTAATTAAGTAGAATGAAAGAGTTATATAACATGACTCATGATGGTGGTATGATCTACTGTGAACCATCATCACGTTTCATTAGAAACTCAGCATGACTTACTATAATATAATCACGTTGGCCAAGTGTCATTATATTATACTAATTCATGCTTCAATTCCCAACACTTCTCCACAATCTATTCGTAATTCATACTTAGAATTTTACAGAAGTTTTCAATATAATGGGATACTGAAAACACGAAGAGATAGATAATTTCGGACAGGAATATTTAGGAAAATATCCTCGAAAATATCGAAGATATTTATGATAATATTTTGGAATTTCTAAGTTCGAAGGTTGATGAAGAAAAATTTTCCGCAAGATTTTAACATGACTTCGGAGCAAGATATTCTCTAAAGATTTCATCGGATCCAGAATTACCTGGATTCTTGAATATAGAGTTTGGTCCTTGTATTTGTTCTTGGTCTCCTTCATCGTTAGCTCAATCCATTTTTCAATATCAAATTTTCTATCGAGCGTTCCCAACGCTCCATTCTTTATCATCAAACTCTTGGCCAATAAGACCATCTACAGTTTTTTTTTTTTTTTTTTTTTTGCTGCTTCATCAGCATTTTCAAAATTAACGGATCTGGGTCATCGGTTATCAAACCGAGGTGGTTTCAGGAGAATTGTGTTTTTAGATGATTAAACGCTGATGGTAGTATGGTGGAATATGAAAGGTTCTCCGGTAACAATGACGAAAGGCAAACTTACATATCAAAGTTATAATAAGACTTATTCGAATGAAAGGTAGAAGTTGCTCTGCTGGAGCTGTGACAAAATTGACTAATTTGAAAGTGATTACCAATTTATTTTGGGTAATAATAACACTAAAGAAATTAGCACAGCTATGTGTTAAACGTTTACTCAGTTTCCGAGAGTTTTTCAGATGCATAACTATATGCATCAATCTTTTCTTCCGTAGATTAAGTGCGGCTGGTTCATCCTCTCGATCGAGGTGTTTTCAAGTATCATGAAAGATTTGAACGCAGATGGTATTTATTAAGATACAAATGAGATTGAAGATGAAATCAAGTGGCAAACTTGAAGAATTGTTTAGTTTCATATGTTATAATCGATATTTTAATTCATTTTAATTGTCCAAAGCTAGTAGTCCAATAGTCCAATAGTTCATATATAGTTTAATATATAACATTCGAATTAATTAATACGTATCGTGACCCGTGTACCGGTCTCAGTATTGATCACAACTCAAAATATATATATATTTTGGAATCAACCTCAACCCTGTATAGCTAACTCCGTCATTTGCATATAGAGTGTCTATGGTTATTCCAAGATAGATATATAGATGGGTCAATATGATATGTCGAAACCTTGTATACGTGTCCCGTTATTTAAAGTGCGTAAAATAAATACAGAAATTAAATAACGATAAATTAAATTGCTAGAATGTAAAGTGAGAGAATGTAAATTGCGATAAATAAAATGTAACCAGTTAGCTAGGAACAGTTAGCTAGGAACAGTTAGCGTGGATTCTTAACAAAATTCTTCTCATAATTAAATTGTTTGTTTCTAACAAATTTTATTTTTGTCCAATGTTTTCTTCATTATGCCACTTGTTGGATTCTGATAGGTCAAAATCTAATTATGAAATTGAATGAATATGGTTATTCTGCGGTAAACAGATACGTATATCGATGATTGCAGGTAGGATAGTAAATGACTGTTGATTCAGATTCGAAGAATGTACAAAATAACTTATTAATGTGAAATCTAAATATTCCTCGGGTATTACCTACCCGTTAAAATATTTTCACCATTAACAGTTTGTACAGAAGAATTTTAATTATAATCTTTATGAAAATATACATACATATGTATTTTCTTCAGATGTAATCATGGATTTAATGAGTCAATCAGATATTAAACTCATTTGATTTACCGTTAGAACTAGAATACATAATCTCTAAAACATTAGAGATTACATAATCGTCATGTAGAATGAAGATAATCGATGTAGAACGATATGTAGAACGAAGATAAAGTAGATAGAACGATTCGTAGAACGATTATTAGGCTCGAGGTACAGAATGAGATGTTGAGGCATGTGATGTTGAAACTTAGGTTGTTGGTGGTACTGATGTTGATGTTGGTGGTACTGTTGGTGCCGGTGATGCTGCTGAAGTTGGTAAGTTTTGCACCATATTCTCCAAAGCCACTACTCGAGCGCAAAGCTTGTTGACTTATTACTCCGGGATGATTGTCGGTAGGAACGAGTGAATGAATAAGGTTTAGAGTTACAGATAGAAGATAATCGTGACGAGTTACCCTGGAGATGAGGCTAAAAAGGGTGTTTCGGATAGGTTCACCGGTAAGTGCTTCAGGTGCTTCGCCGAGGGTGCAGGTTGGTGGGTGAAAAGGATCGCCTTCTTCTTGTCTCCATTAGTTAAGTCGACTACGAACCCATTAGATGAATTGGGGATGGCTGATTGGTGGACTCATTCTGGTGACACTGCTTTCGGAGGTTAGGTGAATATCCATGTCGGAATAGCTGTCGAAATAACTATCGGAATAGCTATCGGAATCTGAGGGACTCGAACTGGTTGAGGGATTCCTCTCGTACGCTCAGATGAAGGATTTTCGATATGAAATAGATTATAGGATGTAGATTAGTACCCTGCAATACATAATTTACATATGCATATATAATACTAAAATCCCATAAGTTACGGAGGAATCTACAGAAAATATCAGGAAAAGTTTACATAACAGATACACTAAGATATGAATTAGCGGATACGTTAAGATACGAATGTTGTCTATACACTATTCATGCAATCATTGTAGTAAGATGTGTATAGACTAAGAATGATAAGAAGGTACTTTCCTAAGGGTGATAAGCAGATGATTTCCGATAAAAATGATAAGCAAAACTTTTGACATGCTGACACGGTCGAAGTCCAGACTCACTAATGCATCCTAACGACTACCAGTTAGACACACTAATGCAAGACCTGGTTCGCTAAGACCATCGCTCTGATACCACCTGTAATGACCCGTCCTAATCCACCTGGACGAAATCATTAGTATCTGGTCCCATTGCGATGATCGACTTCAAGTAATGTCCTTAAAATGAGCAAATGCACAGCGGAAGACTTAATTCGTACCTGAGAATAAACATGCTTAAAAGTGTCAACCAAAAGGTTGGTGAGTTCATAGGTTTATCATAACAATCATTTCAATATCTTAATAGACCACAAGATTTCATAATCATAAACATTTCAATAAAAATATTCTAAGTTGTTGAGCACTTGGTAACCATACTTAACTATTAATCAACGTCGCATATTCCCTTTATTATGAAATCTCACTACACTGTACCAAGTGTAGCCTACAAAACGAAGTACTGTGCAACCGTTGAATACTGGTCGTCCAGTCCGGTTGGGGTTGTCAGGCCCGATAGATCTATCAACAGGATTCGCGTTTACAATACCCATGTAAATAGTAGTTACCAAGCTACAGGGAAATATGCCAGTGGTACAACTCAACGTAGAATATATTTTTAAGTACTTGTGTCTATTTTGTAAACATTTATAAAAGAAGCGCATGCATTCTCAGCCCAAAAATATATATTGCAAAAGCAATTAAAAAGGGAGCAAATGAAACTCACAATACTGTATTTCGTAGCGATTATGCATATGACGGCACTAAATAAGTGCAGGGTTGACCTCGAATTCACGAACCTATATCATTTATATATATATATATATATATATATATATATATATATATATATATATATATATTAACACATAATCACATAATTCCTTCTATATAATATTTATGTATGTTAAGTGTTGTAGCTATATAAATATATATACTTTATTTATGTTTTATGTCTTCAGTTATATTTTATATATGTTTATTTTATAAAATAATCAATATTCATACATATAGTTATATTAAAATATATATATATATTTATTTGTAATTGGTATTATATCAAAAATAAATATTTTGTTAAAAAACAATACTATTAATAATAATAATGATAATGATTCTTGTAACAACAACAATAATAATAATAATAATAATAATAATAATAATAATAATAATAATAATAATAATAATAATAATAATAATAATAATAATAAGTAAACTACCTCAAAGAAATAGTCCTTAAGAAAAATGCCCAAATCCGGGTTTGAACCCGCGACGTCCCGCTAACCTGATAACATCCTTAACCATTACTCCACCCATTCATTTCCGATTAAATCCAGATTAATATTTATGTAACCCCTTACTAATCTAACTTTTCGGTCCAACAAAAATGCTATTCCTCGGCCCAATATTACAGAATCATAACAGCCCAATTTGCCTCATTCGGCCCTATAACAAATGAATGTGATACGGCCCAAGAACTAGATTTCGGCCCAACAGACCCACTCTTAAGATAGCCGTTATAAAAAAATATTTGCAGGCTCTTAGTTTTGAACCCACGACCTTCTGTTTAACACCCACACTCCAAACCATCTGCACCATTCTATGTTTCTGTTTAATATTTCGACCCATACCCATATAACCCGTTTTTCTCACAACTTGGCCAAATCTTTCAGCTCAAAATGAAGACTTTCGGCCCAACATCTAAAAACAATACGATTCAGTTTAGGATCCGTAAAAAAAAAATCAATCGGCTGTATGGGAATTATTTTATACAGCCTTTTTATCTTTTTTTTTTTTCTTCCATCATGGCATCCATTATCAATCATCATCATTATTCTCCATATTCAATTACTATCATTATCATCTTAATACATCATCATGCATCATATAAAAAAATTATCCAAACGTCATTTTATCAAAATGGGTCGGCCACTAGCTCCCATTAAAAGATCATTGTGTATGTAATAATTTAGGATCCAAAGAAATGTATACTCCATTGGGACCCCCTTTTTCGTTTGACAGGAAAACCAATAAGCATTATAAATTACTATATTCATTGACATCTTTCATTTCATCACCCTTGCAAAAGTGAACATAAGTGAAGCAAGATGCAGCGATTTATTTGGCCAATCGTGGTGGTTTGTTCGATGGCAACAGTAGGCAAAACAGGAAAAATAACGTGGTGTTGGTGATGACAATTGTTATGGTGGATGGTTGTGGTGATTATCGACGGATGTTCTTGGGTTTTTGATTTGCGGTTGTAAGATAGCAGAAACAATTAATCCATAGCAACCGCAGATAAATGTTTGGTGATGATATAATTCGAGACAACAGCTACAACACAAGTTGTAGTTTGATGTTTTGAGATTATTTTTGAAGGTAGCTGTTTTAAGATGGATTTCATCATAGGATTTGGTGTTGGTTGCAGGTGGTTTACGAGGATATGGTCTCGGTGGTGTAGTCGAGTAATAAGAGTTGATAAAAAATGGTGATAGGTTTGTAAATCACAAAACAGAAAAGTATAGATAATGGTTTTGGTGTTGTGTTATTTACAACATAAATAGAAATAGATTAGTTATGGTGTTTGATTGGTGTTTGGTTTGATTAAAACGGGAATGAAACGCATAAGAGTTTTGGTGATGGTTTGTTATGATGGTGGAGCTGAATGGTGTTGGAGGATGATGAGGTGAAGAAGTGGTGGTCGAAGGATGATGATAATGATGGTTTCGTTCATCAAACAATAAGGTGGTTTTGTGTGAATGTATAAAAAAATCCATCGTGTATATGTATATATATGTCTAGCAATTAGGATGATAAGTATAATATTACATTTAAATAATTAAAATGTGATCCAGCTGTAAAGATTCCTATAACATGATAGTGGAAAAGGATGTGTACCAGAATGATATAGTAAACAGAAAAATTCAATATCCTAAATAGTGTAGCAGCCGGATCATTTGATATTTTCTACCGACGGTTCTAATTAGGTGTGATATCGTGCTCCGTTGATAATTTGTGGCGGATAAAAGTACTCGGAAAATATCAAATTTTTACATTAATATTCTTTAATTATTTTAGTCATTATGATAAAATAATCAGTCATTAACTGTTTAAAAATTATTAAATAAAAATTAAATTAATTATTAGCTCCCAATCCCAAGTACAAAATACCAAATTTTGAAACTAATCAGATAGATTCTAATTATATTTTTAACAAAGCTATAATTCATATAACTTATTTTCGGATCACCCTTTATTTTTAAAATCATATAAATTCATATTTAACTTGTTTAATATCAATCGAATGACATTTGAGTGTTATCTTCGTTTACTAAATAGATTCAAAATCACAAAATATATATTTAACATACTTTATTTATATGTAGATATGTTTTAAATAATCATAATATCATATTTTTATTTAATAACAACAACATATACTATTTAAAAATTATATTTTCAATTATTATATTTATATATACACACAAATCTACTTACCATTAATGGTTCGTGAAAATGGTCGAAGGTCAATTGAATATATGAAACAGTTCACATTTTTTTTTTTTGAGACTCAACCTATCAGACTTCTCTTATTGTGTCAAGAATATTAAATCGTATCAAGAGTTTGGTTTAAAATTGGTCGGAATTTTCCGGGTCGTGACATTATGCTTATTTAAACTTCCGTAATCATGATGTTTGACGTGTTGATTTTAATTTATTACCATGGGTTAATTGTCCTTTGTCCTGGATTATTCGATATGTCCATCTGGTTTTTGGCCATAATAGTCCATCAGTCATAAATATAAAGTGCGAGTGTCCTCGTCAAACTATCCTTATATCCGAAGTCAAATATTCCAACTAATTGGGGACTTAAACTGTAATAAGGTTTTAATACTTTATTATCAATTACACCCAGTGTCCTTGCATGTAATCCACCCCTGTTTTAATGAGTCCATTGACTATTAATCCATTCCCGTGTCCGGTCAAATGAACGATTATTAATATTTATAAATATCCCGCCCATCGTGTCCGATCGAGTGTATGTGATTATTTATAATTACGTCCATTTATAAATCTTTATATTAAATTAACGAACTATCATTCAGTTAAACAAATATAAAGCCCGTTAATAGTCCATAGTCCAATTTCCACAAGTGTCGGACTTTTATCCAAACCACAATTATGGTACAAAGCCCAATAACTCCGTCTTTAATATTTAGCCCAACATCACGATTACTTCAAATTAGATAAGCATAATAATAACTTAGCTACGAGACATTAATTTAAAAAGGTTGAACATAACTTACAATGATTAATAATAGCGTAGCGTTACACGGACAGAATTTTAACTTACACACTTACAACATTCGCCACTATAACCTTATTATTATTAAACTTAAATTAAAATTAAAATTATAAAATATAAATATAAATATATCGTAGAGAGTGAGAGATTGAATTATGTGTCTATAAATCGGCAGAAAACATTACTTTTTATAGAATGTGGCATGCTACAGGAAGCCATGCAATCACATGGTTTTAAAGCTTCCAGGCCATGCGATCGCATGGCCAGCTGGATCTCACCACATGCACTTGTTTGCTAGTTTACCGACGGTTTTTAATATATATAATATATATATATATATAATTTTAAGAATTAATTATATATATTATATTATATTCATGTGCGTAGTTGACTTGTAATTTTTAGTCCGTTGCGTCGCGCATTGAGAGTTGACTCTGGTCCGGGTTCCGGATTTTCGAACGTCCTTGCGTACAATTTAATATCTTGTACTTTGCGTTTTGCGGCTTGTACTCTGGTAACTTTTAGACGTTTCTCATCAATAAATTGAACCACTTGAATTGTACTTTGTACTTTTTAGCTTTTTGGTCGTTTGCGTCTTCAAATCGTCGAATCTGTCTTTTGTCTTCACCTTTTATTATTTAAACGAATATCACTTGTAAATAGAACAATAACAACTAAAAGCTTGTCTTTCTTGAAGGATAATGCTATGAAATATATGTTCGTTTTTAGTATTATCAAATATTCCCACACTTGAGCGTTGCTTGTCCACAATTAATATAGAACTTGAATATAACTTTACTAGAATCACTTCTTTATTCTTCACACTTTGTACATCAGTGATTTTAATACGGCGGTATGAATAATGGTAGTAACGTTGTGGTTTACAGTCTCACATGACTATGAAAATTTAGATCCTTAAGGAAATTGGATCTTTATGAAAACATTTGATCTTTTGAAAATTCAATCTAGATTTTAACCTAGACAAGTCTTCTGGAATAACCTTTTATCGGTGTTTGCAAAATATTTTTGTGGGTTTGGTGGGTTTCAGATTTGAAAATTTTAGCTCAAAACTTATGGTTTTGTGTCACCCACTTGCTAACCTTGTATTAGGAAAGCAACACGTCCAGTATACTTGCTCAGTATATTACCTTTCGGTAAACTACCGTCCGGTTGTAAGGGAAAGCGTTGAACAAGCAACTATTAAGGCAATGTCCCGTGACATGCTTTTGATTATGGTATATATCGTGTCGGATGCAATTACTATCCTTTGTAGGAGCAATAGTAAAGATCACCCTATAGTTTTTTGATCTGGCACAAGGTCCTGTCTTTAACCATGCTATGCAACCACCATTCTTACGGTTGACACCTAATTTGGTTCAGGTGACCTAATGAATTCTAGGTGAATTACTGAAAGGACCCGTTCATATACATTATAAACGATTCACAATAGTTGATTACATTGCGAGGTATTTGACCTCTATATGATACATTTTACAAACATTGCATTCGTTTTTAAAAGACAATCTTTCTTTACATCGAAAATTGACAGGCATGCATACCATTTCATAATATCCACCATCCAACTATAAATTGATTTAATAATAATCTTTGATGAACTCAATGACTCGAATGCAACGTTCTTCGAAATATGCTATGAAAGACTCCAAGTAATATCTTTAAAATGAGCAAATGCACAGCGAAAGATTTCTTTAACACCTGAGAATAAACATGCTTTAAAGTGTCAACCAAAAGGTTGGTGAGTTCATTAGTTTATCATAATCATTTATTTCCATCATTTTAATAGACCACAAGAATTTCATTTCCAGTTCTCATAAATATACATCCCATGCATAAAGACAAAATTAATCATTCATATGGTGAACACCTAGTAACCGACATTAACTAGATACATATAAGAATATCCCCTATCATTCCGGGATCCTCCTTCGGACATGATATAAATTTCGAAGTACTAAAGCATCCGGTACTTTGGATGGGGTTTGTTAGGCCCAATAGATCTATCTTTAGGATTCGCGTCAATTAGGGTGTCTGTTCCCTAATTCTTAGATTACCAGACTTTAATAAAAAGGGGCATATTCGATTTCGATAATTCAACCATAGAATGTAGTTTCAATTACTTGTGTCTATTTCGTCAAACATTTATAAAAGCGCATGTATTCTCAGTCCCAAAAATATAAAGGGTAAAAAGGCAAATGAAACTCACCATACTGTATTTCGTAGTAAAAATACATATAACGTCATTGAACAAGTGCAAGGTTGGCTTCGGATTCACGAACCTAAATTAATTATATATATTTATGTGTTGGTCAATATTTGTCTAACAAATTAGGTCAAGTCATAGTGTACCACAATCCTAATGCTCGAGACTAATATGCAAAAGTCAACAAAAGTAAATTTGACTCAAAATAATTTCCAAAAATCTATACATGATTAATATATAGTTTAAATATCGTCGTTTTATATTTTTAAATATTTTTAAAAGATTTATTAGAGTAAATAATATAATTTATTTATTAATAAATAAAATTTTATATTAAATTTATATAATAAAATATACTTTTATATATATTAAGTAATAAAATTTATAGGGTTCATTTAATATCATAAAGATAATATGATACGTATTATTAAAGTAAGTTATTACACGTAGTAAAATATATTTGTATCACATATTTATTTGATAAAATAATATCTATAATGATAGTAAGTAAAAGTTGTATTATTTTGTAATAATAATTATTATTATAAAAATATCAATATTTATAATTACTAAGATGACATTATGATAAAACGATAATTCTAATTATGATAACTTTAATATTTACGATAATTTTTAATATTATCTTTAAAATAATAAGTCTATTTAAAATAATAATAATAATGATATTTTATAGTAACAATGACATTTCTATTAAAATGATAATTTTTGTTAAAATGATAGTTTTAATACTAACGATACTTTTAATAATAATAGTAATGATAAAAATAATAAGAACGATAATTTTATCTAAATCAATATCTTATAATATTTTAATTTCATCATGATACTCTTACCCATTATTTCCTAATCGTTTCGTTTAATAGCTTTTAATCGTCTTTTATATCGTGTTCATAATAATGATAATAATAGTAATCAAAATAATTAGGTGTTACAAATATTTGTTTTAATTACACTAATATTAATAATGATAGTTACTATAACATTATTATCGATAATACTAATAATTATCTTAATGATAATATAGTAATAATAATAATAACAATAACAATAACCATTTTTAAATAATGATATATATATATTAATAATGATAATAATAATAATAATAATAATACATATAATAATAATAATAATAATAATAATAATAATTGGATAATAATAATAATACTAATTATAACTTTAATGATAATAACGATAGTAATAATAAAAAAAAATAAAAAAAAATAACAATTTTTAATGATAAATCCCTTTTATTGATAAAGATAATAATAATGATAATAATAAGATAAAACTAGAACGACGATAAAAACGACGATAAAAACGACGATAATAATAATCATTTTTAATAAAAATATCAAAAATTCAATTGATTATAACTTCTAATCCGTTCATCGAAACTATTCGATATCTAAAGGAAAAGTTCTTAATTTTTCGCTAGCTTTCCAAGGACATGCATATCTTATACCTTATCTCAACCGCAAGTGTAACTAATTCAAGATTCAACCTAACCTGTCTAAGGGCAATATCAAAAGTACAAGCATGCATAATCTTAAATACTCGAGCACTAGTCAGGGATACACTATTAGTATGTAAAAGTTAAATTATGAGTACTCACGTATCAATATTGAGATTCAATATTGCAGGAAAGGTACGTAGACGCAACGGAAATGATAAACACTATATTGACCTCACGAGCATACCCATGAACCATACTCAATCACCTCCATAGCTATAACCCATAATATCCTTAATCCTATCCCACTCGAAAAATAATTTCGAAATCACTCGGACAGCACTCCGTCGTAATATTTTATGTATACTAATAATATCTTGAAATAATACGGAGTAAATATATATATATGTAAATCGATTGAGAGAGTTTAGAGAAAAATATTTTCAAGTTTCTATGAAATAATGAAACCTATTGAATTCTATTTATAATAGATTTTTGAATTATTAAAGTGAATTATTAAAGTATGAATTATTAAAGTGAATTATTAAAGTATGAATTATTAAAGTGAATTATTAAAGTATGAATTATTAAAGTAAATTATTAAAACATGAATTATTAAAGTGAATTATTAAAGTTAAAGTAAAGTAAAAATAAAGTAAAGGTAAAGTTTAAGTATAGCAAAAGTATAAAACTATGTACGTATAATATGTGTATAAATATATATAATATTAATTTAAATCGTTATATATATTTAATAAAATAAAATATAAATATCGTCATACTAGTTAAGTAATGAGTTGTCAAAAGTGGTTCTAGATATTTATAAAAGTTATATACGTTTTAATAATAAAGTTCTTTTTAAACTGAAAACGTTTTTGTACGTTTGAAACTAAATAGATCAATCGAGTCTTTATGAGGTTCACTCTTTCCACTATCCTTTGTCTAGTTCTCAATGATTGACAATTTGTTCTTATTTATAAATCACTTTACCATTTTCCGAATATTGTTAAAATGGAAAGATTTCTCAAATCAACGTGGGCCTTTCAACAGAGACTTGTAATCATAATTCAATATATCTGATAATTCAATCATTTGATCTTATCTTCTAATTCCATTGATAAACATTTTGAAACAGATACAATCATATAAAGTATTTAATCTAATATTTTATTTACGTTTCAAGTTATAATATATATACACATATACATATATAATCATATTCGTTTAATGGTTCGTGAATCGTTGGAACTTGGTCAAGGTTGAATGAATGTATGAACATAGTTTAAAATTCTTGAAATTTAACTTAACAAATATTGCTTATCGTGTCGGAAACATATAAAGATTAAAGTTTAAATTTGGTTGGAAATTTCCGGGTTGTCACATTTACTAGGATTTTACGTTCAAAGGTAATGAACGCATTGAAAATAGGGTTTTCAGAAAACAAATCGGTTTGTAATTTGATCAAAATATTTTCTCGTTCAAGCTCGAGTCTAGATATCATTGAATTCTATGAGTTTGTAATTCTCAATCTTTAAAAGTCAATCTGAAGGAGATTATCCTTTCCGGGGATCTGATTCATTAGTCTTATAAGCTAATTTGCACGGTGCCCCCCATTGTACGAGACAGATCCTCTCATGGTTAGGATAAGTCTGACCACTTGGCGACCCTGTTTGATGCTGAGGTTCGTGGATTTCCAGCTGATTTTCGAGAAAACTTTTCAAGGTTTTTCGTAGACTCTACAACTGGTCTGGACGACAACTTCCTGACCTAAATCAAGAAGCGCGCGTCTTTTTCTCGGAAGACTTTACTTCCTTTTAAATTCCATTTATATTACAATAAACTGGGTAAAACTGATTAATATCGTCCAAAACAAAAGTATCTTCAATTATTTGTACAAAAATATGTGACATATGCTCTAAATAACTTGGTAAATTTTTCCCACACTTGGCTTTTATTTTCCTTTCTTTGCCTTTTTATTTTCCTCTATTCCATTTTAAATGAATTCTAACATTTTGGGTTGTTTCTCAATTTATGTCCTTTAAGAGGTAACAATAATTTAAGTGTTAACACCTAGTTTTATCGTTCATAAATATGTATAAACATGATTTTGAATTCATTTATTTGAAATTTTTTTTTAAAATTTTTACTAGAATTGGGTAGTCAGTATATAAGACTAGGGCTGTTTTTTATTATCAGAGAGCACTAGATTCTAATACAACTACTGCGTTACTAGTATTTTTAATGGTAACCAAGTGTTTAAATTTAAAATTTTAAAAATCCGAAAGAATTTAACCCCTTCCCACACTTAAGATCTTGCAATGCTCTCATTTACAAGAAATCAGTAACAATTTAAATTATTGAGGGTGATTAGCGTAGAAAAATGATTAAAATTTTACCAAAGTTTCCAAACATATTGGCGTTTGTTTGTTGAATGATAAATGGTGCACATCATTTGTTCATTCCTGCAGTTGTTATTTCACATATATTTTGCATCTTGTCGTCAAAATTAGTTGCTTTTGCTGAACTTAATGCCAGTCTTTGAAAGTTAGCTGTTTTACCCTGTTGTGTACAATTGACAATATACATACATACAAATAATAACATGCATGGTAATTTGAAATGGGACTTAACATCCCACTTTCAAATTATAAATACGAAATATTAGTAAAAAAAAAATGTTAAAATTTACATAAAAGTATCATAATATTATATGTTTTAAACATAAGTAAATAAAAATAATAAAAGATAAAAATCACCAACGGGAACTGTATCAATCTAGATAGGGGTTCCAGTTCATGTCATCGATCGGGTTCCACGGTTGGTTATAGGTGTACTGATAGGCTTGGTTGGGGTCGTAGAGAGTAAATGGTGGTCGCATATCGGGCTGGTGTGGCGGATAGTAAGCAGGTCGGGTCGGTACGTAGTTATTTGGTACCTGAGGTGATAGCTGGCTCATGATCTGATGCTGATGATAGTGCCATCTATCATGCTATCATTGCCTGGAATGCTCGTACACATTCTCGGCGTGCCACTGCTCGTACTGACTATGTCTAGCCTCGTTTGTCATTTCTTCCTCATCTATACGCTGGTAAACGTCAGTAACAGCCTCCCTAATGACATCCCTAATGTCATCCGCTTCCTCCATTTCCTCATCTGAACCTCTCTCTACATGTGGATGAGGGCCCTGCTATGGTACTACCTGATTGCATCTGTTCTTTAATACCTTTGCACCCTAATAGACCCGCAATCCTAAAGTCTCAACCTGTTCCCTACACACCATCAATGGACCCCCTTGATCCCTATCTACACCTAAATACTCTCTAATGAGAGTAACAAAAATACCCCCTCCTATTATTCCCCCGTCCTGCATTCCTTCCACCATTTTGGACAGATAAAAACCAACACAGTAGGGAATATTAACAAAGCTTCTAGTGTTTCGAATACACTTAAGGTAAAATAAATCGTGTAAGGTCATTTTCTCCTTGTTGTTACCACTTTGTGTAATCGAATTAGCTAAAAATCTATGTATAATACGAAGCTCTGCTTTGTTAATATCTAAATATGAGTGTCTTCCTCCCCGCTTAAAAACATTATAATTTGACATATGCCTCCAGACGGCGTCAGCGTCAAAATTCCTATCTACCCTTTCACCATGATAAATCAAATTTGTACAATTAGGTAGTAGTAATTCAGAAGGAGTGTAAATCTGTAAAGCCCTGGCCATGTCCAGCATGGGCATTCTGTACATCATAAGGCCAAGTAAAAATCTAAGAAAATTCCTATCGTTTAACCTAACTACATCCGTATCAAGTGATATAGTACTCATAAGCTCAACACACCATTACTTATATACAGGCCTACGAATGGTGAATAAACGTTCCCAATCGGGAAAAGAAGAGTTCCCATACCTTTGGATTAGATGCTGCCTAACTGAGTTAGCTAGTTGGACCCTTTCCAAAGGCTCCCAATCGATTACCCTCGGTACTTCTACATTTTTCGTTACCAGTTTAAATTTGTTACTTTGGTACGTCGGGTAATCTCTCCAATTTCGATCAAATCTCAAATTGGGATGTAACAGCTCTTCATGAATCGTTGGGTGTTCTATTATTGGATGAATCAGAAATTGTACGTAGGCATTAACATATTCTTGTTGTGGATCATAATATGGTATGTGTTGATCATTATGATATTGTTGTTCTTGTTGTTGTTCCTGTTCAGGTTCTGGTTCATATTGTGGCTCATATTGCATTTCTGGCTGTGGTTCATTTTCAGGTTGTCTGGATGATGATGCACCGCAAGATTCGGTATATTTCTGCAAAACACATTAAACACAAAATTTGTGCATCCAAATATGAATTAGTGTTAGCAAAATAACAACTTAAACAATTACAAAGACATGTTTAATCCATATTAAACTAATGCTCATTTTCATATTTTTTCAATTCTACACTTTTTCAAATAAGCATATATGAAAATGTTTACAAAGTTCATAAGCATTCAACTCAAATAACATGTCAAAATAATCATTACTTAGCAATTAAACAAGTTTCAAATGGCATTTACATCAATTTAATCAAGTTCATGAATTTTAGACTTAAAAAGTCCACTTTAATTCTCAAAAATCATGTTTAGGATCAAAGTTTGGATCATTTAGCTACCTAAACAAGTTACACTACTTAATTTAGCAATAATTCATGACAAAAATCGGCCATAACCTGTTTATATCAAAAAGCCCCAAATTGCTCAAGAACACAAACTCTAGATTTCTAAAAATTTTGAAGTTTAAGGCTTCAAATCATGTTAAATAGTACCAATCTAGGTTGTACATGCATAATATACTAACAATTTAACTCTAGTTACACTAAAAATTAACAAAATTAAATTAGGTAAAATTTAGCTCAAGAATACTAAAATTCAATTTTAAAGAGTTTTAGGGGTGAAATCTTTACCTTTTTGCTTCCCCATCTGAAGAAAGGCATGATTATAGCGGATTATTGTGAGAAATTTGGTTGATTTTGGTAAAAAATGGCAAATTTTTGAGTGGGTTTGTGAGTGTGTTCGTGAATATGTGTGTGTGTTGTGAAGATACAGAGAGCAGCTCGCTGGTTTAATGTTTCTGCCCAGCTTTTTACCTCCTTGCGATCGCATGGATCCCTCTTGCAAATCCCATGCGATCGCATGGGCTCATTTTTTTATTTATTTTTTATTTATAAAAACCTTATACTTATAAAACAAAAATTAAATAAATTTAAAATTTTGTTTTCCTTGTTATTTAGGACGAGGTCGTTTCGGATCGTTGTCCTAGTCCGTCCCTCGATAAAATTTTAAAATTTGTCATTTTAAAGCGTTGTTTAAATAGTAAAGATTTTTGGATTTTTAGATGTTTTTGGCATACTTTAGATCAATAAAATTAAAAATAATGATAATAAAATTTCTCGTCCCTCCCTTGGGTAAAGCAATTTCTGTTCAACGACCTAGTCTTCAACTCACGACGAATTTTAAAAATCATATTTTTAACTTAGTGAAATAAAGTAAATTTTTGTTTTTAAATTCACACCAAATTTAAATTTAAAATGCATAAAATTAAAAATTAATTTAAATATAATTAATATTTTTAATTTTATAAACTTATATTAAAAATAGTAGTTTAAAATATTCACAAACTTAAATATATTGATTTTAAAAATTTATAATATTAATTTTTAAAAAAATGGTAAAGATAAAATTAAAAATCTTTTTGGTCTTTTATCCCACTTTAATCAATCAAATATTATCAAAAATATACGCCCCTCTTTTTGGTAAAGTAATTTTGGTTCCATAACCTAGTTTTACTCCTGACGAATTTTTGAAATATTTTGGGTTGATTGATTAAAGATATTTATACCTTAAGAATAAACGGTAAATTTCGCAGTGATGTAATAAATTTTTGTATGATATCAATAATTTCGGTTTCGCATACCTAATTTTATTGAATACCAATTTAATACTTTATAGCGAACGATTCAGCATTTATTATCAAAAGGTTAAAAGCAGTAAAATAAAATAAAAACTGTACATACTTACCTGTGAGATAGAATTCTCAGAGACCTGCTTTAGCTGACTCATAGGAGAGTCGTGTGATTTGGTTTTCCATAGCTACATAAGCGTAACCTAGATTCTTCAATAACTTTTCTTCTAAACATATGAACGGTCCTTCTCTGCATAGAGTAACAAATTCGGTATTTGAATATGTTTGATTGTTCGAACATTTACCTTCGTGTGACCATTTTCCGCATTTATGACATCTTTCAAGGTGTCGTGCTCTTCTTTTTGTTGCGGATTTTGATTTTCCTTTACCAAAATGTATCTTATGACGATCTTTCCTGAGTTCTTTCCTTACTTCGTCCATTTTTCCTCTTATGAATGATACCAGTTCACTCGGGAGGATGTTATTATTACGTTTAGTAATCATAGCGTGTAGCAGTAGACCATGGTTCAGATCACAGGAATTCTTCATCTCGTAAAACCTAAAAAAATAAAAATTCAGAATGGAGGGAGAAGACTAGTTCTTTAGGGTCTGCTAGGGAAAGACCATTTGAATTCCATTTTCTGAAACTACATGAAAACAGAAAATCTAACTCTAACATAAATACATATTACCTTTAAAAGATTCGAATCTTCCCACACTTAGTTAGCTGTGGTGTCGAAATTATGATTAACTTTGTTGTCAACTTCCATTGGATTATCTATGTAATGTTTAACTCTGTGACCATTAACTTTAAATTCAATCCCATTTGAATTTATTAATTCTACTGTTCCGTACGGGAAAACTCTTTTGACTATGAATGGTCCAGACCATCTTGATTTCAATTTTTCAGGAAATAGCTTGAATCGTGAATTGAAAAGAAGAACTCTGTCTCCTTCTTTAAATTCTTTTGAACTTCCGATTCTTTTATCATTCCATTTCTTCGTTCTTTCCTTATAGATTAACGAATTTTTATATGCTTCATGTCTTAATTCTTCTAATTCGTTTAGCTGACTTAACCGTAGACGTCCGGCTTCATGCAAATCAAGATTACATGTCTTCAAAGCCCAAAATGCTTTGTGCTCAATTTCTACTGGAAGGTGATATGCTTTTCCATAAACGAGTCTAAAAGGTGTGGTTCCAATTGGAGTTTTGCAGGCTGTTCTAAAAGCCCATAGTGTATCCTCCAATTTCATGGACCATTCCTTCGGATTTGATCCTACGGTTTTCTCTAGAATACGTTTTAATGCTCGATTGGTATTTTCAACTTGTCCAGTTGTTTGTGGATGATAAGCGGTTGAGATTTTATGAGTTACTCCATATCTTTTGAGAACTTTCTCAAGTTGATTGTTACAAAAATGAGTACCCCGATCACTTATTAAAGCTTTCGGTGTACGAACCTTGCAAAAAGACGTTTTAAGAAGTTGACTACAACTCGTGCATCGTTAGTTGGGAGAGCTTGTGCTTCTGCCCATTTAGATACATAATCAATGGTAATGAGAATGTAGAGATTATTATGAGATTTTGGAAATGGACCCATAAAGTCAATACCCCAAACGTCAAATATTTCACATACTTGAATGACATTTTGTGGCATTTCATCACGTTGACTTATTTTTTCGGCCCTTTTTCAAGCATCACAGGATTTACAAAGAAGGTGTGCGTCTTTGAAAATTATAGGCCAATAGAATCCAGCGTCGTAGACTTTTCTTGCTGTGAGTTGAGGTCCATAATGCCCTCCTGTTGATCCTGTGTGACAATAGTTTAAGATTTGACTGGTTTCATCCCCGAATACACATCAACGTATTATTCCATCGGGACAACTTTTAAACAAATGTGGATCTTCCCAGAAATAGTGTTTTATATCACTAAAGAATTTCTTTCATTTTTGGTACGACAACCCTTTTTCAAGGAATTCACATACTAAGTAGTTTGCATAGTCTGCAAACCATAGAATTTCATTATAATCGATCTTCAAAAAATATTCATCAGGAAAGTTATCTTGTATGGCCGATTCATTTAGAGCTTCTAATTCTGGATTTTCAAGACGAGAAAGATGATCAGCGGCGAGATTTTCTGCTCCCTTTTTGTCTCGGATTTCAATATCGAATTCTTGTAAGAGTAAGATCCAACGGATTAATCGTGGTTTGGCATCTTGTTTCGAAAATAGGTATCTAAGAGCAGAATGGTCGGTATAGACCACCGTTTTAGCTAGAACGAGATATGAACGAAATTTGTAAAAAGCAAAGACAATAGAAAGGAGTTCTTTTTCAGTAGTTGTGTAGTTCGTTTGTGCTCCTTGTAACATCTTACTAGCATAATAAATAGGTTGAAATCGTTTTTCAATCATTTGTCCTAAAACGGCTCCCATTGCAAAATCACTTGCATCGTACATGAGTTCAAACGGTAGATTCCAATTTGGAGTTATCATGATCGGCGCATTAGTGAGTTTCTCTTTAAGAATATTAAAAGATTTGATGCATTCATCTGAAAAGATGAAAGGAGCATCCTTTTCTAGGAGTTTATTCATAGGAGTGGCAATTTTAGAAAAATATTTTATGAAACGTCGGTAAAAACTGGCATGCCCTAGAAAACTCCTAACTCCTCTAACATTGGTGGGATGTGGAAGTTTAGCCATTACATCTACTTTAGCTCTATCCACTTCAATTCCTTCCTTTGAAATTTTGTGACTAAGAACGATGCCTTCTTTAACCATGAAATGGCATTTCTCCCAATTAAGTACTAGATTTGATTGCTCGCATCTAATAAACATTCGTCCAAGATTAACTAGACATGATTCAAATGTATCACCGAAGACTGAAAAGTCATCCATGAAAACTTCCATGCATTCTTCTATCTTGTCATGGAAAATCGCCATCATGCACCTTTGAAAGGTTGCAGGGGTGTTGCAAAGTCCAAATGGCATGCGTTTGTAAGCAAAAGTACCATAAGGGTATGTGAACGTGGTTTTCTCTTGATCCTCGGGTGCTATTGGAATTTGAAAATATCCGGAAAAACCATCAAGAAAACAATAGTAACTATTCCCGGCTAACCTTTCCAACATTTGATCAATGAAAGGTAAGGGAAAGTGATCTTTTCTGGTGGCGTCATTTAATTTTTTATAATCAATACAAACACGCCATCCTGTTACAGTTCTAGTAGGAATAAGCTCATTTTTTTTATTTGTGATGACAATCATGCCACCCTTCTTAGATACGCATTGAACTGGGCTTACCCATGGACTATCAGAGATTGGATAAATTAATCCTGCATCAAGCAGTTTAATAATTTCTTTCTTAACAATATCTTGCATATTAGGATTTAGTCTTCGTTAGCGTTGCACATACGTTTTATGACCTTCTTCCCTGAGGATTTTATATGTGCAATACGAAGGACTTATGCCTTTAATGTCATGAATCTTCCATGCAATAGCTGGTTTATGAGCTTTTAGCACAGAAATGAGTCGAGATTTTTCATTTTTCGTAAGAGAAGACGATATTATTACAGGTAATTCAGATTCACCATGTAAATAAGCGTATTCCAAATGGGTTGGAAGTGGTTTTAACTCTAATGTTGGTGGTTCTTCTATCGATGATTTTTATCGATATCTGTCTTCTTCTTTTAGCATTTGAAGTTCTTCTGTTGTTGGTTCGTAATTATTAGCCATGAGTGTAGCTAACATTTCAGCTTTATTAATTGGTTCAGTTCCTTCTCCTAAAGAACATTCTTCTGTTCCTTGTAATTCTTGAAATTCTTCTATCAATTCTGCATGTGAATCTATAGTTTGAATATAATAACATGTATCATCTGCAGATTGCGGTTGTTACATGGCTCTATCAACAGAAAAGGTAACACTCTCGTCCTCTATACTTAGGGTCAATTTCTTACCGAACACGTCTATTATTGCTTTAGCCGTGTTTAAGAATGTTCTTCCTAATATGAGAGGAACTCGAGAATCTTCTTCCGTGTCCAGAATAACAAAATCTACTGGAAATACTAAAGTACCAACTTTAACTAGCATGTTCTCCATTATCCCTATAGGATATTTTACTGATCGATCTGCTAGTTGTATGCTTATTCGTGTTGGTTTCAATTCTCCAAGGTCTAGTTTAGCGTATAGTGAATGCGGCATTAGATTTATACTAGCACCTAAGTCTGCCAATGCTTCTATTGAACTAAGACTACCCAGAAAACATGGAATTGTGAAACTTCCTGGATCAGATAATTTTTCTGGTATCTTATTCAACAATACTGCAGAACAATTAGCATTCATAGTAACAGCCGAGAGTTCTTCCATTTTCTTTCTATTTGTGATTAGATCTTTCAGAAATTTAGCATATCTTGGCATTCCTGAAATCACATCAATGAAAGGAAGATTGACATTTATTTGTTTAAACATATCCAAAAATTTGGATTGCTCGGCTTCAAGTCTTTCTTTTCTCATTTTACTCGAGTAAGGAAGTGGTGGTTGGTATGGTTTAACATAAGGTTTAGCCTTAACTGTGTTATCTTCATTAACCTTTTCAACTACCGGTTCTGTTTCCTTATCTTTCTCAGGCTGTGGTGCCTGTGTAGTAGGAATAGCGTCATCAGAAATTACAGGTATTTCAGGTGGTTTAAGTGTAATACCACTTCTCATGGTAATGGCTTTAGCTGTTTCATTCCGGGGGTTAGCATTTGTATCGCTAGGTAGACTTCCCGGTTTTCTTTCACCTATCAACCTTGCTAGGTTGCTTACTTCTTGTTCCAAATTTTGAATAGAAGCTTGTTGATTTCTAAATGCTTGAGCATTTTGTTCATTCGTTTGTTTCTGAGATGTGAAAAACTGCGTTTGAGATTCAACTAGCTTCGACATCATGTCTTCTAGATTTGGCTTTTTATCATCGGTTTGTGGTGGTTTATTTTGAAAAATAGGTCTTTGCTGATTGTGAGTATTATTGGATACTTGTTAATTGCTAGGACCTTGTTGGTTGTTGTATGGAACATTTCGGTTATAATTCTAATTTTAATTGTAGATTGGTCTTGGCGGTTGATAATTATTCTGATAATTATTTCTAGGCCTTTGGTTCATGTATGAAACATTCTCTCTTTGTTCCATTGTTTGTTCAATACTGAGACAATCTTTTGTCAAATGTGATCCTCTACACTGCTCACAACTAATTCGTATAGCGTGAATATCTTTAGTCATCTTTTTCATTCGTCTCTCGACAACATCTATCTTTGCGGAAATGGAATCAAAGTCGTGGCTAGAATCAGCTCTAGCCGCTTTAGATGATCTAACGATATCTTTTTCTTGATGCCACTCATGTGAGTGGGAAGCAGTGTTATCAATAATTTTGTAAGCTTCAGTTGCGGTTTTCTTCATAATGGAACCACCAGCTGCTATGTCGATGTCTTTTCGTGTAGTGATGTCGCATCTTTGGTAGAATATTTGTACTATTTGATAAGTGTCTAAACCATGTTGCGGACATCCTATCAATAACTTTCCAAATCTTGTCCACGCCACATATAGAGTTTCATTTGGCTTCTGCGTGAACGTAACAATTTCTCCTTGAAGTCTCACGGCTTTAGATGCCGGAAAGAATTATTTAAGAAAATTTTCAACTAAGACATCCCATTTATCAATCGCCCCTTCAGGTAATGATTCTAACCAATCTTTGGCTTCTCCCTTTAAAGTCCAGGGAAATAACATGAGATATATCTGTTCATCCTCCACTTCTCGGTTTTTAAATAGAGTACAAATCCTATTAAAGGTACGAAGATGTTCGTTTGGATCTTCCTTCAGCACACCACTAAATTGGCATTGATTAGTTACCATGTGTAGGATTTGTCCTTTGATTTCATAATCTGGCGCATTAATGTCTGGTTAAGTAATTGCATGACCTTGGCCAGTGCGTTTAGCTCTTATTCGGTCTTCCATACTTAGAGGTTCCAGATTTTCCATGATTAAATTTGTTGAATCTGAATCACTAGAGGATTCTGATTTAATGGTTTCTTCTGCGACAATCTCTGGATGAGTGATTTTTGGTTCAGGAGGAATGATTAGTGGTTCAGGATCTCTGAATTGTCCCTGAATATCCTCCGAATTCTAAATTGTGAGGTCGGGTTTAAAAAATGGATTATCGGAAATTTGAATTGTAGTACTTGGTTGACTGGATGACGATTCTAAAGAAAAATCAACGGCGACAATATTAGCTAGATGTCTTGATCGAGTTACAGGTGGTGAACGTATGAAAGGCGGTGAACGTTTTGCTCGGTGCATTCACTGAATATCCTATTAGTTATAAAAGATAAAAATTATATAAGTTATCAAATTAATAGACTTTTCTGATTTTTCCCACGTTTCGAATAGCCAATAGATGCAGCAGGTAGCCAGGACCCTTTAAATCAGAAGCCCACAACTCGCCACTAACAAATCCAACTATTACTACGAACCAGAAAATTTTGGATGTCTATCAATTTAACCACTTAAAATAATTTTTCGTTTTGAAATTTTTAGAGAAGAAATAGAAAATTCTATGTCCTAAAAACTAGAAAGTCGAGAAATAAGAAAGAAAAAGAGCGCGTCGAAAAGCGTCAAAAAATAAAAGGTCGAAAAATAATAAAAAGAACGTAGCGCGTCGAAACTTAAAAGTCTAAAAACTAAGAATTAAAAGTTGCGTCTAAAGGTATTAAAGCTTAAAGGAATTCTATATCCAAAACGACAATTACTTAAAAAATACTAAAATTTTAAATACTAAAGCAATAAGCCACGTCGTAAAATTCTAAAGCACCTAAATCTTAGTCTAAAGAAAAAGCACTTAAGGGATTTTACGGCAAAGCCTAAAAATCTAGAAATAAAAATAACTACGGCAAAAATTGTAGCTTAAACTAATTACGAACGATAAATATACAATTTACGAATAAACGATTAAAAAGATACGAAATATAAAAAGATATAAAAAGTGATAAAATTACTTATTTTTATAAAAATTTTATTTTTATATTTATTTTATAAAAGTATTAATTTATATAATTAATAATAATATTAAAACTCAATATTACTAAATATAAATTAAAACTAAATTTAAAAACTAATTAATTAATTAAAACCTAATTAGGGTTAATTAATAATAATAATTAATAATAAAACCCTACTGCGTAATAATTGCTGGGATCGGACCTTTCAAACAGCCTCATGCGATCGCATGAGTGTTATGTGGCTAGGCCATGCGATCGCATGGCTTCGGATACCAGGCTAGGTCTTGGGCTGCTACAGTACCAGGCCCGAATGCTTATTTATATTTATTTTTTTTACGTTTTACCTTTTTTTTTTTTTACTTTTTAATCTTTACAAATTAATACAAGTAAAATTTATTAAAGTAAACTTAATTTTTTTTAAAAACTAAAGAAAAATACTTGTATACTTTTATAAAAATATATTTTCTTTTTATCTAAACACTTAAATATATATATATATATATATATATATATATATATATATATATATATATATATATATATATATATATATATATATATATATTATTTTTTTATATTTTTATATTTCAATATTTATATGAAAAATATTTTTACAAAAATAACTTAAAAATTAAAATTTTTTTTATAGCGTTTCGCTTTCGGGTCCCCGGCAGCGGTGCCAAAAATAATTGATGTTAAAGCAGAGGGGTACGAAATAGCTATATTTTTATTGCGAAATATATTAAATATGATACAATTTTACAAGTTATTTATTTATAGAGTGGATATACCTAAACCTTGCTATAACACTTATAGGCAGTGTACCTAATCGTACAGTAGTGTAGTTTTTAGTAAGTCCGGTTCGTTCCGCAGGGAGCTAGCCAAGTTTAACGCTATATTTTTAAACTATATTTGTATAAAGATATAAATATATATATAATTCGTATTATTATTATTATAAAAGGGGGGGGTTTTTACCGTTTAATTACCGGTTTGTCGATTTTAAAACTTAAGTCAAAATTAAAACCTAATGTAAAATATTAAAAATAAATATAACTTAATTTAAAGCGTAAAGTAAATAACGATAATTAAAGTGCGATAAATAAAATGATGATAAATAAAATTGCGATAATTAAAAAGTACGATAATTAAAAGTGCAATAAATAAAATGACAGTAAATAAAAGTGCGACGAGATATAAAATAAAGGAATTATGCTTATTTAAACTTCCGTAATCATGATGTTTGACGGTTGATTTTAATTTATTACCATGGGTTAATTGTCCTTTGTCCTGGATTATTCGATATGTCCATCTGGTTTTTGTCCATAACAGTCCATCAGTCATAAATATAAAGTGCGAGTATCCTCGTCAAATTATCCTTATATCCGAAGTCAAATATTCCAACTAATTGGGGACTTAAACTGTAATAATGTTTTAATACTTTATTATCAATTACACCAAGTGTCCTTGCATGTAATCCACCCCTGTTTTAATGAGTCCATTGACTATTAATCCATTCCCGTGTCCGGTCAAATGAACGATTATTAATATTTATAAATATTCCGCCCATCGTGTCCGATCGAGTGTATGTGGTTATTTATAATTACGTCCATTTGTAAATCTTTATATTAAATTAACGAACTATCATTCAGTTAAACAAATATAAAGCCCATTAATAGTCCATAGTCCAATTTCCACAAGTGTCGGTCTTTTGTCCAAACCACAATTATGGTACAAAGCCCAATAACCCCGTCTTTAATATTTAGCCCAACATCACGATTACTTCAAATTAGATAAGCATAATAATAACTTAGCTACGAGACATTAATTTAAAAAGGTTGAACATAACTTACAATGATTAATAATAGCGTAGCGTTACACGGACAGAATTTCGACTTACACACTTACAACATTCGCCACTATAACCTTATTATTATTAAACTTAAATTAAAATTAAAATTATAAAATATAAATATAAATATATCGTAGAGAGTGAGAGATTGAATTATGTGTCTATAAATCGGCAGAAAACGTTGCTTTTTATAGAATGTGGCATGCTACAGGAAGCCATGCAATCGCATGGCTTTAAAGCTTCCAGGCCATACGATCGCATGGCCAGCTGGATCTCACCACATGCACTTGTTTGCTAGTTTGCCGACGGTTTTTAATATATAATATAATATATATATAATTTTAAGAATTAATTATATATTATATTATATTCATGTGCGTAGTTGACTTGTAATTTTTAGTCCGTTGCGTCACGCGTTGAGAGTTGACTCTGGTCCCGGTTCCGGATTTTCGAACTCCTTGCGTACAATTTAATATCTTGTACTTTGCGTTTTGCGCCTTGTACTCTTGTAAATTTTAGACGTTTCTCATCAATAAATTGAACCACTTGAATTGTACTTTGTACTTTTTAGCTTTTTGGGCATTTGCGTCTTTAAATCGTCGAATCTGTCTTTTGTCTTCACCTTTTATTATTTAAACGAATATCACTTGTAAATAGAACAATAGCAACTAAAAGCTTGTCTTTCTTGAAGGATAATGCTATGAAATATATGTTCGTTTTTAGCAATATCACAAATACATTCTGATATAGCTTCTAAAAAGTTTACCATTGGAAAGTATTTTTCATTACGATTCCAACGATACTTGATTCGCCGAAAACGGAGTTACGGTTTGAAAGTTATGACCAAAACAAGTTTCCACAAATCTGACCCTGTGCTCACACGTGTGACTGAGGCCTCACTCGTGTGACTGAGGCCTCACTCGTGCGAGTGATCCCTCACACGTGTTTTTGACCCTCAGAAGTGTGGTCACTTGTACGATTGACCTGTCACTCGTGTGGGAGCTGAAGAACAGCTCCTGCACGCTGATTTTCGCATTTTTGACCCAAAAACTCATTTTTTGCAAGTTCTAACCTCAAAACCACTTGAAAAACATCATATAAACCTTATAACAAATATTTCTAACATTAATTAAGCATAACAAACACAAAACATGAAGATTCAAGCTTAAAATTACACTTTTTATTCAAGAACACAAAACCCATTTAATCAAGAATCAAAGCAAGGATTCAAGTAAACAAACCTGATTAATAATCACAAAGATGATGTGAATCAATCCTTAAAGCCTCTTGATTCAATTTCTAGCTTAGATCAATTAGGGTTTGAGAGTGATAAATGTTAGGTACGGGACTAGTTTTGAGATAATTCTAGAAATGAGAAGATAGAAGCAGTTTACACTCTTATGTGGGTTATAAACCCATACCCCATAACACACGGGTATTTATCAGTTATCTAATATCTTTCGTACTTAATTTGGCAACCCTAATGGAGTTCAAATTAAACAAACAAACCATTTCTGTGACCCTTGTCACAAACTAGTCTTAACCACATAATCAATTAATAATAAACATATTATTAAAATAAAAGCATATTTTAAACACAAACATAAACCAAAGGGCAATTAAGTAATCTTACTTCTAACCCCGGTTTCAATCTGTTACAAATCCACCCCTTAAAGAGATTCCGTCCTCGGAATTTGGTTTTGGTCAAACAGATGAGGGTATCGGGTCTTCATCCACTCTTTTGTCTCCCACGTCAAGTTAGACCCTAAGCCGTGTTTCCATTCTACTAAAACCATCGAGATCTCGTTCTTTCTTAACTCAGCAACCTTTCTGTCGACCACTCGGATAGGTTCCTCAACCAACTTGTTACTCAAATCAACTTTTAAATCTACCAGCGGTACAATTTGTGTCTCGTCATCGACTTTACACTTACGTAAATAACACACGTTGAAGGTATTATGAATATCAGCTAACTCAGAAGGAAGATCTAACACAACTGTCTTGTCATTCAGAATCTCACTAATTGGAAACGGTCCAATGTACCTTGGTGCAAGCTTACAACATCTACCAAATCTGATAACCCTTTTCCACGGTGAAACCTTAAGATACACACGATCACCCACATTAAAAGTTATCGGACGCCTACACAGATCTGCATACATCTTTTGTCTATCTCTGGTAGCTTTTAACTTTTCTCGTGCAATAGCAACTTTTTCGGCTGTCATTTGAACAATTTCAGGACCATCAAACTGTTTCTCTCCAGCTTCTAACCAACAAGTCGGAGTTCTGCAACGACGGCCGTACAACATTTCGTAAGGCGGCATTCCTATGCTTGAATGATAAGAATTGTTATACGCGAATTCAACCAACGGAAAATGTGTATCCCATGAACCACCATATTCTAATACACACGCTCTCAACATATCCTCTAGCGTCTGTATTGTTCGTTCACTCTGACCATCTGTCTGAGGATGATAAGCTGTACTCAAATTCACACGTGTACCCAGATTCTGTTGTAAACTGTTCCAGAAGTTCGATACAAATCTAGAATCTCTGTCTGACACAATCGATAATGGCACACCATGACGACTAATTATCTCTTTCACATATAAATCGGCAAATTCACTTAATGACGCTGTCTCACGAGTAGCAAGAAAATGAGCACTCTTGGTCAAACGATCAACTATTACCCAAATCATATCGTGTTTTCTCTGAGTTCTAGGTAATTTTGTCACAAAATCCATCGTGATATGCTTCCATTTCCACTCTGAAATCTGTAACTGACGTAACGAACCATACGGTTTCTGGTGTTCTGCCTTCACTTGCGCACAAATATGACACTTTTCAACAAAACGGGCGATGTCTGTTTTCATAGTCGGCCACCAATACACTGATTTCAAATCATGATACATCTTATTACGACCTGGATGTACTGTCAATCTGGATTTGTGAGCTTCAGTCATGATTAAATCCCTCAAGTCTCCAAGCATAGGCACCCAAATACGGTTATTTAAAGTCTTAAGTCCACGAGAATCATCAATTAGGTCAAATTTTCGTTTAGTCATAAGTTCAGATTAATATGTTCATCCTCCAAAGCACAGGCTTGAATAGTTCGTAATTGATCGATCAAATCTGAAGTTATACTCAAACGCAGAAATTTCACATTCTCATCAGACTTTTTACGACTTAATGCATCTGCTACGACATTTTCTTTACCCGGATGATACCTGATTTCACAATCGTAGTCTTTAATCAGCTCTTGCCACCGTCTCTGACGCATATTCAGTTCTTTCTGAGAGAAAATATATTGCAGACTCTTGTGATCTGTACATATTACACAATATATCCCATACAAATAATGTCTCCATAGCTTCAGGGCAAACACTACGGCAGCCATTTCTAAATCATGTACAGGATAATTTCTTTCATGAACTTTCAACTGTCTGGAGGAGTACGCGATCACTTTATCTCTCTGCATCAATACACAACCCAACCCGGCATAGGACACATCATAATAGACTACGAAGTCATCTAAAACTTCTAGTAATGCTAACACTGGAGCCTGACACAATAACTGTTTCAAGGTCTGAAAAGCCTTTTCTTGATCATCACCCCATCGAAAGGCTATGTCTTTTCGAGTCAACTTAGTCAACGGACCCGCTATTTTCGAGAAATCTTTTATGAACCTTCGATAGTAACCATCTAATCCCAGAAAACTCTTAATTTCTGTCGGATTTCTTGGTGAATTCCAATTCATAACCGCATCAATCTTTGATGGATCAACTTTTATACCCTCGGCACAAATTACATGACTCAAAAACTGCACTTCTCTCAACCAGAATTCACACTTAGAAAATTTTGCAAATAACTGTTCATGTTTCAACACATTCAACACCTGTCTTAAATGTTCAACGTGCTCGGCCTCTGACTTCGAATACACTAATATGTCGTCTATAAACACAATCACAAATTTATCTAGAAACGGACGACACACCCTATTCATCAGATCCATGAAGACTGCTGGTGCGTTGGTTAACCCAAACAGCATGACTAAGAACTCGTAATGATCATACCTAGTTCTAAACGCTGTCTTTGGGATGTCATGAAATGTCCCATTCTTATTGATTAAAAATGTTCCATATTAATTGATTTCGTTGCGAGGTTTTTGACCTCTATATGAGACGTTTTTCAAAGACTGCATTCATTTTAAAACAAACCATAACCTTTATTTCATCAATAAAGGTTTAAAAAGCTTTACGTAGATTATAAAATAATGATAATCTAAAATATCCTGTTTACACACGACTATTGCATAATGGTTTACAATACAAATATGTTACAACGAAATAAGTTTCTTGAATGCAGTTTTTACACAATATCATACAAGCATGGACTCCAAATCTTGTCCTTATTTAAGTATGCGACAGCGGAAGCTCTTAATAATCACCTGAGAATAAACATGCTTAAAACGTCAACAAAAAATGTTGGTGAGTTATAGGTTTAACCTATATATATCAAATCGTAACAATAGACCACAAGATTTCATATTTCAATATACATCCCATACATAGAGATAAAAATCATTCATATGGTGAACACCTGGTAACCAACATTAACAAGATGCATATATAAGAATATCCCCATCATTCCGGGACACCCTTCGGATATGATATAAATTTCGAAGTACTAAAGCATCCGGTACTTTGGATGGGGTTTGTTAGGCCCAATAGATCTATCTTTAGGATTCGCGTCAATTAGGGTGTTTGTTCCCTAATTCTTAGATTACCAGACTTAATAAAAAAGGGCATATTCGATTTCGATAATTCAACCATAGAATGTAGTTTCACGTACTTGTGTCTATTTTGTAAATTATTTATAAAACCTGCATGTATTCTCATCCCAAAAATATTAGATCTTAAAAGTGGGACTATAACTCACTTTCACAGATTTTTACTTCGTCGGGAAGTAAGACTTGGCCACTGGTCGATTCACGAACCTATAACAAATATGTACATATATATCAAAGTATGTTCAAAATATATTTACAACACTTTTAATACATTTTGATGTTTTAAGTTTATTAAGTCAGCTATCCTCGTTAGTAACCTACAACTAGTTGTCCAAAGTTAGATGTACAGAAAAAAAATTGATATATATTATCTTGAATCAATCCACGACCCAGTGTATACACGTCTCAGGCTAGATCACAACTCAAAGTATATATATTTTTGGAATCAACCTCAACCCTGTATAGCTAACTCCCACATTACTGCATATAGAGTGTCTATGGTTGTTCCAAATAATATATACACATGAGTCGATATGATATGTCAAAACATTTGCATACGTGTCTATGGTATCCCAAGATTACATAATATATTAGAATACATGTATAATACAATATAAGTTAGCTAGGATATGATTAATATAGATTTGTTACCAATTTTCACGTTGCTACAACAAGAAAAATTATCCAATCTTGTTTTACCCATAACTTCTTCATTTTAAATCCGTTTTGAGTGAATAAAATTGCTAGGGTTTCATATTGAACTCTATTTTATGAATCTAAACAGAAAAAGTATAGATTTATAGTCGGAAATATAAGTTACAAGTCATTTTTGTAAAGGTAGTCATTTCAGTCGAAAGAACGACGTCTAGATGACCATTTTAGAAAACATACTTTCACTTTGAGTTTAATCATGATTTTTGGATATAGTTTCATGTTCATAAGAAAAATCATTTTCCCAGAAGAACAACTTTTAAATCAAAGTTTATCATAGTTTTTAATTAACTAACCCAAAACAGCCCGCGGTGTTACTACGACGGCGTATGTCCGGTTTTACAGTGTTCTTCGTGTTTCCAGGTTTTAAATCATTAAGTTAGCATATCATATAGATATAGAACATGTGTTTAGTTGATTTTAAAAGTCAATTTAGAAGGATTAACTTTTGTTTGCGAACAAGTTTAGAATTAACTAAACTATGTTCTAGTGATTACAAGTTTAAACCTTCGAATAAGATAGTTTTATATGTATGAATCGAATGATGTTATGAACATCATTACTACCTTAAGTTTTCTGGATAAAGCTACTGGAAATGAGAAAAATGGATCTAGCTTCAAAGGATCCTTGGATGGCTTGAAAGTTCTTGAAGCAGAATCATGACACGAAAAACAAGTTCAAGTAAGATTTCCACTTGAAATAAGATTGTTATAGTTATAGAAATTGAATCAAAGTTTGAATATGAGTATTACCTTGTATTATAAAGATATCTTACTGTAAATAAGAAATATTTCTTGAGGTTGGATGATCACTCTACAAGATAGGAAGTAAGCTAGCAAACTTGGAAGTATTCTTGATTTTATGAAACTAGAACTTGTAGAATTTATGAAGAACACTTAGAACTTGAAGATAGAACTTGAGAGAGATCAATTAGATGAATAAAATTGAAGAATGAAAGTGTTTGTAGGTGTTTTTGGTCGTTGGTGTATGGATTAGATATAAAGGATATGTAATTTTATTTTCATGTAAATAAGTCATGAATGATTACTCATATTTTTGTAATTTTATGAGATATTTCATGCTAGTTGCCAAATGATGGTTCCCACATGTGTTAGGTGACTCACATGGGCTGCTAAGAGCTGATCATTGGAGTGTATATACCAATAGTACGTACATCTAAAAGCTGTGTATTGTACGAGTACGAATACGGGTGCATACGAGTAGAATTGTTGATGAAACTGAACGAGGATGTAATTGTAAGAATTTTTGTTAAGTAGAAGTATTTTGATAAGTGTCTTGAAGTCTTTCAAAAGTGTATGAATACATATTAAAACACTACATGTATATACATTTTAACTGAGTCGTTAAGTCATCGTTAGTCGTTACATGTAAGTGTTGTTTTGAAACATTTAGGTTAACGATCTTGTTAAATGTTGTTAGCCCAATGTTTATAATATCAATTGAGATTTTAAATTATTATATTATCATGATAGTATGATGTATGAATATCTCTTAATATGATATATATACATTAAATGTCGTTACAACGATAATCGTTACATATATGTCTCGTTTCAAAATCATTAAGTTAGTAGTCTTGCTTTTACATATGTAGTTCATTGTTAATATACTTAATGATATGTTTACTTATCATAGTATCATGTTAACTATATATATATCCATATATATGTCATCATATAGTTTTTACAAGTTTTAACGTTCGTGAATCACCGGTCAACTTGGGTGGTCAATTGTCTATATGAAACCTATTTCAATTAATCAAGTCTTAACAAGTTTGATTGCTTAACATGTTGGAAATACTTAATCATGTAAATAACAATTTCATTTAATATATATAAACATGGAAAAGTTTGGGTCACTACAGTACCTACCCGTTAAATAAATTTCGTCCCGAAATTTTAAGCAGTTGGAGGTGTTGACGTATCTTCTGGAAATAAGTGCGGGTATTTCTTCTTCATCTGATCTTCTCATTCCCAGGTGAACTCGGGTCCTCTACCAGCATTTTATCGAACCTTCGTTCGTTGCATTAATACACAACCGAGACCTTGCTTTGATGCGTCACAATAAATCACAAAATCATCATTCCCTTCAGGCAAAGACAATATAGGTGTCGTAGTTAGCTTTTTCTTCAATAACTGGAACGCTTTCTCTTGTTCATTCTTCCATTCAAATTTTTTCCCTTTATGCGTTAATGCAGTCAAGGGTTTTGCTATTCTAGAAAAGTCTTGGATGAACCTTCTGTAGTAACAGCTAGTCCTAAAAACTGGCGTATGTGTTTCGGAGTTTTCGGGGTTTCCCACTTTTTAACAGTTTCTATCTTTGCCGGATCCACCTTAATACCTTCTTTGTTCACTATGTGATTGAGGAATTGAACTTCTTCCAACCAAAATGCACACTTTGAAAACTTAGCGTACAATTCTTCCTTCCTCAATACTTCTAACACCTTTCTCAAATGTTCACCGTGTTCTTGGTCATTCTTTGAGTAAATAAGTATGTCATCAATGAAAACAATGACAAACTTGTCAAGGTATGGTCCACACACTCGGTTCATAAGGTCCATGAACACAGCTGGTGCATTAGTTAAACCAAACGGCATGACCACAAACTCGTAATGACCGTAACGTGTTCTGAAAGCAGTCTTTAGAGTATCATCTTCTTTCACCCGTATTTGATGATACCCGAAACGTAAGTCAATCTTTGAATAAACAGACGAGCCTTGTAGTTGATCAAATAAGTCATCGATTCTCGGTAGTGGGTAGCGGTTCTTAATGGTAAGTTTGTTCAACTCTCGGTAGTCGATACACAACCTGAATGTACCATCTTTCTTCTTGACAAACAAAACAGGAGCTCCCCACGGTGATGTGCTTGGTCGAATGAAACCACGCTCTAAAAGTTCTTGTAATTGGCTTTGCAGTTCTTTCATCTCCCTGGGTGCAAGTCTGTAAGGAGCACGAGCTATTGGTGCAGCTCCTGGTACAAGATCTATTTGAAATTCAACGGATCGATGTGGGGGTAATCCCGGTAATTCTTTCAGAAATACATCGGGAAATTCTTTTGCGACGGGAACATCATTGATGCTCTTTTCTTCAGTTTGTACTTTCTCGACGTATGTTAGAATAGCATAGCAACCTTTTCTTATTAGTTTTTGTGCCTTCAAATTACTAATAAGATGTAGCTTCGTGTTGCCCTTTTCTCCGTACACCATTAAGGGTTTTCCTTTTTCTCGTATAATGCGAATTGCATTTTTGTAACAAACGATCTCTGCTTTCACTTCTTTCAACCAGTCCATACCGATTATCACATCAAAACTCCCTAACTCTACTGGTATCAAGTCAATCTTAAATGTTTCGCTAACCAGTTTAATTTCTCGATTCCGACATATATTATCTGCTGAAATTAATTTATCATTTGCTAATTCGATTAAAAATTTACTATCCAAAGGTGTCAATGGACAACTTAATTTAGCACAAAAATCTCTACTCATATAGCTTCTATCCGCACCCGAATCAAATAAAACGTAAGCAGATTTATTGTCAATAAGAAACGTACCCGTTACAAGCTCCGGGTCTTCCTGTACCTCTGCCGCATTAATATTGAAAACTCTTCCACGGCCTTGTCCATTCGTGTTCTCCTGGTTTGGGCAATTTCTAATAATGTGGCCCGGTTTTCCACATTTATAACAAACTACATTGGCATAACTTGCTCCGACACTACTTGCTCCGCCATTACTCGTTCCGACACCATTTGTTCCTTTCATTCTGTTAACCCCTGGTCCGTAGACCTCACACTTCACCGCGCTATGACCATTTCTTTTACACTTGTTGCAAAATTTGGTGCAGAACCCCGAGTGATACTTTTCACACCTTTGGCATAGCTGCTTCTGATTATTGTTGATGTTGCGGTTATTATTGTTGTTGGGATGATTGTTGTTGTTGTTGTTGTTGTTATTGTTGTTGTTGTTGTTGTTGTTGTTGTTGTTGTTGTTGTTGTTGTCGTTGTTGTTGTCGTTGTTGTTGTCGTTGTTGTTGTCGTTGTTGTTGTCGTTGTTGTTGTCGTTGTTGTTGTCGTTGTTGTTGTCGTTGTTGTTGTCGTTGTTGTTGTCATTGTTGTTGTCGTTGTTGTTGTTGTTGTTGGGCCATTTGTTGTAGTTGCGATTGATGTTGCGATTGTTGAGATAGTTGTTGCGATTATTGTTGTAATTGCTGTTGTTGTTGTATTGGTGATTCTTATCACCGTTTTCCTCCCATTTTCTTTTGACTTGCTTCACATTGGCCTCTTCAGCAGTCTGTTCTTTAATTCTTTCTTCAATCTGGTTCACTAGTTTGTGAGCCATTCTACATGCCTGTTGTATGGAGGCGGGCTCGTGTGAACTTATATCTTCTTGGATTCTTTCCGGTAATCCTTTCACAAACGCGTCGATCTTCTCTTCCTCATCTTCGAATGCTCCCGAACACAATAGGCACAATTCTGTGAATCGTCTTTCGTACGTGGTAATATCAAATCCTTGGGTTCGTAACCCTTTAAGTTCTGTCTTGAGCTTATTGACCTCGGTTCTGGGACGGTACTTCTCGTTCATCAAGTGCTTGAATGCTGACCACGGTAGTGGGTAAGCATCATCTTGTCCCACTTGCTCTAGATAGGTATTCCACCATGTTAACGCAGAACCTGTGAAGGTATGCGTAGCGTACTTCACTTTGTCCTCTTCAGTACACTTACTTATGGCAAACACCGATTCGACCTTCTCGGTCCACCGTTTCAATCCGATCGGTCTTTCGGTTCCATCAAATTCCAAAGGTTTGCAGGCAGTGAATTCTTTGTAGGTGCATCCTACACGATTTCCTGTACTGCTAGATCCAAGGTTATTGTTGGTATGTAGCGCAGCCTGTACTGCGGCTATGTTTGAAGCAAGAAAGGCACGAAATTCCTCTTCACTCATATTCAAGGTGTGTCGAGTAGTCGGTGCCATTTCCTTCAAAATAGTCAAATGAAACAAGTTAATCATATAGAATATCAAGAGTAGTCAATAGTATTTCGTAGCGTAATATGAACTTATTTATAAAAGCTCTTTCTTCATATTAGCATTTTATACTCTTTAATTCGGGTAGTACCTACCCGTTAAGTTCATACTTAGTAGCTAACATACCATTTCAACTACTACAATTCTATATGAAAAACTAATCACAAAAAAAAAAAAAAATATATATATATCATATTCAAGCCTTTATACAATAACTTGTAAACTTACAATACCGCTATTTTACATATAGCATGAAATATAGCACATAAAGCTTTGATACAAAGTAGTTGCGAAGATAATTCTAGTTAATAAATAAGGCATTCAGCAAAGGCAATAAAGACACGTAATTCATACGTCCAGAAACAAGTCATGCATTCTGGTTTTACTAATACCACTTCCCATCCTTGGTTTTGTGGAACATAACCGTTGTGACCGATAGTAAGACAATGTGTTGTAACGTCGTCAAAAGGATGAAGGTTACGTAATGTTCAACAGTCCCGTAACAATCTAAAAACCTCATTTCTTACCCCAATTACCGACTCCGTAACTTGTGGGAACGTTTTGTTTAATAGTTGTAGCCCGATGTTCTTGTTCTCACTTTGGTGAGAAGCGAACATTACTAACCCGTAAGCATAACATGCTTCTTTATGTTGCATGTTAGCCGCTTTTTCTAAATCACGAAGTCATATATTCGGATATATTGAGTCAAAATAATTTCTTAACCCGTTGCGTAAAATAGCATTTTGGTTCCCCGCAATATATGCGTCAAAGTAAACACATCGTAACTTATGGATTTCCAAATGTGATATCCCCCATCTTTCGAACGAAAGCCTTTTATAAATGAAGGCATTCTTGGAACGTTCTTCGAATGTCTTACAAACTGATCTCGCCTTAAATAGTTGTGCTGAGGAATTCTGACAAACTCTAGACAAGATTTCATCAATCATGTCTCCGGGTAGGTCTCTTAAAATATTGGGTTGTCTATCCATTTTGTGTTTTTAAACTGTAAAATAGACAAGAGTTAGATTCATAAAAAAATACTTATTAATACAAGCAATTTTTACATATATCATAAAGCATAAGCACACTATATTACATATATTACACCACACGCATACAACTATCTTATTCCGACTCGCTCGTTTCTTCTTCTTCAGTTTTGGTTCATTTTGCCAAGTTTCTAGGGATATATGATGTTCCCCTAATACGAGCCGTCGTTTTCCACATTGGTTTAGAAAAACCTGGTGGTTTAGAGGTTCCCGGGTTATTGTCACAACTTAAGAAATACGGGTGTTGACGATTCATATAAAGTTCATCGGGTTTGGAATCGAATTTCTCTATTTTTATGCCCTTTCCCTTATTGTTCTCTTTTGCCTTATTAAATTGTGTTGGGGTAATTTCTATAACATCATCGGAATCCTTGTCGGGATCCGATTCATCGGAGAATTGGTAATCCTCCCAATACTTTGCTTCCTTGACGGAAACACCATTGACCATAATTAACTTTGGTCGGTTGGTTGAGGATTTTCTTCTACTTAACCGTTTTATTATTTCCCCCACTCGTTCTATTTCTTCTTCCGGTTCCGATTCTTCTTCTGGTTCCGACTCTTATTCCGGTTCCTCTTCGGGAACTTGTGAATTAGTCCACGAATCATTCCAATTTACATTTAACTCTTCATTATTATTAGGTGAGTCAATGGGACTTGTTCTAGAGGTAGACATCTATCACATAATATCAAACACGTTAAGAGATTAATATATCACATAATATTCACATGTTAAAAATATATAGTTTTCAACAAAATTTGTTAAGCAATCATTTTTCAAGTAAACACGGTCGAAGTCTAGACTCACTAATGCATCCTAACAAACTCGATACGACACACTAATGCAAAATTCTAGTTCTCTAAGACCAACGCTCGGATACCAACTGAAATGTCCCGTTCTTATTGATTAAAAACGTTCCATATTAATTGATTTCGTTGCGAGGTTTTTGACCTCTATATGAGACGTTTTTCAAAGACTGCGTTCATTTTAAAACAAACCATAACCTTTATTTCATCAACAAAGGTTTAAAAAGCTTTACGTAGATTATAAAATAATGATAATCTAAAATATCCTGTTTACACACGACTATTACATAATGGTTTACAATACAAATATGTTACAACGAAATAAGTTTCTTGAATGCAGTTTTTACACAATATTATACAAGCATGGACTCCAAATCTTGTCCTTATTTAAGTATGCGACAGCGGAAGCTCTTAATAATCACCTGAGAATAAACATGCTTAAAACGTCAACAAAAAATGTTGGTGAGTTATAGGTTTAACCTATATATATCAAATCGTAACAATAGACCACAAGATTTCATATTTTAATATACATCCCATACATAGAGATAAAAATCATTCATATGGTGAACATCTGGTAACCGACATTAACAAGATGCATAAATAAGAATATCCCCATCATTCCGGGACACCCTTCGGATATGATATAAATTTCGAAGTACTAAAGCATCCAGTACTTTGGATGGGGTTTGTTAGGCTCAATAGATCTATCTTTAGGATTCGCGTCAATTAAGGTGTCTGTTTCCTAATTCTTAGATTACCAGACTTAATAAAAAGGGGCATATTCGATTTTGATAATTCAACCATAGAATGTAGTTTCACGTACTTGTGTCTATTTTGTAAATCATTTATAAAACCTGCATGTATTCTCATCCCAAAAATATTAGATTTTAAAAGTGGGACTATAACTCACTTTCACAGATTTTTACTTCGTCGGGAAGTAAGATGTAGTGACCCGAACTTTTCCATGTTTATATATATTAATTGAGATTGATATTTACATGATTAAATGTTTCCAACATGTTAAGCAATCAAACTTGTTAAGACTTGATTAATTGAAATATGTTTCATATAGACAATTGACCACCCAAGTTGACCGGTGATTCACGAACGTTAAAACTTGTAAAAACTATATGATGACATATATATGGATATATATATAGTTAACATGATACTATGATAAGTAAATATATCATTAAGTATATTAACAATGAACTACATATGTAAAAACAATACTACTAACTTAATGATTTTTAAACGAGACATATATGTAACGATTATCGTTGTAAAGACATTTAATGTATATATATATCATATTAAGAGATATTCATACATGATAATATCATGATAATATAATAATTTAAAATCTCATTTGATATTATAAACATTGGGTTAACAACATTTAACAAGATCGTTAACCTAAAGGTTTCAAAACAACACTTACATGTAACGACTAACGATGACTTAACGACTCAGTTAAAATGTATATACATGTAGTGTTTTAATATGTATTTATACACTTTTGAAAGACTTCAATACAGTTATCAAAATACTTCTACTTAACAAAAATGCTTACAATTACATCGTCGTTTAGTTTCATCAACAATTCTACTCGTATGCACCCGTATTCGTACTCGTACAATACACAGCTTTTAGATGTATGTACCATTGGTATATACACTCCAATGATCAGCTATTAGCAGCTCATGTGAGTCACCTAACACATGTGGGAACCATCATTTGGCAACTAGCATGAAATATCTCATAAAATTACAAAAATATGAGTAATCATTCATGACTTATTTACATGAAAACAAAATTACATATCCTTTATATCTAATCCACACACCAACGACCAAAAACACCTACAAACACTTTAATTCTTCAATTTTATTCATCTAATTGATCTCTCTCAAGTTCTATCTTCAAGTTCTAAGTGTTCTTCATATATTCTACAAGTTCTAGTTACATAAAATCAAGAATACTTTCAAGTTTGCTAGCTCACTTCCAATCTTGTAAGGTGATCATCCAACCTCAAGAAATCTTTGTTTATTACAGTAGGTTATCATTCTAATACAAGGTAATAATCATATTCAAACTTTGGTTCAATTTCTATAACTATAACAATCTTATTTCAAGTGATGATCTTACTTGAACTTGTTTTCGTGTCATGATTCTGCTTCAAGAACTTCGAGCCATCCAAGGATCCGTTGAAGCTAGATCCATTTTTCTCTTTTCCAGTAGGTTTATCCAAGGAACTTAAGGTAGTAATGATGTTCATAACATCATTCGATTCATACATATAAAGCTATCTTATTCGAAGGTTTAAACTTGTAATCACTAGAACATAGTTTAGTTAATTCTAAACTTGTTCGCAAACAAAAGTTAATCCTTCTAACTTGACTTTTAAAATCAACTAAACACATGTTCTATATCTATATGATATGCTAACTTAATGATTTAAAACCTGGAAACACGAAAAACACCGTAAAACCGGATTTACGCCGTCGTAGTAACACCGCGGGCTGTTTTGGGTTAGTTAATTAAAAACTATGATAAACTTTGATTTAAAAGTTGTTATTCTGAGAAAATGATTTTTATTATGAACATGAAACTATATCCAAAAATTATGGTTAAACTCAAAGTGGAAGTATGTTTTCTAAAATGGTCATCTAGACGTCGTTCTTTCGACTGAAATGACTACCTTTACAAAAATGACTTGAAACTTATTTTTCCGACTTTAAACCTATACTTTTTCTGTTTAGATTCATAAAATAGAGTTCAATATGAAACCATAGCAATTTGATTCACTCAAAACGGATTTAAAATGAAGAAGTTATGGGTAAAACAAGATTGGATAATTTTTCTCATTTTAGCTACGTGAAAATTGGTAACAAATATATTCCAACCATAACTTAATCAACTTGTATTATATATTATGTAATCTTGAGATACCATAGACACGTATACAATGTTTCGACCTATCATGTCGACACATCTATATTGTGACGACCCGGAAATTTTCGACTAAATTTAAACTTTATCTTTATATTATTCTGACACGATAAGCAATGTTTGTTAAGTTAAATCTCAAGGATTTTAAACTATGTTTATACATTCATTTAAACCTCCACCAAATTCCAATGATTCACGAACCATTAAATGAACATATATGAATATGTATGTATATGTGTATATGTTATAAATTGAAAATGTCAACAAAGTATTTAAAAGTATAATGCTTTATATGAACGTATTTGTTTCAATATGATTATCGACGAAATTAAAAAATATATATTAAATGATTGAATTATCAGAAACATTGAATTATGATTACAAGTTTCTGTTGAGAGGTCCACAATGATTTGAGAAATCTATTCCTCTTAACGATATTCGGAATAATTTGTAAAGCTATTTATAAATAAAAATAAAAAGTGTCATTTACGAAAGTTAGACAAAAGCTAGTGGAGAATTGGTTTCCATAATATTCTATTAATCTATTTTCAAACGTACAAAAACGTTTTCAGTTTAAAAAGAACTTTATTATTAAAACGTATATAACTTTTATAAATATCTAGAATCACTTTTGACAACTCATTACTTAACCAGTATAATAAATATAACGATATTTATATTTTATTTCATTAAATATATATAACGATTTAAATTAATATTATATATATTTATACACGTATTATACATACATAGTTTTTATACTTTTACTATACTTTAACTTTACCTTTACTTTACTTTTACTTAACTTTAACTTTAATAATTCATACTTTAATAATTCACTTTAATAATTCATACTTTAATAATTCACTTTAATAATTCATACTTTAATAATTCACTTTAATAATTCATACTTTAATAATTCACTTTAATAATTCATACTTTAATAATTCACTTTAATAATTCATACTTTAATAATTCACTTTAATAATTCAAAAATCTATTATAAATAGAATTCAATAGGTTTCATTATTTCATAGACACTTGAAAATATATTTCTCTAAACTCTCTCAATCGATTTACATATATATATATATATATATATATATATATATATATATATATATATATATATATATATATATATATATATATATATATATATATATATATATATATATATATATATATATTTGCTCTGTATTATTTCAAGATATTATTAGTATACATAAAATATTACGACGGAGTGATGTCCGAGTGATTTCAAAATAGTTTTTTGAATGATTCGAAGCTAAGGAAATTATGGGTTATAGCTATGGAGGTGATGTGTATGGTTTATGGGTATGCTCGTGAGGTCAATCTAGTGTTTATCATCTCCGTTGCGTCTACCTACTTTCCTGCAATATTGAATCTCAATATTGATACGTGAGCACTCATAACTTAACTTTTATATATCAATAGTGTATCCCTGACTAGTGCTCGAGTATATAGGATTATGCATGCTTGTACATTCGATATTATCCTTAGATAGGTTTGTTGAATCCTGAATTAGATACATATGCTACTGAGATAGGGTATATGATATGCATGTCATTGGAAAGCTAGCGAAAAATTAAGAACTTTTCATTTAGATATCGAATGGTTTCGATGAACGAATTTGAAGTTATAGTCAACTGAATTTTAGTATTATTGTTAAAATGATTATTATTACTATCGTCATTATTATTTTAATAGAAATATCATTGTTATTATAAAATATCATTATTACTATTATGTTAGTATTATCATTTTATCATAATAACATTTTTAGTAAATATAAATATTGTTATTTTTTTATAGAATAATAATTATTATTATTACAAAATAATACAACTTTTACTTATTATTATTATGATCAATATTATTTTATCAAATAAATAGGGGATACAAAGATATTTTTCACCACGCGTAATATAATTACATTAATAATACTTACCACTATAGTTTTAAGATATTAAGTGAACTTTATAAATTTTACTACTTAAGATATATAAAAGTATATTTTATCATAAATAAACGTTAATATAAATTTTTATTAATAAATGACTTTTATTATTATAAAATCTAATAAATATATTTAAACATATAAAACGACTATAGTTAAGTTATATAATAAACACGTATAAATTTTAGAAGTCATTTTGGGTCACGTTGACTTTTGTTGACTTTTGCATATTAGTCTCGAGCATTAGGATTGTGGTACACTATGACTTGACCAAAAATTGTTAGACAAATATTGACCAACATATAAATATATATAATTAATATAGGTTCGTGAATCCGAGGCCAACCTTGCACTTGTTAAATGACGTTATATGTATTTTTACTACGAAATACAGTATGGTGAGTTTCATTACTCCCTTTTTATATATATTTTTGGGCTGAGAATACATGCGCTGTTTTATAAATGTTTTACGAAATAGGCACAAGTACTAAAACTAATTCTATGTGGGTTTAAACCAGAAATATACCCTTAGATTGGTAACATTAAACTACTTGTCTATGTACGGTAGGCGCGAATCCTAAAGATAGATCTATTGGGCCTGACAAACCCCATCCTTACTATGGGATGCTTTAGTACTTCGAGGTTATTTTAAACACACCTGATCTGGTGTACTTCAGAGGGTAAAACATGAACGTTAAGGCTTGTTACCGGGTGCCTACAACTTATAGAATACTTTTATACACTTGCGAGTGTACATATATTTATAAACGGAAATCTTGTGGTCTATTAATATATTGAAATGATTGTTATGATAAACCTATGAACTCACCAACCTTTTGGTTGACACTTTAAAGCATGTTTATTCTCAGGTATTAAAGAAATCTTCCGCTGTGCATTAGCTCATTTTAAGGATATTACTTGGAGTCATTCATGGCATATTTTGAAAGACGTTGCATTCGAGTCATTGAGTTCATCAAGATTATTATTAAGCCAATTATAGTTGGATGTATTATGAAATGGTGTGCATGCCGTCAACTTTCGTTGTAAAGAAAGTTTGTCTTTTAAAAACGAATGCAATGTTTGTAAAATGTATCATATAGAGGTCAAATACCTTGCGATGTAATCAACTATTGTGAATCGTTTATAATGTATATGAACGGGTCCTTTCAGTTGGTATCAGAGCGGTGGTCTTAGCGAACCAGGTCTGCATTAGTGTGCCTAACTGATAGTCGTTAGGATGCATTAGTGAGTCTGGACTTCGACCGTGTCTGCATGTCAAAAGTTTTGCTCATCATTTTTGTCGGAAATTATCTGCTTATCATTCTTAGTCTAGACACATCTTATTGCATTGATTGCATGAATAGTGTATAGACAAAATTAATATCTTAGCGTATCTGCTAATTCATATTTTAGCGTATCTGTTACTGTAAACTTTGCCTGACATATTCCGTAAATTCCTCCGTAATCTACGAAACCTTTTGCTCTATATAATTAGAATACCACCTGATAGCCGGAAAATCATTTCATATCGAAAAATTCTTTATTCAATCGTACGAAATGGAATTCGTCATTAGTTCAAGTCCCTCGGATTCCGAAATGGAATCCCACTCAAGTTCCGAAAGCAGTGTGACCGGAATGGATCAACCAATTAGTCATCATCTATTCTGGATGAATTGGGGATGGGTTCATAGCCTCCTTAATCATTGGAGACAAGAAGAAGGTGATCCCTTCCATCCACCACATTGCCCTCTTGGCGAAGAACCTGAAGCACTTACCGGTGAACCTATTCGAAACACCATTTTCTCTCTCATTTTCAAAGTATCTCGTCATGATTATATACTACACCAAATTCTAGATCTTATTTATCCGCTCCTCCGAACTGACAATCACCCCGGTGTAATAGAGGAAGTCAACGAGCTTCGCGCTCGGGTAGTGGCTTTGGAGAATATGGTACAAAGGTTACAAACACCAGCAGCAACACCAACAACATAACCAGTACCACCAGCAACATCAACAGTACCATTACCACCACCAACAACAACCGCATCGCAAACCTCAACTTCACAATCTCTCCCATGAGCATCGACGTCATACGCCCTGTAGATACTAAGGAATACCACAACGATGAAGTATTGATTCATAACTTCATTGGGAAAACATTCTATGACGATTATGTAATTTCTAAAGTTTAGAAATTATCTATCCTAGCCTTAACCATAAATTAAGTGAGTTTAATTTAATATTAACTCATTAAATCAATATTACATCTGAAGAAATATACACATATATTTCCATAAAGACTGTAATAAAATTCTGTTGTACAAAATATTAATTGTGAATTTTTTTTAACGGGTAGGTAATACCCGAGAGATATATAAATTCACAATTAATATATTACATTTTTCGAATCTGATTAAGCAAATCATCAACTATACTCCCAAAATCTCACAACAATATACATTCTTGTATAGAAATCAAAACAACCATTCTCACTCAAATTTGATTACGCATTCTGATTTTGACAAATCAAAATCCAAGTCATGATTTAACAGAAGACATCACTCTTAGATTCCTACATCTTTCAAAGCTATACTTTGACTTCAAAACCGTGTTAGAACATCATATGTATATTAACGATTACAAACTGTGTTCAAACTCTCCGAAGTTTTCGAAGACACTTCAAACAATGAACAATCGAGATGATGATCCAACCACATATTACCCACATTTATGTACCTAAAAAGCTCTCGAAGCCAAAGTCATAGTTCGACGCGTATCCGTGTCAGACCCTTTGGCATTTATTAGCTAAAATGACTTTTCAATTCCTTTTCAAAGTAGACAGTTTTGTCACAGCTCCAGCAAGTCAACTTCGACTTTTCAGTCGGACTAGTCTTATTATAACCTCGATAGATACGTTGCCCTTTCGTCATCGTTACTGGGGACCTTTCATATCTCGCCACCTTAGCAATAAACTTACCAACAACTTCAATTATCTTTGACTTTTTGAAAAATCATTATATTTATTGAAATCACATCATTTACTCATTCGCATCTTGTAACGAGAATTGTCATACGAATCATCGAAAAACAGTAACCAGTATTTTAAAATCTCGCAGCATGTCTACGCCAACAGTTATATGTGTATGTAAAACGTCTATCTCCTGGACTTACATACTTTGAATGTGAAGTTCTGAAAAATATTTTGAACTGCAAACTAGTTCTTGAAATGCTGACGAAGCATCAAAAACTGTAAACGATCTTAACAGTAAAAAATTTGATGACAAAGAATAGTAAGGTGGTAAAGCTGAGAAAAAGAGAAGGTTTGGAACTGAAAAATGGATTGAACAGACTATGAAGGAGGCTGTGGACTAATCACAAAGACTAAATCTGCCTTCAAAGAATCCAAATGATTCAGTGCCTGCTAAAGTCATTAACGAATACCTTACTCTTTATTCTAAACCTTTACAGACAAATCTTCATCATCATCCATCAATATTAGAAATTCTAAGATATTATCATATCTTTCATTATAAATATCCGCGATATTTCTGAAGATATTTTCACAACTAATCTTATCTGAAGTCATTTATCTCTTTGCGCTATCAGTGTTACATCATATAAGAAACTATTAGTTTCTATATTCTATAAACTTTCGAGTTTAAATTATGAATGTTTTGAAGTAGTGTTGGGAACTGAAGCATGAGTTAGTATAATATAATGACACTTGATCAACGTGATTATATTATAGTAAGTCATGCTGAGTTTCTAATGGGACATGACGATTCACAGACCATGCCGTCATAATGTTCCATGTTACACGACTCTTGTATTCTATTTAATCTATAAAAATATCAAGAATATATTTTCTTGATGATTCGGTCTTTTCAGGGTATTCTGGTAAATTAACAAATCAAGATCGTGCCATTACCATTTCCTTCTTAGAACATTAACTATGTTCATTCTGAAATTCATATCTGCGAATACTGGACCATTACAAACGTTGCTTAATCGCAAGAAGAAGAAACGAAAGGACAAAACTCCAAAATAGAAATTGGAGTATAAATCGCAGCAAATAGAAGGGAGCATTAACTGTGGATGTCAATGATTATAGAAGATAAAAGCAGGGGCTTTGAAATATAAGGGAAGATATAAAACCCAACAACCACCCAAAAATTATAAACCGTATATATCGATGCATATAGCAATATAAAGACACGGAAGAACTAAAAACACTATAAAACCGAGAGTATAGTAGAAGTAAATAGATTCTTCCGGAGGCAGATGAAAAAGAAGAACGACAGATATGAAAGTGAGGAGTATATCGAGAATCAGTACTGGATGAAGCATATTGACAAATACTTTAAAATATGAGTTGAGGGAGAAAGAATAGAAGGTGTGAGTTGTAAGGAAACGAAGGAGGTGGATTTATAGTGAAATACCCGACAGAGAAATCAAGATGGATTATCGTATTAATTCGAAGAGAATCATAATCTCCTTAATCATCGAAGCATCAAATCCAACATAGATTACAAAGATTTTCTTTAAATTCGGAGATCAATTGTGATGACGTCAAAAGATATGACGAATCACTATAATCTTATTTCCTTCATTTACGATAACTTCCCTCATACGCTTTGAGTAATCAAATTATTTTATCCATACTTCTTAGACATGATAAAACTTCATAATCGTCATAATAACATTCTCATTGTTAGCCATAACGACCTCTATCAAATTTTGGGGATGAAATTTCTTTAACGGGTAGGTACTGTGACGACCCGGAAATTTTCGACTAAATTTAAACTTTATCTTTATATTATTCTGACACGATAAGCAATGTTTGTTAAGTTAAATCTCAAGGATTTTAAACTATGTTTATACATTCATTTAAACCTCGACCAAATTCCAATGATTCACGAACCATTAAATGAACATATATGAATATGTATGTATATGTGTATATGTTATAAATTGAAAATGTCAACAAAGTATTTAAAAGTATAATGCTTTATATGAAAGTATTTGTTTCAATATGATTATCGACGAAATAAAAAAAAAATATATTAAATGATTGAATTATCAGAAACATTGAATTATGATTACAAGTCTCTGTTGAGAGGTCCACTATGATTTGAGAAATCTATTCCTTTTAACGATATTCGGAATAATTTGTAAAGCTATTTATAAATAAAAATAAAAAGTGTCATTTACGAAAGTTAGACAAAAGCTAGTGGAGAATTGGTTTCCATAATATTCTATTAATCTATTTTCAAACGTACAAAAACGTTTTCAGTTTAAAAAGAACTTTATTATTAAAACGTATATAACTTTTATAAATATCTAGAATCACTTTTGACAACTCATTACTTAACCAGTATAATAAATATAACGATATTTATATTTTATTTCATTAAATATATATAACGATTTAAATTAATATTATATATATTTATACACTTATTATGCATACATAGTTTTTATACTTTTACTATACTTTAACTTTACCTTTACTTTACTTTTACTTTACTTTAACTTTAATAATTCATACTTTAATAATTCACTTTAATAATTCATACTTTAATAATTCACTTTAATAATTCATACTTTAATAATTCACTTTAATAATTTATACTTTAATAGTTCACTTTAATAATTCATACTTTAATAATTCACTTTAATAATTCATACTTTAATAATTCACTTTAATAATTCACTTTAATAATTTAAAAATCTATTATAAATAGAATTCAATAGGTTTTATTATTTCATAGAAACTTGAAAATATATTTCTCTAATCTCTCTCAATCGATTTACATATATATATATATATATATATATATATATATATATATATATATATATATATATATATTTGCTCTGTATTATTTCAAGATATTATTAGTATACATAAAATATTACGACGGAGTGATGTCCGAGTGATTTCAAAATAGTTTTTTGAATGAGTCGAAGCTAAGGAAATTATGGGTTATAGCTATGGAGGTGATGGGTATGGTTTATGGGTATGCTCGTGAGGTCAATCTAGTGTTTATCATCTCCGTTGTGTCTACGTACTTTCCTGCAATATTGAATCTCAATATTGATACGTGAGCACTCATAACTTAACTTTTATATATCAATAGTGTATCCCTGACTAGTGCTCGAGTATATAGGATTATGCATGCTTGTACATTCGATATTATCCTTAGATAGGTTTGTTGAATCCTGAATTAGATACATATGCTACTGAGATAGGGTATATGATATGCATGTCATTGGAAAGCTAGCGAAAAATTAAGAACTTTTCATTTAGATATCGAATGGTTTCGATGAACGGATTTGAAGTTATAGTCAACTGAATTTTAGTATTATTGTTAAAATGATTATTATTACTATCGTCGTTATTATTTTAATAGAAATATCATTGTTATTATAAAATATCATTATTACTATTATGTTAGTATTATCATTTTATCATAATAACATTTTTAGTAAATATAAATATTGTTATTTTTTTATAGAATAATAATTATTATTATTACAAAATAATACAACTTTTACTTATTATTATTATGATCAATATTATTTTATCAAATAAATAGGAGATACAAAGATATTTTTCACCACGCGTAATATAATTACATTAATAATACTTACCACTATAGTTTTAAGATATTAAGTGAACTTTATAAATTTTACTACTTAAGATATATAAAAGTATATTTTATCATATATAAACGTTAATATAAATTTTTATTAATAAATGACTTTTATTATTATAAAATCTAATAAATATATTTAAACATATAAAACGACTATAGTTAAGTTATATAATAAACACGTATAAATTTTAGAAGTCATTTTGGGTCACGTTGACTTTTGTTGACTTTTGCATATTAGTCTCGAGCATTAGGATTGTGGTACACTATGACTTGACCAAAAATTGTTAGACAAATATTGACCAACATATAAATATATATAATTAATATAGGTTCGTGAATCCGAGGCCAACCTTGCACTTGTTAAATGACGTTATATGTATTTTTACTACGAAATACAGTATGGTGAGTTTCATTACTCCCTTTTTATATATATTTTTGGGCTGAGAATACATGCGCTGTTTTATAAATGTTTTACGAAATAGGCACAAGTACTAAAACTAATTCTATGTGGGTTTAAACCAGAAATATACCCTTAGATTGGTAACATTAAACTACTTGTCTATGTACGGTAGGCGCGAATCCTAAAGATAGATCTATTGGGCCTGACAAACCCCATCCTTACTATGGGATGCTTTAGTACTTTGAGGTTATTTTAAACACACCTGATCTGGTGTACTTCAGAGGATAAAACATGAACGTTAAGGCTTGTTACTGGGTGCCTACAACTTATAGAATACTTTTATACACTTGCGAGTGTACATATATTTATAAACGGAAATCTTGTGGTCTATTAATATATTGAAATGATTGTTATGATAAACCTATGAACTCACCAACCTTTTGGTTGACACTTTAAAGCATGTTTATTCTCAGGTATTAATGAAATTTTCCGCTGTGCATTAGCTCATTTTAAGGATATTACTTGGAGTCATTCATGGAATATTTTGAAAGACGTTGCATTCGAGTCATTGAGTTCATCAAGATTATTATTAAGCCAATTATAGTTGGATGTATTATGAAATGGTGTGCATGCCGTCAACTTTCGTTGTAAAGAAAGTTTGTCTTTTAAAAACGAATGCAATGTTTGTAAAATGTATCATATAGAGGTCAAATACCTTGCGATGTAATCAACTATTGTGAATCGTTTATAATGTATATGAACGGGTCCTTTCAGTTGGTATCAGAGCGGTGGTCTTAGCGAACCAGGTCTGCATTAGTGTGTCTAACTGATAGTCGTTAGGATGCATTAGTGAGTCTGGACTTCGACCGTGTCTGCATGTCAAAAGTTTTGCTCATCATTTTTGTCGGAAATTATCTGCTTATCATTCTTAGTCTAGACACATCTTATTGCATTGATTGCATAAATAGTGTATAGACAAAATTAATATCTTAGCGTATCTGCTAATTCATATTTTAGCGTATCTGTTACTGTAAACTTTGCCTGACATATTCTGTAAATTCCTCCGTAATCTACGAAACCTTTTGCTCTATATAATTAGAATACCACCTGATAGCCGGAAAATCATTTCATATCGAAAAATTCTTTATTCAATCGTACGAAATGGAATTCGTCATTAGTTCAAGTCCCTCGGATTCCGAAATGGAATCCCACTCAAGTTCCGAAAGCAGTGTGACCGGAATGGATCAACCAATTAGTCATCATCTATTCTGGATGAATTGGGGATGGGTTCATAGCCTCCTTAATCGTTGGAGACAAGAAGAAGGTGATCCCTTCCATCCACCACATTGCCCTCTTGGCGAAGAACCTGAAGCACTTACCGGTGAACCTATTCGAAACACCATTTTCTCTCTCATTTTCAGAGTATCTCGTCATGATTATATACTACACCAAATTCTAGATCTTATTTATCCGCTCGTCCGAACTGACAATCACCCCGGTGTAATAGAAGAAGTCAACGAGCTTCGAGCTCGGGTAGTGGCTTTGGAGAATATGATGCAAAGGTTACAAACACCAGCAGCAGCACCAACAACATAACCAGTACCACCAGCAACATCAACAGTACCATTACCACCACCAACAACAACCACATCGCAAACCTCAACTTCACAATCTCTCCCATGAGCATCGACGTCATACGCCCTGTAGATACTAAGGAATACCACAACGATGAAGTATTGATTCATAACTTCATTGGGAAAACATTCTATGACGATTATGTAATTTCTAAAGTTTAGAAATTATCTATCCTAGCCTTAACCATAAATTAAGTGAGTTTAATTTAATATTAACTCATTAAATCAATATTACATCTGAAGAAATATACACATATATTTCCATAAAGACTGTAATAAAATTCTGTTGTATAAAATATTAATTGTGAAATTTTTTTTTAACGGGTAGGTAATACCCGAGAGATATATAAATTCACAATTAATATATTACATTTTTTGAATCTGATTAAGCAAATCATCAACTATATGTAGTGACCCGAACTTTTCCATGTTTATATATATTAATTGAGATTGATATTTACATGATTAAATGTTTCCAACATGTTAAGCAATCAAACTTGTTAAGACTTGATTAATTGAAATATGTTTCATATAGACAATTGACCACCCAAGTTGACCGGTGATTCACGAACGTTAAAACTTGTAAAAACTATATGATGACATATATATGGATATATATATAGTTAACATGATACTATGATAAGTAAACATATCATTAAGTATATTAACAATGAACTACATATGTAAAAACAAGACTACTAACTTAATGATTTTTAAACGAGACATATATGTAACGATTATCGTTGTAAAGACATTTAATGTATATATATCATATTAAGAGATATTCATACATGATAATATCATGATAATATAATAATTTAAAATCTCATTTGATATTATAAACATTGGGTTAACAACATTTAACAAGATCGTTAACCTAAAGGTTTCAAAACAACACTTACATGTAACGACTAACGATGACTTAACGACTCAGTTAAAATGTATATACATGTAGTGTTTTAATATGTATTTATACACTTTTGAAAGACTTCAATACACTTATCAAAATACTTCTACTTAACAAAAATGCTTACAATTACATCCTCGTTCAGTTTCATCAACAATTCTACTCGTATGCACCCGTATTCGTACTCGTACAATACACAGCTTTTAGATGTATGTACTATTGGTATATACAGTCCAATGATCAGCTCTTAGCAGCCCATGTGAGTCACCTAACACATGTGGGAACCATCATTTGGCAACTAGCATGAAATATCTCATAAAATTACAAAAATATGAGTAATCATTCATGACTTATTTACATGAAAACAAAATAACATATCCTTTATATCTAATCCATACACCAACGACCAAAAACACCTACAAACACTTTCATTCTTCAATTTTCTTCATCTAATTGATCTCTCTCAAGTTCTATCTTCAAGTTCTAAGTGTTCTTCATAAATTCCAAAAGTTCTAGTTTCATAAAATCAAGAATACTTTCAAGTTTGCTAGCTCACTTCCAATCTTGTAAGGTGATCATCCAACCTCAAGAAATCTTTGTTTCTTACAGTAGGTTATCATTCTAATACAAGGTAATAATCATATTCAAACTTTGGTTCAATTTCTATAACTATAACAATCTTATTTCAAGTGATGATCTTACTTGAACTTGTTTTCGTGTCATGATTCTGCTTCAAGAACTTCGAGCCATCCAAGGATCCATTGAAGCTAGATCCATTTTTCTCTTTTCCAGTAGGTTTATCCAAGGAACTTAAGGTAGTAATGATGTTCATAATATCATTCGATTCATACATATAAAGCTATCTTATTCGAAGGTTTAAACTTGTAATCACTAGAACATAGTTTAGTTAATTCTAAACTTGTTCGCAAACAAAAGTTAATCCTTCTAACTTGACTTTTAAAATCAACTAAACACATGTTCTATATCTATATGATATGCTAACTTAATGATTTAAAACCTGGAAACACGAAAAACACCGTAAAACCGGATTTACGCCGTCGTAGTAACACCGCGGGCTGTTTTGGGTTAGTTAATTAAAAACTATGATAAACTTTGATTTAAAAGTTGTTATTCTGAAAAAATGATTTTTATTATGAACATGAAACTATATCCAAAAATTATGGTTAAACTCAAAGTGGAAGTATGTTTTCTAAAATGGTCATCTAGACGTCGTTCTTTCGACTGAAATGACTACCTTTACAAAAACGACTTGTAACTTATTTTTTCGACTATAAACCTATACTTTTCTGTTTAGATTCATAAAATAGAGTTCAATATGAAACCATAGCAATTTGATTCACTCAAAACGGATTTAAAATGAAGAAGTTATGGGTAAAACAAGATTGAATAATTTTTCTCATTTTAGCTACGTGAAAATTGGTAACAAATCTATTCCAACTATAACTTAATCAACTTGTATTGTATATTATGTAATCTTGAGATACCATAGACACGTATACAATGTTTCGACCTATCATGTCGACACATCTATATATATTTCGGAACAACCATAGACACTCTATATGTGAATGTTGGAGTTAGCTATACAGGGTTGAGGTTGATTCCAAAATATATATAGTTTGAGTTGTGATCAATACTGAGATACGTATACACTGGGTCGTGGATTGATTCAAGATAATATTTATCAATTTATTTCTGTACATCTAACTGTGGACAACTAGTTGTAGGTTACTAACGAGGACAGCTGACTTAATAAACTTAAAACATCAAAATATATTAAAAGTGTTGTAAATATATTTTTGAACATACTTTGATATATATGTATATATTGTTATAGGTTCGTGAATCAATCAGTGGCCAAGTCTTACTTCCCGACGAAGTAAAAATCTGTGAAAGTGAGTTATAGTCCCACTTTTAAAATCTAATATTTTTGGGATGAGAATACATGCAGGTTTTATAAATGATTTACAAAATAGACACAAGTACGTGAAACTACATTCTATGGTTGAATTATCGAAATCGAATATGCCCCTTTTTATTAAGTCTGGTAATCTAAGAATTAGGGAACAGACACCCTAATTGACGCGAATCCTAAAGATAGATCTATTGGGCCTAACAAACCCCATCCAAAGTACCGGATGCTTTAGTACTTCGAAATTTATATCATATCCGAAGGGTGTCCCTGAATGATGGGGATATTCTTATATATGCATCTTGTCATTGTCGGTTACCAGGTGTTCACCATATGAATGATTTTTATCTCTATGTATGGGATGTGTATTGAAATATTAAATCTTGTGGTCTATTGTTACGATTTCATATATATAGGTTAAACCTATAACTCACCAACATTTTTGTTGACGTTTAAAGCATGTTTATTCTCAGGTGAATATTAAGAGCTTCCGCTGTTGCATACTAAAATAAGGACAAGATTTGGAGTCCATGTTTGTATGATATTGTGTAAAAACTGCATTCAAGAAACTGATTTCGATGTAACATATTTGTATTGTAAACCATTATGTAATGGTCGTGTGTAAACAGGATATTTTAGATTATCATTATTTGATAATCTACGTAAAGCTTTTTAAACCTTTATTTATGAAATAAAGGTTATGGTTTGTTTTAAAAATGAATGCAGTCTTTGAAAAACGTCTCATATAGAGGTCAAAACCTCGCAACGAAATCAATTAATATGGAACGTTTTTAATCAATAAGAACGGGACATTTCAGTTGGTATCAGAGCGTTGGTCTTAGAGAACCAGAAAATTTGCATTAGTGTGTCTTATCGAGTTTTTAGGATGCATTAGTGAGTCTGGACTTCGACCGTGTTTTCTTTAAAAATGATTGCTTAACATTTTTGTTGGAAACTATATATTTTTAACATATGAATATTATGTGATATATTAATCTCTTATCGTGTTTGATATTATGTGATAGATGTCTACCTCTAGAACAAGTCCCATTGACTCACCTAATAATAATGAAGAGTTAAATGTAAATTGGAATGATTCGTGGACTGATTCACAAGTTCCCGAAGAGGAACCGGAAGAAGAGTCGGAACCGGAAGAAGAATCGGAACCGGAAGAAGAATCGGAACCGGAAGAAGAAATAGCATCGGTGGGGGAAATAATAAAACGGTTAAGTAAAAGAGAATCCTCAACCAACCGACCAAGGTTAATCATGGTCAATGGTGTTTCCGCCAAGGAAGCAAAATATTGGGAGGATTACCAATTCTCCGATGAATCGGATTCCGACGAGAATTCCGATGATGTTATAGAAATTACCCCAACTGAATTTAAAAAGGCAAAAGAAAATAATAAGGGAAAGGGCATAAAAATAGAGAAATCTAATTCCAACCCCGATGAACTCTATATGTATCGTCAACCCCCGAAGTCCTTAAGTTGTAACAATGACCCGGGAACCTCTAAACCACCAGGTTTTTCTAAACCAATGTGGATAACGACGGCTCGTATTAGGGGAACATCATATATCCCTAGAAACTTGGCAAAACGAACCAAAATCGAAGAAGAAGAAACGAGCGATTCGGAATAAGATAGTTGTATTCGTGTGGTGTAATATATGTAATATAGTGTTCTTATGCTTTATGATATCTGTAAAAATTGCTTGTATTAATAAGTATTTTTCTATGAATCTAACTCTTGTCTATTTTACAGTTTAAAAACACAAAATGGATAGACAACCCAATATTTTAAGAGACCTACCCGGAGACATGATTGATGAAATCTTGTCTAGAGTCGGCCAGAATTCCTCGGCACAACTATTTAAGGCGAGATCAGTTTGTAAGACATTCGAAGAACGTTCCAAGAATGTCTTGGTTTATAAGAGACTTTCGTTTGAAAGATGGGGGATATCACACTGGGAAACCCATAAGTTACGATGTGTTTACTTTGACGCATATATTGCGGGGAACCCAAATGCTATTTTACGCAACGGGTTAAGAAATTATTTTGACTCAATATATCCGAATATTGGACTTCGTGATTTAGAAAAAGCGGCTAACAAGCAACATAAAGAAGCATGTTATGCTTACGGATTAGTAATGTTCGCTTCTCACCAAAGTGAGAACAAGAACATCGGGCTACAACTATTAAACAAAACGTTTCCACAAGTGACGGAGTCGGTAATTGGGGTAAGAAATGAGGTTTTTAGATTATTACGGGACTGTTGGACATTACGTAACCCTCGTCCCTTTGACGACGTTACAACACGCTGTCTTATCAACGGCCATAACGGTTATGTTGCACAAGACCGAGGATGGGAAGTAGTCCTAGTAAAACCAGAATGCATGACTTGTTTCTGGACGTATGAATTACGTGTCTTTATTGCCTTTGCTGAACGACTTGTGTACTAGCTAGAATTGTCTTCACAACTATCTTGTATCAAAGTTATTGTGTGCTATATTTCATGCTTTATGTAAAATAAGCGGTATTGTAAGTTTGTAAAATATTGTATAAAAGTTTGAACGCGAAATATTATTATAATCAGTTTTTCATATAGAATTGTAGTAGTTGAATTGTATATTAGCTACTAAGTATGAACTTAACGGGTAGGTATTACCCGAATTTAAACTTATAAAACGCTAATATGAAGAAAAAGCTTTTATAAATGAGTTCATATTATGCTACGAAATACTATTAACTACTCTTAATATTCTGTATGATTAACTTGTTCCATTTAACTATTTTGAAGGAAATGGCACCGACTACTCGACACACCGTGAATATGAATGAAGAGGAATTCCGTACTTTTCTAGCTTCAAACATAGCCGCAGTACAGGCTGCGCTACATACCAACAATAACCTTGGATCTAGCAGTACAGGAAATCGTGTAGGATGCACCTACAAAGAATTCACTGCCTGCAAACCTTTGGAATTTGATGGAACCGAAGGACCGATCGGATTGAAACGGTGGACCGAGAAGGTCGAATCGGTGTTTGCCATAAGTAAGTGTACTGAAGAGGACAAAGTGAAGTACGCTACGCATACCTTCACAGGTTCTGAGTTAACATGGTGGAATACCTATCTAGAGCAAGTGGGACAAGACGATGCGTACGCACTACCGTGGTCAGCATTCAAGCACTTGATGAACGAGAAGTACCGTCCCAGAACCGAGGTCAATAAGCTCAAGACAGATCTTAGAGGGTTACGAACCCAAGGATTTGATATTACCACGTATGAAAGACGATTCACAGAATTGTGCCTATTGTGTCCGGGAGCATTCGAAGATGAGGAAGAGAAGATCGACGCGTTTGTGAAAGGATTACCGGAAAGAATCCAAGAAGATATAAGTTCACACGAGCCCGCCTCCATACAACAGGCATGTAGAATGGCTCACAAACTAGTGAACCAGATTGAAGAAAGAATTAAAGAACAGACTGCTGAAGAGGCCAATGTGAAGCAAGTCAAAAGAAAGTGGGAGGAAAATGGTGATAAGAATCACCAATACAACAACAACAGCAATCGCAACAATTATCCCAACAATCGCAACATCAATCGCAACTACAACAAACGGCCCAACAACAACAACAACAACAACAACAACAACAACAACAACAGCAACTACAACAATCATTCCAACAACAATAATAACCGCAACAACAACAACAATCAGAAGCAGCTATGCCAAAGGTGTGAAAAGTATCACTCGGGGTTCTGCACCAAATTTTGCAACAAGTGTAAAAGAAATGGTCATAGCGCGGCGAAGTGTGAGGTCTACGGACCAGGGGTTAATAGAACGAAAGGAACAAATGGTGTCGGAACGAGTAATGGAGGAGCAAGTAGTGTCGGAGCAAGCTATGCCAATGTAGTTTGTTATAAATGTGGAAAACCGGGCCACATTATTAGAAATTGCCCGAACCAGGAGAACACGAATGGACAAGGCCGCGGAAGAGTTTTCAATATTAATGCGGCAGAGGCACAGGAAGACCCGGAGCTTGTTACGGGTACGTTTCTTATTGACAATAAATCTGCTTACGTTTTATTTGATTCGGGTGCGGATAGAAGCTATATGAGTAGAGATTTTTGTGCTAAATTAAGTTGCCCATTGACGCCTTTGGATAGTAAATTTTTACTCGAATTAGCAAATGGTAAATTAATTTTAGCAGATAATATATGTCGGAATCGAGAAATTAAACTGGTTAGCGAAACATTTAAGATTGATTTAATACCAGTAGAGTTAGGGAGTTTTGATGTGATAATCGGTATGGACTGGTTGAAAGAAGTGAAAGCAGAGATCGTTTGTTACAAAAATGCAATTCGCATTATACGAGAAAAAGGAAAACCCTTAATGGTGTACGGAGAAAAGGGCAACACGAAGCTACATCTTATTAGTAATTTGAAGGCACAAAAACTAATAAGAAAAGGTTGCTATGCTGTTCTAGCACACGTCGAGAAAGTACAAACTGAAGAAAAGAGCATCAATGATGTTCCCATTGCAAAAGAATTTCCCGATGTATTTCCGAAAGAATTACCGGGATTACCCCCACATCGATCCGTTGAATTTCAAATAGATCTTGTACCAGGAGCTGCACCAATAGCTCGTGCTCCTTACAGACTCGCACCCAGCGAGATGAAAGAACTGCAAAGCCAATTACAAGAACTTTTAGAGCGTGGTTTCATTCGACCAAGCACATCACCGTGGGGAGCTCCTGTTTTGTTTGTCAAGAAGAAAGATGGTACATTCAGGTTGTGTATCGACTACCGAGAGTTGAACAAACTTACCATCAAGAACCGGTACCCACTACCGAGAATCGACGACTTATTTGATCAACTACAAGGCTCATCTGTTTATTCAAAGATTGACTTACGTTCCGGGTATCATCAAATGCGGGTGAAAGAAGATGATATTCCAAAGACTGCTTTCAGAACACGTTATGGTCATTACGAGTTTATGGTCATGCCGTTTGGTTTAACTAATGCACCAGCTGTGTTCATGGACCTTATGAACCGAGTGTGTGGACCATACCTTGACAAGTTTGTCATTGTTTTCATTGATGACATACTTATTTACTCAAAGAATGACCAAGAACACGGTGAACATTTGAGAAAGGTGTTAGAAGTATTGAGAAAGGAAGAATTGTACGCTAAGTTTTCAAAGTGTGCATTTTGGTTGGAAGAAGTTCAATTCCTCGGTCACATAGTGAACAAAGAAGGTATTAAGGTGGATCCGGCAAAGATAGAAACTGTTGAAAAGTGGGAAACCCCGAAAACTCCGAAACACATACGCCAGTTTTTAGGACTAGCTGGTTACTACAGAAGGTTCATCCAAGACTTTTCCAGAATAGCAAAACCCTTGACTGCATTAACGCATAAAGGGAAGAAATTTGAATGGAATGATGAACAAGAGAAAGCGTTTCAGTTATTGAAGAAAAAGCTAACTACGGCACCTATATTGTCATTGCCTGAAGGGAATGATGATTTTGTGATTTATTGCGATGCATCAAAGCAAGGTCTCGGTTGTGTATTAATGCAACGAACGAAGGTGATTGCTTATGCGTCTAGACAATTGAAGATTCACGAACAAAATTATACGACGCATGATTTGGAATTAGGCGCGGTTGTTTTTGCATTAAAGACTTGGAGGCACTACTTATATGGGGTCAAAAGTATTATATATACCGACCACAAAAGTCTTCAACACATATTTAATCAGAAACAACTGAATATGAGGCAGCGTAGGTGGATTGAATTATTGAATGATTACGACTTTGAGATTCGTTACCACCCGGGGAAGGCAAATGTGGTAGCCGATGCCTTGAGCAGGAAGGACAGAGAACCCATTCGAGTAAAATCTATGAATATAATGATTCATAATAACCTTACTACTCAAATAAAGGAGGCGCAACAAGGAGTTTTAAAAGATGGAAATTTAAAGGATGAAATACCCAAAGGATCGGAGAAGCATCTTAATATTCAGGAAGATGGAACCCGGTATAGGGCTGAAAGGATTTGGGTACCAAAATTTGGAGAAGCTCATAAAACCAGATACTCAATACATCCTGGAACGGGGAAGATGTACAAGGATCTCAAGAAACATTTTTGGTGGCCGGGTATGAAAGCCGATGTTGCTAAATACGTAGGAGAATGTTTGACGTGTTCTAAGGTCAATGCTGAGCATCAGAAACCATCAGGTCTACTTCAACAACCCGAAATCCTGGAATGGAAATGGGAAAACATTACCATGGATTTCATCACTAAATTGCCAAGGACTGCAAGTGGTTTTGATACTATTTGGGTAATAGTTGATCGTCTCACCAAATCCGCACACTTCCTACCAATAAGAGAAGATGACAAGATGGAGAAGTTAGCACGACTGTATTTGAAGGAAGTCATCTCCAGACATGGAATACCAATCTCTATTATCTCTGATAGGGATGGCAGATTTATTTCAAGATTCTGGCAGACATTACAGCAAGCATTAGGAACTCGTCTAGACATGAGTACTGCCTATCATCCACAAACTGATGGGCAGAGTGAAAGGACGATACAAACGCTTGAAGACATGCTACGAGCATGTGTTATTGATTTCGGAAACAGTTGGGATCGACATCTACCGTTAGCAGAATTTTCCTACAACAACAGCTACCATTCAAGCATTGAGATGGTGCCGTTTGAAGCACTTTATGGTAGAAAGTGCAGGTCTCCGATTTGTTGGAGGGAAGTGGGGGATAGACAGATTACGGGTCCGGAGATTATACAAGAAACTACCGAGAAGATCATCCAAATTCAACAACGGTTGAAAACCGCCCAAAGTCGACAAAAGAGCTACGCTGACATTAAAAGAAAAGATATAGAATTTGAAATTGGAGAGATGGTCATGCTTAAAGTTGCACCTTGGAAAGGCGTTGTTCGATTTGGTAAACGAGGGAAATTAAATCCAAGGTATATTGGACCATTCAAGATTATTGATCGTGTCGGACCAGTAGCTTACCGACTAGAGTTACCTCAACAACTCGCGGCTGTACATAACACTTTCCACGTCTCGAATTTAAAGAAATGTTTCGCTAAAGAAGATCTCACTATTCCGTTAGATGAAATCCAAATCAACGAAAAACTTCAATTCATCGAAGAACCCGTCGAAATAATGGATCGTGAGGTTAAAAGACTTAAGCAAAACAAGATACCAATTGTTAAGGTTCGATGGAATGCTCGTAGAGGACCCGAGTTCACCTGGAGCGTGAAGATCAGATGAAGAAGAAATACCCGCATCTATTTCCAGAAGATTCGTCAACACCTTCAACAGCTTAAAATTTCGGGACGAAATTTATTTAACGGGTAGGTACTGTAGTGACCCGAACTTTTCCATGTTTATATATATTAATTGAGATTGATATTTACATGATTAAATGTTTCCAACATGTTAAGCAATCAATCTTGTTAAGACTTGATTAATTGAAATATGTTTCATATAGACAATTGACCACCCAAGTTGACCGGTGATTCACGAACGTTAAAACTTGTAAAAACTATATGATGACATATATATGGATATATATATAGTTAACATGATACTATGATAAGTAAACATATCATTAAGTATATTAACAATGAACTACATATGTAAAAACAAGACTACTAACTTAATGATTTTTAAACGAGACATATATGTAACGATTATCGTTGTAAAGACATTTAATGTATATATATCATATTAAGAGATATTCATACATGATAATATCATGATAATATAATAATTTAAAATCTCATTTGATATTATAAACATTGGGTTAACAACATTTAACAAGATCGTTAACCTAAAGGTTTCAAAACAACACTTACATGTAACGACTAACGATGACTTAACGACTCAGTTAAAATGTATATACATGTAGTGTTTTAATATGTATTTATACACTTTTGAAAGACTTCAATACACTTATCAAAATACTTCTACTTAACAAAAATGCTTACAATTACATCCTCGTTCAGTTTCATCAACAATTCTACTCGTATGCACCCGTATTCGTACTCGTACAATACACAGCTTTTAGATGTATGTACTATTGGTATATACACTCCAATGATCAGCTCTTAGCAGCCCATGTGAGTCATCTAACACATGTGGGAACCATCATTTGGCAACTAGCATGAAATATCTCATAAAATTACAAAAATATGAGTAATCATTCATGACTTATTTACATGAAAACAAAATAACATATCCTTTATATCTAATCCATACACCAACGACCAAAAATACCTACAAACACTTTCATTCTTCAATTTTCTTCATCTAATTGATCTCTCTCAAGTTCTATCTTCAAGTTCTAAGTGTTCTTCATAAATTCCAAAAGTTCTAGTTTCATAAAATCAAGAATACTTTCAAGTTTGCTAGCTCACTTCCAATCTTGTAAGGTGATCATCCAACCTCAAGAAATCTTTGTTTCTTACAGTAGGTTATCATTATAATACAAGGTAATAATCATATTCAAACTTTGGTTCAATTTCTATAACTATAACAATCTTATTTCAAGTGATGATCTTACTTGAACTTGTTTTCGTGTCATGATTCTGCTTCAAGAACTTCGAGCCATCCAAGGATCCATTGAAGCTAGATCCATTTTTCTCTTTTCCAGTAGGTTTATCCAAGGAACTTAAGGTAGTAATGATGTTCATAACATCATTCGATTCATACATATAAAGCTATCTTATTCGAAGGTTTAAACTTGTAATCACTAGAACATAGTTTAGTTAATTCTAAACTTGTTCGCAAACAAAAGTTAATCCTTCTAACTTGACTTTTAAAATCAACTAAACACATGTTCTATATCTTTATGATATGCTAACTTAATGATTTAAAACCTGGAAACACGAAAAATACCGTAAAACCGGATTTACGCCGTCGTAGTAACACCGCGGGCTGTTTTGGGTTAGTTAATTAAAAACTATGATAAACTTTGATTTAAAAGTTGTTATTCTGAGAAAATGATTTTTATTATGAACATGAAACTATATCCAAAAATTATGGTTAAACTCAAAGTGGAAGTATGTTTTCTAAAATGGTCATCTAGACGTCGTTCTTTCGACTGAAATGACTACCTTTACAAAAACGACTTGTAACTTATTTTTCCGAATATAAACCTATACTTTTCTGTTTAGATTCATAAAATAGAGTTCAATATGAAACCATAGCAATTTGATTCACTCAAAACGGATTTAAAATGAAGAAGTTATGGGTAAAACAAGATTGGATAATTTTTCTCATTTTAGCTACGTGAAAATTGGTAACAAATCTATTCCAACCATAACTTAATCAACTTGTATTGTATATTATGTAATCTTGAGATACCATAGACACGTATACAATGTTTCGACCTATCATGTCGACACATCTATATATATTTCGGAACAACCATAGACACTCAATATGTGAATGTTGGAGTTAGCTATACAGGGTTGAGGTTGATTCCAAAATATATATAGTTTGAGTTGTGATCAATACTGAGATACGTATACACTGGGTCGTGGATTGATTCAAGATAATATTTATCGATTTATTTCTGTACATCTAACTGTGGACAACTAGTTGTAGGTTACTAACGAGGACAGCTGACTTAATAAACTTAAAACATCAAAATATATTAAAAGTGTTGTAAATATATTTTTGAACATACTTTGATATATATGTATATATTGTTATAGGTTCGTGAATCAATTAGTGGCCAAGTCTTACTTCCCGACGAAGTAAAAATCTGTGAAAGTGAGTTATAGTCCCACTTTTAAAATCTAATATTTTTGGGATGAGAATACATGCAGGTTTTATAAATGATTTACAAAATAGACACAAGTACGTGAAACTACATTCTATGGTTGAATTATCGAAATCGAATATGCCCCTTTTTATTAAGTCTGGTAATCTAAGAATTAGGGAACAGACACCCTAATTGACGCGAATCCTAAAGATAGACCTATTGGGCCTAACAAACCCCATCCAAAGTACCGGATGCTTTAGTACTTCGAAATTTATATCATATCCGAAGGGTGTCCCGGAATGATGGGGATATTCTTATATATGCATCTTGTCATTGTCAGTTACCAGGTGTTCACCATATGAATGATTTTTATCTCTATGTATGGGATGTGTATTGAAATATGAAATCTTGTGGTCTATTGTTACGATTTCATATATATAGGTTAAACCTATAACTCACCAACATTTTTGTTGACGTTTAAAGCATGTTTATTCTCAGGTGAATATTAAGAGCTTCCGCTGTTGCATACTAAAATAAGGACAAGATTTGGAGTCCATGTTTGTATGATATTGTGTAAAAACTGCATTCAAGAAACTGATTTCGATGTAACATATTTGTATTGTAAACCATTATGTAATGGTCGTGTGTAAACAGGATATTTTAGATTATCATTATTTGATAATCTACGTAAAGCTTTTTAAACCTTTATTTATGAAATAAAGGTTATGGTTTGTTTTAAAAATGAATGCAGTCTTTGAAAAACGTCTCATATAGAGGTCAAAACCTCGCAACGAAATCAATTAATATGGAACGTTTTTAATCAATAAGAACGGGACATTTCACTATACTCCCAAAATCTCACAACAATATACATTCTTGTATAGAAATCAAAACAACCATTCTCACCCAAATTTGATTACGCATTCTGATTTTGACAAATCAAAATCCAAGTCATGATTTAACAGAAGACATCACTCTTAGATTCCTACATCTTTCAAAGCTATACTTTGACTTCAAAACCGTGTTAGAACATCATATGTATATTAACGATTACAAACTGTGTTCAAACTCTCCGAAGTTTTCGAAGACACTTCAAACAATGAACAATCGAGATGATGATCCAACCACATATTACCTACATTTATGTACCTAAAAAGCTCTCGAAGCCAAAGTCATAGTTCGACGCGTATCCGTGTCAGACCCTTTGGCATTTATTAGCTAAAATGACTTTTCAATTCCTTTTCAAAGTAGACAGTTTTGTCACAGCTCCAGCAAGTCAACTTCGACTTTTCAGTCGGACTAGTCTTATTATAACCTCGATAGATACGTTGCCCTTTCGTCATCGTTACTGGGGACCTTTCATATCTCGCCACCTTAGCAATAAACTTACCAACAACTTCAATTATCTTTGACTTTTCGAAAAATCATTATATTTATTAAAATCACATCATTTACTCATTCGCATCTTGTAACGAGAATTATCATACGAATCATCGAAAAACAGTAACCAGTATTTTAAAATCTCGCAGCATGTCTACGTCAACAGTTATATGTGTACGTAAAATGTCTATCTCCTGGACTTACATACTTTGAGTGTGAAGTTCTGAAAAATATTTTGAACTGCAAACTAGTTCTTGAAATGCTGACGAAGCATCAAAAACTGTAAACGATCTTAACAGTAAAAAATTTGATGACAAAGAATAGTAAGGTGGTAAAGCTGAGAAAAAGAGAAGGTTTGGAACTGAAAAATGGATTGAACAGACTATGAAGGAGGCTGTGGACAAATCACAAAGACTAAATCTGCCTTCAAAGAATCCAAATGATTCAGTGCCTACTAAAGTCATTAACGAATACCTTACTCTTTATTCTAAACCTTTACAGACAAATCTTCATCATCATCCATCAATATTAGAAATTCTAAGATATTATCATATCTTTCATTATAAATATCCGCGATATTTCTGAAGATATTTTCACAACTAATCTTATCTGAAGTCATTTATCTCTTTGCGCTATCAGTGTTACATCATATAAGAAACTATTAGTTTCTATATTCTATAAACTTTCGAGTTTAAATTATGAATGTTTTGAAGTAGTGTTGGGAACTGAAGCATGAGTTAGTATAATATAATGACACTTGATCAACGTGATTATATTATAGTAAGTCATGCTGAGTTTCTAATGGGACATGACGATTCACAGACCATGCCGTCATCATGTTCCATGTTACATGACTCTTGTATTCTATTTAATCTATAAAAATATCAAGAATATATTTTCTTGATGATTCGGTCTTTTCAGGGTATTCTGGTAAATTAACAAATCAAGATCGTGCCATTACCATTTCCTTCTTAGAACATTAACTATGTTCATTCTGAAATTCATATCTGCGAATACTGGACCATTACAAACGTTGCTTAATCGCAAGAAGAAGAAACGAAAGGACAAAACTCCAAAATAGAAATTGGAGTATAAATCGCAGCAAATAGAAGGGAGCATTAACTGTGGATGTCAATGATTATAGAAGACAAAAGCAGGGGCTTTGAAATATAAGGGAAGATATAAAACCCAACAACCACCCAAAAATTATAAACCGTATATATTGATGCATATAGCAATATAAAGACACGAAAGAACTAAAAACACTATAAAACTGAGAGTATAGTAGAAGTAAATAGATTCTTCCGGAGGCAGATGAAAAAGAAGAACGACAGATATGAAAGTGAGGAGTGTATCGAGAATCAGTACTGGATGAAGCATATTGACAAATACTTTAAAATATGAGTTGAGGGAGAAAGAATAGAAGGTGTGAGTTGTAAGGAAACGAAGGAGGTGGATTTATAGTGAAATACCCGACAGAGAAATCAAGATGGATTATCGTATTAATTCGAAGAGAATCATAATCTCCTTAATCACCGAAGCATCAAATCCAACATAGATTACAAAGATTTTCTTTAAATTCGGAGATCAATTGTGATGACGTCAAAAGATATGACGAATCACTATAATCTTATTTCCTTCATTTACGATAACTTCCCTCATACGCTTTGAGTAATCAAATTATTTTATCCATACTTCTTAGACATGATAAAACTTCATAATCGTCATAATAACATTCTCATTGTTAGCCATAACGACCTCTATCAAATTTTGGGGATGAAATTTCTTTAACGGGTAGGTACTGTGACGACCCGGAAATTTTCGACTAAATTTAAACTTTATCTTTATATTATTCTGACACGATAAGCAATGTTTGTTAAGTTAAATCTCAAGGATTTTAAACTATGTTTATACATTCATTTAAACCTCGACCAAATTCCAATGATTCACAAACCATTAAATGAACATATATGAATATGTATGTATATGTGTATATGTTATAAATTGAAAATGTCAACAAAGTATTTAAAAGTATAATGCTTTATATGAACGTATTTGTTTTAATATGATTATCGACGAAATTAAAAAAATATATATTAAATGATTGAATTATCAGAAACATTGAATTATGATTACAAGTCTCTATTGAGAGGTCCACTATGATTTGAGAAATCTATTCCTCTTAACGATATTCGGAATAATTTGTAAAGCTATTTATAAATAAAAATAAAAAGTGTCATTTACAAAAGTTAGACAAAAGCTAGTGGAGAATTGGTTTCCATAATATTCTATTAATCTATTTTCAAACGTACAAAAACGTTTTCAGTTTAAAAAGAACTTTATTATTAAAACGTATATAACTTTTATAAATATCTAGAATCACTTTTGACAACTCATTACTTAACCAGTATAATAAATATAACGATATTTATATTTTATTTCATTAAATATATATAACGATTTAAATTAGTATTATATATATTTATACACGTATTATACATACATAGTTTTTATACTTTTACTATACTTTAACTTTACCTTTACTTTACTTTTACTTTACTTTAACTTTAATAATTCATACTTTAATAATTCACTTTAATAATTCATACTTTAATAATTCACTTTAATAATTCATACTTTAATAATTCACTTTAATAATTCATACTTTAATAATTCACTTTAATAATTCATACTTTAATAATTCACTTTAATAATTCATACTTTAATAATTCACTTTAATAATTCAAAAATCTATTATAAATAGAATTCAATAGGTTTCATTATTTCATAGAAACTTGAAAATATATTTCTCTAAACACTCTCAATCGATTTACATATATATATATATATATATATATATATATATATATATATATATATATATATATATATATATATATATATATATATATATATATATATATATATATATATATATATATTTGCTCTGTATTATTTCAAGATATTATTAGTATACATAAAATATTACGCTCTCACCCAAATTTGATTACGCATTCTGATTTTGACAAATCAAAATCCAAGTCATGATTTAACAGAAGACATCACTCTTAGATTCCTACATCTTTCAAAGCTATACTTTGACTTCAAAACCGTGTTAGAACATCATATGTATATTAACGATTACAAACTGTGTTCAAACTCTCCGAAGTTTTCGAAGACACTTCAAACAATGAACAATCGAGATGATGATCCAACCACATATTACCCACATTTATGTACCTAAAAAGCTCTCGAAGCCAAAGTCATAGTTCGACGCGTATCCGTGTCAGACCCTTTGGCATTTATTAGCTAAAATGACTTTTCAATTCCTTTTCAAAGTAGACAGTTTTGTCACAGCTCCAGCAAGTCAACTTCGAATTTTCAGTCGGACTAGTCTTATTATAACCTCGATAGATACGTTGCCCTTTCGTCATCGTTACTGGGGACCTTTCATATCTCGCCACCTTAGCAATAAACTTACCAACAACTTCAATTATATTTGACTTTTTGAAAAATCATTATATTTATTGAAATCACATCAACCAACCGACCGACCAAGGTTAATTATGGTCAATGGTGTTTCCGCCAAGGAAGCAAAATATTGGGAGGATTACCAATTCTCCGATGAATCAGATTCCGACGAGAATTCTGATGATGTTATAGAAATTACCCCAAGTGAATTTAAAAAGGCAAAAGAAAATAATAAGGGAAAGGGCATAAAAATAGAGAAATCTAATTCCAACCCCGATGAACTTTATATGTATCATCAACCCCCGAAGTCCTTAAGTTGTAACAATGACCCGGGAACCTCTAAACCACCAGGTTTTTCTAAACCAATGTGGAAAATGACGGCTCGTATTAGGGGAACATCATATATCCCTAGAAACTTGGCAAAACGAACCAAAACCGAAGAAGAAGAAACAAGCGAGTCGGAATAAGATAGTTGTATTCGTGTGGTGTAATATATGTAATATAGTGTGCTTATGCTTTATGATATATGTAAAAATTGCTTGTATTAATAAGTATTTTTTTTATGAATCTAACTCTTGTCTATTTTACAGTATAAAAACACAAAATGGATAGACAACCCAATATTTTAAGAGACCTACCCAGAGACATGATTGATGAAATCTTGTCTAGAGTCGGTCAGAATTCTTCGGCACAACTATTTAAGGCGAGATCAGTTTGTAAGACATTCGAAGAACGTTCCAAGAATGCCTTGGTTTATAAAAGGCTTTCGTTCGAAAGATGGGGGATATCACATTGGGAAATCCATAAGTTACGATGTGTTTACTTTGACGCATATATTGCGGGGAACCCAAATGCTATTTTACGTAATGGGTTAAGAAATTATTTTGACTCAATATATCCGAATATTGGACTTCGTGATTTAGAAAAAGTGTCTAACATGCAACATAAAGAAGCATGTTATGCTTACGGATTAGTAATGTTCGCTTCTCACCAAAGTGAGAACAAGAACATCGGGCTACAACTATTAAACAAAACGTTTCCACAAGTGACGGAGTCGGTAATTGGGGTAAGAAATGAGGTTTTTAGATTGTTACGGGACTGTTGGACATTACGTAACCCTTGTCCCTTTGACGACGTTACAACACGCTGTCTTATCAACGGCCATAACGGTTATGTTCCACAAGACCAAGGATGGGAAGTAATCCTAGTAAAACCAGAATGCATGACTTGTTTCTGGACGTATGAATTACGTGTCTTTATTGCCTTTAGTGAACGACTTGTGTACTAGCTAGAATTATCTTCACAACCATCTTGTATCAAATTTATTGTGTGCTATATTTCATGCTATATGTAAAATAAGCGGTATTGTAAGTTTGTAAAATATTGTGTAAAAGTTTGAACGCGAAATATTATTATAATCAGTTTTTCATATAGAATTGTAGTAGTTGAATTGTATATTAGCTACTAAGTATGAACTTAACGGGTAGGTACTACCCGAATTTAAACTTATAAAACGCTAATATGAAGAAAAAGCTTTTATAAATGAGTTCATATTATGCTACGAAATACTATTAACTACTCTTAATATTCTGTATGATTAACTTGTTCCATTTGACTATTTTGAAGGAAATGGCACCGACTACTCGACACACCGTGAATATGAATGAAGAGGAATTCCGTACTTTTCTAGCTTCAAACATAGCCGCAGTACAGGCTGCGCTACATACCAACAATAACCTTGGATCTAGCAGTACATAAAATTGTGTAGGATGCACCTACAAAGAATTCACTGCCTACAAACCTTTGGAATTTGATGGAACCGAAGGACCGATCGGATTGAAACGGTGGACCAAGAAGGTCGAATCGGTGTTTGCCATAAGTAAGTGTACTGAAGAGGACAAAGTGAAGTACGCTACGCATACCTTCACAGGTTCTGCGTTAACGTGGTGGAATACCTATCTTGAGCAAGTGGGACAAGATGATGCGTACGCACTACCGTGGTCAGCATTCAAGCACTTGATGAACGAGAAGTACCATCCCAGAACTGAGGTCAATAAGCTCAAGACAGAACTTAGCGGGTTACGAACCCAAGGATTTGATATTACCACGTACGAAAGACGATTCACATAATTGTGCCTATTGTTTCCGGGAGCGTTCGAAGATGTGGAAGAGAAGATCGACGCATTTGTGAAAGGATTACCGGAAAGAATCCAAGAAGATATAAGTTCACACGAGCCCGCCTCCATACAACAGGCATGTAGAATGGCTCACAAACTAGTGAACCAGATTGAAGAAAGAATTAAAGAACAGACTGCTGAAGAGGCCAATGTGAAGCAAGTCAAAAGAAAGTGGGAGGAAAATGGTGATAAGAATCACCAATACAACAACAACAGCAATTACAACAATAATCGCAACAATTATCCCAACAATCGCAACATCAATCGCAACTACAACAAACGGCCCAACAACAACAACAACAACAACAACAAAAACAACATCAACAACAACAACAACAACAACAACAACAACAGCAACTACAACAATCATCCCAACAACAATAATAACTGCAACAACAACAACAATCAGAAGCAGCTATGCCAAAGGTGTGAAAAGTATCACTCGGGGTTCTGCACCAAATTTTGCAATAAGTGTAAAAGAAATGGTCATAGCGCGGTGAAGTGTGAGGTCTACGGACCAGGGGTTAATAGAACGAAAGGAACAAATGGTGTCAGAACGAGTAATGGCGGAGCAAGTAGTGTCGGAGCAAGTTATGCCAACGTAGTTTGTTATAAATGTGGAAAACCGGGCCACATTATTAGAAATTGCCCGAACCAGGAGAACACGAATGGACAAGGCCGCGAAAGAGTTTTCAATATTAATGCGGAAGAGGCACAGGAAGACCCGGAGCTTGTTACATGTACGTTTCTTATTGACAATAAATCTGCTTACGTTTTATTTGATTCGGGTGCGAATAGAAGCTATATGAGTAGAGATTTTTGTGCTAAATTAAGTTGTCCATTGACGCCTTTGGATAGTAAATTTTTACTCGAATTAGCAAATGGTAAATTAATTTCAGCAGATAATATATGTCGGAATCGAGAAATTAAACTGGTTAGCGAAACATTTAAGATTGATTTGATACCAGTAGAGTTAGGGAGTTTTGATGTGATAATCGGTATGGACTGGTTGAAAGAAGTGAAAGCAGAGATCGTTTGTTACAAAAATGCAATTCGCATTATACGAGAAAAAGGAAAACCCTTAATGGTGTACGGAGAAAAGGGCAACACGAAGCTACATCTTATTAATAATTTGAAGGCACAAAAACTAATAAGAAAAGGTTGCTATGCTGTTCTAGCACACGTCGAGAAAGTACAAACTGAAGAAAAGAGCATCAACGATGTTCCCATTGCAAAAGAATTTTCCGATGTATTTCCGAAAGAATTACCAGGATTACCCCCACATCGATCCGTTGAATTTCAAATAGATCTTGTACCAGGAGCTGCACCAATAGCTCGTGCTCCTTACAGACTCGCACCCAGCGAGATGAAAGAACTGCAAAGCCAATTACAAGAACTTTTAGAGCGTGGTTTCATTCGACCAAGCACATCACCGTGGAGAGCTCCAGTTTTGTTTGTCAAGAAGAAAGATGGTACATTCAGGTTGTATATCGACTACCGAGAGTTGAACAAACTTACCATCAAGAACCGCTATCCACTACCGAGAATCGACGACTTATTTGATCAACTACAAGGCTCGTATGTTTATTCAAAGATTGACTTACATTCCGGGTATCATCAAATGCGGGTGAAAGAAGATGATATTCCAAAGACTGCTTTCAGAACACGTTACAGTTATTACGAGTTTATGGTCATGCCGTTTGGTTTAACTAATGCACCAGCTGTGTTCATGGACCTTATGAACCGAGTGTGTGGACCATACCTTGACAAGTTTGTCATTGTTTTCATTGATGACATACTTATTTACTCAAAGAATGACAAAGAACACGGTGAACATTTGAGAAAGGTGTTAGAAGTATTGAGGAAGGAAGAATTGTACGCTAAGTTTTCAAAGTGTGCATATTGGTTGGAAGAAGTTCAATTCCACGGTCACATAGTGAACAAAGAAGGTATTAAGGTGGATCCGGCAAAGATAGAAACTGTTGAAAAGTGGGAAACCCCGAAAACTCCGAAACACATACGCCAGTTTTTAGGACTAGCTGGTTACTACAGAAGGTTCATCCAAGACTTTTCTAGAATAGCAAAACCCTTGACTGCATTAACGCATAAAGGGAAGAAATTTGAATGGAATGATGAACAAGAGAAAGCGTTTCAGTTATTGAAGAAAAAGCTAACTACGGCACCTATATTGTTATTGTCTGAAGGGAATGATGATTTTGTGATTTATTGTGACGCATCAAAGCGAGGTCTCGGTTGTGTATTAATGCAACGAACGAAGGTGATTGCTTATGCGTCTAGACAATTGAAGATTCACGAACAAAATTATACGACGCATGATTTGGAATTAGGCGCGGTTGTTTTTGCATTAAAGACTTGGAGGCACTACTTATATGGGGTCAAAAGTATTATATATACCGACCACAAAAGTCTTCAACACATATTTAATCATAAACAACTGAATATGAGGCAGCGTAGGTGGATTGAATTATTGAATGATTACAACTTTGAGATTCGTTACCACCCGGGGAAGGCAAATGTGGTAGCCAATGCCTTGAGCAGGAAGGACAGAGAACCCATTCGAGTAAAATCTATGAATATAATGATTCATAATAACCTTACTACTCAAATAAAGGAGGCGCAACAAGGAGTTTTAAAAAAGGGAAATTTAAAGGATGAAATACCCAAAGGATCGGAGAAGCATCTTAATATTCGGGAAGACGGAACCCGGTATAGGGCTGAAAGGATTTGGGTACCAAAATTTGGAGATATGAGAGAAATGGTACAAGGATCTCAAGAAACATTTTTGGTGGCCGGGTATGAAAGCCGATGTTGCTAAATACGTAGGAGAATGTTTGACGTGTTCTAAGGTCAAAGCTGAGAATCAGAAACCATCAGGTCTACTTCAATAACCCGAAATCCCGGAATGGAAATGGGAAAACATTACCATGGATTTCATCACTAAATTGCCAAGGACTGCAAGTGGTTTTGATACTATTTGGATAATAGTTGATCGTCTCACCAAATCAGCACACTTCCTGCCAATAAGAGAAGATGACAAGATGGAGAAGTTAGCACGACTGTATTTGAAGGAAGTCATCTCCAGACATGGAATACCAATCTCTATTATCTCTGATAGGGATGGCAGATTTATTTCAAGATTCTGGCAGACATTACAGCAAGCATTAGGAACTCGTCTAGACATGAGTACTTCCTATCATCCACAAACTGATGGGCAGAGCGAAAGGACGATACAAACGCTTGAAGACATGCTACGAGCTTGTGTTATTGATTTCGGAAACAGTTGGGATCGACATCTACCGTTAGCAGAATTTTCCTACAACAACAGCTACCATTCAAACATTGAGATGGCGCCGTTCGAAGCACTTTATGGTAGAAAGTGCAGGTCTCCGATTTGTTAGAGTGAGGTGGGGGATAGACAGATTACGGGTCCGGAGATTATACAAGAAACTACCGAGAAGATCATCCAAATTCAACAACGGTTGAAAACCGCCCAAAGTCGACAAAAGAGCTACGCTGACATTAAAAGAAAAGATATAGAATTTGAAATTGGAGAGATGGTCATGCTTAAAGTTTCACCTTGGAAAGGTGTTGTTCGATTTGGTAAACGAGGGAAATTAAATCCAAGGTATATTGGACCATTCAAGATTATTGATCGTGTCGGACCAGTAGCTTACCGACTTGAGTTACCTCAACAACTCGCGGCTGTACATAACACTTTCCACGTCTCAAATTTGAAGAAATGTTTTGCTAAAGAAGATCTCACTATTCCATTAGATGAAATCCAAATCAACGAAAAACTTCAATTCATCGAAGAACCCGTCGAAATAATGGATCGTGAGGTTAAAAGACTAAAGCAAAACAAGATACCAATTGTTAAGGTTCGATGGAATGCTCGTAGAGGACCCGAGTTCACCTGGGAGCATGAAGATTAGATGAAGAAGAAATACCCGCATCTATTTCCAGAAGATTCGTCAACACCTTCAACAGCTTAAAATTTCGGGACGAAATTTATTTAACGGGTAGGTACTGTAGTGACCTGAACTTTTCCATGTTTATATATATTAATTGAGATTGATATTTACATGATTAAATGTTTCCAACATGTTAAGCAATCAAACTTGTTAAGACTTGATTAATTGAAATATGTTTCATATAGACAATTGACCATCCAAGTTGACCGGTGATTCACGAACGTTAAAACTTGTAAAAACTATATGATGACATATATATGGATATATATATAGTTAACATGATACTATGATAAGTAAATATATCATTAAGTATATTAACAATGAACTACATATGTAAAAACAATACTACTAACTTAATGATTTTTAAACGAGACATATATGTAACGATTATCGTTGTAAAGACATTTAATGTATATATATCATATTAAGAGATATTCATACATGATAATATCATGATAATATAATAATTTAAAATCTCATTTGATATTATAAACATTGGGTTAACAACATTTAACAAGATCGTTAACCTAAAGGTTTCAAAACAACACTTACATGTAACGACTAACGATGACTTAACGACTCAGTTAAAATGTATATACATGTAGTGTTTTAATATGTATTTATACACTTTTGAAAGACTTCAATACACTTATCAAAATACTTCTACTTAACAAAAATGCTTACAATTACATCGTCGTTCAGTTTCATCAACAATTCTACTCGTATGCACCCGTATTCGTACTCGTACAATACACAGCTTTTAGATGTATGTACTATTGGTATATACACTCCAATGATCAGCTCTTAGCAGCCCATGTGAGTCACCTAACACATGTGGGAACCATCATTTGGCAACTAGCATGAAATATCTCATAAAATTACAAAAATATGAGTAATCATTCATGACTTATTTACATGAAAACAAAATTACATATCCTTTATATCTAATCCATACACCAACTACCAAAAACACCTACAAACACTTTCATTCTTCAATTTTCTTCATCTAATTGATCTCTCTCAAGTTCTATCTTCAAGTTCTAAGTGTTCTTCATATATTCTACAAGTTCTAGTTACATAAAATCAAGAATACTTTCAAGTTTGCTAGCTCACTTCCAATCTTGTAAGGTGATCATCTAACCTCAAGAAATCTTTATTTCTTACATTAGGTTATCATTCTAATACAAGGTAATAATCATATTCAAACTTTGGTTCAATTTCTATAACTATAACAATCTTATTTCAAGTGATGATCTTACTTGAACTTGTTTTCGTGTCATGATTCTGCTTCAAGAACTTCGAGCCATCCAAGGATCCGTTGAAGCTAGATCCATTTTTCTCTTTTCCAGTAGGTTTATCCAAGGAACTTAAGGTAGTAATGATGTTCATAACATCATTCGATTCATACATATAAAGCTATCTTATTCGAAGGTTTAAACTTGTAATCACTAGAACATAGTTTAGTTAATTCTAAACTTGTTCGCAAACAAAAGTTAATCCTTCTAACTTGACTTTTAAAATCAACTAAACACATGTTCTATATCTATATGATATGCTAACTTAATGATTTAAAACCCGGAAACACGAAAAACACCGTAAAACCGGATTTACGCCGTCGTAGTAACACCGCGGGCTGTTTTGGGTTAGTTAATTAAAAACTATGATAAACTTTGATTTAAAAGTTGTTATTCTGAGAAAATGATTTTTATTATGAACATGAAACTATATCCAAAAATTATGGTTAAACTCAAAGTGGAAGTATGTTTTCTAAAATGGTCATCTAGACGTCGTTCTTTCGACTGAAATGACTACCTTTACAAAAATGACTTGTAACTTATTTTTCCGACTATAAACCTATACTTTTTCTGTTTAGATTCATAAAATAGAGTTCAATATGAAACCATAGCAGTTTGATTCACTCAAAACGGATTTAAAATGAAGAAGTTATGGGTAAAACAAGATTGGATAATTTTTCTCATTTTAGCTACGTGAAAATTGGTAACAAATCTATTCCAACCATAACTTAATCAACTTGTATTGTATATTATGTAATCTTGAGATACCATAGACACGTATACAATGTTTCGACCTATCATGTCGACACATCTATATATATTTCAGAACAACCATAGACACTCTATATGTGAATGTTGTAGTTAGCTATACAGGGTTGAGGTTGATTCTAAAATATATATAGTTTGAGTTGTGATCAATACTGAGATACGTATACACTGGGTCGTGGATTGATTCAAGATAATATTTATCGATTTATTTCTGTACATCTAACTGTGGACAACTAGTTGTAGGTTACTAACGAGGACAGCTGACTTAATAAACTTAAAACATCAAAATATATTAAAAGTGTTGTAAATATATTTTGAACATACTTTGATATATATGTATATATTGTTATAGGTTCGTTAATCAACCAGTGGCCAAGTCTTACTTCCCGACGAAGTAAAAATCTGTGAAAGTGAGTTATAGTCCCACTTTTAAAATCTAATATTTTTGGGATGAGAATACATGCAGGTTTTATAAATGATTTACAAAATAGACACAAGTACGTGAAACTACATTCTATGGTTGAATTATCAAAATCGAATATGCCCCTTTTTATTAAGTCTGGTAATCTAAGAATTAGGGAACAGACACCCTAATTGATGCGAATCCTAAAGATAGATCTATCGGGCCCAACAAGCCCCATCCAAAGTACCGGATGCTTTAGTACTTCGAAATTTATATCATATCCGAAGGGTGTCCCGGAATGATGGGGATATTCTTAAATATGCATCTTGTTAATGTCGGTTACCAGGTGTTCACCATATGAATGATTTTTATCTCTATGTATGGGATGTGTATTGAAATATGAAATCTTGTGGTCTATTATTATGATTTGATATATATAGGTTAAACCTATAACTCACCAACATTTTTTTTGACATTTTAAGCATGTTTAGTCTCAGGTGATTATTAAGAGCTTCCGCTGTCACATACTTAAATAAGGACGAGATTTGGAGTCCATGCTTGTATGATATTGTGTAAAAACTGCATTCAAGAAACTTATTTTGTTGTAACATATTTGTATTGTAAACCATTATGTAATGGTCGTGTGTAAACAGGATATTTTAGATTATCATTATTTGATAATCTACGTAAAGCTTTTTAAACCTTTATTGATAAAATAAAGGTTATGGTTTGTTTTAAAATGAATGCAGTCTTTGAAAAACGTCTCATATAGAGGTCAAAACCTCGCAACGAAATCAATTAATATGGAACGTTTTTAATCAATAAGAACGGGACATTTCATAAGACTTGGCCACTGGTCGATTCACGAACCTATAACAAATATGTACATATATATCAAAGTATGTTCAAAATATATTTACAACACTTTTAATACATTTTGATGTTTTAAGTTTATTAAGTCAGCTGTCCTCGCTAGTAACCTACAACTAGTTGTACAAAGTTAGATGTACAGAAAAAAATTGATATATATTATCTTGAATCAATCCATGACCCAGTGTATACACGTCTCAGGCTAGATCACAACTCAAAGTATATATATTTTTAGAATCAACCTCAACCCTGTATAGCTAACTCCCACATTACTGCATATAGAGTGTCTATGATTGTTCCAAATAATATATACACATGGGTCGATATGATATGTCAAAACATTTGCATACGTGTCTATGGTATCCCAAGATTACATAATATATTAGAATACATGTATAATACAATATAAGTTAGCTAGGATATGATTAATATAGATTTGTTACCAATTTTCACGTTGCTACAACAAGAAAAATTATCCAATTTTGTTTTACCCATAACTTCTTCATTTTAAATCCGTTTTGAGTGAATCAAATTGCTATGGTTTCATATTGAACTCTATTTTATGAATATAAATAGAAAAAGTATAGGTTTATAGTCAAAAATATAAGTTACAAGTCGTTTTTGTAAAGGTAGTCATTTCAGTCGAAAGAACGACGTCTAGATGACCATTTTAGAAAACATACTTTCACTTTGAGTTTAATCATGATTTTTGGATAGTTTCATGTTCATAAGAAAAATCATTTTCCCAGAAGAACAACTTTTAAATCAAAGTTTATCATAGTTTTTAATTAACTAACCCAAAACAGCCCGCGGTGTTACTACGACGGCGTATGTCCGGTTTTACAGTGTTCTTCGTGTTTCCAGGTTTTAAATCATTAAGTTAGCATATCATATAGATATAGAACATGTGTTTATTTTATTTTAAAAGTCAAGTTAGAAGGATTAACTTTTGTTTGCGAACAAGTTTAGAATTAACTAAACTATGTTCTAGTGATTACAAATTTAAACCTTCGAATAAGATAGTTTTATATGTATGAATCGAATGATGTTATGAACATCATTACTATCTCAAGTTTTCTGGATAAAGCTACTAGAAATGAAAAAAATGGATCTAGCTTCAAAGGATCCTTGGATGGCTTGAAAGTTCTTGAAGCAGAATCATGACACGAAAAACAAGTTCAAGTAAGATTTCCACTCGAAATAAGATTGTTATAGTTATAGAAATTGAATCAAAGTTTGAATATGAGTATTACCTTGTATTAGAAATGTATCTTACTGTAAATAAGAAAGATTTCTTGAGGTTGGATGATCACTCTACAAGATTGGAAGTAAGCTAGCAAACTTGGAAGTATTCTTGATTTTATGAAACTAGAACTTGTAGAATTTATGAAGAACACTTAGAACTTGAAGATAGAACTTGAGAGAGATCAATTAGATGAATAAAATTGAATAAATAAAGTGTTTGTAGGTGTTTTTGGTCGTTGGTGTATGGATTAGATATAAAGGATATGTAATTTTGTTTTCATGTAAATAAGTCATGAATGATTACTCATATTTTTGTAATTTTATGAGATATTTCATGCTAGTTGCCAAATGATGGTTCCCACATGTGTTAGGTGACTCACATGGGCTGCTAAGAGCTGATCATTGGAGTGTATATACCAATAGTACGTACATTTAAAAGCTGTGTATTGTACGAGTACGAATACGGGTGCACACGAGTAGAATTGTTGATGAAACTGAACGAGGATGTAATTGTAAGAATTTTTGTTAAGTAGAAGTATTTTGATAAGTGTCTTGAAGTCTTTCAAAAGGGTATGAATACATATTAAAACACTACATGTATATACATTTTAACTGAGTCGTTAAGTCATCGTTAGTCGTTACATGTAAGTGTTGTTTTGAAACCTTCAGGTTAACGATCTTGTTAAATGTTGTTAGCCCAATGTTTATAATATCAAATGAGATTTTAAATTATTATATTATCATGATAATATGATGTATGAATATCTCTTAATATGATATATATACATTAAATGTCTTTACAACGATAATCGTTACATATATGTCTCGTTTCAAAATCATTAAGTTAGTAGTCTTGCTTTTACATATGTAGTTCATTGTTAATATACTTAATGATATGTTTACTTATCATAATATCATGTTAACTATATATATATATATCCATATATATGTCATCATATAGTTTTTACAAGTTTTAACGTTCGTGAATCACCGGTCAACTTGGGTGGTCAATTGTCTATATGAAACCTATTTCAATTAATCAAGTCTTAACAAGTTTGATTGCTTAACATGTTGGAAACACTTAATCATGTAAATAAAAATTTCATTTAATATATATAAACATGGAAAAGTTCAGGTCACTACATGTCAGATTCTGCAACCCTAACCTGATGATACCCAGATCGTAAATCTATCTTTGAGAAATATGAAGCACCCTGCAACTGATCGAATAAATCATCTATTCTAGGCAGCGAGTACTTATTCTTTACTGTTCTCTTATTCAACTCCCGATAATCTATACACATACGCATGGTACTATCTTTCTTTTTAACAAATAATACTGGTGCACCCCAAGGAGAAGAACTCAGTCAAATAAACCCATGATCTAAAAGCTCCTGAATTTGTGACATCATCTCACAAATTTCTGAAGTCGCTAAACGATATGGAGCTTTGGCAACTGGAGTGGCTCCAGGCACCAATTCAATCTTATACTCTACTTCTCTTATCGGCGGTAACCCTGGTAACTCGTCTGGAAACACTTCTGGAAACTCTGAGACTACCGGAATATCGGCTAATGCTTTCTTTTCTTTCTTACCATCTACTACATAAGCTAGGAACGATTCACACCCTTTTGATAAAGATTTCTTGGCTTTCATCATTGATATCAACGGAAAATTATACCCACCCCGTTCCCCTCGGGCTATAACACGGGTTCCATCAGCTAAACGAAAGGAAATCATTTTCCTATCGCACTTAATACTAGCTCTAAGTGGGCTCAGCCAATCCATTCCTAACACTACATCAAAGCTAGAAATGGGTAACACTAAACAAGTCATAGGAAATGACTTTCCTTCAATATCAATACTAACCCCAGTCACAAACGTTGTGACGGGTGTGATTTTTACATCACCTACATCTACTCTAACCGGTTCAGGCATTACAGTAGCAGGTATATTCAACTTAGCACAAAAGTCTAATGACATAAAAGACTTATTCGCACCACAATCAAACAATATACGAGAACGTATTGAGTTGATTAAAAACATACCGGTGATCACATAGTCAGTTTCTGTAGCCTTCTCAACTGACATCTGAAAAGCTCTGGCCTCTGCTGTGGGAGGGTTCTTCCTCTTCTGCCCACTCGAGGCAGTAGACCCTCCAACTGATGCCGAACACGCACCTGACCCTGCCCCGGTAACTCATACTCTTGGACGAACAACTTACAGCACGATACCCTGGTTAATGACAACTCCAACACACATTTCTTAGAAATGAGCACGCTTGGGACTCATGCCCGATAACACCACACCTCAAACACCGTCTTGTTGCTTCTGAACATTGACCACTGTGTGTAGACTTACAAGTGTGGCACCAATTCCCTCTACCTGATTCAGACCCAGAACCACTCTGTTGACTCTTACCTTTCTGTCTAAACCCAAATGATTTCTTTGACTTGCCACTGGATTGACCACCCGTTTGACCACTCGGAGTCATCATACTCCCTGTCATCATTCCTCTTGCTGCTTTCAAATCACTTTCCACCATTCTGGCTATAACAAAGGCCTGAGACAAACTAGCTGCCATTCTCACTGACATTCTACATTTTGGCAAGATCACATTAACAAAATATTGAATTCTTGATGCTTCATCTGGTACCCACTGAGATACAAATCTCAACTTATCCATAAACTGACCAATCACTTCATCAATTAACATCTGAGGCGTCATTCTCATTTCTAAAAACTCAGTCTTCATTTGGTTAAGATCAAACGAAGAACAATATTGTTCACAAACTTTCCCTTGGAACTGTTCCCAAGTAATCTGATTAACATACTCCTTCGAGATACTGGACGTCAATGCATTCCATCAAATCATTGCTCTACCCTTTAACAATCTACAAGCTTACATAACCCGCAACTCCGGTTCACATTGACAGGCTTCCAAAGCCCTTTCAACCTCCATCAACCAATTCATAGTTTCTGTCGGGTCAGAACTTCCCGAATACTCTGGGGGTTTGCAATCTAAGAACTGTTTATAAGTACATTTCTTATGGGGCTGAATAAAGGGTTGTTGGAACATCTGTGTTTGGTACGGGTTCATTAACATTGGATTTTGAAATGGAAAAGTATTTTGTGGTGGCATGTAGTACTGTTGAGGCGGTTGATTTTGCATTGGGTATTGGAATTGAGTCTGGTTCATGTTGGGTATTGTTTGGGATTGTGCTGTATGAAATCCAGGTGGCGTATGATCATTTCCCGCAGGATTTACCAACTCAAGCTCAATAATTTTATCCTGAGCTTCTTTCAGTTTACTTTCTAACTCATGTATATAACTCTGTTGATCATCATCATCGGACTCAACACCCTCATCTGGTGCTCTGTATGTTCCGGGGTTTGTCGGGCCGGTAGCGTTTGCATCTCTGTTAGCCATACCTATGCTACAAAATAGCTCACATGAAATCTTAGTGGATAACTGGTTAGCTAAACACAACTAACGTACACGTATCCCTTGTAACATCCTGCATTTTTCCGTTAAATTATTTTAACGCCCGTCTTTTTATTTTAATAATATCCTCAGTATCTCGATTCGCATCCTCCATTAGCTTACATTCTTAAAATATTTTTCGTCATTTGGATTATAACATCTCTCGTTCTCTCGTGTAATTTAAAAATATTCGTTCGGTTAATTCCCGCACCAGATTACAAACTTGAGGGACTAAACTTGCCAAAGTGTCAAAGATTTGACTAGGTCAAAGGAGTCAAACACCACCTCCTCCATTCATTATTTTCATTTTCATTTTCATTTTCTTCTCATACTTTCACATTTTCTCTAAATTCTCCAAACAAAGAATTCATCATCCATTCATGATCTAGCAAGTGTTTCACAAAATAAATTACATATTTGGAATCCTCCCTTCATCCTCTTTGACTTGATACCAATGTCATCTCATTTGGGTAACTTTCTAAAATCACTAGATTTTATGTTCTTGATGTTTTTGAATTATAAAAGTGTTAATTAGTGTCTATGGCTCGTGTATAACATGAATATATGTTTTGTTTGTTCGATTCGTTGATTTGAGTAACTAGTTTGAACACTTGAAAATGGGTTTGCTTAATCTTTGATTTTGGAAGATTAAATGTTGTTAAATTGTTAAAGTTCATGTTTTAATTGTGTTACTAGTATCACTAGCTTCGTTATGATGCGTAGGTTGATTAAAAAAACTTCAAATACATGATTTGTGATTTTTATGAATTTCGATTAGGGTTTGATGAACTTGAAATGAACTTTTGATACTTTGGATGCCATGAAATGTTGTTAGTAAGTGTTTAGTTGTATTGCATGAGTAATTACCTTCGAAACGGCATATCATATGTGTGGATTGGATTCCCGAATCATGTAATGCATTTCAAGAACTTGAAACTTTGAAAATGGACCTTGAATGACCACTTGGCGAGAAATCGGTTATTGTAAATTGTGATGACCCGGAAATTTTCGACCAAATTTAAACTTTAATCTTTATATTATTCCGACATGATAAGCAAAGTTTGTTAAGTTAAATCTCAAACATTTTGAACTATGTTCATGTAATCATTTGACCATTGACTATTGCAGACGATTCACGAACAATTGTTTGTAAATAAATATTTATAGATATATAAATGAAAGTATACATAATAAATTGAAATTATAAAATAAACATTAGAATTAAATATGTAAATAAAGATACAAAATATTTATGTGTAATTGGAAATGGATCTATATATAATTTCACATGATTATTATTATTAATTAATGTTATTATTGTTATGATAGTTATTATTATAATTATTATTATTACTAATATTAGTGTATTGATAGTATTATTATTAATAGTATCAATAATAAGATTATCATTATCATTTTTGTTCCCATTATTATCAATTAAATTATTAACATTTTCATTATCATATTATTACTTATCATTTATTATACTAGTCTACTAATAATAATATTATTATAATTAATATTATTAATTATTAGTAATATTATTAATATTATTAATATATTTGCCAATTATCAAAAACTTATGAATTATATATATACATATAAATTTATATATAGATAGATGCATAAAAATCATATACGCATAAATTATATATATAAACAAAATACGATTCTATGCAGATTTATATTTATCAAAACAGCAAATTATAATATATTTATAACTAATTTATACAATAGTATATTTGGGAAGATAAGTATTTCTGTTTTGCATCACAATCAAACTATGTTGATTTCTGCTTTCTGTCCACTACTTTGTTAAGCATCACACTCAAGTTGTACAATGAGATTCGATCCAAATAGAAAAATTCCAAATTCATTTTAACATCACTTTCAAATACTAATTTGATTACTGTTTCTCCTGTGTCTTCTTTCCAAATGTGAACTCCTTTACTTTTAACATACATTATTATTATTATTATTTTATCTATAATTAAATATATAGATTGATTGATAGAAGATAGATACATCAATAGATATAGATATACATGTCTGACTTATACATTTTTGGTTCTAATCGATATCTCCAACATCAACCTCATAACCATTACAAACATTTCAATCATGCATCTCTTCTTTCTTCTCTCTTCCTGTCTTAAACCGAAGAACACTTACCAAAATCAAATCACCACTCTAACACCACCCTTCGAGCATCTCATCCGAACATCACCACCAACGAGAGCTAACTGCTACTCCTCTTTTATTTGATCACCATCATCACACGAACAATTGAAACCCACAACTGTAGTTATTCTGGTTCTACTTCGTGTTTCTCACCATCGTTGCTTATTCATTGTTGTTATCTTAACTACTGTACCTGCAACGAAACCATCACTTGAAAACTGCCAAGAACTGTTGCCTTGCTGCTCGTTTATTTCCTGCTACTGCCCATTTTTATTTTATATTTCCATCAAGCAAAAGAAACCGGAACCCATTGTTGCTATCACCATGATCACCAAACCCATCAATTGAACTATAGTTTTGGTTATGTTGATGCAGCCTCACCACTTCAATTAACATCACAGCCATCACCACTTGCTATATACCATCTATTTTTGTTTACTGTTACTAATAATCCAATCATTAAAATTCCATCTGACCCACTAGCTGCTGCTGCAATGCTTTCGTTTCTAATTCTGTCCCAACAAAACAACCATCATAATTGTCACCTTTATGTTCCCTCTTTAATATTTTCTTTCTCTTGTTATCGATCACTGCAAGAGCTGCTGTCCCACTTTTGTATCAGCTGTATAGGATCACCACTTCACACCTTGAACCACCACTAAACTTCAAATTACCACTGCCATTATTTTCTTTCGTGATTTGATAAACCTACTGCACATACAAGAGCACAAATACAAATATACACACATAATAATTAGTCATCACTATTGCTACTGCTAGATCGATTCACACACCAACGGTATCATCATCACCATCGGGATAATTCCACATTCAGCACTATCATTCTATATTTACCTACTCTAATTCTGTCCTATACAAAGATCACACAAACAAAAGATTTCTATATACTACTAATCAGGTCGACTATTACCATAAAACATCTTCAGTCATTACTTGCTATTCATTCGATCAACACCCCACCATCACCAGACGAACTTTACCACACACAAACAATTAAATGCATACAACCGTTACTACTACACATACAAGATTATTGATCAAACTGTAAGCAATTGTTTTATAACAAAGTTTAGATAAAACAGAACTTACAAATACAGAAATGAGTTAATAATTAATTGATTACGTTGGTAACAATACCGATACCCAATGGTGATGATATCAATAGTCTATGATGCGGCGGTGCAAATTGGCGTCAACGGATTTAAAATCTAACTATGTACTGCCGGAACCATCGAATACCAGAACGAGATTCTTCTGCTATGAAATAGCTTCGATGCAACAACCAGTCAACAGAATCCACTTGAAAACCCTAACTACAAATAGATTCATAATAAATTATAGTTAGGGTTAAACAAAATCATACGGATTCAAGGAATTGAAATCTAATTTCGAACTATTGATCTATACCGATAGAAAATTGGGTGCACGAATGATGTTGGTTATGATACGAAGGTGAAGATAAGTTGATGATGAGAATAATAATGATAGTTGATCGATTGCTCGATGATGAAGCCTTCTCCTTACGGATCACCTCTGATATTACGATCTGTTTTTGGGGAAACCCTAATAGAACGAGTGTTCTTTATATTAGGTATTATCATTATTATTATTATTATTATTATTATTATTATTATTATAATTATTATAATTATTATTATTATTATTATTATTATTATCAGATTATTTATTATTAAAATTTATATCATAAGTATTATTATTATCATTAAAATTATCCATATTATTATCATTATTATTATTAGTATTCTCATTAAAATTATCATTGTTATTACTAACAAAAGTATTTCAATTAAAATTATCATTTTTATCCTTTTCTTTTTTATAAGTATTATCATTTTTTATTATTATTTTAACATTAATATTATTTTTACATTATTTTTATTACCATTAAAAGCATCATTAAAATCAGTTATATAAAGATTTACATATAACAGATTATTGATTTTTAACATAATATTAATCAGATATATATATATATATATATATATATATATATATATATATATATATATATATATATATATATACATATATATATATATATATATATATATATAAAACTATATAAATATTAAATATTTTAAATATATGTACAATTTAAATGTATAAGAACTAAGATATAATATATAACTTGTTCGATTACTATTTTTGTGTTAATATATATACAAATGTTATAGGTTCGTGAATCCAAGGCCAACCCTATACTTGTTCAATGTCGTTCTATGTATTTTTACTACAAAATACATTAGGTGAGTTTCATTATTCCCTTTTTAAATGCTTTCGCAATATATATTTTTGGGTCTGAGAATACATGCGCTGCTTTTATAAATGCTTTACGAAATAGACACAAGTGATCGAAACTACATTCTATGGTTGGATTATCAAATCGAATATCACCCTATATAGTCTGGTAATCTAAGAATTAGGGAACAGAAACCCTAATTGACGCGAACTCTAAAGATAGATCTATCGGGCCCAACAAGCCCCATCCAAAGTACCGGATGCTTTAGTACTTCGAAATTTATATCATGTCCGAAGGAGGATCCCAGAATGATGGGGATATTCTTTTATGCATATTGTGAATGTCGGTTACCAGGTGTTCAATCCATATGAATAATATTTTTGTCTCTATGCATGGGACGTATGATTTTGAGAAATGGAAGTATGAAATCTTGTGGTCTATTAAAAATTATGAAATGATTCTTTATGATAAACTAATGAACTCACCAACCTTTTGGTTGACACTTTAAAGCATGTTTATTCTCAGGTACGAAAGAAATCTTCCGCTGTGCATTTGCTCATATTAGAGATATTACTTGGAGTCATTCATGACATATTTCAAAAGATGTTGCATTCGAGTTGTTGAGTTCATCAAGATTATTATTAAGTCAATTATATTTGAATATATTATGAAATGCTTTACATGCCTGTCAACTGTCGATGTAATGAAAGTTTGTCTTTTAAAAACGAATGCAATGTTTGTAAAATTTATCATATAGAGGTCAATTACCTCGCGATGTAATCAACTGTTGTGAATCGTTTGTAATCGATATGGACTTCGTCCGGATGGATTAGGACGGGTTTCTATAGTTGGTATCAGAGCGGTGGTCTTAGCGAACCAGGTCTTGTAGTAGTGTGTCTAACTGAAAGTCGTTAGGATGCATTAATGAGTCTGGACTTCGACCGTGTTTGCATGTCAAAAGTTTTGCTTATCATTTTTGCCGAAAATCATCTGTTTATCATACTTAGGAAATTACCTGCTTATCATTCTTAGTCTAGACACATCTTACTGCAATGATTGCATGAATAGTGTATAGACAAAATTCGTATCTTAGCGTATCTGCTAATTCATAACTTAGCATATATGTTATTGTTATCTTTGCTTGACAGCTTCCGTAGATTCTTTCGTAACTTATGGGATTTTAGTAATATATGTATATGTAAATTATGTATTGCACGGTACTAATCTACATCCTATAATCTATTTCTTATCGAAAATCCTTCATCTGATCGTACGAGATAAATCCTGCAACCAGTTCGAGTCCCTCAGATTCCGATAGTTATTCCGATAGTTATTCTGGCAGTTATTCCGATATGGATTTCCACTCAAACTCCGAAAGCAGTATAACCAGAACGAATCAACCAATCATCCATCCCCAATTCATCTAATGGGTTCGTAGTCAACTTAATCAATAGAGATGCGAAGAAGGCGATCTCTTCCACCAACCGAATTCACCTATTGGCGAAGAACCTGAAACACTTACCGGCGAACCAGTTCAAAACACCAATTTCACCATCATTTCCCGAATATCTCGCCATGATTATATACTATCTCAAAATTCTAAACCTTATTCATTCGCTTGTTCTGATCGACAATCATCCCGGTATAATAAAAGAAGTCAATAAGCTTCGCGCTCGAGTTGTAGCCCTGGAAAGTATGGTGCAAAACGTACCAGCTTCAGCAACATCACCTGCAACACCAGTACCACCAACAACCCAAGTTTCAACATCACACGCCTCAACATCTCATTCCGTACCTCGAGTATAATCATCGTTCTACGTATGGTGCTACATCCATTATCTTCGTCCTTCATGGCGATTAAGTAATCTCTAATGTTTTAGAGATTATGTATTCTAGTTCTAACGATAAATCAAATGAGATTAATATCATATTAACTCATTAAATCCATGATTTACATCTGAAGAAAATATATATGTATATATGTTTTCATAAAGATTGTAATTAGAAATTCTTTTGTACAAACTATTAATGGTGAAAATATATTAACGGGTAGGTAATACCCGAGGAAATATTTAACTGTCATATTAACATGTTATACTGTACATTCTTCAAATCTGATTCAATAGTCATTTCCTATCATACTTACATCCACAGATATATAAATCCGTTCACCACAGAATAACCATTTTCATTCAAATTTCATATTTGGATTTTGACCTATCAGAATCCAACAAGTGGCATAATGAAGAAAACATTTGACGGAATAAAATTTATTAGAAACAAACAAATTAACTATGAAAAATTTTGTTAAGAATCCACGCTAACAAAATCCTAGCTAACTGTTCCTAGCTAACTGTGGACTAATCAACTGAGGACTACCAACAGTGGATAATTAAAATGAATTAAAATATTAATTATAACACATGAAACTAAACAATTCTTCAAGTTTGCCACTTGATTTCATATTAAATCTCATTTGTATCTTCACGATTACATTCTGCGTTCAAACCTTTCATGATTCTTGAAAACACCTCAATTGAGAGGATGAACGAACCGCACTTCAACTACGGAAGAAGAGATTGATGCATATAGTTATGCACCTGAAAACACTCGGAACCTGAGTAAACGTTTAACACGTATATGTGCTAGCTCCTTTAGCGTTGTTATCACCGAAAATAACTTTGCAATCCCTTTCCAAATTAGCCAATTTTGTCACAGCTTCAACAAATCAACTTCGACTTTTCGTTCGAAACAACCTTATTATAACCTTGATAAATATACGTGCTCTTTTATGATTACAGGGGAACCTTTTATATTTCACCATATTACCATCAGCATTTAATCAGCTAACAACACAATTTTTCCTGAAATCACCCCGGATTGATGACCAACGACTCAGGTGTGGCTGCATTAAATGCAGAGGAAACAGTAAAATTGTAGATGACCTGAATGGCCAAGAATTTGATGATAAAGAATGGAGTGTTGGGAACGCTCGATTAAAAATTTGGTGCTGAAAAATGGATTGAGCTAACCATAAAGGAAACCAAGGAGAAATACAAGTAACATACCCTAAATTCATAGAACCCAGATAAATCTAGATCCATTGAGATCTTTAGAGAATATCTTGCACCGAAGTCATGTTAAAATCTTGCGGAAAATCTTTCTCCACCAACCATCGAACTTAGAAATTCCAAAATATCATCATCAATATCTTCGATATTTCTGAGGATATTTTCATAAATATTCTCGTCCGAAATTATATACCTCTTCGTGATTCCTGTGTATTATTATATTGGAAACATTCAATAGAATATTTTGTACAGAAAAGCAGATTATGCGAAACTATGAAGAAAGCCGTGGACAAATCACAAAGAATAAGTTTGACTTCAAAGAATTCAAATGATTCAATGTCTACTAAAGTCTTTAGTGAATATCTTACTCCTTCTTTAAACCCTTACAGACAATAGTTTTCTATCATCCTCTGATCTTAGAAATTCCAATATATCATCGTATCTTTCATTATAAATATCCTCCATATTTCTGAAGATATTTTCATAAGTATTCTTATTTGAAATCGTTAATCTCTTCATAATATCAGTGTTACATCATATAGAAACTGTTAGTTCCTATATTCTGTAAATTTTCGAGCTTAAAATATGAATGTTATTGAAGTAATGTTGGGAACTGATGCATGAGTTAGTATAATATAATGACACTTGATCAACGTAATTATATTACAGTAAGTCATGCTGAGTTTCTAATGAAACGTGATGATTCACAGTACCATCATCATGTGCCATTTACACGACTCATACATTCTATCTAATCTCTAAACATATCAAGAAAATATTTTTTCTTGATGATTCGGTCTTTTCCGAGATATTCTGGTAATTTGACAAATTAAGTTTGTGCCATTACGATGCCTTTTTTTTTTTTTAAATATTAACTATGTTCATTTCGAAATTCGTATCTATGAATCCTGGACCGTTGCTCGCTTTAATAGAGGTCGAGAGGATAATAAAAAGGCAAAGAGATCCAAAATATAAGAGAAAATATAAAGTCCAAAGACAACACCGAAATTACCAACCGTGGATATCAGTACGTATAGCAATATAAAGACACGGGAGGATTATAAATACAATAATCCCTAGAGCATAATAGAAATAAACAGATTCTTCAGGTGGGAGTTGGAAAAGAAGAACGATCATTGCGATAGTTAGAATAAGAACAAGGATCAGAACAGGGTTAAGCATTTTCATAAATATTTTGAATTTGGGAAATGAGTATAGAAGTGGTGAAAACACATGGAACGGAAGAAGTTCATTTATAGAGAAAATACCAAACAAAGCAATCGAGATAGATGATCGCATTTAATTATAGAGATCTTAATTTTCATAAATTCCGAAGAATCAGATCTTATAGAATTACAAGATTTTCTTTTAAATCCCTGGAATCCCGAAATCCAATCGAGACAATGTCAAAAGTTAAGATGAACCTTAATTTTTAAATTCAACAGTGACTACGTCAAAAGTTAAGGCAACCTTGACTTTCCTCATCTCACCTTTTTGTGTTAACTTCATTCGTGCTCTTCGAATAATCGAAATATTTTATCTGTATTATTCGGTAAAGATGAAAACTCTATTTATCAGCTCATATTCGTCAGGAAAACATATTTATTGTTAGCCATGACGACCACACTCAAATTTCGGGACGAAATTTCTTTAACGGGTAGGTACTGTGATGACCCGGAAATTTTCGACCAAATTTAAACTTTAATCTTTATATTATTCCGACATGATAAGCAAAGTTTGTTAAGTTAAATCTCAAACATTTTGAACTATGTTCATGTAATCATTTGACCTTTGACTATTGCCGACGATTCAAGAACAATTGTTTGTAAATAAATATTTATAGATATATAAATGAAAGTATACATAATAAATTGAAATTATAAAATAAACATTAGAATTAAATATGTAAATAAAGATACAAAATATTTATGTGTAATTGGAAATGGATCTATATATAATTTCACATGATTATTATTATTAATTAATGTTATTATTGTTATGATAGTTATTATTATAATTATTATTATTACTAATATTAGTGTATTGATAGTATTATTATTAATAGTATCAATAATAAGATTATCATTATCATTTTTGTTCCCATTATTATCAATTAAATTATTAACATTTTCATTATCATATTATTACTTATCATTTATTATACTAGTCTACTAACAATAATATTATTATAATTAATATTATTAATTATTAGTAATATTATTAATATTATTAATATATTTGCCAATTATCAAAAACTTATGAATTATATATATACATATAAATTTATATATAGATAGATGCATAAAAATCATATACGCATAAATTATATATATAAACAAAATACGATTCTATGCAGATTTATATTTATCAAAACAACAAATTATAATATATTTATAACTAATTTATACAATAGTATATTTGGGAAGATAAGTATTTCTGTTTTGCATCACAATCAAACTATGTTGATTTCTGCTTTCTGTCCACTACTTTGTTAAGCATCACACTCAAGTTGTACAATGAGATTCGATCCAAATAGAAAAATCCAAATTCATTTTAACATCACTTTCAAATACTAATTTGATTACTGTTTCTCCTGTGTCTTCTTTCCAAATGTGAACTCCTTTACTTTTAACATACATTATTATTATTATTATTTTATGTATAATTAAATATATAGATTGATTGATAGAAGATAGATACATCAATAGATATAGATATACATGTCTGACTTATACATTTTTGGTTCTAATCGATATCTCCAACATCAACCTCATAACCATTACAAACATTTCAATCATGCATCTCTTCTTTCTTCTCTCTTCCTGTCTTAAACCGAAGAACACTTACCAAAATCAAATCACCACTCTAACACCACCCTTCGAGCATCTCATCCGAACATCACCACCAACGAGAGCTAACTGCTACTCCTCTTTTATTTGATCACCATCATCACACGAACAATTGAAACCCACAACTGCAGTTATTCTGGTTCTACTTCGTGTTTCTCACCATCGTTGCTTATTCATTGTTGTTATCTTAACTACTGTACCTGCAACGAAACCATCACTTGAAAACTGCCAAGAACTGTTGCCTTGTTGCTCATTTATTTCCTGCTACTGCCCATTTTTATTTTATATTTCCATCAAGCAAAAGAAACCGGAACCCATTGTTGCTATCACCATGATCACCAAACCCATCAATTGAACTATAGTTTTGGTTATGTTGATGCAGCCTCACCACTTCAATTAACATCACAGCCATCACCACTTGCTATATACTATCTGTTTTTGTTTACTGTTACTAATAATCCAATCATTAAAATTCCATCTGACCCACTAGCTGCTGCTGCAATGCTTTCGTTTCTAATTCTGTCCCAACAAAACAACCATCATAATTGTCACCTTTATGTTCCCTCTTTAATATTTTCTTTCTCTTGTTATCAATCACTGCAAGAGCTGCTGTCCCACTTTTGTATCAGCTGTATAGGATCACCACTTCACACCTTGAACCACCACTAAACTTCAAATTACCACTGCCATTATTTTCTTTCGTGATTTGATAAACCTACTGCACATACAAGAGCACAAATACAAATATACACACATAATAATTAGTCATCACTATTGCTACTGCTAGATTGATTCACACACCAACGGTATCATCATCACCATCGGGATAATTCCACATTCAGCACTATTGTTCTATATTTACCTACTCTAATTCTGTCCTATACAAAGATCACACAAACAAAAGATTTCTATATACTACTAATCAGGTCGACTATTACCATAAAACATCTTCAGTCATTACTTGCTATTCATTCGATCAACACCCCACCATCACCAGACGAACTTTACCACACACAAACAATTAAATGCATACAACCGTTACTACTACACATACAAGATTATTGATCAAACTGTAAGCAATTGTTTTATAATAAAGTTTAGATAAAACAGAACTTACAAATACAGAAATGAGTTAATAATTAATTGATTACGTTGGTAACAATACCGATACCCAATGGTGATGATATCAATAGTCTATGATGCGGCGGCGCAAATTGGCGTCAACGGATTTAAAATCTAACTATGTACTGCCGGAACCATCGAATACCAGAACGAGATTCTTCTGCTATGAAATAGCTTCGATGCAACCACCAGTCAATAGAATCCACTTGAAAACCCTAACTACAAATAGATTCATAATAAATTATAGTTAGGGTTAAACGAAATCATACGGATTCAAGGAATTGAAATCTAATTTCGAACTATTGATCTATACCGATAGAAAATTGGGTGCGCGAATGATGTTGGTTATGATACGAAGGTGAAGATAAGTTGGTGATGAGAATAATAATGATAGTTGATCGATTGCTCGATGATGAAGCCTTCTCCTTACGAATCACCTCTGATATTACGATCTGTTTTTGGGGAAACCCTAATAGAACGAGTGTTCTTTATATTAGGTATTATCATTATTATTATTATTATTATTATTATTATTATTATTATTATTATTATTATTATTATTATTATTATTATTATTATTATTATTATTATTATTATTATTATTATTATTATTATTATTATTATTATTATTATTATTATTATTATTATCAGATTATTTATTATTAAAATTTATATCATAAGTATTATTATTATCATTAAAATTATCCATATTATTATCATTATTATTATTAGTATTCTCATTAAAATTATCATTGTTATTACTAACAAAAGTATTTCAATTAAAATTATCATTTTTATCCTTTTCTTTTTTATAAGTATTATCATTTTTTATTATTATTTTAACATTAATATTATTTTTACATTATTTTTATTACCATTAAAAGCATCATTAAAATCAGTTATATAAAGATTTACATATAACAGATTATTGATTTTTAACATAATATTAATCAGATATATATATATATATATATATATATATATATATATATATATATATATATATATAACTATATAAATATTAAATATTTTAAATATATGTACAATTTAAATGTATAAGAACTAACATATAATATATAACTTGTTCGATTACTATTTTTGTGTTAATATATATACAAATGTTATAGGTTCGTTAATCCAAGGCCAACCCTATACTTGTTCAATGTCGTTCTATGTATTTTTACTACAAAATACATTAGGTGAGTTTCATTATTCCCTTTTTAAATGCTTTCGCAATATATATTTTTGGGACTGAGAATACATGCGCTGCTTTTATAAATGCTTTACGAAATAGACACAAGTGATCGAAACTACATTCTATGGTTGGATTATCAAATCGAATATCACCCTATATAGTCTGGTAATCTAAGAATTAGGGAACAGAAACCCTAATTGACGCGAACTCTAAAGATAGATCTATCGGGCCCAACAAGCCCCATCCAAAGTACCAGATGCTTTAGTACTTCGAAATTTATATCATGTCCGAAGGAGGATCCCGGAATGATGGGGATATTCTTTTATGCATATTGTGAATGTCGGTTACCAGGTGTTCAATCCATATGAATAATATTTTTGTCTCTATGCATGGGACGTATGATTATGAGAAATGGAAGTATGAAATCTTGTGGTCTATTAAAAATTATGAAAAGATTCTTTATGATAAACTAATGAACTCACCAACATTTTGGTTGACACTTTAAAGCATGTTTATTCTCAGGTACGAAAGAAATCTTCCGCTGTGCATTTGCTCATATTAGAGATATTACTTGGAGTCATTCATGATATATTTCAAAAGATGTTGCATTCGAGTCGTTGAGTTCATCAAGATTATTATTAAGTCAATTATATTTGAATATATTATGAAATGCTTTACATGCCTGTCAACTGTCGATGTAACGAAAGTTTGTCTTTTAAAAACGAATGCAATGTTTGTAAAATTTATCATATAGAGGTCAATTACCTCGCGATGTAATCAACTGTTGTGAATCGTTTGTAATCGATATGGACTTCGTCCGGATGGATTAGGACGGATTTCTACATAAATGATGTTTTCGCTTGATGAAAAGTAGTTAGTTGTGTTCCTTGTCAAAATACCTTTCCGATGATATAAGATACATGTTTTGGTTGTTTGCGGGTCATAAATGGTGATTGTTTGAAGTTAGGTTCGTGCATAAAACTTAAAAACTGCCAGAATTCTCTGCACAGGTAATGGCGCGGCGCGCCATATACCCACGCGGCGCACCAAAGTGGGCTGTCCAATTTTGTCAATTTTCGAATAATGTTTGCCATGCTACGGACCTCCGATTCACATGAAACTTGTTCTAACATACTTATATATGAATAACTAGCACAGAAAAATAGTTCGGGACCCGACCCGAACGTGTTGACTTTTTCGTTGACTTTGACCCGACCCAAGTTTGACTTTTAGTCAAACTTAACCAAACGTTTATGCAATCGTTCTAACATGCCTTTATACTTGATTCTTGTATGAAACTTGACAACGTGATTCACATTGTCATAACCCGTCCTTAACCATAAGAACGCGTTAGATAACGTATGATTTCATTGCGAGGTATTGACCTCTATATGAGACATTTTTAAAAGAAAAACTGCATATATTATACATAACAAACCACGACCATTATTTTTGTTACAAGCTTAAGACAATAAAAAGAAGATTAACGTTTAGCGATAATCTTCGACTTACAAACTTTACAAATGATGACAACAACACGGTTTCTAGCATATTTTACAATACAACATCTCGGATATGCAGTTTTATTTTTGACACAAACATGCGTACGCAAGATCCTGGTTAGATCCAACATGATGCAGCGGAAGCTTTAGAAATCACCTGAGAATAGACATGTTTTAAAAGGTCAACATAAAGTTGGTGAGATATAGGTTTAATGCCGGCAGCAATATATATATAGACCACAAGATTTCGTATATAAACAGTTTAATAAAAGTATTCTAAGTGGTTGAGCACTTGATAACCATACTTAACATTTTCACGTCGCATATTCCCTTTAATATGAAATCTTACTACACCGTACCAAGTGTAGTCACAAAACGAAGTACTGTGCAACCGTTGAATACTGGTCGTCCAGTCCGGTTGGGGTTGTCAGGCCCGATAGATCTATCAACAGGATTCGCGTTTACAATACCGCTGTAAATATTAGTTACCAAGCTACAGGGAAGTATGCCAGTGGTACAACTCAACGTAGAATATATTTTTCAGTTACATGTGTCCATAATGTAAAACATAAAATACATGTATTCTCATCCCGAAATATTTAGAGTTTAAAAGTGGGACTATATACTCACTCTTGTCTTGATGATATAAATAATTTGACTCGGTCTTCCGGTTGATATCACGAACCTATCCATATATAATATATCAATATGTTTTCATTTTTAAACAAACGTTATAAATATATACTTGTTATACTTTTAATACTTTGAATAATTCCTTAGTCCGTAGTTAGCAGTCCGATGTTAGTAATTCAATTTTAATGGTTCATTTTTAGATGTTTAATATACCCGCAATGAAATAAATAAAACCCCCAACGAAATCAATAAAACCCCATCGTATATGTGTTGGTCGAGATTAATCTTGACCCATGGTACCGGTGTTGTCAAATGACGTGTTGCGTACATAAAGTACCGGTGTTGTCAAATGACGTGTTGCGTACAATCATGGGATCTTATGATTAATCTTCTCGTGTTGTTTACGGGTGATCCTGAACCATATAAAATTGAATTATAAGTACATATATATAAAATATCATGTTATCTTAGAAATATGTGATTTATATCATTTTTTTTCCAATTGATCCCGTAGTTGAAATGATCTAGGATAACCAATTTTGTTTCGGTCATAGTTTCTTCGTTACAAATCCGTTTTCGTTGATTCAAATTGCCATCTTCTTGGATCGAGTTCTTCTTTAAGACTATGAACTGTAAATACCTTGGTTTGTATTCAAAATCATACGGCATAAGTGAAACATTAGTGAAACATATGAAGTTTAACATTTTTGTTACAACAAAATCATTTAATGACCATTTTTCTAAAAATACTTATACTTTGAAAAACCAAGTTTTACCTTGTTAAATTAGCATATACATAAGTTATATTACAGGTCTTGAAGTATTTTAAAAGTTAAGTTAGAAGGATCTATTTAGTTTGCAAACAAGTTTGAAAACATTCAAACTATGTTCTTGTTGTTAAACTTTTGTACCACAAAATAAGATAGCTATATATATATGAATCGAATAAGGTTATGAACATAGATTCTACCTCAAGTTCCTTGGATGAAGTTGCTGTAAGAGAGAAGTAAGAAGCTAGAATCACAAGGGTGATAGAAGTGGATGAAAGATTGGAAGTAAGTTGGTGTTCTTGGAAGGTTTTCTTGAAGTGTTTTTGTATGGTTTTCTTATGGTGTTTTAGTATGGTTTTTGAAGCTAGATCTTTATGGAACTTTGCTGGATTGTTATGGAGTTTAGAGAGTAAGAAAGAGTGTGTGTTTTTAGTTAAGAGATTGAAGTAAAAATGAATCAAAAATGATGATACATATATACTCCTAAAAATGTGATCTTTAAGGATAACATGACAAAATTTTAGTTTGTATTTTTGTAATTAGTCTTGCAATGATTCAAAAGTAATTACCTTATACATAAGGCATGAATAAGGGCTGGTTAGGTGGTGATTTGATGTGTATATACCAATAGTAAATACGTATAGAAGCTTGGTATGATACGAGTACAAATACTCTAGGTATACGTATAGAAATTTTGTGAAAAATGGAATGAGGATTCAAATATAGCTATCTTTTGTGAATACACTTATATGATTTTATGTATTTAAGTTCTTAAAAGTGATTAAATACATTACTTATACAATATATGTATAAACATTATAAGTCTTAAGTATTTATGTCAAATAACGTTACGTATAGTTATCGTTTTGAAAACTTAAGTTAGTAGTTTCAAAATACACATATAACTTGTTGTTATTAATACAAAATGAGATATTAAAACATTTATTAATCATGTTAAATATGTATATATACATTTATATACACAAACGTATAATTATCATATATTGTATAGTTTGTGATATCATCGGTCAAACTAGACGGTCAAACGTTGTGTAAAACTCTTTTCGGAAATATAAGTCTCGACAATTTGGATTGCTTATCATGTTGGCAAGGTTTAATTTATGTAAATATTAATCTTATAAGTATAGTATGATCGAAAAAGTGCGGGTCGTTACATTACCTCCCCGTTAAATAAATTTCGTCCCGAAATTTTAAAATTGTACCTATTTTGCGTCATCGAGAAACAAGTGCGGATACTTTCGTTTCATCTGATCCTCGCGTTCCCAAGTAAACTCGGGACCTCTTCTAGCATTCCAACGAACCTTAACAATCGGTATATTATTCTGTTTGAGCTGTTTAACTTCACGGTCCATGATTTCGATTGGTTCTTCGACGAATTGTAGTTTCTCGTCGACATGGATTTCTTCAAGAGGAATGGTGAGGTTTTCCTTTGCAAGACACTTCTTCAGGTTTGAGACGTGAAAGGTATTATGTACTCCAGCGAGTTGTTGCGGTAACTCGAGCCGATAAGCTACCGGTCCAATGCGTTCGATGATCTTAAACGGGCCTACGTACCTTGGGTTCAGTTTACCCCTTTTTCCAAAACGTATCACACCTTTCCAAGGTGACACCTTTAGCATAACCATGTCCCCGACCTGAAACTCTAATGGTTTCCTTCGGACATCGGCGTAGCTCTTTTGGCGACTGCGGGCTGTTTTTAATCTCTCCTTGATTTGCACTATCTTCTCAGTCGTTTCATGTATGATCTCGGGACCAGTTAATTGTCGATCTCCTACTTCATTCCAACAGATAGGAGATCTACACTTCCTTCCATACAATGCTTCGAATGGCGCAGCTCCAATGCTCGCATGATAACTATTATTATACGAGAATTCTGCTAATGGTAGATATTTATCCCATCCGTTTCCAAAATCGATCACACATGCCCTGAGCATGTCTTCAAGAGTCTGAATTGTTCTTTCACTCTGCCCGTCGGTCTGCGGATGATATGCGGTACTCATATCCAAACGAGTTCCTAGTGCCTCCTGTAGTGATTGCCAAAACTTTGAGGTAAATCTACTATCACGATCGGATATAATGGAAATAGGTATTCCATGCCTTGAAACAACTTCCTTTATATACAATCGTAATAGTTTCTCCATTCTATCTGTTTCCTTTATAGGCAAGAAATGTGCAGACTTGGTGAGACGATCAACAATCACCCAAATGGTGTCGTATCCCCAGGCAGTCTTTGGTAACTTCGTGATGAAATCCATGGTAATACCATCCCATTTCCATTCTGGGATTTCTGGTTGTTGAAGTAACCCTGACGGCTTTTGGTGTTCTGCTTTAACCTTGGAACAAGTTAAACACTCCCCAACATATGTTGCAACGTCTGTCTTCAAATTAGGCCACCAATAATGCGTCTTAAGATCTTGGTACATCTTTCCAACTCCAGGATGTATCGAATATCTTGTCTTATGTGCCTCGTTCAATATCAACTTCCTTAATCCACCCAACTTCGGTACCCAAATACGATTTGCAAAATATCGAATTCCATCTTCCCGCATAACGAGTTGCTTCGCATACTTCTTCATTATTTCATTTCCTATATTTTCTTTAGTAAGTGCTTCTCGTTGAACTTCTTTGATTTGTGAGTTGAGATTCATGCGAATTTTTATGTTCATCGCTCGTACTCGAATTGGTTCTCGTTCCTTTCTGCTTAGTGCGTCAGCCACCACATTCGCTTTCCCGGGATGATAACGAATTTCACAATCATAGTCGTTTATTAACTCGACCCACCTACGTTGCCTCATGTTCAATTGTTTCTGATCAAAAATATGTTGAAGGCTTTTATGATCAGTAAACACAGTGAATTTAACCCCATACAAGTAGTGTCTCCACATCTTCAATGCAAACACGACTGCTCCCAATTCTAGATCATGCGTCGTATAATTCCGCTCGTGAATCTTCAATTGTCGGGATGCAAATGCAATTACTTTCTTTCGTTGCATAAGAACACAACCAAAACCTTGTCGCGAAGCGTCACAATATATTTCAAAATCATCGTTCCCTTCTGGTAACGATAAAATAGGCGCCGTAGTTAACTTCTTCTTCAGTATTTGAAATGCGTTCTCCTGCTCCGAGGTCCATTCATATTTCTTCCCTTTTTGCGTTAACGCTGTCAACGGTTTAGCTATTCGGGAAAAATCTTGAATAAACCTTCTATAATAACCGGCTAAACCCAAAAATTGGCGTATCTGTGTTGGTGTCTTAGGAGTCTCCCATTTTTCAATAGCTTCAGTTTTTGCTGGATCAACCTGAATTCCTTCGCTATTAACAACGTGACCAAGAAATTGCACTTCTTTCAACCAGAAAGCACACTTAGAAAATTTAGCATAAAGTTGTTCTTTTCTCAACAACTCCAGTATCAACCTTAAATGCTCTTCATGCTCTTGCTCACTCTTGGAATAGATAAGAATATCATCAATGAAAACGATAACAAACTTATCTAAATACGGACTACAAACTCGATTCATGAGGTCCATGAATACAGCTGGCGCATTCGTCAATCCAAACGGCATAACCAAAAATTCGTAATGACCATAACGTGTCCGAAAAGCAGTTTTCGGAATATCCTCTTCTTTGACGCGTAGTTGATGATAGCCCGATCTTAAGTCGATTTTCGAATAAACACATGATCCTTGCAATTGATCAAATAAGTCATCAATTCTCGGTAGTGGATACCGATTCTTGATAGTTAACTTATTTAATTCACGATAATCTATACACATTCGGAAAGATCCGTCTTTCTTCTTGACAAACAAAATTGGAGCTCCCCACGGTGATGTACTTGGTCGTATGAATCCACGGTCCAATAATTCTTTTAACTGACTTTGAAGTTCTTTTAATTCGGACGGTGCAAGTCTATATGGAGCACGAGCCACTGGTGCAGCTCCTGGTACTAAATCTATTTGAAATTCTACCGATCTAAATGGAGGTAATCCCGGCAATTCTTCCGGAAAAACTTCAGGAAAATCTCTTGCCACAGGCACGTCGTTGATGCACTTTTCTTTCTTTTCGACTTTATTAACATGTGCTAAAATAGCGTAACATCCCTTTTCTAAACACTTCTTGGCTTTCAAACAGCTAATGAGTTTTAGCTTTGAATTACCCTTCTCTCCATAAATCATCACCGGTATTTTATCCTTACCAGGAATACGAATTGCCTTCTTAGCACAAACAACTTCCGCTCCTATTTTGGACATCCAGTCCATGCCGACTATTACATCAAAACCTCCTAATTCTACGGGTATTAAGTCGATTTTAAACGTTTCTCCAGCTAGATTTATTTCACAACCACGACAAATTTTATCGGCTTTAATTAGTTTACCATTAGCTAACTCAATCAAGTACTTAGCATCTAGAGGTAATGATGAACAATTCAATTTAGTGTAAAAATTTTTACACACATAACTTCTATCGGCGCCAGTATCAAATAAAATGGATGCTGATAAGTTATTAATGGTAAACGTACCCGTAACAAGCTCCGGGTCTTCTCGTGCCTCTCTAGCATTAATAACAAACGCTCTTCCATGTGCAGGTCCGCCATTCTGATTCGGACACTGGCTCTTATAGTGACCTTGTTTTCCACACCCAAAACAAGTAATGTTAGCCAAAGCAGTTCTATTTGCGTTGGTGGCAGGAGTCTTGTTACCATTTGCATTTGTAACGAGAGCCTTACAATCTTCAGCAAGATGTCCCTGTCTATTGCATTTAGTGCACAACACACTACAGTAACCAAAATGATGTTTGTGACAACGGTTGCATAAAGGACTTTGTCCTTTGTAACCAAAGCCTGAACCGCTACCCGCACCTTTCGTGGTTTCTTGTTTCTTATAAGGTTGTTGTTGGTTACCTCGATCATAACCTCCATTCCACTTTTTCTTGTTCCCCAATACCTTCACCTCAGTATTGAATGCTTTCTTGTCCAAAATGACCTGATCCATTAGCTCGTTTGCCATGGTTATAGCTTCATGAATTGTCTTAGGTTTCGATGCTGTAACGTTTGCCTTGACCTTTTTGGGCAAACCACCTTTGTACATTTCAATCTTCCGTGCTTCGGTTGGAACCAATTCAGGACATAGTAAAACCAATTCCATGAATCGCTGATTGTAGTTGGTGATTTCAGTACCAACCACCTTCAAACTTCGTAACTCATCTTCTAACTTAATAACCTCATTCCTTGGACAATACTCGGTGATTATCATTGTTTTGAATTCTTCCCATGGAGTATCATAAGCTACATCTCCTCCTACCGCCTTCACATAATTCTTCCACCATGTGAGTGCACTATCTTGTAAAGTGCACGATGCAAACTTGGTCATGTCTTTTTCATCACAACCACTGATTTTAAACACCGTCTCCATCTTTTCTATCCATCGGGTTAAACCGATCGGTCCTTCCGTTCCACTGAATGATGATGGCTTGCAAGCTTGAAACGTCTTGTAGGAGCATCCTACACGAGGATTTGGATTAACTGCAGCAGCTCTTGCAGCTTCGACCCATAACATTCTATCGTTCACTCGTTGATTGATGAGTTCCTCGAGTTCTTGTTCCGTCATTCGATTCAATCGCGCCATTTCCTAATGAAAAAAAATAATTATTCACATGGATTATTATAGATGTAGTGTGTATTTATAGTACATTATAGCTTGTTAATAATATGAACCAGGTATTATTATAAAAGCCTTTTCTTCTTATTAGCGTTTTATAATTATATCTTGGGTAGTACCTACCCGTTAATGTTCATACTTAATAGCTTAGTACAGAACCAATTACTACAATCTAAATAATACTTAACCATGGAAAATTATTGCATTTCATACTTCGCTATTTTACATATGCTTATCTTACATCAAACTTTAAGCAAACCACACTAATAATATTATACAAAACATTATTTGATTCCATGGTTTAATACGGCAGTGCATCGTTCGGTCTATTTTCTAGGGCGTTTAGTTCCAATGAATGGCCTAACGCTTATCCTAGCTGTCTGCCTACGTTTTGGCTGAGGAGCCGAAGAACTAGACGCCGGGATAGCACTAATAGGAATAGCGGGAATAGGGGTGGTAGTGTTGAGTGGAATTGGTGCCACGTCATTCTCACTAAGTTCGGGATTTGAATTTTCTAATTCATTCGCTTTTCGTTTCTTTCCTTGATCGAATTTTTCTTTCGTAATTTCTAGTATTTCTTCCTCGGGTTCACTTTCTTCTTCGGGTTCACTTTCCTCTTCGGGTTCACTTTCCTCCTCGGGTTCACTTTCCGATATTTCAATAGTTGGTTCATCCGGAAATTGTGAGTCTTCCCCAAAAATACCACTTTCGTCATCGGATATGTTAATGACTGAAACACAATCTGAAGGTTCTGATTCGGAGTCGCTGAATGTGATAATAAGTTTCGAGCCCGACATCTATCACACAACAACTAACCCATTAGTACTTACATAATATTTACACATAAATTTTAACCAACAGTGATAAGCAATGTTTTTTTTTTTTTTTTTAAATCAGACCCGGTCAAAGTCCAGACTTTACTAATGTATCCTAACGACTTCTCGGTTAGACACACTAATGCAAACCTGGTTCGCTAAGACCAACGCTCTGATACCACATGTCATAACCCGTCCTTAACCATAAGAACGCGTTAGATAACGTATGATTTCATTGCGAGGTATTGACCTCTATATGAGACATTTTTAAAAGAAAAACTGCATATATTATACATAACAAACCACGACCATTATTTTTGTTACAAGCTTAAGACAATAAAAAGAAGATTAACGTTTAGCGATAATCTTCGACTTACAAACTTTACAAATGATGACAACAACACGGTTTCTAGCATATTTTACAATACAACATCTCGGATATGCAGTTTTATTTTTGACACAAACATGCGTACGCAAGATCCTGGTTAGATCCAACATGATGCAGCGGAAGCTTTAGAAATCACCTGAGAATAGACATGTTTTAAAAGGTCAACATAAAGTTGGTGAGATATAGGTTTAATGCCGGCAGCAATATATATATAGACCACAAGATTTCGTATATAAACAGTTTAATAAAAGTATTCTAAGTGGTTGAGCACTTGATAACCATACTTAACATTTTCACGTCGCATATTCCCTTTAATATGAAATCTTACTACACCGTACCAAGTGTAGTCACAAAACGAAGTACTGTGCAACCGTTGAATACTGGTCGTCCAGTCCGGTTGGGGTTGTCAGGCCCGATAGATCTATCAACAGGATTCGCGTTTACAATACCGCTGTAAATATTAGTTACCAAGCTACAGGGAAGTATGCCAGTGGTACAACTCAACGTAGAATATATTTTTCAGTTACATGTGTCCATAATGTAAAACATAAAATACATGTATTCTCATCCCGAAATATTTAGAGTTTAAAAGTGGGACTATATACTCACTCTTGTCTTGATGATATAAATAATTTGACTCGGTCTTCCGGTTGATATCACGAACCTATCCATATATAATATATCAATATGTTTTCATTTTTAAACAAACGTTATAAATATATACTTGTTATACTTTTAATACTTTGAATAATTCCTTAGTCCGTAGTTAGCAGTCCGATGTTAGTAATTCAATTTTAATGGTTCATTTTTAGATGTTTAATATACCCGCAATGAAATAAATAAAACCCCCAACGAAATCAATAAAACCCCATCGTATATGTGTTGGTCGAGATTAATCTTGACCCATGGTACCGGTGTTGTCAAATGACGTGTTGCGTACATAAAGTACCGGTGTTGTCAAATGACGTGTTGCGTACAATCATGGGATCTTATGATTAATCTTCTCGTGTTGTTTACGGGTGATCCTGAACCATATAAAATTGAATTATAAGTACATATATATAAAATATCATGTTATCTTAGAAATATGTGATTTATATCATTTTTTTTCCAATTGATCCCGTAGTTGAAATGATCTAGGATAACCAATTTTGTTTCGGTCATAGTTTCTTCGTTACAAATCCGTTTTCGTTGATTCAAATTGCCATCTTCTTGGATCGAGTTCTTCTTTAAGACTATGAACTGTAAATACCTTGGTTTGTATTCAAAATCATACGGCATAAGTGAAACATTAGTGAAACATATGAAGTTTAACATTTTTGTTACAACAAAATCATTTAATGACCATTTTTCTAAAAATACTTATACTTTGAAAAACCAAGTTTTACCTTGTTAAATTAGCATATACATAAGTTATATTACAGGTCTTGAAGTATTTTAAAAGTTAAGTTAGAAGGATCTATTTAGTTTGCAAACAAGTTTGAAAACATTCAAACTATGTTCTTGTTGTTAAACTTTTGTACCACAAAATAAGATAGCTATATATATATGAATCGAATAAGGTTATGAACATAGATTCTACCTCAAGTTCCTTGGATGAAGTTGCTGTAAGAGAGAAGTAAGAAGCTAGAATCACAAGGGTGATAGAAGTGGATGAAAGATTGGAAGTAAGTTGGTGTTCTTGGAAGGTTTTCTTGAAGTGTTTTTGTATGGTTTTCTTATGGTGTTTTAGTATGGTTTTTGAAGCTAGATCTTTATGGAACTTTGCTGGATTGTTATGGAGTTTAGAGAGTAAGAAAGAGTGTGTGTTTTTAGTTAAGAGATTGAAGTAAAAATGAATCAAAAATGATGATACATATATACTCCTAAAAATGTGATCTTTAAGGATAACATGACAAAATTTTAGTTTGTATTTTTGTAATTAGTCTTGCAATGATTCAAAAGTAATTACCTTATACATAAGGCATGAATAAGGGCTGGTTAGGTGGTGATTTGATGTGTATATACCAATAGTAAATACGTATAGAAGCTTGGTATGATACGAGTACAAATACTCTAGGTATACGTATAGAAATTTTGTGAAAAATGGAATGAGGATTCAAATATAGCTATCTTTTGTGAATACACTTATATGATTTTATGTATTTAAGTTCTTAAAAGTGATTAAATACATTACTTATACAATATATGTATAAACATTATAAGTCTTAAGTATTTATGTCAAATAACGTTACGTATAGTTATCGTTTTGAAAACTTAAGTTAGTAGTTTCAAAATACACATATAACTTGTTGTTATTAATACAAAATGAGATATTAAAACATTTATTAATCATGTTAAATATGTATATATACATTTATATACACAAACGTATAATTATCATATATTGTATAGTTTGTGATATCATCGGTCAAACTAGACGGTCAAACGTTGTGTAAAACTCTTTTCGGAAATATAAGTCTCGACAATTTGGATTGCTTATCATGTTGGCAAGGTTTAATTTATGTAAATATTAATCTTATAAGTATAGTATGATCGAAAAAGTGCGGGTCGTTACACACATGCTATACTATTCGAGTCGTAGCGAGCCATAGGACTAATTGGACAACTTTGACCAACCGTGTTTACCGTTATTGATACAACCTATTTGTTTAGGTCAAGACTAGCATTCGTTCTTGCATACGTTTACTTGTGAAGTATCTTTTACTCTTGCGCTCAAGGTGAGATCATAGTCCCACTTTTCAATCACTTTTATTCTTTACATCGTGGGCTGAGAAACGCATACATTTCATACTTATATACTTTTCATACTTTTACACTTTGAACAAATACGAATACAAAGATGCATGCGAGTTTGAACAAAAGTCCTCAATCCAATTATCATTAGTTCCACTTGCAGAGTGTAAGTGTAAGCGAGTAATTATGTTGTGTGGCCATACGGTTTTAACAACCCTCATTCAGACAGTTCGCTACCGTTAGTGTATGAAATATAATTTCAACAAAGTATAGTGTAAGTTCTAACACTAAATTCAAAATTCAGAGGGAAGATTCAGTTAAGCCTTGATAATTGGGTGCTCGTGATACAAATACTATTTTTGGAATGTGAACGTTTTTGGATAAGCAATTCATAAAGAACCTTGTGGTTCAGTTCAATATACTTACTAAACCTATGATTTCACCAACGTTTTCGTTGACAGATTTTCTATGTTTTTCTCAGGTCTTGAATGCTTAGTGATACATGTTCCGCTCACACTTTTGATACTTGCTTGGATGTCGAGTATACATGCATATATGGAGCGTCTTTTGACTTTATTTAAAAACTGTGTCGCATAGGTTTCATTGGTACTTATAGCATTGTAACGTAACTAGTGGTTGAACTATTCTTGTAAAACTTGAAACATCTTTACTTAGTGAAATGAATGCGACATACCTTTGGTCAAACGTTATTTTTAAAGACCTACGACCACGTAACGGGACCTAAGTAGTCGACGCCGTCAATTACGATTTGTCGGGGTCGCTACAAGTGGTATCAGAGCTTTAGTTGTAGGGATTTAGAGTTCATTGGTGTCAACCCCGAGTCATAGGGTACATTAGTGAATCTAGACTACAACCGGCATATAGACTGAAGTAGGAATTACTTGACTATTTGTGCATTATACTCGAACTCTTCTATCATATCTAACTCGTATTCGATTTTTATCTTACGTTGATAAATTTTGTTGACATGCCACCTTGACTTTATGAAGTAATGTTAAATGCACATGTGAATCAGGGTAATATAATTTCCGGGATTATATTACGGTGATTCACATGGACGTTCCGACATTATGACATAAAGAATTTAAGTCGAGTCAAGGAAAATTTTCTCTACATCATCATTCCATATCATGATTAGTATTATTGAGAATACTAATCAATGATATTCTTGTGTCTTGAAGGAACAATGCCTCCTCGTCACGGGCCACGTAATGAGACCTCCGAACAAGCTCTTCAACGTATGATAGCCACCGCCATAGGTGCGGCTGTGGCTAGTCTCTCCTCCGACAACAATAACAACAACCGCAACAACAACAATGGAGCCGGGAACTCAAACGAGGGATGCTCCTACAAAACCTTTATGGGGTGCAAACCTCATACTTTTGATGGAACCGGCGGACCAGTTATTCTCACCCGATGGTTTGAGCAAACGGAAGCCATTTTTAGCATAAACGGTTGCCGGGACCAAGACAAAGTCAAATATTCCACCCACACCTTCGCCGGTATTGCTCTCACGTGGTGGAACACGTATGTACAATCGGTGGGTACCAATGCGGCCCACACCCTCTCTTGGCCCGAATTAAAAGAAAAGATGATCACCGAATACTTCCCACGCGAAGAGACTCGAAGGCTCGAACACGAGCTAAGAACTTTAAAAGCAGTCGGGAATGACCTAAAGGCATATAATCAACGATTTTCTGAGCAAGCCTTGATGTGCCCAAACCTCGTGACCACCGAGTCTCTAAGGGTTGAACTTTACATGGATGGTCTCCCCAAGAGCATCAAACAAGGAGTAATGTCATCCAAACCCCCTAATCACCAAGAGGCCTTGAATATGGCCCGCCAATTGATCGAAATGGTGGACGAAATTGAAGTACCGCCACCTAAAGCCGAGGATAAGTCGGGTGACAACAAAAGGAAATGGGAAGCCCCCCAATCAGGCAACAACAACAACAACCCCGCCAAGAAGCCCTTCACCCCCAACGCCAAGAAAGGTTATACCGGATACCTACCCTATTGTAAAGAGTGCTACAAGCATCATCTAGGTGAATGTGGCAAACCATTTTACTTGAAGTGTCAAAGAAGTGGCCATGTGGCCCACGATTGTAGGAATACCGCTCCCGTCGCTCAAAAGAGGCCCAATGCACCAAAGACGGGTGTTTGTTTTGAATGTGGCCAACCGGGTCATTTTAGGAGTGCGTGCCCAACGAAGAAAACCAACCCCGATACACGCGACTGAGCTTTCAACATCAACACCAAGGAAGCCTGAGATGACAACTAGTCACGGGTACGTTTCCTCTCAATAACTCTTATATTTCATGATTATTCTATTCGGTTACCGTTAGATGTTTTATAACCAAGGCTTTGACTCGTACTCTTTGCACCCCACCACTCCCCCTAGACACTACTTACAACGGAAAACAATTTATCGGAGGGTGTACGTTAACCTTTTGGGTAGGAATTTTGAAACCGACTTGATACCTATAGAACTAAGGAGCTCAAAATTCGTGAACTAAATAATTTTCGGTTAAGGACCGATACTCTCTTCCTCGTATCAATGACCTCTTGGTAAATCTCAAGGATTCCATATGTATTCCTAAATCGACCCCCATTCCGGTTATCATCAATTGAGGATTAAGGGAGACGATGTCTCCAAAATCGCTTTCCGAACCACTACGATAGTTATAATTTTCTTTAAATATTGTTCAGTTTAACAAAGGCTTCGTCCGTATTCATGGGCCTTATGGGTCGCATATATAAACTTATCTAGATAAATTCGTCATCATATTCGTAGGTGATGTTTTAACCTATTCAATTCAAGCAAAGAAGAAAATGAACAACATCTCCGTCTTACGCTCTAACTCTCGAGACAAGAGCAACTCTATACCGAATTCTCTGGGTGAGAATTTCAGTTAAACGAAGTCCAATTTTAGACCATGTTGTTAGTAGTCAGGGTATTACAATGAATCTCGCAATCGAAGCCACACGTAATCGGGAAACCCTCACGACTCTGACTTGTATTCATAAAATCCTAGATCTCGCCGGTTATTACCGCAGATTCGTTTCCGACTTTTTCTCGTGTTACTCGTCCTTTAACCCCGTTAACTCCCTCAGGAAAGGACTAAACCTCTCCGTGTCCGAACTTTGAACGCGATTATTCACACCAACCTTACTAGCTAAACTCATGTAACACAAGGGAATTCAATTATGGAAATGTTTCTACTTGAACGCCTGAAAGGCATACTCTCTCGACTCAAAATAAAGGAAACTAAAATTCATTGTTTTGTACGAACGATCGGAATACTTAATTATGGATCCGATCAATCTTCTCACCACTACGTACCACGTTACATGACACTGTTAATTCACTATGACCGTCTGATATTACTGGGACCCAAGATACCACACAATCCAAGGATACTTCCTTTCTCTTTGACTTATCATCCTCATGCTCCTGATACGGCCAACTGCTACTCAACCCCGAACTATACAACTACGTGTACTATCTCGTTTCCCACCAAGTCTCAACATTTGACCACTAGATGAGCGACATGGCTATCTCAAGATGTAAACTCACTCTACTCTAAGTTCTCATTTCACTTCTATCTTTATCGCTCGCACTTCCGTATAAGGAAACTTTTTGTAAAATTTCTCAATGGATAGAGAAACTCCTCATATTACATTAGTATTTGCCACGAGGGTGAATAGTCCTGACGAACATTTTTGAACACTAACTAACTTGTTCAAACATATCTTAATTCTATTCCAACACGCTGTACCATTGTCGATTATCTCGGATCACAATACTCGTTTCACTTCTAGTGTTACAAGAAGCCTTAGAGACACGTTTAAACATGAGTACCACGTATCATCCACAACCAATGGACTAAACAAACGTACGTTTCACATCTTGGAAAGACATGTTACAAACTTGTATTGTTGCCTTTAGTTGTCTCCTCTCACACAGCAGTTACCATTCGTGTATTAACGCCGCACTTCCGAAACCCTATATGACCGCAAATGTCATACCCCTATTCGTTGGACCAAAGCATGTGGCAAGCAAATCACCGGATCCGAACTCATTCAAGAAATAACAGTTGAGATCGTACAAGTCCGAGAAGGGCTCAAGATGACCCGTAGTCGCCCAAAGAGTTATACCAGTATTAGATGAAAACCTCACGAATTCCCAGTGTGTAACTGCGTAATATTGGGAAACCGCACCTTGGAAGGGTGTAATCCATTTTGGGAAATCGAGGAAAGTTATATCCGTAATGTTAATCCTTTTGAAAATCTTTGGGTGTATTGGAACCGCTTCCTATCGTTTAGATCTTTCGGCTCAATTAAGTTCCCCTTTACCCTACGTCCCATGCAACAAACTTAGAGACGTGCCCTGCGGAACATGAATGTGCTACTCTCCTAGATAAACTTACTATTGATGATAACTCCCCTCCATGGGAAAACCGGTTGAAATGATGGAACACCGACTATCCAAATTTGTGGAAATGCCCAAGGACGTATCTTCACTTATTCATAGCATTGACAACACTAGGTCTCGAGTAATAAACAACGACTATTGCTTCCAACTAAATTTCGGGACGAAATTTCTTTTAAGGTGTGGGTAATGTAACATCCCGCATTTTTCCGTTAAATTATTTTAACGCCCGTCTTTTTATTTTAATAATATCCTCAGTATCTCGATTCGCATCCTCCATTTGCTTACATTCTTAAAATATTTTTCGTCATTTGGATTATAACATCTCTCGTTCTCTCGTGTAATTTAAAAATATTCATTCGGTTAATTCCCGCACCCGATTACAAACTTGAGGGACTAAACTTGCCAAAGTGTCAAAGATTTGACTAGGTCAAAGGAGTCAAACACCACCTCCTCCATTCATTATTTTCATTTTCATTTTCATTTTCTTCTCATACTTTCACATTTTCTCTAAATTCTCCAAACAAAGAATTCATCATCCATTCATGATCTAGCAAGTGTTTCACAAAACAAATTACATATTTGGAATCCTCCCTTCATCCTCTTCGACTTGATACCAATGTCATCTCATTTGGGTAACTTTCTAAAATCACTAGATTTTATGTTCTTGGTGTTTTTGAATTATAAAAGTGTTAATTAGTGTCTATGGCTCGTGTATAACATGAATATATGTTTTGTTTGTTCGATTCGTTGATTTGAGTAACTAGTTTGAACACTTGAAAATGGGTTTGCTTAATCTTTGATTTTGGAAGATTAAATGTTGTTAAATTGTTAAAGTTCATGTTTTAATTGTGTTACTAGTATCACTAGATTCGTTATGATGCGTAGGTTGATTAAGAAAACTTCAAATACATGATTTGTGATTTTTGTGAATTTTGATTAGGGTTTGATGAACTTGAAATGAACTTTTGATACTTTGGATGCCATGAAATGTTGTTAGTAAGTGTTTAGTTGTATTGCATGAGTAATTACCTTCGAAACGGCATATCATATGTGTGGATTGGATTCCCGAATCATGTAATGCATTTCAAGAACTTGAAACTTTGAAAATGGACCTTGAATGACCACTTGGCGAGAAATCGGTTATTGTAAATGATATTTTCGCTTGATGAAAAGTAGTTAGTTGTGTACCTTGTCAAAATACCTTTCCGATGATATACGATACATGTTTTGGTTGTTTGCGGGTCATAAATGGTGATTGTTTGAAGTTAGGTTCGTGCATAAAACTTAAAAACTGCCAGAATTCTCTGCACAGGTAATGGCGCGGCGAGCCATATACCCGCGCGGCGCACCAAAGTGGGCTGTCCAATTTTGTCAATTTTCGAATAATGTTTGCCATGCTACGGACCTCCGATTCACATGAAACTTGTTCTAACATGCTTATATATGAATAACTAGCACAGAAAAATAGTTCGGGACCTGACTCGAACGTGTTGACTTTTTCGTTGACTTTGACCCGACCCAAGTTTGACTTTTAGTCAAACTTAACCAAACGTTTATGCAATCGTTTTAACATGCCTTTATACTTGATTCTTATATGAAACTTGACAACGTGATTCACATGCTATACTATTCGAGTCGAAGCGAGCCATAGGACTAATTGAACAACTTTGACCAACCGTGTTTACCGTTATTGATACAACCTATTTGTTTAGGTCAAGACTAGCATTCGTTCTTGCATACGTTTACTTGTGAAGTATCTTTTACTCTTGCGCTCAAGGTGAGATCATAGTCCCACTTTTCAATCACTTTTATTCTTTACATCGTGGGCTGAGAAACGCATACATTTCATACTTATATACTTTTCATACTTTTACACTTTGAACAAATACGAATACAAAGATGCATGCGAGTTTGAACAAAAGTCCTCAATCCAATTATCATTAGTTTCACTTGCAGAGTGTAAGTGTAAGCGAGTAATTATGTTGTGTGGCCATACGGGTTTAACAAACCCTCATTCAGACGGTTCGCTACAGTTAGTGAATGAAATATAATTTCAACAAAGTATAATGTAAGTTCTAACACTAAATTCAAAATTCAGAGGGAAGATTCAGTTAAGCCTTGATAATTGGGTGCTCGTGATACAAATACTATTTTTGGAATGTGAACGTTTTTGGATAAGCAATTCATAAAGAACCTTGTGGTTCAATTCAATATACTTACTAAACCTATGATTTCACCAACGTTTTCGTTGACAGATTTTCTATGTTTTTCTCAAGTCTTGAATGCTTAGTGATACATGCTTCCGCTCACACTTTTGATACTTGCTTGGATGTCGAGTATACATGCATATATGGAGCGTCTTTTGACTTTATTTAAAAACTGTGTCGCATAGGTTTCATTGGTACTTATAGCATTGTAACGTAACTAGTGGTTGAACTATTCTTGTAAAACTTGAAACATCTTTACTTAGTGAAATGAATGCGACATACCTTTGGTCAAACGTTATTTTTAAAGACCTACGACCACGTAACGGGACCTAAGTAGTCGACGCCGTCAATTACTATTTGTCGGGGTCGCTACATCCCTGCATTCACTTAACTCCACCCATGGACATGTTTGACTCCACTCAATGTTTGAGAACAAGATACACGCATGTACTTGCTGTCAAACCTATGCTCTGATACCAACTTGTAACACCGGCCATTTTTTTATAACACAGCGGAAGTCTTAGTTAATAAAACACCACATTAATTACATTAGTACTTAAGCTTAAGTTTAACTTTCACAAACGGTGTTACTTTATTACAAACACGGTTACAAATGTCCACATCAGAGTTGCTAGTCAAACATGTCTTCTACATCAAGTTCCGATCCCTTCAACAGTACCTAAACCTGCAGGGGGAGGAATGTGGGGGATTAGCGCACCGCTAAGTGAATGGAATCTATCTACAGATTAAGCTTAAGCAATCCCTCATACGACAGCCAACTAATATGCTTACAACCATCAAGCATACAAACAACGACAATATGAGGCTCGGCGGCTTGTACGGGCACACGACTCCTAGCCGATCGAACTAGAGTCTACCGATAGTCCTTCCTACCAAGTCTCTACATAACTATCCAAACGCAACAAATGCGTTCTTCTATGTTATACTAACAGACTGTAGGACTTGGACTCAACCTCCCTTGGAATGGTTGACCTCAAACGAACTTCAACCGCCCTAGGCATGGTTGAAAGCCCCCAACCGCCCTAGGCATGGCTGGTGTCAAACACAGTGCATGTAGTGACCCGAAATTTTCCATGTTTATATATATTAATTGAGATTGATATTTACATGACTAAATATTTCCAACGTGTTAAGCAATCAAAATTGTTAAGACTTGATTAATTGAAATAGGTTTCATATAGACAATTGACCACCCAAATTGACCGGTGATTCAAGAACGTTGAAACTTGTAAAAACTATACGATGACATATATATGGTTATATATATAGTTAACATGATTTTATTATAATTAAGTATCTCATTAGGTATTTTAACAATGAGTTATATACATAAAAATGAGACTATTAAATTAAGAAACTCGAAAACGATATATATAACGATTATCGTTATAACAACGTCTTACTAGGTACATATGAATCATATTAAGATATTGATACACTTGGTTAATTATGTTAAATGATAAGTAAATATATCATTAAGTGTATTAACAATGAAATACATATGTAAAAATAAGACTACTCACTTAATGATTTCGAAACGAGACATATATGTAACGATTATCGTTGTAATGACATTTAACTATATATATATCATAATAAGATATATTATATATCATAATATCATGATAATGTAACAATTTAACATCTCATTTGATCTAATAAACAATGGGTTAACAACATTTAACAAGATCGTTAACCTAAAGGTTTCAAAACAACATTTACATGTAACGACTAACGATGACTTAACGACTCAGTTAAAATGTATATACATGTAGTGTTTTAATATGTATTCATACACTTTTGGAAGACTTCAAGACACTTATCAAAATACTTCTACTTCACAAAAATGCTTACAATTACATCCTCGTTCAGTTTCATCAACAATTCTACTCGTATGCACCCGTATTCATACTCGTACAATACACAGCTTTCAGATGTATGTACTATTGGTATATATACTCCAATGATCAGATCTTAGCAGACCATATGAGTCACCTAACACATGTGGGAACCATAATTTGACAACTAGCATGAAATATCTCATAAAATTTCAAAAATATGAGTAATCATTCATGACTTATTTACATGAAAATAAAATTACATATCCTTTATATCTAATCCATATACCAACGACCAAAAACACCTACAAACACTTTCATTCTTCAATTTTCTTCATCTAATTGATCTCTCTCAAGTTCCATCTTCATGTTCTAAGTGTTCTTCATAAATTCCATAAGTATAGTTTCATAAAAATCAAGAATACTTCCAAGTTTGCAAGTATACTTCCAAGCTTTCTAATCCATTCCAAGTAATCATCTAAGATCAAGGAACCTTTGTTATTTACAGTAGGTTATCTTTCTAATTCAAGGTAATATTCATATTCAAACTTTGATTCAATTTCTACAACTAAAACAATCTTATTTCGAGTGAAAATCTTACTTGAACTGTTTTCGTGTCATGATTCTGTTTCAAGAACTTTCAAGCCATCCAAGGATCCTTTGAAGCTAGATCCATTTTTCTCATTTCCAGTGGTTTTATCCAGAAAACTTGAGGTAGTAATGATGTTCATAACATCATTCGATTCATATATATAAAGCTATCTTATTCGAAGGTTTAAACTTGTAATCACTAGAACATAGTTTAGTTAATTCTAAACTTGTTCGCAAACAAAAGTTAATCCTTCTAACTTGACTTTTAAAATTAACTAAAAACATGTTCTATATCTATATGATATGCTAACTTAATGATTTAAAACCTGGAAACACGATGCACACCATAAAATCGGATATACGCCGTCGTAATGAAACCGGGGGCTGTTTTGGTTTGGATAATTAAAAACTATGATAAACTTTGATTTAAAAGTTGTTCTTCTGGGAAAATGATTTTTCATATGAACATTAAACTATATCCAAAAATCTTGGTTAAACTCAAAGTGAAAGTATGTTTTTCAAAATGGTCATCAAGATGTCGTTCTTTCGAAGGAAATGACTACCTCTTTAGTAATTGACATGTAACTTAAATTTCTGACTATAAACCTATACTTTTTCTGTTTTTATTCTTAAATTAGAGTTCAATATGAAACCATAGCAATTTGATTCACTCAAAACGGATTTAAAATGAAGAAGTTATGGGTAAAACAAGATTGGATATTTTTGATCTTTTTAGCTACGGGAAATGTTTAACAAATCTATACAAATCATATCCTAACTAACTTATATTGTATTATACATGTATTCTAATATATTATATAATCTTGGGATACCATAGACACGTATGCAAATGTTTTGACATATCATATCGACCCATGTATATATATATATTATTTGGAACAACCATAGACACTCTATATGCAGTAATGTTGGAGTTAGCTATACAGGGTTGAGGTTGATTCCAAAAATATATATACTTTGAGTTGTGATTTAACCTGAGACATGTATACACTGGGTCGTGGATTGATTCAAGATAATATATATATCGATTTATTTCTGTACATCTAACTGTGGACAACTAGTTGTAGGTTACTAACGAGGACAGCTGACTTAATACACTCAAATCTTTAAAACATAATAAAAATGGTTGTAATTATATTTTGATCATACTTTGATATATATGTACATATTTGTATAGGTTCGTGAATCGATCCGTGGCCAAGTCTTATTTCCGAGGAAGGAAATATCTGTGAAAGTGAGTTATAGTCCCACTTTTAAAATCTAATATTTTTGGGATGAGAATACATGCAGGTTTTATAAATGATTTACAAAATAGATACAAGTACGTGAAACTACATTCTATGGTTGAATTATCGAAATCGAATATGCCCCTTTTTATTAAGTTTGGTAATATAAGATGTTAGGACCCCGAAGTTGTATAGTGTTAATGTGAAATAAGCTTAATTGAAGATTCCTTAGAAGAGGGCTATATAAGGAACCTAAGTAGTCCTAATTAGATAGCCATTGCATTGTAACCGAGTTCTAGAAGCTGTGGAATGTAATTGTACCGATTCTCTCTAATACCGAGTCTCATGCTTACATACCGAATCTCTCTTTATCTTATCATTTCTCTCAATCTCAACATGATCTGACCTATCATTTGGTATCAGAGCTTCCAGGAAGTGATTCTACATCACTATATCGATCCAGAGATTGTAGATTACAGAATCTGAATACTCTCGGTATTTTGAATCACATTCGGTATTATCGAATTTGATAATATGACGTTCAGATTCTTGTGATAAGTTCAGCGAAGGTGCATTAGGTATTTTAGAAAGAGTTTCGATCATCATTACAGCTTTTTAACTTTAATTATGGAGAATCAAGTTGATTTTTAGAGTTTGTGGCTAAAACTCTCGGTATTGCTTAATTCAAGCTTGATTCTGGATTTTTGTGAAGATTTAAGGTTTCTGTTGTGTTCATGAGGTGTTAAATCACATTTCTGACGGTTCAATTTCTTCAATTCATCAAGTTTTGAAGATTTGATCAACACTCGGTATCGTAACTGTCATACCGAGTCTGCTTCATTACTTAAATTCATCTTAAGTGTTGCAGATTATGGTGTGATTGTGATTCTATCACATTCGGTGTGATTATACGCAGCTACTTGGTATGATTTGAGAAAGGATTCTATCATATTTCTAAGTTTTAAACTTAGACTCGGTATTGTCAACTGCTACAGTTGACATTCGGTATCCTATACTTTCGGTATCTTTGATATTTTGTGTGATACTAACGTGTTTCCTTGTGCAGCAAGGTTACAGAATCTAATTCAAAAGGATTGAATTGAGTTTGAACTTCAAATTCATACAGAATCTGACTACCGAATCAAATACATAATCTGAGTTTCTGTATCACTTAATCCATTGTTTTAAGTGGTTACAGGCTACAATTCTTGTGATTACCGAATCTATACTGAATCTGGGTGTGTCTCTTGTATTTCTGATCAGTTTCTTTTACAGAATCTGATATACAGAATCTTTACCGAATCTGCTACAGTACCGAATCTGCTAAAGTACCGAATCTGACACAGAATCAGACATTCTGATCAGATTGTTGTGATTTTTCATCTTAGATTTGTGTAATACAGAATCTTTACCGAATCTACCTCATTTTCAAGATGTCTACTCAAGATACTTTGATCATTGGATCAGATTTCCGTCCTCCAGTGTTGTTTGATGGAAAGTACACTCAGTGGCTTCACCGTATCACTCAGTACATAGACTATAAGGGTGAGAAAGCAAAGTACATTTGGGCTTCTCTGAGAGATGGTCCAGTTGTTGATTATCATCCGGATACTGGTATGCCAATTCCAGTCTATGAACTTTCTGGTGATAAGCGTGAGAGAGCTCAGGGTGACATTGAGGCAAAGAATATTGTTATGCAAGCTATCCCGTATGAATTGTTTGAAAATGTTGATAGCAACACAACAGCAAAAGATATATGGGATGAGATCAAACGACAGCAAGAAGGTTATGACATGTCAGACGTTACTAAATTGAATAAGGCTCTGGGATTCTATGAAGATTTCAAGCAGGAAACTGATGAACCACTCAAGGATACCTATCGTCATTTCAATGGAGTTCTCAATGAGTTGAAAATGTGCAAGATCATAAAAGTAAATGCTGAAGTCAACATGAAGTTTCTCAAAAAGCTCAACGCTGATTAGCTTCCTTATGGAACCATTGTTCGATCTACTAAAGAGATTGACAAGTTGACTATTCATGAGCTTGTTGGAGTTCTTATGCATTACCAACCTGAAGTGTCTAAACTTTAAGAAGGAAGGAAAGAGTCTTCTCCGGGCGATCCACTTGCCCTAATTGCCAAAAAGAAGAGCAAATCGTTGACGTCTTCCAAAAGCTTGTCCAAGAAAGTGCTTGTAGAAGAATTAACTGATTCAGAAGATTTGAATCTTTCTGATGTTGATGATTCTCACCTTGAATTAGTCAAGATGGCAGCCATGTTCACGAAAGCCTTGAACAAACACAAGTTTAAAGGCAAATCAAGCAATCAACGCAAAAACTCGTCATCTTCCTCGTACTACAAGAAAGCTGATCAATCTAAACAACAACGTGCTGATGATTCCAAGAAGGAAGATTCAATTTGTTTCAATTGTGGCAAAGCTGGTCATTACTCTCGTGAGTGCAAGATGCCTAAGAAGAAGGACGCAGCTTACTACAAGAAGAAAATGTTGATGGCTAAGATTGTGGAAACTGGTGGAGAGCTAAAACCGGTTGATGAAACTTGGTTTAACTGGACTGACGATTCAGATTCAGAGGTGGAACATGCAAATGTTTGCAAGGTGACAAAGCTCATCAAAGCTAAGGAAGCAATAGAGAATTCTGACTCAACATCCGATGATGATGAGGTGCAATCAACTGAAATCTCACCTGATTTTATAAAAATGCAAAATGACTTGATGAAGAATCTGGTCTCAATGTCAAAAGAAGTCAAAGGCTTAAAATCTGAAAACAAGGTTTTAAAAGATAAAATCAAAATGAATGAGACCAGACCTTCCTCATCCAAATTGCAAATGGATGTGCAACAATTGACTCTCCAACTCAACTCTACGGAAACTGAGTTGGAAGATCTAAAAAAGACAATTCATCCAATTAAAGTTGAAAGAACTGATTATCGTTTAAAATCGGAACGACTTGCAGAAAAAGTTCAATTTTTAGAAAAAGATCTTTCTGATTTGAAAAACCAACATGAACCCACACTTTCAAAACTAAACAAGAAAATCGTTCAATTGGAAAACACCATAATTGAAAAGAACACTGAAATTTCTTTATTGTCAAAAGAATCTTTTCAAATGAAAGCTCAACTTGCTCGATATGATGAAAAACTCTATCGAACAGAGCAATCCAAAGCTATCATGGATATGGAACTTTCAAAACAAACGATTTTCATGAATAGACCAAAAACGATTCATGGTGAAAAGTGGGGGTTGGGTTACGAAGATCCGAAAATTTTGGAAGATGCTTCCAAAAAGATTCCAGGATTATATCATTCTGATTATTTTAAAGCCGGTTTACCATCGCATTTTGTACATGCTTCTGATGCTGATTTTGATGATATTATTGTAAATCGTAAATCTAGGAAATACCATCAAATTAGCTTAATGTATGAAAAAATCAATGCTAAGATAGGTAAATCGAATCCTGATTTCTTGAAAAATCTTGTTGAAACTGACAAAAACATGCAACGTGAAGATTATGTGCCTAAGCGTAGACTGGTTTATATCCCAACACTCATGCTAGAGAAATACATTTTAATGATTGAGAATGAAGTGTTTAACAAACCTAGTTCTAGCATTACTGCAATAGATGAGGTGTTTGATGAACTAATTTTTGATGTGAAACCAATTCTACCAACTTTACCTGCATGTCCAGATGATGTTTTCCATGAAGACCTAGAACATGAACTATCTGTCTTCTTTGAGACAGATTCTCTAGGTCAAAATTCTTTAGATGAAAAAGTAGAACCTCAGGATGAACCGAACATTGAACCTTTGATAGATTTTGAAAGTCAACTTGATCCTTTGCATGATTATTACTTGCATTTGCCTGCTATACGTAAATTGAATCGTATAGTAGCTCAACTTGAACAGGAGAATATTGACTTGCAACTTAAGTGCCAATCATTAGAACAAATGCTTGCTTTGTGTGATAAATTACCTTCACTGCCTAAGAAAGAATGTACTTATGCTTTTAAGGAGGGTGAAGTGATAGTTTCTGCTGAAGAATTATGTCTTGAGATTAAAAGCTTAAAACAAAAGATAATTCAAATGAAACAGGCTAACACACTTAAGCAAACGTCTAATGTTGCAACCAATGTGCTTGAATGTACTGGTGGGATTACTAAGAAGGGGAAGGGAACAACAACATCTAAGGATGTAAAACCCATTACTATTCTTAAAAATCCTCTACGTTCTCAATTTGGCAATCATGGTTCGAAAGTTGTTTCTACAACTCAGTATATTGTTAAAAAGGTTCATTCTCCAAATGGTTCTGTGTTAACTGAAAAGATTCCTATGATTCCTATGACAAAAACTTCAAAAGCGAGTCTTTTAAAGAAATCAGTTAAGTCCACAACACACACAAGTTCTAAACCTGATTTAAGTGAGTATGATGCAAAAGAACGTACAATCAAATTGGAAATTCTGCAAAATCAGTCATCTCATGTGTCAACTGAAAAGTTTGGACGTCTAACTAACAAAGGTGTTTCTCGTGTCACAGGTCATAATCCAAACTTGAATTACAAATCTGTATGGGTTCCTAAGTCCACGACTAAGAAAGTAGCAACCAAACCAAAGCAATCTGCTAGTTGGCCTAGGAAATCATCTCATGTTTTTCAATTTTCGTCTGTGAACAAAACATCTACTTGGAATAAATTGTGTGTTAAGACTTCTGATAACGATGTAAAGATTGATATTGCGTATGATGCTTCATGTAATGTGGTTTTAAATGATGCTTTATTGTTTAAACTGCATGATGCTTTACGTGAATATTTCATCATTGATCCAAAGTTTGTTGTTAATCAAAAGTTTATTGCTGGTACTAACTGAAAAGGACCCAAGAAACTTTGGGTACCTAAACTCTAGGGAATTTACATTTACAGGGTTTCGACGTCTGTGTTTGGTATATCGATTCCGGTTGTTCTCGACACATGACGGGCAATAAATCCTTGCTTGTCAACTTCATTGACAAATTCCTAGGAACGGTTACATTCGGAAATGATGGGATTGCAGCAATAACGGGTTACGGAGATTTTGTGCAAAATGGCATAACAATCAAACGGGTTTCATATGTTGAGGGTTTGGGGTGCAGTTTATTTAGTGTGAGCCAATTCTGCGATGGAGATCTCAAAGTTTTGTTTGAACGTCGACAATGCTCGGTGCAATCCACCGAAGGGAATGATCTTCTTGTTGGTAAACGTTGTGCTTCACTATATACTATTGACCTCAATGATGCACCATCACATGCAACCATGTGTTTGGCCACTCGTTCTACCAAAGAAAATTCATGGTTATGGCATCATCGGATGTCACACCTGAATTACAAGGGTATCAATCGATTAGTCTCTAAAGATTTAGTTGATGGTATTCCAAACCTTCAATATGATAAGCATCATGTGTGTCCATCATGTGCGATGGGTAAGCTGAAATGGACTAATCATCCGCTTAAGCAAAACCCCAGTACTTCATCGTCTTTGCAATTATTGCATATGGACTTATGTGGACCCATGCGTATTTCTAGCCTTGGTAGCAAGAAACATGTGCTTGTCATTGTTGATGACTATACCCGGTTTACATGGATTTTTCTTTTACGAACTAAGTCAGAAACCCCCGCCATTATCATTGAATTCATTAAAAAGATTCAACGCTCTTTTAACAAACATGTTAAGAGCATCAGAACTGATAATGGGACGGAATTTAAGAATGACCCGCTTGATAGTTATTTAAAAGACCAAGTCATTGAACATCAGTTCTCTGCTGCTCGGACCCCCCAACAAAATGGAGTAGTCGAACGATGTAATCGTACGTTGTGCGAAGCAGCACGAACGATGCTTGCATACTCCAAATTACCTCCAAAAATGTGGGGGGAGGCCATTTCAACTGCATGCTATACCCAAAATCGTTGTATTGTAAACAAACGTTTTGATAAAACTCCATATGAGTTATTATATGGTAGACGCCCGAATGTCAAATATTTCCGTGTTTTTGGTTGTATATGCTATGTGCTTAATGATTTTGACAGCCCCGAAAAGTTTGATCCTCATGGCGATCAGGCCATATTTCTTGGTTATTCCTCGAACAAAGTTCCTTATCGTGTTTATCATAAGCGGACAAAGATGATTAAAGAGAGCATTAACGTCAAGTTCGATGAATTTTCGGGAATGGCTTTTGAACAACTCAGTTCAAAACCCGATCCTAACCTGGCTACTACTTCTTCCGCGCAAAACTCAATTTTCTCGAAGAAGGGTGTTCCTACGGTTACATCAGAGGAACTGGATATCTTGTTTGATAGTCTTTATACTCCTCAACGGGATTCAAATGTTCAAGCCGTACCGGTTACACCATCACAGTCAACTACTGTGGAGACTCTTCAAAGTCTTTTTGATGAAGATTCAACACCAACTGATTCACCTGTTGCTTCTTCATCCTCCCTCCAACCTCCTGTTATTGATAATCTTGAACAAGATCAAAATTCATCATTTGACACAACTCTAGCTGTTTCTCCAGATACTCTATTGAATCCATTAGATACTGTTACATCAGATCAAGCAGATCAAGGCTCAACGTCAACAACGGTTGATGTTCCGATGGATACAATTGATGTACAATCTCTTCCACACAGCCGATGGACTAAAAGTCATCCAATAGATCTTATTATTGGTGACGCATCTGCTCCAGTTTCAACTCGAAGGGCTACTCAGAATATGTGTCTATTCACAGCCTTTCTTAGTAAGATTGAACCAACAACGGTTGCTCAAGCTTTACTAGATCCATACTGGGTAGTTGCAATGCAAGACAAGATCAATCAATTTGAACGATTGAAAGTATGGCGATTAGTTCCAAGATGAACGGGTCAACGACCAATAGGGGTTAAGTGGATTTTCAAGATTAAGAAGGATTCTGATGGAATTGTGGTTCGAAATAAGGCACGTCTTGTGGCCAAAGGATATCGACAACAAGAGGGCATTGATTATGACGAAACGTTTGCTCCGGTTGCTAGGATTGAGGCAATTAGTCTTTTCCTTTTATTTGCTTCTCATATGAAGTTCACGGTGTTTCAAATGGATGTCAAAACTGCTTTTCTGAATGGTTATCTTCAAGAGGAAGTCTATGTTGATCAACCAGAAGGCTTTGTCGATCCCATTCATCCAAACTACGTTTACTACTTGGAGAGAGCTTTATACGGTCTGAAGCAAGCACCGCGTGCATGGTACGAGACCTTAACAAAGTATTTGCTGGACAATGGCTTCTCTCGTGGAACGATTGATACAACGTTATTCATTCGTAAAAACCACGGTCACATTCTCTTGGTTTGAATTTACGTTGATGATATTATTTTTGGTTCCACGTCCCCGGCCTTATGCAAAGAATTTGGTGACCTTATGGCCAGCAAATTCGAAATGAGCATGTTTGACCAGTTAACTTTCTTCTTGGGGTTACAAGTAAAACAATTACCAAATGGAATTTTTATCAGTCAAACAAAGTATATCAATGATATGCTAAAACGTTTTAAAATGACTGCTTTAAAACCAATGACAACCCCAATGAGGACTTTACTGGATGCTGATACTAATGGGGAACCCTTTGATATTATGCTTTATCGAAGCATGGTTGGTTCTTTAATGTATCTGACTGCGAGTCGACCAGACATTGCACTTGCCGTAACTGTCTGTGCCCGCTTTTAGTCCAACCCTAAGAAATCTCACTCCAAAGCGGTTGTTAGGATTTTTCAATACCTTAAAGGTACACCTAACCTTGGGATCTGGTATCCTCATGGATCCGATTTCAATCTCACTGCTTATACTGATGCGGATCATGGTGGTTGCCATGTTGATAGAAAGAGCACATCTGGATCAATTCAGATGTTGGGGAATAGACTAGTTGGTTGGTCATCCAAAAAGCAGAACTGTGTGTCTTTATCAACAGCTGAGTCTGAGTACATTGCTGCTGCTCACTGTTGTTCACAAGTTTTGTGGATGCAAACTCAACTCTTGGACTATGGCTTTAAGATTTCTAAGACCCCGATCTATTGTGATTCACAAAGTGCTATTGCAATAACAAGCAACCCGGTTCAGCATTCTAAAACTAAACACATAGATATTCGTTATCATTTCATTAAGGACCATGTAGAGAAAGGGGATATAGAGTTATACTTTGTGCCTACTAAAGTGCAATTAGCTGACATGTTCACTAAACCTTTAGATGAACTTAGGCTAAATTTCTTGATCAAAGAGATTGGCATGGTAGAGTATAGTGCTTGATATTCCTTAGATCTGTTGGAACTTATTTTTGGGATCTTGTGTTTAGGGGGAGTAGATACTTTCTAGGGGGAGCCACTAAGTTTCAGTGCTTTAGATAATTTTTCTTTAAGGGACTGCCTTTAGATTAATGATAACTTCCTAGATATATTTGTTCAATGGTTACGCAAGGGGGATGTAACTCATTGATATCCTATTTCAAGGGGGAGTTAATTCATTTTCTTGGGAATATAATCAAAATGCTGATTTACTTTCTTGTATATCACATTTTGAGGGGGAGAAAACGGGAGAAAATAATTCAAAAATATTGTTTTTCAAAAGTGAATTCAAAATTTCTTTGTTTTTATCTGAAATAATTCACTATGGCTTGTATACATCTCAGTATGCAACCCGTGTCAACAATTGGTATCACTGAAGATTTGTATTTTGTATAAAATTCAAAGTTCTTTTAAGTACAAATCTTATTTTGAAAAATTCATAAAAATTAGAAAAGATAAAATCCAAAAATATTTAAATTTTACTGAATAAATGCTATTTTTAGCATTTTACCGAATCTGACAACTAACAGTACAGATTCGGTAAGTTCAAAGTTTTCAGAAATTGTCTCAGAATTGTTTTTCGTGAAAAGATTGAAATGGATTTCAAGAGGAAAAATCAATTTGTCAAAATTTGGAGTTAAATTGTTAAAGTTTTGAAAAATTGGACTGTATTCGGTATTTTAGGCCCATTCTGTAAAGCCCATTCGGTATTTTACTTTCGGTATTTATAAAAGGAGAGTCAAAGTCAAACATTACTCTCTTACTGTTATTAATCACCTACCGAGTCTGTTGATTATACCGAATCTGCCTAATTCTACCGAGTCCGTCATTCTGTTTCTTCAAATTCTTGGTAATTGTTCATTTTAATCAATGTTTAAGATATATAATTGTAGATCTGAGATAATTAAGTTTTTATCAACCAGAAAAGATCAAAATAACTGGATTATGACCTTTAATTTTTGAAATCTTGTTGATTATACCGAGTCTGAGTCGATTTCAATTAATCTTTGATTAAACTCAATTGATTTGGAAAATCAACATGAAATCTTGTCTAATCTGAGTTAAATTGACTGATCTATTATTTGACCAAGTCTGATTACATGTTTAATTGCTTATTTGATGAATTCTGTATCTACCGAATATGTTCTTATCCTGATACCGAGTTTGTTCATACAATTAACATGTTAATATACTTGTAATTGAATGGTTAATTGATCATGGTTGTGATATTACTTGATATATGATAGAATATGCATGTTTGAGTGACTTTCTGTTAATTGTTGAAGATACCGAATCTGGTTTTCATTCTTGATACCGAGTCTGAAATTTGGTACCTTAAAATTTTCTGATTTTTATCTTCAAACACTTAACATGTTTATTCTTTATCTTTCTGATATGAAAACTCAAGCTTATTTGGTTACAGAATCTAAAGTTTTCATAACTACCGAATCTGCTTGAAATGTGTTTAAAAATTGACTAAGTATTGTTCTGAGTCCTTTTGTTATATAGTTGACTTTGCATGATGATTTTGTACTAAGATGAATATCATATGAATGTCATAGTTGTCAATTATTTGTTCATATTTGAGAATAAAAGACTTTTATATTCTTGAAAAATCATAAAAATCTTAAAATTTAAAAATATAAAAAGGATTTCAAAGGCAAATAAGAATAGAGATATATGCTTTTTGTTAAATATCTTGTGGTCTTCTATTTCTTATTTATACAGCTAAATGGCGAACAATCACTTCATCAACTCTGAAACCAGCATACCCTGCAACTACTGGACAGCAATTCTAGAGAGGCACACACTGTGGCCTGCTCTCAATACTACTGCCAGTGTAGCTGTAACAGATCTGGAGTTACTTAACAGAACAATTAGGTTTGTGGAAGCTACACAACCTACTACTGAAAATCCAGAGGGAACACAAGCTTGTTTTGAATTTCAACTAAGAGGAGTTCAAGGGAGGAGGAGTTTCACTAAAGCTGATTTCAGGAGGGTCTTCAGACTTCCTCTTGTACAGAATGCTCCTGCTTTTCCTGCTACTCAGCAAATGATGACTTCTGTCTTTGATCTTGGTTATGTTGGAGCTACCAACATTCCACCAGCTAAGTTTCAGAAGAAATATCTGCACTCAAGGTGGTATGTGATCTTCTCAATCATCAACAGATGCTTGCTAATGACAAGGAGTGGATCTGATAGCTTGACTGTGCCAATGCTGAAAGTATTCTACTCTTTCATAAGAGTAGAGGCTCCTGACTATGCTGAGCTTTTATGGGATCTGGTTCAAGCTCAAATTGATAAGCCAAGGGGTTTATACATCCCTTGCGAAAGGTTTTTCTGTATCTTTATCCATGATGCTATAAATGCTTGCAGAAATGCAAATATATTTGTACCAGATACACATGGATTACAGATGAAAAGGTTTGGAGAGCTGAAGATGAACACCCCTATGGTGTCTGAAAATCAATTCACTGCGCCAATTCCAAATTGGCTAGTGAGGCTAGCTGAACCCCAAGACGCTCGTATGCATTCTTATTTTCAGGCTGTAGGAATACCTCTTTCGAACCCGGTACAACAAGAACAAGTTGAACCTGCCGTGGTTCCAGCTCCAGAGGTTGTAGAGGAACCTGTAGTTCAACCACCCGGGCCAGCTAATCCTCCACTTAGGGTGAACCTCAAACGATCTAGGGTAGCACACCAAGCTCAACCCGTGAGGATCAGGGAACCTAGTCCAACTAGGATTGAACCAACCCTTTCCACAACACCCGAAGTAAGCAGTGACACTTCAGCAACAGCATCTGAATCATCTCCTGAACATTCTCCTAAGAGAACTCGATACATGCCTGATGAGATGATTCAGACTCCACCAACCCAACGAGTAACTAGATCTAGGACTTCGACACTCATCGTTCGCCAAACAGTTACTCCAACCATTGGTGATACGGATCAAGACCAAGAGCCAATTAGGTCACCCTCACCTATCTCCGTATCACATCCAAGAATAACAGTAAGCCCTACGCTAAATGAAGCTCAAGCTTCGGTAGGCAAGAGATCTAAATGCACGGATGGTAAAAAGACCACTAAGCCCATCCAATCTAAACAGGACTTAATAATAAATCCTACAAAGCAAGGTGCTTTGGCATCTAAGGAAGTAAAGTCTTCCTCTACAGTAAAGTCTGCGTTGACTCAATCGATTGAGGAAACTCAATCATTGAAGTCCAGAACGGCCGAAGGGGAGCCGAAAAATCTTGAAAAGGCACCCTGCGTATTGGCTGGAAATCCTCCTGTACCTCAACGTACAACAGGGTCTCGAGGTCCGGCTTATCTTGATGAGGAAGATCTGTCGCGTCCCATGGAAACGAGTCAACATGACAATCCTTCGGGATATTTATCAGACTTCCAGCAGACTATTCCCTTGGTTCATGAAAGTGATCCATTGGTTCAAACCACTTCTCTTCCGGATTCTGAATCTCAGGGTCTGGAGTAAGAGTCTTTAACTGAAAGAGATGTGCCACCTCATGGTATATCAATGATTTCAGGAGTCGGGGATAGCAATATCTCTGCGAGAACTAAATCGACAGGTAGTCCTGCTACTTTGTCAGAGTCCCATGAGACCAAAGTCATGGAGGCCGATGCTTCGAAAGAAACTTCGCCAGTGACAACTCCGGTTTTTACCCAACCTCCATCAGAAGGGGATATCACGAATCTTACTAGTAGTATGTATAGCCCTACATATAAGAATAATACCGCACAATCATCCTTACCTGCCCTCACGGCAACTCAAACACTTCCACCAGCATCGCCTTCAACAGTTGCTACTGCTGGTGTTCCTATTGTTACTTTTCCACCATCACTTTCTCGTTTACCACATTTCTATGATGCTTTGGAGCAAGAATATTTCAGTCGTATGTTTTCTAGAGTCAATCTAGATGTTCTTCGACGCACTTCGCTTCAAGCATTGTTTCGTGCTCGTGTTCGATATCCACTTACTTCCTGATCTTCTCCGTTGAGTCCTCACCGTGATGATGAACATGACGATTCTGATCCTCGGAATAGCCATGAGGGGGAGATAGGAGTAGATGGAGAATATCTAACGGTAAATATTTCAACTAAGGGTGGTGGTGTAAGGTCTTCATCAGCTTCACAAGCTCAACAAGTTCAAATGGAATCAGAAATGGTTACTACACATGATGAAATTGATGATAAGGAGCCTGAGCAAGTTATAATTTCAGTTGTTCATAATGAGGCTGATAGTGGACTGGTTGATGAGGATTTGAACTTGAGTGATTTCTATCTTGAAGAGACGGATGACGTTGGATTTGTCATTCTAAGCAAGTTATCATCAGTATCTTCAATTCCGGAAGATGTAGAGATTGTAGATGAAGAGAATCCTGAACCAGTAATAGAAAGTGATAATGAAATGGATTCTTCTGATGACGATGAAGACAATCTTTATGTTAATCCAAATGAAGATGAGATATTTGATCATATTGAAGATGATGATGTTCCAAATAATGATGCAACAAATCCTACTGGTCATTCATCAAATTCAACATCCTCATCGAGTTCAAATCCAACAAATGCTAATGAAAGATCAACTTCTGGTACATCTACATCAAGTGAAACAGTGAATTCCAGATTCAAATACAATCATGGAATATTCTTTAAGAATCAGGAGCAAAGATTATTGTTGGGAGTAGAACATGATTTTATAACGTTACGAAACACATTCATCGAAGAAAATGCTTACAAGATCTTCCGCATCAATGAATTACCAAGGAGTAAAAGGTTTACTTATATAGGTTCACGATTGCTTCCAGCAAGTGAAAGGAATTGGTATGAGTTTATGTGGAGGAAACATATCAAAAAAGATGAAGATGATTTGTGGCTTCAAAGAAAATATCGTATTTCAGAAGTGTTGAATATTACTCGAGTCGGAGTAGAGATAAGCGAAAATAAAGACGTCATCAGTCAGTTCCACGTTATCAGAGAAGATGAGAAAGAGTACAAGTTCACTGAAATAGATTTTCATAATCTAGATATGCTTGACATCATTCACATCTACAACTACCTCAGTATCATCACCATACGACCTTTTGCTAAGGCTCAAGCTTTGGAAGCTGTGAAAAGATACATGATGGAGACAATTGAACTGATGAGACGTAAAGACTTTCAAATAGGTCTCGAAGCAAAAAGGAAAAAGATTCGAATTACGTGTCCGAATCAATTTACAGAGGGACTGAAGGATATGAGGATGTTTCAAATGCAATTCGAACTCGAAGGGTTTGTTTTTGTAAATTCTCAAAAAGAAAAGGTGTTCATTCGTACTGAAGAGCTAAACAAATATTCAGATGGAACACTTAAGGCTGCACTGAAGTATCTTAAGATTCATCAAAGCAAGTTCCATGACATTGACATGATAATGGGTCTTGGAGAATTCATAAAGCATATAAGAGATCGTCTGAAACTCCAGGTTCGTACAAGACAGTTTGAGATACTTCGTGGACAGAGAAAGAGAAGATATTTCAAGGAAATGGATGAATATCCATTATATGAGGGAGATCCAAGAAAAGCGTGGGGTGTCTAGAAACCTTCTAAGCAAATTTTAGAAAATCAAGTAGAAGTTTCAAAACCAGATGGCACACGATGGAAACTAACGTTTGGACCTCTCAAGATTACAAAATAGGATTATGTTGTAAAGTTCACATTTAACACTAAGGGGGAGATTGTTAGGACCCCGAAGTTGTATAGTGTTATTGTGAAATAAGCTTAATTGAAGGTTCCTTAGAAGAGGGCTATATAAGGAACCTAAGTAGTCCTAATTAGATAGCCATTGCATTGTAACTGAGTTCTAGAAGCTGTGGAATGTAATTGTACCGATTCTCTCTAATACCGAGTCTCATGCTTACATACCGAATCTCTCTTTATCTTATCATTTCTCTCAATCTCAACATGATCTGACCTGTCATAAGAATTAGGGAACAGACACCCTAATTGACGCGAATCCTAAAGATAGATCTATTGGGCCTAACATGTAGTGACCCGAACTTTTCCATGTTTATATATATTAATTGAGATTGATATTTACATGATTAAATGTTTCCAACATGTTAAGCAATCAAACTTATTAAGACTTGATTAATTGAAATATGTTTCATATAGACAATTGACCACCCAAGTTGACCGGTGATTCACGAACGTTAAAACTTGTAAAAACTATATGATGACATATATATGGATATATATATATAGTTAACATGATACTATGATAAGTAAACATATCATTAAGTATATTAACAATGAACTACATATGTAAAAACAAGACTACTAACTTAATGATTTTTAAACGAGACATATATGTAACGATTATCGTTGTAAAGACATTTAATGTATATATATCATATTAAGAGATATTCATACATGATAATATCATGATAATATAATAATTTAAAATCTCATTTGATATTATAAACATTGGATTAACAACATTTAACAAGATCGTTAACCTAAAGGTTTCAAAACAACACTTACATGTAACGACTAACGATGACTTAACGACTCAGTTAAAATGTATATACATGTAGTGTTTTAATATGTATTTATACACTTTTGAAAGACTTCAATACACTTATCAAAATACTTCTACTTAACAAAAATGCTTACAATTACATCCTCGTTCAGTTTCATCAACAATTCTACTCGTATGCACCCGTATTCGTACTCGTACAATACACAGCTTTTAGATGTATGTAATATTGGTATATACACTCCAATGATCAGATCTTAGCAGCCCATATGTGTCACCTAACACATGTGGGAACCATCATTTGGCAACTAGCATGAAATATCTCATAAAATTACAAAAATATGAGTAATCATTCATGACTTATTTACATGAAAACAAAATTACATATCCTTTATATCTAATCCATACACCAACGACCAAAAACACCTACAAACACTTTCATTCTTCAATTTTCTTCATCTAATTGATCTCTCTCAAGTTCTATCTTCAAGTTCTAAGTGTTCTTCATATATTCTACAAGTTCTAGTTACATAAAATCAAGAATACTTTCAAGTTTGCTAGCTCACTTCCAATCTTGTAAGGTGATCATCCAACCTCAAGAAATCTTTGTTTCTTACAGTAGGTTATCATTCTAATACAAGGTAATAATTATATTCAAACTTTGGTTCAATTTCTATAACTATAACAATCTTATTTCAAGTGATGATCTTACTTGAACTTGTTTTCGTGTCATGATTCTGCTTCAAGAACTTCGAGCCATCCAAGGATCCGTTGAAGCTAGATCCATTTTTCTATTTTCCAGTAGGTTTATCCAAGGAACTTAAGGTAGTAATGATGTTCATAACATCATTCGATTCATTCATATAAAGCTATCTTATTCGAAGGTTTAAACTTGTAATCACTAGAACATAGTTTAGTTAATTCTAAACTTGTTCGCAAACAAAAGTTAATCCTTCTAACTTAACTTTTAAAATCAACTAAACACATGTTCTATATCTATATGATATGCTAACTTAATGATTTAAAACCTGGAGACACGAAAAACACCGTAAAACCGGATTTACGCCGTCGTAGTAACACCACGGGCTGTTTTGGGTTAGTTAATTAAAAACTATGATAAACTTTGATTTAAAAGTTGTTATTCTGAGAAAATGATTTTTATTATGAACATGAAACTATATCCAAAAATTATGGTTAAACTCCAAGTGGAAGTATGTTTTCTAAAATGGTCATCTAGACGTCGTTCTTTCGACTGAAATGACTACCTTTACAAAAACGACTTGTAACTTATTTTTCCGACTATAAACCTATACTTTTTCTGTTTAGATTCATAAAATAGAGTTCAATATGAAACCATAGCAATTTGATTCACTAAAAACGGATTTAAAATGAAGAAGTTATGGGTAAAACAAATTGGATAATTTTTCTCATTTTAGCTACGTGAAAATTAGTAACAAATCTATTCCAACCATAACTTAATCAACTTGTATTGTATATTATGTAATCTTGAGATACCATAGACACGTATACAATGTTTCGACCTATCATGTCGACACATCTATATATATTTCGGAACAACCATAGACACTCTATATGTGAATGTTGGAGTTAGCTATACAGGGTTGAGGTTGATTCCAAAATATATATAGTTTGAGTTGTGATCAATACTGAGATATGTATACACTGGGTCGTGGATTGACTCAAGATAATATTTATCGATTTATTTCTGTATATCTAACTGTGGACAACTAGTTGTAGGTTACTAACGAGGACAGCTGACTTAATAAACTTAAAACATCAAAATATATTAAAAGTGTTGTAAATATATTTTGAACATACTTTGATATATATGTATATATTGTTATAGGTTCGTGAATCAATTAGTGGCCAAGTCTTACTTCCCGACGAAGTAAAAATATGTGAAAGTGAGTTATAGTCCCACTTTTAAAATCTAATATTTTTGGGATGAGAATACAGGCAGGTTTTATAAATGATTTACAAAATAGACACAAGTACGTGAAACTACATTCTATGGTTGAATTATCGAAATCGAATATGCCCCTTTTTATTAAGTCTGGTAATCTAAGAATTAGGGAACAGACACCCTAAATGACGCGAATCCTAAAGATAGATCTATTGGGCCTAACAAACCCCATCCAAAGTACCGGATGCTTTAGTACTTCGAAATTTATATCATATCCGAAGGGTGTCCCGGAATGATGGGGATATTCTTATATATGCATCTTGTTAATGTCGGTTACCAGGTGTTCACCATATGAATGATTTTTATCTCTATGTATGGGATGTGTATTGAAATATGAGATCTTGTGGTCTATTATTATGATTTGATATATATAGGTTAAACCTATAACTCACCAACATTTTTGTTGACGTTTTAAGCATGTTTATTCTCAGGTGATTATTAAGAGCTTCCGCTGTTGCATACTTAAATAAGGACGAGATTTGGAGTCCATGCTTGTATGATATTGTGTAAAATTTGCATTCAAGAAACTTATTTTGTTGTAACATATTTGTATTGTAAACCATTATGTAATGGTCATGTGTAAACAGGATATTTTAGATTATCATTATTTGATAATCTACGTAAAGCTTTTTAAACCTTTATTGATGAAATAAAGGTTATGGTTTGTTTGAAAATGAATGCAGTCTTTGAAAAACGTCTCATATAGAGGTCAAAACCTCGCAACGAAATCAATTAATATGGAACGTTTTTAATCAATAAGAACGGGACATTTCAGTTGGTATCCGAGCGTTGGTCTTAGAGAACTAGAATTTTGCATTAGTGTGTCTTATCGAGTTTGTTAGGATGCATTAGTGAGTCTGGACTTCGACCGTGTTTACTTGAAAAATGATTGCTTAACAAATTTTGTTGAAACTATATATTTTTAACATGTGAATATTATGTGATATATTAATCTCTTAACGCGTTTGATATTATGTGATAGATGTCTACCTCTAGAACAAGTCCCATTGACTCACCTAATAATAATGAAGAGTCAAATGTAATTTGGAATGATTCGTGGACTGATTCCCAAGTTCCCGAAGAGGAACCGGAAAAAGAGTCGGAACCGGAAGAAGAATCGGAACCGGAAGAAGAATCGGAACCGGATGAAGAAATATAACCGGTGGGGGAAATAATAAAACGGTTAAGTAAAAGAAAATCCTCAACCAATCGACCAAGGTTAATTATGGTCAATGGTGTTTCCGCCAAGGAAGCAAAATATTGGGAGGATTACCAATTCTCCGATGAATCGGATTCCGACGAGAATTCCGATGATGTTATAGAAATTACCCCAACTGAATTTAAAAAGGCAAAAGAAAATAATAAGGGAAAGGGCATAAAAATAGAGAAATCTAATTCCAACCCCGATGAACTTTATAAGTATCGTCAACCCCCGAAGTCCTTAAGTTGTAACAATGACCCGGGAACCTCTAAACCACCAGGTTTTTCTAAACCAATGTGGAAAACAACGGCTCGTATTAGGGGAACATCATATATCCCTAGAAACTTGGCAAAACGAACCAAAACCGAAGAAGAAGAAGAAACAAGCGAGTCGGAAAAAGATAGTTGTATTCGTGTGGTGTAATATATGTAATATAGTGTGCTTATGCTTTATGATATATGTAAAAATTGCTTGTATTAATAAGTATTTTTTTTATGAATCTAACTCTTGTCTATTTTACAGTATAAAAACACAAAATGGATAGACAACCCAATATTTTAAGAGACCTACCCGGAGACATGATTAATGAAATCTTTTCTAGAGTCGGTCAGAATTCTTCGGCACAACTATTTAAGGCGAGATCAGTTTGTAAGACATTCGAAGAACGTTCCAAGAATGCCTTGGTTTATAAAAGGCTTTCATTCGAAAGATGGGGGATATCACATTGGGAAATCCATAAGTTACGATGTGTTTACTTTGACGCATATATTGCGGGGAACCCAAATGCTATTTTACGCAATGGGTTAAGAAATTATTTTGACTCAATATATCCGAATATTGGACTTTGTGATTTAGAAAAAGCGGCTAACATGCAACATAAAGAAGCATGTTATGCTTACGGATTAGTAATGTTTGCTTCTCACCAAAGTGAGAACAAGAACATCGGGCTACAACTATTAAACAAAACGTTCCCACAAGTGACGGAGTCGGTAATTGGGGTAAGAAATGAGGTTTTTAGATTGTTACGGGACTGTTGGACATTACGTAACCCTCGTCCCTTTGACGACGTTAAAACACGCTGTCTTATCAATGGCCATAACGGTTATGTTCCACAAGACCAAGGATGGGAAGTAATCTTAGTAAAACCAGAATGCATGACTTGTTTCTGGACGTATGAATTACGTGTCTTTATTGCCTTTGCTGAACGACTTGTGTACTAGCTAGAATTATCTTCACAACTATCTTGTATCAAAGTTATTGTGTGCTATATTTCATGCTTTATGTAAAATAAGCGGTATTGTAAGTTTGTAAAATATTGTATAAAAGTTTGAACGCGAAATATTATTATAATCAGTTTTTCATATAGAATTGTAGTAGTTGAATTGTATATTAGCTACTAAGTATGAACTTAACGGGTAGGTACTACCTGAATTTAAACTTATAAAACGCTAATATGAAAAAAAAGCTTTTATAAATGAGTTCATATTATGCTACGAAATACTATTAACTACTCTTAATATTCTGTATGATTAACTTGTTCCATTTGACTATTTTGAAGGAAATGGCACCGACTACTCGACACACCGTGAATATGAATGAAGAGGAATTCCGTACTTTTCTAGCTTCAAACATAGCTGCAGTACAGGCTGCGCTACATACCAACAATAACCTTGGATCTAGCAGTACAGGAAATCGTGTAGGATGCACCTACAAAGAATTCACTGCCTGCAAACCTTTGGAATTTGATGGAACCGAAGGACCGATCGGATTGAAACGGTGGACCGAGAAGGTTGAATCGGTGTTTGCCATAAGTAAGTGTACTGAAGAGGACAAAGTGAAGTACACTATGCATACCTTCACAGGTTCTGCGTTAACATGGTGGAATACCTATCTAGAGCAAGTGGGACAAGACGATGCGTACGCACTACCGCGGTCAGCATTCAAGCACTTGATGAACGAGAAGTACCGTCCCAGAACCGAGGTCAATAAGCTCAAGACAGAACTTAGAGGGTTACGAACCCAAGGATTTGATATTACCACGTACGAAAGACGATTCACAGAATTGTGCCTATTGTGTCCGGGAGCGTTCGAAGATGAGGAAGAGAAGATCGACGCGTTTGTGAAAGGATTACCGGAAAGAATCCAAGAAGATATAAGTTCACACGAGCCCGCCTCCATACAACAGGCATGTAGAATGGCTCACAAACTAGTGAACCAGATTGAAGAAAGAATTAAAGAACAGACTGCTGAAGAGGCCAATGTGAAGCAAGTCAAAAGAAAGTGGGAGGAAAACGGTGATAAGAATCACCAATACAACAACAACAGCAATTACAACAATAATCGCAACAATTATCCCAACAATCGCAACATCAATCGCAACTACAACAAACGGCCCAACAACAACAACAACAACAACAACAACAACTACAACAATCATCCCAACAACAATAATAACCGCAACAATAACAACAATCAGAAGCAGCTATGCCAAAGGTGTGAAAAGTATCACTCGGGGTTCTGCACCAAATTTTGCAACAAGTGTAAAAGAAATGGTCATATTGCGGCGAAGTGTGAGGTCTATGGACCAGATGTTAACAGAACGAAAGGAACAAATGGTGTCGGAACGAGTAATGGCGGAGCAAGTAGTGTCGGAGCAAGTTATGCCAATGTAGTTTGTAATAAATGTGGAAAACCGGGCCACATTATTAGAAATTGCCCGAACCAGGAGAACACGAATGGACAAGGCCGCGGAAGAGTTTTCAATATTAATGTGGCAGAGGCACAGGAAGACTCGGAGCTTGTTACGGGTACATTTCTTATTGACAATAAATCTGCTTACGTTTTATTTGATTCGGGTGCGAATAGAAGCTATATGAGTAGAGATTTTTGTGCTAAATTAAGTTGTCCATTGACGCCGTTGGATAGTAAATTTTTACTCGAATTAGCAAACGGTAAATTAATTTAAGCAGATTATATATGCCAGAATCGAGAAATTAAACTGGGTAGCGAAATATTTAAGATTGATTTGATACCAGTAGAGTTAGGGAGTTTTGATGTAATAGTTGGCATGGACTGGCTGAAGGAGATGAAAGCAGAGATCGTATGTTACAAAAATGCAATTCACATTGTACGAGAAGAAGGAGAACCCTTAATGGTGTACGGAGAAAAGGGCAACACGAAGCTACATCTTATTAGTAATTTGAAGGCACAAAAGCTAATAAGAAAAGGTTGCTATGCTGTTCTAGCACACGTCGAGAAAGTACAAACTGAAGAAAAGAGCATCAATGATGTTCCCATTGCAAAAGAATTTCCCGATGTATTTCCGAAAGAATTACCGGGATTACCCCCACATCGATCCGTTGAATTTCAAATAGATCTTGTACCAGGAGCTGCACCAATAGCTCGTGCTCCTTACAGACTCGCACCCAACGATATGAAAGAACTGCAAAGCCAATTACAAGAACTTTTAGAGCGTGGTTTCATTCGACCAAGCACATCACCGTGGGGAGCTCCTGTTTTGTTTGTCAAGAAGAAAGATGGTACATTCAGGTTGTGTATCGACTACCGAGAGTTGAACAAATTTACCATCAAGAACCGCTACCCACTACCGAGAATCGACGACTTATTTGATCAACTACAAGGCTCGTCTGTTTATCCAAAGATTGACTTACGTTCCTGGTATCATCAAATGCGGGTGAAAGAAGATGATATTCCAAAGACTGCTTTCAGAACACGTTACGGTCATTACGAGTTTATGGTCATGCCGTTTGGTTTAACTAATGCACCAGCTGTGTTCATGGACCTTATGAACCGAGTGTGTGGACCATACCTTGACAAGTTTGTCATTGTTTTCATTGATGACATACTTATTTACTCAAAGAATGACCAAGAACACGGTGAACATTTGAGAAAGGTGTTAGAAGTATTGAGGAAGGAAGAATTGTACGCTAAGTTTTCAAAGTGTGCATTTTGGTTGGAAGAAGTTAAATTCCTCGGTCACATAGTGAACAAAGAAGGTATTAAGGTGGATCCGGCAAAGATAGAAACTGTTGAAAAGTGGGAAACCCTGAAAACTCCGAAACACATACGCCAGTTTTTAGGACTAGCTGGTTACTACAGAAGGTTCATCCAAGAATTTTCCAGAATAGCAAAACCCTTGACTGCATTAACGCATAAAGGGAAGAAATTTGAATGGAATGATGAACAAGAGAAAGCGTTTCAGTTATTGAAGAAAAAGCTAACTACGGCACCTATATTGTCATTGCCTGAAAGGAATGATGATTTTGTGATTTATTGTGACGCATCAAAGCAAGGTCTCAGTTGTGTATTAATGCAACGAACGAAGGTGATTGCTTATGCGTCTAGACAATTGAAGATTCACTAACAAAATTATACGACGCATGATTTGGAATTAGGCGCGGTTGTTTTTGCATTAAAGACTTGGAGGCACTACTTATATGGGGTCAAAAGTATTATATATACCGACCACAAAAGTCTTCAACACATATTTAATCAGAAACAACTGAATATGAGGTTGCATAGGTGGATTGAATTGTTGAATGATTACGACTTTGAGATTCGTTACCACCCGGGGAAGGCAAATGTGGTAGCCGATGCCTTGAGCAGGAAGGACAGAGAACCCATTCGAGTAAAATCTATGAATATAATGATTCATAATAACCTTACTACTCAAATAAAGGAGGCGCAACAAGGAGTTTTAAAAGAGGGAAATTTAAAGGATGAAATACCCAAAGGATCGGAGAAGCATCTTAATATTCGGGAAGACGGAACCCGGTATAGGGCTGAAAGGATTTGGGTACCAAAATTTGGAGATATGAGAGAAATGGTACATAGAGAAGCTCATAAAACCAGATACTCAATACATCCTGGAACGGGGAATATGTACAAGGATCTCAAGAAACATTTTTGGTGGCCGGGTATGAAAGCCGATGTTGCTAAATACGTAGGAGAATGTTTGACGTGTTCTAAGGTCAAAGCTGAGCATCAGAAACCATCAGGTCTACTTCAACAACACGAAATCCCGGAATGGAAATGGGAAAACATTACCATGGATTTCATCACTAAATTGCCAAGGACTGCAAGTGGTTTTGATACTATTTGGGTAATAGTTGATCGTCTCACCAAATCAGCACACTTCCTGCCAATAAGAGAAGATGACAAGATGGAGAAGTTAGAATGACTGTATTTGAAGGAAGTCGTCTCCAGACATGGAATACCAATCTCTATTATCTCTGATAGGGATGGCAGATCTATTTCAAGATTCTGGCAGACATTACAGCAAGCATTAGGAACTCGTCTAGACATGAGTACTGCCTATCATCCACAAACTGATGGGCAGAGCGAAAGGATGATACAAATGCTTGAAGACATGCTACGAGCATGTGTTATTGATTTCGGAAACAGTTGGGATCGACATCTACCGTTAGTAGAATTTTCCTACAACAACAGCTACCATTCAAGCATTGAGATGGAAGCACTTTTTGGTAGAAAGTGCAGGTCTCTGATTTGTTGGAGTGAAGTGGGGGATAGACAGATTACGGGTCCGGAGATTATACAAGAAACTACCGAGAAGATCATCCAAATTCAACAATGGTTGAAAACCGCCCAAAGTCGACAAAAGAGTTACGCTGACATTAAAAGAAAAGATATAGAATTTGAAATTGGAGAGATGGTCATGCTTAAAGTTGCACCTTGGAAAGGCGTTGTTCGATTTGGTAAACAAGGGAAATTAAATCCAAGGTATATTGGACCATTCAAGATTATTGATCGTGTCGGACCAGTAGCTTACCGACTTGAGTTACCTCAACAACTCGCGGCTGTACATAACACTTTCCACGTCTCGAATTTGAAGAAATGTTTTGCTAAAGAAGATCTCACTATTCCGTTAGATGAAATCCAAATCAACGAAAAACTTCAATTCATCGAAGAACCCGTCGAAATAATGGATCGTGAGGGTAAAAGACTTAAGCAAAACAAGATACCAATTGTTAAGGTTCGATGGAATGCTCATAGAGGACCCGAGTTCACCTGGGAGTGTGAAGATCAGATAAAGAAGAAATACCCGCATCTATTTCCAGAAGATTCGTCAACACCTTCAACAGGTTAAAATTTCGGGACGAAATTTATTTAACGGGTAGGTACTGTAGTGACCCGAACTTTTCCATGTTTATATATATATTAATTGAGATGGATATTTACATGATTAAATGTTTCCAACATGTTAAGCAATCAAACTTGTTAAGACTTGATTAATTGAAATATGTTTCATATAGACAATTGACCACCCAAGTTGACCGGTGATTCAAAAACGTTAAAACTTGTAAAAACTATATGATGACATATATATGGATATATATATAGTTAACATGATACTATGATAAGTAAACATATCATTAAGTATATTAACAATGAACTACATATGTAAAAACAAGACTACTAACTTAATGATTTTTAAACGAGACATATATGTAACGATTATCGTTGTAAAGACATTTAATGTATATATATCATATTAAGAGATATTCATACATGATAATATCATGATAATATAATAATTTAAAATCTCATTTGATATTATAAACATTGGATTAACAACATTTAACAAGATCGTTAACCTAAAGGTTTCAAAACAACACTTACATGTAACGACTAACGATGACTTAACGACTCAGTTAAAATGTATATACATGTAGTGTTTTAATATGTATTTATACACTTTTGAAAGACTTCAATACACTTATCAAAATACTTCTACTTAACAAAAATGCTCACAATTACATCCTCGTTCAGTTTCATCAACAATTCTACTCGTATGCACCCGTATTCGTACTCGTACAATACACAGCTTTTAGATGTATGTAATATTGGTATATACACTCCAATAATCAGCTCTTAGCAGCCCATGTGAGTCACCTAACACATGTGGGAACCATCATTTGGCAACTAGCATGAAATATCTCATAAAATTACAAAAATATGAGTAATCATTCATGACTTATTTACATGAAAACAAAATTACATATCCTTTATATCTAATCCATACACCAACGACCAAAAACACCTACAAAGACTTGAATTCTTCAATTTTCTTCATCTAATTGATCTCTCTCAAGTTCTATCTTCAAGTTCTAAGTGTTCTTCATATATTCTACAAGTTCTAGTTACATAAAATCAAGAATACTTTCAAGTTTGCTAGCTCACTTCCAATGTTGTAAGGTGATCATCCAACCTAAAGAAATCTTTGTTTCTTACAGTAGGTTATCATTCTAATACAAGGTAATAATCATATTCAAACTTTGGTTCAATTTCTATAACTATAACAATCTTATTTCAAGTGATGATCTTACTTGAACTTGTTTTCGTGTCATGATTCTGCTTCAAGAACTTCGAGCCATCCAAGGATCCATTGAAGCTAGATCTATTTTTATCTTTTCCAGTAGGTTTATCCAAGGAACTTAAGGTAGTAATGATGTTCATAACATCATTCGATTCATACATATAAAGCTATCTTATTCGAAGGTTTAAACTTGTAATCACTAGAACATAGTTTAGTTAATTCTAAACTTGTTCGCAAACAAAAGTTAATCCTTCTAACTTGACTTTTAAAATCAACTAAACATATGTTCTATATCTATATTATATGCTAACTTAATGATTTAAAACCTGGAGACACGAAAAACACCGTAAAACCGGATTTACGCCGTCGTAGTAACACCGCGGGCTGTTTTGGGTTAGTTAATTAAAAACTATGATAAACTTTGATTTAAAAGTTGTTATTCTGAGAAAATGTTTTTTATTATGAACATGAAACTATATCCAATAATTATGGTTAAACTCCAAGTGGAAGTATGTTTTCTAAAATGGTCATCTAGACGTCGCTCTTTCGACTGAAATGACTACCTTTACAAAAACGACTTGTAACTTATTTTTCCGACTATAAACCTATACTTTTTCTGTTTAGATTCATAAAATAGAGTTCAATATGAAACCATAGCAATTTGATTCACTCAAAACGGATTTAAAATGAAGAAGTTATGGGTAAAACAAGATTGGATAATTTTTCTCATTTTAGCTACGTGAAAATTAGTAACAAATCTATTCCAACCATAACTTAATCAACTTGTATTGTATATTATGTAATCTTAAGATACCATAGACACGTATACAATGTTTCGACCTATCATGTCGACACATCTATATATATTTCGGAACAACCATAGACACTCTATATGTGAATGTTGGAGTTAGCTATACAGGGTTGAGGTTGATTCCAAAATATATATAGTTTGAGTTGTGATCAATACAGAGATACATATACACTGGGTCGTGGATTGATTCAAGATAATATTTATCGATTTATTTCTGTACATCTAACTGTGGACAACTAGTTGTAGGTTACTAACGAGGACAGCTGACTTAATAAAATTAAAACATCAAAATATATTAAAAGTGTTGTAAATATAGTTTGAACATACTTTGATATATATGTATATATTGTTATAGGTTCGTGAATCAACCAGTGGCCAAGTCTTACTTCCCGACGAAGTAAAAATCTGTGAAAGTGAGTTATAGTCCCACTTTTAAAATCTAATATTTTTGGGATGAGAATACATGCAGGTTTTATAAATGATTTACAAAATAGACACAAGTACGTGAAACTACATTCTATGGTTGAATTATCAAAATCGAATATGCCCCTTTTTATTAAGTCTGGTAATCTAAGAATTAGGGAACATACACCCTAAATGACGCGAATCCAAAAGATAGATCTATTGGGCCTAACAAACCCCATCCAAAGTACCGGATGCTTTAGTACTTCGAAATTTATATCATATCCGAAGGGTGTCCCAGAATGATGGGGATATTCTTAAATATGCATCTTGTTAATGTCGGTTACCAGGTGTTCACCATATGAATGATTTTTATTTCTATGTATGGGATGTGTATTGAAATATGAAATCTTGTGGTCTATTATTATGATTTGATATATATAGGTTAAACCTATAACTCACCAACATTTTTGTTGACGTTTTAAGCATGTTTATTCTCAGGTGATTATTAAGAGCTTCCGCTGTCGCATACTTAAATAAGGACGAGATTTGGAGTCCATGCTTGTATGATATTGTGTAAAAACTGCATTCAAGAAACTTATTTTGTTGTAACATATTTGTATTGTAAACCATTATGTAATGGTCGTGTGTAAACAGGATATTTTAGATTATCATTATTTGATAATCTACGTAAAGCTTTTTAAACCTTTATTGATGAAATAAAGGTTATGGTTTGTTTTAAAATTAATGCAGTCTTTGAAAAAAGTCTCATATAGAGGTCAAAACCTCGCAACGAAATCAATTAATATGGAACGTTTTTAATCAATAAGAACGGGACATTTCATAACAAAACCCATCCAAAGTACCGGATGCTTTAGTACTTCAAAATTTATATCATATCCGAAGAGTGTCCCGGAATGATGGGGATATTCTTATATATGCATCTTGTTAATGTCGGTTACCAGGTGTTCACCATATGAATGATTTTTATCTCTATGTATGGGATGTGTATTGAAATATGAAATCTTGTGGTCTATTGTTACGATTTGATATATATAGGTTAAACCTATAACTCACCAACATTTTTGTTGACGTTTAAAGCATGTTTATTCTTAGGTGAATACTAAGAGCTTCCGCTGTTGCATACTAAAATAAGCACAAGATTTGGAGTCCATGTTTGTATGATATTGTGTAAAAATTGCATTCAAGAAACATATGTCGATGTAATATATTTCTATTGTAAAGCATTATATAATGGTCTTGTGTAAACAGTATATTTTAGATTATCATTATTTGATAATCTACGTAATGTTTTTAAAACCTTTATTGATAAAATAAAGGTTATGGTTGTTTTAAAAATGAATACAGTCTTTGAAAAACGTCTCATATAGAGGTCAAAACCTCGCAACGAAATCAATTAATATGGAACGTTTATAATCAATATGAACGAGACATTTCAGTTGGTATCCGAGCGTTGGTCTTAGAGAACCAGAAAATTTGCATTAGTGTGTCTTATCGAGTTTGTTAGGATGCATTAGTGAGTCTGGACTTCGACCGTGTTTTCTTTAAAAATGATTGCTTAACATTTTTGTTGGAAACTATATATTATTAACATGTAAATATTATGTGATATATTAATCTCTTAACATGTTTGATATTGTGTGATAGATGTCTACCTCTAGCACAAATCTCATTGACTCACCTAATAATAACGAAGAGTCGAATATATATTGGCAAGATTCACAAGTTCCCGAAGAACCGAAAGAAGAGGAAACGGATGAAGAGGAACCGGAAGAAGAGGAACCAGAAGAAGAGGAACCTGAAGAAGAAGAGGTTCCGGAGGGGGGAATAGTAGGAACCACAGAAAACCGGTCAAATAAAAGAAAATCCTCAACCAATGGACCAAAGTTAATAATGGTCAATGGTGTTTCCGCTAAGGAAGCAAAATATTGGGAAAATTACCAATTTTCCGATGAATCGGATCCTGATGAGGATTCCGATGATGTTATAGAAATTACCCCGACCCAATTTAATGAGGCAAAAGAAAATAATAAGGGAAAAGGCATCAAAATAGAGAAATCTGATTCCGACCCCGATGAACTTTATATGTACCGTCAACACCCGTATTTTCAATATCGTGACAATAACCCGAGAACCTCTAAACCACCAGGTTTTTCTAAACAAATGTGGAAAACGACGACTCGTATTAGAGGAACATCATATATCCCTAGACGATTAGGAAAAAGAACCAAGTCCGAAGAAGAAGAAACCAGTGATTCAGATTAGAGGGGTGTGAGCATGTTGTGTAATAAATGTATTGTAGTGTGCTTGTACTTTTATGTTCTATGTAAAAATTGCTTGTATTGTTTGTTATTACGAATCTAATCATTATCTATTTTACAGTATAAAAACAAAATGGACGTTAAGGGTAGACAATCGAATATTTTAGAAGACCTACCAGAGGATATGATTGAGGAAATCTTATCTAGAGTCGGTCAAAATTCATCAGCACATTTAGTTATGGCGAAATTAACTTGTCAAACATTTGAAAGACTTTCCAGAAATGCCTTAGTTTATAAAAGGCTTTCCTTTGATAGGTGGGGTATATCACATTGGGGAGACTTTAGGTTACGACGTGTTTTCTTTAAAGCGTTAAATGCGGGGAACCCAAATGTAATTTTACACTACGGGTCAAGAACCTATTTTGAGTCAACATATCCCAACATAGGATTTTGTGAATCAGAAAGAGCTTCTAACATGCAACATAAAGAAGCATGTTATGCTTACGGGTTAGTGATGTTCGCTTCTTACCAAAGTGAGAAAAAGAACATCGGATTGCTGCTTTTAAATAAAACTTTCCCACAAGTGACGGATTCAGTAGTTGGGGTGAGAAACAAGGTTTTTAGATTATTACGGGGCTGTTGGACATTACGAAACCCTCGTCCTTTTGACGACATTACAATATGCTGCCTAGCTAATGGTCATAATGGTTATTTTCCACAAGACCAAGGATGGGAAGTCGTCTTAGTAAAACCAGAATGCATGACTTATTTCTGGACTTATGAATCACGTGTCTTTATTTCCTTTGCTAAACAACTTGCGTATTAACTAGATTTATCTTCAAAACTTTTCTGTATCATAGTGTACTATATTTCATGTTATATGTAATATAGCGAAGTTGTAAGTTTGAAGAATATTTGTATGTGATATATTATTATAATCAGTTTTTCATATGGAATTGTAGTAGTTGAATTGTATATTAGCTACTAAGTATGAACTTAACGGGTAGGTAGTACCCGAATTTAAACTTATAAAATGCTAATATGAAGAAAAAGCTTTTATAAATGAGTTCATATTATGCTACGAGATACTATTGACTACTCTTAATATTCTGTATGATTAAATTGTTTCATTTGACTATTTTGAAGGAAATGGCACTGACTACTCGACACACCTTGAATATGAGCGAAAAGGAATTTCGTGCCTTTCTTGCTTCAAACATAGCCACAGTACAGGCCGCGCTACATACCAACAATAACTCTGAATCTAGCAATACAGCTAAAGGCGTAAGAAATTGTGTAGGATGCTCCTACAAGGAATTCACTGCCTGCAAACCTTCAGAATTTGATGGGACCGAAGGACCAATCGGATTGAAATGGTAGACCGAGAAAGTTGAATCTGTGTTTGCCATAAGTAAGTGTGCTGAAGGAGACAAAGTGAAGTACGCTACGCATACCTTCACAGGTATTGCGTTAATATGGTGGAATACCTATCTAGAGCAAGTGGGACAAGATGCTGCTTACGCGCTACTGTGGTCAGCATTCAAGCACTTGATGAACGAGAAGTACCGTCCCAGAACCGAGGTCAATAAGCTCAAGTCAGAACTTAGAGGGTTACGAACACAGGGATTCGATATTACTTCGTACGAAAGACGATTCACAGAATTGTGCCTATTGTGTCCGAGAGCCTTCGAAGATGAGGAAGAGAAGATCGACGCATTTGTGAAAGGGTTACCAGAGAGAATCAAAGAAGATATAAGTTCACACGAGCCTGCCTCCATACAAAAGGCATGTAGAATGGCTCACAAACTAGTGAACCAGATTGAGGGAAGAATTAAAGAACAGGCAGCCGAAGAGGCCAACGTGAAGTTAGTCAAAAGAAAGTGGGAGGAAAACGGTGATAAGAGTCACCAAAACAACAACAACTATCCCAACAATCGTAACATTAATCGCAACTACAACAAACGGCACAACAACAACAACAACAACAACAACAACAACTACAACAATCATCCCAACAACAATAACAACCGCAACAATAACAACAATCAGAAGCAGCTATGCCAAAGGTGTGAAAAGTATCACTCGGGGTTCTGCACCAAATTTAGCAACAAGTGTAAAAGAAATGGTCATAGCGCGGCGAAGTGTGAGGTCTATGGACCAGATGTTAACAGAACGAAAGGAACAAATGGTGTCGGAATGAGTAATGGCGGAGCAAGTAGTGTCAGAGCAAGTTATGCCAATGTAGTTTGTAATAAATGTGGAAAACCGGGCCACATTATTAGAAATTACCCGAACCAGGAGAACACGAATGGACAAGGCCGCGGAAGAGTTTTCAATATTAATGTGGCAGAGGCACAGGAAGACTCGGAGCTTGTTACGGGTACATTTCTTATTGACAATAAATCTGCTTACGTTTTATTTGATTCGGGTGCGAATAGAAGCTATATGAGTAGAGATTTTTGTGCTAAATTAAGTTGTCCATTGACGCCGTTGGATAGTAAATTTTTACTCGAATTAGCAAACGGTAAATTAATTTAAGCAGATTATATATGCCAGAATCGAGAAATTAAACTGGGTAGCGAAATATTTAAGATTGATTTGATACCAGTAGAGTTAGGGAGTTTTGATGTAATAGTTGGCATGGACTGGCTGAAGGAGATGAAAGCAGAGATCGTATGTTACAAAAATGCAATTCACATTGTACGAGAAGAAGGAGAACCCTTAATGGTGTACGGAGAAAAGGGCAACACGAAGCTACATCTTATTAGTAATTTGAAGGCACAAAAACTAATAAGAAAAGGTTGCTATGCTATTCTAGCACACGTCGAGAAAGTACAAACTGAAGAAAAGAGCATCAATGATGTTCCCGTCGCAAAAGAATTTCTCGATGTATTTCCGAAAGAATTACCGGGACTACCTCCACATCGATCTATTGAATTTCAAATAGATCTTGTACCAGGAGCTGCACCAATAGCTCGTGCTCCTTACAGACTCGCACCCAGCGAGATGAAAGAATTGCAAAGCCAACTGCAAGAACTATTAGAACGTGGTTTCATTCGACCAAGCACATCACCATGGGGAGCTCCTGTTTTGTTTGTCAAGAAGAAGGATGGTACATTTAGGTTGTGTATTGACTACAGAGAGTTGAGTAAACTTACCATCAAAAACCGTTATCCACTTCCGAGAATTGACGACTTATTTGATCAACTACAAGGCTCGTCAGTTTATTCGAAAATCGATTTACGTTCTGGATATCATCAAATGCGAGTAAAGGAGGATGATATTCCAAAAACTGCTTTTAGGACGCGTTATGGTCATTACGAGTTTATGGTTATGCCGTTTGGATTGACTAACGCACCAGCTGTGTTCATGGACCTTATGAACCGAGTGTGTGGGCCATATCTTGACAAGTTTGTCATTGTTTTCATCGATGACATACTTATTTACTCAAAGAATGATCAAGAGCACGAAGAACATTTGAGAAAAGTGCTAGAAGTATTGAGGAAAGAAAAACTGTACGCTAAGTTTTCAAAGTGTGCATTTTGGTTGGAAGAAGTTTAATTCCTCGGTCACATAGTGAACAAAGAAGGTATCCAAGTGGACCCGGCAAAGATCGAAACTGTTGAAAAGTGGGAAACCCCAAAAACTCCGAAGTATATACGTCAATTTTTAAGATTGGCTGGTTACTACAGAAGATTCATCCAAGATTTCTCCAAAATAGCAAAACCCTTGACTGCATTAAAGCATAAAGGGAAGAAATTTGAATAGATGGTTGAACAAGAGAAGGCGTTTAAGTTATTGAAGAAAAAGCTAACTACGGCACCTATATTGTCATTGCCTGAAGGGAATGATGATTTTGTGATTTATTGTGACACATCAAAGCAAGGTCTCAGTTGTGTATTAATGCAACGAACGAAGGTGATTGCTTATGCGTCTAGACAATTGAAGATTCACGAGCAAAATTATACAACTCACGATTTGGAATTGGGTGCTGTTGTTTTTACATTAAAGACTTGGAGGCATTATTTATATGGGGTCAAAAGTATTATATATACCGACCACATAAGTCTCCAACATATATTTAATCAGAAGCAACTAAATATGAGACAACGCAGGTGGATTGAACTGTTGAATGATTATGATTTTGAGATTCGATACCACCCAGGGAAGGCGAATGTGGTAGCTGACACTTTGAGTAGAAAGGACAGAGAACCTATACGGGTAAAAGCTATAAATATAATTATTCGTACTAACCTTACTACTCAAATAAAGGAGGCGCAACAGGGTGTTGTAAAAGAAGGAACGTTGAAGAATGAGATACCCAAAGGATCAGAGAAACATCTTAATATTCAGGAAGACGGAACCCGATATAGGGCTGATAGAATTTGGGTACCAAGGTTTGGAGATGTGAGAGAAATAGTACTTAAGGAAGCACATAAAACCAGATATTCAATACATCCCGGAGCGGGGAGGATGTATAAAGATCTCAAGAAACACTTTTGGTGGCCGGGTATGAAAGACGATATTGCTACATATGTAGGAGAATGTTTGACGTGTTCTAAGGTCAAAGCTGAACATCAGAAACCATCAGGTCTACTACAACAACCTGAAATCCCGGAATGGAAATGGGAAAACATTACCATGGATTTCATTACTAAATTGCCAAGGACTGCAAGTGGTTATGATACTATTTAGGTAATAGTTGATCGTCTCACCAAGTCAGCACACTTCCTGCCAATGAGAGAAGATGACAAAATGGAGAAGTTGGCGCGATTGTATTTGAAGGAGGTTGTCTCCAGACATGGAATACCCGTCTCTATTATCTCTGATAGGGATGGTAGATTTGTTTCAAGGTTCTGGCAGACGTTGCAACAAGCATTGGGGACTCGTCTAGACATGAGTACTGCCTATCATCCACAAACTGATGGGCAGAGCAAAAGGACGATACAAACGCTTGAAGACATGCTACGAGCATGTGTTATTGATTTCGGAAACAGTTGGGATCGACACCTACCGTTAGCAGAATTTTCCTACAACAACATTTGTCATTCTAGTATTGAGATGGCGCCGTTTGAGGCACTTTTATGGTAAAAAGTGCAGGTATCCAATTTTTTAGAATGAAGTGGGGGATAGACAGATTACGGGTCCGGAGATAATACAAGAAACTACCGAGAAAATAATCCAAATTCAACAACGATTGAAAACCGCCCAGAGTCGACCAAAGAGCTACGTGGACAGTAAAAGAAAAGATATAGAGTTTGAAATTGGAGAAATGGTCGTGCTTAAGGTTTCACCTTGGAAAGGCGTTGTTCGATTTGGTAAACGGGGGAAACTAAATCCAAGGTACATTGGACCATTCAAGATTATAGATCGTGTCTGACCAGTAGCTTACCAACTGGAGCTACCTCAACAACTCGCGGCTGTACATAACACTTTCCACATCTCGAATTTGAAGAAATATTTTGCTAAAGAAGATCTCAATATTCCATTAGATGAAATCCAAATCAATGAAAAAATTCAGTTCATTGAAGAACCCGTCGAAATAATGGATCGTGAGGTTAAGAGACATAAGCAAAACAAGATACCGATTGTTAAGGTTCAATGGAATGCTCGTAGAGGACCCGAGTTCACCTGGGAGTGTGAAGATCAGATGAAGAAGAAATACCCGCATCTATTTCCAGAAGATTCGTCAACACCTTCAACAACTTAAAATTTCGGGACGAAATTTATTTAACGGGTAGGTACTGTAGTGACCCGAACTTTTCCATGTTTATATATATTAATTGAGATTGATATTTACATGACTAAATATTTCCAACGTGTTAAGCAATCAAACTTGTTAAGACTTGATTAATTGAAATAGGTTTCATATAGACAATTGACCACCCAAGTTGACCGGTGATTCACGAACGTTGAAACTTGTAAAAACTATACGATGACATATATATGGTTATATATATAGTTAACATGATTTTATTATAAGTAAGTATCTCATTAGGTATTTTAACAATGAGTTATATACATAAAAATGAGACTATTAAATTAAGAAACTCGAAAACGATATATATAACGATTATCGTTATAACAACGTCTTACTAGGTACATATGAATCATATTAAGATATTGATACACTTGGTTAATTATGTTAAATTATAAGTAAATATATCATTAAGTGTATTAACAATGAAATACATATGTAAAAATTAGACTACTAACTTAATGATTTCGAAACGAGACATATATGTAACGATTATCGTTGTAACGACATTTAACTGTATATATATCATACTAAGATATATTATATATCATAATATCATGATAATGTAACAATTTAACATCTAATTTGATATAATAAACAATGGGTTAATAACATTTAACAAGATCGTTAACCTAAAGGTTTCAAAACAACATTTACATGTAACGACTAACGATGACTTAACGACTCAGTTAAAATGTATATACATGTAGTGTTTTAATATGTATTCATACACTTTTGAAATACTTCAAGACACTATCAAAATACTTCTACTTAACAAAAATGCTTACAATTACATCCTCGTGCAGTTTCATCAACAATTCTACTCGTATGCACCCGTATTCGTACTCGTACAATACACAGCTTTTAGATGTATGTACTATTGGTATATACACACCAATGATCAGCTCTTAGCAGCCCATGTGAGTCACCTAACACATGTGGGAACCATCATTTGACAACTAGCATGAAATATCTCATAAAATTTCAAAAATTTGAGTAATCATTCATGACTTATTTACATGAAAACAAAATTACATATCCTTTATATCTAATCCATATACCAACGACCAAAAACACCTACAAACACTTTCATTCTTCAATTTTCTTCATCTAATTGATCTCTCTCAAGTTCCATCTTCAAGTTCTAAGTGTTCTTCATAAATTCCATAAGTATAGTTTCATAAAAATCAAGAATACTTCCAAGTTTGCAAGTCTACTTCCAAGCTTTCTAATCCATTCCAAGTAATCATCTAAGATCAAGGAATCTTTGTTATTTACAGTAGGTTATCTTTCTAATTCAAGGTAATATTCATATTCAAACTTTGATTCAATTTCTACAACTATAACAATCTTATTTCGAGTGAAAATCTTACTTGAACTGTTTTCGTGTCGTGATTCTGTTTCAAGTACTTTCAAGCCATCCAAGGATCCTTTGAAGCTAGATCAATTTTTCACATTTGCATTGATTTTATCCAGAAAACTTGAGGTAGTAATGATGTTCATAACATCATTTGATTCATACATATAAAGCTATCTTATTCGAAGGTTTAAACTTGTAATCACTAGAACATAGTTTAGTTAATTCTAAACTTGTTTGCAAACAAAAGTTAATCCTTCTAACTTGACTTTTAAAATCAACTAAACACATGTTCTATATCTATATGATATGCTAACTTAATGATTTAAAACCTGGAAACACGATGAACACCATAAAATCGGATATACGCCGTCGTAATGAAACCGGGGGCTGTTTTGGTTTGGATAATTAAAAACTATGATAAACTTTGATTTAAAAGTTGTTCTTCTGGGAAAATTATTTTTCATATGAACATGAAACTATATCCAAAAATCTTGGTTAAACTCAAAGTGAAAGTATGTTTTTCAAAATGGTCATCAAGATGTCGTTCTTTCGACGGAAATGACTACCTCTTTAGTAATTGACATGTAACTTAAATTTCTGACAATAAACCTATACTTTTTCTGTTTGGATTCTTAAATTAGAGTTCAATATGAAACCATAGCAATTTGATTCACTCAAAACGGATTTAAAATGAAGAAGTTATGGGTAAAACAAGATTGGATATTTTTGATCTTTTTAGCTACGGGAAATGTTTAACAAATCTATACAAATCATATCCTAGCTAACTTATATTGTATTATATATGTATTATAATATATTATGTAATCTTGGGATACCATAGATACGTATGCAAATGTTTTGACATATCATATCGATCCATGTATATATATTATTTGGAACAACCATAGACACTCTATATACAGTAATGTTGGAGTTAGCTATACAGGGTTGAGGTTGATTCCAAAAATATATATACTTTGAGTTGTGATCTAGCCTGAGACGTGTATACACTGGGTCGTGTATTGATTCAAGATAATATATACCGATTTATTTCTGTACATCTAACTGTGGACAACTAGTTGTAGGTTACTAACGAGGACAGCTGACTTAATACACTCAAATATTTAAAACATAATAAAAATGGTTGTAGTTATATTTTGATCATACTTTGATATATATGTACATATTTGTATAGGTTCGTGAATCGATCCGTGGCCAAGTCTTATTTCCGAGGAAGGAAATATCTGTGAAAGTGAGTTATAGTCCCACTTTTAAAATCTAATATTTTTGGGATGAGAATACATGCATGTTTTATAAATGATTTACAAAATAGACACAAGTACGTGAAACTACATTCTATGGTTGAATTATCGAAATCGAATATGCCCCTTTTTATTAAGTCTGGTAATCTAAGAATTAGGGAACAGACACCCTAATTGACGCGAATCCTAAAGATAGATCTATTGGGCCTAATAAACCCCATCCAAAGTACTGGATGCTTTAGTACTTCGAAATTTATATCATATCCGAAGGGTGTCCCGGAATGATGGGGATATTCTTATATATGCATCTTGTTAATGTCGGTTACCAGGTGTTCACCATATGAATGATTTTTATCTCTATGTATGGGATGTGTATTGAAATATGAAATCTTGTGGTCTATTGTTGCGATTTGATATATATAGGTTAAACCTATAACTCACCAACATTTTTGTTGACGTTTAAAGCATGTTTATTCTCAGGTGAATACTAAGAGCTTCCGCTGTTGCATACTAAAATAAGGACAAGATTTGGAGTCCATGTTTGTATGATATTGTGTAAAAACTGCATTCAAGAAACATATGTCGATGTAATATATTTCTATTGTAAACCATTATATAATGGTCGTGTGTAAACAGTATATTTTAGATTATCATTATTTGATAATCTACGTAATGTTTTTAAAACCTTTATTGATAAAATAAAGGTTATGGTTGTTTTAAAAATGAATGCAGTCTTTGAAAAACGTCTCATATAGAGGTCAAAACCTCGCAATGAAATAAATTAATATGGAACGTTTATAATCAATAAGAACGGGACATTTCAGTGCACATATACAATATATATAGATCACATAGCATGCAACTATCTATCTAGCATGACAATCACTACACTACACAAGGTAATCAGAGTAATCTACAGTAGCATGAGTTGCTACTTAAACTCTATCCGAAGATAGACCCACTCACCAATTACCAGCAATGGCTCAGATTCTAACTACTGAGCTTTCTCTTTATCCTTTCCACGTGAGAATAAACACAACCAAGTCAGTAATCATGTCTTGATATAATCCCAGTAACAAGACAATAGCATCAATATATAAACACTTAAACACTTAACCACCTGACCAGTCAACCGTACACCTCACTCGTACGTTTAGTCCTTGGCCAAATATCTAATTAGACAACAGTAGATCCGTACGGTTGACTACACGAGTGACATATGACTCGTACGAGTCACATCTCAACCATACGATCCAACTTTCAAATATACTAGTTCAAGTAGTCACTCACTCATGCGGTTCACCATGCGGTTGACCGCCTCAACCGTACGAGTGAAAGCTCACTCCTGCGAGTGAAGATTCAGTTATGCGAGTGACAAGGAACATCAATAATATGTAATAAAATTTTCCCACCTATATTCATCATATATTCAGTCATTCATAAGTCTATATCAAGAATTCAATCCATAATAACATATTAACGCATGCACACTAGACACACACGCTAATATCTCTATTTATGACCCAAATACATTCTGATATAGCTTCTAAAAAGTTTACCATTGGAAAGGATTTTTCATTATGATTCCAACATTACTTGATTCGCCAAAAACGGAGTTACAGTTTGAAAGTTATGACCAAAACAAGTTTCCACAAATCTGACCCTGTGCTCACACGTGTGACTGAGGCCTCACTCGTGCGAGTGAGCCCTCACACGTGTTTTTGACCCTCAAAAGTGTGGTCACTCGTACGAGTAAACAAAACCCATTTAATCAAGAATCAAAGCAAGGATTCAAGTAAACAAACCTGATTAATGATCACAAAGATGATATGAATCAATCCTTAAAGCCTCTTGATTCAATTTCTAGCTTAGATCAATTAGGGTTTGAGAGTGATAAATGTTAGGTATGGGACTAGTTTTGAGATAATTCTAGAAATGAGAAGATAGAAGCAGTTTACACTCTTATGTGGGTTATAAACCCATACCCCATAACACACGGGTATTTATCAGTTATCTAATATCTTTCGTACTTAATTTGGCAACCCTAACAGAGTCCAAATTAAACAAACCAACCATTTCTATGACCCTTGTCACAAACTGGTCTTAACCACATAATCAATTAATAATAAACATTAAAAGCATATTTTAAACACAAACATAAACCTAAGGGCAATTAAGTAATCTTACTTCTAACCCCGATTTCAGTCTGTTACACTTGAAGCAAACAGTGTTCAAAATTCTCAATTTGCGTTCAAGACTTCTCGCTAGTGACTTTGAGTTTCGAATCTCAAGGCCACATTGAGGCATCTACAGCTCTGCGCGTTGGAGGCATCTTGAAGCAACAATACGATAAATCGGAGATCGCAGTTGCATTCAAGGAATCTCTGACTCACGAGCTCCGTACTCGGTCATATTGAGGAATCCTTGCTGTAATGCGAAGGTAATCATACATGCGTGCACCATCCACAGGTGCATTGCACAGGCAAGCTAATGCCTGTCCATTTATACTCAAGATCTACGTAACGTATTCGCTTACTGCTGCAGAACGTTTTCAATAGCAAACCAATGCTTATTGCATCAAGAGTCACCTAAGTCACGTCAATGCTTAGGATGAGCAAACCAATGCCCGGTTCTTTATAGTCGACTTGCTGTCTTCTAGTCTGCGAGAGTGTGTTGGTCTAGACAAACCAATGTCTGTTACCCACCCTAAAATCTAGCCTTGTAACCAAACAGGCTTCTGTCACGCGGGAGCTAGAGATCATCTCTCAGAAGGCAGGAGCATGTAACAATGTGCGTCGAAGTGTAACCAAACACCTCTATTCATTACGAATCTCGTACAGGGTGGATCAATTCCCTATGAGCGTAGTGGTTGCGTTGTTATATCCACGAGCCTAACCGATATGGGAAAATGCATATACATATTGTAAAGGAGAAATGTATTGTAATAAAAAAATCCAACCCACAAAAGGGTATTACGGAGAGCGACTGTTCGTTAAAAAAGGAAAATATTCCTTCATACTAGTTACACTCATATAATGTTTAAGCATCAAGTTAACACCATCCTGCATGGCAATTCAAATAACATTTGCAGCCACATATGTGCAGCCATGAACTTACGCAAGTTGTCATGGTCTCGGAAATGCGACTTAGGTGCGCGTGAGGTGCAACTATTAGATAAAGTACTATGTACGAAGTGTACATAAATTGCGATCATGGGCTTACAGTCGCATGCCATGAATTTAGGAATTGTGCTCGAAGCTCACATACGATGTGCCAATGGGCTTATAGTCATATGCCATTGATTTAGACAATTTATGCTTAACTCGGTAGTGTGCAAGCAAAATGCATGTCCATGGGCTTAGAGTCGTACGCCATGGATCTAAGCAATGTGCATGTAGCATAATAATGCGTTCATATATTGTGGTGCCATGGTCTTACAGTCGTATGCCATGGGTTTAAAGCAAAGTGCACGCAATAGAATGAGAGCATAAATAATGTTCGTCCATGGTCTTACAGTCATATGCCATGGACATGAAGCAAAGTGCACTCAACAGAATGAGCGTACAAATAATGTTTGTCCATGGTCTTACAGTCATACGCCTTGGACATAAAGCAAAGTGCACGCAACAGAATGAACGCACAAATAATGTTTATCCATGGCCTTACATTCTTATGCCATGGACTTTCGAAATTTGCAAAGCAGTTGTAAATGTGACCATGGGCTTACAGTCGTATGCCATGGATTCAAGTAATAAACGCGAAACATTAATAAAGTGCGGCCATGGGTTACAACCGTACACCATGGAATTAAGCGATATTTGCAAAACAATAATAAAATGTGGCCATGGGCTTACGGTCGTACGCCATGGACTTTAAACAACACGCACGAAACGCAATGGTGCGCACAAATAATGTGGGTGTCCATGGACTTACAGTCATACGCCACGGACTTAAAGAAATGTGCGTGCAACAGAATGGGCGCATAAATAATGTGTATCCATGGGCTCACAGTCATACGCCATGGACTTAAAGCAAGGTGCGCGCAACAGAATGAGCGCACAAATAATGTGTGTGCCCATGGACTTACAGTCATACGCCATGGACTTAAAGAAATGTGCGCATAACAGAATGGGCGCACAAATAATGTGTGTCCATGGGCTTACAGTCATATGCCATGGACTTAAAGCACTAAAATGCGAAGCGATGATAGAATGCGTCCATGGGCTTACAGTGCATGCCACGGACTTAAGCAATAAAGCTACGCGATGATGCCATGGGCTTACAATGCACGCCATGGACTTAAAGCAAGAAACACGAAGCGATGCGGCCATGAGCTTACAGTGCATGCCATGGACTTAAGCAAGAACGCGAAGCGATTGTAAATGCATCCATGGGCTTACAGTCGTATGTCAAGGACTTAAACAATAAACGTGAAGCGATGCGGCCATGGGCTTACAGTGCACACCATGGACTTAAGCAAGAAACACGAAGCGATTGTAAATGCAGCCATGGGCTTATAATGCACGCCATGGACTTAAGCAATAAACACGAAGCACTTGTAAGTCGGGGATTGCGCGGATGGTAATATCGTGGGGTATAAACCGGTAATGATTCGTATTACACGATTCCTAAGTAAGGTATGCACAACCAACTTATAAAGAGGTTTTACCATGTGCAATCGTTCACGGTGAAGGAAATATCGTTTTTCTCTTAGTTATACCATAGTACCATGCTAGCCCCATTTCAATATAACTAAAATAGTTAGTTGTATTGAAATTTACTTGATACAATGTGATCACAAAATAGCATCACATAATAAGCTTTGCGAATTCAGTTTTATTCCTGCTGAGCTGTGATCGGACCACCAGATTATATAGTACAATCATTGTAATTATAAAACTAATTACGGAGTATTAGTTATTATAAAGATAAAATAATCTGGCTAGTTGGATAACATGTTAAATGTAACCACAACTCAACTTATAATATTAGCCATTAGCAATAATTGCTTGATACCACATATGGTAAACTCGTTATCCACCATAATCGTGACAATCACCTGACTGAATAGTATATATGGTAGATATTCTGCGTATAAATATGCATGTTGGAAACAATTCAGTACGTAATTTGCGGAAACAATAATATCCAACTAAGGTTATTATTCACCTTCCATCAAAACCACCGGCATACACATGATCATATTATGATTTTACCCTTTAACGCCTCAGATCTTTTACCTTTTAAGTGCAAAATTTGCAACTCGAACATCAGTATCTTACAGTTCTTCCAGAGGCGTTTAGGAGTCGAAACGGCCTGCCCGGAGGCGTTACGGCCTGACCAAAGGCATCGTAATCAGCCAAAGGCGTCGTGATCTGCCCGAAAGCGTCGAGATTAGCCCGAAGGCGCTGTGATCATCCCGAAGGCGCTGTAAGGCGTCGTGATCAGCCCGAAGGCGCCATAAGGCGTCGTGATCAGCCCGAAGGCGCTGTGATCAGCCCAAAGGCGTCGAGATCAGCCCGAAGGCGTCGTGATAAGCCAGATGTTAATTGGTGGTGGTGACGACACATGAACAACAATATTACAAACCGTAACGTCATCGCGTACTGCGAATAAACAAAGTTATCGGACCCACATGTGGAACGATTAGTAGCTTTGCGTTAAGATGATAAAAAATTACTCTTGAATCGTAAATCTAGAGCAGGTCTTCGATAAAAATACCCCATCCGATGAAAACAATTGTATTCATAAAAGATGATCGTTCATGAACAAAATATATCCAAGTTGCCAATATCATGGGATAATGACCATCTGGTTGGTTCATTAATACAAACCAACAAAACACCTTATTACAAAAATAGCGGCGGCACATAATAACTCATTCAATCGTACGTAATCAAGTTTTCTTTCTCATTCGTCAGTCAATCAAAAGGTTAACATGTGATTTTGTTAAAATATCATAATGTATTTCTAGAATGATTTAGAATTTTTTTTTTTGGAACAGCAGAAGATTTTATTAAGATAAAAAAAAAAAAAATCCTAGCAAGAAGCTAGAAAAAAAAATAACGTGCAACAAAACTTACATAGTGTCCAATGGGTTTTGCAACCACACGGACCAATTAATCCTAGCTTTTTTGTATCTAGAGAATAACCAAAAGAAAGACGTAATAATAATGTTATCTAAAACATGAACAATTTTGAAGCTAGGATCCTTAAAGATGTAGCAATTTCGAAGCCGCCAAATGTTCCAAAGGGAAGAAAAGAAGATACTACTCATAACTAACCGTTTGTTTCCGTGAATAGGCAAACTGTTGAACCAATACCACATGTCGTCCATCGAGTTCCAAGTCGGAATAACGATGCCAATCCATGAACCAATGTTAGCCCATATTTGTCTACTAATAGCACAAGCAGCAAACACATGAAATTCTGTTTCCGGATTCACTTCGCACCACACACATGAAAGATTGGGGAGCAAAACACCCTTGAGCACAAGATTATCCTTTGTAGCAAGACGATGCATCTTTAAACGCCAAATAAAAATATTGATTTTAATCGGAAATTGAGAGTACCATACAGTTGGATGAGCATAAGAGGCCAACGAATGTTGGTCAATCATCACTCTTGCTTCGGCAACATTGAACATATGAGCAGAATGACCATTACAAATCCAAACATCAACATTAGTAGATAAAGAAACATTTAGAAGGAGATCGAGCAGTTGGTTAAAGGAAGATAATTCAATACCACCACGAGGATCACGCCTCCAAAACCATGACCAAGCGCCTTCGAAAAAACGATCTGCAACAGTGTCTGATTTTCTTTCATCTAAAGCTAGTAACCGAGGGAAACGATCAGCAAGAGGGATCCCCTCTAGCCATGGATCAAACCAAAACTGGTAAGCGAGCCGTTACCCAACTTGATAGAGATGAGAGAAGACTGAATTTGGTTGCTTGTGTGAATTTCACACACGCATTTGCATATGACAGCCCAGGTTCCAGAATAGTATTTATTTGAAGTAATGACACCTCCACGAGTAGCTCCATGAATCGCAGTAACCACCTTAACCCATAAAGCATCACTGTTTACTAGAAACCTCCATCTCCATTTGTAGAGAAGGGCACGGTTTAAGGAAGCAAGACTTGAGACATTTAAACCTCCCTTATCGTAAGAATTAAGTATAAGTCTCCAATTTATCCAACGAATTTTTCTAGCATTATCCTTACCTCCCCAAAAGAACGAGGCACGCAAAGACTCCATCGATCTAATAACGTTAGACGGAGCTTTGAATAACGACATGTAATAAGTTCCAAGACCGCCGATAACCGATTTGATCAATGTAAGACGGCCACCAAAAGATAACATATTTGCCTTCCACGAAGCAAGACGTTTCTTTATTTTTGCAATGACTGGATCCCAATTGGCCGCTTTTGACATGTTAAGGCCTACAGGAAGACCTAAAAAATGGAAAGGTAAAGATGCATTTGAACATCCCATGATCCCGGAAAGACGAGCCACTTCACGCTCGTGAACACCAATACCGAAAAGATTGGACTTACGGAGGTTTATAATCAGACCTGACACCGCAAAAAAACATCCGAGAAGCGTAACTAGATTCAAGGCATTTGTATCATCCCACTCACCTACAAAAATGGCATCATCAGCATAAATACAGTGAGAAACAAGAATGATTTAGAATTAACTAAATATAGTTGTAGATATTTTAGTAGAAGATACTAGAGTTACTACTTGTGATGGTAATTACTAGAAATGTCTACACCGACATTTGAGGCCTATAAATAGGCTATGATGCTTGCAAAGTGGCTGTACAAGTACGCAACACAATTCTCAAACAATAAAGATTATTTCTTTCTAACAAAGTCTTACTCCATTTTCTTTATAAAACAATCCCCTCACAAGGTTCATCACTACTTCAATACACTTAAATTATAACTAAACAACATTTCTAATTAAACCAATTCTATCAAGTGGTATCAAGAGCCGTTCGGGCGTTCGTTCGAATACACCATGACTACCGTTGGTGCATACAATATTCCCGTCCCCATCTTTGATGGCGACAACTATGATTTTTGGAGTATCCGAATGAAGACTTATTTTCAAGCGCAAAGCTTGTGGGATATTGTCGAAGTCGGGTTTACAACTCCAAAAGACGTCGGAACTCTGTCAGCAGAAGATCAAGAAAAATACAACAAAAATGTAGTCAGAAATGCTGCTGCTCTTGGCTACATTCAACAAGCCTTGACACCGTCTATTTTTTCACGAATCATGGGAGCTACGACAGCCAAAGAGGCGTGGAAAATCCTTCAATAAGAATTTCAAGGAAATGCCAAGGTAAGATCTGTCAAACTACTAACTCTAAGACGAGATTTTGAAAATTTAAATATGAAAGAGACTGAGACTGTTAAAGACTACTATTCTAGAATAAAAGAAATAGTAAATCAAATGAGAGCCTATGGAGATAACATAACTGATAAGAGGATCGTAGAAAAAATACTTATCAGTATGACTGAAAAATACGATCATGTCATAACTGCTATCGAAGAGTCGAAAGACATAGAGACTCTGTCGGTACCAGAATTAATTGGCTCTCTTTAAGCATACGAGGCTAGACTGATTCGGCGCAGTGAAAACTCACTTGAAAGTGCGTTTCAATCTAAACTCAAAATAAGGTCTCAAAAATCTAAAAATGAGGGGAAAAGAAATCTTGAAGAAAATTCGAGAGGAGGAGCAAAACCCAGAACCGGGTTCTATCAAAAAAGAAAAAGCTACCATTCATGTGGTATTTGCAAAAGGACAAACCACTTGGAGAAAGATTGTTTCCACAAAGAGAAACCACAATGCAATAACTGCAAAAGATTTGGGCATCTAGAAAAAGATTGCCGTTTAAAACAAAATCATCGAGCTAACTTCACGGAAGAAAGTGAAGATATACCAGAGAACAAAAATCAGCTATTCTATGCCTGCCATGTCGTAAATAAACAGAGGGACGATACTTGGTTGATCGACAGTGGGTGCAGCAACCACATGACAGGAGATGAAAAGTTATTTGATAGTATCAACACGTCCGTAAAGTCCCGCGTCAAACTAGAGAATGGAGCGCTTGTTGACACTAAAGGCAAAGGTACGATAACTGTACAAACTAATAACGTCACTAGATCTGTTAATGACGTTCTTTTAGTACCAAGCTTAGCGAGTAACTTGCTAAGTGTTGGCCAAATGATGGAGCATGGTTACTCTTTACTCTTCGAAGATAATTCATGCGTTATTCGTGACAAGAAAAACAACTATAAATTAATAGCCGAGGTGCCAATGGAGAACCACAACTTTCTGCTTCGTTGGCAATATATCATAGACACGGCCATGAAAGTTCAAGTTGAAGAATCATGGCTATGGCATCGAAGATTTGGCCACTTTAACTTTCACGCACTAAAAATCCTCCAACATAAGAATATGATGAGAGACTTGCCAAACATAGAAGAGATCACTAACACGTGTGAAAGCTGTATGATGGGCAAGCAACATCGAAAACCTTTCTCTCGTGATAAAGCTTGGAGAGCGAAAGGTATACTAGAGCTGGTGCACACTGATCTATGTGGACCAATGAGGACCCCGTCTCTTAACCAAAACAGGTACTTTATTCTCTTCATCGATGACTATTCTAGAATGACGTGGGTTTACTTCATGCGTGAAAAATCAGAAGTATTTACAATATTCAAGAAGTTCAAGAACTTCGTAGAAAAGAGTAGTGACCATTATATAAAAACACTAAGGAGTAATAGAGGGAAAGAATACACCTCTATACAATTCAATAAATTTTACGAAGATGAAGGTGTTAAACGCCAACTCACTGTTGGTTACGCTCCAGAGCAAAATGGCGTTTCTGAACGCAAAATAGAACTGTTATGGAAATGGCCAAAACGATGATGCATGAAAAAGGCCTTCCAAACAGTTTTTGGGCCGAAGCTGTATACACGGCTGTATATATACTAAATCGATGTCCCACGAAAGCCGTTGAAAACAAGACTCCGATAGAGGCATGGAGTTGTGATGACCGGGAAAATTTCAACTTATTTTGAACCAAATATTTATACGATTTAATATTTCTGACACGATAAACAAAGTCTGTTATGTTGAGTCTCAAAAATTTTGAACTATTTCATATATTTAATTATCCTTTGACTATTCCCGACGATTTACGAACAAATTATATATATATTACGAACAAAAAATGAAAAAAAAAGTTTTTGCTTCCCCCCGCTTCCCCCCGAATGGTTACTTCCCTCTTGATCCTACAAATATATATATATATATATATATATATATATATATATATATATATATATATATATATATATATATATATATATATATATATATATATATATATAATTAATAAATATTAAAGATTTAATAAATTATAGATATTACATGATAAATGGTAATATAATAAATTGAATCACAAATTTGAATATAATTGTTATTATCATCATGACTAATACTTTAGTAAGTAGTATTATTAATAATATTATTAAATAGATTGTTATTATTACTAGTGTGTGTATATATATATATATATATATATATATATATATATATATATATATATATATATATATATATATATATATATATATATATATATATATTGTAATTATTAATTATTAAATCTATGTTATTATATGTATACCTATTAAATATTACATAATTCATAAATTGTAAATATAGTTATAAGTTAAAACATAATTATTATATGTTAGTATTACTTTCATCAAATTAAATACTAATATCTATTATGAATATTATATGTAGAAATAAATTTAATACATATGATTTGTTATACTAGTGTCATTATTATTATCATTAGAAAATTATACAATTGTTATCATTATTAATATCATTATAATTAGTAGTAAATTATGATCATTTTTATGTTTTTATTGTTATTACTACAAGTTATCATTTTCGTTTAAGATTCATGTTATCATTATATTTATTATCATTATTTCTATTAGTACCTTTACTCTTAGTAATGTTATAAAATTAAATGTACCTTTACTTTTAGTAAAATTATGAAATTAAAAGAATATTATTATTATTAGCATAACATGGTATTCTTTATAATTATTATTATTAATAATATCATTTTATTTATTTTTATTAACATAGTTGTTAAAATTATGAGTAATTATTATTATTATTATTTAGATAATTATTATTATTATTAACTTACTTATTTAATCATTAATAGATAAAAATAAATCAGATAAGAAAATTGGGAAATCAGTTTCACATAGCCCTCATATGTACTGGATTTTTTTGTTTCTATCTCTATATCAGCTACCTATTGAATCTCAAATTGACGAACACAAACAAAACCTGATATAAGTCGATCGTCTTTTTTTTTTTACTTTTCCTTATTTAATTTGTCTGATTGAAAAATATGTACTTCTTGTCTAATTGTTACAGGTCGACCTCATATAATTACCTTATAATTCTACTTTACTTATCTATCACAATATGCAGCCCTTCACTACAATTCGTGTTTTGAAAAGAAAATAAAACGAGAAGAAACAGCTAATATGCTCTGTTCGTAGTCTTTTTTTTGAAAACTCGAATTCGAATTTAATTTCAAAATATATTAATGGGGTCTTGTTAGCAATCCTTTGTCTAAACTATCTGCAAAACATTAGCCTTCAATTCCTCTTTATCGATTAGAATTTAAGGAGTCAAAGTTTTAGAATTAAAAAGTCAACTTTTGTTCTTTAGCTAAATTCGAAAATTTTGTTCTGATTTGGGTTAAATTGAAGGTTCCTACAGTTTCCAGGAGGGATTTTAAATATATTTCATGTTGGATTCGTGGTCTGAAACATACTAAAAAGTTGATTTCTATTTTGGAGTTCATGGTAGCAAAAACGAAGCTGTAAGCTTCTCTTTTATGTTCTGTTGTAAAAATAATTCAATTTAATTGGTTCATGAACGTTCTGTGTTAATTAAGGAACATAAATCATTTGGTTAATTTGTTGTTGTCAATGAGTTTGCCTCTGGTCGATTATGTGATTGAAGAAGAAGATGGAATTGAAGTATTTTAATTTTGAGTTATATAAATTACCAATGGGATTAAAAACAGAAAAACAGATGGCAGTTCAATGGTTGTGAGGGTGTTGAGGTTAAGGAGAGGTCCCGGGTTCGATCCTTGCTTAGTGCAACTTTTTATTTAAAGGGCTTCTAAGGTAGTTTTCAATGCCAAAATTTATTATTATTATTATTATTATTATTATTATTATTATTATTATTATTATTATTATTATTATTATTATTATTATTATTATTATTATTATTATTATTATTATTATTATTATTATTATTATTATTATCAATTTCATTATTATTATTATTTTGTTATTATTAGTTATTGTTAATACTACTAGTGTTATAATTATTAAAAGTATTATATTTAGTATTGTTAACAATAGATTTAAGTATTATTATTATTATTATTATTATTATTATTATTATTATTATTATTATCATTATTATTATTATTATTATTATTATTATTATTATTATTATTATTATTATTATTATTATTATTATTATTATTGTTGTTGTTGTTGTTGTTATTAGTATTAATATTATAGTTATTAACATTATTATTACTAATAAAAGTATTAGGATAAAATTCTCATTTATTATGATTATAAATACAAATATGAAAATTTTTATTATTATCACTAATAGTTGTATTATTACTATTATTATGATTATGATTAGGATTACTATTATTATTATGAACATAATACAAGTTATCATTAATATCATAACTATCACGAACAGTAAAATTAATATTTTTACAAGTATTACTATTAATATCATCGTTGTTATCACTAATAGAGTTATTATTAATATAAGTATATTATTAATGTTATTATCATTATTTTTACTAATATTAACATAGTATAATTAGAACTACTGTTTCGATAAACAAATGAAATACATACATAAATATATATATTTGACACATATAACATAACAAAATTTAATATTTTTTATATACAAGATGAACATGTAAAACATATATATTATTATTAACATAAAATGATATAATTAATACATTTACATATATATGTGCTCAATTACAGCTATGAATATTAATAAATATACAAATGATATAGGTTCGTGAATCCGAGGCCAACCCTATACTTGTTCAGTGTCGTTTTATGTATTTTTACTACAAAATACATTAGGTGAGTTTCATTACTCCCTTTTTAAATGCTTTTGCAATATATATTTTTGGGACTGAGAATACATGCGCTGCTTTTATAAATGTTTTACGAAATAGACACTAGTAATCGAAACTACATTACATGGTTGAATAATCGAAGCCGAATATGCCCCTTTTACTTGGTAACCTAAGAATTAGTAAACAAGTATACTAATTGACGCGAATCCTAAAGATAGATCTATTGGGCCTAACGAACCCCATCCAAAGTACCAGATGCTTTAGTACTTCGATGTTGTTTTTATCATGTCCGAAGGATTTTCCAGAATGATAGGGTATATTCTTATATGCATCTTGTTAATGTCGGTTACCAGGTGTTCAATCCATATGAATGATTTTTGTCTCTATGCATAGGACGTATGTTTATGAGAAATGGAAATATGAAATCTTGTGGTCTATTAAAATTATGAAATGATTATTTATGATAAACTAATGAACTCACCAACCTTTTGGTTGACACTTGAAAGCATATTTATTCTCAGGTACGAAAGAAATCTTCCGCTGTGCATTTGCTCATTTTAGAGATATTACTTGGAGTCATTCATGACATATTTCAAAAGACGTTGCATTCGAGTTGTTGAGTTCATCAAGATTATTATTAAGTTAATTATAGTTGGATATATTATAAAATGGTATGCATGCCGTCAAATTTCAATGTAAAGCAAGTTTGTCTTTTAAAAACGAATGCAATGTTTGTAAAATGTATCATATAGAGGTCAAGTACCTCGCGATGTAATCAACTATTGTGAATCGTTTGTAATCGATATGGACTTCGTCTAGATAGATTAGGATGGGTCACGTCATCATACATGCTTTATTCGAGAAAACTTTGCATTCACAAAATCATCACCATGTATCTTATTTTGACTGCATTGTCAACGGATGTATTATTGTAAAATATTATTTACGGTGATTGTCTATATGTAGAAATCACCAGATGTCAAAAACCTTGGAATTAGATATTCATTTATAGTGTGCCTTTTCAAAAGAATTCAATGTTTACAAAACGTATCATGTAGAGGTCAAAACCTCACTATGAAATCAATGATTAACGTACCGTGTCAATAGCGATTTTGGCGGGTCGTTACAGTTGGCATCAGAGTTTGAGGTCATAGGGAATCAGAATTTGCATTAGTGTGTTTAACTGGTAATTGTTAGGATGCATTAGCGAGTCTGAACTATGACCATATCTGTTTTTACCGATTTTTGCTTATCATTTGTTGTCGAAAATTACCTGCTTATCATTCCTAAGTCTAGACACGTCTTACTGCATTTAGTGCATAGATAGTGTACCGACAAATTTCATATCTTAGCGTATCTGTTACTGTAAACTATGTCTGACAGCTTCCGAAAGTTCCTCCGTAATCTACGGGATCTCCTGTACTATATATAGGTATTCTATGTAATTAGAATATCATCCTAAATCCTATAATCTATTTCTTATCGAAAATCCTTTATCTGACCGTGCAAGATGGATCCCGCAACCAGTTCAAGTTCCTCGAATTCTGATATGGATTTCCACTCGAGCTCCGAAAGCAGTGTAACCGGAATGAATCAACCAATTAGCCATCATCAATTCTGGATAAATTGGGGATGGGTTCGTAGTCGACTTAATCAATGGAGATAAGAAGAAGGTGATCCTTTCCACCAACCAAATTCACCTCTTGGCGATTAACCTGAAGCACTTACCGGCGAACCTATTCGAAACACCATTTTCACTCTCATTTCCAGAATAGCTCGCAATGATTACATAACATCTACAATTCTAAACCTTATTCATCCGCTCGTCCAAACCACCAATCATCCTGGTGTAATAGAAGAAGTTAACAAGCTTCGCGCTTGCGTAACGGCTTTGGAGAATATGGTGCAAAGATTACAAGCACCATCAACAACACCAGTACCGCTAACAACATCCACATTGCAAGCCTCAATACCATAAACACCAGCAGCATCACTGGCATCAACAGTACCACCATCATTAACACCAACAGGATCATTACCACCACCAACAACCACATCCGCATCCTACACCTCAATAGCACATCTAAAATCTGTACTTCGAGCATCAACATCATACGCACCATAGGAACCAAGGAGTACCAACAATAACAAACGTTGAAGTACCGATTCATCACTTCATTGAAGAAATGTCCTGCAGAGAATATGTAGTTTCTAAAAAAAAATAAAAATTTAGAGATTAATTATTCTAATTTTAACCGTAAACCAGAAGAGTAGATGGATAGAGATGATAGAGGAAACCCTGACAAGAATGGTGTGTGATCTACAAGCTAGACTGGTTATACAAACATCACCAGAAGTACCACTAGCATCACCATCAGTATCACCAGCACCAGCAACACCTGCAGCACCACAAGCTCCACTAGCTCCATAACCACCGACGATATCGACACCACAATCACAAATGGGTATATTGAAATAACGAGTTATGTAGTATTAACTCACTATTTCCAAAGAATGTATATATTATATATATATATATATTAATTTTGAAAACCATAATATATCTTTTCGTACTAAGCTATTACGTATGAATTTTAAAGGGTAAGTACTACTCGGATAATTCATATTACTAATATGCTATGATGTACATCCTTCGTTAACGATTTAACCATCATTAACTACAATCTCTGTTTCAACTCAATGAATACCATTTCATAATAAACCAAGTGTATTATTCAATTACATGTTTGATTTTACATTTTCATCTTCGATGTACTCGAAACTTTCTAGAAAACATCATTCGTACCTTGCAAAGTTCGCAAGAATTCCACGAACATCAACATCCTTCACCAAGGAATATCAATAAGAATAAATAATGAAGTATTGATTACATTAGTGAAATAATCCGCGAAGATTATGTAATCTCTAAATGTTTTAGAGATTATTCATTTCTAGTTCCAGCCGAAAATCAAGTGAGTTTAATAGTATATTAACTCATTAAATCTGTATTACATCTGGAGAAAATATACATACATATATTTTCATAAAGACTGTAATAAAATTCTATTGTACAAAAATATTAATTGTGAAAATTTTTAACGGGTAGGTAATGCCTGAGAAATATTTGAGTTCACAATTAATATGTTACACAGTACATCATTCGATTATTCAATAATCATTAACTATACTACTTTCACAACGATACATTCTTTCATAGAAATCTGAGCAACTATACTCATTCAAATCCAATTACATATTCTGATTTTAACAGATCAGAATCCAAGTCGAGATATAACTGATATCATCACTCTTAGATTTCTACATCTTTCAAAGCTATACTTTGACTTCAAAATTGTGCTAGAACATCACTTCTATTCATAAAACCTAGAAAAATATTTGTATCATTCAAAATTCTAGAACATCATATGTATCTTGACAATTACAATCTTCATTCAAACCCTTCAAACTCTTGAAAACACCTCGGATTGATAACCGACGATTCGGTTATGATAACTTTGAATACCGATGAAACAATAAAACTGTAAATGGTCTTAATGGCCAAAAGTTTGATAATAAAGAATAGTGTGTTGAAAAAGCTCAGATTTGGAACTGAAAAATAGATTGAGCAAACTATGAAGGAGACTGTTGACAAATCACAAAGACTAAACCTACCTTCAAAGAATCCAAATGATTCAGTATCTGCTGAAGTCATTAACGAATATCTTTATCCCGACTCTAAACCTTTACGAACAAATCTTCTTTATCATCCTTCGATATTAGAAATTCTAAGATATCATAGTACCTTTCATCATAAATATCTTCGATATTTCTGAAGATATCTTCATAACTATTATTATCCGAAATAATTTATCTCTTCGCGCTACATGTGTTATATCATAAAGGAAACTGTTTTAGTTTCTAAATTCTGAAAAATTGAATTTAAAATATGAATGTTTTTGAAGTAGTGTTGGGAATTGAAGCATGAGTTAGTATAATATAATGACACTTGATCAACGTGATTATATTACAGTAAGTCATGCTGAGTTTCTAATGGAACGTGATAAAGTTTTACAGATCATACCCTCATCATGAACCATGTTACATAACTCTTTCATTCTATTTAATCTCTAAACATATCAAGAAAATATTTTTCTTGATGATTCGGTCTTTTTCGGATATTCTGGTAATTTGACAAATCAAATCGTGCTATTACCTTTCCTTTCTGCTTATAATCTTAGTTATGTTCTTTCGAACTTCATACCTACAAACCGAGATGTCTTGATCGCTTTACTTAAAGTCGGGAAGAAGAAACAAAAGTATGGAACTCCGAAATATAAGAAAAAGTATAAGCACGACAACAATATAGAAGTTACAAACTGTGTATATCAATGCGTATAGCAATATAAAGACACGGGAGAACTAAAAACACTATAAACCCAAGAGCATATAGAAGTAAACAGATTCCTCCAGTGGTAGATGAAAAAGAAGAATGACTGATACGAAAGTCAGGAATATATCAAGGATCAGAACTGGATGGAGCATGTTAATGAATGTTTTAAAAGTATGAATTAAGGAAGAAAGTATAAAAGATGGGAGTTGTAGAAATAAGGAAACGAAGGGGGTGGATTTATAGTGAAATATCAGACAGAACAATTGAGACAGATTATCGCATTTAATCAAAGAGGATCCTATAAAGATTACGAATATTTCTTTTAAATCCCTTGAATTCCGAAAATCAACCGTGACTACGTCAAAAGTTAAGACGAATCTTTATTTCTCATTTCACTCTTTTGTGATAGCTTCATTCGTACTCTTCGCATGATTGAATTGTTTTATCTATATTACTTAATGGTGATAAAAATCTACTTTTCAACTCGTATTCGTCATGAAAACATTCTTATTGTCAACTATGACGATCTCTGTCAAATTTCGGGACGAAATTTCTTTAACGGGTGGGTACTGTGATGACCCGGAAAATTTCAACTTATTTTGAACCAAATATTTATACGATTTAATATTTCTGACACGATAAACAAAGTCTGTTATGTTGAGTCTCAAAAATTTTGAACTATTTCATATATTTAATTATCCTTTGACTATTCCTGACGATTTACGAACAAATTATATATATATATATATATATATGAAGCTAATATGAAACCTATTAACTAGGTATTACATATACATAACTAGCAACCCTCATAATATTCAATTCATATTTTTTTCCCTACACATTCTAGTTATATGAATTTTTGGCATATATGAACAAGTAGCCATTTTGTATTAGAAACCACATTAAATCTCTTGATTGTTGATTCTGAAAATGAAATCACTTTTAAGTATGATATATAATATATACTAATAACCCAAAGTAAGTAAGTTATGTAATTTATGAGTAATAATAATTATCATTTTTAAGTCCATATTTGTTCATAATGAATAATGAAAATACTAACGTAAAACGTAATAATATGGATTATTATTATTGGCTATAACAAACAATAAATTAAAATTAAAACTTAGAGTAATGATGATAATCTTAGTCAAAATTTTCAATTAAAAATTTATATTGGGTAATGCATGTGGGGAAATTATGGGTGGAACTACACTGTTACTACTATTATCATTATCATTTATTCACAAAATAAGATAATATATGATAAATACATTCGTTGCACATGCAAGTTGACTAATCATTTAGAAAGGGCCCCGATTAAAGTTAATACATCTCATGGAAACATGATCTCTCCAAATCGTTTTGATGGTGCGGTATATATTTTGTTTGTTTATTTCCATTTTAACATTATCAAACAAAAGATTCGTTTTTATATTTTCATTCAATCAATATATAAACTGGGACCCTTCATATATTCATTCTTGTTGTTTTTGTTCAATCAATTATTACCAACTCACCAACTTTTGTTTTAGTGTATAAAAGAAATAGATGGATGGACGTTGGTTTCCATTGTCTATATAATGATTTCAATATTGGTCCAAGACACATAACATCACACTATAATTTTTTTTTTGTTCATTTCCCCTTTACAGCTAAAGACCCCCATTCATTAAAGTGCTCCGTATTTTTTATTATTTTGAAACTATGTTGAGGCTAAACAGTACCATGGCCCTTCATATTGTTATATATAATTTTGTTTTAGTCAACACATTCTACACACTCATATGAAGTTACATATCCAGTATTGTTATTTCTCTTTTCTCCTGGTCTCACAAACGCACATACATGCATCCATTTATAACAAACCTCAAACCATCTTCATAATAATTTGATTATGGCTACTGCACTTTTAACCCGAGTATAAACAAAAACAGCTTCTGCAACTACTCTAACAACCATCTTCGTGCTACTCATGTTCGGTCGTGGTTACTAGTTGAACACCCATATTGTTGCGGTTGCTATTCTGTTCAGCTACTACTACTCAAGACCCATTGAACACCACTAACTGTCATCAACAACTGCTACTAGTTCATGTTGTTGTTACTATCAAACCACCACCATCAAGAATCCACACACACACATGCAAGTTGATTGTTGTTGTCTAGTCCTGTTTCTGTTAGGTTTTGTTCGATCACCCAAGAACAACCAAGTAAATATTCCACTGTTCGATCAAGTTTCTTTTTGTTGCTATTTCTATCTCGTTCGAACCACAAACTAAAACCCATCCATTGCTACACAACTTCTGCTCCTGCTCAGCTCCTTGTTCGAAAACCAATTGGATTACTGCTATTACTTTTCTGTTTCCTAATCAAAGTCATCAAACAAGTCACCATTTTTCCAAGATTAAGAACACCTTCGATTGCTTGCTCGTTTGCTTGATCGTTTATATATTCGCGATCCTCTCATCGTGCTCTACACATCTATACCAACAATTGTATGATTAGGGTTCCATTACTCGGTCGTTGTAATTCGACTACTCTTTGCTTGTGAATTGTCAAGTGCACTCAAGGTGAGTTTATAGATCCCTTTTTAATTGCTTTTGTAATCTATATTTTTGGGCTGAGAATACATGCACTTTATTTTAAACGCAATGGATACAAGTACATACTAAATTCTACACTGAGTTTGAACCGAAAATCCCTTAGCTTTGGTAACTAGTAACTGCCAGTTATAAGAACTGGTGGGCGCGAGTAGTTGTATATGGATCCATAGGGCTTGACATCCCCGTCTGTTTCAGGTATAGAAACCCTAGCCTGAACTATAAAACAGACGTATGCTATTTGAGTTTAGTACACATTGGTTTGCGTGTATTGTACATGTTGGTTGCATGTATGTTAAAACTGGGGTACTTATTATATATACGTTAAAGTTTAGTTACCAGGGTGCTCAATCTTGTAGAATATTTTGATAAACATTTCTGGATGAAACAACTGAAATCTTGTGATTCACCTTTATATTCAGAGTATGCGCAATATTAAAACAATGAACTCACCAACCTTTGTGTTGACACTTTTAAGCATGTTTATTCTCAGGTTCCTAGAAGTCTTTCGCTGTTTGCTTATACGTTATATAAACTATGTGCATGGAGTCATACATGCTTTATTCGAGAAAACTTTGCATTCACAAAATCATCACCATGTATCTTATTTTGACTGCATTGTCAACGGATGTATTATTGTAAACTATTATTTACGGTGATTGTCTATATGTAGAAATCACCAGATGTCAAAAACCTTGGAATTAGATATTCATTTATGGTGTGCCTTTTCTAAAGAATGCAATGTTTAAAAAACGTATCATGTAGAGGTCAAAACCTCACTATGCAATCAATGATTAACGTACCGCGGCAATAGCGATTTTGGCGGGTCGTTACAGGAGTGGAAGGAAACCGTCGGGGAAACATCTGCGAGTATTTGGATCTATCTGCTACATCCATATTCCTAAGGAGAAACGTCACAAGCTCCAAGAAAAATCAGAAAAAGGAATATTGTTGGGCTATAGCACACAATCAAAAGGCTACCGAGTCTATAATCTGAAAAACCAATAACATCATGATTAGTCGAGACGTGGAGTTTGACGAAGACGCTTCTTGGAACTGGGAAAAAGATAAAGTTGAAAAGAAAACATATCTGCCGCGGATATCTATTGAAACTCCAGCTCAACAACCACTACAAACAGAGCATTCTAGTGATGCAAGTACCGAAGAAACAATCCCTACTACGCCAACTTCTCTGACGGCCACATTACCCATAGTGCAAGAAGATTTAAGTCCGGAGTCAACACCTGGAAGAGTAAAAAAGTTAACAGAGGTATACGAGACTTGCAACTTCACAACTATAGAACCTGAAAGCTATGAAGTTGCAGCTAAAGATGAAAAGTGGGTGGCTGCTATGAACGAAGAAATCAGAATAATAGAGAAAAACAACACATGGGAATTAGTTGATCATCCTGAAGATAAAGAAATCATCGGAGTTAAGTGGGTTTACAAAACAAAACTCAACCCTGATGGTTCTATACAAAGCAAGACTAGTAGCTAAAGGCTATTCACAACAACCTGGAGTTGACTACAACGAAACATTCACACCCGTAGCTCGACTGGATATTATAAGAGCACTTGTGGCATTAGCAGCTCAACGAAGGTGGAAGATTTACCAACTAGATGTGAAATCAGCCTTTCTAAATGGGTTTCTCGAAGAAGAAATATACGTCGAGCAACCACAAGGGTTCATTAATAAAGGAAAAGAAGCTCAAGTAATAAAGCTCAAGAAAGCCTTATATGGACTTAAACAAGCGCCACGTGCATGGTATAGTTGCATTGACAACTACTTCACAAGTTTAGGATTCAGGAGGAGTCAAAGTGAGCCCACAATCTACATCAAAACCCAAGGTAACTCTGACACTCTCATTATTTCCTTGTATGTTGATGATCTTATATATACGGAAAACAACGAGAGAATGATACAATAGTTTAAAGAAGACATGATGAAAACATTCGAGATGAGCGACCTTGGTTTGATGCGCTATTTTCTTGGTATCGAAATCTGTAGTGACCCGAACTTTTCCATGTTTATATATATTAATTGAGATTGATATTTACATGACTAAATGTTTCCAACGTGTTAAGCAATCAAACTTGTTAAGACTTGATTAAATGAAATAAGTTTCATATAGACAATTGATCACCCAAGTTGACCGGCGATTCACGAACGTTACAAAATTGTGAAAACTACATGTTGTGGTATATATAGACATATATATATATATATATATATATATATATATATATATATATATATATATATATATATATATATATATATATATATATATATATATATATATATATATATATATATATATATATATATATATATGGTTGACATGAGATTATGATGAGTAAGTATCTCACTAAGTATATTAAAAATGTGTGATATACATAAGAAATGAGATTACTAAGTTAAGAAACATAAAATGATATATATAACGATTATCGTTATGATAACGTCTACTAAATACATATGTATCATATTAAGATATTGATACACTATATTTAACATGATAAAATGATATTTAAATATATCATTAAGTGTGTTAACAATGAACTACATATGTAAAAACAAGACTACTAACACAAGAATTACGAAACGAGACTTATATGTAACGATTATCATTGTAACGATATTTTAATGTATGTATCATATTAAGAGATATTCATACATCATAATATCATGATAATATAATAATTTAACATCTCATTTGATATAATAAACATTGGGTTAACAACATTAATTGAGATCGTTAACTTAAAGGTTTCAAAACAACACTTACATGTAACGACTAACGAAGACTTAACGACTCCATTAGAATGTATATACATGTTGTGTTTTGATATGTATTCTTACACTTTTAAAAGACTTCAAGACACATATCAAAGTACTTCTACTTAACAAAAATGCTTACAATTACATCCTCGTTCAGTTTCATCAACAATTCTACTCGTATGCACCCGTATTCGTACTCGTACAATACACAACTTTTAGATGTATGTACTATTGGTATATACACTCTAATGATCTGCTCTTAGCAGCCCATGTGAGTCACCTAACATATGTAGGAACCATCATTAAGCAACTAGCATGAAATATCTCATAAAATTACAAAAATATTAGTAATCATTCATGACTTATTTACATGAAAACAAAATTACATATCCTTTATATCTAATCCATATACCAACGACCAAAAACACCTACAAACACTTTCATTCTTCAATTTTCTTCATCTAATTGATCTCTCTCAAGTTTCATCTTCAAGTTCTAAGTGTTCTTCATAAATTCCATAAGTATAGTTTCATAAAAATCAAGAATACTTCCAAGTTTGCAAGTCTACTTCCAAGCTTTCTAATCCATTCCAAGTAATCATCTAAGATCAAGGAACCTTTGTTATTTATAGTAGGTTATCTTTCTAATTCAAGGTAATATTCATATTCAAACTTTGATTCAATTTCTACAACTATAACAATCTTATTTCGAGTGAAAATCTTACTTGAACTGTTTTCGTGTCATGATTCTGCTTCAAGAACTTTCAAGCCATCCAAGGATCCTTTGAATCTAGATCCATTTTTATCATTTCCAGTAGTTTTATCCAGAAAATTTGAGGTAGTAATGATGTTCATAACATCATTCGATTCATACATATAAAGCTATCTTATTCGAAGGTTTAAACTTGTAATCACTAGAACATAGTTTAGTTAATTCTAAACTTGTTCACAAACAAAAGTTAATCCTTCTAACTTGACTTTTAAAATCAACTAAACACATGTTCTATATCTATATGATATGCTAACTTAATGATTTAAAACCTGGAAACACGATGAACACCATAAATCGGATATACGCCGTCGTAATGAAACCGGGGGCTGTTTTGGTTTGGATAATTAAAAACTATGATAAACTTTGATTTAAAAGTTGTTCTTCTGGGAAAATGATTTTTCATATGAACATGAAACTATATCCAAAAATCTTGATTAAACTCAAAGTGAAAGTATGTTTTTAAAATGGTCATCAAGATGTCGTTCTTTCGACGAAAATGACTACCTCTTTAGTAATTGGCATGTAACTTAAATTTCTGAATATAAACCTATACTTTTTCTGTTTGGATTCTTAAATTAGAGTTCAATATGAAACCATAGCAATTTGATTCACTCAAAATTGATTTAAAATGAAGAAGTTATGGGTAAAACAAGATTGGATATTTTTGATCTTTTTAGCTACGGGAAATGTTTAACAAATCTATACAAATCATATCCTAGCTAACTTATATTGTATTATACATGTATTCTAATATATTATGTAATCTTGGGATACCATAGACACGTATGCGAATGTTTTGACATATCATATCGACCCATGTATATATATTATTTGGAACAACCACAGACACTCTATATGCAGTAATGTTGGAGTTAGCTATACAAGGTTGAGGTTGATTCTAAAAAATATATATACTTTAAGTTGTGATCTAGCCTGATGTAACATCCCGCATTTTTCCGTTAAATTATTTTAACGCCCGTCCTTTTATTTTAATAATGTCCTTCGTATCTAGATTCGTATCCTCCGTTAACTAACATCCTTAATATTTTCGTTATGAGATTATAACGTCTCCCGCACTCCCGTGTAATTCAAAATATTCGTTCGGCTAATTCACGCACCCGCTTATAAACTAGAGGGACTAGACTTGCCAAAAGACCAAACCTTTGACTAGGTCAAGGTGGTCAACACCCACCTCTTTCTTTCATTTTCCATTTCATTTTCCTTTTTCTTCAACACTTTCACAATTTTCTCTCAACTTCCCAATCCTTAATTCATCATCTAAATTCAATTTTGGAGGCTAACATCAAAACAAATTACATATTTAGAATCCTCTCTTCATCCTCTACAACTTGATACCAATTTCATCTCATTTGGGTAACTTTTTAAAATCACTAGATTTTGTTCTTGATGTTTTTGAATTATAAAAGTGTTAATTAGTGTCTATGGCTCAAGTCTAACATGAATATATGATTTGTATGCTCAAATTGTTGTTTTGGAGTAACTAGCATGAACTTGAAAATGGGTTTGCTTAATCTTTGATTTTGGATGAGTTAATGTTGTTAAATTGTTTAAGTTCATGTTTTAATTGTTTTACTAGTATCACTAGCTTCATTTTGATGTGTAGGTTGATTTGTAAAACTTCAAAAACATGATTAATGATTTTGTGATTCTTGATTTGGGTTTGATAGTTCTTGAGATGGACTTTTTGATGCTTGAATGCCATGAAATGTTAATTGTAAGTGTATGGTTGTAATGTATGATTTATTACCTTCAAAACGGCATATCATATGTGCGAATTGGATTCCCGAAACTTAAAATGCATTTTGTAAATTTGAAACTTTGGAGATCGACTATTAATGATCACATGACGAGAAATCGGTTATTGCAAATGATGTTTTTGTTTGATGAAACATATTTAGTTGTGTTCCTTGTCAAAAGAGCTTTCTAACGATATAAGATACGCATTTTAAGTGTTTACGGTTTATGTTTTGCGTTTGTTTGAATTTTGGCTAAGTCTTGAACAAGTGAAACAGACCAGGTACCAGGCCACGCCTGTTGGCGCGGCGCGACAACCTGGGCCGCGGCGCGGCATTTGCCTGGTCCAGGTTCTGTCCCACTTGTTCATTTCACGTGAAATGTTTGGCATGCTATGGACCTCCAATTCACATGCAACTTTTTCTAACATGCTTATATATGAATAATTAGCACAGAAAAATAGTTCGGGACCTGACCCGAACGTGTTGACTTTTTCGTTGACTTTGACCCGACCCAAGTTTGACTTTTTGTCAAACTTAACCAAATGATTATGCAATCTTTCTAACATGATTCTTTACTTGTGTCTTGCATGAAACTTGATGATGTGATTCACATGCTATATATAATCGAGTCGTAACGAGCCATAGGACTAATTGAACATCTTTGACCGTTTGTGTTTACCGTTATTGATACAACCTATATGTTTAGGTCAAGACTAGCTTTGTATTTGCACGCGTTTACTTGTTGAAGTACTTTATTAACTCTTGTACTCAAGGTGGGATCATAGTCCCACTTTTACTCTTTTGAACTTACATTTGGGATGAGAAAACATAAACATTTCTTTTTAACTAAGTGAACACAAGTAGAGAAAAACAAACATTCTACATACGAGTTTAGAACAAAATCCTCAATTCGATTATCATTAGTTACTCTTGCAGTGTGTAAGTGTAGGCGTGAACTTATGTTGTATGGCCATATGGGTTTGACAAACCCTCATCTCAGACGGTTCGCTACCGTCTACGGATGAAATATATTTTCGAGAAACAGTGTTGTTCTAGCACTATTAATGGGGTTCAACGGACGGAATATTAAGCCTTGATAATTAGGTGCTCGTGAATATTAACTTTTAGAATGTACTACAATTTCATCAATGTTGCAAATCTTGTGGTTCGACTTACTTTTACTCACTTACTTACTTAAACCTATGATTTCACCAACGTTTTTGTTGACAGATTTCTATGTTTTTCTCAGGTCTTTGAACGATATGTGAAACATGCTTCCGCTCATTATTTTGATATTTGCATTAGATGTCGAGTATATGTGCATACATGGAGCGTCTTTTGACTTTCTTTAAAACTGTGTCGCATATGTTTCACTTGTACTTATAACTTTGTAATGAAACTTTTGGATGAACAATTTCTGTAAACTTTGAACCAATCTTTACTTTTGAAATAATGCGACATACCTTTGGTCAAACATTATTTTAAAGACCTACGACCACATAACGGGACCTAAGTAGCTGACACAGTCAATGACGATTTGATGGGGTCACTACAAGTGGTATCAGAGCCTTGGTTGTAGGGATTTAGAGTTCATTGGTGTCAACCCCGAGTCATAGGGTACATTAGTGAATCTAGACTACAACCGGCATATAGACTGAAGTAGGAATTACTTGACTATTTGTGCATTATACTCGAACTCTTCTATCATATCTAACTCGTATTTGATCTTGATCTTACATTGATAAATTTTGTTGACGCGCCACCTTGACTTATTGAAGTAATGTTAAATGCACATGTGAATCAGGGTAATATAATTTCCGGGATTATATTACGGTGATTCACATGGACGTTCCGACATTATGACATAAAGAATTTAAGGCGAGTCAAGGGAATTTTTCTCTCTATCCTTATTCCATATCACGGTTAGTATTGTTGAGAATACTAATCAACGATGTTCTTGTGTCATGAAGGAACAATGGCTCACCAAAGTCAGCACAATACTCCTTCCGAAACTCTAGAACAAGCTCTTCAACGAATGATAACCACCGCCGTGGGTGCGGCCGTGGCCGATCACTTTTCCAACAACAACAATCGTGGGACCGGTAATTCAAACGAAGGTTGCTCCTACAAAAACTTCATGAAGTACAATCCTCCCACTTTCGATAGAACCGGGGGACCGGTTGCTCTCACCCGATGGTTTGATCAAACGGAATCCGTTTTTAGCATAAGCGGTTGTCGGGACCAAGATAAGGTCAAGTTTTCCACCCTCACTTTCACCGACATCGCTCTCTCATGGTGGAACAAGTACGTACAATTGGTGGGTATCGATGAAGCCCACACACTCTCCTGGACCGAATTAAGAGAAAGAATGATCACCGAATACTTCCCTCGCGATGAGACTCGAAGGCTCGAACAGGGGCTAAGAAATTTAAAAACGGTCGGGAATGATCTCGAAGCTTATAATCAACGGTTTGCCGAACTAGCCTTAAGTTGTCCGAACCTCATGACTCCCGATTCCCTAAGAGTTGAACTTTACATGGATGGCCTTCCTAAGAGCATTCAACACGGGGTAATGACATCCAAACCCACTAACCTACAAGAGGCTTTAGCGATGGCCCGCCAATCTATAAAAACGGTGAATGAAATTGAAGCGCCGACACCAACGGCCGAGGACCAATCGGGTAACAACAAAAGAAAATGGGAAGCCTCTCCATCGAGCAACTACAACAACAACTTCACCAAGAAGTCCTTCACCTCCGATGACAAGAAAGGTTACACCGGTTACCTACCTTATTGTAACAAGTGCCACAAACATCATTTTGGTGAATGTAGCAAGCCTTTTTGCAACAGATGCTACAAACATCACTTTGGTGAATGTGGCAAGCTAATTTGCTGTCGATTGTAGTGACCCAAACTTTTCCATGTTTATATATATATTAAATGAAATTGTTATTTACATGATTAAGTGTTTCCAACATGTTAAGCAATCAAAATTTTTTAGACTTGATTAATTGAAATAGGTTTCATATAGACAATTGACCACCCAAGTTGACCGGTGATTCACGAACGTTAAAACTTGTAAAAACTATACGATGACATATATATGGTTATATATATAGTTAACATGATTTTATTATAAGTATGTATCTCATTAGGTATTTTAACAATGAGTTATATACATAAAAATGAGACTATTAATTTAAGAAACTCGAAAATGATATATATAACGATTATCGTTATAACAACGTCTTACTAGATACATATGAATCATATTAAGATATTGATATACTTGGTTAATTATGTTAAATGATAAGTAAATATATTATTAAGTGTATTAACAATGAAATACATATGTAAAAATAAGACTACTAACTTAATGATTTCGAAACGAGACATATATGTAACGATTATCGTTGTAACGACATTTAACTGTATATATATCATACTAAGATATATTATATATCATAATATCATGATAATATAACAATTTAACATCTCATTTGTTATAATAAACAATGGGTTAACAACATTCAACAAGATCGTTAACCTAAAGGTTTCAAAACAACATTTACATGTAACGACTAACGATGACTTAACGACTCAGTTAAAATGTATATACATGTAGTGTTTTAATATGTATTCATACACTTTTGAAAGACTTCAATACACTTATCAAAATACTTCTACTTAACAAAAATGCTTACAATTACATCCTCGTTCAGTTTCATCAACAATTCTACTCGTATGCACCCGTATTCGTACTCGTACAATACACAGCTTTTAGATGTATGTACTATTGGTATATACACTCCAATGATCAGCTCTTAGCAGCCCATGTGAGTCACCTAACACATGTGGGAACCATCATTTGGCAACTAGCATGAAATATCTCATAAAATCACAAAAATATGAGTAATCATTCATGACTTATTTACATGAAAACAAAATTACATATCCTTTATATCTAATCCATACACCAACGACCAAAAACACCTACAAACACTTTCATTCTTCAATTTTCTTCATCTAATTGATCTCTCTCAAGTTCTATCTTCAAGTTCTAAGTGTTCTTCATAAATTCCAAAAGTTCTAGTTTCATAAAATCAAGAATACTTCCAAGATTGCAAGTTTACTTCCAAGTTTTCTAAACCCATTCCAAGTAATCATCCAAGATCAAGAAACCTTTGTTACTTACAGTAGGTTATCTTTCTAATACAAGGTAATAATCATATTCAAACTTTAATTCAATTTCTATAACTATAACAATCTTATTTCGAGTGGAAATCTTACTTGAAATTATTTTCGTGTCATGATTCTGCTTCAAGAACTTTCAAGCCATCCAAGGATCCTTTGAAGCTAGATCTATTTTTCTCATTTCCAGTAGGTTTATCCAAGGAACTTGAGGTAGTAATGATGTTCATAACATCATTCAATTCATACATATAAAGCTATCTTATTCGAAGGTTTAAACTTGTAATCACTAGAACATAGTTTAGTTAATTCTAAACTTGTTCGCAAATAAAAGTTAATCCTTCTAACTTGACTTTTAAAATCAACTAAACACATGTTCTATATCTATATGATATGCTAACTTAATGATTTAAAATCTGGAAACACGAAAAACACCGTAAAATCGGATTTACGCCGTCGTAGTAACACCACGGGCTGTTTTGGGTTAGTTAATTAAAAACTATGATAAACTTTGATTTAAAAGTTGTTATTCTGGGAAAATTATTTTTATTATGAACATGAAACTATATCCAAAAATTATGGTTAAACTCAAAGTGGAAGTATGTTTTCTAAAATGGTCATCTAGACGTCGTTCTTTCGACTGAAATGACTACCTTTACAAAAATGACTTGTAACTTATTTTTCCGACTATAAACCTATACTTTTTCTGTTTAGATTCATAAAATAGAGTTCAATATAAAACCATAGCAATTTGATTCACTCAAAACGGATTTAAAATGAAGAAGTTATGGGTAAAACAAGATTGGATAATTTTTCTCATTTTAGCTACGTGAAAATTGGTAACAAATCTATTCCAACCATAACTTAATCAACTTGTATTATATATTATGTAATCTTGAGATACCATAGACACGTATACAATGTTTCGACCTATCTTGTTGACACATCTATATATATTTCGGAACAACCATAGACACTCTATATGTGAATGTTGGGGTTAGCTATACAGGGTTAAGGTTGATTCCAAAATATATATAGTTTGAGTTGTGATCAATACTGAGATACGTATACACTGGGTCGTGGATTGATTCAAGATAATATTTATCGATTTATTTCTGTACATCTAATTGTGGACAACTAGTTGTAGGTTACTAACGAGGACAGCTGACTTAATAAACTTAAAACATCAAAATATATTAAAAGTGTTGTAAATATATTTTGAACATACTTTGATATATATGTATATATTGTTATAGGTTCGTGAATCAACCAGTGGCCAAGTCTTACTTCCTGACGAAGTAAAGATCTGTGAAAGTGAGTTATAGTCCCACTTTTAAAATCTAATATTTTTGGGATGAGAATACATGCAGGTTTTATAAATGTTTTACGAAATAGACATAAGTAATCGAAAACTACATTTTATGGTTGAATTATTGAAATCGAATATGCCCCTTTTTATTAAGTCTGGTAATCTAAGAATTAGGGAACAGACACCCTAATTGATGCGAATCCTAAAGAAAGATCTATTGGGCCTAACAAACCCCATCCAAAGTAGCGGATGCTTTAGTACTTCGAAATTTATATCATATCCGAAGGGTGTCCCGGAATGATGGGGATATTCTTATATATATGCATCTTGTTAATGTCGGTTACCAGGTGTTCACCATATGAATGATTTTTATCTCTATGTATGGGATGTGTATTGAAATATGAAATCTTGTGGTCTATTGTTACGATTTGATATATATAGGTTAAACCTATAACTCACCAACATTTTTGTTGACGTTTAAAGCATGTTTATTCTCAGGTGAATACTAAGAGCTTCCGCTGTTGCATACTAAAATAAGGACAAGATTTGGAGTCCATGTTTGTATGATATTGTGTAAAAACTGCATTCAAGAAACTGATTTCGATGTAACATATTTGTATTGTAAACCATTATGTAATGGTAGTGTGTAAACAGGATATTTTAGATTATCATTATTTGATAATCTACGTAAAGCTTTTTAAACCTTTATTTATGAAATAAAGGTTATGGTTTGTTTTAAAAATGAATGCAGTCTTTGAAAAACGTCTCATATAGAGGTCAAAACCTCGCAACGAAATCAATTAATATGGAACGTTTTTAATTAATAAGAACGGGACATTTCAGTTGGTATCCGAGCGTTGGTCTTAGAGAACCATAATTTTACATTAGTGTGTCTTATCGAGTTTGTTAGGATGCATTAGTGAGTCTGGACTTCGACCGTGTTTACTTGAAAAATGATTGCTTAATAAATTTTGTTGGAAACTATATATTTTTAACATGTGAATATTATGTGATATATTAATCTCTTAACGCGTTTGATATTATGTGATAGATTTCTACCTCTAGAACAAGTCCCATTGACTCACCTAATAATAATGAAGAGTCAAATGTAAATTGGAATGATTCGTGGACTGATTCACAAGTTCCCGAAGAGGAACCGGAAGAAGAGTCAGAACCGGAAGAAGAGTCGGAACCGGAAGAAGAATCAGAACCGGAAGAGGAGGAACCGGAGGAGGAAATAGAACCGGTGGGGGAAATAATAAAACGGTTAAGTAAAAGAAAATCCTCAACCAACCGACCAAGGTTAATTATGATCAATGGTGTTTCTGCCAAAGAAGCAAAATATTGGGAGGATTACCAATTCTCCGATGAATCGGATTCCGACGAGAATTCCGTTGATGTTATAGAAATTACCCTAACTGAATTTAAAAAGGCAAAAGAAAATAATAAGGGAAAGGGCATAAAAATAGAGAAATCTAATTCCAACCCCGATGAACTTTATATGTATCGTCAACCCCAGAAGCCCTTAAGTTGTAACAATGACCCGGGAACCTCTAAACCACCAGGTTTTTCTAAACCGTTGTGGAAAACGACAGCTCGTATTAGGGGAACATCATATATCCCTAAAAACTTGGCAAAACGAACCAAAACTGAAGAAGAAGAAACGAGCAAGTCGGAATAAGATAGTTGTATTCGTGTGGTGTAATATATGTAATATAGTGTGCTTATGCTTTATGATATATGTAAAAATTGCTTGTATTAATAACTAATTTTTTTTATGAATCTAACTCTTGTCTATTTTACAGTTTAAAAACACAAAATGGATAGACAACCCAATATTTTAAGAGACCTACCCGGAGACATGATTGATGAAATCTTGTCTAGAGTCGGTCAGAATTCTTCGGCACAACTATTTACGGTGAAATCAGTTTGTAAGACATTCAAAGAACGTTCCAAGAATGTCTTGGTTTATAAGAGACTTTCGTTTGAAAGATGGGGGATATCACATTTGGAAACCCATAAGTTACGATGTGTTTACTTTGACGCATATATTGCGGGGAACCCAAATGCTATTTTACGCAACGGGTTAAGAAATTATTTTGACTCAATGTACCAGAATATAGGACTTCATGATTTAGAAAAAGCGGCTAACATGAAACATAAAGAAGCATGCTATGCTTACGGGCTAGTAATGTTCGCTTCTCACCAAAGTGAGAAAAAGAATATCGGGCTACAACTATTAAACAAAACGTTCCCACAAGTGATGGAGTCGGTAATTGGGGTAAGAAATGAGGTTTTTAGGTTATTACGAGACTGTTGGTCATTACGTAACCCTCATCCCTTTGACGACGTTACAACACGCTGTCTTATCAACGGCCATAACGGTTATGTTCCACAAGACCAAGGATGGGAAGTAGTCCTAGTAAAACCAGAATGCATGACTTGTTTCTGGACGTATGAATTACGTGTCTTTATTGCCTTTGCTGAACGACTTGTGTACTAGCTAGAATTATCTTCACAACTATCTTGTATCAAAGTTATTGTGTGCTATATTTCATGCTTTATGTAAAATAAGCGGTATTGTAAGTTTGTAAAATATTGTATAAAAGTTTGAACGCGAAATATTATTATAATCAGTTTTTCATATAGAATTGTAGTAGTTGAATTGTATATTAGCTACTAAGTATGAACTTAACGGGTAGGTACTACCCGAATTTATACTTATAAAACGCTAATATGAAGAAAAATCTTTTATAAATGAGTTCATATTATGCTACGAAATACTATTAACTACTCTTAATATTCTATATGATTAACTTGTTCCATTTGACTATTTTGAAGGAAATCGCACCGACTACTCGACACACAGTGAATATGAATGAAGAGGAATTCCATACTTTTCTAGCTTCAAACATAGCCGCAGTACAGGCTGCGCTACATACCAACAATAACCTTGGATCTAGCAGTACAGGAAATCGTGTAGGATGCACCTACAAAGAATTCACTGCCTGCAAACCTTTGGAATTTGATGGAACTGAAGGACCGATCGGATTGAAATGGTGGACCGAGAAGGTCGAATCGGTGTTTGCCATAAGTAAGTGTACTGAAGAGGACAAAGTGAAGTACGCTACGCATACCTTCACAGGTTCTGCGTTAACATGGTGGAATACCTATCTAGAGCAAGTGGGACAAGATGATGCGTACGCACTACCGTGGTCAGCATTCAAGCACTTGATGAACGAGAAGTACCGTCCCAGAACCGAGGTCAATAAGCTCAAGACAGAACTTAGAGGGTTACGAACCCTAGGATTTGATATTACCACGTACGAAAGACGATTCACAGAATTGTGCCTATTGTGTCCGGGAGCGTTCGAAGATGAGGAAGAGAAGATCGACGCGTTTGTGAAAGGATTACCGGAAAGAATCCAAGAAGATATAAGTTCACACGAGCCCACCTCCATACAACAGGCATGTAGAATGGCTCACAAACTAGCGAACCAAATTGAGGAAAGAATTAAAGAACAGACGGCTGAAAGAGGCCAATGTGAAGCAGGTCAAAAGAAAGTGGGAGGAAAACGGTGATAAGAATCACCAATATAACAACAACAGCAATTACAATAATAATCGCAACAATTATCCCAACAATCGCAACATCAATCGCAACTACAACAACCGGCCCAACAACAACAACAACAACAACAACAACAACAACAACAACAACAACAACAACAACAACAACAACAACAACAACAACAACAACAGCAACAGCAGCAGCAACAACTACAACAATCATCCCAACAACAATAACAACCGCAACAACAACAATAATCAGAAGCAGCTATGCCAAAGGTGTGAAAAGTATCACTCGGGGTTCTGCACCAAATTTTGCAACAAGTGTAAAAGAAATGGTCATAGCGCGGTGAAGTGTGAGGTCTACGGACCAGAGGTTAATAGAACAAAAGGAACAAATGGTGTCAGAACGAGTAATGGCAGAGCAAGTAGTGTCGGAGCAAGTTATGCCAATGTAGTTTGTTATAAATGTGGAAAATCGGGCCACATTATTAAAAATTGCCCGAACCAGGAGAACACGAATGGACAAGGCCGCGGAAGAGTTTTCAATATTAATGCGGTAGAGGCACAGGAAGACCCGGAGCTTGTTACGGGTACGTTTCTTATTGACAATAAATCTGCTTACGTTTTATTTGATTCGGGTGTGGATAGAAGCTATATGAGTAGAGATTTTTGTGCTAAATTAAGTTGTCCATTAACGCCATTGGATAGTAAATTTTTACTCGAATTAGCAAACGGTAAATTAATTTCAGCAGATAATATATGCCGAAATCGAAAAATTAAACTGGGTAGCGAAATATTTAAGATTGATTTGATACCAATAGAGTTAGGGAGTTTTGATGTAATAGTTGGCATGGACTGGCTGAAGAAGGTGAAAGTAGAGATCGTATGTTATAAAAATGCAATTCGCATTGTACGAGAAGAAGGAGACCCCTTAATGGTGTACGGAGAAAATGGCAACATGAAGCTGCATCTTATTAGTAATTTGAAGGCACAAAAACTAATAAGAAAAGGTTGCTATGCTATTCTAGCACACTTTGAGAAAGTACAAACTGAAGAAAAGAGCATCAATGATGTTCCCGTCGCAAAAGAATTTCCCGATGTATTTCCGAAAGAATTACCGGGACTACCTCCACATCGATCTGTTGAATTTCAAATAGATCTTGTACCAGGAGCTGCACCAATAGCTCGTGCTCCTTATAGACTCGCACCCAGTGAGATGAAAGAACTGCAAAGCTAACTGCAAGAACTATTAGAACGTGGTTTCATTCGACCAAGCACATCACCATGGGGAGCTCCTATTTTGTTTGTCAAGAAGAAGGATGGTACATTTAGGTTGTGTATTGACTACAGAGAGTTGAACAAACTTACCATCAAAAACCGTTATCCACTGCCGAGAATTGACGACTTATTTGATCAAATACAAGGCTCGTCGGTTTATTCGAAGATCGATTTACGTTCTGGATATCATCAAATGCGAGTAAAGGAGGATGATATTCCAAAAACTGCTTTTAGGACGCGTTATGGTCATTACGAGTTTATGGTTATGCCGTTTGGATTGACTAACGCACCAGCTGTGTTCATGGACCTTATGAACCGAGTGTGTGGGCCATATCTTGACAAGTTTGTCATTGTTTTCATCGATGACATACTTATTTACTCAAAGAATGATCAAGAGCACGAAGAACATTTGAGAAAAGTGCTAGAAGTATTGAGGAAAGAAAAACTGTACTCTAAGTTTTCAAAGTGTGCATTTTGGTTGGAAGAAGTTCAATTCCTCGGTCACATAGTGAACAAAGAAGGTATCCAGGTGGACTCGGCAAAGATCAAAACCGTTGAAAAATGGGAAACCCCAAAAACTCCGAAGCATATACGTCAATTTTTAGGATTGGCTGGTTACTACAGAAGATTCATCCAAGATTTCTTCAAAATAGCAAAACCCTTGACTGCATTAACGCATAAAGGGAAGAAATTTGAATGGAAGGATGAACAAAAAAAGGCGTTTCAATTATTGAAGAAAAAGCTAACTACGGCACCTATATTGTCATTGCCTGAAGGGAATGATGATTTTGTGATTTATTGTGACGCATCAAAGCAAGGTCTCGGTTGTGTATTAATGCAACAGACGAAGGTGATTGCTTATGCGTCTAGACAATTGAAGATTCATGAACAAAATTATACGACGCATGATTTGGAATTAGGCGCGGTTGTTTTTGCATTAAAGACTTGGAGGCACTACTTATATGGGGTCAAAAGTATTATATATACCGACCACAAAAGTCTTCAACACATATTTAATCAGAAACAACTGAATATGAGGCAGCGTAGGTGGATTGAATTGTTGAATGATTATGACTTTGAGATTCTTTACCACTCGGGGAAGGCAAATGTGGTAGCCGACGCCTTGAGCAGAAAGGACAGAGAACTCATTCGAGTAAAATCTATGAATATAATGATTCACACTAGCCTTACTACTCAAACAAAGGAGGCGCAACAAGGAGTTTTAAAAGAGGGAAATTTAAAGGATGAACTACCTAAAGGATCGGAGAAGCATCTTAATATTCGGGAAGACGGAACCCGGTATAGGACTGAAAGAATTTGGGTACCAAAATTTGGAGATATGAGAGAAATGGTACTTAGAGAAGCTCATAAAACCAGATACTCAATACATCCTGGAACGGGGAAGATGTACAAGGATCTTAAGAAACATTTTTTTGTGTGGCCAGGTATGAAAGCCGATATTGCTAAATATGTAGGAGAATGTTTGACGTGTTCTAAGGTCAAAGCTGAACATCAGAAACCATCAGGTCTACTACAACAACCTGAAATCCCAGAATGGAAATGGGAAAACATTACCATGGATTTCATTACTAAATTGCCAAGGACTGCAAGTGGTTATGATACTATTTGGGTAATAGTTGATCGTCTCACCAAGTCAGCACACTTCCTACCAATAAGAGAAGATGACAAGATGGAGAAGTTATTACGACTGTATTTGAAGGAAGTCATCTCCATACATGGAATACCAATCTCTATTATCTCTGATAGGGATGACAGATTTATTTCAAGATTCTGGCAGACATTACAGCAAGCATTAGGAACTCGTCTAGACATGAGTACTGCCTATCATCCACAAACTGATGGACAGAGCGAAAGGACGATACAAACACTTGAAGACATGTTACGAGCATGTGTTATTGATTTCGGAAACAGTTGGGATCGACATCTACCATTAGCAGAATTTTCCTACAACAACAGCTACCATTCAAGCATTGATATGGCGCCGTTTGAAGCACTTTATGGTAGAAAGTGCAGGTCTCCAATTTGTTAGAGTGAAGTGGGGGATAGACAGATTACGGGTCCGGATATAATACAAGAAACTACCGAGAAAATCATCCAAATTCAACAAAGATTGAAAACCGCTCAGAGTCGACAAAAGAGCTACGCGGACAGTAAAAGAAAAGATATAGAGTTTGAAATTGGAGAAATGGTCATGCTTAAGGTTTCACCTTGGAAAGGCGTTGTTCGATTTGGTAAACGGGGGAAACTAAATCCAAGGTACATTGGACCATTCAAGATTATAGATCGTGTCGGACCAGTAGCTTACCAACTGGAGCTACCTCAACAACTCGCGGCTGTACATAACACTTTCCACGTCTCAAATTTGAAGAAATGTTTTGCTAAAGAAGATCTCACTATTCCGTTGGACGAAATCCAAATCAATGAAAAACTTTAATTCATTGAAGAACCCGTCGAAATAATGGATCGTGAGGTTAAGAGACTTAAACAAAACAAGATACCGATTGTTAAGGTTCGATGGAATGCTCATAGAGGACCCGAGTTCACCTGGGAGCATGAAGATCAGATGAAGAAGAAATACCTGCATTTATTTCCAGAAGATACGTCAACATCTCCAACTGCTTAAAATTTCGGGACGAAATTTATTTAACGGGTAGGTACTGTAGTGACCCGAACTTTTCCATGTTTATATATATATATATTAAATGAAATTATTATTTACATGATTAAGTGTTTCCAACATGTTAAGCAATCAAACTTGTTAAGACTTGATTAATTGAAATAGGTTTCATATAGACAATTGACCACCCAAGTTGACCGGTGATTAACGAACGTTAAAACTTGTAAAAACTATACGATGACATATATATGGTTATATATATAGTTAAAATGATTTTATTATAAGTATGTATCTCATTAGGTATTTTAACAATGAGTTATATACATAAAAATGAGACTATTAATTTAAGAAACTCGAAAACGATATATATAACGATTATCGTTATAACAACGTCTTACTAGGTACATATGAATCATATTAAGATATTGATACACTTGGTTAATTATGTTAAATTATAAGTAAATATATTATTAAGTGTATTAACAATGAAATACATATGTAAAAATAAGACTACTAACTTAATGATTTCGAAAGGAGACATATATGTAACGATTATCGTTGTAACGACATTTAACTGTATATATATCATACTAAGATATATTATATATCATAATATCATGATAATATAACAATTTAACATCTCATTTGTTATAATAAACAATGGGTTAACAACATTCAACAAGATCGTTAACCTAAAGGTTTCAAAACAACATTTACATGTAACGACTAACGATGACTTAACGACTCAGTTAAAATGTATATACATGTAGTGTTTTAATATGTATTCATACACTTTTTAAAGACTTCAAGACACTTATCAAAATACTTCTACTTAAAAAAATGCTTACAATTACATCCTCGTTCAGTTTCATCAACAATTCTACTCGTATGCACCCGTATTCGTACTCGTACAATACACAGCTTCTAGATGTATGTACTATTGGTATATACACTCCAATGATCAGCTCTTAGCAGCCCATGTGATTCACCTAACACATGTGGGAACCATCATTTGGCAACTAGCATGAAATATCTCATAAAATAACAAAAATATGAGTAATCATTCATGACTTATTTACATGAAAACAAAATTACATATCCTTTATATCTAATCCATACACCAACGACCAAAAACACCTACAAACACTTTCATTCTTCAATTTTCTTCATCTAATTGATCTCTCTCAAGTTCTATCTTCAAGTTCTAAGTGTTCTTCATAAATTCCAAAAGTTCTAGTTTCATAAAATCAAGAATACTTCCAAGATTGCAAGTTTACTTCCAAGTTTTCTAAACCCATTCCAAGTAATCATCCAAGATCAAGAAACCTTTGTTACTTACAGTAGGTTATCTTTCTAATACAAGGTAATAATCATATTCAAACTTTAATTCAATTTCTATAACTATAACAATCTTATTTCGAGTGGAAATCTTACTTGAAATTGTTTTCGTGTCATGATTCTGCTTCAAGAACTTTCAAGCCATCCAAGGATCCTTTGAAGCTAGATCTATTTTTCTCATTTCCAGTAGGTTTATCCAAGGAACTTGAGGTAGTAATGATGTTCATAACATCATTCGATTCATACATATAAAGCTATCTTATTCGAAGGTTTAAACTTGTAATCACTAGAACATAGTTTAGTTAATTCTAAACTTGTTCACAAATATAAGTTAATCCTTCTAACTTGACTTTTAAAATCAACTAAACACATGTTCTATATCTATATGATATGCTAACTTAATTATTTAAAACCTGGAAACACGAAAAACACCGTAAAATCGGATTTACGCCGTCGTAGTAACACCACGGGCTGTTTTAGGTTAGTTAATTAAAAACTATGATAAACTTTGATTTAAAAGTTGTTAGTTTTTGGAAAATGATTTTTATTATGAACATGAAACTTTATCCAAAAATTATGGTTAAACTCAAAGTGGAAGTATGTTTTCTAAAATGGTCATCTAGACGTCGTTCTTTCGACTGAAATGACTACCTTTACAAAAACGACTTGTAACTTATTTTTCCGACTATAAACCTATACTTTTTCTGTTTATATTCATAAAATAGAGTTCAATATGAAACCATAGCAATTTGATTCACTCAAAACGGATTTAAAATGAAGAAGTTATGGGTAAAACAAGATTGGATAATTTTTCTCATTTTAGCTACGTGAAAATTGGTAACAAATCTATTCCAACCATAACTTAATCAACTTGTATTATATATTATGTAATCTTGAGATACCATAGACACGTATACAATGTTTCGACCTATCATGTCGACACATCTATATATATTTCGGAACAACCATAGACACTCTATATGTGAATGTTGGAGTTAGCTATACAGGGTTGAGGTTGATTCCAAAATATATATAGTTTGAGTTGTGATCAATACTGAGATACGTATACACTGGGTCGTGGATTGATTCAAGATAATATTTATCGATTTATTTCTGTACATCTAACTGTGGACAACTAGTTGTAGGTTACTAACGAGGATAGCTGACTTAATAAACTTAAAACATCAAAATATATTAAAAGTGTTGTAAATATATTTTGAACATACTTTGATATATATGTATATATTGTTATAGGTTCGTGAATCAACCAGTGGCCAAGTCTTACTTTCCGACGAAGTAAAAATCTGTGAAAGTGAGTTATAGTCCCACTTTTAAAATCTAATATTTTTGGGATGAGAATACATGCAGGTTTTATAAATGTTTTACGAAATAGACATAAGTAATCGAAAACTACATTTTATGGTTGAATTATCGAAATCGAATATGCCCCTTTTTATTAAGTCTGGTAATCTAAGAATTAGGGAACAGACACCCTAATTGACGCGAATCCTAAAGAAAGATCTATTGGGCCTAACAAACCTCATCCAAAGTACCGGATGCTTTAGTACTTCGAAATTTATATCATATCCGAAGGGTGTCCCGGAATGATGGGGATATTCTTATATATATGCATCTTGTTAATGTCGGTTACCAGGTGTTCACCATATGAATGTTTTTTATCTCTATGTATGGGATGTGTATTGAAATATGAAATCTTGTGGTCTATTGTTACGATTTGATATATATAGGTTAAACCTATAACTCACCAACATTTTTGTTGACGTTTAAAGCATGTTTATTCTCAGGTGAATACTAAGAGCTTCCACTGTTGCATACTAAAATAAGGACAAGATTTGGAGTCCATGTTTGTATGATATTGTGTAAAAACTGCATTCAAGAAACTGATTTCGATGTAACATATTTGTATTGTAAACCATTATGTAATGGTAGTGTGTAAACAGGATATTTTAGATTATCATTATTTGATAATCTACGTAAAGCTTTTTAAACCTTTATTTATGAAATAAAGGTTATGGTTTGTTTTAAAAATGAATGCAGTCTTTGAAAAACGTCTCATATAGAGGTCAAAACCTCGCAACGAAATCAATTAATATGGAACGTTTTTAATCAATAAGAACGGGACATTTCAGTTGGTATCCGAGCGTTGGTCTTAGAGAACTAGAATTTTACATTAGTGTGTCTTATCGAGTTTGTTAGGATGCATTAGTGAGTCTGGACTTCGACCGTGTTTACTTGAAAAATGATTGCTTAATAAATTTTGTTGGAAACTATATATTTTTAACATGTGAATATTATGTGATATATTAATCTCTTAACGCGTTTGATATTATGTGATAGATGTCTACCTCTAGAACAAGTCCCATTGACTCACCTAATAATAATGAAGAGTCAAATGTAAATTGGAATGATTCGTGGACTGATTCACAAGTTCCCGAAGAGGAACCGGAAGAAGAGTCGGAACCGGAAGAAGAGTCGGATGTAGATAAATGTTTTGTATCCAAGGCTAGGAGCCTACTCTTTGCACTCTACCATTTTCCCTAGGTACTACTTACGCCATTTAAGTGACCAACGAAAAATTTTTGTGTATCGATAAATTTTATCGGAGGATGTACGTTAAACTTATTGGGTGGATAATTTAAATTTTGACTTGACACCTATAGAACTAAGGAGCTCAAAACCTATTCGTTAAGGAGAAATGTGTAGCGACCCGACAAAATCGTCATTGACGGCGCCGTCTACTTAGGTCCCGTTACGTGGTCATAAGTCTTAAAAACAACGTTTGACCAAAAGATATGTCGCATTCATTTCAAATGTAAAGATTGTTCAAAGTTTACGAGAATAGTTCCACCACAAGTTACGTTACAAAGTTATACGTACAAATGAAACTTATGCGACACAATTTAAAAGTAGCCAAAAGACGCTCCGTGTATGCATATATACTCGACATCCAATGCAAGTATCAAAATAATGAGCGGAAGCATGTATCATGTATCGTTCAAGGACCTGAGAAAAACATAGAAATCTGTCAACGAAAACGTTGGTGAAATCATAGGTTTGAGTAAGTAAGTACAAGTGAACCACAAGTTTTGCAACAATGAGATAATAGTAATACATTCCAAAAGTTTGTTTCACGAGCACCCAATTATCAATGCTTAACATTCCTTCCATTGAACCCCATCACTTAGTGCTAGAACATACATTGTTTCTCGAAAATATATTTCATTCGTAAACGGTAGCGAACCGTTTGAATGAGGGTTTGTCAAACCCATATGGATCCATACAACATAAGTTCTCGCTTACACCCGGCAAGTGTAACTAATGATAATCAAATTGAGGATTTTGTTCTAAACTCGTATGTAGAATGTTTGTTTTCCTGTACTTGTGTTCACTTAGTAAAGAAATGTTTATGTTTTCTCATCCCAAATGTAAGTTCAAAAAGAGTAAAAGTGGGACTATGATCTCACCTTGAGTGCACGAGTAGTAAAGTACTTCAACAAGTAAACGTGTGCAAAGAACAATGCTAGTCTTGACCTAAACAAATAGGTCGTATCAACAACGGTAAACACGAAAGGTCAAAGATGTTCAATTAGTCCTATGGCTCGTTACGACTCGATTACGTAGCATGTGAATCAATTTGTCAAGTTTCATGCAAGATACAAGTATAGAAACAAGTTAGAAATGTTGCATAATCATTTGGTTAAGTTTGACAAAAAGTCAAACTTTGGTCGGTCAAAGTCAACGAAAAAGTCAACACGTTCGGGTCGGGTCCCGAACTATTTTTCTGAGGTTTTTAATCATATATGAGCATGTTAGAACAAGTTTCATGTGAATCGGAGGTCCGTAGTACGCCAAACATTTTTCGTATTTTGGACATGGACGCGACATAAGCTGGCCGCGCCGCGGCATTGGCCGTGCGCTGGTACCTGGTCAGTCTCAATTGTTCAAGTCCCAAATCAAAACTCTTTCAAGCATAAATTACAAACCGCTAACTCTTAGAACTCGCACCTTATATCGTTGGAAAGGTAATTTGACAAAGAACACAACTAAATATATTTCACCAACCAAAAACATTATTTGTAACAATCGGCTTTCCAAAATAAATGATCGATTAATGCACACATTTAATACTCAAATTTGATAAGTGCACATTTATGATTCGGGCATTTAATGCATACATACAACTCGCCGTTTTGTAGGTAATCGAGCATACAATACAACTAACTACTTACTAACAATAATTCATGGCATTCAATGTATCATCTATTCATTTCAAGCTTATCAAACCCTAACTCAAATTCACCAAAAATCACTAATCAAGTTTATGGAGTTTTCTCAAGCAACCTACACATCAAATTGATGCTAGTGATACTAGGAACACAATTTGAACATGAACTTTTAACATCTAACAACATATGATCATCCAAAATTCAAGAACAACACACCAAAATTCAAGTTCATGCTAGTTATACTAAAACAACGAGATCGAGCATACAAATTACATACACGACATCACAATGAGCCATAGACACTAACTAACACCATTTCAAGTCAAAAACACGAATTTAGAGAAATCTAGAGTTTTAGAAATGTTACCCAAACGAGATGAAGTTGGTACCAAAATGAAGAGGATGAAGAGAGGATTACGAATATGTAATTTATTTTGTTGTAAGCCTCCTAGATCGGATTTAGATGATGATTGAATGAATTTGGAAATGGTGTGTGTGTTCTTGCTAGAGAGAAAGAGAGAGAGATGGAGGTGATAATGAATGAGTGAAAGGGGTTTGACCCTTTGACCGAGTCAAGGGTTTGATCCCTTGTCAAGTTTAGTCCCTCAACTTTCGTTCGGGTGCGTGAATTACCTAAACGAGATAATTTAAAACGTGTATCAACGGGAGATGTTATAAACATATAACGGACTTTATATTAGTATAACGGAAAAGTAAATGGAAAAAGGCGGGATGTTACATTACCTACTCCTTAAAAGAAATTTCGTCCCAAAATTTAAGTAGGCGTAGTAGTCGTTGTTTCTTCCTCGAGATCTTGCGTTTCCGAATTCACGAATAGATGAGGATACTTCCTTTGCATTTGATCTTGTCTTTCCCAAGTAAACTCGGGTCCCCTTTTGGCGTTCCAACGGACTTTAACAATCGGGATTCGGCTTTGTTTCAATGTCTTGACGGAGGTGTCCACAATTTCAACCGGTTCCTCCACAAAATGAAGTTTGTCATCAATAGTAAGTTCCTCGAGAGGAATGATGATATCGGGTTCGGTAAGACACTTTTTCAAGTTAGATACATGGAAGGTAGGATGAACGGAGTTCAATTGAGGCGGAAGATCTAAACGATACGCAACGGTTCCAATACGCTCCAAGATTTCGAAAGGACCAATATACCTTGGATTCAGCTTCCCGTGTTTCCCAAAATGGATTACACCTTTCCAAGGCGCAGCTTTTAACATTACTCGGTCACCGACTTGAAATTCAAGATCGTTGCGTCGTTTGTCGGTATAGCTCTTTTGACGACTTCGGGCCGTCCTAAGCCTATCTCGGATTTGAACGATTTTCTCGGTGGTTTCGTGAATGAGTTCGGGTCCGGTGATTTGCACGTCGCCTACCTCGGCCCAACAAAGAGGTGAACGACATTTGCGGCCATATAGCGCTTCAAAAGGTGAGGCTTTAATACTCGCGTGATAACTATTGTTATAAGAGAACTCGGCGAGAGGTAAGTGCTTGTCCCAAGCTTTTCCGAAATCAACCACGCAAGCTCGTAACATGTCTTCCAAGGTTTGAATTGTACGTTCGCTTTGTCCATCGGTTTGAGGATGATATGCGGTGCTCATGTCTAAACGCGTTCCCAACGCTTCTTGCAATGTACGCCAAAATCTAGAAACGAAATGGCCATCTCGGTCGGAGATAATCGATAAAGGTACACCATGTCGGGCTACGATCTCCTTAATGTAAAGTTGTGCAAGTTTCTCCATTTTGTCCGTTTCTTTCATGGCTAGGAAGTGTGCGAATTTGGTGAGACGGTCAACAATAACCCAAATGGTATCATAACCGCCCGTCGTTTTTGGTAGTTTGGTGATAAAATCCATCGTTATTCTTTCCCACTTCCATTGCGGGATCTCGGGTTGTTGAAGTAGTCCGGATGGTCTTTGGTGTTCAGCTTTGACTTTGGAACATGTCAAACACTTGGAAACATAAGTAGCTACGTCCCTTTTGATGTTCGGCCACCAATATAGTTGTTTAAGGTCGTGGTACATCTTATTGGCACCGGGGTGAATCGAGTATCGTGACTTATGGGCTTCATCTAAAATAAGGCTTCGTAGGTCCCCATAACTAGGCACCCAAATCCTTCCAGCGTAATATCGGAGTCCGGTCTCCCTAATTTTGAATCGAGAGATGAGAATGTTTAAGAGCTCGTGTGAAAGGTTTTCATCCTTGAGGGCCTCATCTTGGGCTACACGAATTTGACTATTGAGGTTGCTGTGAATGGTGATGTTTAAAGCTCGGACACGAAGAGGCACCGCTCTTTATTTTCGACTTAAGGCATCGGCTACTACGTTTGCCTTCCCGGGATGGTAACGAAGCTCGCAATCGTAATCGTTCAAAGTTTCAATCCACCGTCGTTGTCTCATGTTTAGTTGCTTTTGATCGAAAATGTGTTGGAGACTTTTGTGGTCGGTAAAGATAGTACTCTTGGTTCCATAAAGATAGTGTCTCCACATTTTAAGTGCAAAGACAACGGCTCCGAGTTCGAGATCATGCGTCGTGTAGTTTCGTTCATGAATTTTGAGTTGTCGGGAGGCATAAGCAATGACTTTCTTTCGTTGCATCAATACACACCCAAAACCATGTTTCGAGGCATTGCAATATACAACAAAATCATCATTGCCTTCGGGAAGTGACAAGATAGGAGCGGTGGTTAGCTTTGTCTTCAAGATTTGGAACGCGGATTCTTGCTCGGTCGCCCAAATGAATTTCTTTCCCTTGTGAGTTAATGCGGTTAGAGGACGTGCAACCAAAGAGAAGTTTTCGATGAATCTACGATAGTACCCGGCGAGACCCAAGAATTGACGAATGTGAGTAGGAGTAGTAGGAGTCTCCCATTTACTAATGGCTTCGATCTTCGTGGGATCGACTTTAATACCTTGATCACTTACAACATGACCAAGAAATTGAACTTCCTTCAACCAAAATTCACACTTGGAGAATTTGGCATAAAGTCGTTCTTGTCTCAAGAGTTCAAGCACAAGTCGGAGATGTTGTTCGTGCTCTTCTTCATTTTTAGAATAGATCAATATATCATCGATGAACACAATAACGAATTTATCGAGATACGGTTTGCACACACGATTCATAAGATCCATGAACACCGCCGGTGCGTTAGTGAGACCAAATGGCATGACGAGGAATTCATAACTACCATAACGAGTCCGGAAAGCGGTTTTGGAGACATCTTCCCCCTTAACCCTTAATTGATGATAACCCGAGCGGAGATCGATTTTCGAATATACACAAGACCCTTGTAGTTGATCAAAGAGGTCATCGATGCGAGGAAGAGGATATCGGTTCTTAACCGTCAATTTATTTAGTTCACGATAATCAATGCACATTCGTAGGGATCCGTCTTTCTTTTTAACAAATAAAATCGGAGCGCCCCAAGGTGAATGGCTAGGTTGGATAAAACCACGGTCAAGTAGTTCTTGGATTTGACTTTGCAATTCTTGCATTTCGGATGGAGCAAGTCTATACGGTGCACGTGCTACGGGTGCGGCTCCCGGAATAAGATCGATTTGGAATTCAACCGGTCGATGAGGTGGAAGACCCGGCAATTCGTCGGGAAATACATCGGAAAAGTCACTAACAATTGGCACATCATCGATATGCTTCTCATCGGACTCGACTTTCTTAACGTGGGCAAGGATCGCAAAACAACCCTTACGGAGTAGTTTTCTAACTTTAAGGCATGAAACGAGGTTGAGTCTGGTGCAACTCTTATCGCCATAAACAATCAAAGGTTCACCATTCTCGATAGGAATTCGGATTGCGTTAAGATCACAAAGGATGTGAGATTTCATTTTGACTAACCAATTCATACCGATTATTACATCAAAGCTTCCTAGTTCCATGGGTATCAAGTCAATTTCAAATTCCTTACCCAAAATGTTTAACGTACACCCCCGGTAATATGTGTCGGCACTTAATAGTTTCCCGTTAGCCACTTCAATGGTATAAGTGGTATCTAATGGAAGAGGTGGAGTGCTAAAAGAATGAGTCAAAGTCTTGGATACAAAGCATTTATCGGCACCCGAATCGAATAAGCAAGAGACATAAGAATTGTTGAGAAGAAACGTACCCGTGACTAGTTCAGTGTCATCCCGGGCTTCCTCGGTGTTGATGTTGAAAGCTCGGCCGCGCGTATTGGGGTTATCTTTCCTCTTCAGGCATGCATTTCTATAATGGCCCGTTTGGCCACATTCGTAACAAGTGCCCGTCTTTGGTGCATTGGGCCACTTTCGAGCGACGGGAGTGGCACTTTTACAATCGTTGGCCTTATGACCAATTCCTTGGCACCGATGGCAAATTAGCTTACTACATTCGCCAAAGTGATGTTTGTTGCATTTGTTGCAAAGAGGTAGAATTCCGGCATAACCCTTCTTGCCGTCGGAGGTGAAAGATTTCTTGGCAAAGTTGTTGTTGCTTGATTGGGGAGCTTCCCATTTTCTTTTGTTGTTACCCGACTTGTCCTCGGCTTTAGGTGCCGGTACTACGATTTCGTCCACTGTCTCTATCAATTTGCGGGCCATGTTCAAAGCTTCTTGATGATTAGGGGGTTTGGATGACATTACTCCGTGTTTGATGCTCTTTGGAAGACCATCCATGTAAAGTTCAACCCTTAAAGTTTCGGGGTTCACAAGATTTGGGCACATCAAGGCTAGTTCGGAAAATCATTGATTATAAGCCTTGAGATCATTTCCGATCGCCTTTAAAGTTCTTAGCTCTTGTTCGAGCCTTCGGGTTTCTTCACGAGGGAAATATTCGACAATTATCTTTTCCCTCAAGTCGGCCCAAGAGAGGGCGTGAGCTTCATCGGTACCCACCGATTGTACATAAGTATTCCACCATGTAAGAGCGACACCGGTGAAGGTGTGAGTGGAGTATTTGACCTTGTCTTGGTCCCGACAACCGCTTATGCTAAAGACGGCTTCCGTTTGCTCAAACCATCGGGTGAGCACGACCGGTCCCCCGGTTCCATCAAAAGTGTGAGGTTTGCACCCCATGAAAGCTTTATAGGAGCATCCTTCGTTTGAGTTACCGGCTCCATTGTTGTTGTTGTTGTTGTTGTGGTTGTTATTATTATTGTTGTTGGATGAGTGACCGGCCATGGCCGCATCTACGGCGGTAGCTATCATCCGTTCGAGAGCTTGTTCGGGAGTTTCATTGCGGCGTACACGACGAGGAGCCATTGTTCCTTCAAGACACAAGAATATCATTGATTAGTATTCTCAATAATACTAACCGTGATATAGAATAAAGATAAAGAGAAAATTTTCCTTGACTCGCCTTAAATTCTTTATGCCACAATGTCGGAATGTTCATATGAGTCACCGTAATATAATCCCGGAAATTATATTACCCTGATTCATATGTGCATTCGACATCATTTCATATAGTCAAGGTGGCGTGTCAATCAAATTAAACAACGTGAGATTAAGATGAACTAAGAGTAGATATGAGTAGAAGCGTTCGAGTATAAATGCACAAGTAGTCAAGTAATTCCTACTTCAAGTCTATATGCCGGTTGTAGTCTAGACTCACCAATGTACCCTATGACTCGAGGTTGACACCAATGAACTCTAAATCCCTACAATCAACGCTCTGATACCATCTGTAGCGACCCGACAAAATCGTCATTGACGGCGCCGTCTACTTAGGTCCCGTTACGTGGTCATAAGTCTTTAAAACAACGTTTGACCAAAAGATATGTCGCATTCATTTCAAATGTAAAGATTGTTCAAAGTTTACGAGAATAGTTCCACCACAAGTTACGTTACAAAGTTATACGTACAAATGAAACTTATGCGACACAATTTAAAAGTAGCCAAAAGACGCTCCGTGTATGCATATATACTCGACATCCAATGCAAGTATCAAAATAATGAGCGGAAGCATGTATCATGTATCGTTCAAGGACCTGAGAAAAACATAGAAATCTGTCAACGAAAACGTTGGTGAAATCATAGGTTTGAGTAAGTAAGTACAAGTGAACCACAAGTTTTGCAACAATGAGATAATAGTAATACATTCCAAAAGTTTGTTTCACGAGCACCCAATTATCAATTCTTAACATTCCTTCCATTGAACCCCATCACTTAGTGCTAGAACATACACTGTTTCTCGAAAATATATTTCATTCGTAAACGGTAGCGAACCGTTTGAATGAGGGTTTGTCAAACCCATATGGATCCATACAACATAAGTTCTCGCTTACACCCGGCAAGTGTAACTAATGATAATCGAATTGAGGATTTTGTTCTAAACTCGTATGTAGAATGTTTGTTTTCCTGTACTTGTGTTCACTTAGTAAAGAAATGTTTATGTTTTCTCATCCCAAATGTAAGTTCAAAAAGAGTAAAAGTGGGACTATGATCTCACCTTGAGTGCACGAGTAGTAAAGCACTTCAACAAGTAAACGTGTGCAAAGAACAATGCTAGTCTTGACCTAAACAAATAGGTCGTATCAACAACGGTAAACACGAAAGGTCAAAGATGTTCAATTAGTCCTATGGCTCGTTACGACTCGATTACGTAGCATGTGAATCAATTTGTCAAGTTTCATGCAAGATACAAGTATAGAAACAAGTTAGAAATGTTGCATAATCATTTGGTTAAGTTTGACAAAAAGTCAAACTTTGGTCGGTCAAAGTCAACGAAAACGTCAACACGTTCGGGTCGGGTCCCGAACTATTTTTCTGAGGTTTTTAATCATATATGAGCATGTTAGAACAAGTTTCATGTGAATCGGAGGTCCGTAGTACGCCAAACATTTTTCGTATTTTGGACATGGAGGTCAGAACCTGACCACGGCTTATGTCGCGCCGCGACATAAGCTGGCCGCGCCGTGGCATTGGCCGTGCACTGGTACCTGGCCAGTCTCAATTGTTCAAGTCCCAAATCAAAACTCTTTCAAGCATAAATTACAAACCGCTAACTCTTAGAACTCGCACCTTATATCGTTGGAAAGGTAATTTGACAAAGAACACAACTAAATATATTTCACCAACCCAAAACATTATTTGTAACAATCGGCTTTCCAAAATAAATGATCGATTAATGCACACATTTAATACTCGAATTTGATAAGTGCACATTTATGATTCGGGCATTTAATGCATACATACAACACGCCGTTTTGTAGGTAATCGAGCATACAATACAACTAACTACTTACTAACAATAATTCATGGCATTCAATGTATCATCTATTCATTTCAAGCTTATCAAACCCTAACTCAAATTCACCAAAAATCACTAATCAAGTTTATGGAGTTTTCTCAAGCAACCTACACATCAAATTGAAGCTAGTGATACTAGAAACACAATTTGAACATGAACTTTTAACATCTAACAACATATGATCATCCAAAATTCAAGAACAACACACCAAAATTCAAGTTCATGCTAGTTATACTAAAACAACGAGATCGAGCATACAAATTACATACACGACATCACAATGAGCCATAGACACTAACTAACACCATTTCAAGTCAAAAACACGAATTTAGAGAAATCTAGAGTTTTAGAAATGTTACCCAAACGAGATGAAGTTGGTACCAAAATGAAGAGGATGAAGAGAGGATTACGAATATGTAATTTATTTTGTTGTAAGCCTCCTAGATCGGATTTAGATGATGATTGAATGAATTTGGAAATGGTGTGTGTGTTCTTGCTAGAGAGAAAGAGAGAGAGATGGAGGTGATAATGAATGAGTGAAAGGGGTTTGACCCTTTGACCTAGTCAAGGGTTTGATCCCTTGTCAAGTTTAGTCCCTCAACTTTCGTTCGGGTGCGTGAATTACCTAAACGAGATAATTTAAAACGCGTATCAATGGGAGATGTTATAAACATATAACGGACTTTATATTAGTATAACGGAAAAGTAAATGGAAAAAGGCGGGATGTTACAAAATGTTTCCCTGCAATTATGTATAGATTATTGCGAACTAAGTAATTTCCGGTTAAGAACCGATATCCTTTTCCCCGTATCAACAACCTCTTGAACCGTTACAAGGATCTCGCGTGTATTCCAAAATCGACCTTCATTCTGGTTATCATCAATTGAGGGTTAAGGGAGACGATGTCTCACAAATCGCTTTTCGAACTCACTACGATGGTTATAAATTTCTTTTAGTGCCGTTCAGTTTATCTAAGGCTCCGTCTGTATTCATAGACCTCCGGCACCGCATATGAAAACTTATCTAGAAAAATCCATTATCGTATTTATATACAATGTCTAAACCTATTCAAGTAAAGAAGAAAACGAACAACGTCTCCGTCTTACACTCGAACTCTTGAGAAAAGAGCAACTCTATACCGAATTCTCCAAGTGAGAATTTTGGTTAAACGAAGTCAAATTTCTAGACCATGTTGTTAGTGGTCAAGGCATTACAACACATCTCGCAATCGGAACCGCACGTAATCGGGAAACCCTCACGACTCTGACTTGTATTCGTAAAATCTTAGATCTCGCCGGTTATTACCGCAGATTCATTTTCGACTTTTTCTCGTGTTACTCATCCTTTAACCCCGTTAACTCCCCCAGGAAAGGACTAAACCTCTCCGTGTCCGAACTTTTAACGCGATTATTCACACCAACCTTACTAGCTAAATTCATGTAACACAATGGAATTCAAATATGGAAATATTTCTACTTGAACGCCCGAAAGGCATACTCTCTCGACTCGAAATCAAGGAAACTGAAATTCGTTATTTTTGCACGAACGATTGGAATACTTAATTATAGATCCGATCAATCTTCTCATCACCACGTACCATGTTACATAACACTGTTATTTCACTATGACCGTCTGATATTACTGGGACCCAAGATAACACACAATCCAAGGATACTTCCTTTCTATTTGACTTATCGTCCTCATGCTCCTGATACGGACAACTACTACTCAACCCCGAGCTATACAACTACGTGTACTATCTCGTTTCCCACCCAGTCTCAACATTGGACCACTAGATGCGCGATATGGCTACCTCAAGGTATAAACTCATCCTGTTCTAAGTCCTCATTTCACTCCTATCCTTTTTGCTCGTACTTTCGTATAAGGAAATCTTTTATTCTAAATTCTCTATGGATTGAGAGACTCTTCACGTTACACTGGTATTCGCCATAAGGGTGAATAGTCATAACGAACGTTTCCGAACCCTAACTAACTTGTTCGAGCATATCTTAAGAAATTCTACTCCAACACGGTGTACCATTGTCAACTACCTCGGATCGAAATACTCATTTCACTTCTAGTGTTACAAGGAGCCTTATGGACACGTTTAAACATGAGTACCGCGTATCATCCACAAACTGACAGAACAAGCAAACACACGATTCAAATCTTAGAGAGAAAGGTTACCAACTCGTATTGTCGCTTTTAGTTGATTCCTCTTACTACGGTAGTTACCATTCGTGTATTAAAGCCGCACTCCCGAAACCCTATATGACCGCAAATGTCATACCCCTATTCGTTGGACCAAAGCATGTGGCAAGCAAATCACCGAATCGAAACTCATACAAGAAACAACAGTCAAGATCGTTCAAGTCCGAGAAGGGCTCGAGACGACCCATAGTCGCCAAAAGAATCATACCAATATTAGATGAAAACCTCACGAAATCCCAGTGTGTAACCGCGTAATATTGGGAAACCGCACCCTGGAAAGGTGTAATCCGTTTCGGAAAAATCGAGGAAAGTTACATCCGCAATATTGATCCTTTCAAAATCTTGGGGCGTATTGGAACCGCTCCCTACCGTTTAGAACTTCAGACTCCATTAAGTATCCGATCACCCTACGCTCCATGTAACAAACTTAGAGACGTGCCCTGCAGAACAGGGACGTGCTATGTCATAACCCGTCCTTAACCGTAAGAACGTGTTAGATAACGTATGATTTCATTGCGAGGTATTGACCTCTATATGCGACATTTTTAAAAGAAAAACTGCATATATTATACATTACAAACCATGATTCTTATTTTTGATACAAGCTTTGGACGAAATAAAGATGATTATCATTTAGCGATAATCTTCGACTTACAAACTTTACAAATGATGATAACAACACGATTTCTAGCATATTTTACAACACAAGTTCTTGGATATGCAGTCTTATTTTTGACACAAATATGCGTACGCAAGATCCTGCTCAAATTCAACATAATGCAGCGGAAACTTCTAATTATCACCTGAGAATAAACATGTTTAAAATATCAACATAAAGTTGTTGAGATATAGGTTTAGTGCCGGCAGCAATATATATATAGACCACAAGATTTCGTATATAAACAGTTTAATAAAAATATTCTAAGTGGTTGAGCACTTGGTAACCATACTTAACAATTAATCACGTCGCATATTCCCTTTAATATGAAATCTTACTACACTGTACCAAGTGTAGTCACGAAACGAAGTACTGTGCAACCGTTGAATACTGGTCGTCCAGTCCGGCTGGGGTTGTCAAGCCCGATAGATCTATCAACAGGATTCGCGTTTACAATACCGCTGTAAATATTAGTTACCAAGCTACAGGGAAGTATGCAAGTGGTACAACTCAACGTAGAATATATTTTTCAGTTACTTGTGTCCATAACGTAAAACATAAAATACATGTATTCTCATCCCGAAATATTTAGAGTTTAAAAGTGGGACTATATACTCACTTTCGTCTTGAAGATATATATATAATTTGACTTGGTCTCCGGTTGATATCACGAACCTATCTATATATAATATATCAATACCTTTTCTTTTTAAACAAACGTCACATATATATACTTGTTATACTTTTAATACTTTGAATAATTCCTTAGTCCGTAGTTAGCAGTTCGTTGTTAGTAATTCAATTTTAATGGTTCATTTTTAGATGTTTAATATACCCGCAATGAAATAAATAAAACCCCCAATGAAATAAATAAAACCCCATCGTATATGTATTGGTCGAGATTAATCTTGACCCACGGTACCGGTGTTGTCAAATGACGTGTTGCGTACATAAAGTACCGGTGTTGTCAAATGACGTGTTGCGTACAATCATGGGATCTTATGATTAATCTTCTCGTGTTGTTTACGGGTGATCCTGAACCATATAAAATTGAATTATAAGTACATATATATAAAATATCATGTTAACTTAAAAAGATGTGATTTATTTAATTTTTCCCAATTATTTTCGTGGCTAAACTAGTCTTGGATATCCGATTTTGTTTCGGTCATAGTTTCTTCGTTACAACTCCGTTTTCGTTGATTCAACTTGCCATCTCCTTGGATCGAGTCCCTCTTTAAGACTATGAACTGTAAATACCTTAGTTTGTATTCAAAATCACACGGCATAGGTCAAACTTTAGTGAAACTTATGAAGTTAATCATTTTCCATCATGTAAACAACCTTAAATGATTATTTTTCTAAAAATACTTATACTTTGAGTTAAATCATGAAATTTTTATGTGTTATCATATTCATAGTAAAAATAATTTTTCCAGAAAATAAACCTCCAATTCAAAGTTTAAGATGGTTTTTAATTATCCAACCCAAAACAGCCCCCGGTGGCACTCCGACGTCGTAAAAACAGTTTTTAAGATAATCTTTGAAAAACCAAGTTATACCTTGTTAAATTAGCATATATTTAAGTTATATTACAGGTCTTGGAGTATTTTAAAAGTTAAGTTAGAAGGATCTATTTAGTTTGCAAACAAGTTTGAAAACAGTCAAACTATGTTCTTGTTGTTAAAATTTTATACCACAAAATAAGATAGCTATATATATATGAATCGAATAAGGTTATGAACATAGATTCTACCTCAAGTTCCTTGGACAAGGTTGTTGTAAAAGAGGAGTAAGAACCTAGAACCAAAAGGGTGATGGAAGTGGATGAAAGATTGGAAGTAAGTTGGTGTTCTTGGAAGGATTTCTTGAAGTGTTTTTGTAAGGTTTTCTTATGAGGTTTAAGTGTTGTTTTTGAAGCTAAATGATGGGGAAAATGCTTGGAGATGATCAAGTATGAAGTTAAGAGTATTTTGAGAGAGAAATGGAAGTGTAAGTATGAGAAAATGGGGTGAAGAAATGGTGTGCATGCATAAAAACGTTTTTAAGTTATAAAGGAAAAAAAAGATACCTAACTTTGTTTTCTTGCTAAATAATTCATGCTACTTGACAAATGGTTGGTTCCACATGTTTATTAATCATTTAAGGCTGCTAAGGAGCAGATTTTTATTGGTATATACCAATAGTAAATACATCTAGAAGCTGCGTATGATACGGGTACATATACCCTAGGTATACGTATAGAAATCTTTGAGAAAACGGAACGAGGATTCAAATATAGTTATCTTTTGTAAATATACTTATATTGTTTTATGTATTTAAGTCTTTAAAAGTGATTAAATACATTACTTATACGATATATGTATAAACATTATAGGTCATAAGTATTTAAGTCAAATAACGTTACGTATGGTTATCGTTTTGAAAACTTAAGTTAGTAGTTTCAAAATATACTTATAACTTATTGTTATTAATACAAAATGAGATATTAAAACATTCTTAGGTCATGTTAAATATGTATATATACATATATATACACAAACGTATAATTATCATATATTGTATAGTTCGTGATATCATCGGTCAAACTAGACGGTCAAACGTTGTGTAGAACTCTTTTCGAAAAACATAAGTCTCGACAATTTGGATTGCTTATCATGTTGGTAAGGTTTAATTTATGTAAATATTAATCTTATAAGTATAGAACGATCGAAAAAGTGCGGGTCGTTACATTACCTCCCCGTTAAATAAATTTCGTCCCGAAATTTTAAAATTGTACCTATTTTGCGTCATCGAGAAACAAGTGTGGATACTTTTGTTTCATCTGATCCTCCTGTTCCCACGTAAACTCGGGACCTCTTCGAGCATTCCAACGAACCTTAATGATCGGTATGTTGCTCTGCTTGAGCTGTTTAACTTCACGGTCCATGATTTCGATTGGTTCTTCGACGAATTGTAGTTTCTCGTCGACATGGATTTCTTCAAGAGGAATGGTGAGGTCTTCCTTTGCAAGACACTTCTTAAGGTTCGAGACGTGAAAGGTATTATGTACTCCGGCGAGTTGTTGCGGTAACTCGAGTCGATAAGCTACCGGTCCAATGCGTTCGATGATCTTGAACGGGCCTACATATCTTGGGTTCAGTTTACCCCTTTTTCCAAAACGTATCACACCTTTCCAAGGTGACACCTTTAGCATAACCATGTCACCGATCTGAAACTCTAATGGATTCCTTCGGACATCGGCGTAGCTCTTTTGGCGACTACGGGCTGTTTTCAATCTCTCCTTGATTTGTACTATCTTCTCAGTCGTTTCGTGTATGATCTCGGGACCAGTTAAATGTCGATCTCCTACTTCATTCCAACAGATAGGAGATCTACACTTCCTTCCATACAATTCTTCGAATGGTGCAGCTTTAATGCTCGCATGATAACTATTATTATACGAGAATTCTGCTAACGGTAAATACTTATCCCATCCGTTTCCAAAATCGATCACACATGCCCTGAGCATGTCTTCAAGAGTCTGAATTGTTCTTTCACTCTGCCCGTCGGTTTGCGGATGATATGCGGTACTCATATCCAGACGAGTTCCTAGTGCCTCCTGTAGTGATTGCCAGAACTTTGATGTAAATCTACTATCACGATCGGATATAATGGAAATAGGTATTCCATGCCTTGAAACAACTTCCTTTATATACAATCGTAATAGTTTCTCCATTCTATCCGTTTCCTTTATAGGCAAGAAGTGTGCAGACTTGGTGAGACGATCAACAATCACCCAAATGGTGTCGTATCCCCAGGCAGTCTTTGGTAACTTCGTGATGAAATCCATGGTAATACCATCCCATTTCCATTCTGGGATTTCTGGTTGTTGAAGTAACCCTGACGGCTTCTGGTGTTCAGCTTTGACTTTGGAACAAGTTAAACACTCCCCAACATATGTTGCTACGTCTGTCTTTAAATTAGGCCACCAATAACGTGTCTTAAGATCTTGATACATCTTTCCAACTCCAGGATGTATCGAGTATCTTGTCTTATGTGCCTCGTTCAATATCAACTTCCTTAATCCACCCAACTTCGGTACCCAAATACGATTTGCAAAATATCGAATTCCGTCTTCTCGTATAACAAGTTGCTTCTCATACTTCTTCATTATTTCATTTCTTATGTTTTCTTTATTGAGTGCTTCTTGTTGAACCTCTTTGATTTGTGAGTTGAGATTCATGCGAATTTTTATGTTCATTGCTCGAACTCGGATTGGTTCTCGTTCCTTTCTGCTTAGAGCATCGGCCACTACGTTCGCTTTCCCGGGATGATAGCGAATTTCACAATCATAGTCGTTTATTAACTCGACCCACCTACGTTGCCTCATGTTCAATTGTTTCTGATCAAAAATATGTTGAAGGCTTTTATGATCAGTAAACACAGTGAATTTAACCCCATACAAGTAGTGTCTCCACATCTTCAATGCAAACACAACTGCTCCCAATTCTAGATCATGCGTCGTATAATTCCGCTCGTGAATCTTCAATTGTCGGGATGCGTATGCAATAACTCTCTTCCGTTGCATAAGAACGCAACCAAAACCTTGTCGTGAAGCGTCACAATATATTTCAAAATCATCGTTCCCTTCTGGTAACGATAAAATAGGCGCCGTAGTTAAATCCTTCTTTAGTATTTGAAATGCGTTCTCCTGCTCAGAGGTCCATTCATATTTCTTCCCTTTTTGCGTTAACGCTGTCAACGGCTTAGCTATTCGGGAAAAATCTTGAATAAACCTTCTATAATAACCGGCTAAACCCAAAAATTGGCGTATCTGCGTTGGTGTCTTAGGAGTCTCCCATTTTTCAATGGCTTCAATTTTTGCTGGATCAACCTGAATTCCTTTGCTACTAACAACGTGGCCAAGAAATTGCACTTCTTTCAACCAGAAAGCACATTTAGAAAATTTAGCATATAGCTGTTCTTTTCTTAACAACTCTAATATCAACCTTAAATGCTGCTCATGCTCTTGCTCACTCTTGGAATAGATAAGAATATCATCAATGAAAACGATAACAAACTTATCTAAATATGGACTACAAACTCGATTCATGAGGTCCATGAATACAGCTGGCGCATTTGTCAACCCAAACGGCATGACCAAAAATTCGTAATGACCATAACGTGTCCGAAAAGCAGTTTTCGGTATATCTTCTTCTTTGACACGTAATTGATGATAGCCCGATCTTAGGTCAATTTTCGAGTACACACATGATCCTTGGAGTTGATCAAATAAGTCGTCAATTCTCGGTAGTGGATACCGATTCTTGATAGTTAACTTATTTAATTCACGATAATCTATACACATTTGGAAAGATCCGTCTTTCTTCTTGACGAATAAAATTGGAGCTCCCCACGGTGAAGTACTTGGTCGTATGAATCCACGATCCAGTAATTCTTTTAACTGACTCTGAAGTTCTTTTAACTCGGACGGTGCAAGTCTATATGGAGCACGGGCAACCGGTGCAGCTCCTGGTACAAGATCTATTTGAAATTCTACAGATCTAAATGGAGGTAATCCCGGCAACTCTTCCGGAAATACTTCAGGAAAATCTCTTGCCACAGGCACGTCATTGATGCACTTCTCTTTTTCTTTCTTTTCGACTTTATTAACATGTGCTAAGATAGCATAGCACCCTTTCTTCAAGAACTTTTGAGCTTTCAAATAACTAATGAGTTTTAGCTTTGAGTTACCCTTCTCTCCATAAATCATTACTGGCGTTTTATTCTTACGAGGAATGCGAATTGCCTTCTTGGCGCACACAACTTCAGCTCCTATTTTGGACATCCAGTCCATGCCGACTATTACATCAAAACTTCCTAATTCTACGGGTATCAAGTCAATTTTAAACGTTTCTCCGGCTAAATTTATTTTACAATCACGGCAAATTTTATCGGCTTTAATTAGTTTACCATTAGCTAACTCAATCATGTACTTAGCATCGAGAGGTAATGATGAACAATTCAATTTAGCGTGAAAGTCTCTACACACGTAACTTTTATCAGCACCAGTATCAAATATAATAGATGCGGATAAATTATTAATGGTAAACGTACCCGTAACAAGCTCCGGGTCTTCACATGCCTCTTTAGCATTAATAACAAATGCTCTTCCACGTGCAGGTCCGATATTCTTCTCTGGATTCGGGCACTGGCTCTTATAGTGACCTTGTTTTCCACACCCAAAACAAGTAATGGTAGCCAAAGCAGTTCTATTTGCATTGGTGGCAGGAGTCTTGGTACCATTTGTATTTGTAACGAGAGCCCTACAATCTTCAGCAAGATGACCCTTTCGATTACATTTGTTGCATACCACATTACAGTAACCAGAGTGATGTTTGTGGCATCGGTTGCATAAAGGATTTTGTCCTTTATAACCAAAGCTTAAACCACTACCCGTACCTTGCGTGTTTTCTTGTTTCTTAAAAGATTGTTGTTGGTTACCTCGATCATAATTTCCATTCCACTTTCTTTTGTTACCTGATACCTTCACATCAGTATTGGATACTTTCTTATCCATGATGACCTGATCCATTAGCTCGTTTGCCATGGTTATAGCTTCATGAATTGTCTTAGGTTTCGATGCTGTAACATTTGCCTTGACCTTTTTGGGCAAACCATCTTTGTACATTTCAATCTTCCGTTCTTCGGTTGGAACCAATTCAGGACATAGCAAAACTAATTCCATGAATCGCTGATTGTAGTTGGTGATTTCAGTACCAATAACCTTCAGACTTCGTAACTCATCTTCCAACTTCCTAACCTCGTTCCTTGGACAATATTCATTGATTAACATTGTTTTGAATTCTTCCCACGGAGTATCATAAGCTACATCTCCTCCTACAGCCTTCACATAATTTTTCCACCACGTGAGTGCACTATCTTGTAAAGTGCACGATGCGTATTTGGTCATGTCCTTTTCAACACAACCACTGATTTTGAACACAGTTTCCATCTTTTCTATCCACCGGGTTAAACCGATCGGTCCTTCTGTTCCACTGAATGATGAGGGCTTGCAAGCTTGAAAAGTTTTGTAAGTGCACCCCACACGAGGATTTGGGTTAACTGCAGCACCTCTTGCAGCCTCGACCCATAACATTCTGTCGTTCACTCGCTGATTGATGAGTTCCTGGATTTCTTGTTCCGTCATTCGGTTCAATCGCGCCATATTCTTCTATAAGAATGAAAAGAAAATAATTATTCACATGGAATATTATAGATGTAGTGTATATTTACAGTACATTATAGCTTATTAATAATATGAACCAGGTATTATTATAAAAGCCTTTTCTTCTTATTAGCGTTTTTAATTATATCTAGGGTAGTACCTACCCGTTAATGTCCATACTTAATAGCTTAGTACAGAATCAATTACTACCATCTAAATAATACTTAACCATGGAAAATTATTGCATTTCACACTTCACTATTTTACATATGCTTATCTTACATCGAACATTAAGCAAACCACACTAATAATATTATACAAAACATTATATGATCCCATGGTTTAATACGGCAGCGCATCGTTTGGTCTATTTTCTAGGACGTTTAGGTTCAAAGAATCGCTTAACGCTTATCCTGGCTGTCTGAATATATTTTGGCTGTGGGACTGAAGAACTGGATGCCGGGATAGAACGAATAGGAATAGCGGGAATAGGGGTGGTAGTGTCTAGTGGAGTTGGTGCCACATCATCCTTACTAAACTCGGGATTTGAATTTTCTAATTCATTAGCCTTTCGTTTCTTTCCTAGTTCGAACTCTTCTTTTGTAATTTCCTGTATTTCTTCCTCGGGTTCACTTTCCTCCTCGGGTTCACTTTCCTCCTCGGGTTCACTTTCCTCCTCGGGTTCACTTTCCGGGTTCTCTATAGTCGGTTCATCCGGAATTTGTGAGTCTTCCCCAAAGATATTATTTTTGTCATCGGATAGGTTAATGACTGGAACACCATCTGAAGATTCTGGTTCGGAGTCGCTGAATGTGATAACAAGTTTTGAGCCCGACATCTATCACACAACAACTAACCCATTAGTACTACATAATATTTACATATAAATTTTAACCAACAATAATAAGCAATGGTTTTTAAATCAGACCCGGTCAAAGTCCAGACTTACTAATGTATCCTAACGACTTATCAGTTAGACACACTAATGCAAACCTGGTTCGCTAAGACCACCGCTCTGATACCACATGTCATAACCCGTCCTTAACCGTAAGAACGTGTTAGATAACGTATGATTTCATTGCGAGGTATTGACCTCTATATGCGACATTTTTAAAAGAAAAACTGCATATATTATACATTACAAACCATGATTCTTATTTTTGATACAAGCTTTGGACGAAATAAAGATGATTATCGTTTAGCGATAATCTTCGACTTACAAACTTTACAAATGATGATAACAACACGATTTCTAGCATATTTTACAACACAAGTTCTTGGATATGCAGTCTTATTTTTGACACAAATATGCGTACGCAAGATCCTGCTCAAATTCAACATAATGCAGCGGAAACTTCTAATTATCACCTGAGAATAAACATGTTTAAAATATCAACATAAAGTTAGTGAGATATAGGTTTAGTGCCGGCAGCAATATATATATAGACCACAAGATTTCGTATATAAACAGTTTAATAAAAATATTCTAAGTGGTTGAGCACTTGGTAACCATACTTAACAATTAATCACGTCGCATATTCCCTTTAATATGAAATCTTACTACACTGTACCAAGTGTAGTCACGAAACGAAGTACTGTGCAACCGTTGAATACTGGTCGTCCAGTCCGGCTGGGGTTGTCAAGCCCGATAGATCTATCAACAGGATTCGCGTTTACAATACCGCTGTAAATATTAGTTACCAAGCTACAGGGAAGTATGCCAGTGGTACAACTCAACGTAGAATATATTTTTCAGTTACTTGTGTCCATAACGTAAAACATAAAATACATGTATTCTCATCCCGAAATATTTAGAGTTTAAAAGTGGGACTATATACTCACTTTCGTCTTGAAGATATATATATAATTTGACTTGGTCTCCGGTTGATATCACGAACCTATCCATATATAATATATCAATACCTTTTCTTTTTAAACAAACGTCACATATATATACTTGTTATACTTTTAATACTTTGAATAATTCCTTAGTCCGTAGTTAGCAGTTCGTTGTTAGTAATTCAATTTTAATGGTTCATTTTTAGATGTTTAATATACCCGCAATGAAATAAATAAAACCCCCAACGAAATAAATAAAACCCCATCGTATATGTATTGGTCGAGATTAATCTTGACCTACAGTACCGGTGTTGTCAAATGACGTGTTGCGTACATAAAGTACCGGTGTTGTCAAATGACGTGTTGCGTACAATCATGGGATCTTATGATTAATCTTCTCGTGTTGTTTACGGGTGATCCTGAACCATATAAAATTGAATTATAAGTACATATATATAAAATATCATGTTAACTTAAAAAGATGTGATTTATTTAATTTTTCCCAATTATTTTCGTGGCTAAACTAGTCTTGGATATCCGATTTTGTTTCGGTCATAGTTTCTTCGTTACAACTCCGTTTTCGTTGATTCAACTTGCCATCTCCTTGGATCGAGTCCCTCTTTAAGACTATGAACTGTAAATACCTTAGTTTGTATTCAAAATCATACGGCATAGGTCAAACTTTAGTGAAACTTATGAAGTTAATCATTTTCCATCATGTAAACAACCTTAAATGATTATTTTTCTAAAAATACTTATACTTTGAGTTAAATCATGAAATTTTTATGTGTTATCATATTCATAGTAAAAATCATTTTTCCAGAAAATAAACCTCCAATTCAAAGTTTAAGATGGTTTTTAATTATCCAACCCAAAACAGCCCCCGGTGGCACTCCGACGTCGTAAAAACAGTTTTTAAGATAATCTTTGAAAAACCAAGTTATACCTTGTTAAATTAGCATATATTTAAGTTATATTACAGGTCTTGGAGTATTTTAAAAGTTAAGTTAGAAGGATCTATTTAGTTTGCAAACAAGTTTGAAAACATTCAAACTATGTTCTTGTTGTTAAAATTTTATACCACAAAATAAGATAGCTATATATATATGAATCGAATAAGGTTATGAACATAGATTCTACCTCAAGTTCCTTGGACAAGGTTGTTGTAAAAGAGGAGTAAGAACCTAGAACCAAAAGGGTGATGGAAGTGGATGAAAGATTGGAAGTAAGTTGGTGTTCTTGGAAGGATTTCTTGAAGTGTTTTTGTAAGGTTTTCTTATGAGGTTTAAGTGTTGTTTTTGAAGCTAAATGATGGGGAAAATGCTTGGAGATGATCAAGTATGAAGTTAAGAGTATTTTGAGAGAGAAATGGAAGTGTAAGTATGAGAAAATGGGGTGAAGAAATGGTGTGCATGCATAAAAACGTTTTTAGGTTATAAAGGAAAAAAAAGATACCTAACTTTGTTTTCTTGCTAAATAATTCATGCTACTTGACAAATGGTTGGTTCCACATGTTTCTTAATCATTTAAGGCTGCTAAGGAGCAGATTTTTATTGGTATATACCAATAGTAAATACATCTAGAAGCTGCGTATGATACGGGTACATATACCCTAGGTATACGTATAGAAATCTTTGAGAAAACGGAACGAGGATTCAAATATAGTTATCTTTTGTAAATATACTTATATTGTTTTATGTATTTAAGTCTTTAAAAGTGATTAAATACATTACTTATACGATATATGTATAAACATTATAGGTCATAAGTATTTAAGTCAAATAACGTTACGTATGGTTATCGTTTTGAAAACTTAAGTTAGTAGTTTCAAAATATACTTATAACTTATTGTTATTAATACAAAATGAGATATTAAAACATTCTTAGGTCATGTTAAATATGTATATATACATATATATACACAAATGTATAATTATCATATATTGTATAGTTCGTGATATCATCGGTCAAACTAGACGGTCAAACGTTGTGTAGAACTCTTTTCGAAAAACATAAGTCTCGACAATTTGGATTGCTTATCATGTTGGTAAGGTTTAATTTATGTAAATATTAATCTTATAAGTATAGAACGATCGAAAAAGTGCGGGTCGTTACATGCTACTCTCCTAGATAAGCTCACTGTTGATGACAAACTTCTCTTCGTAGAAAGACCGGTTGAAATTATGGATCGTGAAACCAAACCTTAATACTACGTAACACCCCGACTATCCAAATTCGAGGAATACCCAAGAAAGTACCTTCACTCATTCGTAGAGTTAACAACACTAGGTCTCGAGTAAGAGACATCAACTATTACTTCCAACTAAATTTCGGGACGAAATTTCTTTTAAGGTGTGGGTAATGTAACATCCCGCATTTTTCCGTTAAATTATTTTAACGCCCGTCTTTTTATTTTAATAATGTCCTTCGTATCTAGATTCGTATCCTCCGTTAACTAACATCCTTAATATTTTTGTTATGGGATTATAACGTCTCCTGCACTCCCGTGTAATTCAAATATTCGTTCGGCTAATTCACGCACCCGCTTATAAACTAGAGAGACTAGACTTTCCAAAAGACCAAACCTTTGACTAGGTCAAAGTGGTCAACACCCACCTCTTTCTTTCATTTTCCATTTCATTTTCCTTTTTCTTCAACACTTTCACAATTTTCTCTCAACTTCCCAATCCTTAATTCATCATCTAAATTCGATTTTGGAGGCTAACATCAAAACAAATTACATATTTGGAATCCTTTCTTCATCCTCTACAACTTGATACCAATTTCATCTCATTTGGGTAACTTTCTAAAATCACTAGATTTATTTTGTGTTCTTGATGTTTTTGAATTATAAAAGTGTTAATTAGTGTCCATGGCTCAAGTCTAATATGAATATATGATTTGTATGCTTAAATTATTGTTTTGGAATAACTAGCATGAACTTGAAAATGGGTTTGCTTAATCTTTGATTTTGGATGAGTTAATGTTGTTAAATTGTTTAAGTTCATGTTTTAATTGTGTTACTAGTATCACTAGCTTCATTTTGATGTGTAGGTTGATTTGTAAAACTTCAAAAACATGATTAATGATTTTATGATTCTTGATTTGGGTTTGATAGTTCTTGAGATGGACTTTTTGATGCTTGAATGCCATGAAATGTTAATTATAAGTATATGGTTGTAATGTATGATTCATTACCTTCAAAATGGCATATCATATGTGTGAATTGGATTCCCGAAACTTAAAATGCATTTTGTAAATTTGAAACTTTGGAGATGGACTATTAATGATCACATGACGAGAAATCGGTTATTGCAAATGATGTTTTTGTTTGATGAAACATATTTAGTTGTGTTCCTTGTCAAAAGAGCTTTCCAACGATATAAGATACGCATTTTAAGTGTTTACGGTTTATGTTTTGCATTTGTTTGAATTTTAGCTAAGTCTTGAACAAGTGAAACAGACCAGGTACCAGGCCACGCCTGTTGGCACGGCGAGACAACCTGGGCCGTGGCGTGGCATTTGTCTGGTCCAAGTTCTGTCCCACTTGTTCATTTCACGTGAAATGTTTGACATGCTATGGACCTCCAATTCACATGCAACTTGTTCTAACATGCTTATATATGAATAATTAGCACAGAAAAATAGTTCGGGACCCGACCCGAACGTGTTGACTTTTTCGTTGACTTTGACCCGACTCAAGTTTGACTTTTTGTCAAACTTAACCAAATGATTATGCAATCTTTCGAACATGATTCTTTACATGTATCTTGCATGAAACTTGACAATGTGATTCACATGCTATATATAATCGAGTCGTAACGAGCCATAGGACTAATTGAACATCTTTAACCGTTTGTGTTTACCGTTATTGATACAACCTATATGTTTAGGTCAAGACTAGCTTTATCTTTGCACGCGTTTACTTGTTGAAGTACTTTATTAACTCTTGCACTCAAGGTGAGATCATAGTCCCACTTTTACTCTTTTGAACTTACATTTGGGATGAGAAAACATAAACATTTCTTTTTAACTAAGTGAACACAAGTAGAGGAAAACAAACATTATACATACGAGTTTAGAACAAAATCCTCAATTCAATTATCATTAGTTACTCTTGCAGTGTGTAAGTGTAGGCGTGAACTTATGTTGTATGGCCATATGGGTTTGACAAACCCTCATCTCGGACTGTTCGCTACCGTCTACGGATGAAATATATTTTCGAGAAACAGTGTTGTTCTAGCACTATTAATGGGGTTCAACGGACGGAATGTTAAGCCTTGATAATTGGGTGCTCGTGAATATTAACTTTTAGAATGTACTACTATTTCATCCATGTTGCAAATCTTGTGGTTCGACTTACTTTTACTCACTTACTTACTTAAACCTATGATTTCACCAACGTTTTCGTTGACAGATTTCTATGTTTTTCTCAGGTCTTTGAACGATATGTGAAACATGATTCCGATCATTATTTTGATACTTGCATTGGATGTCGAGTATATGTGCATACATGGAGCGTCTTTTGACTTTCTTTAAAACTGTGTCGCATAGGTTTCACTTGTACTTATAACTTTGTAACGAAAGTTTTGGATGAACAATTTCTGTAAACTTTGAACCAATCTTTACTTTTGAAATAATGCGACATACCTTTGGTCAAACGTTATTTTAAAGACCTACGACCACGTAACGGGACCTAAGTAGCTGACGGCGTCAATGAAGATTTGACGGGGTCGCTACACCTGAGACATGTATACACTGGGTCGTGGATTGATTCAAGATAATATATATCGATTTATTTCTGTACATCTTACTGTGGACAACTAGTTGTAGGTTACTAACGAGGACATCTGACTTAATACACTCAAATCTTTAAAACATAATAAAAATGGTTGTAATTATATTTTGATCATACTTTGATATATATGTACATATTTGTATAGGTTCGTGAATCGATCCGTGGCCAAGTCTTATTTTCGAGGAAGGAAATATCTGTGAAAGTGAGTTATAATCCCACTTTTAAAATCTAATATTTTGGGATGAGAATACATGCAGGTTTTATAAATGATTTACAAAATAGACACAAGTACATGAAACTACATTCTATGGTTGAATTATTGAAATCGAATATACCCATTTTTATTAAGTCTGGTAATCTAAGAATTAGGGAACAGACACCCTAATTGACGCGAATCCTAAAGATAGATCTATTGGGCCTAACAAACCCCATCCAAAGTACTGGATGCTTTAGTACTTCGAAATTTATATCATATCCGAAGGGTGTCCCGGAATGATGGGGATATTCTTATATATGCATCTTGTTAATGTCGGTTACCAGGTGTTCACCATATGAATGATTTTTATCTCTATGTATGGGATGTGTATTGAAATATGAAATCTTGTGGTCTATTGTTACGATTTGATATATATAGGTTAAACCTATAACTCACCAACATTTTTGTTGACGTTTAAAGCGTGTTTATTCTCAGGTGAATACTAAGAGCTTCCGCTGTTGCATATTAAAAATAAGGACAAGATTTGGAGTCCATGTTTGTATGATATTGTGTAAAAACTACATTCAAGAAACATATGTCGATGTAATATATTTCTATTGTAAACCATTATGTAATGGTCGTGTGTAAACAGTATATTTTAGATTATCATTATTTGATAATCTACGTAATATTTTTTAAAACCTTTATTGATAAAATAAAGGTTATGGTTGTTTTAAAAATGAATGCAGTCTTTGAAAAACGTCTCATATAGAGGTCAAAACCTCGCAACGTAATCAATTAATATGGAACATTTATAATCAATATGAACGGGACATTTCAGTTAGTATCCGAGCGTTGGTCTTAGAGAACCAGAAAATTTGCATTAGTGTGTCTTATCGAGTTTGTTAGGATGCATTAGTGAGTCTGGACTTCGACCGTGTTTTCTTTAAAAATGATTGCTTAACATTTTTGTTAGAAACTATATATTATTAACATGTAAATATTATGTGATATATTAATCTCTTAACATGTTTGATATTGTGTGATAGATGTCTACCTCTAGCACAAATCCCATTGACTCACCTAATAATAATGAAGAGTCGAATATATATTGGCAAGATTCACAAGTTTCCAAAGAACCGGAAGAAGAGGAAACGGAACCGGAAGAAGAGGAACCGAAAGAAGAGGAACCAAAAGAAAAGGAACCGGAAGAAGAAGAGGTTCCAGAGGGGGGGAATAGTAGGAACCACAGAAAACCAGTCAAATAAAAGAAAATCCTCAACCAATGGACCAAAGTTAATAATGGTCAATGGTGTTTCCGCTAAGGAAGCAAAATATTGGGAAAATTACCAATTTTCCGATGAATCGGATCCTGATGAGGATTCCGATGATGTTATAGAAATTATGTAACATCCTTCCAATAGGGTCTGGAAGAAACGTTACTAATATCAAATAAACCAACATATTATAATACGAGAACAATACTAAATGAGAAAATTTAACTTTATTGAGAACGCAGCGGAAAATGAAATGTCGTTACAATAATGGAAATAACGAAAAAGTAATTGTTCATATGCAGAAGTAATAAATGCGATATCTCTTGATCCTAAGTCCAAGTAGCATCACATAAGTAGTAGATAAGAATGCTTGAATCAAACAGCACCTGAGACAAAACATGCTAAAGTGTCAACCAAAAAGGTTGAGTGAAGTTCATAGGTTTAACAAAAGTAGTTATCGTTGTTTTTAGACCACAAGATTTAGTTGTAAAGTTGATCTCCCGCAGGATCAAAAAGTAGATCTCGCAGATCCAAAAGTAGTACTGATTAGTGATATTTTAGACTAAACGTTTGTTTTGTTGCCCCGATGATAAGTTGGCAGTACCTTATCACCATGTTTAAATCATTATTAAGTAATACAAAGACATCACGGTCAAATGTATCGGGGACGTTACTCCCGATAGGCCTACCCCCAATAATTAAGAATGCCTTATCCTGAAAGCAATTAAAAAATATCACTGTCGGGTCTTAGTAGCATAAGCTAGTCATAGTACAGTTTAGGTTCGTACTTGTGTCTAAGTTGTTTAAAGTATAAAAGCAGCATGTGTCTCACCCCAGTAAGTATAAAAAGTGCTATAGCAATAAGAGTGGGGCTATGAAAGTCACCTTAGTACGTAGAGAGAGAGTTATTCCTCGGAATAAAGAGTTGAACGAGTGAGCAGGAAAGTCAACCTATTGACATTTAAGAGTAGTTAAGTGTTTTGCCCATGTTTAAGTTTAAGTATGTGTTTAAGTATAGTTTGTTTTACTAAGTTTCTATTCCTAGTAAGTTACTATTTTTATAAAGTTTCCATTTTTAGAAAGTTTCTTATTTTACTAAGTTTCTATGACTAGAGAGTTTCTACTTTTATGAGTGTTTTTCATTTTAGGATACTTGCCGTATTAGATAAGCTTTCAATCACCCCTTTCCCTTCGAATGGCTAATTTAGATCTAGGGGCTTGAGCCATAGGACCCTTTAAATCGGAAATCCAAACCCTCTGCCTAGAATCTCGTAGAAACCATTCGTCAAGAAAGTTCAAAGATCTATACATCTCTAATACATATCCCAAAATGTTTTTGTGCTACAATATAAGTAGTAGGTTATAGGTGCTAGTAATAGTAATAGTGTATACATGTTAAGTACTAGTATAAGTAGTATTAGGGTTTAAGGTTTTAATATGTATATGTATATATAATTCGTATATATACATAAAAATATATTTTTTTTACATGTATATATGTATATATAAATCTAGGAGTGTTTATGTATATACTTATGAATAACAAGTTTATAATATGAATATGAATTAACAAAGATTAAAGTTTATGTAAATAGTTTAGGGTTTATGTTATACCTTTGAAGATTCAAGATAATTAACAAAGAAAAGATGAACATGATGAAGATGGAAGATCAAAGCCTTAAAAATCTTGAAGAACTCCTTGAAGATTCTTGAAGAACACGAAGAACAAGCTTGAAGATCCGAATACCACAAGAGAGGGAGAGGGAGAGATTGTTTTTGAGAGAGGATTTTAGTGTGATTTGTGAATGAGAAACTAGGAGTCTAGGAGTGTTTATATAGTGCAAGTATTAGAGTGTTAGTCAACATAAGGATGTTCTAATTAATGATTTTATTTTGTTTTATAATTTTTAGTCAACAAAAGGTGGTACTAGTTTATAATTAGTCAACATAAGGATGTACTAGTTTATACTTTATTTTTAGTCAACATAAGGATGTAATTGTTTAAGATTCTTTAGTCTCATTATTATTACTATTATTATTATTATTATTATTATTATTATTATTATTATTATTATGTTTATTATTATTTTTACATTTACTACATGATAAGTATTATTTTCTTTTTACTAATTCATGACTTGTATTTATTTTTATTTAGTTCCCAATTGTTTTATTATTTATATAAATGTCACTTTTTATTTATTACTTATAGATTAATAGTTATAAATAATATTATTGAAATGCATAAATTTTAATTAGCAGTGAGTGTCGAATAAAAGTTTATTATTTGGTCAACGTTAAATTGATTGTGTATATAACAACCCTTAAATAATTAATACGTATAGTCATACAGTAAACCCTAGGGTCATTTCAGTAATTTCAGAAGTCAAAAAGTGAGGGTTGTTATAGTACCTCCCCGTTAATAAAAACTTCGTCCCGAAGTTTTAGGTAGACTTCTCGGATGCATCAGCAGTTGAGAAGAGATGGGGATATTTCCGTTTCATATGGTCTTTGCGTTCCCAGGTATATTCGGGGCCTCTACGCGAATTCCAACAGACTTTAATGATAGGTATGTTGCTTTTACGCGTTTGTTTGACCTCTCCTTCCATGATTTCTATAGGTTCTTCAACGAAGTGCATTTTATCATTAATGCGAAGATCATTCAAAATGATGATGTTATACAAGTCATTTCAGTAAATTGGATACATGAAATGTGTTATGAATGGTATTGAGCTCATTTAAAACCTTGAGCATTTTATGCCACAATATTAGGGCAGACAAACAGAGAGGAGTTCGTGAAAATCACAGTCATGAAATTTGATAGAGATCTTCATTGTTTACATCAAGAATATTTTAATGATGAATATAAGTTGAAAAATAAAGTTTTATCACTATTGAATAATATGGATAAAACGATTCGTTTATAGGAAGAGTATAAACGAAGCTATCATAAAAGAGTGAAATGAGAAAATTAAATGTTCGCCTTAACTTTTGACGTAGTCACGATTGATTTCCGGAATTCAAGGAATTAAAGGAAATCTTCGTAATCTATAAGATTTGATTCTCCGGTATTTATGAAATTTTGAGATTTGTTTGATTAAATGCGGTGATTTGCCTCGATTGATGTGTTTGGAATTTTGCTATAAATTAGCTTCTTCCGTTTCATTATCTTCACCACTTCTATACTTTCTTTCTCAATTCAAACTTCCAAAAGATTAAGAAAATGCTAAATCCAGTTCTGATCCTGGTTATTATATTGACCATCTATGCAGTCATTCTTCTTTTTCTTTTACCGCCAGAGGAATCTGTTTACTTCTTCTATGCTCTTGGGGTTATAGTGTTTTTAATTATCCCGTGTCTTTATATTGCTATACGCATTGATATACACGGTTTGTAATTTCGGAGTCGTTATCGGGCTTTATATTTTCCCTTATATGTCGGAGCTTTATGTTTTTGGTTCTTCTTCCCGACTTCAAGTCAAGCGAGTAATGGTCCAGAATTCATAGGTATGAAGTTTTGAATGATCATAATATATAAAGTAGAAAGGAAAGGTAATAGCACGATTTGATTTGTCATATTACCAGAATATCCGAAAAAGACCGAATCATCAAGAAAAATATTTTCTTGATATGTTTAGAGGTTAAATAGAATGTAAGAGTCGTGTAACATGGAAAATGATGATTATAAAATCTTTGAATCATCATCTTCCATTAAAAACTGAGCATGACTTACTGTAATATAATCACGTTGGCCTGACGTCATTATATTATATTAACTCATGCTTCAATTCCCAATCACTTCTTCAAAGCATTTATAATTTAAACTCGAATTTTACAGAATATAGAAACTAAAACAGTTTCCTTTATAAAGATATCGCAAAGAGATACTTAATTGCGGACATGAATCGTTATGAAGATATCTTCCGAAATATAGAGGATATTTATGATGATATTTTGGAATTTCTAAGTTCGAAAGTTGATGAAGAAAATTTTTTCGCAAGCTTTTAACATGACTTTGGAGCAAGATATTCTCTAAAGATTTCACCAGATTCAGAATTTCCTGGATTCTTTGAATATAGGGTTTGGCCCTTGTGTTTGTCCTTGGTCTCCTCCATGGTTAGCTCAATCCATTTTTCAGTTCCAAATTTTCTTTTGGGCTTTTCTAACGTACCATTCTTTATTATCAAACTGTTAGCCCTTAAGAACATCTATAGCATTTGCTGCTTCGTCAGCATTCTCAAGGTTAATGAATCTGAATCATTGATTGACAACCCGAGATGGTTTCAAGAAATTTTATTTTTAGATGATTAAACGCTGATTGTAATCGTCAATGGATCTAATGGTTGACAAATAGGAGTTGTTGATTTCAAAAGTAATGAATGATAATTTTGGTGGTTTGATGTGATAATTCATCATAGAATACGAATGAATATAATTCATGAATGTAGTGATCTTTAGGAAGATAACATCTGCTATAGCTTTACTTGAATTCTGATATGTCAAATTCAGAATATGTAATTTGATTTGAATGAAAATGGTTGTTCTTTGGTGCGCGGATACATATGTGGATGTAAGTAGTATAGTTACTGATTATTGAATCAGAATTTGAAGAATGTACAATGTAACATATTAATGTGAGATATAAATATTTCTCGGGTATTACCTACCAATTAAAATATTTTCACAATTAACAGTTTGTACAAAAGAGAAGATATACGTTCATATATGTATTCTTCAGATATAATATACATTTAATGAGTTAATATAATATTAAACTCATTTGATTTGCGGTTGAAACGAGAATAAATAATCTCCAAAACCTTAGAGATTTCATAATTGTCGCGAAATATTTCGCTAATGAAGTTATGAATCAATACTTCATCGTTCATTGTTATTGATATACCTCAGTATATGATGTTGGTGCTCGTGGAATTCTTGTGAAATTCATAAGGCACGAATGATGTTTTCTAGAAAGTTTCGAGTACATCGAAAATGAAAGTATACAATCAATCATGTATTTGAGTAATACACTTGGTTTATTATGAAATGGAGTTTATTGTGTTGAAGCAGTGATTAACGATTGTTAAGTCATTAACGAAGGATGTACATCATAGCATATTAATGATATGAATTAATCAAGTAGTACATACTAGTTAAGATTCACACGTAATAGCTTAGTATGAAAAGATTTATTATTGTTCCAATCCATATATATAAAGTATACATATGTAATTCTTCAGGAAGAATGAGTCAATACATCTTAACTCATTATTACTAATATTCCTTGGTATCTATGGGGCGTATGATGTTGATGTTTGAGGTACTGAGTGTGATGTTGAGGCGTGGAATGCGGATGTTTTCGTTGGTGAAGCTGGTGATGTTGGTGGTGAGGTCGATGGTACTGGTGGTACTAGTTATGCTGCTGGTGCTGCTGCTGGTGTTCGTAGGTTTCGCACCATATTCTTCAGAGCCACTACTCGAGCGCGAAGCTCGTTGACTTCTTCTATTATTCCGGGATGATTGGCGGTTCGGACAAGTGGATGAATAAGATCTAAAATTTTAGATATTATATATTCGTGACTGGATATCCTGGAAATGAGGGTGAAAATAGTGTTCCGAACGGGTTCGCCAGTAAGTGCTTCAGGTTCTTCATCAAGAGGTGAATTCGGTTGGTGGAAGGGATCACCTTCTTCTTGTCTCCATTGATTAAGTTTACTATGAACCCATCCCCAATTCATCCAAAATAGATGATGGCTGATTGGTTGGTTCATTCCGGTTACGCTGCCATTGGAGCTCGAAGAGTTCGAGGAATCCATATTATGTGTTTGGAATTAGGGTTTTTGATATGAGATTAGTTTTGAATACTGGATGATATATTCGTCTCCTCGAATACGTGTATATAGCAAAAAGATTTCTGTAATTTATGGAGCGAATTTAGGAAAAGTGTTAGACAAAATCTATTAGGATAGATACGATAAGATATAATAAGATATGATGTGTCTTTACTTTAATAATGGCAGTATGACGTGTCGAGATCATAAAGTGATAAGTATGTAATCTAATAATCTTTTGATTAAAGACTTTCAATTCGTATACTGTGATAACCCAATGACATTTTTCAATTCGCAAACCGATGCATAAAGGCATAAGGCATATAGGTACGTGGTATAACAGAGAGTTATATACGTTTGAGTGTGAGTAGTAACAATTATAAGAATTTCAAAATCATGGATAATATTTCATGTAATACATATGTAATACACATAACCATGATAGATGACTTATGAATGTCAAGAATTTCTGAAATCATTGTGTCGCATTTAGATGCGGTGGTGTAATTGGATAGTACTCAGGAAAGTGAGCAGAGTTCTTAGATTAGCTCGGCATTCTAAGATAAGTAAAGTTTCTAAAGTATAGTGTAGCATTTAACAGTTAAAGTCAACAATTAAAGGCACTATGGTCAAGGAAAATTGTAGTCCTACATTAGGAAAGAGACTTTGATTAGAATCTTTAAGTCAAGTTTGGTAAAGCATGATTGTTAAGATTATAAGGCAATTCTAAATGCTTTAAGTCTAAGGCAGGAAAGGTTATAGTTTCCTAGATTGCTAAGGCACCCTAGCTAGCAAGTAAGGCACACATAAAAATGCAATCCTGGTTCTCTATAACAGCCTGGTTATGCTCTGATACCAATCTGTAACATCCTCCCAATAGGGTCTGGAAGAAATGTTACTAATATCAAATAAACCAACATATTATAATACGAGAACAATACTAAATGAGAAAATTTAACTTTATTGAGTACGCAACGGAAAATGAAATGTCGTTACAATAATGGAAATAACGAAAAAGTAATTGTTCATATGCAGAAGTAATAAATGCGATATCTCTTGATCCTAAGTCCAAGTAGCATCACATAAGTAGTAGATAAGAAAGCTTGAATCAAACAGCACCTGAGACAAAACATGCTAAAGTGTCAACCAAAAAGGTTGAGTGAAGTTCATAGGTTTAACAAAAGTAGTTATCGTTGTTTTTAGACCACAAGATTTAGTTGTAAAGTTGATCTCCCGCAGGATCAAAAAGTAGATCTCGCAGATCCAAAAGTAGTACTGATTCGTGATATTTTAGACTAAACGTTTGTTTTGTTGCCCCGATGATAAGTTGGCAGTACCTTATCACCATGTTTAAATCATTATTAAGTAATACAAAGACATTACGGTCAAATGTATCGGGGACGTTACTCCCGATAGGCCTACCCCCAATAATTAAGAATGCCTTATCCTGAAAGCAATTAAAAAATATCACTGTGGGGTCTTAGTAGCATAAGCTAGTCATAGTACATTTTAGGTTCGTACATGTGTCTAAGTTGTTTAAAGTATAAAAGCAGCATGTGTCTCACCCCAGTAAGTATAAAAAGTGCTATAGCAATAAGAGTGGGGCTATGAAAGTCACCTTAGTACGTAGAGAGAGAGTTATTCCTCGGAATAAAGAGTTGAATGAGTGAGCAGGAAAGTCAACCTATTGACATTTAAGAGTAGTTAAGTGTTTTGCCCATGTTTAAGTTTAAGTATGTGTTTAAGTATAGTTTGTTTTACTAAGTTTCTATTCCTAGTAAGTTACTATTTTTATAAAGTTTCCATTTTTAGAAAGTTTCTTATTTTACTAAGTTTCTATGACTAGAGAGTTTCTACTTTTATGAGTGTTTTTCATTTTAGGATACTTGCCGTATTAGATAAGCTTCCAATCACCCCTTTCCCTTCAAATGGCTAATTTAGATCTAGGGGCTTGAGCCATAGGACCCTTTAAATCAGAAATCCAAACCCTCCGCCTAGAATCTCGTAGAAACCATTCGTCAAGAAAGTTCGAAGATCTATACATCTCTAATACATATCCCAAAATGTTTTTGTGCTACAATATAAGTAGTAGGTTATAGGTGCTAGTAATAGTAATAGTGTATACATGTTAAGTACTAGTATAAGTAGTATTAGGGTTTAAGGTTTTAATATGTATATGTATATATAATTCGTATATATACATAAAAATATATATATATTTTTTTTACATGTATATATGTATATATAAATCTAGGAGTGTTTATGTATATACTTATGAATAACAAGTTTATAATATGAATATGAATTTACAAAGATTAAAGTTTATGTAAATAGTTTAGGGTTTATGTTATACCTTTGAAGATTCAAGATAATTAACAAAGAAAAGATGAACACGATGAAGATGGAAGATCAAAGCCTTAAAAATCTTGAAGAACTCCTTGAAGATTCTTGAAGAACACGAAGAACAAGCCTGAAGATCCGAATACCACAAGAGAGGGAGAGGGAGAGATTGTTTTTGAGAGAGGATTTTGGTGTGAGTTGTGAATGAGAAACTAGGAGTCTAGGAGTGTTTATATAGTGCAAGTATTAGAGTGTTAGTTAACATAAGGATGTTCTAATTAATGATTTTATTTTGTTTTATAATTTTTAGTCAACAAAAGGTGGTACTAGTTTATAATTAGTCAACATAAGGATGTACTAGTTTATACTTTATTTTTAGTCAACATAAGGATGTAATTGTTTAAGATTCTTTAGTCTCATTATTATTATTATTATTATTATTATTATTATTATTATTATTATTATTATTATTATTATTATTATTATTATTATTATTATTATTATTATTATTATTATTGTTATTATTATTATTATGTTTATGTTTATTATTATTTTTACATTTACTACATGATAAGTATTATTTTCTTTTTACTAATTCATGACTTGTATTTATTTTTATTTAGTTTCCAATTGTTTTATTATTTATATAAATGTCACTTTTTATTTATTACTTATAGATTAATAGTTATAAATAATATTATTGAAATGCATAAATTTTAATTAGCAGTGAGTGTTGAATAAAAGTTTATTATTTGGTCAACGTTAAATTGATTGTGTATATAACAACCCTTAAATAATTAATACGTATAGTCAGACAGTAAACCCTAGGGTCATTTCAGTAATTTCAGAAGTCAAAAAGTGAGGGTTGTTATAAATTACCCCGACCCAATTTTATGAGGAAAAAGAAAATAATAAGGGAAAAGACATCAAAATAGAGAAATATGATTCCGACCCCGATGAACTTTCTATGTACCGTCAACACCCGTATTTTCAATATCGTGAGAATAACCCGGGAACCTCTAAACCACCAGGTTTTTCTAAACCAATGTGGAAAACGACGACTCGTATTAGAGAAACATCATATATCCCTAGAACATTAGGAAAAAGAACCAAGTCCGAAGAAGAAGAAACCAGTGATTCAGATTAGAGGGGTGTGAGCATGTTGTGTAATAAATGTATTGTAGTGTGCTTGTACTTTTATATTCTATGTAAAAATTGTTTGTATTGTTTGTTATTACGAATCTAATCCTTGTCTATTTTACAGTATAAAAACAAAATGGACGTTAAGGGTAGAAAACCGAATATTTTAGAAAACCTACCAGAGAATATGATTGAGGAAATCTTGTCTAGAGTCGGTCAGAATTCATCAGTACATTTAGTTATGGCGAAATTAACTTGTCAAACATTTGAAAGACTTTCCAGAAATGCCTTAGTTTATAAAAGGCTTTCCTTTGATAGGTGGGGTATATCACATTGGGGAGACTTTAAGTTACCCCGTGTTTTCTTTAAAGCGTTAAATGCGGGGAACCCAAATGCAATTTTACGCTACGGGTTAAGAACCTATTTTGACTCAACATATCCCAACATAGGATTTCGTGAATTAGAAAGAGCTTCTAACATACAACATAAAGAAGCATGTTATGCTTACGGGTTAGTGATGTTCGCTTCTTACCAAAGTGAGAAAAAGAACATCGGATTGCAGATTTTAAATAAAACTTTCCCACAAGTGATGGATTCAGTAGTTGGGGTGAGAAACAAGGTTTTTAGATTATTACGGGACTGTTGGACATTACGAAACCCTCGTCCTTTTGACGACATTACAACATGCTGCCTAGCCAATGGTCATAAAGGTTATTTTCCACAAGACCAAGGATGGGAAGTCGTCTTAGTAAAACCAGAATGCATGACTTGTTTCTGGACTTATGAATTACGTGTCTTTATTTCCTTTGCTAAAAAACTTGCGTATTAACTATATTTATCTTCAAAACTGTCCTGTATCATAGTGTACTATATTTCATGTTAAATGTAATACAGCGAAGTTGTAAGTTTGAAGAATATTTGTATGTGATATATTATTATAATCAGTTTTTCATATGGAATTGTAGTAGTTGAATTGTATATTAGCTACTAAGAATGAACTTAACGGGTAGGTAGTACCCGAATTTAAACTTATAAAACGCTAATATGAAGAAAAAGCTTTTATAAATGAGTTCATATTATGCTACGAGATACTATTGACTACTCTTAATATTCTGTATGATTAACTTGTTTCATTTGACTATTTTGAAGGAAATGGCACCGACTACTCGACACACCTTGAATATGAGCGAAGAGGAATTTCGTACCTTTCTTGCTTAAAATATAGCTGCAGCACAGGCCGCGCTACATACCAACAATAACTCTGAATCTAGCAATACAGCTAACGGCGCAAGAAATCGTGTAGGATGCTCCTACAAGGAATTCACTGCCTACAAACCTTCAGAATTTGATGGGACCGAAGGACCAATCGGATTGAAACGGTGGACCGAGAAAGTTGAATCGGTGTTTGCCATAAGTAAGTGTGCTGAAGGAGACAAAGTGAAGTACGCTACACATACCTTCACAGGTATTGCGTTAACATGGTGGAATACCTATATAGAGTAAGTGGGACAAGATGCTGCTTACGCGCTACCGTGGTCAGCATTCAAACACTTGATGAACGAGAAGTACCGTCTCAGAACCGAGGTCAATAAGCTCAAATCAGAACTTAGAGGGTTACGAACACAGGGATTCGATATTACTTCGTACGAAAGACGATTCACAGAATTGTGCCTATTGTGTCTGAGAGTGTTCGAAGATGAGGAAGAGAAGATCGACGCGTTTGTGAAAGGGTTACCGGAGAGAATCCAAGAAGATATAAGTTCACACGAGCCTGCCTCCATACAAAAGGCATGTAGAATGGCTCACAAACTAGTGAACCATATTGAGGGAAGAATTAAAGAACAGGCGGCAGATGAGGCAAACATGAAGCTAGTCAAAAGAAAGTGGGAGGAAAATGGTGATAAGAGTCACCAAAACAACAACAATTATCCCAACAATCGCAACATCAATCGCAACTACAACAAACGGCACAACAACAACAACAACAACAACAACTATAACAATCATCCCAACAACAATAACAACCGCAACAACAACAACAACAATCAGAAGCAGCTATGCCAAGGGTGTAAAAAGTATCACTCAGGGTTCTGCACCAAATTTTGCAACAAGTGTAAAAGAAATGGTCATAGTGAGGCGAAGTGTGAGGTCTATGGACCAGGGGTTAATAGAACGAAAGGAACAAATGGTGTCGGAACGAGTAATGGCGGAGCAAGTAGTGTCGGAGCAAGTTATGCCAATGTAGTTTGTTATAAATGTGGAAAACCGGGCCACATTATTAGAAATTGCCCGAACCAGGAGAACACGAATGGACAGAGCTTGTTACGTGTACGTTTCTTATTGACAATAAATCTGCTTACGTTTTATTTGATTCGGGTGCGGATAGAAGCTATATGAGTAGAGATTTTTGTGCTAAATTAAGTTGTCCATTGACGCCATTGGATAGTAAATTTTTACTCGAATTAGCAAACGGTAAATTAATTTCAGCAGATTATATATGCCGGAATCGAGAAATTAAACTGGGTAGCGAAATATTTAAGATTGATTTGATACCAGTAGAGTTAGGGAGTTTTGATGTAATAGTTGGCATGGACTGGCTGAAGGAGATGAAAGCAGAGATCGTATGTTACAAAAATGCAATTCGCATTGTACGAGAAGAAGGAGAACCCTTAATGGTGTACGGAGAAAAGGGCAACATGAAGCTACATCTTATTAGTAATTTGAAGGCACAAAAACTAATAAGAAAAGGTTGCTATGTTGTTCTAGCACACGTCGAGAAAGTACAAACTGAAGAAAAGAGCATCAATGATGTTCCCGTCGCAAAAGAATTTCCTGATGTATTTTCAAAAGAATTACAGGGACTACCTCCACATCGATCTGTTGAATTTCAAATAGATCTTGTACCAGGAGCTGCACCAATAGCTCGTGCTCCTTACAAACTCGCACCCAGCGAGATGAAAGAATTGAAAAACCAACTTCAAGAACTATTAGAACGTGGTTTCATTCGACCAAGCACATCACCATGGGGAGCTCCTGTTTTGTTTGTCAAGAAGAAGGATTGTACATTTAGGTTATGTATTGACTACAGAGAGTTGAATAAACTTACCATCAAAAACCGTTATCCACTGTCGAGAATTGATGACTTATTTGATCAACTACAAGGCTCGTCGGTTTATTCGAAAATCGATTTACGTTCTGGATATCATCAAATGTGAGTAAAGGAGGATGATATTCCAAAAACTGCTTTTAGGACGCGTTATGGTCATTACGAGTTTATGGTTATGCCGTTTGGATTGACTAACGCACCAGCTGTGTTCATGGACCTTATGAACAGAGTGTGTGGGCCATATCTTGACAAGTTTGTCATTGTTTTCATCAATGACATACTTATTTACTCAAAGAATGATCAAGAGCACGAAAAACATTTGAGAAAAGTGCTAGAAGTATTGAGGAAAGAAAAACTGTACGCTAAGTTTTCAAAGTGTGCATTTTGGTTGGAAGAAGTTCAATTCTTCGGTCACATAGTGAACAAAGAAGGTATCCAGGTGGACCTGGCAAAGATCGAAACCGTTGAAAAATGGGAAACCCCAAAAACTCCGAAGCATATACGTCAATTTCTAGGATTGGCTGGTTACTACAGAAGATTCATCCAAGATTTCTTCAAAATAGCAAAACCCTTGACTGCATTAACGCATAAAGGGAAGAAATTTGATTGGAAGGATGAATAAGAGAAGGCGTTTCAGTTATTGAAGAAAAAGCTAACTACGGCACCTATATTGTCATTGCCTGAAGGGAATGATGATTTTGTGATTTATTGTGACGTATCAAAGCAAGGTCTCGGTTGTGTATTAATGCAACGAATGAAGGTGATTGCTTATGCGTCTAGACAATTGAAGATTCACGAGCAAAATTATACAACTCATGATTTGGAATTGGGTGCTGTTATTTTTGCATTAAAGACTTGGAGGCATTATTTATATGGGGTCAAAAGTATTATATATACCGACCACAAAAAGTCTCCAACATATATTTAATCAGAAGCAACTGAATATGAGACAATGCAGGTGGATTGAACTGTTGAATGATTATGATTTTGAGATTCGATAACACCCGGGGAAGGCAAATGTGGTAGCCGACACTTTGAGTAGAAAGGACAAAGAACCTATACGGGTAAAAGCTATGAATATAATTATTCGTACTAACCTTGCTACTCAAATAAAGGAGGCGCAACAGGGGGTTGTAAAAGAAGGAAAGTTGAAGAATGAGATACCCAAAGGATCATAGAAACATCTTAACATTCGAGAAGATGGAACCCGATATAGGGCTGATAGAATTTGGGTACCAAGGTTTGGAGATGTGAGAGAAATGGTACTTAAAGAAGCACATAAAACCAGATATTCAATACATCTCGGAGCGGGGAAGATGTATAAAGATCTCAAGAAACACTTTTGGTGGCCGGGTATGAAAGCCGATATTGCTAAATATGTAGGAGAATGTTTGACGTGTTCTAAGGTCAAAGCTGAACATCAGAAACCATCAGGTCTACTACAACAGCCTGAAATCCCGGAATGGAAATGGGAAAAGATTACCATGGATTTCATTACTAAATTGCCAAGGACTGCTAGTGGTTATGATACTATTTGGGTAATAGTTGATCATCTCACAAAGTCAGCACACTTCCTGCCAATGAGAGAAGATGACAAAATGGAGAAGTTGGCACGATTGTATTTGAACGAGGTTGTCTCCTTACATGGAATACCCATCTCTATTATCTCTGATAAGGATGGTAGATTTGTTTCAAGGTTCTGGCAGACGTTGAAACAAGCATTGGGAACTTGTCTAGACATGAGTACTGCCTATCATCCACAAACTGATGGGCAGAGCAAAAGGACGATACAAACTCTTGAAGACATGCTACGAGCATGTGTTATTGATTTCGGAAACAGTTGGGATCGACACTTACCGTTAGCAGAATTTTCTTACAACAACAGTTATCATTCTAGTATTGAGATGGCGCCGTTTGAGGCACTTTATGGTAGAAAGTGCAGGTCTCTGATTTGTTGGAATGAAGTGGGGGATAGACAGATTACGGGTCCAGAGATAATACAAGAAACTACCGAGAAAATCATCCAAATTCAACAACGATTGAAAACCGCCCAGAGTCGACATAAGAGCTACGTGGATAGTAAAAGAAAAGATATAGAGTTTGAAATTAGAGAAATGGTCATGCTTAAGGTTTCACCTTGGAAAGGCGTTGTTCGATTTGGTAAACGGGGGAAACTAAATCCAAGGTACGTTGGACCATTCAAGATTATAGATCGTGTCGGACCAGTAGCTTACCAACTGGAGCTACCTCAACAACTCGCGACTGTACATAACACTTTCCACGTCTCGAATTTGAAGAAATGTTTTGCTAAAGAAGATCTCACTATTCCATTGGACGAAATCCAAATCAATGAAAAACTTCAATTCATTGAAGAACCCGTCGAAATAATGGATTGTGAGGTTTAGAGACTTAAGGAAAATAAAATACCTATTGTTAAGGTTCGATGGAATGCTCGTAGAGGACCCGAGTTCACCTGGGAGCATGAAGATCAGATGAAGAAGAAATACCCTCATCTATTTCCAGAAGATTCGTCAAGACCTTCAACAGCTTAATATTTCGGGACAAAATTTATTTAACGGGTAGGTACTGTAGTGACCCGAACTTTTCCATGTTTATATATATTAATTGAGATTGATATTTACATGACTAAATGTTTCCAACGTGTTAAGCAATCAAACTTATTAAGACTTGATTAAATAAAATAAGTTTCATATAGACAATTGATCACCCAAGTTGACCGGCGATTCATGAGCGTTACAAAATTGTGAAAACTACATGTTGTGGTATATATAGAAATATATGTATATATATATATATATATATATATATATATATATATATGTATATATATATATGTATATATATATATATATGTATATATATATATATATATATGTATATATATATATATATATATATATATATATATATATATATATATATATATATATATGGTTGACATGAGATTATGATGAGTAAGTATCTCACTAAGTATATTAATAATGTGTGATATACATAAGAAATGAGATTACTAAGTTAAGAAACACGAAATGATATATATAACGATTATCGTGATGATAACGTCTACTAAATACATATGTATCATATTAAGATATTGATACACTATATTTAACATGATAAAATGATATTTAAATATAACATTAAGTGTGTTAACAATGAACTACATATGTAAAAACAAGACTACTAACTCAAGAATTACGAAACGAGACTTATATGTAACGATTATCGTTGTAACGATATTTTAATGTATGTATCATATTAAGAGATATTCATACATCATAATATTATGATAATATAATAATTTAACATCTCATTTGATATAATTAACATTGGGTTAACAACATTAATTGAGATCGTTAACTTAAAGGTTTCAAAACAACACTTACATGTAACGACTAACGAAGACTTAACGACTCCATTAGAATGTATATACATGTTGTGTTTTGATATGTATTCTTACACTTTTAAAAGACTTCAAGACACATATCAAAGTACTTCTACTTAACAAAAAATGCTTACAATTATATCCTCGTTCAGTTTCATCAACAATTCTACTCGTATGCACTCGTATTCGTACTCGTACAATACACAGCTTTTAGATGTATGTACTATTGGTATATACAGTCCAATGATCAGCTCTTAGCAGCCCATGTGAGTTACCTAACACATGTGGGAACCATCATTTAGCAACTAGCATGAAATATCGCATAAAATTACAAAAATATTAGTAATCATTCATAACTTATTTACATGAAAACAAAATTACATATCCTTTATATCTAATCCATATACCAACGACCAAAAACACCTACAAACACTTTCATTCTTCAATTTTCTTCATCTAATTGATCTCTCTCAAGTTCCATCTTCAAGTTCTAAGTGTTCTTCATAAATTCCATAAGTATAGTTTCATAAAAATCAAGAATACTTCCAAGTTTGCAAGTCTACTTCCAAGCTTTCTAATCCATTCCAAGTAATCATCTAAGATCAAGGAACCTTTGTTATTTACAGTAGGTTATCTTTCTAATTCAAGATAATATTCATATTCAAACTTTGATTTAATTTCTACAACTATAACAATCTTATTTCGAGTGAAAATCTTACTTGAACTGTTTTCGTGTCATGATTCTGCTTCAAAAACTTTCAAGCCATCCAAGGATCCTTTAGAGCTAGATCTATTTTTATCATTTCCAGTAGTTTTATCCAGAAAACTTGAGGTAGTAATGATGTTCATAACATCATTCGATTCATACATATAAAGCTATCTTATTCGAAGGTTTAAACTTGTAATCACTAGAACATAGTTTAGTTAATTCTAAGCTTGTTCACAAACAAAAGTTAATCCTTCTAACTTGACTTTTAAAATCAACTAAACACATGTTCTATATCTATATGATATGCTAACTTAATGATTTAAAACCTGAAAACACGATGAACACCATAAAATCGGATATACGCCGTCGTAGTAAAACCGGGGCTGTTTTAGTTTGGATAATTAAAAACTATGATAAACTTTGATTTAAAAGTTGTTCTTCTGGGAAAACGATTTTTCATATGAACATGAAACTATATCCAAAAATCTTGGTTAAACTCAAAGTGAAAGTATGTTTTTCAAAATGGTCATGAAGATGTCGTTCTTTCGACGGAAATGACTACCTCTTTAGTAATTGGCTTGTAACTTAAATTTTGGACTATAAACCTATACTTTTTCTGTTTGGATTCTTAAATTAGAGTTCAATATGAAACAATAGCAATTTGATTCACTCAAAACGGATTTAAAATGAAGAAGTTATGGGTAAAACAAGATTGGATATTTTTGATCTTTTTAGCTACGGGAAATGTTTAACAAATCTATACAAATCATATCCTAGCTAACTTATATTATATTATACATGTATTCTAATATATTATGTAATCTTGGGATACCATAGACACGTATGCAAATGTTTTGACATATCATATCGACCCATGTATATATATTATTTGGAACAACCATAGACACTCTATATGCAGTAATGTTGTTGGAGTTAGCTATACAGAGTTGAGGTTGATTCCAAAAAAAATATATACTTTTAGTTGTGATCTAGCCTGATTGATTCAAGATAATATATATCGATTTATTTCTGTACATCTAACTGTGGACAACTAGTTGTAGGTTACTAACGAGGACAGCTGACTTAATACACTCAAATCTTTAAAACATAATAAATGGTTGTAATTATATTTTGATCATACTTTGATATATATGTACATATTTGTATAGGTTCGTGAATCGATCCGTGGCCAAGTCTTATTTTCGAGGAAGGAAATATCTGTGAAAGTGAGTTATTGTCCCACTTTTAAAATCTAATATTTTGGGATGAGAATACATGTAGGTTTTATAAATGAATTACAAAATAGACACAAGTACATGAAACTACATTCTATGGTTGAATTATCGAAATCGAATATGCCCCTTTTTATTAAGTCTGGTAATCTAAGAATTAGGGAACATACACCCTAATTGACGCGAATCCTAAAGATAGATCTATTGGGCCTAACAAACCCCATCCAAAGTACCGGATGCTTTAGTACTTCGAAATTTATATCATATCCGAAGGGTGTCCCGGAATGATGGGGATATTCTTATATATGCATCTTTTTAATGTCGGTTACCAGGTGTTCACCATATGAATGATTTTTATCTCTATGTATGGGATGTATATTGAAATATGAAATCTTGTGGTCTATTGTTACGATTTGATATATATAGGTTAATCCTATAACTCACCAACATTTTTGTTGACATTTAAAGCATGTTTATTCTCAGGTGAATACTAAGAGCTTCCGCTATTGCATACTAAAATAAGGACAAGATTTGGAGTCCATGTTTGTATGATATTGTGTAAAAACTGCATTCAAGAAACATATGTCGATGTAATATATTTCTATTGTAAACTATTATGTAATGGTCGTGTGTAAACAGTATATTTTAGATTATCATTATTTGATAATCTACGTAATGTTTTTTAAAACCTTTATTGATAAAATAAAGGTTATGGTTGCTTTAAAAATGAATGCAGTCTTTGAAAAACGTCTCATATAGAGGTCAAAATTTCGCAACGAAATCAATTAATATGGAACGTTTATAATCAATATGAACGGGAAATTTCAAAATTAGTCAAGAAAATGAAGGCATCTTCAAATGCCAGAAGAAATATACAGAAAATATTAAGAAAAATTTTAAATTATACGGTTGTAAAACCGTAGCCACGCCACTAGTCGCCAATGAGAAGATGACAAAAGAAGATGGATCGGAGAAAGCGGACGCTTCAAGATTTAGAAGTCTCATTGGAAGCCTACTTTATCTGACAGCAACAAGGCCAGATATTATGTACGCAACCAGTCTACTATCCAGGTACATGCAAAACCCTACACAAATACATTACGGAGCTTCAAAAAGAATATTAAGATACTTGCAAGGTACCATGGACTATGGAATATGGTACAAGCCCACAATAGACTCGAAGCTTCATGGATACACAGATAGCGATTGGGCCGGATCAGTGGATGACATGAGAAGTACTTCTGGATATGCATTCACACTTGGATCTGGTGTATTCTCTTGAACATCAAAGAAACAAGAAATGGTAGCACAATCATCAGCCGAAGCCGAGTACATCGAAGCCGCAAACTCAACTAATCAGGTGATATGGTTAAGGAGAATTCTAGAAGACATGGGCGAAAAACAAGACGGTGCTATACAAATATTCTGCGACAACAAGTCTGCAATTGCGATGGCTAAGAATCATGTGTTTCATGGTAGAACAAAACACATTGATATCAAATATCACTTCTTACGAGAAGCTTCCGCTAAGAAAGATATTGAATTAAAATACTGCAAGATCGAAGAGCAGATTGCAGACATATTCACCAAAGCACTACCAAGACCCAAGTTCGAGTTTCTGCACAACATGCTTGGACTAACACCGAAATACATTAAGGAGGAGTGTTAAAATATCATAATGTATTTCTAGAATGATTTAGAATTAACTAAATATAGTTATAGATATTTTAGTAGAAGATACTAGAGTTACTACTTGTAATTGTGATGGTAATTACTAGAAATGTCTACACCGACATTTGAGGCCAATAAACAGGCTATGATGTTTGCAAAGTGGCTATATAAATACACAACACAATTCTCAAATAATAAAGATTATTTCTTTCTAACAAAGTCTTACTCCATTTTCTTTATAAAACAATCCCCTCACAAGATTCATCACTACTTCACTACACTTAAATTATAACTAAACAACATTTCTAATTAAACCAATTCTATCTGATTTATATAAATTAAGATACATACATACACACATATATATATATATATATATATATATATATATATATATATATATATATATATATATATATATATATATATATATATATATATATATATATATATATATATATATATATATATATATATATATATATATATATATATATATATATATATATATTGCAAGATTATGACTGATTGAGAAGTTCGTAAACTACGATTGTAACTATTGCCGTATAGTATTTGTAAGTTATTACACAGAGCCGCCAAAGCTTAAAATTAATAAACATGTTCAGATCCAAAAACTTACAGAGATAATATATCGGATTCCTTTCTCTGACGGATACAACATGAATATCCAAGCAATATTCGATTGACGTTGAGAGATAGGACTAATTATTTCAGGTCCCATGGATGGCACCATTTGATCGAACATAAATCTGCAGCTAGGGCAAGAAGTATGATCGAGTGCAAGAGAGGGGTTTTAGATGTCAGCGGCGTTAACATTCCAGTCATCGGTTACCGTGGATAACCCTTATTGAGATGATCATCTACGAAAGGGCGGTTATGGCTGAGGCCGGAGTAATCTTCAGCGAGGGAAAAACCCTACACGAGGTGAAGGTAAAACCCCAGGTGAGGGGCTTCAGGCCGTACCTCATAAATTGTGGAAGATCATTAGATTATTATGATCTTACTCCTTATAGGATTGTTGAATGTGATAGTTAAATCGTTATCACATGTTGTGTATCCGTAACGGATATTGTAATTTTCATCCCGTAGAGGATGTTATGAATGAATGAGGTTAGGGTTATATTTATAGTGAAACCCTAACCCTAAAAGCCCCCTAATTCATTCTAGATCCTTCCCAAATAATAGCCATAAATAAAGGAATTATTGTTATAAAAGGATTACAGTTAATTAAGGATAAGATTGCTTCTTGTGCACCAAGTAAAGCTATGTGCACCCCTTTGGTCATCTGGTGCACCCCTTCTAATTGCCTGGGTGCACCCCGTCTGGGCGCACACGCACTCCTTTCTGGGTGCACTCCATTCTGGGTGCACCCTCGTATGTGCGCACCTCGTCTGTGCGTACCTCATCTGGGCACACCCCAGGGTTAGTGCAGGACTTTAATTAATAAGTGTGTGCAAGCACATGATACGCATGAGCGCCCAATGCGGAAATAGGCGGAAATAGGAGTTTGGTGACAACGGCTCCCAAAACTGGTGCAACTGAACTCGGGGCATTCCTTTCATTAGTGAATGCTTGAGCGAGGAGGTGTTCAAACTGCATATTCTGGTTATGGATCATGGCGTACATAAGGCGCATATCATTAATGGTGACAGCTCTGCCATGTTAGGTTTTTGGGTGAAGAGTTTTGACGATGAGGTGGTGGAGAATGTGATGAACGGGGTTAGTAAAGGTAGAGGCCTTTTTACTTAACCTCCAGGCTTCATTATCAGAGGTGTAGGCTTTCCAAAAGGCTTGACAATCGATTGGGTTCAGGGTGGTGTATCCTCTTTTAAACACTGATCGGTTAACGTGAGATCTCTTGTACAGTTCTAGGTGAATGGCGAACTGTGCGAGGGTCAGGTGATGCATTTGGTTCTGGTGGCGGAAATAGATGCAAGGATGACTGTTGTATTCTTCCGTGTCAACATTTGCTTTGAATCTCCATGTTTACATAAACTCTGCAAACGGTTCCTAATACACCTGTTCGTTGATCTCAAACAGCTTTTGCCAAGCGCTGTTGGTCTTCCCATGTCTAACGACCCGTCCTAATCCATCTGGACGAAGTCTTCAACAGTTGGTCCCATTGCGAGGTTCTGACTCCTATATGCCAATGAACGACTCCATGTAATATGAGCAAATGCACAGCAGAAGATTTCTTTCAAACCTGAGAATAAACAGACTTTAAAGTGTCAACCAAAAGGTTGGTGAGTTCATAAGTTTATCATAAAACAATAAAATTCATCATTATGATAGACCACAAGATTTAAATCCTGCATGGTACAAATGGGCCCGAATCCTATACCCACCTGTAATGCACATGCGATATCTTTTAAATACAATACACCTTTCTCGTGTACGAAATCATCTTTCATAAATCTTAGTAACCGTACACATATCTCGTGCACAAAAATTAACATACACATAACCTGTGTATAAAATCATTCTCGCGATACATAACATTCACATCAATTGGTGGCAATTATCATGTCCACATAATTCAATGGTGATAATTATCATGTCCACATAATTCAGTGGTGGCAATTATCATGTCCACATAATTCAATGGTGGCAATTATCGTGTCTACATAATTCAATGGTGGCAATTATCATATCCACATAATTCAATAATAATCCGCAGAACTTCTGTCTGCATAATAATTCATTCGAGGAATGTTTTGCTTGTGTCTATCTCGTCAAACATTTATAAAAGCATTTCATGTATTCTCAGTTCAAAATATATTTCAAAAGCATTTAATAAAGCAGTTATAAAAACAGCGCATGTATTCTCAGTCCCAAAAATGTAAAGAGTAAAAGGGAGCAAATGAAACTCACCATACTGTATTTTGTAGTAAAAATACATAGAACGACATTGAACAAGTATAGGGTTGACCTCGGATTCACGAACCTATATTTCAATTATGTATATTAACACATGTAATGGTAATCGAAACAAGTTTATATATTATTATTGATACCTTACTTGTTATATTATATGTTATTTAGGTAAATTTAATATATTTAAATTATATGTTTTACATATATACTAATATTTCTTATTAATATTAAAAATTTATTTTAAAGTTTATATATAATAATAACAATATATATTTATATATATTAATTGATATGTTTATATATAACTTAATTAATATCATTTTAATAATAAAAATATAGTAATATGTAATATTAGTATTAAAAAAAATATCTATTTGTAATAATACTAATAGGAATGATAATAATAATAATAAATTGCATAATAGTACTAATAATACTTAATGATCATATTTAGTAATAACAATATAATAATAATATTAATTCTATTAGTAATCATATTACTAAGGTTGATAATAATTAACTTAATAAGAACAATAAGTAATAATAATAATTATAAAATTTTTGATATTGAAAAATACCTTCCAAATCTTTTCTAAAAAAAGTATATATCATGAACTGGGTGAAATGTCCCGTTCTTATTGATTAAAAACGTTCCATATTAATTGATTTCGTTGCGAGGTTTTGACCTCTATATGAGACGTTTTTCAAAGACTGCATTCATTTTTAAACAAACCATAACCTTTATTTCATCAATAAAGGTTTAAAAAGCTTTACGTAGATTATCAAATAATGATAATCTAAAATATCCTGTTTACACACGACCATTACATAATGGTTTACAATACAAATATGTTACAACAAAATAAGTTTCTTGAATGCAGTTTTTACACAATATCATACAAGCATGGACTCCAAATCTTGTCCTTATTTAAGTATGCGACAGCGGAAGCTCTTAATAATCACCTGAGAATAAACATGCTTAAAACGTCAACAAAAATGTTGGTGAGTTATAGGTTTAACCTATATATATCAAATCGTAACAATAGACCACAAGATTTCATATTTCAATACACATCCCATACATAGAGATAAAAATCATTCATATGGTGAACACCTGGTAACCGACAATAACAAGATGCATATATAAGAATATCCCCATCATTCCGGGACACCCTTCGGATATGATATAAATTTCGAAGTACTAAAGCATCCGGTACTTTGGATGGGTTTGTTAGGCCCAATAGATCTATCTTTAGGATTCGCGTCAATTAGGGTGTCTGTTCCCTAATTCTTAGATTACCAGACTTAATAAAAAGGGGCATATTCGATTTCGATAATTCAACCATAGAATGTAGTTTCACGTACTTGTGTCTATTTTGTAAATCATTTATAAAACCTGCATGTATTCTCATCCCAAAAATATTAGATTTTAAAAGTGGGACTATAACTCACTTTCACAGATTTTTACTTCGTCGGGAAGTAAGACTTGGCCACTGGTTGATTCACGAACCTATAACAATATATACATATATATCAAAGTATGTTCAAAATATATTTACAACACTTTTAATATATTTTGATGTTTTAAGTTTATTAAGTCAGCTGTCCTCTTTAGTAACCTACAACTAGTTGTCCACAGTTAGATGTACAGAAATAAATCGATAAATATTATCTTGAATCAATCCACGACCCAGTGTATACGTATCTCAGTATTGATCACAACTCAAACTATATATATTTTGGAATCAACCTCAACCCTGTATAGCTAACTCCAACATTCACATATAGAGTGTCTATGGTTGTTCCGAAATATATATAGATGTGTCGACATGATAGGTCGAAACATTGTATACGTGTCTATGGTATCTCAAGATTACATAATATATAATACAAGTTGATTAAGTTATGGTTGGAATAGATTTGTTACCAATTTTCACGTAGCTAAAATGAGAAAAATTATCCAATCTTGTTTTACCCATAACTTCTTCATTTTAAATCCGTTTTGAGTGAATCAAATTGCTATGGTTTCATATTGAACTCTATTTTATGAATCTAAACAAAAAAAATATAGGTTTCTAGTCGGAAAAAATAAGTTACAAGTCGTTTTTGTAAAGGTAGTCATTTCAGTCGAAAGAACGACGTCTAGATGACCATTTTAGAAAACATACTTCCACTTTGAGTTTAACCATAATTTTTGGATATAGTTTCATGTTCATAATAAAAATCATTTTCTCAGAATAACAACTTTTAAATCAAAGTTTATCATAGTTTTTAATTAACTAACCCAAAACAGCCCGCGGTGTTACTACGACGGCGTAAATCCGGTTTTACGGTGTTTTTCGTGTTTCCAGGTTTTAAATCATTAAGTTAGCATATCATATAGATATAGAACATGTGTTTAGTTGATTTTAAAAGTCAAGTTAGAAGGATTAACTTTTGTTTGCGAACAAGTTTAGAATTAACTAAACTATGTTCTAGTGATTACAAGTTTAAACCTTCGAATAAGATAGCTTTATATGTATGAATCGAATGATGTTATGAACATCATTACTACCTTAAGTTCCTTGGATGAACCTACTGGAAAAGAGAAAAATGGATCTAGCTTCAATGGATCCTTGGATGGCTCAAAGTTCTTGAAGCAAAATCATGACACGAAAACAAGTTCAAGTAAGATCATCACTTGAAATAAGATTGTTATAGTTATTGAACCAAAGTTTGAATATGATTATTACCTTGTATTAGAATGATAACCTACTGTAAGAAACAAAGATTTCTTGAGGTTGGATGATCACCTTACAAGATTGGAAGTGAGCTAGCAAACTTGAAAGTATTCTTGATTTTATGAAACTAGAACTTTTGGAATTTATGAAGAACACTTAGAACTTGAAGATAGAACTTGAGAGAGTTCAATTAGATGAAGAAAATTGAAGAATGAAAGTGTTTGTAGGTGTTTTTGGTCGTTGGTGTATGGATTAGATATAAAGGATATGTAATTTTGTTTTCATGTAAATAAGTCATGAATGATTACTCATATTTTTGTAATCTTATGAGATATTTCATGCTAGTTGCCAAATGATGGTTCCCACATGTGTTAGGTGACTCACATGGGCTGCTAAGAGCTGATCATTGGAGTGTATATACCAATAGTACATACATCTAAAAGCTGTGTATTGTACAAGTACGAATACGGGTGCATACGAGTAGAATTGTTGATGAAACTGAACGAGAATGTAATTGTAAGCATTTTTTTTAAGTAGAAGTATTTTGATAAGTGTATTGAAGTCTTTCAAAAGTGTATAAATACATATTAAAACACTACATGTATATACATTTTAACTGAGTCGTTAAGTCATCGTTAGTCGTTACATGTAAGTGTTGTTTTGAAACCTTTAGGTTAACGATCTTGTTAAATGTTGTTAACCCAATGTTTATAATAACAAAAGAGATTTTAAATTATTATATTATCATGATATTATGATGTACGAATATATCTTAATATGATATATATACATTAAATGTCGTTACAACGATAAACGTTACATATATGTCTCGTTTCAAAATCATTAAGTTAGTAGTCTTGTTTTTACATATGTAGTTCATTGTTAATATAATTAATGATATGTTTACTTATCATAATATCATGTTAACTATATATATAACCATATATATGTCATCATATAGTTTTTTTTTTACAAGTTTTAACGTTCGTGAATCACCAGTCAACTTGGGTGGTCAATTGTCTATATGAAACCTATTTCAATTAATCAAGTCTTAACAAGTTTGATTGCTTAACATGTTGGAAACATTTAATCATGTAAACATAAATCTCAATTAATATATATAAACATGGAAAAGTTCGGGTCACTACAGTACCTACCCGTTAAATAAATTTCGTCCCGAAATTTTAAGCTGTTGAAGGTGTTGACGAATCTTCTGGAAATAGATGCGGGTATTTCTTCTTCATCTGATCTTCACGCTCCCAGGTGAACTCGGGTCCTCTACGAGCATTCCATCGAACCTTAACAATTGGTATCTTGTTTTGCTTAAGTCTTTTAACCTCACGATCTATTATTTCGACGGGTTCTTCGATGAATTGGAGTTTTTCGTTGATTTGGATTTCATCTAACGGAATAGTGAGATCTTCTTTAGCAAAACATTTCTTCAAATTCGAGACGTGGAAAGTGTTATGTACAGCCGCGAGTTGTTGAGGTAACTCAAGTCGGTAAGCTACTGGTCCGACACGATCAATAATCTTGAATGGTCCAATATACCTTGGATTTAATTTCCCTCGTTTACCAAATCGAACAACGCCTTTCCAAGGTGAAACTTTAAGCATGACCATCTCTCCAATTTCAAATTCTATATCTTTTCTTTTAATGTCAGCGTAGCTCTTTTGTCGACTTTGGGCGGTTTTCAACCGTTGTTGAATTTGGATGATCTTCTCGGTAGTTTCTTGTATAATCTACGGACCCGTAATCTGTCTATCCCCCACCTCACTCCAACAAATCGGAGACCTGCACTTTCTACCATAAAGTGCTTCAAACGGCGCCATCTCAATGCTTGAATGGTAGCTGTTGTTGTAGGAAAATTCTGCTAACGGTAGATGTCGATCCCAACTGTTTCCGAAATCAATAACACATGCTCGTAGCATGTCTTCAAGCGTTTGTATCGTCCTTTCGCTCTGCCCATCAGTTTGTGGATGATAGGCAGTACTCATGTCTAGACGAGTTCCTAATGCTTGCTGTAATGTCTGCCAGAATCTTGAAATAAATCTGCCATCCCTATCAGAGATAATAGAGATTGGTATTCCATGTCTGGAGACGACTTCCTTCAAATAAAGTCGTGCTAACTTCTCCATCTTGTCATCTTCTCTTATTGGTAGGAAGTGTGCTGATTTGGTGAGACGATCAACTATTACCCAAATAGTATCAAAACCACTTGCAGTCCTTGGCAATTTAGTGATGAAATCCATGGTAATGTTTTCCCATTTCCATTCCGGGATTTCGGGTTGTTGAAGTAGACCTGATGGTTTCTGATGCTCAGCTTTGACCTTAGAACACGTCAAACATTCTCCTACGTATTTAGCAACATCGGCTTTCATACCCGGCCACCAAAAATGTTTCTTGAGATCCTTGTACATCTTCCCCGTTCCAGGATGTATTGAGTATCTGGTTTTATGAGCTTCTCTAAGTACCATTTCTCTCATATCTCCAAATTTTGGTACCCAAATCCTTTCAGCCCTATACCGGGTTCCGTCTTCCCGAATATTAAGATGCTTCTCCGATCCTTTGGGTATTTCATCCTTTAAATTTCCCTCTTTTAAAACTCCTTGTTGCGCCTCCTTTATTTGAGTAGTAATGTTATTATGAATCATTATATTCATAGATTTTACTCGAATGGGTTCTCTATCCTTCCTGCTCAATGCATCGGCTACCACATTTGCCTTCCCCGGGTGGTAACGAATCTCAAAATCGTAATCATTCAATAATTCAATCCACCTACGCTGCCTCATATTCAGTTGTTTCTGATTAAATATGTGTTGAAGACTTTTGTGGTCGGTATATATAATACTTTTGACCCCATATAAGTAGTGCCTCCAAGTCTTTAATGCAAAAACAACCGCGCCTAATTCCAAATCATGCGTCGTATAATTTTGTTCGTGAATCTTCAATTGTCTAGACGCATAAGCAATCACCTTCGTTCGTTGCATTAATACACAACCGAGACCTTGCTTTGATGCGTCACAATAAATCACAAAATCATCATTCCCTTCAGGCAATGACAATATAGGTGCCGTAGTTAGCTTTTTCTTCAATAACTGAAACGCTTTCTCTTGTTCATCATTCCATTCAAATTTCTTCCCTTTATGCGTTAATGCAGTCAAGGGTTTTGCTATTCTGGAAAAGTCTTGGATGAACCTTCTGTAGTAACCAGCTAGTCCTAAAAACTGGCGTATGTGTTTTGGAGTTTTCGGGGTTTCCCACTTTTCAACAGTTTCTATCTTTGCCGGATCCACCTTAATACCTTCTTTGTTCACTATGTGACCGAGGAATTGAACTTCTTCCAACCAAAATGCACACTTTGAAAACTTAGCGTACAATTCTTCCTTCCTCAATACTTCTAACACCTTTCTCAAATGTTCACCGTGTTCTTGGTCATTCTTTGAGTAAATAAGTATGTCATCAATGAAAACAATGACAAACTTGTCAAGGTATGGTCCACACACTCGGTTCATAAGGTCCATGAACACAGCTGGTGCATTAGTTAAACCAAATGGCATGACCATAAACTCGTAATGACCGTAACGTGTTCTGAAAGCAGTCTTTGGAATATCATCTTCTTTCACCCGCATTTGATGATACCCGGAACGTAAGTCAATCTTTGAATAAACAGACGAGCCTTGTAGTTGATCAAATAAGTCGTCGATTCTCGGTAGTGGGTAGCGGTTCTTGATGGTAAGTTTGTTCAACTCTCGGTAGTCGATACACAACCTGAATGTACCATCTTTCTTCTTGACAAACAAAACAGGAGCTCCCCACGGTGATGTGCTTGGTCGAATGAAACCACGCTCTAAAAGTTCTTGTAATTGGCTTTGCAGTTCTTTCATCTCGCTGGGTGCGAGTCTGTAAGGAGCACGAGCTATTGGTGCAGCTCCTGGTACAAGATCTATTTGAAATTCAACGGATCGATGTGGGGGTAATCCCGGTAATTCTTTCGGAAATACATCGGGAAATTCTTTTGCAACGGGAACATCATTGATGCTCTTTTCTTCAGTTTGTACTTTCTCGACGTGTGCTAGAACAGCATAGCAACCTTTTCTTATTAGTTTTTGTGCCTTCAAATTACTAATAAGATGTAGCTTCGTGTTGCCCTTTTCTCCGTACACCATTAAGGGTTTTCCTTTTTCTCGTATAATGCGAATTGCATTTTTGTAACAAACGATCTCCGCTTTCACTTCTTTCAACCAGTCCATACCGATTATCACATCAAAACTCCCTAACTCTACTGGTATCAAATCAATCTTAAATGTTTCGCTAACCAGTTTAATTTCTCGATTCCGACATATATTATCTGCTGAAATTAATTTACCATTTGCTAATTCGAGTAAAAATTTACTATCCAAAGGCGTCAATGGACAACTTAATTTAGCACAAAAATCTCTACTCATATAGCTTCTATCCGCACCCGAATCAAATAAAACGTAAGCAGATTTATTGTCAATAAGAAACGTACCCGTAACAAGCTCCGGGTCTTCCTGTGCCTCTACCGCATTAATATTGAAAACTCTTCCACGGCCTTGTCCATTCGTGTTCTCCTGGTTCGGGCAATTTCTAATAATGTGGCCTGGTTTTCCACATTTATAACAAACTACATTGGCATAACTTGCTCCGATACTACTTGCTCCGCCATTACTCGTTCCGACACCATTTGTTCCTTTCGTTCTATTAACCCCTGGTCCGTAGACCTCACACTTCGCCGCGCTATGACCATTTCTTTTACACTTGTTGCAAAATTTGGTGCAGAACCCCGAGTGATTCTTTTCACACCTTTGGCATAGTTGCTTCTGATTGTTGTTGTTGTTGCGGTTATTATTGTTGTTGGGATGATTGTTGTAGTTGCTGTTGTTGTTGTTGTTGTTGTTGTTGGGCCGTTTGTTGTAGTTGCGATTGATGTTGCGATTGTTGGGATAATTGTTGCGATTATTGTTGTAATTGCTGTTGTTGTTGTATTGGTGATTCTTATCACCGTTTTCCTCCCACTTTCTTTTGACTTGCTTCACATTGGCCTCTTCAGCAGTCTGTTCTTTAATTCTTTCTTCAATCTGGTTCACTAGTTTGTGAGCCATTCTACATGCCTGTTGTATGGAGGCGGGCTCGTGTGAACTTATATCTTCTTGGATTCTTTCCGGTAATCCTTTCACAAACGCGTCGATCTTCTCCTCCTCATCTTCGAATGCTCCCGGACACAATAGGCACAATTCTGTGAATCGTCTTTCGTACGTGGTAATATCAAATCCTTGGGTTCGTAACTCTCTAAGTTCTGTCTTGAGCTTATTGACCTCGGTTCTGGGACGGTACTTCTCATTCATCAAGTGCTTGAATGCTGACCACGGTAGTGCGTACGCATCATCTTGTCCCACTTGCTCTAGATAGGTATTCCACCATGTTAACGCAGAACCTGTGAAGGTATGCGTAGCGTACTTCACTTTGTCCTCTTCAGTACACTTACTTATGGCAAACACCGATTCAACCTTCTCGGTCCACCGTTTCAATCCGATCGGTCCTTCGGTTCCATCAAATTCCAAAGGTTTGCAGGCAGTGAATTCTTTGTAGGTGCATCCTACACGATTTCCTGTACTGCTAGATCCAAGGTTATTGTTGGTATGTAGCGCAGCCTGTACTGCGGCTATGTTTGAAGCTAGAAAAGTACGGAATTCCTCTTCATTCATATTCACGGTGTGTCGAGTAGTCGGTGCCATTTCCTTCAAAATAGTTAAATGGAACAAGTTAATCATACAGAATATTAAGAGTAGTTAATAGTATTTCGTAGCATAATATGAACTCATTTATAAAAGCTTTTTCTTCATATTAGCGTTTTATAAGTTTAAATTCGGGTAGTACCTACCCGTTAAGTTCATACTTAGTAGCTAATATACAATTCAACTACTACAATTCTATATGAAAAACTGATTATAATAATATTTCGCGTTCAAACTTTTATACAATATTTTACAAACTTACAATACCGCTTATTTTACATAAAGCATGAAATATAGCACACAATAACTTTGATACAAGATAGTTGTGAAGACAATTCTAGCTAGTACACAAGTCGTTCAGCAAAGGCAATAAAGACACGTAATTCATACGTCCAGAAACAAGTCATGCATTCTGGTTTTACTAGGACTACTTCCCATCCTTGGTCTTGTGCAACATAACCGTTATGGCCGTTGATAAGACAGCGTGTTGTAACGTCATCAAAGGGACGAGGGTTACGTAATGTCCAACAGTCCCGTAATAATCTAAAAACCTCATTTCTTACCCCAATTACCGACTCCGTCACTTGTGGAAACGTTTTGTTTAATAGTTGTAGCCCGATGTTCTTGTTCTCACTTTGGTGAGAAGCGAACATTACTAATCCGTAAGCATAACATGCTTCTTTATGTTGCATGTTAGCCGCTTTTTCTAAATCACGAAGTCCAATATTCGGATATATTGAGTCAAAATAATTTCTTAACCCGTTGCGTAAAATAGCATTTGGGTTCCCCGCAATATATGCGTCAAAGTAAACACATCGTAACTTATGGGTTTCCCAATGTGATATCCCCCATCTTTCAAACGAAAGTCTCTTATAAACCAAGACATTCTTGGAACGTTCTTCGAATGTCTTACAAACTGATCTCGCCTTAAATAGTTGTGCCGAAGAATTCTGGCCGACTCTAGACAAGATTTCATCAATCATGTCTCCGGGTAGGTCTCTTAAAATATTGGGTTGTCTATCCATTTTGTGTTTTTAAACTGTAAAATAGACAAGAGTTAGATTCATAAAAAAAATACTTATTAATACAAGCAATTTTTACATATATCATAAAGCATAAGAACACTATATTCCATATATTACACCACACGAATACAACTATCTTATTCCGACTCGATCGTTTCTTCTTCTTTGGTTTTGGTTCGTTTTGCCAAGTTTCTAGGGATATATGATGTTCCCCTAATACGAGCCGTCGTTGTCCACATTGGTTTAGAAAAACCTGGTGGTTTAGAGGTTCCCGGGTCATTGTTACAACTTAAGGACTTCGGGGGTTGACGATACATATAAAGTTCATCGGGGTTGGAATTAGATTTCTCTATTTTTATGCCCTTTCCCTTATTATTTTCTTTTGCCTTTTTAAATTCAGTTGGGGTAATTTCTATAACATCATCAGAATTCTCGTCGGAATCCGATTCATCGGAGAATTGGTAATCCTCCCAATATTTTGCTTCCTTGGCGGAAACACCATTGACCATAATTAACTTTGGTCGGTTGGTTGAGGATTTTCTTTTACTTAACCGTTTTATTATTTCCCCCACCGGTTCTATTTCTTCATCCGGTTCCGATTCTTCTTCCGGTTCCGATTCTTCTTCCGGTTCCGACTCTTCTTCCGGTTCCTCTTCGGGAACTTGTGAATCAGTCCACAAATCATTCCAATTTACATTTGACTCTTCATTATTATTAGGTGAGTCAATGGGACTTGTTCTAGAGGTAGACATCTATCACATAATATCAAACACGTTAAGAGATTAATATATCACATAATATTCATATGTTAAAAATATATAGTTTCCAACAAAAATGTTAAGCAATCATTTTTAAAGAAAACACGGTCGAAGTCCAGACTCACTAATGCATCCTAACAAACTCGATAAGACACACTAATGCAAATTTTCTGGTTCTCTAAGACCAACGCTCTGATACCAACTGAAATGTCCCGTTCTTATTGATTAAAAACGTTCCATATTAATTGATTTCGTTGCGAGGTTTTGACCTCTATATGAGACGTTTTTCAAAGACTGCATTCATTTTTAAACAAACCATAACCTTTATTTCATCAATAAAGGTTTAAAAAGCTTTACGTAGATTATCAAATAATGATAATCTAAAATATCCTGTTTACACACGACCATTACATAATGGTTTACAATACAAATATGTTACAACAAAATAAGTTTCTTGAATGCAGTTTTTACACAATATCATACAAGCATGGACTCCAAATCTTGTCCTTATTTAAGTATGCGACAGCGGAAGCTCTTAATAATCACCTGAGAATAAACATGCTTAAAACGTCAACAAAAATGTTGGTGAGTTATAGGTTTAACCTATATATATCAAATCGTAACAATAGACCACAAGATTTCATATTTCAATACACATCCCATACATAGAGATAAAAATCATTCATATGGTGAACACCTGGTAACCGACAATAACAAGATGCATATATAAGAATATCCCCATCATTCCGGGACACCCTTCGGATATGATATAAATTTCGAAGTACTAAAGCATCCGGTACTTTGGATGGGGTTTGTTAGGCCCAATAGATCTATCTTTAGGATTCGCGTCAATTAGGGTGTCTGTTCCCTAATTCTTAGATTACCAGACTTAATAAAAAGGGGCATATTCGATTTCGATAATTCAACCATAGAATGTAGTTTCACGTACTTGTGTCTATTTTGTAAATCATTTATAAAACCTGCATGTATTCTCATCCCAAAAATATTAGATTTTAAAAGTGGGACTATAACTCACTTTCACAGATTTTTACTTCGTCGGGAAGTAAGACTTGGCCACTGGTTGATTCACGAACCTATAACAATATATACATATATATCAAAGTATGTTCAAAATATATTTACAACACTTTTAATATATTTTGATGTTTTAAGTTTATTAAGTCAGCTGTCCTCTTTAGTAACCTACAACTAGTTGTCCACAGTTAGATGTACAGAAATAAATCGATAAATATTATCTTGAATCAATCCACGACCCAGTGTATACGTATCTCAGTATTGATCACAACTCAAACTATATATATTTTGGAATCAACCTCAACCCTGTATAGCTAACTCCAACATTCACATATAGAGTGTCTATGGTTGTTCCGAAATATATATAGATGTGTCGACATGATAGGTCGAAACATTGTATACGTGTCTATGGTATCTCAAGATTACATAATATATAATACAAGTTGATTAAGTTATGGTTGGAATAGATTTGTTACCAATTTTCACGTAGCTAAAATGAGAAAAATTATCCAATCTTGTTTTACCCATAACTTCTTCATTTTAAATCCGTTTTGAGTGAATCAAATTGCTATGGTTTCATATTGAACTCTATTTTATGAATCTAAACAAAAAAAATATAGGTTTCTAGTCGGAAAAAATAAGTTACAAGTCGTTTTTGTAAAGGTAGTCATTTCAGTCGAAAGAACGACGTCTAGATGACCATTTTAGAAAACATACTTCCACTTTGAGTTTAACCATAATTTTTGGATATAGTTTCATGTTCATAATAAAAATCATTTTCTCAGAATAACAACTTTTAAATCAAAGTTTATCATAGTTTTTAATTAACTAACCCAAAACAGCCCGCGGTGTTACTACGACGGCGTAAATCCGGTTTTACGGTGTTTTTCGTGTTTCCAGGTTTTAAATCATTAAGTTAGCATATCATATAGATATAGAACATGTGTTTAGTTGATTTTAAAAGTCAAGTTAGAAGGATTAACTTTTGTTTGCGAACAAGTTTAGAATTAACTAAACTATGTTCTAGTTATTACAAGTTTAAACCTTCGAATAAGATAGCTTTATATGTATGAATCGAATGATGTTATGAACATCATTACTACCTTAAGTTCCTTGGATGAACCTACTGGAAAAGAGAAAAATGGATCTAGCTTCAATGGATCCTTGGATGGCTCAAAGTTCTTGAAGCAAAATCATGACACGAAAACAAGTTCAAGTAAGATCATCACTTGAAATAAGATTGTTATAGTTATTGAACCAAAGTTTGAATATGATTATTACCTTGTATTAGAATGATAACCTACTGTAAGAAACAAAGATTTCTTGAGGTTGGATGATCACCTTACAAGATTGGAAGTGAGCTAGCAAACTTGAAAGTATTCTTGATTTTATGAAACTAGAACTTTTGGAATTTATGAAGAACACTTAGAACTTGAAGATAGAACTTGAGAGAGTTCAATTAGATGAAGAAAATTGAAGAATGAAAGTGTTTGTAGGTGTTTTTGGTCGTTGGTGTATGGATTAGATATAAAGGATATGTAATTTTGTTTTCATGTAAATAAGTCATGAATGATTACTCATATTTTTGTAATCTTATGAGATATTTCATGCTAGTTGCCAAATGATGGTTCCCACATGTGTTAGGTGACTCACATGGGCTGCTAAGAGCTGATCATTGGAGTGTATATACCAATAGTACATACATCTAAAAGCTGTGTATTGTACAAGTACGAATACGGGTGCATACGAGTAGAATTGTTGATGAAACTGAACGAGAATGTAATTGTAAGCATTTTTTTTAAGTAGAAGTATTTTGATAAGTGTATTGAAGTCTTTCAAAAGTGTATAAATACATATTAAAACACTACATGTATATACATTTTAACTGAGTCGTTAAGTCATCGTTAGTCGTTACATGTAAGTGTTGTTTTGAAACCTTTAGGTTAACGATCTTGTTAAATGTTGTTAACCCAATGTTTATAATAACAAAAGAGATTTTAAATTATTATATTATCATGATATTATGATGTACGAATATATCTTAATATGATATATATACATTAAATGTCGTTACAACGATAAACGTTACATATATGTCTCGTTTCAAAATCATTAAGTTAGTAGTCTTGTTTTTACATATGTAGTTCATTGTTAATATAATTAATGATATGTTTACTTATCATAATATCATGTTAACTATATATATAACCATATATATGTCATCATATAGTTTTTTTTTTACAAGTTTTAACGTTCGTGAATCACCAGTCAACTTGGGTGGTCAATTGTCTATATGAAACCTATTTCAATTAATCAAGTCTTAACAAGTTTGATTGCTTAACATGTTGGAAACATTTAATCATGTAAACATAAATCTCAATTAATATATATAAACATGGAAAAGTTCGGGTCACTACACTGGGCTCGAACCCGAGACCTCTCGTTTAACCAACACACCCTAAACCATTACCTCAAATCTGTCTTTCTGTTTATATTTACATCCCGATTATATTCAACTCGATTTTTCTGTCATCTTCAATACTCTCATTCATGAACATCACATATCATCCTTATCTATATCGTATCATCATCATCCTAAGCTTATCATCTAAACACTATCATCATTTTGATTAACTCGTCTCTTACTATAGAAGAATAAACAGAATGTACGTATTGTATAAATGCAACTGGAATCGTTTACATGAGAGGGTTTTGGCTTTGCTTAAGACAAGAATAAATGAGGATCTTGGCCCAACAATTTAACAGTTTTAGAAAGCCTAATAGCATGTGGACTGTTTTCGGTTTATTGCAGCAACAAATATATTTATACCAGCCGAATGAAAACTCTCGATTAATATAAGATTAGCTGGTACCTTTTGTTTCTAACTCCATCAAGGATACCGACAGCTTGTAGTGGGTTTATATTATACTAACTCTTAGTCATCCACTATGATTATTAATCTCTTAATATTCACATTACTGTTTCTTTCACTTCCGAAACCTCACCATCAACCCATCTATTATTATTGCATCCGATATTTTAATATTATCATTATCATCTACTAGTTTGATAAAATATGTTTAAGAGAAGAAAAAGCAAGAGGACCGTTGGAGGTGGTGATTTAAATAGATGAAGTTATACAACTAACAGCCCCCACTTGCATTACCCAAATATCTTATTCGATGCTTTATTGATCCAATCTAAAAGTGAGACGAGATATAACGGGTATAGTGTCGGTTCTTCTCTACTATTATTCTAATCTTTATTCATCATCACGTCCCCCTTTTGTTGACCATGAAGTGTCCATTTGATCCACTTGCAACAACAAAAAACACTATATAGTATTACATATTTGGTACCACTCCTTTCTACTTTTTGTTTTGAAAAGAATAGTGAATCAATAACGAGCTCATATTTGTTTCGTATAACTAGTCGAGAATGAACAAGAACGCGGCAGGAGTAATAATGCAGATGCAAGTGGTTTCAAACAATAATAGAAGAGATATAGCAGTTTAATGGTGGCGGGTTTTGGTGTAATTGAAGAAGGTGATGGCTCAAAGATATAAAGGTGGCGGGTGTTATGGTTATTCCCGTATGATTAGGGAGGTTTAATGTTTGATAGAGGTGGTTTGCAGCCGTGGTGGATGAAGGTGGTTAAATGGGTTATTGTGGTGTTTTGTTGTTCGAATGAATAAGAAAACAGAAAAATCAAGCAAACGAGTGGTGGTTTATTTGATGGTGGTTGTTATGGGTTTCACTAATACTCGAAGATGGTGGGTTTGAGTTAGTTATAGAAGAGATGGTTTCATTAAGTCCCTTTTTATGATTTAAGTCTGAAAATAGTTGTATGAGTTCTAATTGATAATGATCGTAAAAGAGTTGAGTGTGTTAATCAATTTCATCAAATAATTCGTTTAATATGAAGTCCCAAAGGTCAACAGAGTAGCTACATCAGATACAGATGAAAAATAAAGAAATAAAAAGGCGTAATCTTACTAACTGAAATTGTTTCTAGTGATTGTTTGGAATAAACCTGTACTGGTTTTAGACAGAATTCAACATTACCTACAGTATGATAAAGATTGCAAACTGAACCCCTTTTCCAACTCTGTATTAGTATACGTATTAGGTGTTTATATCTATGTATATACGGTGTATATATTTATATAAATCTGTATATGTATTTAATAAATATACAACTGTATTTATCCATATAATATATCTGTATTTGTATATATATATATGTATAACTACCATATTTATATCAAATTATTAAACATTTAAAGGGACATACTAATGATACAAATATAAATACTTAATATTAATAATAATAAAACCAATAATAATGATAATAGAAATAATAATGATATTAATATCATAATTATACTAATAAGAATGGTGAAGATAATAACTTTAAATAAAAATGAAAATTTTAGTGATCAAATTAATGATAATACTTTTGATAAACACATTAATTACAATTATACTTTTACTAATAACAATAACACTAATAATGATAACAATAATATAACTGATAATTGTTAGTTGTAATTATAATAATAATAATAATAATAATAATTTTTAATGATATTAATAATAAGAGGTGATAATAATAATGTAACAAAATACCTGTATCAGATTACATATTATGTATTATATTTTTAATAGTATTATTAATACTGATATTAATATTAATATTAATATTTATCTTAATGAAATTATTATATTATATTTTATCTTACATATTTAGTTTAAATGTTTAAAGTATATTTTATAAATTTCACATTATTATATATTCTACATTTTGTATACATACATATTTATTTACAAACAACTGTTCGTGAATCGTCGGGAATAGTCAAAGGTCAAATGATTATATTAAACACAGTTCCAAGTTTTTGAAATTCAGTTTAACAGACTTTGCTTATCGTATCGAAAACATATAAAGATCAAGTTTAAATTTGGTCGAAAATTTCCGGGTCGTCACAGTACCTACCCGTTAAAGAAATTTCGTCCCAAAATTTGAGTGAGGTGGTCATGGCTAACAAGACAAATGTTTTCATGACTCATATAAGCTGATAAATAGAGTTTTATTACCATTGGGTAATAAAGCTAAACTAATTCGATTACTCGAAGAGTACGAGTGAAGCCATCACTAAATATTGAAATGATAAAGACGGTTTCATCGTAACTTTTGACTAATCATGGTTGAGTTCCGGAATTCAAGGGATTTAAAGAAAATCTTCGAAATCTAAAAGATTTGATTCTTCGGCGAATAAGGAAATTAAGATCACTATAATTAAATACGGTGATCTCCCTCGATTACTCTGTCTGATATTTCTATTATAAATTAAATTCTTCCGTCCCATTATTCTCATCATTCCTATACTTTCTTTCTTAGTTCATACATCCAAGCGATTGTGAAAATGCTTAATCCAATTCTGATCCTTGTCCTCATCCTTACTATTGCAACAATCATTCTCCTTTTCTAACTTCCACCAGAGGAATTTGCTTTCTTCTACTTCGCCCTTGGGGTTATAGTGTTTTTAATTCTCCCGTGTCTTTATGTTGCGATAAACATTGATATACACGATTTGTAGTTTATGTGTTGTTATCGGTCTTTATATTTTCCCTTATATTTCAAAGCTCTTTGCTTTTGTTTTTCTCTTCCCGACTTCAAGTCAAGCGAATAATGGTCCAAAATTTGTAGATATAGAGTTTTGAATGATTATAATGTTCTAAGCAGGAAGGAACGTGATAGCACGATTTGATTTTCAAATTTATCAACATCACGGAAGATAGAACCATCAAGAATACATTTTCTTGATTTGTTCAGGAGTTAAGTAGAATGAAAGAGTTATGTAACATGGCACATGATGACGTTATGATCTATGAATCATCATGTTCCATTTAGAAACTCAGCATGACTTACTGTAATATAATCATGTTGGCCAAGCGTCATTATATTATACTAACCCATGCTTCAGTTCCCAACACTACTTCAAAATCATTCATATTTTAAACTCGAAGGTTTTAGAATTTAGAAACTAAAATAGTTTCTTTTATGATGTAACACAGATAGCACGAAGCGATAACTAATTTCGGATAAGAAGAGTTATGAAAATATCCTCAGAAATATCGAAGATATTTATGATGATATTTTCAGAATTTCTAAGATCGAAGGTTGATGAAGAAAGATTTTCCACAAGATTTAATATGAGTATATGGTGTTATGCGAGGTGTATATAAAATAGTTTATATTTTACTAGGAAAAACTATTAAATACGATACAATTTTACACAAGATATTTATTTATTTATAGAATGGATATACTTAAACCTTGCTACAACACTTATAGGCAGTGTACCTAATCGTACAGTAGTGTAGTTTTTAGTAAGTCCGGTTCGTTCCACAGGGAAATCTTTAAACAAAGCGTAACGCTATATTAGTTTACTTTTGTAAAAATACAAACATATATATAAGTAATATTATTATTATAAAGGGGGGTTTTTACCGTTTAATGACCGGTTTGTCGATTTTAAAACTTTAGTCGCAGTTAAAACCTAATGTAAAATATTAAATAAATAAAATACTTAATTTAAAGCGTAAAGTAAATAACGATAATGAAATTGCGAATAATAAAAGTGCGATAAAATAAACTTGCTATAATTAAAAAGTACGATAATTAAAAATGCAATTAAATATAATAACAATAAAAAATGCGATAATTAGAAGTGCACTTAAATATAAAATAAAGGAAATTAAATATGAAATAAAAGAATTATGCTTATTTAAACTTCCGTAATCATGATGTTTGACGTGTTGATTTTAGTTTTATGCCCATGGGTTAATTGTCCTTTGTCCTGGATTATTTAATATGTCCGTCTGGTTTTTGTCCATAACAGTCCATCAGTCATAAATATAAAGTGCGAGTGTCCTCGTCAAATTATTATTATACCCGAAGTTAAATATTCCAACTAATTGGGGATTCGAATTGTAACAAGGTTTTAATACTTTGTTTAATGAATACACCAGGTTATCAACTGCGTGTAAACCAAGGTTTTACTACTTTGTTAACAATTACACCAATTACCCTTGAATGTAATTTCACCCCTGTTTTAATTATTCTAGTGGCTATTAATCCATTCCCGTGTCCGGTTAAATGAACGATTATTCGTACATATAAATACCCCGCCCATCGTGTCCGATCGAGTGTATATGGTAATTTATAGGGACGCCCAATTGTAAATCTTTATATTAACATTAACAAACTTTCATTTAGTTAAACAAATATAAAGCCCATTAATAGCCCATAGTCTAATTTCCACAAGTGTCGTTCTTTTGTCCAAACCCCAATTATGGTACAAAGCCCAATTACCCAATTTTAGTAATTAGCCCAACATCATGATTACTTCATTTTAAATAAGCATAATAATAACTTAGCTACGTGACATTAATATAAAAAGGTTGAACATAACTTACAATGATTTAAAAATAGCGTAGCGTTACACGGACAGAATTTCGACTTACACCCTTACAATATTCGCTAACATACCCTTATTATTAGAATTATAATTAAAATTAAAATTAAAATATAAATTATATATATATATATATATATATATATATATATATATATATATATATATATATATATATATATATATATATATATATATATATATATATATAGTTTACGTATGATAAGAGAAGAAAAAGATTATGAATTGCGATCAGAATTCGGTTGCTTTTATAGGAAAAGTCGAAATTTGGGGCTCCGCGACTCGCGGCAAAATCCTCTTCAAACTTCGCGAGTCGCGGAGAATGAATTTACAGCTCACACCCTTGGAGTCTTTCTCTGCCGACGGTTTTATAATATATATATAATATATATATAATTAATATAATTAATTATATATTATATTATATTTATATACATAGTTAACTTGTAATTTTTAGTCCGTTGCGTCGAGCGTTAAGAGTTAACTCTGGTCCCGGTTCCGGATTTTCGAACGTCCTTGCGTACAATTTTATATTTTGTACTTTGCGTTTTGAATCTTGTACTCTTGTAATTTCGAGACGTTTCTTATCAATAATTGGAACCTTTTTGATTGTCTTTTGTACTTTTGAGCTTTTTGGTCGTTTGCGTCTTCAATTCGTCGAATCTGTCTTTTGTCTTCACCTTTTATTATTTAAACGATTATCACTTGTAAATAGAACAATTGCAACTAAAAGCTTTTCTTTCTTGAGGAATAATGCTATGAAATATATGTTCGTTTTTAGCATTATCAAATATTCCCACACTTGAGCGTTGCTTGTCCTCAAGCAATATTGTCTTGAAATACTAGAATCACTTCTTTATTCTTCACACTTTGAACATCAGTGATTTCTATACGGCGGTATAAACAATAGTAGTAACGATATGGTTTACAGTCCCACATGACTATAAAAATTTAGATCCATTAAGGAAATTGGATCTTTATGAAAACATTTGATCTTTTGAAAATTAAATCTAGTTTTTACCCTAGATAAGTTTTCCGGGATAACCCTTTACCGGTGTTTGCAAATTATTTTTGTGGGTTGTGTGGGTTTCAGATTTGAAAATTTTAGCTCAACACTAGTGGTTTTGTGTTACCCACTTGCTAACCTTGTATTGGGAAAGCAACACGTCCAGTATACTTGCTCCGTATATTACCTTTCGGTAAACTACCGTCCGGTTGTAAAGGAAAGCGATGAACAAGAAACTGTTAAGGCAATGTCCCATGACTTGCTTTTGATTATGGTCTATAAACGTGTCGGATGCTATTACTATCCTTTGTAGGAGCAATAGTAAAGATCATCCTATGATTTTTCGGTCTGGCACAAGGTCCTGTCTCCGACCATGCTATGCAACCACCGTTCTTACGGTTGACACCCGATTTGGTTCAGGTGACCTAATGAATTCCAGGTGAATTCCTAGGATTTTACGTTCAAAGGTAATGAACGCATTGAAAATGGGTTTTCAGAAAACAAATCGGTTTTATTTTTGATCAAAATATTTTCTCGTTCAAGCTCGAGTTTAGATATCATTGAATTCCATGAGTTTGTAATTCTCAATCTTTAAGGTCAATCTCAAGGATTGAGTAATATCAGGCTTAAAAGCTAATTTTTGATCTTTAAGGAGATTATCTTTTCTGGGGATCTGATTCATTAGTCTTATCAAGCTAATTTGCACTGTGCCCCCCCTTTGTACGAGATAAATCCTTCTCATGGTTAGGATAAATCTGACCACCTGGTGACCCTGTTTAATGCTGAGGTCCGTGGATTTCCAACCGATTTTAGTGATGATTTTTCTAGATTTTTCGTCAACCTACAGCTGGTCTGGACGACAACTTCATGACCTAAATCAAGAAGCGCGTGTCTTTTTCGGAAGACTTTACTTCCTTTTAATGATGGAATTAATTCATCGTGTAGATCCATCTCTTCTTTTCTTTTATCGGGTAAAACAGTTTAGTTTAGTCCAAAGCAAAAGTATTTTCAGTTATTTGTTACAGATATATGTGACATATGTTTAAAATAACTTGGTAAATTTTCCCACACTTGGCTTTTTATTTTTCTTTTTATCGTCCTCTATTCCATTTTAAATGAATTTTGACATTTTAGTTTGTTTCTTAATTTATGTCCTTTCCGAGGTAACAATAATTTCGGTGTTAAAACCTAGTTTTATCGTTCATAAATATGTATAAACATGATTTTGAATTCATTTAATTGAAAATTTTGAAAAATTTTACTAGAATTGGGTAGTCAGTATATAAGACTAGGGCTGTTCTTTTTTATCAGAGAGCACTAGATTCTAATACAACTACTGCTTTACTAGTATTTTTAATGGTAACCAAGTGTATAAAGTAAAAAATTTAAAAATCCGAAATAATTTAACCCCTTCCCACACTTAAGATCTTGCAATGCCCTCATTTGCAAGAAATCAGTAACAATTTAAATTATTGAGGGTGATTTGTGTGAAAATGATTAAATTTTACCAAAGTTTCCAAATATATTGGCGTTTGTTTGCTGAATGATAAATGGTGCACATCATTTGTTCATTCCGTCTTGTTGTTATTTCACATATATTTTGCATCTTGTCGTCAAAATTAGTTGCTTTTGCTGAACTTAATGCCAGTCTTTGAAAATGCGTTGTTTTACCCTGTTGTGTACATAAGATAAACTGCAAACATATATACATATTTTTGAAGTTTGGTATATTACCCCACATTCAAAAATTATTAAAATCTAAGAATAAAAGTTAGATAATTATAAAAATGATTACAATATTAACAAAAGTATTAAACGTATCAATAATTACAAATTACAAAATAAAAAAAAAATAAGTAAACTAAGGATGATATTGGTACCAATAGGGGTTCCAGGCATAACCATAGGTGCTATAGAATGCTTCGGCAGGGTCATACGTAGGATATGGTGGCTGCATCTCTATAGACCAAGGAGGGAAGATGGGTTTCGGTGTAGGAATATAGTTTCTACCTATATGTTGGCAATGAGCTATGATTTGGTTCTGATGAACTTGCCAATCTTCAAATGCTCTCTGTCTAGCATTTTCGTATTCCTGAGAAGCTATAAACCTATGCATTTCTTGCATCTCATTCCCCCCTCCTACATTACCTTGCTGCTGGTTTCTCTCCACCTGTGGATGTCTACCATGGTATCGTACTGCGGAGTTATTTCGCCTCTTCAAAACTTTCGCACCATGGTATACATTTAAACCTATAGTATCGCGGGGTTCCGGTTCTTCTACTAATAATCCCACCCGACTTATATCCACACCGAGATATTCACCAATCAAAGTAATAAAAATACCACCTCCTATTATGCTATGTGGTCGCATCCCCCGAACCATAGCTGATAAATAATAACCCACACAATATGGTATACTTACAGTGCTTTGTGGGTCTCGAATACACATATGGTAAAACAAATCCTGTTCATTTACTTTTTCTTTGTTCTTACCCCTTTGTGTAATCGAATTAGCTAAAAACCTATGTATCACTCTTAATTCGGCTCTATCTATATCCAAATAAGAGTAATTTCCCCCTTTGAAACGGTGATGGCTTGTCATTTGACTCCACACACCGTGTGTATCAAAATTCTCATCTATCTTTCTACCGTTTAGTATCAATCCTCTACAATCGGCAGACGCTAACTCCTCAGGCGTATATATACGTAAAGCCTGAGCCATGTCCAGTAAAGACATGTGGCGCATCGAACCGCCTAACAAAAATCTAATAAAAGAACGATCGGTTAAACTAGCTACCCGATCATTCAACTCTATACTACATAACAATTCTTCACACCATACTTTATATACAGGTCTACGTATGGTGAATAAACATACCCAGTCATTAAAAGAAGAATTACCATACCTCTGTACAAGTAATTCCCTAATTGGCCCGGCCAATTCTACAGCTTCTAAGGGTCCCCATTCTATGACCCTCAGTACCTCAACAACCTTAGAATGAAGAGTATGCAAACCCCATTGATATTTTGGATAATCTATCCAAAGTCTGCCAAATCTCAGGTTCGGGTGCAACTCTTCCAAGTGCATATCGGAAAAGGTCATGACTGGATGAGGTATATCCTGCTTGTAGTAGTTATCCACCTCCTGTTGTTCTAAATTCTCAGCAGGAGCATTGCGGGCTTGGGATGAAGATTCACCCCTTTCATTCTGCAAAACACATCAAACACAATTTTTGTGCATCCAAATATGCATTAGTGTCAGCAAAATCATCAATCAAAATAATTACAATGACATTATCAATTTATATCAAACTTAAGCTTATTTTCACATTTTTATCAAATCTACACTTTTTCAAATAAGCATATACGAAAATTTTCGCCAAGTTCATAAGCATTCAACTCAAATAACATGTCAAAATAATCATTACTAGCAATCAAACAAGTCTCAAATGGCATTATCTTTCAAAAATCAAGTTCATGAATTTTAGACTTTGAAAAAGTCCACTTTAATTCTCAAAATCATGTTTAGGCTCAAAGTTTGGATCATTTAACTACCTAGACATGTTACACTACTCAATTTAGCAACAATTCATGACAAAAATTGGCCATAACCTGTTTATATCAAAAAGCCCCAAATTGCTCAAGAACACAAACCCTAGATTACTCAAAATTTAAAGTTTAAGGCTTCTAATCATGTTAAAAAGCATCAATCTAGGTTATACAAGCATAATACATAAACAATTTAAGCCTAATTACACTAAAAAGCATCAAAATCAAATTGGGGACAAAATTGCTCAAGAACATCAAATTTCGGATTAAATGGTGTTTAGGTGTAGAAATTTACCATTTTTCTTGAGTAATTCTTAGATAGCATCCTTCTCAACATGATTTTAGAAAAAGATTTGGTGATTAACGGTTAAAAATTGTGATTTTTGGGGTGTTTTTGGGTGGTTTTTCGGAGTTTTTTCGCAGCAGTTTTTGAGTTTGTGGAGTGTGAAACTGAGCTGTTGCAGCTCTTATTTTTTTTCTGTAATCCGACTCCTCCGCGAGTCGCGGGGATTTACCCTCCAAACTCCGCGAGTCGCGGAGTTTGGTATATATATATATTTTTTTTTTTTATAATCATTAACTTATTAAAACAATTAAGAAATTAATTTTAAAATTTTGTTTCCCTTATTATTTAGGACGAGGTCGTTTCGGATCGATGTCCTAGTCCGTCCTTCGACAAAATTTTAAAATTTGTCTTTTTGTAGCGATTGTTTTAAAAGCTAAGATTTTTGGGTTTTTTAATGTTTTTGGCATACTTTAAATCAATAAGATTAAAAATAATGATAATAAAAGTTCTCGTCCCTCCCTTGGGTAAAACAATTTCGGTTCAAAGACCTAGTCTTCAACTTACGACGAATTTTAAAAATCATATTCTTAACTTAATGAGATAAAGTAAATTTTTGTTTTTAAATTCACACAACTTAAATATGAAATTCAAAATTAATATTAAAAATTCACACCAAACTTAAAATTTGAAATGCATAAAATTAAAAATTTATATTTTAAAAATTAAAAATTCACACCAAACTTAATTTAAAAATTTATAAATTCATATCAAACTTATATTAATTTTTCAAATATTTACAATTTTAAATATATTGTTTTTACAAAGTTTACAATATTAATTTAAGATTTAAGTATTAATTTTAAAAATATGGTAAAAATAAAATTAAAAATCTTTTTGTCTTTTTATCCTACTTTAATCAATCAAATATTATCAAAAATATGCGCCCCTCTTTTCGGTAAAGTAATTTCGGTTCCAAGACCTAATTTAACTCATGACGAATTTTTGAAATATTTTGGTTTGATTGATTAAAGATATTTATACCTTAAGAATAAACGTTAAATTTCGCAGTGATGTAATAAATTTTTGAATGATATCAATAATTTCGGTCGCCAAACCTAATTTTATTCAATACCAATTTAATACTTTTTAGCGAACAAATTAGCGTTTATTATCAAAAGGTTAAAAATAAAAATAAAAATAAAAACTGTACAGACATACCTGTGAAATAGATTTCTTAGTTATATGATCTATCCCATTCATAAGATAGTCGGTTTAATTGATTTTCCATGGCTACATAGGCGTAACCTCGAGCATTCAGTGTCTTTTCTTCTAAACATATGAACGGTCCGTCTCTGCATAAAGTAACAAATTCGGTATTTGAATAGGTTTGATTATTTGAACATTTACCTCCATGTGACCATTTTCCGCATTTGTGACATCGTTCTAGGTGTCATGCTCTTCTTTTCGCTGCGGATTTTGATTTTCCTTTACCAAATTGTAACTTATTATCTTCGCATCTGGATTCTTTTCTAACTCCGTCCATTCTTTCTCTGATTACTGATACTATTTCACTCGGGAGTATGTCATTATTACGTTTAGTGATCAAAGCATGTAGCATTAGACCATGGTTTAGTTCACAGGCAGTCTTCATTTCGAAAAAACCTAAAAAAAATAAAAATTCAGAATGGGGGGAGAAGACTAGTTCTTTAGGGTCTGCTAGGGAAAGACCATTCGGGTTCCATTTTCGAGAACTACACGAAAACAGACAATCTAACTCTAACAAAAATACATATTATCCTTTAAAGACTTGATTCTCCCCACACTTAGTTAGTTGTGGTATCGAAATTGTGATTAACTTCATTGTCGAATTCCATCGGACTATCTATGTAGTGTTTAACTCTGTGACCATTAACTTTAAATTCAATCCCATTTGAATTTATTAATTCTATCGTTCCGTATGGGAAAACTCTTTTGACTATGAATGGTCCAGACCATCTTGATTTCAATTTTCCAGGAAATAGCTTGAATCGTGAATTGAAAAGAAGAACTCTGTCTCATTCTTTAAATTCTTTTGAACTTCTGATTCTTTTATCATGCCATTTCTTCGTTCTTTCTTTATAGATTAACGAATTTTCGTATGCTTCATGTCTTAATTCATCTAATTCATTTAGTTGACTTAATCGTAGACGTCCGGCTTCATGTAAATCAAGATTACATGTCTTCAAAGCCCAAAATGCTTTGTGTTCAATTTCTACTGGAAGATGACATGCTTTTCCATAAACAAGTCTAAAAGATGTGGTTCCAATTGGAGTTTTGTAGGCTGTTCTAAAAGCCCAGAGTGCATCCTCTAATTTAATGGACCATTCCTTCGGATTTGATCCTACGGTTTTCTCTAGAATACGTTTTAAAGCTCGATTGGTATTTTCAACTTGTCCACTTGTTTGTGGATGATATGCGGTGGAGATTTTATGAGTTACTCCATATCTTTTAAGAACTTTCTCAAGTTGATTATTACAGAAATGAGTACCCCGATCACTTATTAAAGCTTTCGGTGTTCCAAACCTTGCAAAAAGACGTTTTAAAAAGTTGACTACAACTCGTGCATCGTTAGTTGGGAGAGCTTGTGCTTCTGCCCATTTAGATACATAATCAATGGCTACGAGTATATATAGATTATTATGAGATTTTGGAAATGGACCCATAAAGTCAATACCCCAAATGTCAAATACTTCACATACTTGGATGATATTTTGTGGCATTTCATCACGTTGACTTATTTTTCCGGCCCTTTGACATGCATCACAGGATTTGCAAAGAAAGTGTGCGTCTTTGTAAATTGTAGGCCAATAGAATCCAGCTTCATAAACTTTTCTTGCTGTTAGTTGAGGCCCATAATGCCCTCCTGTTGGTCCTGTGTGACAATGGTTTAAAATTTTACTAGCTTCATCTCCAAATACACATCGGCGTATTATTCCATCGGGACAACTTTTAAACAGATGTGGATCTTCCCAAAAATAGTGTTTTATATCACTGAAGAATTTCTTTCGTCTTTGGTACGATAATCCTTTTTCAAGGAATCCATAAACTAAGTAGTTTGCATAGTCTGTAAACCATGGGATTTCTTTATAATCTATCTTCAATAGATATTCATCAGGAAAGTTGTCTTGTATGGCCGATTCATTTAGAACTTCTAACTCAGGATTTTCAAGACGAGAAAGATGATCAGCGGCGAGATTTTCTGCTCCTCTTTTATCTCGGATTTCAATATCAAACTCTTGTAAGAGTAAGATCCAACGGATTAATCTTGGTTTAGCATCTTGTTTTGAAAATAGGTATCTAAGAGCAGAATGGTCGGTATAGACCACCGTTTTTGCTAGAACGAGATATGATCGAAATTTGTCAAAAGCAAAGACAATAGCAAGGAGTTCTTTTTCAGTAGTTGTATAGTTTGTTTGTGCTCCTTGTAATGTCTTACTAGCATAATATATAGGTTGAAATCGTTTTTCAATCCTTTGTCCTAAAACGGCTCCCATTGCAAAATCACTTGCATCGCACATTAGTTCAAATGGTAGATTCCAATTTGGTGTTATCATGATCGGTGCATTAGTGAGTTTTTCTTTAAGAATATTAAGAGATTTGATACACTCATCTGAAAAGATGAATGGAGCATCCTTTTCTAGGAGTTTATTCATAGGAGTGGCAATTTTTGAAAAATCTTTTATGAAACGTCGGTAAAAACCGGCATGCCCTAGAAAACTCCTAACTCCTCTAACATTGGTGGGATGTGGAAGTTTAGAAATTACATCTACTTTAGCTCTATCCACTTCAATTCCTTCTTTTGAAATTTTATGTCCAAGAACGATGCCTTCTTTAACCATGAAATGGCATTTCTCCCAATTAAGTACTAGATTTGATTGTTCGCATCTAATTAGCATTCGTTCCAGATTAACTAGACATGATTTAAATGTATCACCGAAGACTGAAAAGTCATCCATGAATACTTCCATGCATTCTTCTATCATGTCGTGAAAAATCGCCATCATACACCTTTGAAAGGTTGCAGGGGCGTTACAAAGTCCAAATGGCATGCGTTTGTAAGCAAAAGTACCATAAGGGCACGTGAATGTGGTTTTCTCTTGATCTTCGGGTGCTATTGGAATTTGAAAATATCCGGAAAATCCATCTAGAAAACAATAGTAACTATTTCCGGCTAATCTTTCCAACATTTGATCTATGAAAGGTAAGGGAAAGTGATCTTTTCTGGTGGCGTCATTTAATTTTCTATAATCAATACATACACGCCATCCTGTTACAGTCCTAGTAGGAATAAGCTCATTTTTCTCATTTGTAATGACAGTCATGCCACCCTTCTTAGGCACGCATTGAACTGGGCTTACCCATGGACTATCAGAAATTGGATATATCAAACCTGCATCTAGCAGTTTAATAATCTCTTTCTTAACTACATCTTGCATATTAGGATTTAGTCTTCGTTGGCGTTGCACATACGTTTTATGACCTTCCTCCATAAGGATTTTATGTGTGCAATACGAAGGACTTATTCCTTTAATATCATGAATCTTCCATGCAATGGCTGGTTTATGAGCTTTTAACACAGAAATGAGTTGTGATTTCTCATTTTCAGTAAGAGAAGACGATATTATTACAGGTAATTCAGATTCACCATGTAAATAAGCGTATTCCAAATGGTTTGGAAGTGGTTTTAACTCTAATTTCGGAGGTTCTTCTATCGATGATTTATATCGATATCTGTCTTCTTCTTTTAGCATTTGAATTTCTTCTGTTGTTGGTTCATATCCATTAGCTATAAGTGTAGCTAACATTTCAGCTTCATCAATTGGTTCATTACCTTCTCCTAAAGAACATTCTCCTGTTCCTTGTAATTCTGGAAATTCTTCTAATAATTCTGCATGTGCATCTATAGTTTGAATATAATAACATGTATCATCTGCAGATTGTGGTTGTTGCATTGCTCTATCAACTGAAAAGGTAACACTCTCATCCTCTATACTTAGGGTCAGTTTCTTACCGAACACGTCTATCATTGCTTTAGCCGTGTTTAAGAATGGTCTTCCTAATATGAGAGGAACTTGAGAATCTTCTTCCATGTCCAGAACAACAAAATCTACTGGAAATACTAAAGTACCAACTTTAACTAGCATGTTCTCCATTATCCCTCTAGGATATTTTATTGATCTATCGGCTAGTTGTATGCTTATTCTGGTTGGTTTCAATTCTCCAAGGTCTAGTTTAGCGTATAGTGAATACGGCATTAGATTTATACTAGCACCTAAGTCTGCCAATGCTTCTATTGAACTAAGACTACCCAGAAAACATGGAATTGTGAAACTTCCTGGATCAGATAGTTTTTCTGGTATCTTATTCAACAGCACTGCTGAACAATTAGCATTCATAGTAACAGCCGAGAGTTCTTCCATTTTCTTTCTATTTGAGATTAGATCTTTCAAGAATTTAGCATATCTTGGCATTCCTGAAATCACATCAATGAAAGGAAGATTTACATTTATCTGTTTAAACATATCCAAGAATTTGCATTGCTCGGCTTCAAGTTTCTCTTTCTTCATTTTACTCGGATAAGGAAGTGGTGGTTGGTATGGTTTAACATAAGGTTTATCCTTAACTGTGTTATCTTCATTAACTTTTTCAACTACCGGTTCTTTTTCCTTATCTTGATCAGGTTGTGGTTCTTGTGGTGTAGGAATAGTTTCATCAGAAGTTACAGGTATTTCAGGTGGTTTAAGTGTTGTACCACTTCTTGTGGTAATGGCTTTAGCTGTTTCATTTCGGGGGTTAGCGTTTGTATCACTAGGTAGACTTCCCGGTTTTCTTTCACCTATTAACCTTGCTAGGTTACTTACTTCTTGTTCCAGATTTTGAATAGAAGCTTGTTGATTTCTAAATGCTTGAGCATTTTGTTCATTAGTTTGTTTTTGAGATGTGAAAAACTGCGTTTGAGTTTCAACTAGCTTCGTCATCATATCTTCTAAATTCGGTTTTTTATCATCGGTTTGTTGTGGTGGTTTGTTTTGAAAATTCGGTCTTTGCTGATTGTAAGTATTATTGGATACTTGTTGATTGCTAGGACCTTGTTGGTTGTTGTATGGAATATTTCGGTTATAATTCTGGTTTTGATTGTAAATCGGTCTTGGCGGTTGATAATTATTCTGATAATTATTTCCAGGCCTTTGGTTTATGTATGAAATATTCTCTCTTTGTTCCATTGTTAATTCAATACTGAGACAATCTTTTGTCAAATGTGGTCCTCCACACTGCTCACAACTAATTCGTATTGAGTGAATATCCTTAGTCATCTTTTCCATTCGTCTCTCCACAGCATCTATCTTTGCGGAAATGGAATCTAAGTCATGGCTAGAATCGGCTCTAGCTGCTTTAGATGATCTAATGATATCTTTTTCTTGGTGCCACTCATGTGAGTGGGAAGCAGTGTTATCAATAATTTTGTAAGCATCAGTTTCGGTTTTCTTCATAATAGAACCACCAGCTGCTATATCTATGTCTTTCCTTGTAGTGATGTCGCATCCTTGGTAGAATATTTGTACTATTTGACAGGTGTCTAAACCATGTTGCGGACATCCTCTTAATAACTTTCCATATCTTGTCCACGCCTCATATAGAGTTTCATTTGGTTTCTGTGTAAACGTAACAATTTCTGCTTGAAGTCTTACGGCTTTAGATGCAGGAAAGAATTGTTTAAGAAATTTGTCAACTAAAACATCCCATGTATCGATCGCCCCTTCAGGTAACGATTCCAACCAATCTTTGGCTTCTCCCTTTAAAGTCCAAGGAAATAACATGAGATATATCTGTTCATCCTCCACTTCTCGGATTTTAAATTGTGTGCAGATCCTATTAAAGGTACGTAGATGTTCATTTGGATCTTCCTTCGGCGTACCACTAAATTGGCATTGATTAGTCACCATGTGTAAAATTTGTCCTTTGATTTCATAATCTGGCGCATTAATGTCTGGATGAGTAATTGCGTGACCTTGGCCAGTGCGTTTAGCTCTCATTCGATCTTCCATACTTAAAGGTTCCAGATTCTCCATAATTGAATTTGTTGAATCGGTATCACTAGATGATTCTGATTTAATGGTTCGTTCCTCAACAATCTCTGTTTGAATGATTGGTGGCTCCGGAGGAAAGTTTAATGGTTCAGGATCTACGAACCATTCCTGAATATTCTCCGGATTCTCAATTGTGAGGTCGGGTTCAAAAAATGGATTATCGGAAATTTGAACTGAAATACTTGGTCGACTGGATGACGATTCTAAAGAAAAATCAACGGCGGTTATATTTGCTAAATGTCTTGATCTAGTTACAGGTGGTGAACGTACAAAAGGTGATGAACGTCTTGCTCGGTGCATTCACTGAATATCCTATTAGTTTTTAAAAAGGAAAGAAAAATTATAATAAGTTATCCAATCAATAGACTTTTCTGATTTTGCCCACGTTTCGAATAGCCAAAAGATGCAGCAGAGGGGCAGGATTCGTTTGGTCTCAATATAATTGAGGACTGTTTGGCTCCAATAACCCGGTCCACGTACAAATCCAACTATTACTACGAACCAGAAAATTTTGATGTCTATTAATTTAACCACTTAAAATAAATTTTTGTAATTTTAAGAAATTTAGATAAGAAGTAGAAAAAATTCTAAGTCCTAAAAACTAGAATAGTGAGAAATAAGAGAGAAAAAGAGTTCGTCGAAAAAGGTCGAAAAAGAAAAAAAATGGTTGAAAAATAAAAGGTGACGGAAAAATAAAAGAAACTTATAAAAACTTAAAAATAGTTGACTAACCTAACCTTATTACTACAACTAACTTAAAATTATAATCGCAAATTGAAATTACTAATTGGAATGATAATTGATACATAGTAAAAGGTGTCTAAAAATATTAAAGCTTACAGGAAAAACTAAATCCCAAATGGAAATAACTTAAAAAGAAACTAAAACTTAAAATGGCGTCGCAAAATTCTAAAGTACCTAAATCTTAGTCTAAAGAAAAAGCACTTAAGGAATTCTACGGCAAAGCCTAAAAATCTAGGAGTAAAAATAACTATAGCAAAAACTAAGTTTAAAATTAAATATGAGCTAAAAATACAAATATTACGCTACAACGATTAAAAAAAAGACAAAATATAAAAATATACAAAAAGTTGTAAAAAGTATAATTTTTATAAAAATATTATTTTTATATTATTTATTTAATAAAACTACTAATTTTACAATTTAATAAAACTAATTTAAACAAAATAAAACAAATTAAATAAAAAGAAATTTTAAAATAAAACTTAATTATAATAATAATACATAATTAGGGTTTATGTTAATAATAATTAATAATAATCCGTAATAAATGCTGAATTAGGGCTTCTGTCGGCGTGTCAGAAAGTCTCCGCGAGTCACGGTAATTAATGAAGAAAACCCCGCGAGTCGCGGGGTTCAGAAATTCAATTCTGGCACAGTTTGAATCGACGCGTTTTTTCTTTATTTATTTATTTTTTTTATTTTCTGTTTTCTGTTTTTTCTATATATAAAAGATATTTAATAAAACTTATATTTTTATAAATTAAAATAAGAATAAAGAAACTTATAAAACTTAAATAATAAAAAAAAATACTTATATTTTTGTTTTTCTTTTTATATTTTTGAATAATTAACACGTATTTTTACAAAAACGAATTTTTAATAGAAGTAAGCTAAAAAATTTTTATTTTTTTTTATATTAGCGTTCCGCTTCCGGCTTTTAAGAGATATCCCCTGCAGCGGCGCCAAAAATACTTGGTGTTATGCGAGGTGTATATAAAATAGTTTATATTTTACTAGGAAAAACTATTAAATACGATACAATTTTACACAAGATATTTATTTATTTATAGAATGGATATACTTAAACCTTGCTACAACACTTATAGGCAGTGTACCTAATCGTACAGTAGTGTAGTTTTTAGTAAGTCCGGTTCGTTCCACAGGGAAATCTTTAAACAAAGCGTAACGCTATATTAGTTTACTTTTATAAAAATACAAACATATATATAAGTAATATTATTATTATAAAGGGGGGTTTTTACCGTTTAATGACCGGTTTGTCGATTTTAAAACTTTAGTCGCAGTTAAAACCTAATGTAAAATATTAAATAAATAAAAGACTTAATTTAAAGCGTAAAGTAAATAACGATAATGAAATTGCGAATAATAAAAGTGCGATAAAATAAACTTGCGATAATTAAAAAGTACGATAATTAAAAATGCAATTAAATATAATAACAATAAAAAATGCGATAATTAGAAGTGCAATTAAATATAAAATAAAGGAAATTAAATATGAAATAAAAGAATTATGCTTATTTAAACTTCCGTAATCATGATGTTTGACGTGTTGATTTTAGTTTTATGCCCATGGGTTAATTGTCCTTTGTCCTGGATTATTTAATATGTCCGTCTGGTTTTTGTCCATAACAGTCCATCAGTCATAAATATAAAGTGCGAGTGTCCTCGTCAAATTATTATTATACCCGAAGTTAAATATTCCAACTAATTGGGGATTCGAATTGTAACAAGGTTTTAATACTTTGTTTAATGAATACACCAGGTTATCAACTGCGTGTAAACCAAGGTTTTACTACTTTGTTAACAATTACACCAATTACCCTTGAATGTAATTTCACCCCTGTTTTAATTATTCTAGTGGCTATTAATCCATTCCCGTGTCCGGTTAAATGAACGATTATTCGTACATATAAATACCCCGCCCATCGTGTCCGATCGAGTGTATATGGTAATTTATAGGGACGCCCAATTGAAATCTTTATATTAACATTAACAAACTTTCATTTAGTTAAACAAATATAAAGCCCATTAATAGCCCATAGTCTAATTTCCACAAGTGTCGTTCTTTTGTCCAAACCCCAATTATGGTACAAAGCCCAATTACCCAATTTTAGTAATTAGCCCAACATCATGATTACTTCATTTTAAATAAGCAAAATAATAACTTAGCTACGAGACATTAATATAAAAAGGTTGAACATAACTTACAATGATTTAAAAATAGCGTAGCGTTACACGGACAGAATTTCGACTTACACCCTTACAATATTCGCTAACATACCCTTATTATTAGAATTATAATTAAAATTAAAATTAAAATATAAATTATATATATATATATATATATATATATATATATATATATATATATATATATATATATATATATATATATAGTTTACGTATGATAAGAGAAGAAAAAGATTATGAATTGCGATCAGAATTCGGTTGCTTTTATAGGAAAAGTCGAAATTTGGGGCTCCGCGACTCGCGGCAAAATCCTCTTCAAACTCCGCGAGTCGCGGAGAATGAATTTACAGCTCACACCCTTGGAGTCTTTCTCTGCCGACGGTTTTATAATATATATATAATATATATATAATTAATATAATTAATTATATATTATATTATATTTATATACATAGTTAACTTGTAATTTTTAGTCCGTTGCGTCGAGCGTTAAGAGTTAACTCTGGTCCCGGTTCCGGATTTTCGAACGTCCTTGCGTACAATTTTATATTTTGTACTTTGCGTTTTGAATCTTGTACTCTTGTAATTTCGAGACGTTTCTTATCAATAATTGGAACCTTTTTGATTGTCTTTTGTACTTTTGAGCTTTTTGGTCGTTTGCGTCTTCAATTCGTCGAATCTGTCTTTTGTCTTCACCTTTTATTATTTAAACGATTATCACTTGTAAATAGAACAATTGCAACTAAAAGCTTGTCTTTCTTGAGGAATAATGCTATGAAATATATGTTCGTTTTTAGCATTATCAGTATAGAGCAAGGTTTTCTCTAAAGATTTCATTGGATATAGAATTATCTGGATTCTTTGAATATAGGGTTTGGTCCTTGTATTTGTCCTTGGCCTCCTTCGTGGTTAGCTCAATCCATTTTTCAGTTCCAACTTTTCTGAGCTTCTCCAACATACTATTCTTTATTATCAAACTTTTAGCCATTGAGGTCGTTTATAGTTTTTGTTGCTTCATTCAACCTTTCAAAATTCATAGCATAAATTCGCAGACTGGGTGCTTTTCAGAATTTCAGAATGAAAGATCATAGTTCTAAGAGATAAATGTTATATGGATACATATAACTGTTGATGTGGAAACGTTGCGAGACTCACAATACAGATTTGCTGATTCCTGGTAATTGGTATGGCAATTCTTGTTACAAGATACGGATGAGTACATGATGAGATTTCAATAGATAAATATAGTGATTTGTCGTAGATATTTAAGCCAAGGAGCAATGAGGTTGCTGGTACGTCTGCTAGTAATATGATGAAATATAAAAGGTTCCCCGATAACAATAAAAGAGCACGCATATATATCAAGGTTATAATAAGGTTGTTTAGAACGAAAAGTCGAAGTTGACTTGTTGAAGCTGTGACAAAATTGGCTACTTTGAAAAGAATTGAAATGTTATTTTCGGTAATAACAATGCCAAAGGAGCTAGCACTGATATGTGTTAAACATTTACTCAGTTTCCGAGAGTTTTTCAGGTGCATAACTATATGCATCAATCTTTTCTTCCGTAGATGAAGTACGGTTGGTTCATCCTCTCGATTAAGGTGTTTTCAAGAATTATGAAAGGTGTGAACGCAGATTGTAATTGTCAAGATACAAATGAGGTTTAAGTTGAGATCAAGTGCCAAACTTGAAGAATTGTTTAGTTTCATATATTATAATTAATATTTTAATTCATTTTAATTGTCCAATGTTATTAGTCCACAGTCGATAGTCCACAGTAACAGTCCAATAATTCATATATAGTTTAATATATAATATTCAACTTAATTAATACGTATCGTGACCCGTGTACATGTCTCAGACTCGATCACAACTCAAACTATATATATTATTGTAGAATCAACCTCAACCCTGTATAGCTAACTCCAGCATTACTGCATATAGAGTGTCTATGGTTATTCCAAATAATATATATAGATGCGTCGATATAATATGTCAAAACCTTGTATACGTGTCCCGATATTTAAAGTGCGTAAAATAAATAACAGAAATTAAATAACGATAAATAAAATTGCGAGAATTAGAATTGCGATAAATAAATTGCGATAAATAAATTGCGATAAATAAAATGTAATCAGTTAGCTAGGAACAGTTAGCGTAGATTTCTAACAAAATTTCTCATAGTTAATTTGTTTGTTTCTAACAAATTTTATTTTGTCAAATGTTTTCTTTATTATGCCACTTGTTGGATTCTGATAAATCAAAATCCAAATATGAGATTGAATAAAAATGGTTATTCTGCGGTGAACGGATACATATATCTGTAGATGTAAGTAGGATAGTAAATGACTGTTGAATCAGATTCGAAGAATGTACAATGTAACTTATTAATGTGAAATCTAAATATTCCTCGGGTATTACCTACCCGTTAAAATATTTTCACCATTAACAGTTTGTACGAAAGAATTTTTAATTACAATCTTTATGAAAATATACTTACATATATATTTTCTTCAGATGTAATCATAGATTCAATGAGTTAATATAAAATTAATCTCATTTGATTTACCGTTATAACTAGAATACATAATCTCTAAAACATTAGAGATTACATAATCGCCATGAAGAATGAAAATAATTGATGTAGAACGATACGTAGAATGATGATTGTACTCGAGGTACTGAATGGGATGTTGAGATATGGATTGTTGATGGTACTGGTGCTGTTACTGATGGTACTGTTGGTGCCGGTGATTTTGTTGAAGCTGGTAAATTTTGCACCATATTCTCCAGATTGATTACTCGAGCGCGAAGTTTGCTGACTTCTTTTATTATTCTGGGATGATTATCGGTCGGAACGAGCGGATGAATAAGGTTTAGAATTTTAATAGAATATAATCGTTTCGAGATATTCGGGAGATGAGAGTGAAAATGGTGTTTCGGATTGGTTCGCCGGTGAATGCTTCAGGTTCTTCGCCCAGAGGACAATATGGCGGATGAAAGGGATCGCTTTTTCTTGTCTCCAATGATTAAGTAGACTACGAACCCATCAAATGAATTGAAGATGACTAGTTGGTTGATCCATTTTGTTTACACTGCTTTCGAAGCTTAGGTGAATATCTATGTCGGAATAGCTATCGGAATAGCTATCAGAATAGCTATCGGAATCTGAGGGACTCGAACTAGTTGAGGGATTCATCTCGTATGATCAGATGAAGGATTTTCGATAAGAAATAGATTATAGGATGTAGATTAGTACCCTGTAATACATAATTTACATATGCATATATTATACTAAAATCCCATAAGTTACGGAGGAATCTACGGAAGCTGTAAGGCAAAGTCTACAATAATAGATACGCTAAGATATGAATTTTTGTCTGTACACTATTCATGCAATCCAGGCAGTAGATATGTCTAGATTAAGAATGATAAGCAAGTGATTCCCTAAGAATGATAAGCAGGTAATTTTCGACACGAAATGATAAGCAAAACTTTTGACATGCAGATGCAGTCGAAGTCCAGACTTACTAATGCATCTAAACAACTATCAGTTAGACACACTAATGCAAGACCTGGTTCGCTAAAACCACCTCTCTAATACCAACTCTAACGACCCGTCCTAATCTATCTGGATGAAGTCTTCAACAGTTGGTCCCATTGCGAGGTTCTGACTCCTATATGCCAATGAACGACTCCATGTAATATGAGCAAATGCACAGCGGAAGATTTCTTTCAAACCTGAGAATAAACATACTTTAAAGTGTCAACCAAAAGGTTGGTGAGTTCATAAGTTTATCATAAAACAATAAAATTCATCATTTTGATAGACCACAAGATTTAAATCCTGCATGGTACAAATGGGCCCGAATCCTATATCCACCTGTAATGCACATGCGATATCTTTTAAATACAGTACACCTTTCTCGTGTACGAAATCATCTTTCATAAATCTTAGTAACCGTACACATATCTCATGCACAAAAATTAACATACACATAACCTGTGTATAAAATCATTCTCTCGATACATAACATTCACATCAATTGGTGGCAATTATCATGTCCTCATAATTCAATGGTGAAAATTATCATGTCCACATAATTCAATGGTGGCAATTATCATGTCCACATAATTTAATGGTGGTAATTATCATGTCCACATAATTCAATGGTGGCAATTATCATGTCCACATAATTCAATAATAATCCGCAGAACTTCTATCTGCATAATAATTCATTCGAGGAATGTTTTGCTTGTGTCTATCTCGTCAAACATTTATAAAAGCATTTCATGTATTCTCAGTTCAAAATATATTTCAAAAGCATTTAATAAAGCAGTTATAAAAACAGCGCATGTATTCTCAGTCCCAAAAATGTAAAGAGTAAAAGGGAGCAAATGAAACTCACCATACTGTATTTTGTAGTAAAAATACATAGAACGACATTTAACAAGTATAGGGTTGACCTCGGATTCACGAACCTATATTTCAATTATGTATATTAACACATGTAATGGTAATCGAAACAAGTTTATATATTATTATTGATACCTTACTTGTTATATTATATGTTATTTAGGTAAATTTAATATATTTAAATTATATGTTTTACATATATACTAATATTTCTTATTAATAATAAAAATTTATTTTAAAGTTTATATATAATAATAACAATATATATTTATATATATTAATTGATATGTTTATGTATAACTTAATTAATATCATTTTAATAATAAAAATATAGTAATATGTAATATTAGTATTAAAAAAAATATCTATTTGTAATAATACTAATAGGAATGATAATAATAATAATAAATTGCATAATAGTACTAATAATACTTAATGATCATATTTAGTAATAACAATATAATAATAATATTAATTCTATTAGTAATCATATTACTAAGGTTGATAATAATTAACTTAATAAGAACAATAAGTAATAATAATAATAATTATAAAATTTTTTATATTGAAAAATACCTTCCAAATCTTTTCTAAAAAAAGTATATGTCATGAACCGGGCTCGAACCCGAGACCTCTCGTTTAACCAACACACCCTAAACCATTACCTCAAATCTGTCTTTCTGTTTATATTTACATCCCGATTATATCCAACTCGATTTTTCTGTCATCTTCAATACTCTCATTCATGAACATCACATATCATCCTTATCTATATCATATCATCATCATCCTAAGCTTATCATCTAAACACTATCATCATTTTGATTAACTCATCTCTTACTATAGAAGAACAAACAGAATGTGCGTATTGTACAAACGCAACTGGAATCGTTTACATGAGAGGGTTTGGGCTTTGCTTAAGACAAGAATAAATGAGGATCTTGGCCCAACAATTTAACAGTTTTAGAAAGCCTAATAGCATGTGGACTGTTTTCGGTTTATTGCAGCAACAAATATATTTATACCAGCCGAATGAAAACTCTCGATTAATATTAGATTAGCTGGTACCTTTTGTTTTTAACTCCATCAAGGATACCGACAGCTTGTAGTGGGTTTATATTATACTAACTCTTAGCCATCCACTATGATTATTAATCTCTTAATATTCACATTACTGTTTCTTTCACTTCCGAAACCTCACCATCAACCCTTCTATTATTATTGCATCCGATATTTTAATATTATCATTATCATCTACTAGTTTGATAAAATATGTTTAAGAGAAGAAAAAGCAAGAGGACCGTCGGCGGTGGTGATTTAAATATATGAAGTTATACAACTAACAGCCCCCACTTGCATTACCCAAATATCTTATTCGATGCTTTCTTTATCCAATCTAAAATTGAGACGAGATATAACGGGTATAGTGTCGGTTCTTCTCTACTATTATTCTAATCTTTATTCATCATCACGTCCCCCTTTTGTTGACCATGAAGTGTCCATTTGATCCACTTGCAACAAAAAAGAAAACACTATATAGTATTACATATTTGGTACCACTCCTTTCTACTTTTTGTTTTGAAAAGAATCGTGAATCAATAACGAGCTCATATTTGTTTCGTATTAACTAGTCGAGAATGAACAAGAATGCAACAGGAGTAATAATGCAGATGCAAGTGGTTTCAAACAATAATAGAAGAGATATAGCAGTTTAATGGTGGCGGGTTTTAGTGTAATTGAAGAAGGTGATGGCTCAAAGATATAAAGGTGGAGGGTGTTATGGTTATTCCCGTATGATTAGGGAGGTTTAATGTTTGATAGAGGTGGTTTGCAGCCGTGGTGGATGAAAGTGGTTAAATGGGTTATTGTGGTGTTTTGTTGTTCGAATGAATAAGAAAACAGAAAAATCAAGCAAATGAGTAGTGGTTTATTTGATGGTGGTTGTTATGGGTTTCACTAATACTCGAAGATGGTGGGTTTGAGTTAGTTATAGAAGATATGGTTTCATTGAGTCCCTTTTTATGATTTAAGACTGAAAATAGTTGTATGAGTTCTAATTGATAATGATCGAAAAAGAGTTGAGTGTGTTAATCAATTTCATCAAATAATTCGTTTAATATGAAGTCCCAAAGGTCAACAGAGTAGCTACATCAGATACAGAAGAAAAATAAAGAAATAAAAAGGCGTATGATCTTACTAGCTGAAATTGTTTCTAGTGATTGTTTGGAATAAACCTGTACTGGTTTTAGACAGAATTCAACATTACCTATAGTATGATAAAGATTGCAAACTGAACCCCTTTTCCAACTCTGTATTAGTATACGTATAAGGTGTTTATATCTATGTATATACGGTGTATATATTTATATAAATCTGTATATGTATTTAATAAATATACAACTGTATTTATCCATATAATATATCTGTATTTGTATATATATGTATAACTACCATATTTATATCAAATTATTAAATATATAAAGTGACATACTAATGATACAAATATAAATACTTAATATTAATAATAATAAAACCAATAATAATGATAATAGAAATAATAATGATATTAATATCATAATTATACTAATAAGAATGGTGAAGATAATAACTTTAAATAAAAATGAAAATTTTAGTGATCAAATTAATGATAATACTTTTGATAAACACATTAATTACAATTATACTTTTACTAATAACAATAATACTAATAATGATAACAATAATATAACTGATAATTGTTAGTAGTAATAATAATAATAATAATGATTTTAAATGATATTAATAATAAGAGGTGATAATAATAATGTAACAAAATACCTGTATCAGATTACATATTATGTATTATATTTTTAATAGTATTATTAATACTGATATTAATATTAATATTAATATTTATCTTAATGAAATTATTATAACTATTATATTTTATCTTACATATTTAGTTTAAATGTTTAAAGTATATTTTATAAATTTCACATTATTATATATTCTACATTTTGTATACATACATATTTATTTACAAACAACTGTTCGTGAATCGTCGGGAATAGTCAAAGGTCAAATGATTATATTAAACACAATTCCAAGTTTTTGAAATTCAGTTTAACAGACTTTGCTTATCGTATCGAAAACATATAAAGATCAAGTTTAAATTTGGTCAAAAATTTCTGGGTCGTCACAGTACCTACCCGTTAAAGAAATTTCGTCCCGAAATTTGAGTGAGGTGGTCATGGCTAACAAGACAAATGTTTTCATGACTCATATAAGCTGATAAATAGAGTTTTATTACCATCGAGTAATAAAGCTAAACTAATTCGATTACTCGAAGAGTATGAGTGAAGCCATCACTAAATATTGAAATGATAAAGATGGTTTCATCATATCTTTTGACTAATCATGGTTGAGTTCCGGAATTCAAGGGATTTAAATAAAATCTTCGAAATCTAAAAGATTTGATTCTTCGGCGAATAAGGAAATTAAGATCACTATAATTAAATACGGTGATCTCCCTCGATTACTCTGTCTGATATTTCCATTATAAATTAAATTCTTCCGTCCCATTATTCTCATCATTCCTATACTTTCTTTCTTAGTTCATACATCCAAGCGATTGTGAAAATGCTTAATCCAAAATGATTTAATTTGGTTAAGAATTGAAGTGTGTGTGTTGGTGTTGGGGTTCGGCGACCGAAGGAAGAAAGAAGGGAGGAAGAAAGAAGAAAAAGAAGAGAAGGAGAAGAAAAGAGGAAAGAAATTGGGCCCGTGTGACTCACAAATTTTTATATTTTTATTTTAAAAATTTATCACTAAATTAATAAAAGATTTAAAAATTTTGCTTCGGATTTTAATCCGGTTATTTTTACTAATTAAACTAGAAAATTATAAATAAAAGACAAATGGACGGAGTAAAATAAAAATTCTTATTTTATTAATAACACAAATTACACAGATTCCACAACTAAGTTCCAGAAATGACGCGGAAAGAAAGTTAAATTTAACGCCTCTTTGACCATCCAGAGTAAATCAGCGGAGTGTACTGAAAATATTTTAAAATCACTTAGCATTTTACGCTCACGCTTTTGTAAATCTCCGATGTCGTCCATGAGTTTGACCAAAGCCCTTCTAACTTTTTTAATGTTCAAAATTTCATTTCTAGGTCCAGTATCTCGATAATTAAGTTCAAAAAGAAGTTTTTGACACTGTGTCTTGAAGTAAAAGATCTTCCGCGCAGTCAGGATAACCGATAGTAAATTTAAAATTTTCAGATATTTCCCGAATAGCCTTTCTTTGCGGAGTTGTAAATAGAAATTTTGACATAGTGAGGATTTGCACGAGTTCAGAGTATACTTTCTTTCTTTTTGTGAAGAAATTCTGATGTATTCTTTCCTCGATTGAATCCGAAAAAACTTCGATTAATCGTTTGATGAGAAATGAGGCGGGATCAAAGTAGAAGAAATCTCGATCTCCATATTTTGAAATAGGGTTAGGTTTTTAATTTCAATCCAAAATTCTAATTCAGAAATGAATGAATTAACAGATTTCCAGTAAACAGAGGATCTGAGCTATCAATACGTCGTTTCTCTCTTAGAACATATTCAAACAAGTCCGGATATTTTAAAATAGTTGGGTATTCTTACCGTATTTTATTTTCCATAATGAGGAGTTCATTAAGACTGAGCCTCCCTTTTAGACCGTGAAGAGGGTCGAATCCTGGTTCATTTGAGTAAAACTCATACAAAAGTAATGAAATCTCTAAGTCGGATGAAGTTATCCGGCTTCTTGGACTACAAGGTTCTAGATTTAATTCTTGATGAGATTCATTAGGGTTTAGATTCATTTCAGTTTTATATTTATAAAGAAAAACTTCTCCGGTTTCTAAAGTTGTGGGAGAGCAACTGCTGGTCGTACTTTATTCGTAATCGGTTAAGTTTGAACTGGAATCTACAGAAATTAATACCATAATTAATATTTTATTTTTATAGTTTTAAAAAAAGGGTTTACTGTAATGGCGACTTTAAATCCTATACCGACAAACTCCCTGTTTGTTAAGCATGTGTGTTTCTTATCAATTTATGTTTGAAACAAGTGGTCAGGCCGACAACGGAGAGGCATGATCCTTTTGGTTCCAATATAATTGGAGACTGTTCGGAAAATCCAACAACCAAGTCTGTGTATAATTGTCTTTCTTAGACACCACTCAAGAGTCTTAGATATCTTGACAGAGTCGACGATTACCTTAACAAACAGAAAACTCGGTACCCGGCAGCGGCGCCAAAAACTTACTCTATACTTATGATATGACCAAGACAGACGATTTTATTTATGCGGTGTCGTTAGGTCGCAACACGTCAGAATCAGTTACCAAAAGGTAGTAATGGTTTTATTATTTATATTTAGCTGGGTTTCCTAGCTATAGTTCATCTACTTGTCTTCTTTTTAACGAGTAAGTGGTAAATACATGTTCGTATTTTTGTATGTTTGCTCAGTAACGTGGGACGAAAGTGCCTAAATAGTTAACCCTAGTGACGATAGATTAAGATTAACTTTTAATAATAATATAACTATAAAAATGGATAGGTATGCAAAATAGAATCCTGATGGGGAATTATCACGAGAGTTTAACTTCCTAGAATAAACACTAAACCTTAATCAACTGGGCTATGAACCTAACTGATCTGTCACTAAGAGTTTAGGCTTTGAAGATTCTGGCTATGACGGATATCCCTACTCCCAACGTTAACCTTAGAAGGTTTAAACAATCTTGTGAATTGAATCCTAGGTACATGAATAAAGTGGTATATCCCTAAAGGAAAGTCTCAGCTTTTCTTAATCCTAGTTGGTCTAACTACAGTAATATTCCACTACTTAATACTAAGCTATGCTGATGTTATGCGAGGTGTATATAAAATAGCTTTATATTTTACAAGGAAATACTATTAAATACGATACAATTTTACACAAGATATTTATTTATTTATTGAATGGATATACTTAAACCTTGCTACAACACTTATAGGCAGTGTACCTAATCGTACAGTAGTGTAGTTTTTAGTAAGTCCGGTTCGTTCCACAGGGAATCTTTTTCACAAAGCTTAACGCTATATTAGTTTAAATTTATAAAAATACAAATATATATATATATATATAAGTAATGTTATTATTATAAAGGGGGGTTTTTACCGTTTAATGACAGGTTTGTCGATTTTAAAACTTTAGTCGCAGTTAAAACCAAATGTAAAATATTAAAAAGACTTAACTTAAAGCGTAAAGTAAATAACGATAATGAAATTGTGAATAATAAAAGTGCGATAAAATAAACTTGCGATAATTAAAAAGTACGATAATTAAAAGTGTAATTAAATACAATAACAATAAATAAAAATGCGATAATTAGAAGTGCAATTAAATAAAAAATAAAGGAAATTAAATATGAAATAAAAGAATTATGCTTATTTAAACTTCCGTAATCATGATGTTTGACGTGTTGATTTTAGTTTTATGCCCATGGGTTAATTGTTCTTTGTCCTGGATTATTTAATATGTCCATACGGATTTGTCCATAATAGTCCATCAGTCATAAATATAAAGAGCGAAAGCCTTCGTCAAATTATTCTTATTCCCGAAGTCAAATATTCCAACTAATTGGAGATTCGAATTGTAACAAGGTTTTAATACTTTGTTTAATGAATACACCAGGTTATCGACTGCGTGTAAACCAAGGTTTTACTACTTTGTTAACAATTACACCAATTACCCTTGAATGTAATTCACCCCTATTTCAACAAGTCTATTAACTATTAATCCAGTTCCGTGTCCGGTAAAATGAATAATTATTGGTATTTATAGATATCCCGCCCATCGTACCCAGTCAAGCGTATGTGGTTATATATAAATACGTCGAATTATAAGTTTGTATATTAAATTAACAAGGTATTGTTTAGTTAATATAAAACCCATTAATAGCCCATAGTCTAATTTCCACAAGTGTCGTTCTTTTATCCAAACCCCAATTATGGTACAAGGCCCAATTACTCAATTTTAGTAATTAGCCCAACATCATGATTATTCGGATTAAATAAGCATAATAATAACTTAGCTACGAGACATTAAATTAAAAAGGTTGAACATAACTTACAATGATTAAAAATAGCGTAGCGTTACACGGACAGAATTTCGACTTACACCCTTACAACATTCGCTAACATACCCTTATTATTAGGATTAAAATTAAAATTAAAATTAAAATATAAATTATAAATATAAATATTACGTATAGATAGAGAGAGATTGATATATTATATTTTAAAATGATCAGAATTCGTTTGCTTTTATAGGGAATTGAGTTCAGAGGGTCTCCGCGACTCGCGTAATTTTTGCACTGCAGACTCCGCAACTTGCGGAGTCTGCTTTTACAGCTCACACAAGTTTGGAGCCTTTCTTGCCGACGATTTATAATATATTATATAATATATAAATAATTATAAGAATTATTTAAATATTATATTATATTTATTTGCATAGTTGACTTGTAATTTTTAGTCCGTTGCGTCGAGCGTTGAGAGTTGACTCTGGTCCCGGTTCCGGATTTTCGAACGTCCTTGCGAATAATTTAATATCTTGTACTTTGCGTTTTGAATCTTGTACTCTTGTAATTTCGAGACGTTTCTTATCAATAATTGGAACCTCTTTGATTGTATTTTGTACTTTTGAGCTTTTTGGACCTTTGCGTCTTCAATTCGTCGAATCTGTCTTTTGTCTTCACCTTTTATTATTTAAACGAATATCACTTGTAAATAGAACAATTGCAACTAAAAGCTTGTCTTTCTTGGGGAATAATGCTATGAAATATATGTTCGTTTTAGCATTATCAAATATTCCCACACTTGAGCGTTGCTTGTCCTCAAGCAATATAGTCTTGAAATACTAGAATCACTTCTTTATTCTTCACACTTTGTACATCAGTGATTTCTATACGGCGGTATAAACAATGGTAGTAACGATATGGTTTACAGTCCCACATGACTATAAAATTTAGATCCTTTAAGGAAATTGGATCTTTATGAAAACATTTGATCTTTTGAAAATTAAATCTAGCTTTTACCCTAGATAAGTTTTCCGGAATAACCCTTCACCGGTGTTTGTAAAATATTTTTGTGGGTTTGGTGGGTTTCAGATTTGGAAATTTTAGCTCAAAACTTATGGTTTTGTGTCACCCACTTACTAACCTTGTATTAGGAAAGCAACACGTCCAGTTTACTTGTCCCGTATATTACCTTTCAGTAAACTACCGTCCGATTGTAAAGGAAAGCGTTGAACAAGCAACTGTTAAGGCAATGTCCCCTGACATGCTTTTAATTATGGTCTATAACGTGTCGAACGCAATTACTATCCTTGGTAGGAGCAATAGTAAAACTCACCCTTATGATTTTTCGGTCTGGCACAAGGTCCTGTCTTTGACCATGCTATGCAACCACCGTTCTTACGGTTGACAACCGATTTAGTTCAGGTGACCTAATGAATTCCAGGTGAATTCCTAGGATTTTACGTTCAATGGTAATGAACGCATCGAAAATGGGTTTTCAGAAAACAAATCGGTTTGTAATTTTGATCAAAATATTTTCTCGTTCAGGCTCGAGTTTAGATATCATTGAATTCCATGAGTTTGTAATTCTCAATCTTTAAGGTCAATCTCAAGGATTGAGTAATATCAGTCTTAAAAGCTGATTTTTGATCTTTAAGGAGATTATCCTTTCTGGGGATCTGATTCATTAGTCTTATCAAGCTAATTTGCACGGTGCCCCCCATTATACAAGATAAATCCTTCTCATGGTTAGGATAAATCTGACCACTTGGCGACCCTGTTTTATGCTGAGGTCCGTGGATTTCCTGCTGATTTTAGTGATGACTTTTCTAGATTTTTCGTCAACCTACAGCTGGTCTGAACGACAACTTCCTGACCTAAATTAAGAAGCGCGTTTCTTTTTCGGAAGACTTTACTTCCTTTTAATGATGGAATTGATTCATCGTGTAGATCCATCTCTTCTTTTCTTTCATCGGGTAAAATAGTTTCGTTTAGTCCAAAGCAAAAGTATTTTCAGTTATTTGTTACAGAAATATGTGACATATGTTTAAGATAACTTGGTAATTTTTCCCACACTTGGCTTTTATTTTCCTTTTTATTGTCCTCTATTCCATTTTAAATGAATTCTAACATTTTGGTTTGTTTCTCAATTTATGTCCTTTACAAGGTAACAATAATTTCGGTGTTAACACCTAGTTTTATCGTTCATAAATATGTATAAACATGATTTTGAGTTCATTTAATTGAAAATTTTGAAAATTTTTACTAGAATTGGGTAGTCAGTATATAAGACTAGGGCTGTTCTTTATTATCAGAGAGCACTAGGTTCTAATACAACTACTGCTTTACTAGTATTTTTAATAGTAACCAAGTGTTTAAGATAAAAATTTTAAAAATCTGAAAGAATTTAACCCCTTCCCACACTTAAGATCTTGCAATGCCCTCATTTGCAAGAAATCAGTAACAATTTAAATTATTGAGGGTGATTAGCGTAGAAATGATTAAATTTTACCAAAGTTTCCAAACATATTTGTGTTTGCTTGCTGAATGATAAATGGTGCATATCATTTGTTCATTCCGTCTTGTTGTTATTTCACATATATTTTGCATCTTGTCGTCAAAATTAGTTGCTTTTGCTGAACTTAATGCCAGTCTTTGAAAATGCGTTGTTTTACCCTGTTGTGTACATAAGATAAACTGCAAACATATATACATATTTTTGAAGTTTGGTATATTACCCCACATTCAAAAATTATTAAAATCTAATAATAAAATTTAGAAAATTATAAAACTATTACAAATCCAACGTAAGTATTAAATGTATTAACATTACAAATAATAAAATAAATAAAAAACTAAGTAGACTAGAGATGATACTGATACCAGTAGGGGTTCCATGCATAACCATAGGTGTTATAAAATGCTTCGGCTGGGTTATACGTAGGATACGGTGGTTGGATCTCTATAGACCAGGGAGGGAATACGGGCGATTGAGTAGGAATATAGTTTCTACCTATATGTTGGCAATAAGCTATGATTTGGTTTTGATGAACTTGCCAATCTTCAAATGCTCTATGTCTAGCATTTTCATACTCTTGTGAAGCTATAAACCTTTGCATTTCTGCCATTTCATTTCCCCCTCCTACATTACCATGCTGTTGGTTTCTCTCAACCTGTGGATGTCTACCATTATATCGTACTGCGGCGTTATTTCGCCTCTTCAAAACTTTCGCACCATGGTATACATTTAAACCTATTGTATCTCGAGGTTCTGGTTCTTCAATTAGTAATCCCCCCGACTTATATCCACACCGAGATATTCAGCAATCAACGTAATAAATATACCACCTCCTATTATGCTATGCGGTCTCATCCTCCTAACCATAGCTGATAAATAATAACCCACACAATAAGGTATACTTACAGCGCTTTGTGGGTCTTGAATACACATGTGGTAAAACAAATCCTGTTCATTTACCTTTTCCTTGTTCTTACCTCATTGTGTAATCGAATTGGCTAAAAACCTATGAATTACTCTTAATTCAGCTCTATCTATATCTAAATAAGAGTAATTCCCTCCTTTAAATCAGTGATGGCTAGTCATTTGACTCCATACACCATGTGTATCAAAATTTTCGTCTATCTTTCTACCATTTAGTATCAACCCTCTACAATCGACAGATGCTAACTCCTCAGGTGTATATATACGTAAAGCCTGAGCCATGTCTAGTAAAGACATGTGGCGCATCGAACCTCCTAACAAAAATCTAATAAAAGATCGATCGGTTAAACTAGCTACCCGATCATTTAAGTCTATACTACACAACAATTCTTCACACCATACTTTATATACAGGTCTACGCATGTTGAATAACCGTACCCAATCGTTAAAAGTAGAATTACCATACCTCTGTGCAAGTAATTCCCTAATTGGCCCGGCCAATTCTACAGCTTCTAATGGTCCATTTCTATGACCCTAGGTACTTCAACAGCTTTAGAATGAAGAGTATGCAAGCCCCTTTGATATTTTGGATAATCTATCCAAAGTCTGTCAAATCTCAGGTTCGGGTGCAAATCTTCCAAGTGCATATCAGAAAATGTCATGACTGAATGAGGTATATCTTGTTTGTAGTAGTTATCCACCTCCTGTTGTTCCGCATTCTCAGCAGGAGCATTGCGAGCTTGGGATGAAGATTCACCCCTTTCAGTCTGCAAAATACATCAAACACAATTTTTGTGCATCCAAATATGCATTAGTGTCAGCAAAATCATCAATCAAAATAATTACAATGACATGATCAATTTATATCAAACTTAAGCTCATTTTCATATTTTCATCAAATCTACACTTTTTCAAATAAGCATATACGAAAATGTTCGCCAAGTTCATAAGCATTCAACTCAAATAACATGTCAAAATAATCATTACTAGCAATTAAACAAGTTTCAAATGGCATTATCTCTCAAAAATCAAGTTCATGAATTTTAGACTTGAAAAAGTCCACTTTAATTCTCAAAATCATGTTTAGGCTCAAAGTTTGGATCATTTAACTACCTAAACATGTTACAATACTTAATTTAGCAACAATTCATGACAAAAATCGGCCATAACCTGTTTATATCAAAAGCCCCAAATTTGCTCAAGAACACAAACCCTAGATTACTCAAAATTTGAAGTTTAATGCATCTAATCATGTTAAATAGCAACAATCTAGGTTATACAAGCATAATCCATAAACAATTTAAGCATAATTACACTAAAAAGCATCAAAATCAAATTGGGTATAAAATTGCTCAAGAACACTAATTTTCGGATTAAATGGTGTTTAGGTGTAGAAATTTACCGTTTTTCTTGAGTAATTCCTTGATAGCATCCTTCTTAACATGATTTTAGTAAAAGATTTGATGATTAACGGTGAAAAATTATGAATTTGGGAGGTCTTTTTCGGGTTTTTTCGCAGTATTTTCGCAGTATTTTTGTGTTGTGGTGTGCAACTGAGCTGTTCTTTACGTTTTTATTTTTTCTGGGTTTTGGTCCCTCCGCGAGTCGAGGTGTTTGACCCTTCAAACTCCGCGAGTCGCGGAGTTTGTATTTATATATATATATATATATATATATATATATATATATATATATATATATATATATATATATATATATATATATATCTTATACTAATTAAAACAATTAAGTAATTAATTTTAAAATTTTGTTTCCCTTGTTATTTAGGACGAGGTCATTTCGGATCGATGTCCTAGTCCGTCCTTCGATAAAATTTTAAAATTTGTCTTTTTGTAGCGATTGTTTTAAAAGCTAATATTTTTAGGTTTTTTTTTTAATGTTTTTGGCATACTTTAATTCAATAAGATTAAAAATAATGATAATAAAAGTTCTCGTCCCTCCCTCGGGTAAAGCAATTACGGTTCAAAGACCTAGTCTTCAACTTACGACGACTTTTAAAAATCATATTTTTAACTTAATGAGATAAAGTTTGTTTTTAAATTCACACCAAACTTAAAATAAAAATACATAAAATTCAAAATTAATATTAAAAATTCACACCAAACTTACAATTTAAAATGCATAAAAATAAAATTCATATTTTTTTAAAAATTAAAAATTCACACCAAACTTAATTTAAAAATTCATATTATAAATTCACACCAAACTTATATTAATTTTTCAAATATTTACAATTTTAAATATATTGATTTTACAAAGTTTACAATATTAATTTAAGATTTATATATTAATTTTAAAAACATGGTAAAAATAAAATTAAAAATCTTTTTGGCTTTTTATCCCACTTTAATCAATCAAATATTATCAAAAATATGCGCCCCTCTTTTCGGTAAAGTAATTTCGGTTCCAAGACCTAATTTAACTCATGACGAATTTTTGAAATATTTTGGGTTGATTGATTAAAGATATTTATACCTTAAGAATAAACGTTAAATTTCGCAGTGATGTAATAAATTTTTGAATGATATCAATAATTTTGGTCGCCAAACCTAATTTTATTTAATACCAATTTAATACTTTATAGCGAACAAATTAGCGTTTATTATCAAAAGGTTAAAAATAAAAATAAAAACAAAAAACTATACAGACTTACTTGTGAGATAGTATTCTTAGTTATATGATCTATCTCATTCATAAGATAGTCGGTTTAACTGGTTTTCATGGCTACATAGGCGTAACCTCGAGCATTCAGTGTTTTTTCTTCTAAACATATGAACGGTCCGTCTCTGCATAAAGTAACAAATTCGGTATTTGAATAGGTTTGATTATTTGAACATTTACCTCCATGTGACCATTTTCCGCATTTGTGACATCTTTCTAGGTGTTGTGCTCTTCTTTTCGCTGCGGATTTTGATTTTCCTTTACCAAATTGTAACTTATTATCTTCGCATCTGGATTCTTTTCTTACTCCGTCCAATCTTTCTCTGATTACTGATACTATTTCACTCTGAAGTGTGTCATTATTACGTTTAGTGATCAAAGCGTGTAGCATTAGACCATGGTTTAGTTCACAGGCAGTCTTCATTTCGTAAAAACCTAAAAAAAAAATAAAAATTCAGAATGGGGGGAGAAGACTAGTTCTTTAGGGTCTGCTAGGGAAAGACCATTCGGGTTCCATTTTCGAGAACTACACGAAAACAGAAAATCTAACTCTAACAAAAATACATATTATCCTTTAAAGACTTGATTCTCCCCATACTTAGTTAGCTGTGGTATCGAAATTGTGATTAACTTCGTTTTCAACTTCCATTGGACTATCTATGTAGTGTTTAACTCTGTGACCATTAACTTTAAATTTAATCCCATTTGAATTTATTAATTCTATCATTCCGTATGGGAAAAATCTGTTGACTATGAATGGTCCAGACCATCGTGATTTCAATTTTCCAGGAAATATCTTGAATCGTGAATTGAAAAGAAGAACTCTGTCTCCTTCTTTAAATTCTTTTAAACTTCTGATTCTTTTATCATGCCATTTCTTCGTTCTTTCTTTATAGATTAACGAATTTTTGTATGCTTCATGTCTTAATTCTTCTAATTCGTTTAGTTGACTTAATCGTAGACATCCAGCTTCATGTATATCAAGATTACATGTCTTCAAAGCCCAAAATGCTTTGTGTTCAATTTCTACTGGAAGATGACATGCTTTTCCGTAGACGAGTTTAAAAGGTGTGGTTCCAATTGGAGTTTTGTAGGCTGTTCTAAAAGCCCAGAGTGCATCCTCCAATTTAATGGACCATTCCTTCGGATTTGATCCTACGGTTTTTTCTAGAATACGTTTTAAAGCTCGGTTGGTATTTTCAACTTGTCCACTTGTTTGTGGATGATATGCGGTGGAGATTTTATGAGTTACTCCATATCTTTTGAGAACTTTCTCAAGTTGATTATTACAGAAATTAGTACCCCGATCACTTATTAAAGCTTTTGGTGTTCCAAACCTTGCAAAAAGACGTTTTAAAAAGTTAACTACAACTCGTGCATCGTTAGTTGGGAGAGCTTGTGCTTCCGCCCATTTAGATACATAATCAATGGCTACGAGAATATAGAGATTATTATGAGATTTTGGAAATGAACCCATAAAGTCAATACCCCAAATGTCAAATACTTCACATACTTGGATGACATTTTGTGGCATTTCATCACGTTGACTTATTTTTCCGGCCCTTTGACAAGCATCACAGGATTTGCAAAGAAGGTGTGCGTCTTTGTAAATTGTAGGCCAATAGAATCCAACTTCATAAACTTTTCTTGCTGTTAATTGAGGCCCATAATGCCCTCCTGTTGGTCATGTGTGACAATGGTTTAAAATTTTACTAGCTTCATCTCCGAATACACATCGGCGTATTATTCCATCGGGACAACTTTTAAACAGATGTGGATCTTCCTAGAAATAGTGTTTTATATCACTGAAGAATTTCTTTCGTTTTTGGTACGATAATTCTTTTTCAAGAAATCCACATACTAAATAGTTTGCATAGTCAGCAAACCATGGAATTTCATTATAATCTATCTTCAATACATATTCATCAGGAAATTTGTCTTGTATGGCCGATTCATTTAGAACTTCTAATTCGGGATTTTCAAGACGAGAAAGATGATCAGCGGCGAGATTTTATGCTCCTCTTTTATCTCGGATTTCAATATCGAACTCTTGTAAGAGTAAGATCCAACGGATTAATCTTGGTTTGGCATCTTGTTTTGAAAATAGGTATCTAAGAGCATAATGGTCAGTATAGACCACCGTTTTAGCTAGAACGAGATATGAACGAAATTTGTCAAAAGCAAAGACAATAGCAAGGAGTTCTTTTTCAGTAGTTGTATAGTTCGTTTGTGCTCCTTGTAACATCTTACTAGCATAATATATAGGTTGAAATCGTTTTTCAATCCTTTGTCCTAAAATGGCTCCCATTGCAAAATCACTTGCATCGCACATTAGTTCAAATGGAAGATTTCAATTTGGTGTTATCATGATCGGCGCATTAGTGAGTTTCTCTTTAAGAATATTAAAAGATTTGATACATTCATCTGAAAAGATGAATGAAGCATCCTTTTCTAGGAGTTTATTCATAGGAGTGGCAATTTTAGAAAAATCCTTTATGAAACGTCGGTAAAAACCGGCATGCCTTAGAAAACTCCTAACTCCACTAACATTGGTGGGATGTGGAAGTTTAGCAATTACATCTACTTTAGCTCTATCCACTTCAATTCCTTCTTTTGAAATTTTATGTCCAAGAACGATGCCTTCTTTAACCATGAAATGGCATTTCTCCCAATTAAGTACTAGATTTGATTGTTCGCATCTAATAAGCATTCGTTCCAGATTAACTAGACATGATTCAAATGTATCACCGAAGACTGAAAAGTCATCCATGAAAACTTCCATGCATTCTTCTATCATGTCGTGAAAAATTGCCATCATGCACCTTTGAAAGGTTGCAGGGGCGTTGTAAAGTCCAAATGGCATGCGTTTGTAAGCAAAAGTACCATAAGGGCACGTGAATGTGGTTTTCTCTTGATCTTCGGGTGCTATTGGAATTTGAAAATATCTGGAAAATCCATCTAGAAAACAATAGTAACTATTTTCGGCTAGCCTTTCCAACATTTGATCAATGAAAGGTAAGGGAAAGTGATCTTTTCTGGTGGCGTCATTTAATTTTCTATAATCAATACATACACGCCATCCTATTACAGTCCTAGTAGGAATAAGCTCATTTTTTTCATTTGTAATGACAGTCATGCCACCCTTCTTAGGCACGCATTGAACTGGGCTTACCCATGGACTATCAGAAATTGGATATATTAAACCTGCATCTAGTAGTTTAATAATTTCTTTCTTAACTACATCTTGCATATTAGGATTTAGTCTTCGTTGGCGTTGCACATACGTTTTATGACCTTCTTCCATAAGGATTTTATGTGTGCAATACGAAGGACTTATTCCTCTAATATCATGAATCTTCCATGCAATGGCTGGTTTATGAGCTTTCAACACAGAAATGAGTTGTGATTTCTCATTTTCAGTAAGAGAAGACGATATTATTACAGGTAATTTAGATTCACCATGTAAATAAGCGTATTCCAAATGGTTTGGAAGTGGCTTTAACTCTAATTTCGGAGGTTCTTCTATCGATGATTTATATTGATATCTGTCTTCTTCTTTTAGCATTTGAATTTCTTCTGTTGTTGGTTCATATCCATTAGCTATAAGTGTAGCTAACATTTCAACTTCATCAATTGGTTCAGTTCCTTCTCCTAAAGAACATTCTCCTGTTCCTTGTAATTCTGGAAATTCTTCTAATAATTCTGCATGTGCATCTATAGTTTGAATATAATAACATGTATCATCTGCAGATTGTGGTTGTTGCATTGCTCTATCAACTGAAAAGGTAACAATCTCATCCTCTATACTTAGGGTCAATTACTTACCGAACACGTCTATCATTGCTTTAGCGGTGTTTAAGAATGGTCTTCCTAATATGAGAGGAACTTGAGAATCTTCTTCCATATCCAGAACAACAAAATCTACTGGAAATACTAAAGTACCAACTTTAACTAGCATGTTCTCCATTATCCCTCTAGGATATTTTATTGATCTATCGGCTAGTTGTATGCTTATTCTTGTTGGTTTCAATTCTCCAAGGTCTAGTTTAGCGTATAGTGAATACGGCATTAGATTTATACTAGCACCTAAGTCTGCCAATGCTTCTATTGAACTAAGACTACCCAGAAAACATGGAATTGTGAAACTTCCTGGATCAGATAGTTTTTCTGGTATCTTATTCAACAGCACTGCTGAACAATTAGCGTTCATAGTAACAGCCGAGAGTTCTTCCATTTTCTTTCTATTCGTGATCAGATCTTTCAAGAATTTAGCATATCTAGGCATTCCTGAAATCACATCAATGAAAGGAAGATTTACATTTATCGGTTTAAACATATCCAAGAATTTGGATTGCTCGACTTCAGGTTTCTCTTTCTTCATTTTACTCGGGTAAGGAAGTGGTGGTTAGTATCGTTTAACATAAGGTTTAGCCTTAACTATGTTATTTTGATTAACCTTTTCAACTACCGGTTCTTTTTCCTTATCTTGATCAGGTTGTGGTTCTTGTGGAGTAGGAATAGCTTCATCAGAAGTTACAGGTATTTCAGGTGGTTTAAGTGTTGTACCACTTCTTGTGGTAATGGCTTTGGCTGTTTCATTCCGGGGGTTAGAATTTGTATCACTAGGTAAACTTCCCGGTTTTCTTTCACCTATTAACCTTGCTAGGTTACTTACTTCTTGTTCCAAGTTTTGAATAGAAGCTTGTTGATTTCTAAATGCTTGAGCATTTTGTTCATTGGTTTGTTTTTGAGATGTGAAAAACTGCGTTTGAGTTTCAACTAGCTTCGTCATCATATCTTCTAAATTCGGCTTTTTATCATCGGTTTGTGGTGGTTTGTTTTGAAAATTAGGTCTTTGCTGATTGTAAGTATTGTTGGATACTTGTTGATTGCTAGGACCTTGTTGGTTGTTGTATGAAATATTTCTATTATAATTCTGGTTTTGATTGTAGATTGGTCTTGGCGGTTGATAATTATTTTGATAATTATTTCCAGGCCTTTGGTTTAGGTGTGAAACATTCTCTCTTTGTTCCATTGTTAATTCAATACTGAGACAATCTTTTGTCAAATGTGGTCCTCCACACTGCTCACAACTAATTCGTATTGAGTGAATATCCTTAGTCATCTTTTCCATTCGTCTCTCCACATCATCTATCTTTGCGGAAATGGAATCTAAGTCATGGCTAGAATCGGCTCTAGCTGCTTTAGATGATCTAACGATATCTTTTTCTTGGTGCCACTCATGCGAGTGGGAAGCAGTGTTATCAATAATTTTGTAAGCATCAGTTTCAGTTTTCTTCATAATAGAACCACCAGCTGCTATATCTATGTCTTTCCTTGTAGTGATGTCGCATCCTTGGTAGAATATTTGTACTATTTGACAGGTGTCTAAACCATGTTGCAGACATCCTCTTAATAACTTTCCAAATCTTGTCCAAGCCTCATATAGAGTTTCATTTGGCTTCTGTGTGAACGTAACAATTTCTCCTTGAAGTCTTACGGCTTTAGATGCCGGAAAGAATTGTTTAAGAAATTTTTCAACTAAAACGTCCCATGTATCAATCGCCCCTTCAGGTAACGATTCCAACCAATCTTTGGCTTCTCCCTTTAAAGTCCAGGGAAATAACATGAGATATATCTGTTCATCCTCAACTTCTCGGATTTTAAATAGTGTGCAGATCCTATTAAAGGTACGAAGATGTTCATTTGGATCTTCCTTCGGTGCACCACTAAATTGGCATTGATTAGTCACCATGTGTAGAATTTGTCCTTTGATTTCATAATCTGGTGCATTAATGTCAGGATGAGTAATTGCGTGACCTTGGCCAGTGCGTTTAGCTCTCATTCGGTCTTCCATACTTAAAGGTTCCAGATTCTCCATAATTGAATTTGTTGAATCGGAATCACTAGAGGATTCTGATTTAATGGTTCGTTCCTCAACAATCTCTGTTTGAATGATTGGTGGTTCCGGAGGAAAATTTAATGGTTCAGGATCTATGAATCGTCCCTGAATATTCTCCGGATTCTCAATTGTGAGGTCGGGTTCAAAAAATGGATTATCGGAAATTTGAACTGGAGTACTTGGTCGACTGGATGACGATTCTAAAGAAAAATCAACAGCAGTAATATTTGCTAAATATCTTGATCTAGTTACAGGTGGTGAACGTACAAAAGGTGGTGAACGTCTTGCTAGGTGTATTCACTGAATATCCTATTAGTTTTTAAAAAGGAAAGAAAAATTATATAAGTTATCCAATTAATAGACTTTTCTGATTTTGCCCACGTTTCGAATAGCCAAAAGATGCAGCAGAGGGGCAGGATTCGTTTGGTCTCAATATAATTGAGGACTGTTTGGCTCCAATAACCCGGTCCACGTACAAATCCAACTATTACTACGAACCAGAAAATTTTGATGTCTATCAATTTAACCACTTAAAATAAATTTTCGTAATTTTAAGAAATTTAGATAAGAAGTAGAATAAAAAATCTATGTCCTAAAACTAGAATGACGAGAAATAAGAAAGAAAAAGAGTGCGTCGGAAAAAGATCAAAAAATAAAAATAAGAAAGAAAAAGAGTGACTTATAGAACTTAAAAACACTAGACTAACCCAACATTATTACTATCACTAACTTAAAATTATAATCGCAAATTGAGATTACTAATTGGAATGATAATTGATACATAGGTAAAAGGTGTCTAAAAATATTAAAGCTTACAAGAAAAACTATATCCCAAATGGCAATAACTTAAAAAGAAACTAAAACTTAAATAGGCGTCGCAAAATTCTAAAGTACCTAAATTTTAGTCTAAAGAAAAAGCACTTAAGGAATTTTACGGTAAAGCCTAAAAATCTAGAAGTAAAAAATAACTATGGCAAAAACTAAGTTTAAAACTAAAAACTAGCGAAAAATACAAATATTACGCTAAAACAATTAAAAGGGACAAAATATAAAAATATACTAAAAGTTGTAAAAAGTACAATTTTTATAAAAATATTATTTTTATATTATTTATTTTATAAAACTATTACTTTTATATATATAAACAAAACTAATTAAAAATAATTATTACAAATTAATTAAATCTTAAACTTAAATAATAAATTAATTAACCCTAAATACTAATTAATTAATAATAATAATAATTAAAACTCCGTAATAAATGCCAAATTAGGGTTGTTGTGTGCCCGTGTCAGACGGCTCCGCGAGTTGCGGTATTTTCTTCTTCAAACTCCGCGAGTCGCGGGATATGAAAATTCAGATGAAAGGCTGGTTTCGACAGGTTTTGTTTTACTTTTTTTTTATATTTTCTGTTTAAATATTTAAATAAAATATTTATAAAAACTAAATAAAAACTTATGTTTTAAAAACTAAAATAAAAATAGAAATACTTTATAATAAAAATCTTAAAACTAGATTTATATATTTATTTATTTTTTTTCGGTTTTTAATTTTATGTTCTAAATAAACACAAAATATTTAAAAAAAACTTATATTTTTATAAAATAAAAATAAAGAAACTTTATAAAACTTAAATATTTAATAAACTCTTAAAAATATTTATATTTTTGTTTTCTTTTTATGTTTTCGAATAATTAACACGTATTTTTACAAAAGTTTATTTTTTTTTAATATTTAGCGTTGCGCTTTCGGCGTTTAAGGTCCCCGGCAGCGGCGCCAAAAATACTTGATGTTATGCAAGGTGTATATAAAATAGCTTTATATTTTACAAGGAAATACTATTAAATACGATACAATTTTACACAAGATATTTATTTATTTATTGAATGGATATACTTAAACCTTGCTACAACACTTATAGGCAGTGTACCTAATCGTACAGTAGTGTAGTTTTAGTAAGTCCGGTTCGTTCCACAGGGAATCTTTTTCACAAAGCTTAACGCTATATTAGTTTAAATTTATAAAAATACAAATATATATATATAAGTAATATTATTATTATAAAGGGGGGTTTTTACCGTTTAATGACCGGTTTGTCGATTTTAAAACTTTAGTCGCAGTTAAAACCAAATGTAAAATATTAAAAAGATTTAATTTAATGCGTAAAGTAAATAACGATAATGAAATTGCGAATAATAAAAGTGCGATAAAATAAACTTGCGATAATTAAAAAGTACGATAATTAAAGGTGCAATTAAATACAATAACAATAAATAAAAATGCGATAATTAGAAGTGCAATTAAATATAAAATAAAGGAAATTAAATATGAAATAAAAGAATTATGCTTATTTAAACTTCCGTAATCATGATGTTTGACGTGTTGATTTTAGTTTTATGCCCATGGGTTAATTGTTCTTTATCCTGGATTATTTAATATGTCCATACGGATTTGTCCATAATAGTCCATCAGTCATAAATATAAAGAGCGAAATCCTTTGTCAAATTATTCTTATTCCCGAAGTCAAATATTCCAACTAATTGGGGATTCGAATTGTAACAAGGTTTTAATACTTTGTTTAATGAATACACCAGGTTATCGACTGCGTGTAAACCAAGGTTTTACTACTTTGTTAACAATTACACCAATTACCCTTGAATGTAATTCACCCCTGTTTCAACAAGTCTATTAACTATTAATCCAGTTCCGTGTTCGGTAAATTGAATAATTATTGGTATTTATAGATATCCCGCCCACCGTACCCAGTCAAGCGTATGTGGTTATATATAAATACGTCGAATTATAAGTTTGTATATTAAATTAACAAGGTATTGTTTGGTTAATATAAAACCCATTAATAGCCCATAGTCTAATTTCCACAAGTGTCGTTCTTTTATCCAAACCCCAATTATGGTACAAGGCCCAATTACCCAATTTTAGTAATTAGCCCAACATCATGATTACTTCGGATTAAATAAGCATAATAATAACTTAGCTACGAGACATTAAATTAAAAAGGTTGAACATAACTTACAATGATTAAAAATAGCGTAGCGTTACACGGACAGAATTTTGACTTACACCCTTACAACATTCGTTAACATACCCTTATTATTAGGATTAAAATTAAAATTAAAATATAAATTATAAATATAAATATTACGTATAGATATAGAGAGATTGATATATTATATTTTAAAATGATCAGAATTCGTTTGCTTTTATAGGGAATTGAGTTCAGGGGGTCTCCGCGACTCGCGTAATTTTTGCACTGCAAACTCCGCAACTCGCGGAGTCTGCTTTTACAGCTCACACAAGTTTGGAGCCTTTCTTGCCGACGGTTTATAATATATTATATAATATATAAATAATTATAAGAATTATTCAAATATTATATTATATTTATGTGCATAGTTGACTTGTAATTTTTAGTCCGTTGCGTCGAGCGTTGAGAGTTGACTCTGGTCCCGGTTCCGGATTTTCGAACGTCCTTGCGAATAATTTAATATCTTGTACTTTGCATTTTGAATCTTGTACTCTTGTAATTTCGAGACGTTTCTTATCAATAATTGGAACCTCTTTGATTGTATTTTGTACTTTTGTGCTTTTTGGACCTTTGTGTCTTCAATTCGTCGAATCTGCCTTTTGTCTTCACCTTTTATTATTTAAACGAATATCACTTGTAAATAGAACAATTGCAACTAAAAGCTTGTCTTTCTTGGGGAATAATGCTATGAAATATATGTTCGTTTTTAGCATTATCATATGCTTTAACATTAACATATGTGCAATCTTAGATATTCTAAGGTACTGCTAATTGGATTAGAGGTCTCTCCTTTGCGATCACTTACTCAACCCCGGATCATCTTACAACATCTCAAGAATATTGCTTTTGACGCGAATCATGCTTTTAAGAAAGGCCAGTGTTCACTGAACTCTATATTGCCTACTCTAATCACAACCTAAATGGGCAGCTCTTCTCTGATGAATAGATGATTATTCGTACGTAGGTACTATATCCCTATTGTGACGTTAAGTACACATAACTACTTACCTCTATCCTAGGGTTGATCAAGTCCTAATACTAGGTTATAGCCACGTGAATAAGCAGAAAGGGTGATCCGTAAATTAGACTTCTAAACCGTCAAGGTTTTAGCATAACAATAGCATAAGTTTCAGATAAAATATTCAACACATAATAAACATTTGCAACGGATAGACAAGCATGCAAGATGAAAGCAACGTAAAGTAACAAGATAACTTTATTAAATTAAGGAAAGCGTTCACCGTATACACACGAGATCTGGACCATTACAAGTGCTGACATCCTCTAGACTGCTCCTATTACAATCTTCGGCGTTCACCTCCGGGTACTTAATTTCCCGCTCAGAGGTGAGAAGGCCTCTGAAAGCTCTAGTGAGAGAAAGTGTATTGTAGTGAGAGAGTGAACAGAGGTGTGTTGAAAATGGATGACAAAAAGCCTTTAAATAGAAATGAAAATTGCCTGCAAACGGCTGGCATGCCGTTTTTCAAGCCGTTTGTAAGTCCCGTTTGACCATGTAGCCCGTTTCTTGTGCCCGCTTGCCTTGGCCATATGGCAGGCCTTTTCCAATTATGGCAGGCCGTTTGGCAAGCCGTTTGGCCTGCCTGACTTGCTGAATTCAATGAATCATAACTTGATTTCTTGTCTTTCACCGTTTTCGCTCTAGAATCTTCGTTTTAGTTCTGATTTTCTTGATTCTTCTTGCATCGTCTTTGTAATTACTTTATCTACAAATTTAACCGAAAAAGCGATTATTTTGCTGACAAAGTTTGGAACTTTATGTTTCTGGGTCTCAATATCGGGGGTAAAACGTGACTTTTTAGCCGATATCATAGCTCTTAAATTATGGCATAATCTGAATTATGTCATTATATAATTTATTGTTATGTTATGGCATTCTATATTGTTATATTATTTGTTTATGGAAAAATAACCAAATACTCATATTTGCAATATAAACATAGCATACTACATTTTGTTGAGAGTTATATTTACAGCTCATAACAATAATTGATTGATAAACTCGGTTAATTTTGCACAGTTATTTTACTCAATCGTGCAACGCATGGGCTCTAAAACCTAATATATACACCACGGGCTCTTAAACTCAAAAGAGTAATTGTTTGAAAAAATCAATCTTTTCACGATTATTCATTTTCTAGTTATCTTGCGAAAATAAGCCTAATCTACAATTGAAAATGTCATAACCCGACCTTAACCATAAGGACGAATACAATAACATATGATTTCATCGCGAGGTATTGACCTCTATATGCGACGTTTTTCAAAAACTGCATTCGTTTTTACAATACAAACCATAACTTTTATTACAAATACAAGGTTTAAACAAGATAATAATGATTATCGTTTAGCGATAATCTTAGACTTACAAACTTTACATGTGATAATAACAATACGACTTCCAACATATTTTACATTACAAATCCTCCGATATGCAGTTTTATTTTTGACACAAATATGCATACTCAAGATCTTGCTTAAATTCAACATGTTGCAGCGGAAGCTTTTAGTTATCACCTGAGAATAAACATGCTTAAAACGTCAACATAAAGTTAGTGAGATATAGGTTTAATGCCGGCAGCGTTATAAATATAGACCACAAGATTTCATATATAAACGTTTTAATAAAGATATTCTAAGTTGTTGAGCACTTGATAACCATACTTAACATTTAATCAACGTCGCATATTCCCTTTATTATGAAATCTTACTACACCGTAAAAGTGTAGTCAACAAAACGAAGTACTGTGCAACCGTTGAATACTGGTCGTCCAGTCCGGTTGGGGTTGTCAGGCCCGATAGATCTATCAACAGGATTCGCGTTTACAATACCTCATGTAAATAGTAGTTACCAAGTTACAGGGAAGTATGCCAGTGGTACAACTCAACGTAGAATATATATTTTTAATCACTTGTGTCCATAACGTAAATCATAAAATGCATGTATTCTCATCTCGAAATATTTAGAGTTTAAAAGTGGGACTATATACTCACCTTTTCCTTGAAGGTATTTAACTCGACTTGGTCTCCGATAGATATCACGAACCTAACCATATATATAATATATCAACATATTTTCTTTTCAAGTAATCGTTACATATATATATACTTATAATACTTTTAATATTTTCTTAGTCCGTAGTTAGCAGTCTGTTGTTAATGGTCCACAATTAGTTGCTCAATAAAATAAATAAAGACCCCATCGTATTCGTATTGATCAGAATTAATCTCGACCCATGGTACCATGTTGTCAAATGACGTGTTGCGTACATAAAGTACCGTGTTGTCAGATGACGTGTTGCGTACAATCATGAGGTCTTATGATTAATCTTCTCGTGTTGTTTACGGGTGGTCCTGAAATATATAAAATCAAATCATAAGTAAATATATATTAAATATTATGTTAATTAGCCAAGATATGATTAATTCTATTTTGTCATAATATGATATATTACAGGTTTTGAAGTGTTTTAAAAATCAAATTAGAAGGATCTATTTAGTTTGCGAACAGGTTTGAAATCATTCAAACTATGTTCTTGTTGTTAAAAATTTTATAACACAAAATAAGATAGCTATATAAATATGAATCGAATAAGATTATGAATAAGGTTACTACCTCAAGTTACTTGGATAAAGCTATTGGAAAAGATAGAAAATAATCTTGATCAAACTTTCTTATGATGATTATAGGTTGTTCATGAAGCTAGTTCTTCATGAGTATTTGCTGAGATTGTGAAGAACACTTAGAGTTCCTAAGAGTGTGTTTTTGGTTAGAGAAAGATGGTTGTAAGAATGAAATTAAAAACCAAGGTGATGGTGATACTTATAGGACAGTTTGGTTGTTGAGGGAACAAGGACAAATTATTGTGTTGAATTTTTGAGTAATAATGTATGCTAGCTTACAAATAAGATTCCCTCTTATCTAGGGTAGATCTAAGGCTGATAAGGATATTGATTTGATGTGTATTTACCAATAGTAAATACGTATAGATGATGGGTATGATACGGTATTTACCAATAGTCAAACAAGTGTGCACTCCACACTTCCCCAAACTTGTTCGATATTTATCAAGATTATTTTAGTTACAAATTAATCCCATTACACTTAAATCATATTGGTGACATAAATCACAACACATTATAGATTGTAAGTATATATGTCAAAGAACGTTACATATAGTTATCGTTTTGAAAACTTAAGTTAGTGGTCTCAAAGTATACTTATAACTCATTGTTGTTAGTTCACAATGAAATGTTAAACCATCCTTAAATCATGTTAAATATGTATAGATATGTACATATACATAATCGTATAATTATCGTGTGTTATATAGTTCATGATATCATCGGTCAAATTGGACGGTCAAACGTTGTGTAAAACTCTTTTCAAAAATATAAGTCTCAACAGTTTGGATTGCTTATCATGTTGGTAAGGTTTAATTTATGTAAATATTAATCTCATAAGTATAGAACGATCAGAAAATTCCGGGTCGTTACAGAAAAGTTTTCGAAAAATTCTCCAGAAAAATTTTGCCCGATTTTGTGGGGAATGTAGTGACTTCAAATATGTGTTTTGCGACCATTAATACTCATCAAAATGAAACTACACTATCATATATTAGCATTCAATAGGAAATTTAGAAACAAAAACAAAAATAAGGTTATGAAACTAGAGAAATAAAAAAGCGGCAAAAAATACTCGATCAATAAAACCAAGACATTATAAAAGGAGCAACGTTTTGTAGCTAGTGGTGAGATAGTAGCACCAACATAATTCTCGATGTACGTAAATACAATATTAGATAAAACCAAGTATCGTAGTGGTATTTAAACATGCACAACAATTCACATGTGAAGGTATTACTTATCGTAAGATTTAAATGTGCAAAATTCACCTTTAAAAATGGTAAAATGTCATTTTCGGCATCTAAACTGCTTCAAACGGGGGAAAGCCTTAAGGAAGTTTTTCTCGTAGCGCCGTTTTATAGTTATCTTGCGAAAATGGGCCTAATATGCAATTGAAGATTTTTTGGAAAATTCTCCACAAAGTTTTACTCGATTTTGTGTGGAATGTAGTGACTTCAAATATGTGTTTTGCGGTCATTAATTATCATCAAAACGAAACTACACTCTCATATATTCGCATTTAATATGATATTTAGAAACAAAAACAAAAGTAAGGTTATGAATCTAGAGAAATAAAAAAGCGGCTAAAAATACTCGAACAATGAAACCAAGACATTATAAAAGCAGCAAGGTTTTTCTAGCTAGTGGTGAGATAGTAGCCCCAACATGATTCTCGATGTACCTAAATACAATATTAAATAAAAACAAGTATCATAGTGGTATTTAAACGGGCACAATAATTCACATGTGAAAGTATTACTTATCCTAATATCTAAAAGTGCAAAATTCACCTTTAAAAATAGTAAAATGTCATTTTTTGAATCTAAACTGCTTTAAACCTGGGAAAGCCTTAAGGAAGTCTTGCTCATAGCGTCGTTTACTAGTTATTTTGCGAAAATAGGCCTAATCTGCAATTGAAATGTTTTTGGAAAATTCTCCACAAGATTTTGCTCGATTTTGTGGGGAATGTAGTAACTTCAAATATGTGTTTTGCAGCCATTAATTGTAATCAAAACGAAACTACACTCTCATATATTCACATTTAATATGAAATTTAGAAACAAAAATGTTATGAATCTAGAGAAGAAAAAAAGCGGCTTAAAATACTCGAACAATAAAACCAAGACGTTATAAAAGCAGCAACGTTTTGTAGCTAGTGGTGAGATAGTAGCCCCAACATGATTCTCGATGCACCCAAATACAATATTAAATAAAAACAAGTATCATAGTGGTATTTAAACGGGCACAATAATTCACATGTGAAGGTATTATCCCAAGATCTAAAAGTGCAAAATTCACCTTTAAAAATAGTAAAATGTCATTTTCGGCATCTAAACTGCTTCGAACGGGGGAAAGCCTTAAGAAAGTTTTGCTCGTATGTAACGATCCAAAAATTTCAAGGAAAAGCACTAGGAAGGCCGCTCCTAGGTTCAGGAGCGCCGCTCCTAGACGGGGAAAAGTTGGGTCTTTTATTTAAATTGTGAAATAAATGATAGAGGCTTTTTGGTAATTTGTGATGTCAGTTTTGGAGGCTAAATGAGCAGATGCTACCCCCAACCACTCATTCTTCTTCTTCCTTAAAACACACACAAACTAGAGTGACAAAGTTCTAGTGAGATAGAGTTTGAATTGGAAGGGAAGAAGGTGGAATCTCACCAAGGTGCAAGTATTAATCTCGTTCATCTTGCTTTTAGCTACGAGGTGATACTAATGGTGAGTCCTAACTCCGATTTTCTTTCAATTTGAGGTTGGGGCTTGGGATTGCATGTTATTGATTTAGCTCATCTAGCTCACAAATGGGTGTTTGGAGCTAGTATGGGTGTTGATTGACCCTTGTTGGTAGGTTTTGGGTTGGAAAACGGGTTAGTCATGTGTATACTTACAATGGGCATAATCACAAGTATTGTTGACTTTGTTGGTGAATGGAACCCAAATGGGTGTTCTTGGTAGTTGATTTTGGGTGTAAACCCTAATTGAGTCAAAATGGGTCAATCGGGGTCAAGACGTGCTTTTAACCCTTGACCATAAGAGGTATTGGGTTGATTTTGGGACCAAAACACTAGTTTTTAGTGATTTGGGGGTATTGGGTCTTGTTTGACCTAGTTGGTGTTTTGGGTGCAATTTGGGTCAAAGTTACACTTGTGGGTTTCGGGTCAAGCTACTAGTGTTCATAGCTTGATGTTGTGTGATTTATGCTACGTAACTTGATTTTGGAGCAATCTTGAAGTCCTAGCTTGGTTTTGACTCATCTAATTGTTCAATGTGAGTGGAGTATTTATATGTGCATGTATATAAGTTGTTTGCTTGCGGGGATTAGTGGCGAGTACTATCCAATTGTGAAGGATTTTACTCTTTGTTGGCCACTTAGTGCATTATGGTTAGTGATGTCTCTAATTATGACTCACTCTTTGTTGGCCACATTGTGTTTGGGAAAAGTGGTGAGTGTGATTACCTTGAAGTCCACTCTTTGTTGGCCGCTTGTGAGGATGCGGAAAGTGTTACCAATTGAGACCACACTTTTCGTTAACCACATTCGGGTGTACATGGTGGTGTTATCTGGGAGACGCCTTTGTTGGCTACGTATACGGGTTGTTGGTGCTATTCATTTGATGATTAGCACATTTGGGAATGGTTAACGATTTTTACGTTTGTATGATATATTTCGGTTATATTCTTGTTTATGTAATTTAACATGCTAGCTTGTACTCGGTTGTGTATGATTGCTTAAGTGATGCTATCTTGTATGCGGTTATGTGTAGGTGGCGCAAGTAAGTAATTTATGTATGTATGCATATAAGTATTGCACTCACTAAGCATTGTAGCTTACTCCTTTCGTTGTTTACTTTTTAGATTGTGGTGCATCGAAGGACAAGGGTAAGAGTTTAGCCTAGCTTGCTTGTGGTGGATTTTTGGAAGGCACTTTCGGTAAAGGTCCCGACGGTCATGCTCAATAATGTTATGTTGTGTTTTGTAAGACTTAAACATGGAACAAATGTATTTTGACTCATTTGATCTTGTACTTGGGTTCTTTGAATTCGAAATTGTGTTTGGGTGTTGAGTTGGCAAGACACTTAGTCAAAATTTCGAAACTGCACCACCCAGGTACAGGAGCGCCGCTCCTATGGAAAAAGCCCCGCTCCTGGACAGTTTTTGGTGGTCTTTTTGGTCAGTGGGTAGAAGCGCCGCTTTTGGTGACAAAAGCGCCACTCCTGAGTTACAAAAGCGCCGCACCTGATTTTGTTGCGCCGCTCCTGTCCCCCTTTTTAAAAAAAAAAACTTTGGGAATTTAATTAATGGGTTGGAGTCGTTTCAAGTGGTATCAGAGCATGACCTAAGGGAACTAGGTTGCCTTGGGATGGGAGCCTAGACTTAGGTTGAATGGGCGTTTATGCATGACTTGTCGGGTTTCGGGACCACGGAATGGGTGTAGGCACTTTAGAGCTTGTGCGTTAATGTTTGTGTGTTTTCGGTTAACATCAAGTGAGGTGGTCGTTGTATCAAGGAGTTTGATAGGATTTGCAAATGTATTAAAGATTGGCCACCATTAGTACGGTTGCACGTCGTGTCAAATGAATGAAGTACGACTGGCATCAAGCAAGATGGGTTGTTAAGTTAGTTGGCGTGTCTTTTATCGTGTTCTAACCTACTTTAATTTATAGAATGAGGACACGAAGTGGTGTGGATCGTGAGGGCCCGAGTAATGATGAAAGGACCCGTTCATATACATTATAAACGATTCACAATAGTTGATAACATCGCGAGGTATTTGACCTCTATATGATACATTTTACAAACATTGTGAAAGGACCCATTCATATACATTATAAACGATTCACAATAGTTGATTACATTGCTAGGTATTTGACCTCTATATGATACATTTTACAAACATTGCATTCGTTTTTAAAAGACAATCTTTCTTTACATCAAAAATTGACAGGCATGCATACCATTTCATAATATCCACTATCCAACTATAAATTGATTTAATAATAATCTTTGATGAACTCAATGACTCGAATGCAACGTTCTTTGAAATATGCTATGAAAGACTCCAAGTAATATCTTTAAAATGAGCAAATGCACAGCGGAAGATTTCTTTAACACCTGAGAATAAACATGCTTTAAAGTGTCAACCAAAAGGTTGGTGCGTTCATTAGTTTATCATAATCATTTATTTCCATCATTTTAATAGACCACAAGAATTTCATTTCCAGTTCTCATAAATATACGTCCCATGCATAGAGACAAAAATAATCATTCATATGGTGAACATCTGGTAACCGACATTAACTAGATACATATAAGAATATCCCCTATCATTTCGGGATCCTCCTTCAGTCATGATATAATTTCGAAGTACTAAAGCATCCGGTACTTTGGATGGGGTTTGTTAGGCCCAATAGATCTATCTTTAGGATTCGCGTCAATTAGGTTATCTGTTCCCTAATTCTTAGATTACCAGACTTTAATAAAAAGGGGCATATTTGATTTCGATAATTCAACCATAGAATGTAGTTTCAATTACTTGTGTCTATTTCGTCAAACATTTATAAAAGCGCATGTATTCTCAGTCCCAAAAATATAAAGGGTAAAAAGGTAAATGAAACTCACCATACTGTATTTCGTAGTAAAAATACATATAACGTCATTGAACAAGTGCAAGGTTGGCCTCGGATTCATGAACCTAAATTAATTATATATATTTATGTGTTGGTCAATATTTGTCTAACAAATTAGGTCAAGTCATAGTGTACCACAATCCTAATGCTCGAGACTAATATGCAAAAGTCAACAAAAGTAAATTTGACTCAAAATAATTTCCAAAAATCTATACATGGTTAATATATAGTTTAAATATCGTCGTTTTATATCTTTAAATATTTTTAAAAGATTTATTAGAGTAAATAATATAATTTATTTATTAATAAATAAAATTTTATATTATATTTATATAATAAAATATACTTTTATATATATTAAGTAATAAAATTTATAGGGTTCATTTAATATTATAAAGATAATATGATAGGTATTATTAATGTAAGTTATTACACGTAGTAAAATATGTTTATATCAAATATTTATTTGATAAAATAATATCTATAATGATAGTAAGTAAAAGTTGTATTATTTGTAATAATAATTATTATTATAAAAATATCAATATTTATAATTACTAAGATGACATTATGATAAAACGATAATTCTAATTATGATAACTTTAATATTTACGATAATTTTTAATATTACCTTTAAAATAATAATTCTATTTAAAATAATAATAATAATAATGATATTTTATAGTAACAATGACATTTCTATTAAAATGATAATTTTTGTTAAAATGATAGTTTTAATACTAACGATAATTTTAATAATAATAGTAATGATAAAAATAATAAGAACGATAATTTTATCTAAATCAATATCTTATAATATTTTAATTTCATCATGATACTCTTACCCATTATTTCCTAATCGTTTCATTTAATAGCTTTTAATCGTCTTTTATATCGTGTTCGTAATAATGATAATAATAGTAATCAAAATAATTAGGTGTTACAAATATTTATTTTAATTACACTAATATTAATAATGATAGTTACTATAACATTATTAACGATAATACTAATAATTATCTTAATGATAATATAGTAATAATAATAATAACAATAACAATAACCATTTTTAAATAATGATATATATATATATTAATAATGATAGTAATAATAATAATACCAATAATAATAATAATAATAATAATAATAATAATAATAATAATAATAATAATTGGATAATAATAATAATGCTAATTATAACTTTAACGATAATAACGATAGTAATAATAAAAAAAAATAACAATTTTTAATGATAAATCCTTTTATTGATAAAGATAATAATAATAATAATAAGATAAAACTAGAACGACGATAATAATAATCATTTTTAATAATAATACAAAAATTCGATAGACTATAACTTCAAATCCGTTCATCGAAATCATTCGATATCTAAATGAAAAGTTCTTAATTTTTCGCTAGCTTTCCAACGACATGCATATCTTATACCTTATCTCAGTTGCATATATAACTAATTCAGAATTCAACATAACCTAACTAAAGGCAATATCAAAAGTACAAATATGCATAATCCTATATACTCGAGCACTAGTCAGGGATACACTATTAGTATGTAAAAGTTAAATTATGAGTACTCACGTATCAATATTGAGATTCAATATTGCAGGAAAGGTACGTAGACGCAACGGAGATGATAAACACTATATTGATCTCACGAGCATACCCATGAACCATACCCAATCACCTCCATAGCTATAACCCATAATTTCCTTAATCCAATCCCACTCGAAAAACAATTTTGAAATCACTCGGACAGTACTCTGACGTAATATTTTATGTATACTAATAATATCTTGAAATAATACGGAGTAAATATATATATGTAAATCGATTGAGAGAGTTTAGAGAAAAATATTTTCAAGTTTCTTATGAAATAATGAAACCTATTGAATTCTATTTATAATAGATTTTTGAATTATTAAAGTGAATTATTAAAGTATGAATTATTAAAGTGAATTATTAAAGTATGAATTATTAAAGTGAATTATTAAAGTATGAATTATTAAAGTAAATTATTAAAGTATGAATTATTAAAGTGAATTATTAAAGTATGAATTATTAAAGTGAATTATTAAAGTTAAAGTAAAGTAAAAATAAAGTAAAGGTAAAGTTTAAGTATAGTAAAAATATAAAACTATGTACGCATAATACACGTATAAATATATATAATATTAATTTAAATCGTTATATATATTTAATAAAATAAAATATAAATATCGTTATCTTTATCATACTGGTTAAGTAATGAGTTGTCAAAAGTGGTTCTAGATATTTATAAAAGTTATATACGTTTTAATAATAAAGTTCTTTTTAAACTGAAAACGTTTTTGTACGTTTGAAACTAAATCAAATAAATATAATAATTTTGTTTTCCAAAACCAAATATATTTTTAAGAATCATTTTGTTTAAAGGTTAAAATAATGGAAATCGTTATATCATAAAATGTTTTAGAAAAGTAGAATCATATATATTCATAATAGGTTTCAAGTTTTTAAATTACAGTTTGTTGGTGAAGCATGGGATAAAGTTCAAAGGTTAAATAAACGTATGAAATCATCTTAATGAAAAATGTCGAGTTACATAACTTGTCGATATCCAACATCTAAGTTATTTACACTTCACGTTCTTACTTATAAATCACTTTACCATTTTCCGAATGTTGTCAAAAAGAATAGATTTCTTAAATCACAGTGGACCTCATAACATAGACCCGTAATCATATCATAATGTATCTGATAAATCAATCATTTGATATTATCTTCTAATTCCATCGATAAACATATTGAAACAAATACGTTCATGTAAAGTATTATATGTTTAATACTTTATTAATATTCTCAAGTTATAATATATATATACATATATATACATATTTATTTATATATAACGATTCGTGAATCGTCAGAATTTGGTCGAGGTTATAATGAATGTATGAACACAATTTAAAATTCTTGAGATTTAACTTAACAAACTTTGCTTATCGTGTCGGAATAATATAAAGATAAAGTTTAAATTTGGTTGAAAATTTCCGGGTTGTCACAGTACCTACCCGTTAAAGAAATTTCGTCCTGAAATTTGAGTGGAAAGGTCGTGAATGATAATAAGTATGTTTTCATGATGCATACAGGCTGAAAATTAGAGTTTTATCATCAGCGAATAATTTGGATAAACAATCCATTTATATGAAGAGTACGAATGAAGCTAACATAGAAGAGTGAAATGAGTAAGTGTAGATTCATCTTATCATTTGACGTAGATATGATTGATTTCCAGATTTCAAGGGATTTGAAGAAAATCTTTGTAATAAGATTTGATTCTCTGGTAACAAAATGAATTAGGATCCGCTTTAAATGCGATCGTCCATTTTAATTCTTCTGTCGGAGATTTTCTTATAAATTCACCTCCTTCATTTTCTTACAACTCACACCTTCTGTTGATGCATTTTATGCAAGTCCCTAGACATCTACCCACGTCCATTGCAGGTACAACAGTTTACAGGCCACCATGATCGTTCGTTATTATCCTATCCGTGTTTGTATGTGGTTACAGCAACTGCAGGAACGAGATTTGGATGTTTGACTATGTTAGACTTAGTCAGACGTCCGAGTGAAGCCTCACTCGTACGGCTGACAGGCTCATACGCACGGTTGATGCTGAGCTAAGTCACAATTACAACCTAAATGAGAAGACACGAGTGAGTGATCACCCGTACGGCTGATGAAGCCAACTCGTATGTGTGATGGATGAATCGTACGGGTGAGTCAACAGCAGGGGTATATAAAGTCTTATGTTCTTCATTTTAGGTTAAGCCTCTCATTTGTTACACACACTCAGATCTGGTGAGCTCCTCCGATTCTCTCTCAACCCAAATCACCCAGGTGGTGAATAATAGCTCTAGGTGTTGATCTAATCACACTTGATTTAGTTGTGGTATGACTAAATTAATCCCAAAAAGCTTAACCTATTCACTAGAGGGTTTGATTCACTTATTCCGTCATTGTGTGTGTTAAATCTGTTGATTTCTAAGTTCCTAGTCATGTTTCATCACCTTCTATTCTTTCCCCCTCAACTTATATTTTAAAGTATTCATCAATATGCTCCATCCAGTTCTGATTCTCGATATACTTATAACTTTCATATCGGTCATTCTTCTTTTTCATCTACCGGAAGAATCTATTTACTTCTACTATACTCTTGGGTTTATAGTGTTTCTAGTTCTCCCGTGTCTTTATATTGCTATATGCATCGATATATATGGTTTATAATTTTTGGTTTGTAGTTGGGCTTTATATCTTCCCTTATATTTCAAAGTCTCTGTTTCTATCTTCTATAATCATTGTCATCCACAGTTAATGCTCTCTTTTATTTGCTGCAATTTATACCCCAATTTCTATTTCGGAATTTTGTCCTTTCGTTTCTTCTTCTTGCGATTAAGCACCGCTTGTAATGGTCCAGAATTCACAGATATGAATTTTGGAATGAACATTGTTAATGTTCTAGGAAGGAATTGTGATGGCACGATCTTGACTTGTCAAATTACTAGAATACCTTGTAAAAGGCCTAATCATCAAGAAATATTTTCTTGATATTTTAGAGGCTAAATAGAATACAAGAGTCGTATAACATGGCACATGATGATGTTATGATCTGTGAATCATCACGTTCCATTTAGAAACTCAGCATGAATTACTGTAATATAATCACGTTGATCAAGTGTCATTATATTATACTAACTCATGCTTCAGTTTCCAACACTACTTCAAAAACATTCATATTTTAAACTCAAAGGTTTACAGAGTATAGGAACTAAACAGTTTCCTTTTTGATGTAATACAGATAGCGCAAAGATATAAATGATTCCAAATAAGAATAGTTATGGAAATATCTTCAGAAATATGGAGGATATTTATAATGAAAGATACGATGATATCTTAGAATTTCTAATATCAGAGGATGATGAAGAATATTGTCTGTAAGGGTTTAGTGTCAGGAGCAAGGTATTCGTTAATGACTTCAACAGACACTGAATCATTTGGATTCTTTGAAGGCAGGTTCAGTGTTTGTGATTTGTCCACAGCCTCTTTCATACTTTGCTCAATCCGTTTTCCAGTTCCAAAACTTCTCTATTTCTGAGCTTTGTTAATACACTAATCTTTATCATCAAACTTTTTACTGCTGAGGTCGTTTACAGCTTTTGTTGCTTCATCAGCATTTCGAGAACTAGTTCGCGGTTCAGAGTGTTTTTCAGAAACTTCACATTCGAAGTATGTAAGCCTTGGAAATAGACGTTATGTATAACTGTTGGCGTCAACATGCTTTGAGATTTCAAAATACTGATTGCTAATTCCCAATGATTCGTATGGCAATTCTCGTTACAAGAGGCAGATGAGTAAATGATGAGGTTTCGATAAATATAAAGATTCTTTGGAATGCCCAAGATTAGTGAAGTTGTTGGTAAGTTTATTGCTAATGTGGTGGAATATGAAAGGTTCTTCGGTAACAAAAGGGTAATCACATATATCAAAATTATGATAAGGCTACTCCGAATGAAAAAATCGAAGTTGTCTTGCTGGAGCTGTGATATAATTTGCTACTTTGCAAAAGAATTGCAAGGTTGTTTTGGCTAATAAATGCCAAAAGATCTTACACAGATATGTGTTGAATTATGACTTTGATTTCGAGAGCTTTTTAAGTACATAACTGTGGGTAATATGTGATTGGATCATCATCTCGATTGCTCATTATTTGAAGTGTCTTCAGAGATTTTCGAAGGATTTGAACACAGATTGTAATCGTTTGTATACATTTGATGTTCTAACACACTTTTGAAGTCAAAGTATAGCTTTGAAAGATGTAGGAATCTAAAAGTGATGGTACCGGTTATATCTCGAATTGAATTCTGAGATTTTAAAATCAGAATATGTAATTGGGTTTGAATGAGTATGGTTGTTTTGATTTCTATGAAAGAATGTATATTATTGTGAAAGTAGGAAGTATAATTGATAATTTGCTTAATCTGATTCGAAGAATGTAACATATTAATTGTGAATTTATATATATCTCTCGGGTATTACCTACCCGTTAAAAAATTTTCACAATTTATATTTTGTACATAAGAATTTTATTACAGTCTTTATAAAAATATATATGTATATATTCTCCTCAGATGTAACATAGATTTTAATGAGTTAATACTAAATTAAACTCATTCGATTTACGGTTGGAACTAGAATTGAATAATTCCTTGAAGGCTTTAGAGGTTACATAAGTATTTCTTCAATAATATTGAAATTATGAATCAATACTTTGTTATTTGTTGAGATGTGATGTTGGTTTTCGTTAAATTCTTGTGAACTTCGCAAAGTACGAATGATGTTATCTGAAAAGTTTCGGTTACATCAATGATGAAGTGTAAAATCAAATATATACTTGATTTATTAGGAATTGGAACTTGTTGAATTGAGACAGAGATTGTAGTTAACGATGGTTAAGTTGCGGGCGAGGGACGTACATTATTGCATATTTGTAATATGAATTAACCGAGTAGTTAAGATTCACACACAATAGCTTAGCACGGAAAGATTTATTTTTTATTTCAAAATATATATATATATATATATATATATATATATATATATATATATATATATATATATATATATATATATATATATATATATATATATAATATATATATATAATTTCTTCAGAGGGAATGAGTTAATTCTTCGTAACTTGTTGATACAATATACACGTTATTGATTCGTAATGATGTCCACAGTGATTCTTGAACTGACGGAGTTTGTGATGTTATAGGTGTTGTTGATTCTGATGTTGACTGTACTGACGATGCTGGTGACGTTGACGGTACTATTGATGTTGTTGGTAAAACAATTTTAACTTGTTAATCACACACCATTTTTGTCAGGGTTTCTACTCTTCCTTCTATCATTTTGGTTTGCTTAACTGATTTATGGTTAGGGCTAGATTAGATAATCTCTAAGACTTTAGAGATTATATAATCGCCGCAGAATGTTTCTCCAATGAAGTTATGAATTAATACTTCGTCAGTTATTGTTGTTGGTACTCCATGGTATCTATGGTGCGTTTGACGTTGATGCTCGTGGGACAGATTGTGAAGTTGAGGTTTACAACGCGGTTGTGGTTGGAGGTGGTAATGGTACTGTTGGCGTTGATGATGGTGGTACTGGTTATGCTGCTGGTGCTGCTGCTGGTGTTTGTAATCTCTGCACCATATTCTCCAAAGCCACTACCCGAGCGCAAAGTTCGTTGACTTCTTCTATTATTCCAGGATGATTGTCGGTCGGAACGAGCGGATAAATAAAATCTAGAATTTGATGTAGTATATAATCGTGACGAGATACCCTGGAAATGAGAGAGAAAATGGTGTCTCGAACAGGTTCGCCGGTAAGTGCTTCAGGTTCTTCGCCAAGAGGGCAATGTGGTGGATGGAAAGGATCGCCTTCTTCTTATTTCCAATGATTGAGGAGGCTACGAACCCATCCCCAATTCATCCAGAATAGGTGATGACTGATTGGTTGATCCATTTCGGTCATACTGCTTTCGGAGCTTGAGTGAGATTCCATTTCGGAATCCGAGTGACTTAAACTGATGACAAATTCCATTTCGTACGATTGGATAAAGGATTTTCGATATAAAATGATTTTTCGGCTATCGGGTGGTATTCTATTTACATAGGATATCTATATATAGAAATCAAAAGATTTCATAGATTACGGAGGAATTTGCGGGATATGTCAGACAAAGTTTAAGTAATAGATACGATAAGATATGATTTAGCAGATACGCTAAGATATGAATTTTGTCTATACACTACTCATGCAATTAATGTAGCAAGATGTGTCTAGACTAATAATGATAAGCAGGTAATTTCCTATGGATGATAAGCAGATGATTTCCGACTAGAAATGATAAGCAAAACTTTTGACATGCAGACACGGTCGAAGTCCAGACTCACTAATGCATCCTAACGACTTATCAGTTAGACACACTAATGCAGAACTGGTTCCCTAAGACCACTGCTCTGATACCAACTGAAAGGACCCGTTCATATACATTATAAACGATTCACAATAGTTGATTACATTGCGAGGTATTTGACCTCTATATGATACATTTTGCAAACATTGCATTCGTTTTTAAAAGACAATCTTTCTTTACATCAAAAATTGATAGGCATGCATACCATTTCAGAATATCCACTATCCAACTATAAATTGATTTAATAATAATCTTTGATGAACTCAATGACTCGAATGCAACGTTCTTCGAAATATGCTATGAAAGACTCCAAGTAATATCTTTAAAATGAGCAAATGCACAGCGGAGATTTCTTTAACACCTGAGAATAAACATGCTTTAAAGTGTCAACCAAAAGGTTCGTGAGTTCATTAGTTTATTATAATCATTTATTTCCATCATTTTAATAGACCACAAGAATTTCATTTCCAGTTCTCATAAATATACGTCCCATGCATAGAGACAAAAATAATCATTCATATGGTGAACACCTGGTAACCGACATTAACTAGATACATATAAGAATATCCCCTATCATTTCGAGATCCTCCTTCGGACATCATATAATTTCGAAGTACTAAAGCATCCGGTACTTTGGATGGGGTTTGTTAGGCCCAATAGATCTATCTTTAGGATTCGCGTCAATTAGGGTGTCTGTTCCCTAATTCTTAGATTACCAGACTTTAATAAAAAGGGGCATATTCGAGTTCGATAATTCAACCATAGAATGTAGTTTCAATTACTTGTGTCTATTTCGTCAAACATTTATAAAAGCGCATATATTCTCAGTCCCAAAAATATAAAGGGTAAAAAGGTAAATGAAACTCACCATACTGTATTTCGTAGTAAAAATACATATAACGTCATTGAACAAGTGCAAGGTTGGCCTCGGATTCACGAACCTAAATTAATTATATATATTTATGTGTTGGTCAATATTTGTCTAACAAATTAGGTCAAGTCATAGTGTACCACAATCCTAATGCTCGAGACTAATATGCAAAAGTCAACAAAAGTAAATTTGACTCAAAATAATTTCCAAAAATCTATACATGATTAATATATAGTTTAAATATCGTCGTTTTATATTTTTAAATATTTTTAAAAGATTTATTAGAGTAAATAATATAATTTATTTATTAATAAATAAAATTTTATATTATATTTATATAATAAAATATACTTTTATATATATTAAGTAATAAAATTTATAGGGTTCATTTAATATTATAAAGATAATATGATAGGTATTATTAAAGTAAGTTATTACACGTAGTAAAATATGTTTGTATCAAATATTTATTTGATAAAATAATATCTATAATGATAGTAAGTAAAAGTTGTATTATTTTGTAATAATAATTATTATTATAAAAATATCAATATTTATAATTACTAAGACGACATTATGATAAAACGATAATTCTAATTATGATAACTTTAATATTTACGATAATTTTTAATATTATCTTTAAAATAATAATTCCATTTCAAATAATAATAATAATAATAATGATATTTTATAGTAACAATGACATTTCTATTAAAATGATAATTTTTGTTAAAATGATAGTTTTAATACTAACGAAAAATAATAAGAACGATAATTTTATCTAAATCAATATCTTATAATATTTTAATTTCATCATGATACTCTTACCCATTATTTCCTAATCGTTTCGTTTAATAGCTTTTAATCGTCTTTTATATCGTATTCGTAATAATGATAATAACAGTAATCAAAATAATTAGGTGTTACAAATATTTATTTTAATTACACTAATATTAATAATGATAGTTACTATAATATTATTAACGATAATACTAATAATTATCTTAATGATAATATAGTAATAATAATAATAAAAATAACAATAACTATTTTTAAATAATGATATATATATATATTAATAATGATAATAATAATAATAATACCAATAATAATAATAATAATAATAATAATAATAATAATAATAATAATAATAATAATAATAATAATAATAATAATAATAATTGGATAATAATAATAATACTAATTATAACTTTAACGATAATAACGATAGTAATAAAAAAAATAACAATTTTTAATGATAAATCCTTTTATTGATAAAGATAATAATACTAATAATAAGATAAAACTAGAACGACGATAATAATAATCATTTTTAATAATAATACAAAAATTCGATGGACTATAACTTCAAATCGGTTCATCGAAATCATTCGATATCTAAATGAAAAGTTCTTAATTTTTCGCTAGCTTTCCAACGACATGCATATCTTATACCTTATCTCAGTTGCATATATAACTAATTCAGGATTCAACATAACCTAACTAAAGGCAATATCAAAAGTACAAATATGCATAATCCTATATACTCGAGCACTAGTCAGGGATACACTATTAGTATGTAAAAGTTAAATTATGAGTACTCACGTATCAATATTGAGATTCAATATTGCAGGAAAGGTACGTAGACGCAACGGAGATGATAAACATTATATTGATCTCACGAGCATACCCATGAACCATACCCAATCACCTCCATAGCTATAACCCATAATTTCCTTAATCCAATCCCACTCGAAAAATAATTTCGAAATCACTCGGATAGCACTCTGACGTAATATTTTATGTATACTAATAATATCTTGAAATAATACGGAGTAAATATATATATGTAAATCGATTGAGAGAGTTTAGAGAAAAATATTTTCAAGTTTCTTATGAAATAATGAAACCTATTGAATTCTATTTATAATAGATTTTTGAATTATTAAAGTGAATTATTAAAGTATGAATTATTAAAGTGAATTATTAAAGTATGAATTATTAAAGTGAATTATTAAAGTATGAATTATTAAAGTGAATTATTAAAGTTAAAGTAAAGTAAAAATAAAGTAAAGGTAAAGTTTAAGTATAGTAAAAGTATAAAACTATGTACGCAAAATACACGTATAAATATATATAATATTAATTTAAATCGTTATATGTATTTAATAAAATAAAATATAAATATCGTTATCTTTATCATACTGGTTAAGTAATGAGTTGTCAAAAGTGGTTCTAGATATTTATAAAAGTTATATACGTTTTAATAATAAAGTTCTTTTTAAACTGAAAACATTTTTGTACGTTTGAAACTAAATCAAATAAATATAATAATTTTGTTTTCCAAAACCAAATATATTTTTAAGAATCATTTTGTTTAAAGGTTAAAATAATGGATATCGTTATATCATAAAATATTTTAGAAAAGTAGAATCATATATATTCATAATAGGTTTCAAGTTTTTAAATTACAGTTTATTGGTGAAGCATGGAATAAAGTTCAAAGGTTAAATAAACGT